>NW_024609882.1:65508190-66708190 GCF_016920785.2 Ixodes scapularis | reverse complement strand
TCAGATTTCTTTGCTTACCTTCATGTGTTTTGGGTGAAGCACCTTTCATATATGCGGACATCTCTCATGCACAATGGATGCCCCTGTTGACACTCCAACCTTGAATTGCAGTGCAAGATCCTGCATTGACGTTGCCGATGACAGGTACCTGAATAAAAACAAAACATTGCTGTGTACATCAATGTCTGGAAGCCGAGAAACTAGTAATGAGTTCGCCATATAAACCAGTTTAATTGCACCTCGTATTCACTCCAAACAGTGAAGTTTAAAGAGAATACCATTCTACCTCAAAGTGATAGCAAGCCGCACCCGCGACGAAATGGGCACTCTGACGACATATTGCTTCGTAAGCTTTGTTTCCAGGCGAGTGTGGAGTCTTTCAAAGGCGTTCCGCATTATCCGGTAATATCTTCGAAACTGCTCCGTGTCGCTGTGCAGCATAAAAAGGGTCTGCAGAGAAAAAGTATTCCAGAAACCTGCTCGCAGAAAAGCACAAGTCGACTTACCAATGAGTAAAACTCCGATTCTTTGGCTCTGTTTTGCCAGCACGGCCTGACCCGCCATCACCGCGGGCTGCCGTCTAGGAGCAGGAGTTTCTTTTCCGCAGAAGTAGGTATTCCTTTTTACAGAGCAGTCTGAACTCGTCGACATCAGCGGCCATTATGCTCCATGAAAGTCAAGACGCGCTGCTACTTGCCATCTTTCAATATGGAACATCGTCCACGTGACGAAGCCACCGGGACAACTGTTCGCCTTGCGCGACATGCCAAGCAACGCAACACAGCTTGCTCAAGCAGTTATGAGCTGTGCCTCTCCCGGTGTCCTTGTCGCGTTCGTCGTACTCGTTGTTTTCGTCGTTTTCGTTGATGCGAATGCAGTCGATGCAAACGTCTGAATCGGCCCTAAATATAAGTATACGGCGTACTTTTTACCAGAAGCTAATAAATAAATCTGAAAATTTTATAATTTTGTTAAATATCGAAATTAGTATCGCCAAACGAATTCAAGGGTTCCAACCATGTGCTTCGCAAGTGCGAAAAATCGCATATATTCTCAATCAATGTGAAAGGAAACGCGAAATTTCGCATGTGCGGTTCATCGCTTCACCGATTTCGCAGGAGAAAATCGCACCATGTGAATCAGGCTTGAATCGGCCCTAAATATAAGTATACCGCGTACTTTTTACCAGAAGCTAATAAATAAATCTGAAAATTTTATAATTTTGTTAAATGTCGAAATTAGTATCCTCAAACGAATTCAAGGGTTCCAACCATGTGCTTCGCAAGTGCGGAAAATCGCATACGTTCTCAATCAATGTGAAAGGAAACGCGAAATTTCGCATGTGCGGTTCATCGCTTCACCGATTTCGCAGAAGAAAATCGCACCATGTGAATCAGGCTTAAGCCGCGCTCCTAATTTTTTTTAGAGTGTTGAGTTGGACAAGTTTCTAGAGTAATTAGACCCACAGGTCATGAGGCCGGCTGCCTCCAGGGGGGCTATGTTGCACGTTTTGGACTCCCAGGAGACTAGGGAGAAGCAAGTGACGTCAACAACGCTCTTTGGGTGTTGATTGGTGGAATCGCTGATGACGCGTTGCGTGGTGCTGCTAAGACGCGTTCATTCACACCTATGTTACTTCCTTCTCCCTAGTCTCCTGGGAGTCTAAAATGTGCAACATAGCCCCCCAGGGACTTGTGCGGGACACGTCTTTATCTTCATTTCCTTAAGAAATCAGCTTGTATAGACAAGCATTTAATTATTGTAAGCCGAAACTTATTTCAATCGGCTCACAACAGTTATTTCAAGCAAGTATATTGCACACATTTTCAATCGCAGTAGTCGGGGAACCGTTGTTCAGGATGGCTCAGGCGGTGTTGGGCATGGTATACGGTCGCTCCTTTACGCGGCTAAAGAAGCCCTATTGCTCCCAGGCAAGAGTGAAGGCCATAGGGAAAACCTCTCTTTAGACCGGTCATACAAGAACATGACAGGGCAGCAGTGAGCATCTCGCTTGATTTTATATCGAAACACTCATTGAGGGGACTCCGAAAAACGAAAGAGAAGCGCGAGGAAACTTCACGAGTTGTGATCTTGGAACGGCTTACTAATGGCGAATTCCACTGGTCGTTTTGGAGCGCACCGAGATCGACTTTTCTGGAGCGAGCCTATTTCACTGGGCGATCGGGATTGAGACCGACATGTTTTACTGGTCGTTTTGGATTAGCTCCCGCTCCAGATCTTGATCTGGATCCGAGTGGCGAATCCCACTGGGCGTTTTCGAGCTCGCCGGGATCAGTTGACCAGATCCGGAATGGAGCTCACAATCCGAACGGGGTCGCGCCGGCGATGGATCTCCAGTGGAACATGACCACTGCTCCGGGATCGGCATTTGCCTTCATGTCATTCGACCGCCGGGGAATCCCCTTTCCGCGGCCGCCGCGGTCGTTTCGAAGACGTTTTCGCAATCGCGGTGCTAACACGTGCAAGACGCACGAGCGGCAGGAATGGCTCAGGAGCTTCTAGCAAAGATTGCCGGAATGCCCGTAGCGCGGCAAAACCTTCTCTTCTCCTTCCTGGAAAACGAACCGGCTGTCGAGCCAAGAGGTAAAGGCCCTGTCACACTGAGGGGACAGTTGGACAGCTCTATCCGGCAACACGGGGAAGTCGTGTTGCCGGCGACCCTGTCACATCGCGGCAACAACAACAGCCGGGCAACATGTTGCTGCCGCCCGGCAACAGTGTTGCCCGATCTGTTGTCCGACAACCCTGTCACACCGCGCTGACGGCGAGGACAACACGGGGAACACTCCGCCATCTTGATTGTTTACCTTCGATCGTGTGCGGCGCGGAATCGCTGGAAATGTGACTCTACAAAGTGCTAGTGCGTTCGAAGGGCCGGGAATTACCACGGTACGACATCAACCAGTGGCTGTAATTAGAAAACTTGACACGGAGAGTGTTTTCCGCTCTTTCTTTTATCGAGATGTTCTTTATTCGCCGACAAAGCAGATAGCCCTAGCCGAGGAAAGTGACATCGCTGATATATGGTGGGCATTTACGCCACCGTATGAAGTGTTTCTGTCCGGTTCCTTCATGCAATTCCTATTTCTACTGTGAAATTGCGTTAGCACCGGCAGTACCCCAAACCGTCTTTTGTAACGTGGTTTTGAGCTGAACTGACTGTGCTTCAAAACTGTGACACCGACACCATCGGCTTTCATAACAATCGGTGGAATAAATATTTTTCAACGCTGTCTACTTGTCTACCGCCTGCTATGTGATCGATTCATTCCCCCAAGACGTCCTGGGTATTTCTGAAACAAATCAGGTGTTTGGTTCCAAGTTCCAAGCATCAACGTCTTCGGGATCGCGGCGCTAACACGTGTTCGACGCACGAGCGGCAGGAATGGCTCAGGAGCGTCTAGCAAAGATTGCCGGAATGCCCGTAGCGCGGCAAAACCCCTTCTCTTTTCTTCTCCTTCCTGGAAAACGAACCGGCTGTCGAGCCAAGGGGTAAGCAAGCGGCCATTACCATTTCTTCTGAGGTGAGATCAGGCGAGATGCCCGCGAGAAAAGAAGTCACGTGTGTGCGCCGAGGCCGGCTGACCCGGCTGGCTTCCGGTTGAATCCGCCGAAATCGGGGGAGCGACATCTCTCGGATCCAGATCGAGATCTGGAGCGGGAGCTAATCCAAAACGATCAGTCGAACAAGTTCGTCTCGATCCCGATCGCCCATTGAAATGGGCTCGCTCCGGTATAATCCATCCCGGCGCGCTCCAAAACGACCCGTGGAATTCGCCACGAGAAAAGTCGCTCCCACGATTTCGGAGTTCTCGGCGCACACACGTTACTTCCTTTCTCGTGGGGCACCTCGCCTGATCTCGCCCATCTCGCCTCAGAAGAAGAAGAAGCACGCCGCGGGCTGGGCTCCTAGACTGTCTCGACATCAGAAGAATTCGTAATGGCCGCTTGCTTAACCATTGGCTCGACAGCCGGTTCGTTTTTCAGGAAGGAGAAGAGAAGGTATTTGTCGCGCTACAGGCATTCCGGCAATCGCTGCTAGAAGCGCCTGAGCCATTCCTGCCACTCGTGCGTCTTGCACGTGTTAGCGCCGCGTAGCGAAAACGTCTTCGAAACGACTGCGGCGGCCGCGAAAAGGAGATTCTCGGGCAGTTGGATGACGGGAAGGCATCCGCCGATCCCGGAGCAGTGGTCATGTTCCACTGAGGATCCGTAGGCGGCGCGACCCCGTCCGGATCTTGAACTCCAATCCGGATCTGGTTAACTGATCCAGGCGCGCTCCAAAACGCCCCGTGGAATTCGCCATAAAACACCGTCTCAGCTGGCACTGAGTGAGAGAAACCAGTGCAAAGCGTGGGGCGCGCGTCTGTCTTGAGACGCGGCATGAGTCCCGCTCAGCTCGAGCGCTGGCTTTGGCATTGCTTTCTTTCACACAGTCTCAGCTGAGATGTTGTTTCTAGCAAGCCTACCTGGCTGCTTATAATTAGTTGCAAAAGAAAAGAATCATGGTTTGTGTAAAGCGCAAGTGGAAGCTTGACGACATTGCATTATTAAACAAACACCATAAAAGTTGATCGTCTCACATTATATTCTTATTTCGATAAATGAAATAAAAGTTAATCCAAAGAAAGATGACCTAGTGAGGGTTTCGCACACGTGCAACGCTTTTGATAGAACAGTTCATGGAAACGGGGTTTATTAGACCCTTTTCTTGGGCCTCAGATTTGAGCCACGATGACTGGCTGTTTACTGCCTTACCATGAAGATCACTCGTTGCGGTTTGCATATAACACTCTCCGTAAGTTCTCTACAAGTAGAGTCATGTTAAAACTGAAAATCTCAAATCCCTGCACGATGGCGAACAAAACAGAACCAGCGCAATTGAAAAGCTGAAACGAAAAAAAAAATGTAAAACTTTTGTAGTGAAGGGAAAAAAATTTTCCTTCGTCGTCACCATCATATGTAGCTCAATATTTGAACCTGTCGTGATGTCGGAACATGGCGGGCAACATTGAAAAGCCTATTTATTAGCGGCGAGATGTTTCGGTGGCGTCCTCGTTTGGTTGCCTTTCGTGACGTCATTACGTTGTGAAGAGCAACTTCAATGATGTTTGTAATGATCATGGTGAAAGCCTGAAATCATAGCGCTTTCAAAGTAACACTGCCCACACAGTCAGAATTGAAGTTCTTACATTCCCCTTATTTGCGTCGATTTGATATTCTTTGCTGACGTCATAGTCAGCATTCGGCCAATTGTGGTGGGCCGACCACAGCGACACTTTCGATAGCTCATGTCGCAAATAGGCACTAGGTGTTTTCAGAACTTCCTCGTGAACTTTGTGATGTACTTCTCGTTCTTTTTTTGTTTTTGTTTTTTTCTGGCAAGATATAACTGTGACTCACCGCAAGAACAAGGAATTGGCGCCACGAAATAGTTGAGAAAAGAATTATCTGCGTCATGAAGAGAATCAGCGCCACTTTGCGTGAACTTCACCACCTCGAATTTCAGCCACCTTTGTAAAGATTGCGTAAGTGCGCGTCGTCTGCTACAACAAAGGACAATTATTATGCTTTCAAAAATTACAGTCATAAAAAGCGATTTTAATTAGAACAAGCTCTAATTAAAGAAGCGTTGTTTAAATATCTGTCTCCTACTTTGAAACAGGTTTCTTTTGTCGAGAGTCGAGCTTCCATATAGTCCCAAGATTTAAAATTATTTTAAAACAATTTTAATATGAATACGAAAAAATCCCACTTACAGTGAACCAGCTCATTCCGTCTAGCATTGAAATAAAAATAATTAGATCAGATGCCAGAACGCTGTCTGAGAAAACCAAGAACGCGTGAAGAGAATTCTTTGAAACTTTATCACAATGAAGTTGTGTTTGCAAAAAAAACGTCTAGCGTTGCACACTAATATTTCGTATGCTGAGTTCCTATGTTTACCAGGAGCATGCCCTTAAATGTCGTTGCTGCGAAATGATGTGAAACTAAGTTACGAGACTTCAAAATCGCATGAAAAAGGCTCTTTTTGACTAAATATAAAAAACATTATGAGTGGGCCCCTAATTAATAAAAATACGTATTCTGGTAACTAGGCGAGTTCCTCATTTACTCTATAAAAAAATAAGAACGCGACTTGGATGCATCACAAGTAAAAAAAACTTGGAATGCATACAGGTATGTCTTTAAAAACATTAAAACTTGCACATTTTGTCTTCTTATTGTGCGTTAAGTTTTGAAGAATGCATATAACATTTTTTACTAAAGGAGTGATGATGAATTGACAATTTATTTGCAAAAAGAACGAAATACGTGGCACGCGCACAGACCCGACATTTGCCCCGCAACCAGGAGCGCTAGCACAGCTACAGTGTTTTAGAGAGTTGTAGTGGCAAGAGCGGCGGCCGCCGCGTGAACATTTTGCGCTTAGACGACAACGTAGCGCTGCTGTTTTGAGCCCTAGGAACGTGCCCCCGTCATCTTCGTCGTCGGCGCTGCTCGGCGTGTACTACTATAACTCGACTGGAGCTTTTCGCGACGCAGAACAGTTTGTAATATGAAATACTGAAGGTTTTCCTTTGGGCTATTGACTCTAGAGTCTGTGTTATCCTCTAGTTTCATTATTCGCGTATTTTTGGTGGAGATCATTTGATTAATATCGACTCCCCCCCTCCCCTTCCCAGTACTGACAGGTTCTTCAGCAACGCTATCACGTGGACTGCACGCTTAATAGCTGCGAAATGAACCACGCGATGCTGATATAACAAGAAAAGAGTGACTGATAAATTTCAATAAACCTCACTTTTTTAATGGCGAGAGGAGCAAGAAACTAGTGTATTGTTTTTTTGTCCTCGTGTTGCTGACGAGGGGACCAGTGTTGTGTAAGGTGCAAGGCCGAGCGCTTTTGGGAATGGCCAAGGTGCCACTGCAACTGGCGAACATGTAGCAAATCGCCTTTTGCAGTTGGCAGTCTATGAAGGAAAAATGCCTCGATTGGGAGTACATGAAGCATTAAAATACAATATGAACACAAACTTCAACAACTCCTAATATAAAAAAATGTATTCTCAACTGACTGCTTTTTGACCTCTCAAAAGTGGTAATACACTCCATCTACATGCATAAACTGCAAGCACATGACAGATATCCAGCAACATGGTTAAAATCGCGCACAAAGAGACGAGGACAAACGAGGAAGGAACACAGAACCAGACAGGTGTTCTGTGTTCCTTCCTCGTTTGTCCTCGTCTCTTTGTGCGCGATTTTAACCATGTTCAACGTTTACCAACTCGCCCAACTTACTACTCTTGTCCAGCAGCATACTACACTGTTAGCAAGTGCCGTGTATTTGGTGAATATTTGGGGTGAAAAACACGCTATTTACACAAATTACCATAAATTTACACGATGAGTAACGGATAATACGTTCAGATATCATGCGAGGTTGTAAAAAACGTGTTTTGGTTCGGTCATACACGCATAACCGTGTAGCCGACCTCGATAACACGCATCGCCTTCGGCGACGACCGCGGCATTGCCGGCTATCGAAGCACCGGAATGCTTGGGGACACACTTAGAAAGGACCGTCGAGACAAATGCCGCGGAAAGAAACATGCCTCGGAAACAGATAAGCACCAAAAGCAATTACGCCATGTCGCGGGACGTTGGCGAAACCCGCGCTTACCGTGGCTCGCCGCCATTTTCTGGTCGATGGCAATGCGGCTTCCCTCATGTCGCCCATGTTTGCATTTAGTTTAGGGCTCTTGATAATAGTTTCTTACACACCACAAATAAAGTCATGAGTTCAATTATTCGTTCAAAACAGTTAAAATGGATATAAAAAGCGTGTCTTCGATGTGAACACGTGACATTGCAGTTGGTTTCGTTTTTGCTTCAACCTTCGACTGCTTCAACTGCAAGCGATCTGGCCGATCTGGCCATGGTGCAAGCGCAACGTCGATGTACGGTGGAAGCAAGAGCCGGTTGGCTTTCGTTCTTTTTGTTTGACCGGAGAAATTTCTGGCAGCCGCTATTGTTTTGGTTTGACGGGACGCGAGAAGCTTCGCATAGAGCTTCGCAGTTTGCGAGCACATAGTGAAGACGTGAACAGAGAAGTGCCCCTGTGATGTTCCCGGAAGACGGAAAGTACCATTCGTCGTGTGTGCTTTGAATGCGAGGGGAGTCACAGGGTCCACGAGTGCGCAACCACAAGCCAAGGTTCACGACAGCGCTGCGTTCTTCGGCGATCTCGTTCTGTTTGGGGCAACACGGCGATGCGAGAAAGGGCCGAAACGTTCGTGGTGTGTGGTGCGGTGCTTGTAGGTAGAAACCCGCACTAACGCGGAGCTCATATTGGTTGTTGTGGGGTTGCGTTTGACGGGTTTAGCCCCGTCGTCGTCAGCTGATCCGGTCCAGGTGGTCGGGGAGGACGCAGTGAGCGTTCTTAAAAGTAAATCTTCCTTCGTTCCGTTTCAAAATGTGGAAGATTCCCGACGCATACCGTGAGTAAAATGCTGCGGACGTTTTCAACAAAATTACGTCGTTTTAATTGAACAAGGGACTTCGGATAGTTTCCCTAAATCTGCCGTTTCTATGCTTCGTGTCGTTAAACTGCATTTGCACAGCGACGTGTTCGCACAGCGACGCACACCGCTCGAGTAGATGATTCGGTCCCGCAAACGACCGGTTATACAGAATTTCAGGGAAACTTAAGTCACCACCGATGTTTTCCTGTAAATCTCGTGTGACTCGTGTGAGTTTGTTGCGCTCATCATGCGGTGTAAATATACTAGGGCAAGATTTTCTACCTGTCCACAGATGCATGAACTCAGACCAATTTTTTACGTAGAGAACATAGTGGTTTTTCTTTACATTGGGAACAGGCCCGAATTTGTCTCTTTTCCCTCTGGCACTGCCCCAAGTTTCAAGTTGCAGTTTCAGTAGACATACCTACTAACAGGTACAAAATGCTCTAAAGCAGGTAAAAGACTGGGAAGTCAGGACGGTGCGGACAGCGTGTTTTGCGCTTCTCGCAAGGTGACTGATGCTTTTGCGAGGTATGCGGAATATGCAAACGATTTTGTTATGCCCTTCGTTTGCGTCTCCAGAAAAAAGAATAAGATTATTTACAAATTTAGGCGCAATCACAAGCCAAGATTTACGATAACAGTGCGTTCGCTTCGGTGGTCCGTGTAGTGGTATTATACGCTGCTTTCTGCAACACCGCGTCATGACGAAGAGCTGGAACGGTCACGGTCTGTGCTGGGCTAGCGGTTGACAGAAACCCGCATCGCCCGCATCGGCACCGAGTGCACTTGGGCTGTTGATGCTCGAGCCTTTCATACGCGGCTTGTCGCCAGCTGATCCTGCTGCTCGACGGTGAGGAAGCGGCGAGTGTGACCTCTGAAGTAAATGTAAATCCTCGTTCATCCAGTTATCCAGTGTCAAAGTGTGGAAGATGTCCAACGTGTACTGAGGGCGGGAACTACGAGCGTTTTGCCTTGCTTTTATAACCCAAACCAGAGCAGCGAGATAATTGCCTTGCGTACTCCAAAATGACGCAAGCAATAAGTTTCAACAGGTCGATTACGTCACCGCGGATGTAGGCGAGACTGTGCACTGTTTAAACGCTTGCAGTATCCACGAGTGCTACCAGAAAAACGACGTCAACAGAGAAGGAGCTCGCGATTTTAGCATAATGCAGTGCCACGGGCTCGTAAATTTTCAATGTGGCTATATAGAAATATTTAAACAAAAAAACAACAAAAAAAAACGCATCAGCGCCACATTAATGATCACGAATAACACCGGTCACAAACTCCCAAGCCTCACCGCTTCGCTCGACACCAACACGACATACGACAACAATCTGCATCAAAACTCCCCAAAAGTGAAGGCGTCTGCTCCCGTACGCGTACTACAACTAGCGGAAGTGAAGTGTTGGGCGGATGTCCTTCACAATAATATATATGAAAAATGCCTTGCGCAAGTATAATTTCCATTGATTATTGAATACGTACTGATAAAATCCCAATCATTCGTTTTTCTATCTGATTCAAGCGAGTCGGACTGCTCATAACACTGGTCGAGCATGAAAATAACAAAAATTTGAACTTTTTCATGGCTGGTTTAAGATTTATTGTTAGTACATCGTTGTTTTTCGCAAAGGACTAATTTTATAGATTTTGCCTCCATACTTTTTAAATGCAAACAGTTCTTACATACCGCTGTCCATTGTGCCGTGTTTTGTGTCTTCTTCTATAAATCGGTAACGATCAGCGACCAAAGAGCTCACCCGTACATGTCAAGCATATATACGCCGCGGGGAGAGTCCGTTGTTAGTAGGAAGTGTCGGGCGTAGTGTCGGTGTTGTGTTTGTGTATGTGTCGCTGCTGTGTCCTACGTGGTGCTCGTGTTGTCTGTGATGTATGAGAGTAGCAGTCTACTCGTGGTAGTTCTCAGCGTATTAACCGACTCCTGCTTTTTTTTCATTGGTTGCTAGAAATAGCACTAGGTGGCGCAAGTTACCGCCCGATTACAAGAGTTTGCTTGAGCTATTTATCCATGTAAGTTCAATATTCGTTTTTTTTTTTTTTTTTTTGGTTTTGTCTAGCGGTTTTGTCGTAGCTGCCGACGCCACCGACCGCCGACGATGCACGTAGGTACCTTTGCACGTAGCTACGTCCGCCGCTCGGAGACTGTCTACTGTGCATAAAAGACATCGAACGAGAACGAACGCGTCCTGTATGCTTTCAGTTCGGCTGAAAGGCGCGGCTGGCTGGGCTCGTCCCTCGCCTGTTCTCGGCTGCTGGCCGCATGTTTCATAAGGAACACGTTGAACCGTGCTTCTCGGAAGGCAAACACGGTGTAGCGTGTTAACTTTACACAGCACCTCATGTGTAGACGAAAAACACAGATGGCTCCGTGTAAAACGAACACGTTTCGACGTGTCCGCTATGGGACAACGGTTTACACGTCTGGGCGTGTTATTTTTGCTAACAGTATACGAAAAAAGACTACAAAGTCATAATATACTGCGGCATAGAATCCTAATATCTTCGCTATTGACGATGTGCAGATAGTCCCGAAAGAAAAGCGCGGTTCAAAATGTCTCTCGCACACTGCTGATATCTCGGCGAGGCATTAATCTTCTCGTTTAAGGTTTTGTTCTAGCTGTAGTCTGCGCGACTCCTCCTTTGGCGCACGAAACAGCGACGGCTTACGATCGCTGGTGGCTGCCCTTTTTGACCGGGTAGCCCGACTTGCATCCCGGCGCGAAGCAGTGTGTGTGTCCGTCTTTTTCCTTGCATTTATGACCGAGACGGCAACGGAACGGGGAAGACTCCCCACCACTACACCCCAAAGAAAAGTGCGACGGTGCTACGTTCGGGAAAATCGTACCGCCTCAGCTTCCTCTTTTTCTTTGCCCATCGCACATCTGCCATCTGCCACACATTCTCCTAGATGATGATGTTGATAATGATGATCTTGCAGCTGCTCCCTTTGTATTCGGGCGGTCCCGAACCACGTTCGTACCTAGCTAAAAAAAAAAAAAAAAAATATTAAACGAAAAATAAAAAAAAAACTTATTTAAAGGTAAACATTTGACAGAGATCTGTCTGGTTGGGAGTAATTAATATTAAAAAATTCGAACACCAACCAAGCCCTTCTGTAGGGACCCAACGTTTTAAGGCCAATTCGGCCTCTTCTTCAGGGGCGACTACGGCTATGGCCGTTGAGGAGCAGTATCCTTTTCTTTTTCTTCTACGCGGCGTGTGTCTGGCTCTGGTCTTCTTCTTCTACGGCTCTGCCTGTTTTAATAATGTGACGAAGCCCATTCACATAGGCGGATGGTAACGCCCCTAGAGATCTGTTGATGTTCTGTGGCGTCGTTTGAATGTGCCATGATTCTAGGAACGACGTGCGCAAGTTTGATCACGAGCGTAGCGCGGTCGCTGAGCACTGCGACGTCAAGGACCATCGCATTGACCTCGACAACGCATGCATCGTTGACGTTGAGACAAATCCTCGAAAAAGACTGTTCCTAGAATCATGGCACATTCAAACGACGCCACAGAACATCAACAGATCTCTAGGGGCGTTACCATCCGCCTATGTGAATGGGCTTCGTCACATTATTAAAAAAGGCAGAGCCGTAGAAGAAGAAGACCAGAGCCAGACACACGCCGCGTAGAAGAAAAAGAAAAGGATACTGCTCCTCAACGGCCATAGCCGTAGTCGCCCCTGAAGAAGAGGCCGAATTGGCCTTGAAACGTTGGGTCCCTACAGAAGGGCTTGGTTGGTGTTCGAATTTTTTAATATTAAAAAAACTTATTTCTTTCACTTTCTCCTTGTCCTTCGCGTTCACTTTGCTTTTGTCCTTCCCCGCCCGTCGTCCAGTCTGCTTTTCCTTCTTTCGATTACTTCCCAGCTACGTCCAAACGGCTTCGTGGACGCAGCGCCGCGCGTTTCAACCTCAGTTCGAGGGGTAGCAGCAGCATCTCTATCTAGAAACGCATTCAGCACTGACCCCGTCGCAGGTGATTGGAAGCCGAGTGCTTCCGTTCGCAACTGGGCTTGTGGAAGGGCCTGGCCAGGTGTCTGTACGTTTTCAGGCGCGTAATACCGCTGCACCGGATGCCTTGGTTGCACGCTTGTGCATGAGAGGACGATGTGTTCGATGGTTTCATCCGCTTCTCCACAAGCCCGGCATGTTGTTGTTTCCACCATCCGATTATGTTTCTGTTGGTACACTAGTGTTGTCAGCCCTCCTGCACGTGCCTCAAAAAGCAAGAGGCTGCCCAGGCTCTCATCGTATAACCTAGGGCTCAGAACTCCAGCGCCAATCGCGGCCATCTACGTTGACCGTCTTTACGCGGCCCATTGTAAGCGGGCGCCACTCTTTCCAGTACATCCTCCAGAACACTAGCACAGCAGCCACCGGTATTATGGTTGGGGCCGTGGGACCGCCGCCTTAAACAGGGTCGGATTCCTGTCTGGGCTAAATAAAAAATACAAAACCTACATTTGTTTACATCTACAACGGAGACGCCAGGACGCCATCCGCCGACTGAGGCTAACTCAATTGCAACTATTAAAAAGAAAATAAAAAAACGCACAAAACATTCACAATCGTTGTAATAGATGGGGGGATGGGTGGCCGAGTGGGCTAGCGCCACGGTGGCTAGCGCACACTAGCGCACACCACCTCGGAGAACGTGGAGCGAAAGCTCGCGCTGCAGAATCGAGGGATCCTGGGTTCAGTCATTGTTTCAGTACCCACCCCTGCCCGTTTCGATCTGGATGAGCATCTTACCAGCGTGCGGTCGTGTATCACTACTGCGTGATGCACGTTAAAGTCCCCAGGCTGGCGGTTGTACCGCACTTGCTAAATTTCTCATCTACAGCTGGGAGACTCGTCGCCCGTGTGAGGCAGATCAAGTTCTAGGCTGTATAAACATACACACAACCCAATTTTTTGTTGTAATAGTTAATTCGCTGCCGGTAACCTCTAGCATGCCACGAGGCCAGACCAGAGAAAAATGAAGTAGCTCGCTCATTCATGGTATTGACAGTCACGTTCGCACGCGCTTATCATTCCTTTCATCTCCGACTCAGCTCGACGGTACACCTCTGATCTGCTCAGCGTTTGTGCCGATTTTATTTTGATAACGCCTCGTTTTTTATTTAGTTTCTGGCTCCCCCCTCAAGGTAACATTGTGTGAACGAGCATTTTGCGATTTGTTTTCCGATATTTTCCTGAGCGGCGCTACTACCAGGGGTTCTTTCATTTCTCCGATTTGCAGAATACCTCCCACTTTTTGGTCTTGCAACTTTCGAAGACAACGACACGACTGCGGAAATGGGTAAGATTCGGCGCTCGTCAATGTCTCTCAATAACCAGCTCTATAGACAAAAAAATAATTAGGGTTGTGTGGATATTTATGCGGCGTGATTTTGGTCAGCCATTTTAGAACATGCGAGGAATCAATCACGGTAGAAGTGAAATTTAGCCAGTGCAGTACAACCGCTAACCTGGAGTCTTTAACGCGCACCACGCAGTAGTGATAAACGACCGCACGCCGGTACGATGCTCATCCAGGTCGAAACGGCGAAAGCCACGTGGGGATTGTACCCAGGATCCCTTAGGCATGCAGCGCGAGCTTTTGCTCCATGTGCTCCGAGCTAGTGTGCGCTAGCCCACTCGGCCACCGATCCCCATCTGTATACCATGTATTTATGTATGTATGCATTTATGCGGCGCTTGCTCTTTCCAACGAGTTTCTGCAATGCGAAATTTGCAGCGCCATCTAGTAGCGCGCCGAGTACTACGTCCGCCATCTTGGTAGTGGCGAGAAAACGCAACTAGTGACCCGACTGGCCAAGTCCCCATGTAAAAAGCCACCGCGCTTCGTGCAAAAGATGCAATGCACACTAAAAAAAAAAAAACTGGTGTCATGGTGTACACCCATAGGGGGTGTAAGTGCTTGTCATATTTACTACACCTCGGGGGGAACACTTGTACACCCCAAATATGGGAGTATGTGTACACCCGTTGGTGTGCTGCACATGTACACATTTTTCTACAGAAATCTCACTCGAAGGGAACACAGGTGCACCCCATTCAATGGTGTACGACTACACCTCTTTCTACACCCAATGAAATGAAAGGGAACACAAATGCACCCCGCTCGAAAGTGTACCATTGCACAGAGGTGGCAGTAATATAATTACTGTAATGAAATTACAGTAATTTAATTACTTGTTCCAGTAATTAGTAATGTAATTCATTACTTTTTGTAGCAGGTAATTTAGTAATGTAATGAATTACTCCAGCGACGGTAATTGTAATTAAATTACCTAATTACTTTTTCGCACCAGGCATATTTTTGTGTCCACAATACACAAGAGCGCTTTTCTTTTTATTTTACTTTTTCTTTTTCCTCTACACCTTTCCAAAAAACGCTCTTTGGCCGCCGCTACGTTGCTGATGCTCATGCGGCTGGTGCGACTCTCGCGCCCGCCATCAGCTAGATATTTTCTGCCACTCTCTTGAACTGTGAAAACCCGCTCAGTGCGATTCTCTACCTATGTTTTGCGGTATTGCCTTCGACGTTTTCTGGCCCCTCTTGAAAGTTTCCGCTTACTTTTTCTGATGCATGCTGGGTACCCTCTTCCACTGTGTCTCTTCTTCCACTTCCACTGTTATCTTCCACTGTGAGAAATAGGGCTGGTAAGTGCCTGCCATTCGAGCTTTTCTGCTCGACATTCTCGGGAAACGAAGGAGGGAAAGTGGGTCGAACTAAGGCCCCTGGTGAAACGGCCTTCGACGCGATTTTGCGAACAATGACAATTGTTCTCCCCCCACCCAGAGATAATCTGCATAGGGTCCTCAGTCATCTCCAAAAATAGTTGTCCGGGTTGGGGTGGGAAACGGATCAGTCGCGTGCGTTCCTCTGTCCATCGGTAAACATGCATCAGAGAGTTCTAGCTTTGTGCCATGAACTGTGTAAATAATGTAAATGAAGTTATCTGTAAAAGGAAGTTATCAATAGCTCCTTTATATCTAAAATTATACAAAAGTAATGCGAAAGTAATGTCATTACTTTTAAAAGTAATTTGTTATGGCAATTAATTAGTTTCTGGCTGAGGTAATTTGTATTGTAATTTAATTACATTTCAGTAATTTTCAGAAAAGTAATTAGTAATGTAATTTAATTACAAAGTATGAGTAATTTGGCCAGCTCTGCCATTGCACCGCTTCATAAACCCGCCTCACTCGAAGGGAACAGAGATGCGCCCCGCCTCAATAGTGTACCATTACTCCCCTTTCTACTCCTACTCCTCTCAAAGGGAACACAGGAGCACTCCGTTCAGTAGTGTACGGTTAAACCTCTTTCTACACCCATTGAATTCGAAAAGACACATATGCACCCGATTCAAAGGTGCATGGTCACACCACTTTATTCACCCGCTTGATAACTAACTTCATAAACATATTTAAGACATCAAGGAAACCATTAATATATGCGCCACGGTAGTTGCAAAAAGGCAGGTAAACGGACACACGGGATTGTTTTCAAACCTCATAGAAGTTTATTAGACAGCGATCCGTGATATGCGTAGACGTGCGAAGAAGCTGTTACACAACTGAGAAAATTACTAGGCCAACAAGAACGGGGGTGAGTCTGAGGTAGTGTCTATTCTCCAAGCAGCCGGCAGAATTATTTCCACTGAATTCCACCGGCAGTCTCCCTTCATTTATCGAACCACGTTTCATCGGCAGCTCAGATTAGCTTTCCTATATTAGCTTCTCTTTCTTTTTCTTGTAATGAGCCGCCCCAGAATGTATCCGGAAGTGACGTGTACGGGTAGGACAGGTGGGTTAATATTTTCGCAGACTTGGACGTAGTTCAACTACTCTACTGAAACTACTGTAGTTTAACCACCTATCCGAGTACCTCGGTAACTTTCAATTACAACTTATTTGGGTAATTGGTAATTAAATTTAACTTCGTTTTTCAGATACATCTCAAATTACTAACTACTTTCGAACTCTAGTGCTAATTTTGATCATCACAAAACTTTGAGCGCAGAAATGAATAACACGCCGGCAGATGAGGTGGCATCCTCGGACAAGGGACCCCTCACATTCCGCCGTACAAACTGCGTCGCAGGCGTCCTTGGGCCAAGGGGGCGACGAGCAGCCAAAACATTACACGGCGCGCACGAACGCGAACGCAGAAATAGATGCTTAAACAGTCTTGGTCGGGTATTGACCTAATCCGGTAATGCACGCAGACGCTGCGCCTCCAGCTCCAACCGTGAAAGGCGGGGACACTCCGAGGGTTGTTGTTTTCATGTTGTCTGCCTTTAGTGAGTTCTGACTCAAGCGGTTTGGGGGTTCCTTGGGAGGCACCACTGAAATGACCTCGCAGCTGGGCGCCTGTTCCCATGGTCGCCTCGTCGTCAGCGCATACTCCCTTGTAAAGCCTGACTGTCCCGCGCACAAATGTAGACACGTATAATCCGTTGATGGGGCACGTTCCTCTTCCAGCTGAAACTGTACAAGCGACGATGCTTGTTCGCGTAATGCTTCGTGTCCTTCCGACCTTCCACGCCAGGGAGACCTCTTTTTTAATAATTTACTTGTCAGGTGTGTCAGGTGCGTCAGGACACCGTAGTCGCCGGCGAGGATTGCGAGTGACCTTGGGAGATTCCTTCGTTGTACGCGGCGCCAGTGGCGAAGTATAGTTAATTTCATTTTCTGTTAAACCAAAGCAATTTTTTTTTCAGTAGCATAAGACTAGCATTGCAACGAGACGCGCAGTCGTCCGGACGATCTTATCGTCGTGGCGCGAGACTTGAACCCTTGGCGCTCAGGTGCACTCGCTCACCGTACTATCCGAGCGTCGTGGGAATAAAGAGAGGCCATTTATACCGATCTCAACTTGCCGAAGAAAAAAGGAGAGTTTGTTATAAAAGACATTCTAGCCGAAGCAAACCTCACATGTTTCGTCATGGACACCGAAGATGCCGGCACCCGCTTACCCGACCCTGCACAGCCTGTTTTTTAAAGTCAAGCCGTCGTTCCATCCAACTCGTCGGTGGAAGGTCTTTTTAGCTTAGCTGGGGACATCTTTTGGAGGAAAAGGGGGGAGAATTTCCGATAAGAACTCTGAAAGTCAATTGCCTATGCTAGCGAATAAACTATTTTTGTAAAAACTATGACTTCGTTCATTTTAGGCTCGCAGGGTTTTTCACGGATCGAAACTCCTGTTCATTTTGCTACCACAAAAATATAAAAACGAAACTTCGAAAGTAACTCGCTACTTTTTACAGTACTTAGTAGTTTACTCAATTACTATTAAAAATGCGTAATTTCTACTCTACTCCAATTACTTTTGGCGTCGATGCTCAGAAACTTAACTAACTACCTTTTTTGAGTAATTTGTACATGTCTGCATTTTCGTGATGAGCCGCCGCAGACTGTCGCCACGAAGCGGCGTGAACTAGGGTGCCTACATGTCTGTCTGTCTCAGGGTGAAGACATCCATTGTTGCCCTGAATGTGCCAGCGCGCGACGCTCTCGCGCACTCGGTGCGTGACCTGGATGGTAAAATGGCGTCCGTGCATTAGCCAATGCTACGCGCTCGTGCCGAGTGACACCGGATTGTGCGCACTTTAAAATGCATAAAAAAACGATTGGGCGATATAATGGCTGAGATGTCACCACTCAAGCAAAACGCGTGTGTGTATGAAGGCACTCTAGCGTGAACGGGTGGGCTGCGTCGGTGAGCACGCGCACTCAGAGATACACGAGCGGCAAAATGTCCCTACAGTGTGCATTTCGCGTAATGAGTGACGATGAAACGTTAGTGTCGATGAAACGTGTCTACAAAACGTGTATCGAAGAAAACGTGCTTTCACAAAACGCCAGGCGAATAAGAAAGTCAGTATTCTACCTGCCGCTGTCATATGATTGTAGTATGGCAGGCGACTGCCGATAGAATTTTGGAAAAATTATTCTCCCGGCTGCTAGAAAATAGACACTGCCTAATTCTATAGGTAACCCGTAACGGAACGGTCAATTTTTCCAAAGGAGTAGGTAGCAGAGCACTTACGATGAAAACACCGGACTCGAAATATGTAATCCGAAATATATGTCGACATGGGCACTGCAGAGCCACACAGACACAAAAAACGAAACGGAAAGGGTCCGTGAAGATGCAACACAATGTAGCAGAAGCCCCCAGTAGTTTGCCGAACCGAACACTCAACTCATCACATGAATTCCTCGGGCTTTTCTGAAGAACTCGCTTGTTGCCGATATAAGCGTAGGACTTTTTCAAACACTGGAAACCTTGGTACACTCGAATACGTCGTCGCGGACGAAATCTACGGCAGCCCCGCTGGTCGCGGCACAGCACACAAGAAACTAGGCCGGGAAGCATCGAGATCGAAAAAAGCTACTACGTCATCCGTGAAACCTTTAACTTCTTCCATGCTTTCAGCTTAGGGAGAGAAAGAAAAAGAAAGGAGTATGAAAATTCCAGCCCCTTCAAGGCCAAAAAGGGGCGCCCTCGAAAGGCTTATCTTCAGGGGCAACCCAACAGTGAAGACAACGAGAGGATTTGTCACTTATATCCTCCTGAAAGTTCCACCCAATGTTAATAGTGCAGTGGATGCTATCCGTGTCTTTGGCCTTCAGACAGGTGTCGTGCTCTGCCTTATATCTAGCTGGGAGAGTGTAGTCACGTGATCCTACCCGGATACCCGATTGGCCTGAAACAAGCATATCGTCCACTCTACTGTCAATACCGAGTGAACAGGATAGCTCCATACTTCCTAAGAAACTGCAAAAACCCAACAAGTGACCCCCAAGGGGGAATCCAAGCGCAAGCTGATCGGGGCGCGAGGCTAGCGTGGGGTGCACTGCTACACCTAGAGGTTTTTAAAGGCCGCCGTACAGTTCGCGCTTTCCACTTTTTTTGCGTTTCCTCCTCTCCTGCCCTCCTTTCCTTCCTTCACCGCCTTCCCCCACCTGTTTACCGCCCTCCCCCGGGGGGACAACACGGAGAGTGGATTAGGAGACGCCTCCGTTAATCCGGCCTAACCCGCCGAAGAGGGGGCCTGCTGCTTGACTAAAATTATTTCGCTGCTCGAAAAAAAACAAAAACAAAAAAAAAAACGCCGCGGGCAGCGACCACATGCGCTCTGCCGGATGCGCAACGCTCCGTCCGCCTTGAAAAAGCTTGTATGCATTAGACTAATATTTTTCGAAGCGCGGCAGGTTTAGTGTAGGTCCTATCATAATGGTCCTGCAAGATTTCCCTGTCCGCCACAAGCTAGCCAATAATTCAAGGACATAACGACGGCAGTGTATTCAAACAGTGTAAAATAAAATGTATATAATACTTATAAGAATACCGTTGCCTTCACTGCTTGGCTTTAAAATTTGTAGCGTTGCCAATAATCTTAATCAAACAATTTTTATATTGAAGACCCCTCGTCGTGCATCGGCCCCAAGATTACGCTTACGAGCAACTCGAGTCACCGTAAACTTTTTTTTTTTTCAACGTGGATTTTTTTTTTTAATTTAGCTGAGGTACCACTGGCAGAACACGAATCGCATACTTGGAAGGTATATACCGTCTGAAAACTCATATAGCTGGTTGAGTGAATGCAATACTATCGCATTCGTTGAAGCTTGATTTGTTGATTCGAACTTCAACAAATCACACGCACCCATTCTCCCCATTCTTGTTTACCCAGTCATAGTCGTTCCCTCACGATGCAATACGAGTACAAGTAACTGCAGTTTATGCATTGTTGACGTTGCACAGCCGTGATCGCACGGTTTTTAAAAGCGCTATAGAACGAGCACAAGCGTCGAATTCCGGTACACTGATTGATTTCTGTCTCACCGCCGTGACGCCACACGAGAAAAGCGATTTCGTTCTGTCTGGGAAATTAGGAACACAAAAATCAAGCTATAATCTCGGAAATAAAACAAAGCGAAATGGATCTCTCCAGCCAATACCCAACCGTTTGCGAGGTGACTAGGCGAAAACATATATTACCTCCGTGCCTTTACCCTCTGCAAACCGCCAGAGAGAATCATACAAACTCCTTGGAGCTATTGTCAACACGATTGCGTTTGCAAGCCGGTAGTTTGACTCGGCTGGGATTCGTCCCTTTCATAGCTCTCTATGAAACCAGAAAGGTAGATACTTTTCTACATTGCGTTTTGCCCGGGGCCTCCAGTTATTTACGGCCAAAATCACACTGGAGGCGCTTCAGCAATGTTCACTCTGGTCGACACACGTGCACTCTAAAAATGCCAGTCGTCTGCCTTCCCAAAAGATACTTGAAGAGCCAATCATAGAGACCGACGGATAACGAGGCCGAAATTATGCTTATACCACAAAACAATTATAACACAAATTTGGCCTCGTCATTCCCAAACTGGTTGCCGGACGAAATTCTCTGTGCGTATTGCAAGCCAGGATTGGTAATAGTAACATAAGATACGTACGGCAAAATTCCCTGCCATAAATAAAATGATTTGGCTAACGCCAAAGTAACGCGAAATAGGTGCAAAGAGTTTTGCAAAAGGAAGCGTAAACCGAAAAAAAAAGGAAAAAAGAAAAAAAGACAGAAGAAAAAGAGAAATAAGAAAAAAAAATCTCTGGTGACGTGAAAAAATTTCTGTTCATGTGATTTTTATTGACACGTGACCCAACAAAAAAAATATAAACGAAAGAAAAAAAATAACACGAGAAAAAAAAACCATCCCCTGCCCGGTTTCGAAGCTAGGCCCTCTTGATCGTGAAACTAGCGCGCTATTCGTTGCGCCTAGTTGCGCCAACATAACTTTTTTTTTCTTTCTATATTGCAAGTTGCGCCGACATAACTCTGCCTGTAATACTCACGCATTTTCACATCATACGAGAAAGCTTAGGTGCCTTCGTAGTTTTTCATGTGTGTGTTATTTTTTTTGTGGCAAGAGTTCACGTTCCAGGATGCTTTTAGAGTTTTGGAACAAAACGAGTTTTCTTCATCCGAGTCACCTTCTAGAGCCAGTAGACCGCACTGGGTCGTCCGGCTAATCAAGCAGCTATTTTCAAGTTCTCTGACGTGCCCGTCCTCGCATCCGAGGTCGCCGTTTGACAAGCTTATCTTTCTTTCACCTGGTTGTCCATGGAGCCCCCACGGCAGCTTTGTTCCGTCCCCACTCCCTCTCGTGAAGATGGCTCGCCCCGAGGCTAATCCCATTCTCTAGACGCCCTTTCCACCCAACGCTGGCCCTTTCCCTTCCCGTCTCCAGCTTCGGGAGAGAAGGTTCTTCCCTGCAGAACGTCCCGTTTGTACAGCGGCCTTTAAGGAATAGAAGGATGCTCATTGTAGGTGTACAAGTACACTGGCTGGGCAACGCAGGGTGCTTCTATCAGGAAAAGGGTGCATGCGGGCCCGATGCACCCGACTACACCTTTTTTTTTTCTTACAATGCGTTGCTGCGTTCCGCTGCGGATGCAGCCATAGACCTTCAATTCGTGCTTGACGAGAACCCAAACGGAAACAGTGTTCACAATTTTTTAGTTATATTTTTTTTCACGTGAGGCTTAGCTTTTGACGAAAGCAATCGGTGCCAACGCAAAGAAACATGCGGCCGTTATCCCGAGGCTTCAAGCCATTTACATCATTTGAACTGGGGCCGAATATTTTCACGAAGTTGTACCAAGTTTGTTTCAGAACTTATATTTTTTTATGCACCTTGCAGAGTGGGCCTGTGTTTTTCTTGATGCGCAAGCAGCTCAATGTTTGCGGACGAGACCAAGGCTGTTAAGCGAGGCAAAAAGATGACAGTTTTAATCATCTACTCCAGCAGCCATAATTGAAGATTTATACGGTTAACATTGAAGAGTAAAATATATTTGCACCACCGAGCTCTCAATTTAATGTCACATATTTAACAAAAATACTTTGCAAAGCAAGATAAAACAATCTCATTTCTTTGCAACGATTTCCATACACTTGATCTGGCGAAGGTAAACGAGATTTGTAAACCAGCCCTAAAAATAAACAGGAGAGTTTGTTAATATAATATTCTTGAATATATAAAGCACAGTAATGTAGAATTATAGAACAGAACAGACACGAACGACGTGTCTGTTTAACAAATATTAATTAAGAAGTCAACATCCGTCAACTGTGCTTGAGGTCGATGAAATCTGAAACCAATTTGAGCCCTTTGCAACGCCTAAAAAATAGTGCCCAAATCACAGTTTTTTTTAGTAAAACAGAGAATTTCACCCCCAAAAAAGTTCGCCAGTAACAATAAAAAAAAACTAACATTGAGTCGCACGTACTTGCATGGAGCACTCTACCGCTAAACAGTACGACTTCAAGCGTATTCGCAAAGACAAAAAAAAAAAAAGAACCTTTTTATAGATTAAAGGCATGACGGCCTAGTCCTTTGTCCACGCTAGGTGATCGTATGTAAAAAAAAAAATGAAAGCCGCTTACAACTCCCTGTAACGCCGAATTAGAGCGCAGCTCTTGAGGAGGAGGAGGGAAGGGCACTGGGGGGGGGGGGGGGGGTTAAACTAACCAGGGGGGGGGTCACGTTACCTTGGGGGTCACGTGACCCCCAATGCCGATGATGTCATCACTGACGTCACTGATGACGTTATCAGTGACGATGACGATGCGGGTACTGATGACGTCATTAGTGACGTCACTGATGACTTCACCAGTGATGATGGCGATGACGATGCGAATGTCGGGGACGTCATCAGTGACGTCGCTGATGACGTCATCAGTGATGATGACGATGACGATGCGGATGCCGGTGACGACATCAGTGACGTCACTGATGACGTCATCAGTGATGATGACGATGACAATGCGGATGTCGGTGACGTCATCAGTGATGATGACGATGACGATGTGGATGCCGGTGACGTCATCAGTGATGATGACGATGACGATGTGGATGCCGGTGACGTCATCAGTGATGATGACGATGACGATGTGGATGCCGGTGACGTCATCAGTGATGATGACGATGACGATGCGGATGCCGGTGACGTCATCAGTGATGATGACGATGACGATGTGGATGCCGGTGACGTCATCAGTGATGATGACGATGACGATGTGGATGCCGGTGACGTCATCAGTGATGATGACGATGACGATGCGGATGCCGGTGACGTCATCAGTGATGACGATGACGATGTGGATGCCGGTGACGTCATCAGTGATGATGACGATGACGATGTGGATGCCGGTGACGTCATCAGTGATGATGACGATGACGATGTGGATGCCGGTGACGTCATCAGTGACGATGACGTCATCGGGGGGTCACGCGACATCGGCGGGGGTCACGTGACCTCGAGGAGGGGGCCACGTGACCTCAGGGGAGTCACGTGACTTCGGGGGGTCACGTGACCCCCACGAGGTCACGTGACCTTGGTGGGGGGCTCGCGCGGTGCATTATGGGACATTTCCCATGATGCACCGCGCGGTTACGCCGACGCCGACGGCGACGGCGACGGCGACGCCGACGGCGACGCCGCTCAAGCCGGAAACGGGCCCCTAAGAGCTGCGCTCTAAAACATTGAAGTTTCCGAACCGCACGCAGTGGCAGAGCGTCCTTGCCCTAGAAAAGCTAAGGAACCGAAACTCAAGATACCTCACGCTAATACGAGATTGCCGCGTGCACAATGCTGCCAGACCACCAAGAAATTTGCATATTTTTTATTCAACCGGCCAAGTTTCAGCCAAGTTACGGTAGTCCACGACAGCCAACTACAGCCTTGTACCCTCGCCCCCCCCCCCCTTTCTTACACAAAGCGGTGTTTTCCCCGCTCTTAACAAATGCTCTCGTTTTTGTGGAATAGGGGTTATTCACGGAACTAGATATCGTTGGACCTTGTTCGCAGCGACGTTACTAGCTAAAAGTTTGTTGAAAAGCTTCCTAGAACGCCTGGCTCCTTTTGTGACGCGTGCTCTCGGTGGCGCTCTCCACACTATCCGCCCGCCCTATAGAAAGAAGCAGTGGAACTGGTTAAACATTCAATGCTTTCAGCTGCCATGGAAGGTGATTCTATTGTGGTTCTTGTGGTTAGCATAAAGTCTGCGCAAGCGTCGCCGCAAAAAGAGCGAGCTTCAAATAAGGTCCTTCCTGGTTGCAGGTGGAGGAGTTGATGCTGGTGGCTCTAGGAAACCAATCATTCCCTATATCCTCGCTTGCAGGAAACAGAAGAAAAAAAAAAAAACGTTTTCGTTTGACGCTTGCTTTTGGAGTTTGTGAACTGATAGATCTAGTGTCGGCACGCAACTCATGGTCAGAACCAGAATTACTAAATGTGTCCAGAGTACCGAATTTCATTCACTCCGCTTACCGGAAGCCAATCCCGCAGACTGCATTTCTAATTGACTGGTGGCGGAAGTTACAGTTGGCCATTCAGGAAATGGGTTCAAAACAACAAAAGCGTGTTTCAGACGTTTACCACAGGTACGTCGTGTACGCACGGTCATCATCTCGTAAGGATAATGGGAAGGTGCGTTAACCTTCTTTTTTTTTTTTAAATAGCCGCTAATTTGGTTCGCGAAAAAATATTACCGGCTCGTTTGCTCGCTCCGATTGCGCTGGTGCTGCGTTTCAAACACTACACCTTATAAGCTGAGCCTAACACCCGACTTCGATGTGTTTCGAGTGGAGAGATAAAGACGAGAAAGCGAGGAGCAAGTCACGCAGCGCCCAGAACGAAGGAAATAACGTCAATAAAAGCAAACCAGTGTCGCCACAGTCTAGGCAAGTGGATTGAAGAGCTGCCACGGGAACGATCGCTCGATCAAACGCGCTTCGTTCAAACCGCACAGGGCAGCGCCATACTGGAGATGGGTTTGAGCGCGTCTGCTGCGCCGCGATTCGGTTCTGAAACAAGGCTTGCGAGCTTCGGTCATATAGTTTCCGAGATTTTTCGCGCACCGGCTGCACTCTTCAGGCTATTTATTGCCTTTGCCGGATGAGAGACTTGCTGCGTTGCCCTTGGTGGCGTTCGCCACCAAATTTAATGAAATGAAATGTGCTCCTGGCCTCTTGCCACAACGCACAAACCTTTAGCCAGGAGTAAGTTGATCGTAATTCGAAGGTTCATCTTTTTAAAGCGCAAAAGGTGTAAAACAAATGTCCGTGCACGTAAGGGAAGTTGGAAAAGCTGTTCTCATGCATGACAACACAAAATAGCTGTATCCCACCGGCCCAGACGGTATCCACAGATGACTGATAAATGTTCGCACTAAGTCTTGCGTTCTCGGGTATCATCCAACGATACAACGCAGAGATCGGAGCTGCGAATCGGAGTTACGAATTGACAGAGATTGGTTTACCTTTCACTATTCCGATGATGACAACAGTAAAGATGCAAGCTTCATGCCGCGGATTCATACCTGACAGCGTAACCTGAGGTGGTTGCGTTTCCGTTTCCAGTTTGGTTCTCAGCGCCGCATGCGGAGATCAAGAGAACTGGCTCAGCTCGCTTTTTCCGCTGAGCAGCCGACCGTTTGGGAAGGTCGGAGCAGAGGGCGCGAAAAATTTAGAAGGCCATGGTTTCGGTACTTTGGGAACATTCAATGAGTCTAGTCAGAACTAGCTGCCATTCGTCCTCTTACAAGGACAACAATTGTGTTCGCGCATAAAGGTTGAGGAACCTTCATCCTCGTGCGCAGCCGACCAACATTCTTAGATCTACCAGGTGACGACGTTCACGTACGGGGGGGGGGGGGGGGGGGGGGGGGGTGTTCGAAAACGGTTCTCCTTTGTTTCCCGCACTCGAGCAGGTACTGGCGGATAGCGTTTCTCGCGCTACCAGCGGCTGTGGCTCAGAGGCAACGCAGAATAACCGTTTTTGAACAACGCTCTTTTTGCGCAAGCTTTCCTGCAAAAAATATTTTGCTATAAAAAAAAAAGCATTTTAAACAAATTTTTAACGCTTTCGTGTCACTTCTGTCCATTGGCCGGCTTTTTAATCTAGTAACATTATGAACTTACTTTGCTGTAGTAAGGTTGAGGCGAACATCGTTCAACAAAATGGCGTAACGTCGACAGCCCCAAGCATACTAATGTGCCTGATAATTCTACCATTCTCATCAGCGCGTTTGGCAACGTCGCCGCTGCCGCGATGCATCAAGTGAACTTTAGTATTTCTGAATGGTTTTACAACCCCTCTGCAGGTACACGCGTGCCAAACACGAGACGGCAGGAGCCGCCTTCTGCTCTGCCGCCCGCCTCCCGTAAACTAAAGCTATGTCACTGTCACGCACGATTCGGATGCTTGGCAAGAGCGCTCTGTTTGGCGAAAGAGCGCTCTGTTTGGCGAGTTTTACCTCTACATAGAAAGAGGAAATTTATAGATATTACGCCAAAGCTCCGTTTTTCTTGCGGGAGCTCGAGCCGTCACTTCGAAGCATGGATGAAGCCCTCGCCCGCTGGGCCCGCTTTCCTCACTGAGCGATCTACTAAATTTCACCATTAGCTCGATGATATTGCGGAAATTATCAAAAACGGCTCATAAGAAGAGCTTTTTTGCATACCGGTAGCCCACCATAATAAAAAAGCGGAAACTTTTTTCTTTTTGTTCGCATGAAAAGGAGGTGTCTGGTGTCACTCAAACCTTGACTATTAGTTATTTATCGGAAACTGTGAGTGTAGGGATTGGGTTAGGGAGTTAAATGTAGAGGGCAAACCTCAGCTTGAGGAGGCTTATAAGCTTATCTGGCGTACGTATTTGAGGCTGTGATAGAATCTCTATAGTTTTAGGCCTCGGCACGCGCCACACGGTTAACAACACCACTACGGTGTACACAATTATGGCAGTGAACACGTACGATTTTGACAGAGGTGTGAGAGCTTCGGTGGTGCCGCATCATGTTTCGTAACCAAGTGCATGAGATACAGTGCTTCCGGTGACTTATTTTCACTTGACAGAAACATCTTTAAGGAGCCCCTGCAAAACAGATGCTTTAACCTAACCATTTGACAGTGTTGTTTAAGTGGCACCTAACATACAGGGCCTGCGCGTTCCGCCTTCACCCCTCCCCTCGCCCGTCCCTCCCATACTTCATCATTTGTGAAGCCAGGCAGCGCCAACTACTTTTTGTCAGCGTCGTCGACGCAGATTCTTGCAGAGTCTTAGACCGATGGAAACAGCAGGCGACTAGGTCAAGACAGGCGCGTCTGCGGCTTTCCGGAGGATCTCTTAATAGGGACCAAGAAAAATCTACCAGACCAATTTTGTTTAGTTTTGGTGTACCATGTCTGCTTTGCACAGGAAAAAGATTCCTCGAGTTTGTCAAAAATTCATTTATTCATTTAGAAGTTGCAGAGGTGTACTTTCAATAGTACAATGGGACTTTTACATAGCAAAATGGACATTTGCTCAATATTGCTACTTTGACGCATGAAACTTCTTGAAGCATCCGTGCTTCAAACAAAGTGTAATGTTGCACATTGCGCATGCCCACATGGACCTCTTGTGGCAATACTGGCAGCGCAATTGCTTTTCCAATTTGCTAGGAAAGTGCCCTCCTTTGTCCAAACCAATGTCACTCGCGATGGAGGCTGGCCGCCTAGAGATGTAACGGTCTTTTGTACCGAGGCAGAGGTAGTACCGTGTGACATTTCGTAGGAAGGCAAGGAGGTCGACCGGCTCATCTGCAATCAACTGATGAATTTTCCAAGAATTCACCACGGCCACATTCAGCATCTGAGTAAACAAAGGCCACCACCACTTTTTGCCGCGAATGCGAACTCTACACTCTAAAAAAAAAAGGTGTCAAAGGAGAGTAACTGCCCAAAGTTACCCTACTTTAACCCTCTCTTCATCCAAGTTACTCTTTCGCGACCGCTTCTTTCGATGATACTCTCCCTTAACCCTCACTCGAACTCTAGAGTAACTGTAGCTAGAGTTAGTTTCTCCTCGCGATATCACGGGCTGTCAACAGATGGCGCCGCTATGGGGTCGGCGCATTTTCGACGCTGTTCGGCGCAGATTTTTGTTGTTGTTGTGTTTTTCTTTTTCCAGGGAAGGTTTTTTTTTTCCCCCTAGCCGCTTCTTTTTTTTTTGGGGGGGGGGGGGAGATGGGCAAGGATATTTTAATAAGTGAGTTGATACAGCCTACCTTTACTTAATTTTGTCAACGCGCAATTCAAATGTTTTTTCTGCTAATTAAAAAAAAAAAAAAGAAAGTGCAGAATTTACAGGTGGTTTTTTGCTGCTCCTTTGTGCATATGCGTCGCCAGCGATACGAGCTTATAGGGACCCCCAAATGAGGCCGCCGATGCCCGCGTCTATGCATCGCCCTCCCGTCGCGACCAAACGCATGGGACTTTCGCTTTAGATTATTATGTTGACTTATGATCTTGATAGAAAAGCTTCGTACCCTAACTACGGGTTTATGGACTGTGCTTCGTGTCAGGAGAAGAACATTTTTTGCCTCCAACATGGTGACAAGGCACTGATAGTAGACGACAATGTTGGTTTTGACCTACAGTTTAGCCGGAAGTGACGTCAGCTGCAACAAACGTATACTTAGAAGCGCCAGAAAAAACAAACAACCGAACTGAAAGAAGTAGTAGTGCAAACTCAGAGCGGCTACCGGCAGCTCAATTTTATTTGGAAAACACGAACATATTTGCACACCAGCGGCGTAGCCAGGGGACGGGGTGTTGGGTGTTGAAGGGTCGGAACACCGCCGAAGTTTCATGGTTGTCCCCCTTTACCCCTTCCACTTTTCCAATTTCAGTATTTTTTTGTGTGGGTGTTTCGTTTCGACAATCCACTACGGCAAGGGGCGGTGCATGCCCACAACATACCGAAGCAAAACGAAAAAGACGACGCTGTCCGTGGACTGCGTGAAAAACACATCTCCGGCTCCGGCTCTTCGAACAGCCCTCTCCAAACTCGGCCACGTTTGTAACCGAAGCCTTTCTTCAGGCTCGCAGGGGCGAATGGCTTAGCTCCCGACGTCATAAAAGCCGCGAAATCCTGACCTCGAAGGACGCTGGCCTCGCTTCGAGGAATGCAGGCGGCTTAACTAAAGTTCCCCTACCCTTTGAGTGTCAAGGACTCGACGACAATTTCAGGGCGGCACAACAAAATTCCAAAATAGCAATGATTTGACTTTACGAACCCTACAATGCGGAGAAAACCGGACGACAAAATAACAAACAGCTTAGCGTTTTTTTTTTTTTTTTTTTTTTTTTGCTTCGTCTTTTTTTTTTTTTTTTAGGGTTCACTCGCCTGCGCTTATTTAGCTTCAATATGGCACAAAAATGCAAAAAACACACACACAAACATCCCCATCGTTAAAAAAAAAAAAGAAAAGAAGCAACAGAGAAAAGCGACAGCATATGCACTGTTGAAGCATATTTGTAATGCTCATAATCACTTGGTTTCAAAGCGTATCTAGTTGACTTCTTTAATCGCCGAAGTGGGTAATGTTTACATGCTGGCGTTGAGCACGTGAGTCGTGGAACTTTTTCAAAAATGAGTTCAAAAGCCAAGCCGTTCTTGACGTTCTTTTTTTTTTTTTTTAAGAATGATTATTGACCTACAACTTCAAGCGTGTCATCACCGTCTCCAACAGCTAGAGTCGGCACATTCACGTCAGGCAGCATCGTCCGCCCTAGGCGAGTGCGATGCTGTGGCCAACGACGTCGGTCTCTATGTCGCAAGCCTCGACTTCGATCAAATCGGCGGCCTGTGCGGAGCATTCGTTTTGTTAAATACACTTCCTGGGGAAGTACTGGTTTTGACACAGATGTGGAGGGACCGCACCGCGTAGCGCGTCTCGGCGGTACAGGCAACTTGCATTTGCTTAGAGGCTTTGTATCCTAATGTAACCCGCCTGCTTAGCTTAACCCGCCTGCTTAGCGCAATAGCTTCCACCATGCTAATTATAAACACCGTCGAACTTGTTGTCCGTAAGGTAATGACGTCACGAGAGGAAACCATAGGAGGGCGCCACCAAAACATCTCGCCTCTAATAGGGGCTGCGCTTTTGAACATTCACCGAAATATACAAATCGGCACCGAAAGGGTACTCTCACTTCTTTATATCGACCGACGGCGGCTTCCACTAAATGTTTAGACCCCACAAATAATAGAAACTAGTATTTTTTTTCTAACACTTTCTCGTAAAACGACAACGAAGAACGGAAATAGCCTAAAACATGACTATACAACGATATTTTCTGAAAAAATGTGATCCGCGCTGGGGAAGTACTGGTTTTGACACAGATTTGGAGGCACCGCACCGCGTAGCGCGTCTCGGCGGTACAGGCAACTTGCATTGCCCAGAGGCTTTGTATCCTGATGTAACCCCCTGCTGCCAATCCTGGCCACCATGCTCGTTAGCAGCGCTGAATGGTAACGTTTGTTTTCTAGACTCCGAATACTGGGACGTTGAAGCACCTGAGGGCTTCAACGTCCCAGGGGCGCTTGCTACTCCGTTCCAAGCTGAAACCAGACGCTCCGCCTTCAACGCGAGCTCGCTGGCTTCGGTAGTGCTTTGGTTGCGCGTGCCTGCGCGGTCACACTTGTTTTTGCAAGGGCAGAAAGATGGCGACGTGTGCGATCAAAAGCGTCGCTGTGGTCGGCCTTCTACGATTGGCCGAATGTGGTGACTATGAAGTCAGCAAAGGTTTTCTCATCGACAGAAATAAGAGCAGTCTTGTACACGTTACGAAAAAAGAGTAATCGATTACAAATACTATTACTCTTGACTGAAAAGTATTCGATTAGATTACTTGATTACTCAACGGCAAAAGTAATTGGACATTACTTAAAGAAGTAATCGTTACTTTTCCGATTACTTTATTGTGTGAAGACAGATCTTTAGCGCTCATAACAATGAACTACTTCCAACCTATATTTCACATTTGCACAAGAATTGAAGAAGAAAAACTGGCTCCCTCTTCGTGGTCGTTGCACCTTCACAATGGGGACACAAACATAGAATTCGTTTGAAGACGTTTAATGATTTGGGCGTTCGCCAGTGTGTGTGTGTGGGGGGGGGGGGGGGGGGCGGAGGGGGTTCTAGATCTTGTTAAGCTTGAGCAAGGGTTGTCGCTCAAAGTTTGCGTCGCTCATTTTATTATTCACATCTGGATGAGCTAGCATGTTATACAAAAGAGCAGCAGCTCCAGGATTTGAAACGGATCATGTGTAGTATCCATTAGCGGAAGAGATCGCCCCGACCACTTCTCAACTCGAAACATTGCTTGTCACAAAAACCACGTAGGGGAAATGGGGAAATATTTGAACTGGCTTTGTTATTTTTTTGCATCCGCTTTAGGCATTCTTCGGTTCTCGTTCTCCTACGGGCTGCGAGTAGGTACCCTAAGCAGGATTTTTTTTATTTTTTTATTTCTCTGTGTGTGTGCGTGAGGGGGCTAGTTTGAACGAAGGACTTACAAAGTTACATTCTGCTTCCTCAAACTTCGCCCTGAATAGCCTTTGTCACGCACTGTGGCTTTCCTGGGGCTTCCCACTCCCAGTCCCAGCTAAAAAGAAAAACAAAAAACAAAAAAAAACAAAACGGACAATTTACAGAAACTGTACATAGTAAGAGATTGACCTCGTTTCCTACAGCTCCGCAAACATCTTTATTTTTTCCGTTCGAAAAAAAAAAAAGAAGCAAATTTTATTTTTATCATTTCATAAAAAAAGGCGTGTGCCGGGGGGGGGGGGGGGTTTCCCGTGGCCAAATTGTAACGGTTACAAGTAATTTTATTACTTCAAAAAGTAATCAGATTACTCTTGTGATTACTGCCTAATAAAAGTAATCAACTGATTACAAAATCACTCAAAAAAGTAATCAATTACAAGTAATATGATTACTTGTAATGCGTACGGTACAAGTCTGAATAAGAGTAATGAAAGAACTTCAATTTTGACGGTGTTGGTAGTGTTGGTTTCAGAGCGCAATAGCTTCCACCATGCTAATAAAACCGCGCCGAACGTCTCCCGTCAGGGGCCGTGCTCTCTCCAATAATTCGCTTTCACCGAGGCAATAGCCGAGATCGTGGACACGGTGAACGAATAAAACCGCGCCGAACGTTAAACACCGTCGAACTTGTTGTCCGTAAGGTAATGACGTCACGAGAGGAAACCGTATACGAGGGCGTCACCAAAATATCTCGCCGCTAATAGGGGCTGCGCTTTTGAAAATTCACCGAAATATGCAAATCAGCACCGAAAGGGTAATCGCAGGCCTGGTTCACACTTGCGCATCGGCGGGCGAATCTGCAAGAATTCGGCCGCCGGGCGTAGCGTCCCCTGTGCATTGCCGCGGCCAATTCCGCCTCGGCGACAGCGCATTAGCTGTAAGTGTGAACCAGGCCTCACTTCTTCCAATCGACCGACGGCGGCTTCCACTAAATGTATAGACCCCACAAAATGATAGAAACTGGTATTTTTCTCACACTTTCTCGTAAAACAACAACGAAGAACGTAAATAGCCTAAAACATGACTATACAACAATATTTTCTGAAAAAATGTGATCCGCGCAGGAGCAATGAGCGTGACGCTTCACTATTCACTTCACTCATTGCCCCTCTGCGCATTGCAGTTTTTGTGTTTAATCGTATTCTAAACTTCGCTATTCTCTGGCACTTTTCCATAGTTTTTAGTCATCGGATACCCGAGTGTTCCGCATTGAAGTGCACGCACCGTAATTTTTTGTGAGCCTGTTTAGACTTTTGTGCTCGAAGTCAATTATAATATTTTCTGACTGCGTTCTTTTGTCGTTTAACATTAAATTCTCCTTTTTTTAAATACTGGACGAACGAGATGGTGGAAAAGAAGGTTGGACTTTTGTCGTCTAAGAAACAGGAAAATAGCAAACAAAATTGTGTTTGGGCAGTTTGTTTTTCCGGTCTCTTCTTCTCTTTGTGTCTTTCAAACAGCTTAAGCAAAGAAAAACACCCATGAAAAAGATTCCCTGGCTACGCCACTGATACACACTTTATTATACCTCAAGCCAAATGAATCTGAATTTCTTATTTGATGAAACGAGCGACGACGCACTGATGCAACTGTCATCTTCCTTTACACTGATTTTGAACACCTCTAAATTTTTCCCTTCTGTTTTCTGTTCCTACTTGCCCGGAATCTGTGTTTTATCCAGCAAAGGGTCGTACGAACATTTATCACAGTGGACTGCCAAGTTCCCTAAAGAAGATCGCTTTACAGAAAGTTCATGCCCTATGTGCGATCGGGTGGTGCACGAAAGCACCCGATATCAAATGCCCCACGACTGGCACCCGCCGTTTTGCCCTGCCTTCAAAGGGCTAGTTTTATCAGAAGCCCATGACGCGAATTCCCAGATCATGTGGCCTGGTCCTCACTGTGACGGCGGAGCATTCTGCTTTTAATTAAGAGACAGCTAGTGTGCACGCGAGCGCGTGGAAGGTAATCATGCCGTCATTTGTAGACCCTCAAGATATTAGGTTATGACATGAAACAACGGCGGTTCAAGCGTGTACAAGGATTCTGCACGTGGAACTATAATACTACACCCGTACGATCGCCCACATGTCGTTGATATTATAGACTACCGATGTAGCGCATTCCTCATGTTTGTGTGCATGTCTCTTTGAGCGCATGCTCTCCTGTTTTGTTTATTTTGAGGCATTAGCTAGTTAGCTTCACTGGTGCTCTGAGGGAACGCCAAGTGGCCGACAATCTTCTTGCAATTTATATCACCCCTTTTCTTTTCGTTGGGAGACGTTTGATTTATCATTATCTTTTTTTTATTTTGACGAGGCTTCAAGCTGAGTTCAGTGCTTCGTGTCTGTCAATTCCTTTTTGTCCCCTTGTTCTAGAGTTATCATGTGTAAGCAATCTCTACTATATTGTTTTTTTGGATACCCGGATAGCAAATACCAGCTGAGACAAACCGACGAATTCGAGAGAGGGAAGAGCGTAGTGGAGGGGCGCGCCGATGGCCTCGAAAGGGGTGGCTTACGAAGGTCCTTCGTAGGGAGCAAGAGCTCTATCTCTCCCTCGAAAAGGGCGAGAGAAGGTGCTGAGAAAATAATTTCCCTCCCGTTTTCCCCACCCACCATCACTAATCCTTCCAAATCTCTTGTGAGCCTAGGGGACTCGGCGTCCGCGTCCTTGAAGGAGGAGGGCTCCCTTGATACCTAAGCTGACAGTGTCGGAGGACCGTCGAGCCCATCATGCCAGTTATCGCGTGCGCCGCTCTCTGCGCGTGGTTACGGGAGGGAGCGTGATCATGTGATTAAAGCCAAATGTACGATTGGCTCACCGAACACCTTAGCTTCCTCTTCACTTTCAGCTTAGGAGTGACGGAGTACAGCCCGCGAAGCGCGCGCACACACACACACACTCACACAAAGTGGAGTCGCGTGAACCAAGGCCTAAGGATAAGGTAGGGACTGGACGATGGTGGGGACGGTCCCCTCAATATCCAACACGCGCATCCGCGAACTGGAGAGGGGCAGAGGCGCTTCGCAATTTATGGAGTTTTTTTTCCGGCAGAGATAGCTCTTTTCAAGAATGGCAAGATGAACATGCTCATATCAGGACACCGTGGTGTTAGTTTCTTAAGTTGTTTAGGTTCATTTGATTGCTTAGCGGACATTTATTATTAATTTTTTTTTATCGGGTGAACCGGCTCGGCATCTCCTTTATCCACGCTTCCCCAACTGGAACCGGTAAGAACGATGGTTTATTGCCAAGTGCGATCTTCAACATGCGGAATGTCAATTAATACCTTGGATATTCTCTCGGCAGCGCCTACACACCGGTGATCTTCCTTCGTTGTGGCCATACATGTCACCACCAGCTTCGACGGACCGAAGACACGACGGACCACTTTCTTTTGGACGTGAGTGACAATGAGAGGATCCTCTCCTTCTTCTTGACCATTGGAGACATGTGTTCTTGCTACGTAATGTACGTTTTGTCATGATCCGATCCGTTTGAACCGTGTCTAACTCTGGGCCGGGAGTCTCCGACGAGTCCCGCGTGTAGTCCACAGCGATCGGCCTGAAATGTCCTGTACAGCGTTATTTGTAAATGCTTTTTATTCCAATAGTCTGTGAGAGACGTTCTGATTGGGTATTTTCGTGTTTGAAGTCATTTAGTTCATTTTTTCTGTTAAAATATGGCTGTCTTCTTGAAGGTAGATGTGTGCTGTAGTAAAGTCCTCCCAGTATGTCCAAAGCCGAATTGCACGGGGCGTTGAGTAGTCCTTCTTTGCCAAGATTCAGCTAGTCGGGTGGTTGTGGAGTGTCAGCTATGTCACTGCGCTATGCGAGCGTTTTTGCCAGTAATCGTCTTTACTCGACAAGTTTTTTTTTTTTTTTTACGTGAGTGATTTCTTGATTCAAGCATCATGTTCCGTTGAACTGTCATATTTTGTTTGTATAACAGAGTATTTATTGGACTGATAATTTAAAAGTACATTTGACACTGGTGAGCTGAAGGGGAGGCCAGCGATTTGATTTATAACTTGTAAATAATATAGAGGCCCCCCCCCCCCCCCCCCAATATGCGTACATTTATAACTACATATTTCTGCGCCGCAAACACCGCAATTCCTTAAAACTGTTTATTTTTTTCTTTCAAATCAACGTAAAAATATAGGTGTGAACTTAAATGTCGAGGTTGCAATAGACATGTTTTAAGTTTAGATGAAGGATTGAGAGACGCTGTGATGCTGCCAGAGTAGGGCTAAGCAACTTATAGATTAACCTTTCTACTATGTGGAAAAAAAAAGAGCTCTAAATTCGACATTTCAACGCGTGTGCCTGCCCCTGCATTCAGAGTGGTGCAACCAGTTCATCCGCATGCAATAAAAAACATAGAGCCCACATCTATTGCGCAGCAGCACGATGAATTGGCACACATGAGCAGCTCGCTGACTTTCTAGTAGTGTCGGTTGTGGTAGAACTTGAGCTCGCCGCGATGGATGTTCTGTTTTGACATGTAGCATATTTATCAGTTATTTTAATACTCGCCAATCTTAATTTGTATGTTCTTGGTATGGCCTACTTTTAAATTTCTTTTTCTTCTTGTTTTGTTTTGTTTAGAATTCGTGAATTTTAGTAGGTACAACTTTTTTTTTATTAAGGTTCAATGGTACTTTATGGCGAATTATCCCCTTGTAGAGCTGTAGTTACAATATTTAAGGATTGGTCTCCCCAAACTTAGATGTTACTTGCATTCGTAAGCTTCCTTTCTAAAGTTGTGAAATAAACTATAATATATGGCAGTCAGCACTGAAACGCAATACGTTGTTTACACTAATTTATCTATAAAAATGTTCCTAACATATTGTATGCCACTTGGACAAATGCAGATGTTAAGAAATTCCATTCGTCCTACCCCTCAGTCTAGTGTCTATATAATAAAGCTATGTCTTGCACCGCTATGGGCAGAGGCCAGCTGATTTGCTACTGTTTGGGAAGGTGGAGGGGTGATGTGCAAGGAAGCTAAACTCTGTCCCTCACTCCCATAATGCCTGTTATAATTGTTCCAAAAGTCAGGGAGAAGGGGGAGGGGAACTGCCCCCTCTCCTTGCCCCCTTTTTCTGATGGGGTGCAAACTTGAGGATACCATAAATGAATGCAACCGCTTTTGGCTGCTGTTGCATACGAAGGAAACAAATAGAGAGAGAGCGAGGGATGTGGTTTATCTTTCTCTTAGGTGTTCATAGCAGGGGATACGAACGGTTTTGGATTTTTGCGGCTGAGCGAGCTAGCAATCAGTGCTGCCTTAGTGTTCGGTTGGGACTCTTATTCAATCGGCAAAAAAGCGAGCCCCAGCCAATTATTGGAGCGCATCCTATGAATGGCTCCTGGGATTTTCGAAAATGGTCTATTGTCTCGCAAATGAGTGCACTGGTATTAACTAAAAGCACTTTGCGAGCTGTTTCCTCTCTTTTAATATTGCTGACTCTGCATTTAAGCATTCATTCTTCACAGGAGGAGGGACACGGCCGATCGACCTGTCCGGTGACGAGAATTCACGACGAGGACTCAAGTGCCACAACTGTGGTGTTGGAGGACCACTCCTTTGAGGTGACGGGCTGGTGCAGCGCTCGTTCTTGCATCGCACGGAGTCGACGACATTTCTTACCGTCAAAAAGCAAGCCAGTCACTCGCAGTGATTGGGCACTTCATTAGTTTGAAGTACAAATAAAGTCCGTCTTGGCTTTAGACTTGATCACGAAGTTAAAAAAAAAAAACTTGTTAGCCAGAGGAAATTTGTGTGCCGGTTTTGCCTTTTTTGCCATGTGCTGAAATTAAATGTTTGGTTTATTAAACTCTATTCTACTGTTTTATTTCAGTGCTGACTTTTTATGAGAACCTATAGCCTTTGTGCAGGCTCATGCTTTATATTTTGTTATTTTTCAGCTGCAGTTCCACATTTCCTTTGCACCCATCTCCTTGTGAACATGTACATAGCTGCTTTTAGATTTTAGGGTTTCCTGAAGAGGGTGCTAATTCTTTTATACAGGGTTTAGGCAACACATCAGATGGGTCTGTGCTTACTGCACACAATTATTTCTGTAGAGTAATTACAGTCCCATTCAAGTGTTGCCTAAACTCTGTATTAAAGAGTTAAGTACTGTCTAAGGAGGGGTCACACAAACTGCTCAAGTGTGCTGCTATGTGACATTAACTTTTGGTAGAGAGCAGAGTTAACTCTTTAACACGGACTCAAGGTACAATTCAAATGGAGTTGTATTTACTCCACAATAACGTTAAAACTACCCTTCCTGGAGAGCGTGCTTAACTCTTAAATATAGAGTTTAGGCAACACTTCTAATGGAGTTGTCATTACTCTCCACAAACGAGTGGATTCAACTCTTCCCGAAGAGCATGTTTAACTCTTGCATACAGAGTTTAGGCAACACTTTAATAGAGTTGTGGCTACTCTACACAATGGAGTGAGGGTAACTCTTCCTGGCGAGTACGCGTAACTCTTGAATACAGAGTTCAGGCAACACTCTAATAGAGTTGAAGTTACCCTACACGAAGGAATGGAGGTAACTCTTCCTGGAGAGTATCCTTCACTCGTCAACAAGGAGTTTCGGCAACACTTCTAATAGAGTTATAGTCACTCTACACAGAAAAGTGAAATTTACTCTCATCAAAGAGTTTAGGCAACACTTCTCATGGAGTTGTAGTTACTCTACACAAAGGAGTGAAGGTAACACTTACACTTACACATCAAAAGAGTAGCCCTGACTCTCTCAAAGGTATTGGCGTGACTCTCTATAGAAGAGTTAAATGAACACTTGTATGGAAGAGTTAAACATACACTTGCCTCCGAAGAGTTATAGTTACTCTTTAAAAGAGTGGATTCTGTGACAAGCCAGTTACACTCCAAAAAGAGTTAAATCGACACCTTTTTTTTTTTTAGAGTGTATAGTTGTTTGCAGCTTGGTCTAAGAGGTCTACCCCTCTCATACTGCAGCTATAGCAGCTGAACAGTTTAGGTTGTTGCACATTCACTTTCTCCTGTGCTGAAGGTGACCACCGTTTTACAGAGCACATGGGTACAATTCCGTCGTAGTTGGTAGCCATTGTTACTACACTACTGTCCTTCCACTTCACAAGAAGAACCTCACCGACAGGGTCAAAGCAATGGGAAAAGTGTCCTCTCTGTTTTTTTTTTCCATTTCTTTCTTACTTGGAAGAGGGCACTTCATTTGCCGGTTCACACGAAGGGTACCTGTAGCCCTAAATCCTTTATTACGGAGTGCAACAAGGAGACTGTGACTGGTAAAAAAATGATCAAAAGACAATATGGTCACTCGGGTTTGAAGTTGCCTCAAGCAGAGAAAGAACGGCACGACTTCTTAGAGGGTTGTTATCTGTTTTTGCAGATTTTCCGCAGTAGGTATTAAAAGCACAACAATACCTGTCATCACTGCACATCATCCAATTCATGTAGCCAAAACGAATGGGCTTGCCACGCATGAATTGTTTGCAAGGATGGTGCCCAAAGTATTTCACCATAGTCTCATCTACTGAAAGGTTTCGGTGAAAGATTCGCTGCTGAAATCGCTCATTCAGAAGGTTCATGAGAGGACGTACTTTGTACATTCGATCAGTTGATCCCCCGATCAAGTCATTATCAGCTAGGTGCAAGAATCTTTTTATCTCGTAAAACCTATTTCGGCTCATGCGCTTGGCTACGTATGGCACTCCAAAATCTTCGTCAACGCACCAGTAAAGCTTCTCTCGAGGAAGGCTGTGGTAACGAGACAGCAAAAGGATACCGATGAACCTTTTCAGATCGTCCAAACTGAGGGAAAAGCCATGTTCGTTTTTCTGTTTCGCATAGTTGCCAGTCTGTACTATAATGTGTGTAAGTATGTGATCATCAAAGATGGTACTGAAGATTTGACTGGGTGAATAACCTTCATACAGAGCACTCAACTCGGCCTTGCGCACTACTGCTCCGTCAGTGGAGTTCCCCCAGGTGTGCACAGGTTCTTTACGGCTCCAGTTTACGGCAGCGACCTTTGCCCGCTTCACCGGAGGGACGCGCTTGTCAGCTTCTTCTTCATTAGCACGTCAGTGAACTTCCAGAGTGCCTGCAAAAAGGCAGACTTTGATGTAACGAACCTGTAACGCTCCAAAGACTATTTTGCAGGAGCTATAAAGCAAAGACAGCTGCAGAAAGCGCGAAAATGAACAGTGGCAGCGCGCATGAACACCACTTCTGAATATTGGAAGCAAAGTTGAAAGCATACACTGCGAGGGACGTCAAAATAAAAAAAAAAAAAAAAAATCGGCACCATCTGCGAACGCTGACACAGAAATTTACAGGACAAAATATTTCCACTTTGACCGGTTCACCAACCTGCATTTATTAACAACGTTCTCCCACATTGGCCCCACTTCATACTGTAGTATAGCCGCGGCAAAAAGCAACACCTGTGTCCTGGTGACGCCGCGGTCTCAAATATCAATCATTGATAACTTCCAAAGCGCCTATGAATTGAAGTCTCAGTAAGAAAGAAAACATTTCTAAGCAGAAACGTCATTTACGGGCGCAGAGCCCGTACAGTTCTCGTCTCCTTTTTCCTCGTCGGTATCTGGTGATGGGTCCGGAGGAATTATGACGACATCCACGTCGTCTTCAGCATTCTCTGCTATATCTGCTGCAGCCTCGAGGGCTTCGCTGAGTCGACAAAACGGTTTTGTGCCGAAGAAAACGTCCGGTTCCATTATAGTGGGTGCCTGGAATAGCAAGCGCCATTGTGCATACACGAAAGCCCAGCGTACTATATATAGTACAGCAACGTTTAGATTTGCATACCACAAAAAGTATGAAAGGTATGTAGCATTCACAGCACTTAGCGTTTACTTCTACCTTTCTTGCAGGTGTATGCAAAAAACTGTCGCGAATGATTGCATACTTCAGCCAGGAGATCGAAATTTCGAAGCACTCACCTCAGCGGTTGGCGGGAGCGGATTTTGTCTATATTTGACCGTAGACATATCCGCCCCTGAGCACTGCGAACGCTGATCCTTGATTTGGGGGTGTAGGTTATCCCTCTGGTGGTAAAATAAAGAACTACTGAAATCGAAATATTTATTATAGAGTTTTTAAAAAATAATATTGAAGCTGTACTTTTAAAAGTACACCGGTCCCTAATGGGTTAATGGAGCTTCATCACGTTTGCCGCTTTGGGGCTGGTCGGGGATTCACATGCAATGGCGTCAGCCGCAGGTCATGTCTTCTATGTGTTGCTGGTTTTCCTCGAGAGTAAGATATATTCACCTCTGCCGAAGTCTAACAGAATCAAACTGAAGAGGTGTCAGTTAACTTTGGGACAACACATTGCGAGCAGTATTTCGATCTCTAGAAGAAAATCTCTTGAACTATATTTAGCATCGACTAGCTCGGCGGAGCTTCGCCAGCGAAACATAGAAGAAAAAAAAAAACCTGGGAAGTGAGAGTTGAAATCACCTTGCCCATAAAGCGTTATATATTCGAGCAACCAAATGCCCAGCGCATTGTATAGGAGGCGTCGACAAGACAGCCGACTTCGACCATGAAGGTTTCCCTCAGATTCGGGCCATGTTGTACATGTTGTAGAACGCACCAGAAGTTTTGATGCAGTTATGGTTCATCGGTAATTTAGCGCCTCGCTAAAATTATGAACCGGCGTAAACGATTCTTTAGAACAATAGCTTAGCCACATCGGTAATTTATCACATCCAGCAATACAAATATCTTCGTTTAAATCGCGAGCTAAGAACGTTCTCTCCATGTAATGCCCATTAAAATATTAGGCACTGACAAAAACAGTCATCTGCGTGGGACATATTTCAAACATGGAGTTATTTTAATGTACGTTAGAGGTTAAACTGGTGCTAGTGTTATGTCGCAGATAGAAGCAGACAGCAACTAGTCGATAATTAACATCCGGTAATGAGAAAAATCGAGTGCATTTTCTCCCAGTGCTCGATAATAAAAACAAATATCCCGAATCAATCTTGTGTACTAAGTAGCGTGGAACATTTTTTATTCACGCAGTCGAGATAATTAGTCAGTTACATCGTTTTTCGATAAAATGCATTGCATTATATACTGCGCTAAGACGGCCTCGACAATTTGCGAACAGTGCGCTGTCAGATACTGTTCGCGTGAACACGACGTAGGCGCTTCTCAGGTTAAGAAATATATGTGGCAAACGAACGAGAGACACCTTGAAAAGCAAGAGAGGCGGCAAGGACTACGCAGTAACAGTAAATCAGTGACTCCCTATGCTTGTACGATAAAAATAAAATGAAGGTCACATAATATAGTCCGATTTTCATACGTAAGTACTGATTTATTATTCCTGCTTTGTGCGAAGGTTCATTTTCATATAGTGACAGGACTGGCCTTCATTACAAAAAAATTTTAAATATTTCTTTTTGGTTTATGTTAAAACTTTTTTGGAATGTTATTGCTGTTTCTTGTTCTCAACTTGTTTTAGGTTTCTTAGATTTTATTTTGACATTTTACTTAACTCCTAGTAAAAACTGTCCACTTAATGGTTTTAGAATTCCCTCTTACATAAATGTTGTTGAACTCTTCTTGACAGAATCGCAGATTAGCGTTAAAAAAAGACACTCAATTTTTTAAAACATATATGTTAGATTTTGTTAGGAAATAGGTCCCACAGTACACACACATCCCACAAATACACATTAGAAAAGAACACAAACACCACGAATCACTTAACACCAGAATCACAGTTCCGTCAACTGCTCCAGAGCCTTATATAGCCTACATCTTGAAGGCAATCATTTTGCCGGTAACCACCTCAGCACTTATTCAGGTTCGAAGTGTCTGAGCTCCTTCTCGGCAGTCTGTCAACTGGAAAAAGGTGCTTCAAAATTTGTGGACTCCATCTCTTACTAAAAGGACTTGGTACAACTAATAATAATTCGTTGCAATCGCTAAAACAATATTCACAAAAACAGCTCCTAGAGGAAATGTTATATCGTTTCAGCCTTTACGGTTGAGAAAGAGGGGGGGGGGGGGGGTCAGCTTAACGACGTTGCAGCGGTCCCTCCGAACGTAACGCTCTTCACAGCGAACTTTAACGTTACGTGGGACGTAACCTTAATTTTTTTTTTTGTTACGTCGGACGTGTTATCAGAATGTTTTATTATATGGAAACAAAAAAGATAATGAAAATGGTCAGATGTTTTCGTGCTCTGATAAAAAAAAAAGTATCCTAAATTTAAAAAAGAGACGTGCAAAGCAACCTACTATCATCATTGGAACTCTTACAAATACGTCAACAGCGAAAAATCGAAAAAAAATGTATTCTCCCTTTCAAAATAAAATTTTCAAAAGAAAAATTCTTCAAAACATTCTTCCTAATTAGTAAAAAAGATATCCGGGATGTTTTACTAAAATATATTTTTAAACGTTTTATGAAATAACATAAAAAAACAATGTCAATAAGTTTTCTGTTTTCAGAAAGTAACCTAGAAAGAAACGTAATTACAACTTCATTTTCATTTTTTTATTAGTAAGTCTGCAAAAAAAATTATTCTTTTTCCTTTTAACTTTTTTAGAAAATAACATGCAAAAAAAGTCATTAAACTTTTAATCTTTTTTATAAATAAGTCCACTAAACGTTTCCTTAGCCTTTCTTTTGAAAGTTTTTTGTTAATAATCAAAACAAAGTGTGTTTATAAAAGAATTGAGTAGGATCCCGGAAAGTCAGTAGGAAGGCTAAAAAAAAATAATGCTGAGACCGGTTTTTGTAAGGGCTATTAGCAGTATATTAGCGTCACCGGAACGCTGAGGAACTTTGAACATACTCCATATTTTTTTCAATTGTTATTTTTCTTAGAGTCGTCGATTGTTTTTACAGTACTGCTGTGGAACACAGGTTTGGGCCTAAAATATAGAGAAGTTAAACATTTTTCCATCATGAAGAAAAATGTGCTAACTAAATCAATTTAACTTTTACAATGTGATTAAAGGTGCGCACTATTCGGTACGACCAAAATAACAAAAGTGTTTTATGTTATTTTCCGGTGAAGAAACCAAATACACGCACGTTTTCCAATACAAATGTGCACGCGCACCTCAAGGAGTAGACTGCTGCTTTCTGCTTCAATTTGCATCACGGAAGTTTCATAGACACTAGATCCAGTTGAACCCATGTCGTACATTATGCTAACAATGTTTTTTAACTTCTTTTTTTACGTATCGCCGTCCCGCAGTCTTCTTCCCCACGATGAAGTCCGACTGGGATGGTCAGCGTCATCATGAAAAAGAAGCGTCTTGTTTATGAACGAAGGCGAGATCGCCGTTTCTAAAGTCAGCAACGGCATGCGCAACGTTCCGCATGTCGTCTGCTGAAGTGAATGTGACAACCATAGCCAAAGTTGGAAGCGCCGCTTTCAAGGTTGTCGCTGAGAGCGGAAAGCGTTTGCCTGGCGAACACTAGGCGATTCGGACTAGGCTTGGTGCATGATCGGGCCTAAGAATACCATCAGTTTTAGCCAAGTGTGGCGGAAGGTGATCGCGAGCAGCGCTGTCTTTCCGAATTCCTAGGTTCGTACCAATGTGCTACAGTTCTTGGAATTAGGAACGTGTCTGCAACTGGTGTACTTAGCGTCCTATTCGGCCCATGCATCAAAAGTAGACTCGACGTGGCAACAAATGACGTCACAAAAGCCGCAGTGTTAGGCTGCCGGATGTCGCCATTCTGGTGGATGATCCAAAAAATGCTGGCGAAAAGCACGAGCTGTCTTCACGGCGTCCGGACTCCTGGCTGCCAAAGTGTCTGTTGGCTGTCTAGCTGGAGGGTGAAGTTGGGCAAAACTGGGCGTCTACCCGGCCGACGGCAGCATGACACTTCTATGACGATCATCAGGCGGAACTCGAGGAACCACTTTTTTTGGAAGTGGAAAACACACCATTCGGAGACGCGCTCCATGCACCATTCTCAATCTAGTATTTCTGTTTCGGTTGCCACGGCATTCTCATGCAGTCGAAGATTTAGCTTGATTCATGCGCTGCGTTCGTATATGCATTCAGCGACCATAGCAGAACTTTATCTCACGGAAGCAGGCGGCGGCGTGATGAGATCATGTGCGTATTTGGGCTCCTTGGCTGTGATTTGCATTGGGTCGGGCGTGTTGGGAAAGAGTTCAAAATTGGTAATTAAGGGAGGCGCCATATTTTTTCCATTGCCTAATATGTTTATGTACTTTCCACCACAAACACTTTCATGGCCACCCCGCGGATGTTTTTGTTTTTTAAACATGGAAGAAACTGACCAAACTTTCCGGTTCCTGAATTTTTTTATTATGTTAGCATGCACATTTCAAAGGCTGTTTTAGTGCAATTTCACGATCATCCATGATGCTGTATTACCATGCTGCCCATGCAGCATCGGAGATTCACTAATATGATAATTGAATATTTGTGAAACTGACTTAACGAATGGCTGAATGAGATGCTACCAAGTAAGCCCCATACAATTCGAGGACGTACCAAATATTATACTATATTTCTACTGCTGATAAATAAACAAAGAAATATCAAGTTGTCTTAATTGCGTCTATTAGCATACGAAAAATTCATTTGAAACATTACTCTTCATTTCCTTCCAGCAGGCGAGGCCGACATGACGTCGATGGGTAAGCTAGCGTTTTTGTAATTGTGTATTATGTTATGGCATTGAATCATATGGCTCAAAGTAGTTCAAAATTTTAGGGACGAAGCTCCTTAAGGGGTATTCACACGAGGGAGAAATCCCGGGGATTTCTCCCCGGCACGCGCGCATCACGAGACGAAAACGCGAGGCATTTACACATCGCAAATCCTGACGTTTTCGTCACCGGATGCGCGTGCCGTGGAGAAATCCCCGGGAGATCTCCCTCATGTGAATACCCCTTTAGGGGCTAGCCATGTCCGTATGTCCGTCCGCCGTCGGGTGATCGTGCTCCTGCTCGTGAGCTCACGTGCTCACGAGCACGTGAACACGTGCTCCTGTGCTTGCGTAGGGCAAAAAAAAAATCGCATCTCCACGTGGCGAATGATTTTGATTGGGGCGAAGCTCTGGCGGTGCTTGTGTGCGTAGACTATAATCCGCAGCATGCCGAGCTTTCGTTTGTTTTCATCCATGTCAGAAAGAGAACGTGCGGTCAAATTGAATATTTGACCGCAGCGTGACATGGATGAAAACAAGCGAAAGGCTCAGCATGTATACGGCTCAGCGTCAACGCAGACAAGCACCACCAGAGCTTCGCCCCAATCAACATCATTCACCACGTGGAGATGCGGTGTTTTTTTGTTTTGTTAACAATTTCCCACAACTCGCATAAAGTGACGATATTACGCATTGATTACAAATGTTTGCAAAGTTTATGTAGCGCATTTGCGTTACCATATTGTCTTTGCGTAAAGTTTATAACGTAAAAAAATGATGTCACTACAAACGCCTTGACAAGCCCGCACAAAGTGGAAGTCACTGGTCGCCACGAAACAGTATCCTAACCCTACCAGATCCCACGACACAAAAGCATGGGCTTGAAAAGTACCCACGACAAAGAAGCGTAACGTCGACTTGACCCGATTACGAGGGACGTGTTTTCACAAGACTTCACGACTCCGAAACGTGGCATTGAGAAGAGCCAACGACGCAGAAGCGCAGTCATGACAAGACTCCCGTTCAGAAACCTGGCCTTCACAGGGCCCCGCGGCACTGAATGCTAGGCTTAATAACACCTAGAAACACTGAAGTATGGGCTTGAAAATATCTCAATAAGCGGAAGCGTCGCCTTAACACCTTGAAGCGTCAACGTGGCTTTGACATGGACCCACGATGTAGACGCTTGGCCTTGACAAGCCCAAAGGACGCAGCTGATATGAAGGCTTTGACAAGACATTCTCGGGCGAAAGCCTAGCACTGACAAAACCAGTCGACACAGAAGCGTTGTCTTGACGAGACCCCCCCCCCCCAACCTGAACCGAAAAACAAAATCAAGCTAGCACTAACCCTCCAGAATCTGCCGTTTTTCTATCTCTTAGATGGGTTGTTAATTTGTTGACGCTGTTTTGAAGCCAAGGGATAAGAGGACTGTAAGAAAGCATAAGAAAGCTAGAAAGGTACACCGTAAGACGAGAGCTTATCAAGGAGCGTTTTATGATTAAGACAGTCGAATTCTTTACTAAAAACAATCAAAAGCCCCAGCGTCAATTGTTTCTGCTCTATAGTTGGCAATATAAGGTCTTTTTGAGATAATAATGCACATTCTGTACACTTTCCCTTTCAATGTCTGAATTGAGAGTCCGCTAATACTGAATGTTTGGCAAAGAAGTCGTATAAAATTGTATAAACGCCAAAAAATTATTTTTTTTCTAGCCCTTTAGAAAAGATGGGCAGAATAGATATCAGTCTATATTTCGTAACTATATTTTTGTCCCCTCCCTTATGTAACACAGAAACTTTTGCGAGATTAGTGTGTTTTTGGAAATTGGCCAGTTGAGAAGGCCAAGTTAAGGATATGAACTAATAATGGGAAATGAGATGCATCACAAATTTAACAGGCTTTGTTTGTATGTTATCTATGTCGCGACTTTTGCTATGACCCAGTCCGATAAATACCCGAAACACTTCTGATTCGTTCGTACCAGAAAAATAGTTTCAGTTTCCTTTTTTACGATGAACGAGAACGCAATATCATTGAGTTCTTTCGAATGTATGTTCGTAAAGTGGCGACTAAAATGCTCCGAAAGCTGTACCCCTGATACGGTTTCACCCACCATTGAAAGTGAATCTATTTGTTTTGTATGTTTCCTGTGTTGACGCACTTTGTTTACCGATTTCCATACAATAACAGAGCGCTTATTGTGTGAGTCATGAAATAGATGTGTATGATATTCTGGTTTCAATATTTAGAACAAATGTCAGCTGATTGTGATACTTTTTTTGAAAATTGAAAGATTCCCGACATCTCTTGAAGAAAGGTACGCCTGATATAAGCAATTTTTTGTTCGCATTATTTTTAAAATTGCTTGGGTAATCCTAGGTTTACGTATTCGCCTACTAACGACAATCGTTTTATATGGAAAAGAAGGGACATAAATAGATCGCGACTTTTATCACACGAAATATATGTAGTTTTACATATACATCTTCAATTATTTTCAGTGGATGAGCCCGAAATGCCCTCCATGGGTCAGCTGGTTTCTTCGTAAAGATTTCTTGCGGCATTTAGTTTTGCCATTCGAAGTCATGATTTTTTAAAAGAGTTTAGCAAATTGAATCGGAAGTGACCACGCTAGGCTTTCATCAAAACAAACTCGCGAAGCTGCTTTACTGCAATAGAATTCCTTGATTGGCTTTTCACTAAAAATTATGAAACAAAAATACCGCACGAAACAAAATTATTGACAAGACACCGCGACGGGAAAGCATGGCCTCGTTAAGAACCCAGGACGCAGAAGCCATGTCCTGACATGACCGCACGACCCAGAAATACCTAACAATAAATATTATTTGCCATACATTAACTCACAAAACTAAAGAAGGCAAGGCCAGGCCCCAGCATGAACTTATCGCTCCACACCCAATAGGGAATTTTCGTAGGTTTTTTCACCGTCACACAACGCTCTGGTGCAACCTGCTACGATACCTGGAACTCTGCAGTCAAGGCCATCGGCGCGCAGGTGCGGTGGCGGCTTCTTCGTTGCGGAGGGCTTAGCTGGAAAAAAAACACGGTCTACGAAAAATTCCTTAATAAATATCTGCATTTTCGGACAAGAACGCCCAACAAGACGCAGGGTCTTTTACGTTAGTCCTAAGACGACATGAAGGCGAAAGCCCAAGCGTCGATGCATTAAAGACGGAGACACTTCCTTTTTTGACATCATTCGCTTTATAATCCTTCTTAATTCCCATTGGTTACTCTTACTTCTCTTTACTTTTTCTTAATTCACACTAGTTCCCCTTAACTTATTTTGATTCCTGTTAATTCGCCTTGTAATCCTTTTTAATTTCATTGCCTTTAATTCGCCTGAATTATCACCTAAATGTTTTGGTACCTTTCGTGTCGCAGACGTGTTTTTGCTCAAGGACTTTCAAGGTCGACTGAAGGATGAGACGTATAAGGCTTCGCCTTAATAATCGCGAAGCAGGAAGCGCGAACCTGAGAAATAACGCCCCCCGTTCCGTCAGCTCTCAGGGCCTATTAGGGCCAGATGTTTCGGTAGTGCCCTCTTAAAACAGCCCCGAGTGACGGCGCTTACGGTGCATTTTCATTAGTTCTTAGGGGCCCTCCATGTGGAGCAGCCTGGGTCGATGGCCACGCGTTCCGGCGTTCGGGTTTCATCCCGTACTGACTGTAAAGTTACCCAATTGTTTCAATAATATGAAGCGAGCGTCGACCGCCGGGACGGACAGCGCTGTGCCGCGGAGAAATGCGGCGTCACGTGAGAGATTAGGCGCGTGCGCACAAACCTCTTTCCGGTGCGAGCGTCGTCTGCCATGCTATTCTGTTGACCACACACAGCCCCTGTTCCTTATCTGCTGGCATAGCTGACCGCCTTTAAGCAAACATCTGAACAGCGCTTGCTTGCGTGATATTGTGATAGTGGTCACGCGTGAAAGAAAGCGCGCGTCGTCTCGTTTAATACATATATATATATATATATATATATATATATATATATATATATATTATTCTTTTGTTCTTTGTGTGCGTTTACTTCGTCAACACCACGAAAAATAAAAATACGATGACGCGACAAGCTGAATGCAACGATGCATTAAACTATATACCGCAGCCAAATCTACGAGCCATCAAAACCAATCCAGCGCTGTCACCCTGCCACGTGACATCGTGCTTCCACGTGCAGTTGTGCCCGACAGGAAAGCAACGTGACACGGTTTTAGCGGTGGCCTGGCCAAGATGGCTCGTAGCGTCGGCTGCGGTACAACACAAAGTGAAACGGAGTTTAGACCTTTTCTTTAACGGCGCCGCCATCTTGAGAATTGCGGTGCCGACGACGCCGTCTTGTGGCTTAGAAAAAGAAATATCGGGGCTAGTTCTGGCAGCACAGCTATCTGGGTTAGCAACGGTGTGGGTATGGGGGGAACTTGGCTAGACTTGGCTATGCTGGGCTGCAATAACTTGGTTGGAGCTTGTCCGGTTGAATCCAGCTGGCTACTCCCAGGCCATCCCCTTGCCTCCTCGAGAGAACGAGGACGAAGACGGTGAGGTGTTTTGATTGAGTTTCCACAGCGAAGTATATATGAGCAGTTTAATGTAGTCTATGCAGGTAAGCTCTCGACATTTGATAGCTCCATCTTGAGTGGTGGCATGTAAACTTTTATATACCTTTCACATACCATGGGGCTTGCAGTGATAACCTAATTGGACCACCTGCACCGGGAATTAAAATCGGTCGTCTTGTCGTTGACGAAGTGGTCGTGAGCTTAAATGTGACGTTGATTCTGATACGAATCTCTCGCGATTCAAGCTCGCAATCGACTGACTTCATAAATAAGGACTTTTGGGGAAAATGCGAAGCTCGGTAACATTGCAGCCACACTCGCGCTGCAGCTTCTTGTGCTCATGGCACACTTGCTGCTATTGTTCTTATGCTTTTTAAAATTATTTATCCATCGACCACGCGGTGGTAGCCGGAGAACCGTAGATTTTCGGAAATTGCAGCACGGTAAAAATGAGCTCTCGGAACTAACTTATGCGCGACGTCCGTTTTTAAGCCTTTTCGCCCATACCCTTGGCGGTTGCATACCCTGTGTCAGCGGGTAATCCAAAAATGCACCAGGTCGAGGGTACGTCAGTTACTGGATGGTTTGAGGTTATGCGAAAAAGGTCTATAAACAATCGGCGCAACTAGCTCCTTTGCTGCGGAGCATTGGCTGTGTGCGATCAGCGGAAGAGCCCAGCAGACGACGCTCCCCGGAAAGGGCTTTCTGCGCACGCGCTTAATCCCTCCCGTGACGCTGCATTTCTCCGCAGCACGGCACTGCCCATCCCGGCGGTCGACGCTCGCGTGATATTATTAAAAAATTGGGCGACTGTACATGCGTGTATAATAGAAGTGTCCAAAGCGCAATGGTGGAGTGAGCAAATAAAAAAATATTTTTATAGCTAAGAATTGGACAGTACCTAGGGCTACCCAGCCTAGCTACTTCAAATTGCTGTGCTTCATCGTGCGAATTGGTGACGAGCGTTTGAACTAGCGACGGGGTGAAACTCCGGGGTTTTGGCTTCGGACTGTATCGGAAGATTCCGTAACTTATTGTACGAAACTTCGGTTATTTCTAAGGTTAGATAGTTTCGTCGCTATCTAGCCAACGTGGTGTTATTCCATTTAGTTTTGTGGGCGTTGTAAGTGGCTGTGAGTGACACAAACCGATAATCGATCCGATTTTGTTCTATATTCCGCATCGCAGCAATACCTACCAGGTTGCCCGCAGTGTGTGGGGGATCCTCGTAGCCTCTACGATCCCATGCTGAGGCTGCACGGGGCTACGACCCATATAGCGCGTTCATGATTCGTGCTCGAAGGGTCGACCAAACTGACGGCTGTAGCAGAAAAAAGAAAACTCTATGTTAGCTTCGGCGTGTCCAAGTGTCAGAACTATGGGTGTAGTGTGGAGGCCTCCCGGTCACTTCGGTCACGAATCCCGGTGACGGATCAGTGATTTCTTTTCCACACTCGACACACGCTCCCTGTGGTCTTCAGCGAAGAATTCTGTAGGAACGGTGCCTAACCGTGATGCACGAGCAATAAACATCTTCGGTTAGGCAATGGATTAGTATCTTTTTGAAGAACTAGGAATAACTTACATAGTCACGGCAGCGTGCAGTGGTGGGAAATGAAGCGAACTTCATGAGTTTTTACCGCTCAAACAGCTCTATATTCGAGAATATCTGTCGCAGCCATTTGTTCGCACCGCTGCTGTGATGAAGAGACCTTGGAAACGCACATAGGGCGCTATGTATTTCTTGTATTCGTGCTTCCCGTGCTGTTTGTCCTGGTTTAAATGTGCAGAGTTAGAAATAAATGAAACTGCATTATTTACCTTGGGAGCTTAATGCAGGCTTTGTACTCCAGTCGAAAATGTCTGCGCGAACAATCATTGAATAACACAGATGTCGGAGATCTTCCGGCACAGTCACTTCTTCATGCCGCATGTGCCGTGTCAACGTTAAACGCAACGTTTACGGCGCTTGGAAGGAACACAACACAAGTAGTCGAGTTAATGAAACGGTGAAAACAAGCGCTGCGATTTTTAATAATCGCTTTCCCGTACACCGGCCCGATTCGCTGTAGTAAAATGACGACGTGACTGTAGAAGTTGGGAAATTGAAGCCATTTTGACGAACGACCGTGTCTTAGATCTTATCTGAACAAGCCCATCTTGTTATTTTAAGTATATATATTTAAACTTTTAATAATTGTTCGTGGTTCAAAGTTTTTTTTTTTCTTTTTTTGGTTGAAACGCTCGATAACGTTGTGTGGCCATTTCGGCAATTCTCCGAAACTGTCTGTACCTATTCGATACATACCGAGGTTCGGCCGGTCTTCCAAAACTTTCTGAAACCTGCTTCAGAAAAATTTTCGACTCATCACTAGATCGAACCTTCCTTTACGCTTCGGGGTACTTTCCGGTTACCGTGCAAGAATGAGTCAAGTAGTCTACTTTGATTTTGCTCTTTCGAGAGCGGCTCTCGGTTTCGCGAATAGTTTAACGACTGCTCTTTGATATGATGAGCTGACCAGGGAATTGTGGTTCGAGGAATGGTTGCGGTAAGACGCAAACTTCACGAAGAAACTGGGTGTCGGTTGTCTCCATTTAACATCGCATTGCTGACGACGAGAAGATTGAGTGACTGCTTTCGAAATGCAGGTTTCTATACATGGCGGAGGAAGCTGGCTTCAAAAATAAATACAGTTGGTGGAAAGCTCTTGTTACGCCTTGATTAGCTGCTCCTCTCGCCCGTACATAAAACACGAAGCATTCATTATCAAAACAAGGGGCGTTGACAAGTGCGTCAGCGAGCCGTCTGTGGCATTGTTAGATAAGGAGATTCTATTTTTAGAGAGAGAGTGGGGTGACAGGAAATGAAGTGGTTTGTTATAGTATTTAAGTCTTTGTATTTTCCAATAAACCTTCAGTTGCGAGTGCGCCACGTGTCGTCGTTACCTACTTCTTTTGTCCCTGTCTTTCGGCGCTCCCTTCCAGTCGTACATAAAACGTTGTGTCCTCGTGAAGCCTTATTAAGATCGATTTTCTCGGTTCGGTGCCGCCATAATATTATGCAGCCATTGGAGGAACTTCGCTCCCCTGCTCCTAGGGGCGAAAGTTTCTCCCATTCCGAAGGAACATGGTACAAGAGAGTTCCTTCTTTAGGAAAGACTATATATACCCATTTTTACTAAACGTGCAGTCGGTCTCATAATGTTTTGGACATATCGTGGGGTGTTCCTATTATCTAATTCTGTCTCTACTCAATATATGGCTGTGCTAAGATATACTGCTCCCGCCACGCTGCTCGTGCAGGCTCGGGCCTAAGAATACAATCAGATTTAGCCAAGTGTGGCGGAAGGTGATCGCGAGCAGCGCTGTATGTCCGGATTCCTAGGTTTGTACCAATGCTACTGCGCTTGGGAGTTGGCACGCGTTTCCAACTGCTGTATTTAGCGTCCTATTCCGCCCATGCACCGAAAGTAGACCCGACGTGGCAACAAGTGACGTCGCAAGAGCCGCAGCGTTAGGCTGCCGGATGTCACGATTCTGGCGATTGATCGAAGAAATGGCGGCAAAAGGCACGAGCTGTCTTCACGGCGTTCGGACTCATGGCTGCCAAAGTGTCTGTCGGCTGTCCAGCTGGAGAGCGAAGTTCAGCAGAAGTGGCGTCTGCCACATCGACCGCCATTGCTGTGACGCCGCCAGGATCACGGCTGACGATAGCACGACACTTCTATGACAATCATCAGGCGGAACTCGAGAAACCACTTTTTTTGGATGTGGAAAACACACCAGAGGGAGACGCACCCCATGCACCAATTTCAATGTAGTTTTTCCGTTTCGGTAGCACACGGCATTTCGATGTAGTCGCAGATTTAGTTAGATTCATGTGCTGCGTTCGTGTATGCATTCAGCGATCATAGCACAACTTTATCTCACGGAAGCAGGGGGCGGCGTGGTGAGATCAAGTGCGTATTCGGGCTCCTAGGCCATGCTTTGCATTTGGTCGGGCGTGAAGCGAAAGTGTTCGAAATAGGTAATTAGGGAAGGCGGCATATGTTTTTTTCCATCCCATAATATGTTTACGCACCTTTAACCAAAAACATTTTTGTTACCACTCAACGGATATTTTTGTTTCTAAACATGAAATGGGCTGACCAAGCCCCCAGGTTCCTGAATGCTTTTATGCTCTCATCCTGCATATTACAAAGGCTTTTTTTTTGTACAATTGCACGATCATCTATGGTGCTGAATTATGATGATGCCCATGGAGCATCGGAGATTTATTTAAAAGATAATTTAATATTTGTGAAACTGACTTCACGCATGGCTGAATGAGATGCTGTCAAGTAAGCGACAAACTGTTCGAGCACGTACCAAATATTGTGCTATATTTGCATAACATATAATGAAACGAGTAAATTTCAAATTGTCTTAATTGCGTTTATTAGCATACACGATATTCATTTTATACATTACTATTAATTTATTTCCAGCGGGCGAGACCATCACGACGTGGTTCGGTAAGCTAGCGTTTCTGTACTTCTGTGTTAGGGCATTGCATAACGAGGATCAAAGTTGTTCACAATTTTTGAACAATTCCAACGAATCGCATAAAGTAACGATATTACGATTCGGTGAGAAATGTCTGCAAGGTTAGATTAGTTCACCCTTTCAGTAAAATGTATAAAATAAAATAAAAATATCAAAATAACCGTCATGACAAGACCGCACACATTGGAAGTGACAGGTCGCCACGACACAGAATCCTGACCTTACACGATCCCACGACACAAAAGCACGGGCTTGAAAAGTACCCACGACAAAGAAGCGGCTTCAGCAAAATCCAATGATGAGGAACGTGCCTTGACAAGCCGCCACGGCTCAGAAACGTAGCCTTGCGAACAGCCAACTACACAGAAGCGTGGTTTCAACGACACTTCCGTTCAGAAACTTGACCTTCAAAGGGCCCTGCGACGCAGAATCCTAGGCAGGGGCTTGGAAAGATGCCGCTAAGCGGAAGCGTGCCATTGACGCAACACCACGACGCGGTGGCGTGACCTTGACATGAACCCACGACGAGAAAGCGAGGCCTTGACACGTCCAAACGACGCAGCCAGAAGCGAGGCTTTGACAAGACACCCAGAGGCGAAGCCGAGCACTGACAAGACCATTTGACACAGAAACGTGGCCTTGACGAGACCCCCACCGCGCCTAAACCGAAAAACGAAATCGAGCTGGCAGCTGACTAACCCTCCGGAATCTGCCGTTTTTCTATCTCTTAGTGGGTTGTTAGTTTGTGGACGCTGTTCTGAAGCCAAGGGATAAGGCGACTACAGTAAGAAAGCATTTTGTACGTACTTTAAAAGACACGTGTATACTACAAACATGCTGAATATACGTAAACCCCAGCCAGCCAGCTTCACGTTTAGCACGTACTTTTATGTTTACGACTCATAATAGGAATTCCTAGTTTTAACATGCCCACGGTGCCAAGTGTAACTGAGACAAAGCCCCAGTTTCTTGTTTTTTTTTTAATAGTGAAAAAAAGATAAGAAAAAAATAAACAGGCTCATGTTCAGACACACTTAGTTGAGGTGGCCGCTGTGGTGGGGCCATGACTTACAGGGAGACACAACTACTTTAGTCAGTGCTCCCCAAAGTTCGCTAGCTTCTCAACAATCAAAAGTATGAACTATATAGTAAATTAGAGTTGATGTTTGGGCTGGTTGTTATACATACATAATATTTATATGACTCTTGTTGAGAGTTACCGCTGCGTCCGGTCGGTTACCATTTAGTTTGTCTTCGTGTTCGTGCTGGTTTTGTTGCGAAAGAACGCAACTGCGAAGGGCGGCAAAACGAGATTTATTTTATAATGATTAAAATGGCGATGCAAGGATATTCAATTGGAATGCTTTTAACTTTACATGAACTTACTGACAGTAGTGGGACTCAAGAATACTCGCACGCAACGCCACTGGCCAAATAACTCTTTTGTGTTGCGGTGTAATTTCAAGTACAAAAGCTAGCGTTTTCGTTCAATCTCTCTTTTGGAAAACTTGATCACATAGATGGGCGGTCGCAGTTCCACCCAGTGACGATATTTGAATGCGACTTATAGATTGGACCCGAGCATTGCGTGGGCACTTGATTTGGGCCCGTCATAATCGGTGAATCCAGGACAAAAGCTCACCGGACAAAAGCTCACCCATTTTTAACATACCCGGACAAAAGCTCACCAGGAGAGATTTTCATGTTGGTCTTATAGAGGAACCAAGTTTAGAGGAAAAGGCGATGAGCCTCCTTTTGACGAATTCGGCCACCGCGATGCGGCGTGTACGGATAAGTCAGGTGAGTTAACATTTTTGTAATGAGCCGCCGCAGACTGCCGCCGCGAAGCGGCGGGAGCGCAACAGGGGGCTTGGGTTAACACGCGCACCAGTAATACACGCGCACCAGTGATACACGAAGACTAACACAGTAGCGTCCCCTTTTTAATAAACGGCAAATCTCTATACTGAGGCTCTGCTTTCTCTAAACCGTGCTTCAATAAAACGTGCCCGTTTTCTAAAACATGTTTCGACGAAATGGCATTCGATGAACCGTAGTAAACCCTTGCGTGGGATGGGGTACAAGTTCACCTAAAAACGGTGCAATGTCCATCGCGTTAGCATTTTATTTCAGCCCGTGTTTTGCCCGGGTAGCGAAAAAAAAAAAACAACGAGGTGAGCTTTTGTCCGGGTCTGGTGAAAAAACGGGTGAGCTTTTGTCCGGTGAGCTTCTGTCCGGTGAGCTTTTGTCCGGTGAGCTTTTGTCCGGTTACCTAATCGGTAGCTCGAGAAGCATTCGGGTAATGGCCCGGGTGGAATCGCTACTGAGACGACAATATGCGAACCATGACAATGTCTAGAACTCAGTACGCGTGCTGTACCTTGCCAGCCCCAGCACGTGACTATGATCGAAATTGGCGGCATACAATCGGCTCCAGATCACAGGGTCACTTGTTCTGGCTGCGAATAGAGAGGGTGAACGCTGCTCGTTTTTTCTTAATTGTTTTCTGCAACTTCAATTTCTTGTGTGAAAAAAGAACTGGTTTCTCAGAACTCATTAATGTGAGGGATCCGCTCTAAGCGCCATCTGCGCAAAGTACAGAAATCGTTGCATCGCCCCTTTAAATACATATTCGTTAACAGTGTTCTCTCTTTTTTGTCTATAAATGGGTTGCACTGAAGTCACATTGCATACTTTTGTCCACCATGTAAGACGAGGAGGGGAAGCTGCTTTTGTAAGAATTTTGAGTGATGGGTTAATCTTCAAAAAATTTTCTCCGAGGAATATGGCGGCGTCTGTGCGAATACGGGAGGCACAAAAGAGAATCCTGATCAGAGGAGAGCTCCTTCTTCCCGATTCCGAGTCAAGAGGTTCAACGAGTCAAAAGATCCAACGCGTCAAAAGATCCATTTTCGAACCATTTGACTCGTTGGACCTTTTGATCTTTGGACCTCTTGGCTCGTTGGACGTCTTGACCCACATTGGATCGTTTGACTCGTGCCGGGCGAGTCAAAAGATCCATGATTGGACCTTTTGACTTGTTGGACCTGTCCGATAACGGGGAAGGGGGGGGGGGGGGGGGGGGGGGTGAAGGGCTTCGAAGAAAGTTGAAACAAAAGCAGCAGGAAAAGAAAGAAAAGCCAAACGACGATGAATGACGGTTAGCAACGGGGCGGGATCCCGCAAATTAATAAAAAAGCAAAAAAAAAAAAATGATGATGGGAAACGATGATGCAGTGACCTCGGGAACGACAAGTTTTGGGATCCTAAATGGGTGGCTATGTCACGGCGTTGTGCGTTTTCCATTTCAATCGGCTGGTGACCAACGTAATCTCTTTGTGCTGTATGCTTGACTACCGCAGGAATTTCCCAAGAGTTTTGCGCGCCTTACTAGCTTGAAAGTCACTACACAAACGCACACGCGCACACTTAAAAGTACAAAGCCGTGAGGCACTCTGCGATTGATTGGACTAGCCGGTAATAACATGCACGAAAAATTTGATGCATGACATGAATACGTTTTGTTTTCACCATTGCTTAATGTGTCCTGTCAGCTTGTAGCGTCGGCTGCACTGTAGCTTTAGTAAAACGTAGTTTAAAAAGGAGAAGGAAAAAAAATCTCATATTATAGTTTTGAATTAGCGCAATGGCGGTGCAAGAAAACATTTCCACATTATGAATCAGACATTATCATAAACATACTACATATTTGTAGTGGTGTGCGTGCAGTCATGTATGGCTACTGCGTGATGCACGTTAAAGACCACAGGCTTGTACTGGTACTGCGCTCTCAAAAGTTCTCGTCTACAGCGTAAACCAGTGTCGCCGCTCCTCAAAGGCTAACCGACCTGGCATTGAATAAACACAAACCTCAGATATATTTTTCGTGATTGCGTGTTATGCAACAGCGTCTTTGTGTGTCACCATACCCAGAATAGAGGAAATACGACCTTCGTTTTTCAATTGGTGCTCTATCAACATTTCTTCTGTTATTATTATCTTTTTTTTAAATTAGTTTGTATCGGAATTACTTATTCTATTTTCGTCGGGCAACGCATAAGGTGTTACACGATGTTATAATATTTTCAAAATATATTCTGCTACTGAAGGGCAGAATGACCGCATGCGCATAAGCCATCACAGCTCTGATTCAGTTGAGTGAGCGTATTTCACTTAAAGGGGTCATGAAACGCTTTTCCAACTTTTTCCTGTTTCGCTTTCCTCCTCAACTCATAAATCGCGCATTCCACCAAATAGTTAAAGGGACCATGAAATGACTTTTTTACTTTTTGCAGATAACTTTTACAATAAACCGTCAATGTTCACTGAATGCCGAACAGGCATCCGTTTTCGTCTCGGTCTATTAACTTCTACACAAAAAATTAATGAAATATCGACTTTTTCTTGACCGCAAAACAAGCCGTGACGTACGATGTTTCCGGAACCGGAAGTTCTCTCTGCAGTAGGAGATGGGAGCGTTAGCGAGTTGGGGTGCGCCGGTGGGTTTTACTGCGCCGATGTCACCGACGTATTTTCTGAATCGGCGCCTCTCATCGCCGCATCGCAGCTGAACGAAATTCAATGAGATACGTTGCGCTACAGCGACAGCATGGGACTAGTCCCATACGCCGGTATGCCTGTTGGGAAGTGCAGATGGGAACAATTTGCCGCGGCGTTTTTCGCGGTCTCGGAGATGCAGGAGCGAGCCGACGTTAAAAAAAGATACGTTTGAACTGTCAGCAAGAGCCACGTAAATACCTGTTCACACTCGGAGCGGACGCGCGCGTTTGATGAAGTGCTGTATTCGCGCTGTTGGTAAGCGCTTCGGGACCGATCTTTTACAATTGCAACTCGATACTGACGCGACACTCGGCAAAGCAAGGTTGGACCGGTATTGCACGTATACCTCCCACGAACTGTTACAGCTCGACAGTGACGTGCAGTCTGTCAGAATAAAAATTGCATACCAATAACAAAGTGTACATACCGTGCTACGAAGGTAATCCATACAGCGTTTATTTCAGCTCTATATCACACAAAACAAGGAGAGGATCGACGAGGGTCCCTTTTCGACGAGTGTTCGTCAACACTGCCTCGGAAAACAAGGGGAAGAGATTGACCTCACCTCTTAACCTAAAATTGAGGTCAGCGATCAAACTATAATACGGAAGGGTCCACAAGGGTAGCGCGGGCATATTCCATTCAGTACGCCAGCCGGTCGTAGGCAGACGGTCTTACGACGAAGCAACGCTGCGCCGAGTCGGAGTGCCTGCTAGGCCTATATTCTGAGAACTTCGTCGGAGCGGGATTCGCGGCTGTTGTCGCTCTTCTCGGGTGTTTGTGGATCCAGCGTTCTTGTTCGTCGTGGTTTGTTTTAAGTACATTTCTTTCTTGCTGCTTGAAGTCGGCACGCGCGAGATGAACACGTAGAAAAATAAACGTTCAGTCAGTCAGAGTTTTGAGAGGAAGGAAACCAAAGGAAATAAATAACCGTTCTGAACTTGGCCCTGCCCTACTGCGCACGCGCAGTAGTTGCTTCGTTTACCACACGATAGATGGCGCTTGGCTCTCAGCATTATCAAATTTGGCAATTTTCGCCACACATCTCTAATTATGCTACAAAATGTGGATCTGAATATTATTTAACAAAACTTTTAGGGAGCATTCGCCGGCTATTTATTGTTTACGATCGCGGTGCTGGTGAGGTAGGCTCTTACCCAATAGGCGATGTGGATTCGGCTGACGTGCACCGATTCTGCGTATGCATCGTAGTGAAAAGGCAGAGCTTTCGAAGGAAAGAAGTCGCAAAAGAGTCCAGTTTTCTTTTAAAAGTTCTATAGCAAATAATTTTTTTTGGTTCCCTAGTCTTGTGTTTTTGTGTTCCTTTTCACACCTTTTACGACGTGCGGTGGATGAAATTCGATTTTAAAATCATTTCATGGTCCCTTTAAAGAAGGCGAAAAGGGGGAGTCCCCTCTTGCTCGCACTCTTGTTTGTGTAACCCCGGACACATCCATTCTCCCCCTAGAAGATTAGCCCGTCGCTCAAAATTCAGACAAAAGTTGCTTTCCCCACCCCGTTCATTCCGAAGCTGACAGTGCTGTTGAAGCTACGTGCTCGTTGGGCCAGCCACACTTGCCACGTGAGCGTGGCAAATGTGGCTGCAGAGAATGAAGTCAGGTGATGAAAGGGAGGCGGCTGATTGGTCCGGCAAGCGCGTAGCTTCCACCGCAATGTCAGCTTAGGGGTGAAGGGAATAAGTGAGGTCCGGTTGCGTGTGACGTCAGTTTGGACCCGATAACGCGCTTTTGGGACCGCGGTTGTATCAGAGTGAAAAGGCAGAGAGGTTGCGAAGGGGAGGAGGTACGAAATAGTCCGCTCTGTTTTCAAATTTTCGCACTGAAAGTCAGGCTTTTGACTTTCTACCTTTTTCTTTTGGTCCACTGAACGATGTGCTATTAGTAAAATCCCAATCTAAAATGATTTATCCCAACCCAAAAATCGTTTCATGGGCCCTTTAAGTCGACGCTCGATTTTTAGATTCGTAGGTGAGCTTGTCTCAGCACCGGACAGTTTGGCGGTGAGCTTTTCTCGATGAGCTTTTCTCCGGTGAGTTTTGCTCCGCCGCCCCGCAGGTCGCACAGCGGCACATCTTTGATAAGCCGTTATTATAAGCCTGAGAGTGTACTGATCTTGAAAATGGTGCCTATTGATAACCAACCTATGCGGAGGGCAAGTTCGTCTGCTTCTTGCGCAGGGGGTAGCGGTGACGTCAAAACGCCGAGCCCTGATTGGCTGATCGCGACCCCCTATCTGAGCGTCGTCTGCTCCTTTGCAATGTCGTCTGCTCGCAACGTCGTCTGCGTCTGTCTTACCTTTCCTGCGACTTTCGCAAGCGCAGAGGCCAGATTCACGAAACGATCTTACGCCAAAAATATAAGTAAGACTTAACTTACGAACAAATTCGTATTCACGAAACGAAATTTTCGTAAGTTTTGCTCAAGTTACGACGAAATCCTACGGCAGCTCCGAAGCTGTCTTACGCACTTCTTGCGATCAAATCAGCATGGCCGACAGCGTCGCGGTCGCGACGACCCACGGATGTTTATTTTTCTACCTGCGCTTCTGGCGCGTCCCGACTTCAAGCAGCAAGAAAAAATTAAGAAGCACTTGAAACAGAGCAATGAAACCCCATGTTTCATTGCTCGCTATTATTGCACATCTGACACAACTGCACTAAAACTTTTTCGTTACTTTCAAAAGATATTTTACGGAAATTAATGAACAAATACAAAGTATTTTGGAATAATAGAAATAAGTCGAACTTTTGATACCTGTAAAAATATTAGCTTGAACTTTAGAAATAATTTGAACACGAAGAAAGAAATGACAGGAGAGGACAAACAGCTTGAACTTTAGAATTAACTTGAATACGTAGAAAAAAATGACACCTGTTTGTCCTCTCCTGTCCATTCTTTCTTCGGGTTCAAGTTAATTTTAAAATTCAAAGTGATATATTTAGAAGTATGTACCAACAAGCTCAACTCTTAACCACTATTCAAATTTGAAACCCTTTTTGTAACACGTTTTGTTTATTTGTTTCGAGTTTTCCTAGTAACAACGTATGATTGTGTTTATAAGTAATATAAAAACAAAATATAGTCTTTTCTTTCTATGACGACACCCGAATAAAAATTGACAGTGAGTTGTGAAAGAGTCTTTTCCTAAGCCACTTTTAGGACAATTGAGTGGTATTATTATGAATAATTGCCTCAAATTAATACTTAACAGGCAAGCTTTAAAGTACCTGAAAGTGTGTGCAACACGAAGATGATATAATTTAATGCGCAACAAAGCTTGAGGCTTTCCGAAGCGTATATAGCAAGATTCAAGATTTTACTTGGTGATATGCACCAAATAATATATTGGTATTTATATTTTATTATACATCACAATCATATCTTAGTATCCATAAAACAATGAAGCAAATGAATATTGAATATTTTAATGTTTCATACATGCGAAATCATAAAATGTAAAAATAGTGACTTTTCAGCTTTCTGGTGATATCAAGGATATTAAATATATTAAGTAGACCTGACGTAAGAACTTGCAAAACTTTAGTGGAAGTCATCAACGGGAGATTGTGAGACATTTTGTTGTATTATATTAAGATATATTTCTCTCGTTTATTTAAAAAAAAAAATTTCTTTCGAAAGTGTCAGAGAAGAGTCTTACTACAATTGCTTGAGAAGTGACAAAATTGCAAGCGGTGAAACTTGTGAAGACCGCCTGGTGGGGAAAAAGCCCGTTCTGAACTCGGCCGCTTCAATAATAAAACACTTGAAAACAAGCAATAAATCCGCCAAGCTTGCGTTCTCGTTCATTTCATGACTGGATCCAAACACTACACACTTTTGTAAGAATTGAAACATCGATACCAAAACGGTGCATGAATGGGAATGAAAACACCCAGGTACTTTTTACACTGTAATAGTCTTATATTACCCCTGCGTAAATTCACGGCGAAGTATATAGTATAGTTATCGTAACGATCGACTCAACTTAACGTAGACACCATCTCGAGAAGTACCCATCTCTCTAGGCACAGGGCGCAAAGCCTTTATGTGTGCAATTTAATCCAACAAAAATGCAGCGCTTTCCTGCTTAACGGTATTTTAAAACAAACCCCTGTGTCTGATAAAAAAAAAAAAAAAAAAAAAAAAAAACTAAGAACGACACAACAATATCATTTGGTTTTCCACCAGTCTCTGGGTTTTGTCTTAAAATAAGTTCAACCATCACCAGTTAGTTTCAGCCTTATCTTTTAGAGCTGAGCTCCTAGGCGCCCGTTTCCGGCTTGAGTGGCGTCGCCGTCGGCGCAACCGCGTGGTGCGTTGTGGAAAATGTCCCATAATGCACCGCGCGGTGTGAAGGAGGGGGAAGGGGGAGGGGAAGAGAAGTGTGAGGAGGAGGGGGAGGGGACGGGGAGTAGGGCAAGGAGGACGTGCTCAGGGGCATAGCCGGAATAACGGTACCACGAGCCATTCAACAGTTTTCGGCCACACTAAGGCCCCTTCATGTCTTAAAGGTAGGCTCGCGCTGCAGAACCCAGCACCCTAGGTTCAATCCCCCCCCTCGCTCCATCTGGATGAGCATCGTACCGGCGTGTGGTCATGAATCGCAACTGCGTGGTGCAAATTAAAGACCCCAAGCTAGCGGTTGTACTGCATTGGCTAAATTTCTTATCTGCACCTGGGAGACTCGTCGCCCGTTAAGGCAGACCAAGTTCTAGGCTGTATAAACATACACACAACCCACTTTTTGTTGTGCAGCGGAGCTGTTAAGGGCTAGGTTCCCGAGGATCGTGTCCGGTACAAAATACTTGTCGACAAAAACGCCCCTGGACAGCTGACGCCATCTATAAGCGACGGCGGCAAGCACAGAGCCAGCTTGGTTGCCGACGTCGCTGTTAGATTGCGCCAACCTTTCCAGCTATTATAAAAGAATGGATAGTTGGGTGGCGCGATGGTGGGAATTCATCGTAGGAAACGGTGCGAAACACGGACGACGACAAAGAAGAAACACACGTAACGAGAGCAGCGCTCGTTACCGGTTTTTCTTCGTCCTCGCCTGTTTCGCGCGCTGCTTCCTACGGTCTTATCAGTTTTGGTTTGGACTCAGGATGGGTCAGCCGCGCGCCCTTTCGGAGAAAGAACACTGGCTGCGGAAGGAGCGGCGGCGTACGCAGCAGCGCGAATGGGTCCGTATCCGCCGCAAAGCCGCTGCCGCCTCCACTTCCACTGCGTCAAGCGCTTCAGATTCCCTTTCCAAAGAAGCGCACATTGCTCGCCTGGAGGCCCGCCGCCGAGGACAGAACCAGCGATGTAGAGGGCGCCGGCGGGCCAGCGCCACGGACGGCGATGGTGCCACGGAGGCCAAGCGCAAGCGCGAGGCCCGGCGACGACTGCACTCCACGCCGGCTAAACAGTTCCCGGGCATGACGGCAGTGTTCCGGAGGGAGTTCCTGGATTACCCGTTTGGCGACACGTGCGCCGAGAGCGATCCACTCTGGGTCGCCGGAGACGTATCAACGATCGGCGGCGTGTCGAACGAGAAGAAGCGGCAAACGGGCGCGTGCGTGTTGCGGCAGTGTACCGAGTGCAGCTCCGCTGGTCTTCCTTCTTCACGAGAGTGGAAGGGCTGAACGTTTTTCTCTTAACAGTAGCACGAGGTGCGTCGATGCACAAGGCACGTGCAACGTGCAGCCCTTGGGAAGATCATGGCGGCACAGCGCAGCACTGAGCTAGATTTCAGAAGTGGCGCGCCACTGCTGAGATCGTGCCGCGCGCCACTTCTGAGATCGCGCCTCGCGCCACTTATCGGAACGTGCCGCGCGGAACTTATCGGAACGTGCCGCGCGCCACTTATCGAAACGTGCGGCGCACCACTTCCCAGAAGTGGCGTGCGGCACATGTCTCGAGCCCACCCACACTGCAATAAATGGCGCTACTTTTCCTAGGGTAAAGGGGCTTTAGGCCACGCGGATCGGTGTAGCCATCTAGGGGCTAAGTTTTAAGCTTATTCAAGAATGTGGTTGGTTTTATTCAGCGACTAATATCTTGACAAGCCTTTCACCAAAGGCATATGTTTTGTTTAGTTCTCAACATCCGGCGAAAACATTTTTTTTTTTGAAAATGAGGCTCAAGTATTAATTTCGCTAAATTTCTGTTTCTAAATATCTTTATGCTGTAATCCTGCCCATTTGAAGAACTGTTTTAGACCTTACAATCTTGAGTCTAATTATACGATCATCATTGGAGCTGGATTCTAATAATAAATATTTGTCGACGGTAACACTTTTAAAGTAAAATCTTGCATATGTGAAAGAGGCTGAACAAATAGCTAGCCAAGAAACCACGTGATAAGCCATCAATGGTTCAAGCGCGTACCAAGTATTATACTGCATTTTATTCCTCGTGCTCAACCTGGGGGATATCGTGTGTTTTGCGACTTCCATCACAAGAAAGATGTAGTTTTACATATACATCTTCAATTATTTTCAGGGGGCGAGTCCGAAATGACATCCATGGGTAAGCTGGTTTCTCTTACAGATTTCTTGCGGCATTTAGTTTTCCTATTCGAAGTCATGATTTTTTAAACAAGTCTCGCAATTTTATTTGGAAGTGACCACGCTAGGCTTTCATCAAACCAGGCTCGCGAAGCTGCGTTACTGCATGAGAATTCATTGATCGGCTTTTCACTAAAAATTACGAAATCAAAATACCGGACGAAAAAAAATCATTGACAAGACACAGCGACGGGAAAGCATGGCCTCATCAAGACCCCAGGACGCAGAAGCCTTGTCCTAGGAATACCTAACTATACCTATTATTTGGTATACATTCATTCACAAGCTAAAGAGGGCAAGGCCAGGCCCCAGCATACTCTTATCGTTCCGCACACCATAGGGAGTTTTCATAGGTGGTTTTCACCGTTACGCAACGATGCGCCGCAACCCGCTACGACAGCCGCAACTCTGCAGTCAAGGCCATCGGCGCACTGGCGCAGTGGCGGCTTTTTCGTTGCAGAGGGCTTAGCTGAGAGGAAAACGCGGTCTACGAAAACCTCCTTATTAAACATCCGCTTTTTCGGGCAAGAACGCAAAACAAAACGCAGGGTCTTTTACGTTATTCCTAAGACGACCTGAGGGCAAAAGCCCAAGCGTCGATGCATTAAAGACGGAGACATGATTTCCTTTGTTTTTCTTTCTCGTTTTCCACATTCCCTTTTTTGAAATTATTCGCCTTATAATCCTTAATTCCTCTTGATTACTTTTACTTCTCTTTAATATTTCTTTGTTCCCATTAGTTTTTAATTTACTTTGGTTCCTCTCATTTCGCTTTGTCATCCTTTATTTCACTGCCTCTATTTCGCCTGAGTGATCATGTAAATCTAAAAGTCGGAACGCATCTCCAACTGGTGTATTTAACGTCCTATTGCGCACATGCATCTAAAATAGACCTGACGTGGCAACAAACGACGTCGCAAGAGGCGCAGTGTTAGGCTGCCGGATGTCACAATTCTAGTGATTGATCGAAGAAAGGGCGGCAAAAGGCGCGAGCTGTCTTCATGGCTTCCGAACTCGTGGCTGCCAAAGTGTCTGTTGGCTGTCCAGCTGGAGAGCGAATTTCGGCAGAACTGGCGTCTGCCACATCGACCACCGTTGCTGTGACGCCTCCAGGATCCCGGCCGACGAGGGCATGACACTTCTATGACGATCATTAGGCGGAACTCGAGGAACCACTTTTTTTTTGGGTGTGGAAAACACAACAGTCGGAGACGCATCCAGTGCACCATTCTCAAACTAGTGGTTCCGTTTTGGTAGCACACGACATTCCTATGTAATCGCAGATTTAGCTAGATCCATACGCTCCGTTCGAGTACGCATTGATCGACCATAGCAGAACTTTATCTCATGGAAGCAGGGGGCGGCGTGATGAGATCGGGTACCTATTCGGGCTCCTTGGCCATGCTTTGCATTTTGTCGGGCATGAACAGAAAGTGTTTAAAACAGGTAATTAACGGAGGCTCCATATTTTTTCCAACGCATAAAAGCTTTTCCTACCTTCAACCAAAAACACTTTCCTGACCACCCGGCAGATGTTTTTCTTTTTAAATATGAAACAAGCTGCGCAAGCCCCCAGGTTCCTGAATGCTTTAATGATCTCATCCTGAATATAACAAAGGCTGTTTTTGTACGATTGCGCGACCATCTATGGTCTCATTTAGGATGGTGCCCATGCAGCATCGGAGCTTAATTTAGAAGATAATTTAGTATTTTTGAAACTTACTTAACGAATGGCTGAATGAGATGCTGTCAATTAACCCACAAACTGTTCGAGCACGTACTAAATATTGAACTATATTTGCATAACTTATAATGAAACAGGGAAATTTCAAGTCGTCTTCATTGCGTCTAGTAGCATACCCTCTAGTCATTTTAACATTACTCTTCATTTATTTCCAGCAGGTGAAACGAACACGACGTTCTTGGGTAAGCTGACTTTTCTGTACTTAAGTATTATGGCATTGAATTAGGCGGCTGAAAGCAGTTCACAATATTTGAACAATTCGACAAATTGCATAAAGAAAGGATATTACGCTTCGGTGAGAAATGTTTGCAAAGTTAAATTAGTCATTTGCGTTGCCTTTCTGGTAAAATGAATAAAACAAGATAAAGATGTAAAATAACCGCCATGACAAGACCGCATAAAGTGGAAGTGGCTGGTCGCCACGACACAGAATCCTAACCTTACAATTACAAACAACAAAAAAGCATGGGCTTGAAAAGATACCACGGCAGAGAAGCGGCTTCATCAAAACCCGATGATGAGGAACGTGCCTTGAGAAACCACCACGACTGAGAAACGCGGCCTTGCGAACAGCCAACGACACAGAAGCGTGGTCTTGACGTGACTACCTTTCACAAACCTGGCCTTCCCAGGGCCCCGCGTCACAGAATCCTATGCTTGTTAAGACCTCGAGACGCAAATACATGTGCTTCAAAGGATACCAATAAGCGAGAGCGTGGCATTGACAGGACACCACGACGCGGTAGCGTCTGCTTGACATGAAGCCACGACGAGGAAGCGAGGCCTTGACACGTCCAAACGACGCAGTCTGAAGCGAGATCTTTGACAAGACACCCCGAGGCGGAAGCCTAGCACTGTCGAGATCACTTGACACAGAAGCGTGGCCTTGACAAGACCTCACCGCACCTAAACCGAAAAACGAAATCAAGCTGGCAGCTGATAAAGGCCCGTTCACACCAACGAGGTAGAGGGGCTTAGAGCGATAAACCGGGGTTCCGGTCTGCACTCGAAAGTGACCCCCATAAGGTGGCTGCCATTGTACGCAAATTTGACCACACGTCACATGACCAAACCAAATACGTGACGTCACAGGAAAGATGGCAGCGCCCGTGCAGCGGCTGGCCCCAGCTGGGCCGGAGCTTGTCGGATGCTTTGTTGGTTGTCGCTCGTCTCGGCAAGTTGATTTCGGACGGGGAAGCCGTCATATGAGGCCGGTCGAAAGTGAGTTCAGAGTTCAGCGTGGTGCTTGACGTAGGTATAACGCGAAAATACGGAGGAACGGTGTGCATTTCGCTGGTGACCGTGTGCATTTCGCTGGTGACCGACCGGGATATTGCCGCGGAAGAGACAACCTGACCTACGTTGCTCGGACCTCGGATTGATTCGGATACCGCTAGGATAAAATTTAAGGCGACGTTTCTGTGCTCTCGTTGACCATCGGAATCTTCGAGGTTTGCAGTGAAGCGTGTGCAATATATTTAGATACACAGTTTAGCGACGGAGATTGCGTGAGTCGTGCTTGGCGGTGTGCAATCGCGGTGCAGCGCTTCGATCAAATGACCGAGGGCTCACTTCGGTTGCGCGGCGCACCGGAAGGCTGCCTTGAAGCTGGTAGTTCCCGTGCCGTGCTGAATGATGCTGTGCTGCTTACAAATTGTTCCGGCGTAGAAGTGCACTTTCACGGAGCACAGGTGTGCGGCACATTGAAGAGCTGCCTTCAAGCTGGTAGTTCCTGTGCTGCTTCCAAAATTGTTCCGGCGTAGACGTGCACTTTCACGGAGCACAGGTGTTGCAGTTGGTATTGATCCCGCTGGTCTGTCGCACGTTTCGTCAACACAAACGTTTCATCCACACTCGTTACGCGAATTGCAAGCTGTCCAGACATTTCATCGAGCGTGTTACGTACCCAGCTCACGCCGCTTTGTAGCAACAGCCTGCAGTGGCTCATTACCAGAAAAGTGGTCCCACATCCATTTCAGTTCAGTTCGTCCACGGCAGTCGCCAAACCCCGAAGGAGAGGATTTATTCGGACAGAATGCCACTAAAGCAATGCAGCTTCTTCAGTGGTCAGGATAGATTCTCTTCTGCGAGTTTTGTTATACTGTCACGGATCCTTGTTCCAGTCCTATCTTCCTTCAATATTCACTATTCTGGGACACTGCAGGTCAGGCTCAGCTGTAACAGTATGTTTAGGTGGAGGTGCTGGGCACTTTACCCATAGCCCTTCACTCTGTGTGAACCCGGCGGCTCTTCAGCCGAGTTACCCGATAATGGGACACGGCTGGCGGACTATCCTGCGTCTTATACCCCTGTCGAGCCGTAAGCAAAGTCCTGACCCGAGCCTGGTAGAACAACCGCAAGACGACCGAGTATACCACAAGGAGTAACCTCGGAAATACACTACGAAGCACCTGAAATCCGAGCCAGTTGCTGCTACCAGGAAAAACCACCGGAATTCGGTCTCCTGTCAGAAAATCCGAAGCTGACTAAGCCAACAATAACAAACCTGTAGCAGCAAACCGTGTCCCCTCCCACCATTGTTTGCATGCCCGTCGCAAATCACACTCCGACACTTTTTCACGCAAGCTGTATGAAGACGTCATGGACTGGTTTGAACAATATGGCAGTGTCGCCTGCCACATTGGGTGGACAGACAACCATGCTCCTGCAGAACCTATACTTCTCTTGGAAGAAACTGCCGGCGCTGGTCTGAGAACCATGGATCCTCCTTAACGTCATGGGAAGTTTGCAAGATCGAGCTGAAGCGCGCACTCGTCAGCCAACATCAACGAGGGAGAGCCGCATTCTTGATTCTGTCCAGGACACTGCCCCAATGAGAGCGCCATCGCACTCGTGGAGGATGTTTTGCGCTTGATCGAGCGCCCACGCCCACGCCCACCTTGATGCTGCATAAGACAAGAGCCTAAGAATCCCATGCCCCTCATGTGAGAGACAACACCTTCGGCAGCCTTGTCCGCAACCCCCCAACAACAGTCGAAGTGTTCATATCACTGAGGCTTCGAACATGGAATGTGCACTGCATGCCCGAACCTGCCACTATGAACAACTTCCCGGCGTCTCGACACTCGAGTTGTCCAGCCACTACTTCGACGCCAGCCTCCCATGCATCCACGACATCATCCACGACGTTGTCTGGGAGGAGATCAGGAAGCTACTTCCTGCCATCAGTTGCCCGGCTTTTTTTTATGATTGCCGAGATTGTTTCGGAACAAGTTTGACAAGTATTTCAACCGAGACTTCTGCGAGCGAAGCGGCATCTGACAAACCAAGGGCAACTTACGCCACAATGGCACGACGACCGCCACCGGCTGCCCCTTAGTATTCAATGCCAATTCAATGAGACACTCTAACGCCGAAGCATTCCCGACATCGTGTGTAGGTCTGTGCTCAACAAAGTACACCGAGGAAAACGTAGGTGATGCGAATGTGCGACCGAAAACCACTTTGCTGCCACTGCATGAAGCCGACCATGTCTACCAAAGCAATGAATTGGTCGGCGAGGGTTCGTGCCAAACGACCCTCGATTACGTCTCGAGGAGCAACCACGGGAGATTAAGGATTACCTTCGGCGACCATTGTCCCTGATGCCGAAGGTGCTGAATCGAAGATTCTGAATCCGTGACTATCCCAAAGCTCCTCATGTCCATTACCACAACAGGAGGTAAGCACGACAAAGCAGGTGAGAGGCGATGCAGTGACAGTGGATTTGGTGTCGGTTGCTGTCCAAGGACAATACCTAAAAATTTTCTGACACCAATTTTCTGTGTCCACTCCACGAAGCACACAATTTCCAACTTTGAGGGAGAATGCCCCTGAGTGACTTGGAGCAATATAATGGTTGGTTGCTGTTCAAAGTAAACTGCAAGCATCACCAGACTTGGATAGCAAACAAAAATTGTGGCCAGCTTTCAAGTGAACGGTACAGCAAAAGGCACAGCCACGTAAGCAATACATGCCCGAGCTTGCTACATTGATGCCGAAAACTACCAGGAAAATTTTCGGATCAGAAGCCAGCCCTGCAGCTTCAGTGCATCAGACGTCAGTGGCCGCACATGACGTATGATTACAAGACAGCATCAGTCGGTCAAAGTGGCCACTCGACCAAACTGAACACCGACGTGCCAGGAGCGTCATCCGACAACAAGGTCCACAGGTACTACGACTGAACGCCTGACACGAGACTGTTGCAGAAAGAACTCGTTATGAAACCATTTACTAAGAATCAATAATTATGTTATCAAGTGGAAATAAACATATTTGATACACTAACCAGATAAACATATTTCCGCTTGCCTTCATGCCTTGAGAGTCTACACACCGAGAATTGTGTCCACTGCACGCTCTGGACCTTACGAGGACACTCGCTTCTCTGACCCTTCAATATTAATTAAGGGGTCATACCAGACTGGCAGACTTCTTGCGAGGGGCTGCACTCGTTCAACCTTTCCTGAACATGTGGTGCATCCGAAAACCAACTCCAGTGATGTGAAAATGTTATTTATTAATTTATTCCTTCCAGGGGCCTTCGTAGGCATTGCAGAGAGGATACTTAAAACTACACACATGATAATAGCATTAAAGCACAGTGCTGTAACTTGTTAATTGGAAAAACAAACACACCTCTGAGCATATAGTTTAATAGTATGTGTTGATGCATTGTTATACAGCATGACACTTCCTATATGTATGACACAATAGACCCTTTGCAGAACCTTATCAAGCAACACAACCGTCACCATTTTTTTCGGCGTTAAGCACACGAATGGGCCCCAGTTCACGTCGAACGCTAATGCGCATTCGAGTCCAATAGGTGCTGAGCCGAATTCACAGGGATGGCGGACATAACATTCTTGTCGAACAAATACCCAAAGTATGAAAGCCTGGGGTAACACACAGCAGTAGCTACTGTAACTTGTTTCATCAGAATTTGGCAGACGGCAAAGGCTACAGTCTCGGTGAGTCAATACACACATTGGAGAGAGGCACATGACAGCATTGTAAAATAATTGTAACTGAACAGGGACTGACATAAGACTCTTGTCCGCTTACAATGAAGAAGAAGATGAGGGGCAGGGGCTGGCGCGAGGGGAGCCATTAGGTCAGTAAAAACGAAGGTTCCCAACGAAGTCGGTTGTCCTGTCTTTCACGAATCGACCTCACAAGGTCACCGACAAAGTCATCAGTCGACGAAATAGAGAGCTTATATGTGCAACAATTAATGGTGCAAGAAACCCGGGACCTTTGGAAGTGAGGAATCAACATCAAGATGGATCGGCTGAAGACGAAACGGAGGGTTCGACGGAGCCAGAACACGAAGATAATTACCGATATCACGACTGCGCTCCAGTCAACAACCCTTGACATCAACTCCCTGAAGAACCTACGAGACAGGCTGATCGCCAGCAACGAGGAACTCCGCAAGGTCAACGAAGAGATTGAGCCGCTGATCATCGATGCCGACCTCGAAGCGGACTATGTTGCTGTGGCAGACTACGAAGATCAAGTAGCAAGAGCCCTCAGTGAGGTACGCAACAAAATCGAGCGTCAACCTGCAGCACCAGCCATTTACCAGGTGGGAGACGACGGTGACAGAGTCATACCCCAGGCCACGGGCGTGAAACTCCCTAAACTACAACTACTGCAGTATCAAGGTGAGCTTACCCTCTGGCAGCCCTTCTGGGAGCAATTCCAAACTGCCGTTCACCGTAACACCAGACTCACGGAGGGAGACAAATTCCAATATCTACGCTCCCTGCTGAGTGGGCCAGCTGCCAGTGCTATCTCCGGGTTACAAGCAACGGCAGAGTGCTACAAGGACGCCATAGAAATACTATCCGAACGCTTCGGGAACAAGCAACGCATTCAGCGTGAGTACCTCGAAAGACTGCGAAGCCTACCAACGGTGAAGTCAGATCGAGATGTACGAGGACTAAGGAATATTTACGACCACGTCCAGACCAACATTCGTTGCTTGCGTGCCCTAGGCGTTTCGAGTGCAACGTATTCTACTATGATGGTGGACGTACTCCTGTCCAACCTCCCGACCGATATAGTGGTGGAGTACCATCGACTCAAAAGATACGGGATAGGGCTTGGAGTTCCAATCAACGGGAGAGAAAGAGCCGGAACGACTGACGATGGACAACCGTTAGACGACGTCTCGAATTCGCCAACAGATTCAGATGAGGAGTTGGATAAACTCTTGCGTTTTATGCGCGTGGAGATAGAGAGCAGAGAACAGTCATCGCCACTCGAGCGAAGGCCGACAACCGTGCCAACAGTGACGCAAAATCAGAGGCAAGGCGCCAATCCACCATCAACGTTGGTGTTGCACACTAGCGGAACAGACAACACCTGCTTCTTTTGCAACTACCGAACTCACCGTACCGGTGATTGTCCATCGGATATCACACTAGATGAGAAAAAGAAAATGCTAGCGCAAGACATGAGATGCTTTCGTTGCACGAAGCGAGGTCACCGATCAAGGGATTGCCGTAGTCAACAGAGATGTACCGGATGCAGGGGAAGACATGTCACCTCAATGTGTAACCCGGCGTGGGAAGCTTTATCAACCGTTCAGGAGACTGCCAACGTTCTTACCGCCGGTAGTACCCCGACGGTACAGACTCCGAGCGTCCTATTACAAACGTTCCGAAGCTGGGTTGGAACCGGCCTGAACCAGGCTTACATCCGCGGCATTATCGACGGAGGGAGCCAAAAGACTTTCATCAGGGAAGACTTGGCTAGGAAGCTTAATTTGAAGGTTGTCGGGGAACGTATCATGCAACTCAACACCTTTGCTTGCAGTGACTCAAACAGGTGTAGGCAGAAGTTCACCGTAGTTAGAATCCATATTAGGGGCCAATATAAGACAGCGGATCATGTCTTAGAAGCAGTCGTCGTGCCTTTCATCTGTCAAAACATCATAGGAACTCCAGTAGAGCACACATTTTTCAAGACTATCCCAGGAGACATCGCCGACAAGTTGATGTTTCCATCGACTCAAGTGGAAGCGGGCATAAGCCTTTTAATTGGAGCGGACCAGATGTGGAAATTGTTGACCGGCGAGACGCGCCGCTCATCTTGCAACACCGGGCTAGTAGCCATCGCAACGACTTTAGGGTGGACCTTTCAGGGTCCAACGAGCACAGTGAGTGTCTTCTCAGATAATACCACAAATTTGATGGTGTGCGTGTTGAACGTGGGAGGGGCTGACGAAGATGATGATGCAGCGTTAAAACATTTCTGGGAACTGGAGACCATTGGAATCGTGGATGAACCTATGGATAAGAAACAACAGGAAGAAAAGGTGTTTGAGCAATTCAAGGAAAACATCCGACAAAAGAACGGTCGGTACGAGGTCGCGTTGCCGTGGAAGGAGACAAAAGCGACCCTTGGAGATAATTACATGATTGCCAAAACCAGACTCCGAAGTCTTGTACGCCGTCTCTCACAAGATGGCTCTATCGCCCAGTATGACAAAGCAATACGTAGTTACTTTAAAGATGGACACGCCGAAGAGGTAGAATTAAATGCATCAACCTACAGGCACGTTTATTACATGCCTCACCGAGCAGTAATTCGAGTTAACTCGGAGTCAACTAGACTTAGAGTAGTATTCGACGCATCTTCCCATGCAGCAAACACCGGATCTCTCAATGATCACCTTGAAAAGGGTCCAACGATCAACACGGAGCTTTTGCCCGTCCTACTCAGATTTAGAATGCAGAAGGTGGCCATCACTGCAGATATTCAAAAGGCGTTTTTACAAATAGTCATCTCGGAGCGTGACAGGGACGCTCTCCGGTTTCTTTGGTTTGAAAATACACCCAAACCCAACGAGCCACTGCCAAACACGAAGGAGTGGCGCATGACGAGGGTTCCTTTTGGAACAACTTCCAGTCCCTTCCTACTCGGGGCTACGATACAGCACCACTTGCAAAACGTGGGTGGACCCAACAACGACATCGCAACTATTTTACTCCGATCCTTTTACGTGGACGACCTGCTAACTGGAGCAGCGAACATTAAGGAGGCACAGCGACTCGCTGACGGAGCACTCACTTTACTCAGGGAAGCAGGCATGGAACTGCAAAAGTGGAACACCAATTCTTCTCAACTCCAGGAACTCTTTGATCAAAGAGCGGATAACGTCGATCATTCATCCGAAAATAAGCCATTTAAGTCCCCCGAGGTCACCAAGATATTGGGATTGGTGTGGGATAAAAACGCGGATCATTTCAAGTTCTCTGCTGATCATCTCTTGGAGATACTTTCTACAAATCTGAACACAAAGCGCTCCGTACTCAAGGCCTCGGCTAGGATCTTCGATCCCCTCGGTTTCCTGTCGCCGTATGTTATAAGAGTGAAAATTTTATTTCAACGTATATGGCAATGCGGACTTGGATGGGATGAGGTTCTGACAGAGGCTCTTTTGCAAGAGTGGAAATCCTGGTGCGCCGATTTAACGGAATTACCACAAATCACGACACCGAGATATCTGCTGGGTGTCGAAGGTGAAAGCGAGCTGGAGATTCACATCTTCACCGACGCTAGCCCTCTGGCGTATGGTACGTGCGCATATCTCCGTGCAGTGAACAAGAAAGGAGAAGTCAGCGTGAATCTGATATTTTCCAAGGCTAGAGTTGCTCCACTGAAGACACTAACCCTTCCACGGTTAGAACTGATGGGAGCGCTATTGGGAGCACGCATTGCTACATATCTTCGTAGCTCATTGTTGGGCCACACCGTTACAATATGGTACTGGACAGACTCTACTATAACACTTGGCTGGATTAAGGGATTGGCAACCGAGTGGCAACCCTTTGTGTGCAATAGGGTGACAGAAATACAAGAACTCAGTGATCCGTCCAGTTGGCACCACTGCCCAGGTTACGAGAACCCAGCCGACGCTCTCACTAGAGGAAAGACTGTAGTACAGCTAGAGACCCAACAGGTATGGTGGTCAGGGCCGGAATGGCTTGCCCTCGAACAGCGAAACTGGCCAGTTAGTACACCCGTAGAGAACCTTGAAGACATTGATGGGGAGAGACAGCAGCGAACCGAAACGCTGCTGACTGTTGTACATGGACAAGCTGCACTTTTGGCGATTGAAAATTTCAGCAGCTACACCAAGATGTTGCGGGTGACTGCTTGGGTTAAAAGATTTGTGCACAATTGCCGCCAGAATAATGGGTCAGCTGAACTACCATTGACTACACAAGAAATTACGGATGCGGAACTTTTCTGGATTAAACACACTCAAAAGGAATGCTTCGATAAGGAGATACAAGAGATAATACAAACTGGGAGAATTGCTACAAGATCTAAAATAAGTGATCTACAGCCGTTTCTTGATGAAACCGGAATCATGCGCATACAAGGCAGACTTCATCAAGCTACCTTGACGAAAGACGTAAGACACCCTATCCTTTTATCGGGAGACCACCCGTACACTAAGCTGCTGGTCACTGCAACACACCTCAGAATAGTACACGGAGGCCTGCAGGCCACATTGACAGAACTACGTGAAAGATTTTGGCTGCCAGGAGCACGAAGAATTGTGAAGAAGATCCTCGCTCAGTGCCGGACCTGTCGGCGGTTCAGCGCAAAGCCAGCCACGGCTCCAGTAGCTCCACTACCACGGGACAGGGTGGAAGAGGGACACCCATTCCAGGTCGTAGGAGTCGACTTCGCGGGGCCGTTATTCGCCAGTTCAAAGGGACAATGAGCTAAAACGTACATTGCTCTCTTCACTTGCGCGACTACTCGTGCAATACACCTCGAGTTAGTATCCTCTACGACCACTGCATCGTTTCTCTTGGCTTTGAGGAGATTCGTGGCTAGAAGAGGAATTCCGACCACAATTTATAGCGACAACGCATTAACATTTAAAAGAGCAGCGAAGGATCTGAAAGTTCTATGGGAGGCTATTCGCAGTTCCGGATCACAAGACTTCTGCAGTACCCACCGAATAACCTGGAAGTTCATCGTAGAGCGGGCCGCCTGGTGGGGCGGCTGGTGGGAAAGAATGGTGCGATCGGTGAAAACGTGCATGAGGAAAGTTCTGGGACGACAAAGTCTGTCTTTTGAAGAGCTAACTACCGTACTGACCGACATCGAAGCAGCAATCAACTCTAGACCCTTGACCTACTTACACGCAGATAACAGCGAACCAACAGCCTTAACTCCGGCTCATTTACTCATCGGACGACGATTGACAACCCTGCCAGAGACGGAGCCGCCACACCCAGTCGCGTCCTCAAGAGATGCGCTTTCACGACGGTGGCAATATCGACAGAAGCTCATGAACAATTTCTGGGTACGCTGGAAAAAAGAATACCTCCTAGAGCTTCGATCAGCACACCTAGCAACGCCTCTTAACAGCCGACCACCGAAAATCGGAGACGTGGCTCTCCTGCACGACGACATTGCCCCGAGACATCTGTGGACCTTGGTTCGTGTCATTGATGTACTATCTGGAAGAGACGGAAATGTGAGGGCATGTACCATAAAACTACCATCCGGTTCAGTGACACGAAGACCAGTACAACTGTTGTACCCATTGGAAGCCATTTGAACTTCAGTGTATTTTCCTCGCGTTGTGGGGGCGGGGAGGATATATGTAAAATAATTGTAACTGAACAGGGACTGACATAAGACTCTTGTCCGCTTACAATGAAGAAGAAGATGAGGGGCAGGGGCTGGCGCGAGGGGAGCCATTAGGTCAGTAAAAACGAAGGTTCCCAACGAAGTCGGTTGTCCTGTCTTTCACGAATCGACCTCACAAGGTCACCGACAAAGTCATCAGTCGACGAAATAGAGAGCTTATATGTGCAACAAGCATATCAACAGAGTGCTCGTCTGCACAGATTTGTCACACACCTTCGCTCCGTCTCCCTGATTGGCTCGAGGGGGCTGTGGCGGTTGGCCTTTTCCAAGTTACGGTGATGCGAAATATAGACAGCCCACACTTTTAAAAAGAGTCTATTGAAGAGACCGAAAGGAATGGTAGTCAAAATTTTTCAACAAGACTGCTCTCCAGGCAAGGGATGAACACAAATATGAATCATCTTATCCAAGTAATCAGAACAATTAAATAATTGACAGACTAATACAATGCGCTCTTGATGGAAAAGAGTATAGCTGCAATAAATCCTATAAAACAGAAAAAATGCGCAGTTAATCTATGCATGCACCAAAACAGTTGTTCTTATAGCAAGTCGAATAGCTTTGAAGCAGGTGCCTGCAACGATTTATTCTTCCCCATACTCAATAAAACGCCAACCTCGTAGCTGAAAATAAGGGTGCATTTCGCACTCACACACACACACACCCAAAAAGGAAGAGAAGCGATCGAATGTAGAATCGTGGATTAGCACAAAAGGTTAAAATCGCAGGAGCTTCCTCGCTAAAAGTTGCTATGGTTGTTCGGTGACGGAGGGCTGAAACAACTTCCCTTAGGCCCTAACGCGACGTATACATTTCGCGTAGATTCTCAGATATTTCAACGTTCAAACAAAGCTAAGAGAATGCGAAAATTTCATGATAAAAGCACTCAAAGTTCTATCGATCCTCGGACACATCCCGGAATCCGAGCACCGGTACGGCGATGCAGAGCTGATGCTGTCTCACAGGCGTTAATATCCAGATGATCCAAAGCGATCTTGCGCAAAAACGGTACAAAGTCTCATTCCTTCATATTTTCACATTACACCTGCGTCAGCGAGCACGAAGAAGCCCGAAGTCGTCGGAAAGCAGCTGCACATCACGGCTACCGCGCACCGAACAAACTCGCATCCCCCAGCTCTGGGCGCTGCCATCTTACCTGTGACGTCAGGGCTCTTGAGAGGTCACGTGACGAGTGGTCACATTTGCGTAAAATATGGCGGCAACCGGGGGGGTGCCACTTCCGAACTTCCGGTTTACCACTCTAAGCCCCTCTACCTCGTTGGTTCACACACATGTGTCCGTAGCGACCGGAACGACCGGGACAACCGAAACGACGGTTGCAAGGTTCTGCCAGCGCCAGTTGCCATAGCGACGGAGGGACGCACGCACGTGTCGTTCACGACGCAAGCAGTTGGAGGGAGCCCAACTTTCCCCGCTGCGTTCGAAATAACCGAAGCGAGCGCAACGACAGACCAATCACACGTCGAAGAGAATGGGTCGCGCGCGTTGCATGGCGGTCGCGGGCTGGCTCATTCTATTTGCAAACGTGGTGTCGGTGGTGATCGTCGACGTGGACGGCGTGGTGAAAGCTCATCGTTCCGCGTAAAAGCGTTATCCTTGACTGTGAATTTTCGTTGTTTGTCGCTATGATAACCCAGCACGTACTAGAAGGGAAGGTCCACCTACTCGTGCGGCGATGTCGTGGCGCACTCTCAAGACAGCAGAAACGCCCCTGCCGTCGTGTTTGTTTACTTCGACTACAGTGGTGCTTTCTTATCATTTGTGTCCTCGAACATAGCTCGGATTTCTTATTTGGCGCATTTCATGCTTGTGCTCAAGTTCGAGGTATTACTGGCGCGCACCGTATAAAGGATGCGAATTTTCACGCGATTTCATCACCGGAGCAAAGTGATTAGTGTTAGCAATCCTGAACGCTCGCAACGTCTCTATGATTACCAAATCATACTTCTACGTTGCTATATCGCTGATAAGATTACATCATCTTTTATAATCGTAGAAAATGCGTGTGGCGACATTTGTACCATCGGCAAAGTTCTGTATTAGAGCCGTGATCGTCCAAGACGGCGTACTCCATCTTTTTCTTTTCTTTTTTCATCCACTGTATCCTCCAAGCCTGTCATGAAAAAAAAACATTAAAAACCTTTAGGCTATAGAAAACTGTCTGTCTGTATATTCTGTTACGGCATTGAGTGGCAGTGCGTCCCATTTTTAGAGGAACCGCTGAAACAGCTGACGGCGGCGTAGAAGTGGTCGCCGTGATGCCGATCCGCTGCGCTTGTTGCAGCGGTTGCATGTGTGTGTACGCGCGGCGCAGAGCTGTCGTTCCGGTCGCTCCGGTTGCAACGGACGCATCGCGCTCGTTGTACATGTCTGAACCAGCCTTAACCCTCCGGAATTTGCCGTTTTTCTATCTCTTAGATGGGTTGTTAGCTTTTCAACGCTGTTCTGAAGCCAAGGGCTAAGGCGACTACAGTAAGAAAGCATTTTGTACGTAATTTAAAAGAAGCGTGTACACTACAAAGATGCTGAATATACGTAAACCTGAGTCAGCCAGCTTCACGTTTAGCCTATTTTTTTATGTTTACAATTTATAATAACGATTTCTAGTTGTAACATGCCCACGGCGCGAAGTGGACCTGGGACAAAGGAGCAGTTTTTTTTTTAACAGTAAAAAAAAATAAAAATAAAACGATGAACAGACTCATGTTCAGACACACTTACTTGAGGTTGCCCCTGAGGTGGGGCCTCGCCTTAGAGTGAGACACAACTGCTTCAGTCAGTGCTCCCCAAACTTCACTAGCTTGTGAGCAATCAAAAGAACAAAAAATGTTGTAAAATAACGCTGATGTTTAGGCTGGTAGTTATGCAGACATAATACTTAAATGACGAGCTCAGAGTCACCACTGCGTCCTCTCGGTAACCGTTTACTTTGTCTTTGTGTTCGCGCTGGTTTTGTTGCAAAAGAGCGCAGCTTCGAAAGGCTGTAAAACAATATTTCTTTTATAATGACTCAAGAGGTGGTGCAAGGATATTCAATTGGAATATTTTTCACGTCACAAAAGCTTACTGACACCAGTGGGACTCAAGGATACTCGCACGCAACGCCACTGGCCAAAGAACTCTTTTGTTACGGTGCAATTTCAAGGACAAAAGCTAGCGTTTTCGTTCAATCTCTCCTTTGGAAAACTTGATCACATAGATGGGCGATCGCAGATCCACCCAGTGACAATATTTGAATGCGAATTATAGATTGGACCCGAACATTGCGTGGGCACTCGATTTGGGCCTGTCATAATCGATAGCTCGAGGAGCATTCGGGTAATGACCCGGGTGGAATCGCTGCTCAGACGACGATAGGCGAACCATACCATTGTCTAGAACTCAGCAGGCGTCCTGTGCCGTGCGAACCCCAGCTCGTAACTATGATCAATATTGGCGGCAAACAATCACCTCCAGATCACGTGGCCACTTGTTCTGGCTGCGAGTAAAGAGGGTGAATGCTGCTCGTTTTTCTTAATTGTTTTCTGCAACTTAAATTTCTTGTGGTGAAAAAGAACTGGTGTCTTACAGCTCATTAACATGAGGGATCCGCTCTAAGCGGCATTTGCGCAAAGTACAGAAATCGTTGCATCGCCCCTTTAAACGTGTCTTCGGTAAAAGTATTATCTCCTTCTAGTCTATAGGAAGTATTCACTGGCGGCCATAGCTGTGTGCCCGGCTGCTGAGCGCGTGCTGACAGCGAGTTTTTACAGTTCTTTTGCAACGTGCATTCCACACCATCAAGATTGCCCGTCCTAGCAGACTATTGTTGTGAGCTCGTTCTGAGCATGCGCTCTAAATATGGGTTGCACATACGTCACATCACATACTTTTGCCCACCAGGTAATAGAAGGAGGGGGAGCTGTTTTGGTAAGAATTTTGAGTAATGGGTCAATCTTACAAATCTTCTGGGAGGAGAATAGTGACGCCTGTGCAAATCCTGGAGGCACAAAAGAGGATCCTGGTAAGAGGGGAGCTACTTCTTCCCCTCTTCCCTGGTAGTCATTGGAACGCTCTTTAAATGACGTCACGTGCAACCCATGTATTGTGAGATCTAATAGATGTCACTATGTTGTGGCACGATAAAATAAAATTGAGAAGAGCTCGAGCAAATTCAATTTGTGGCGGCAAAGCGTACATACCTAACTCATTGTCTACTCTCTTTCTCCGCCCTTTCGCCGCTTGTTTTTCCTTTTGTTTATTTATTTACTTCTTTATTTACCTTAAAAACCCTTTCGGGCATTGCATAGGTGGGGGGGGGGGGGGAGGGAGCAATCATAGACAAAGGTAGTGCACTTAGTGACCAAAAGATGACGTTGCCGCAACATATAATACCAGAAAAAAACAAAACAAAAATGCTTAGTGATAATCATGTAAGCGAAAACTACATACCTCGTTATACATTGGTATGGGCGTTGGTAAACATCTGGGTTGAGGTGATCGACACAACATCACTGTGTAGGCAGTTCCAATCAAAGACAGCGAGGAGGAGAGGGGAGTTTTTGAATAGGTTTGTGCTAGCGAAAATGGGGCGTACTTTGAAGGGCTGATCTACGCGGGATGAGACATGATGAGGAGGCTGGGTGTATGAGTCTCTCAAAGCAGCCGAACCATGGTATAGCTGGTGGAAGAAGGACATGCGGGAAATATATGTACGACAATGAAGTGGCGAAAACTTGAGGGAATGTTTTATGTTAGTCACACTTGTGTATCGGGAGTTATCCTTAGCTATGAACCCCGCGGCTCTATTTTGAAGTGACTCAATATTATTCGTTAGTTACATCTGATGAGTGTGCCAAATAATGAACGCGTACTCCAACTGTGATCTTCCGAGAGAGCTGTACGCAAGAAGTTTAGTTGCTTTATTAGCCTGGAACAATGAACGTTAATGAAATTCTAGAGTTTTAGACGCTTTGCTCACGACATGCTCAGTATGAAGGTATTATGATAGGTAAGCTGAAAGGTGGACGCTGAATTTGATTGATCTGACATTTTCAATCTGGTCCTCTCGAATTCCGTACGCGTGGCGATTAACATTTAATTTGGTGGTGAAAGATACAGATTTTTTTTTGTAATGTTGATTTCCGTCAACCAAGTCATGCACCATTTGCTGATTACTTCAGGGTCGCGCTGCAGTACGCACACATCTAAAGGAGTGGATATGGGGCGATAAAATACGCAATTATCCGAAAAAGGCGAATAGTGGACTGAATGTTGCCGGGAAGGTCATTCATATAGAGAAAGAACAATACCGGACCAAGAACCGAACCTTGTGGGACGCCAGAGTTTACGGGTGTAGGAGAGGAGACATGTTTATTAATCACGACAGATTGAGACCGATTTCATTCTTTTGGTACCGAAGATGTCAACCTCATTTTTTTCTCTTGGAGCCGAAGATATGAACCTTGATGATTTGCGGCGTTCTACTTTCGTCTTTACCCACCTTGTCGAGGTTGTGCCGGCGTTTCCGTCGGAGTCGTTCATAACGCGGGCGAACCGATTGGTCGAGCTTCGCCCTGTCCTGGTTCCTAATGGTTGTCGGAATTCTAGAAAACAACAATACTGCCGGCCGTAGCTTCTTTGTCGCTGAGTTTTAGGGCTGGAACAATTAATTACGGCGCAACTCACTCTTTAAAACGTCGAGTGAGCGGACAAACGAGAGGGCGAATACGTCTCCAAAACACTTAAAGGATAGCATAAGCGACGAATGCCTCCTACATAATTTACGGAGGGTTCCGGTGAGATTAAAAAAACGGTAGTTGCGTTGCATCATGGTCTCGAGCAAGATTTCTATGTATTCTCCAGGATTTCCCGTGCGCCTCCTCGCCGGTTAGTGTGCTAATATTAATTTATTTGTCTGCAAAATACGAAGCGGTCAGAGCGGGAGAATACCACAGGTCGCAGAGATGTTGACGTGCGTTAAGAAAAAGACCTTGTCGATTTTTCAAATTTGCAGAGTGGAACAAAGCAATTAGCATTTTGATGCACTCGCTTTTCTCGTTAAATTTGCATGATGCACGAACACGCGGAAAAAAACCATGCGGTGAGAGCAGTACCAAGGACTAAAATTTCTGCCCCCGTGTCCGCCGCCGTCCCCGCTCCTCTTGTTATTCGTTCGTTCGCGAGAGGGCGGGCGATGGGCTGGGGTAGCGAATAATAAGTATGAAACGGAGTATGGGTTGCGTCTGCCGTATGTCTTACGCCCATAAACATCGCAAATCATCAGGTGCTACGAAAATAATAAACCATTCAAAGCGGATCTTGTTCCCTGTTCAAGTCTCACCATACTGCTCAGGTAGAAAATTGAGAATATATTGGACGCCTACACGACTACATGAACGTAAATTTCACAATACGGTTTGCCCAAACTTGATATGGGAGCTTTTTCGTTTGCATCTTACTTCAAAAGGGAATCAATGTGCACCGTGTTTGGCCGTTAAGCTTCAGTGCCCTGACGTCGCATTTTCAAACACACCGAAGGGAGTATTCAGGGGGAATCATAGCTGAGTCCGTCTCTTATGGACGTGAGCTGGCAGTGAACTTCCACAGTGCGTTTGCAAAGTACTCTTCACACTCTCGAGATTTGAGTCCTTAGCAGTAAGTAAGCGTAAACTTGTTTTGAGCATGCGGTGCGTACAGTAAACTTCGCTTGCACCTTTTTCCGTTAACGATCTCAGTGGCTTCATCTATTGGGTAGCCCCGACACACTTCCGGTTAACGTATATTTCTTGTTTTTTTTACTCATCACTGTTTTATTATAAGAGTGAGATCGGTCCGACAGTGCTATAAGTGTCATTTTTTTTTTCAGAAGATAACGTGCATATTTGGTCTCGCAAACACCTCCGAACCCGTCGTCTAGTTGCGAACCGGAAGTGGTTGAAGGCTATTTTCCTAATGGCCCCACCCCGTTTCATCTCACGCGAGACAGACCAAATCTACTCGGGAACTGCGTTTTTTCTGCGTTTCCAAAGAACTGAAAGGGGGGGGGGGGGTACAATGATTTCCGGACTTGGCTCAAAAATTTGTGGAAGTTGCTCTCTGACACTTCTGAAGTAAAGAACAAAAAAGCGATTTCGCCTGTGTCTCCTAGTTATTGTAAAAAGAAAAAAGAAAAAAGATAAAGATTGGCGTTTCTGGCACCCTGCAACTCACTCCCAGCCTTCAGGGTCACACCTGGTCCCTCTCCTAGTGGCGTAACTCGGGAGGCGTGTAGCTTCCCGTGTGCTCCCATCGAGGGACTCTTCCACTCCCTCTCTCTGCTGACATTAGCATGCGTTATGCTGGAGCTTCGAGCCGAGCGATGTCACGTAATTTTTTCGCCGTAGTTCACTCGGCTGCCACTTTCGGCTGCAGGTGGGGTAAAAACCTCGACTTTAGCTTTGCGATTATGCAGCGAAATCGCGACATTTTTTAATTAAGGAGACGTTTTCTTTATCTTCCGGGACACGATAAACAACACAAAAATGGCGAGATGCAAATTCTTTCACTCTTAAAATCGTTGCACCCTCCCTTGAAGAACGCGCGAGCAGAGCTATGAACGGCGCTCAATGCGCGCGAGTGCAAGGGAAGCTATATACTCTGTGCGTAGGGAGGCTCAAGTGAGGGTGGGTGCAACTGCTAGATCGGCGGTCACGGGACATGGACACCATTTAATTGGTAAATTTTGCTGGGAGTCTTTCCTAACTCAGGTCATAAAAGCCCATTAAGGTGCTTGAATAATTTACACAAGGTATAAACGATTACTTTTCCATAGCCACCAGTTTTGTTGCGATAGGTTAAGTATTTTTTAACGCGAAAAATGGTAAATTCCGCCATCTTGGACGTTGCTGATTGTCTGGCAACCTTGCTTTCTCCGCTCGACGTTTGCAATTCTCGGAGCGACAAGGAAGCGAGAGAGGCTGCGCCAACGCGCTCGTTGCTTGCAATGGACGGCGAGAGGAGGAAAGGCGCATGGAGCAACAGAGTTGCAACAGAGCGGGCGTCTGCTCTCGTGCAGGCAACACCCCTTGGCGGATATCCTTTCTCGAATCCTCTCCCTCAGGCGCCGCCATTAAATTGCAAACGCTCTCCAGGTTTTGAGTTGCGCCCATTCTCACTAGAGCCTCCCTACTCCGTGCGACGCGACTGGCGCGCCGCCGCGCGACCGTTACTGAGAATCCCAGAGAAAACGAAGCCGAAACCACGCCACGCACGTTGGTACGCATTGAAGTCGGAGCGGTGCGGTTGCGCTGGGTTCACAGCATGAGGTGCTGCCGATGCTGCGTCGTATCTCGTGAGGACAAAGTTTCACAGTTTTCACCTCGTCGATGTTTTGTATGACAGCGACAGCGATGGACCCGCGCCGTACTACACAAGAAATATAGTCTCCCGATCATATTTGCCTATGAGTCGGCACGGCTGACAAATTCTACACTGCCGCTTTGCGCTCTGCGTTTGTTTTCGTACCAGTGACGCCTACATGTGTTAGCACCGATGGGACGAACTGAAATGCCATCCTACACTCGCGGGTATGCAGTGCCAATTTCGTTGGAGGAATGCCCTCCAAGGAAGTTTCGTCCCCATCGTACGTGTCGATGATATTTCCGGACAAGCGTGGCACGCAATCTGAACTTCATGTAGAAAGATTCAAAAGGTAAAAAAAAAAAAAGAAAAAGAAAGTGTCAAATATGAATCTAAGAAAAACTACAATTAAACTCAGAATCACTGGAGAATCTACGATTGAGCATGGAAGTTTATGTGGTGTGCTTTCTTTTTTTGATCAGCCTTCTTTTGGATGTGGAAAAGCTTACACCCCGAGTCCTGTAGACAACAATTTTTTTTCTCTGCTTTAGAGCAACCTATCACAAGGTTGTTCGAATTGGAAGTACGGTCCCACTGGTCCCTTCCTACCTGTAAAGTGTGCTCCTCCCACAATGAGTGGTATTATCTTGACAGCCTTTGACGGTCAAAACTGGTTCCCATTTAGTTACGTCGCCCAATCTAAATTTGCACTTGGTTTCGCTATGCCACCTCTTTTTGGTATAATAAGTGTTGTGTCAAGTTACGGTCATGTCAAGTACCTGTGTGCCGAAAATCAGCACCTCGCGCAACAGGTTATTACACAACAGCTGACCGCAAAAGCCTTTGACTGCCAAACCGTGTGTTGGCTGACAACTTTGTTTTCTCGGCTTTAGAACCACATTTCATAAAGTTGTTTGAATTGGGAGTACAGTCCACTAGTCCCTTCCTACCTGTAAAGTCTACGCCTCCCACGACGAGTGGTATTCTCTTGACAGCCCTCTCATTGTCAAAACCAGTTGCCATTGAGTTACGCCACCCAAAACAAATTTCCGCCTGGTTTCCCTACGCCACCTCTTTTTGGTATAATAAGTGCTGTATCATGTTACTGTCAAGTCCAAGCACCTGTGTGCCCAAATCTGTACTTCCCACAGCCCAGTTACAACATTTTGGGTCCAATATTGGATATCCCGTACAGCTTTATTTCTTTATTCGTTAGAAACATAACTTTCACACCTGATGTCTTAATGAAACTTGGCACACTTCGTGCACAAACTTAGTGAACATCTCACTCACCTCCAAATATACACCAACTCATGTTTACAAACAAACCGGAGAGCCCCTAGCGGACGCCACCGGCGCCGCGCATGCGCGGTGGATGGTGGGCAAGAAGCCCGCCGTCGCCCATAAACAAACCATTGAATTGCGTTGTTGTCGGCGTCGGTGGGAGTCCCCGTGCTCTTTTTCGCGTTGGAATTGTTGATGCTACGTCCACCTAGCAATGTCTGACTACTTGAGCGGCTTCAGAAAAACTAACGAGGCAAAACTTTGCGTGAATGATGTGACGTGCGGCGATTCATTTCACGTGGACGCCGCAGAATGGGCGCTAAAGCCTGACTCCCACGATGAGATTCTGCTCGCTGTTTTTAGACAGGACGTTGCTCGGACTGCAAAAGCGTGGACGGTAGCTGAGATGGTGGACGTCGATACTGAAAACCGCAAGTAGAATCGGGCATTACAAGTCGGTGATGGTCACTGGTAACAATAATGATCAACATCTTGTATCTGCAGTTTACACTTAGCCTACTTACCCCAACCAACCTTCAAAAGTGTTTTGAGGCCTGCACTTAGTTCTTATCGCAACTACCGGGTCAACGTTTGGTTTACGGGCCGCTGTCGTTTGAACGAGCTGACGACAAAAAGCAGCCAAGTTTGAAAGAGCAGACGACAGATCGAACGCATCCGTAATGGGGTACGGGCAAGAAGCACCGCGTCCCGCGTCAACAAACCACTCGAATGTCAGGCTGTCGGCGTCTGTGTGAGGCTGCATACTCTTTTTCGCGTTGGAATTGTCAATTCTACGTCCTTATCGCAATGAATTTACCGCTTTAATCGACTAAGTGAAATTATCAAGGCTCGTTACGCCGCTAAACTTTCCGTAAATAATTTGATGTGCGGCGATTCATTCGCATGAACGCCGCAGAATGGACGCCAAAACCATGATGAGATTCTTGCAGCTATTTTCGGTAGCGACGTCGCTCGTGTTGCAAAAGTGTAGAAGGTAGCGGCAATGATCGACGTCGATACTGAAAATCGGAAGCGGGAACAGACCAAGCGTAACAAGTCGGTGATGGCCACCGGTACCAATGATCAACATCTTGTATCTACTGTTTACACCGAGCCCACTTAAGTCTTTTGAGGCTTGCAATTACTTCTTATTGCAATCACCGGGTCAAAGTTTGGTCTACGGGCCGCGTTTGTTTGAACGAGCAGACGACAAAAAGCAGACGTTTGAAAGAGCAGACGAAAGTTCGAACGATCAGGCGCCCGTGTGAATTTGAAGACGCACTGGAACACGTGGGTGGTTCGGACAACTTGGCGGTTTTCTCTCGTTTATGTTTGAACAAAGCAAATACATCTGGCGACCACAAAGTGTTGCCCGCGCACGCAATCGTAGTTCGACAGCGTCTGCTTTGCCCTTTTCACGGCTACTATACACGTTCTCGGACGAACGGAGGGGGCAAAAAGCACATGAAAACTGATCTTCAAACCTTCCCAGACTCTCTTGGTACAAGCCCCGTCGCAGTATTTTGACGAGAAGGCAGGTTTTTTGTCTTGTTTCTTCCAAGGGAACACGGGAATGCATGTCTGGCACGGCGACTTCTGCCCACCGCCCCAGACCGGAAGTGCGTCCGGCGCGCCACCACCGCGACGTGACGTAGGAGAGTTGAGTTCGTGTATAATCGTTCCAGCAGCCCGTTTACAGCGACGAGCGAAACAAATTTCCCACTCAGAGCAATTAGGGTGACGGCCGTCTTGCTTTTCGGAAAACTGCTCCAACCCCTTTTTTGGCCGCAACTAGAGGAATTACCCCTAATAACGACTCCAACTCAATATATAGGAAATGGAGAACACCTAGATGCAATTCTTAGGTCTGCCCCAGCACTAATACAACGTCACCCTCAACGTATCGCCTCAAAAAGCAAAAGTTTCGACCGTGCGCGCTTCCGCCGCCGTAGCTTGGCATGCGAAAAGGCGCCACAGGCTGCTGAACGCGCCTCACTGTCGAACGCCAGCTCCTCCGCTAGCGGCGCTACGCGCGTTTTTTAAAGCGCCCCCTATAGTTCCCGCACGGAGCGTTGCCTTGGCTTCAATGAGAAGAAAAGTTGACCGAAGTATAGACAATAGACCGATCTCACCGGACAGGGTGGTTAAGCCATTGCTGCCGCAATGCATCGAGGGAACTTTAGTCTTTCTGCACGTCTGACGACATTGCTGAGGCCATGTGCGTGCAGAGCCCGAAACTGCTCCAACCGTCTCAGGCGCTGCAGCCGGCCTCCTGTGAACTAAAGTTATGACTGCTTTACGGATGCGCCGAACGCTTACTGTGATTTGTCTACTCTATAGACAACAAGGTGCCCCAACAGGTACCCCATTCGCGTAAGCACATGAAGCTTGTGCGTGAACATAGCTCTGGCAACCTTGCTATTTAACGTGCTTGTCCGCCCAAGCAGAGACATGGCGGCAGTCAGTCTACCCCCTTTCAATCACATATAAGCGACGTCGTTAGACCTGTCAGGTGACAAGCTCTACGTCAAGAATCGTTCAGAAGCGGTCCTTTTCTTTTGCGCGCAGGAGATCAGATACAGGCGGAAAACCATCGGTAACTTCACCATTGCGGCTCCGCTCCTACGAGCACCGAAAGGAACCGTTTTCGAACGACACTTCTTTTGCGGACACTTTTGTGTAAAATTGATGTAAAAATGGTTACCATAGCAACCGTAATAGAATCACTTTGAACCGCAGGGTTATCCTCTGGTCCACTGGTTCCTTCTGGCCATATAGCGGGCTAATAGTGTGGCGGCCGCCACCGAGCGGCAATGCCACGAGATTGCGTAAGGCGTTCTATGAAGCTTCTCGATCCACTGTTTTGACCTCGTAACGTTGCCTATTAGCGGTGAAATGTTTTGATGTTGCCCTCGTATGGCTTCTTCTCGTGATGTCATTAACTTGGGAACATTAAGGGAAGCCTTTCGTTCGGGGAAGACTCGACAAGGATCGGGTTGTTAAGGTTTCACTACACAATTCTCCCTATGGGTTGAATTGCGTAGCGGTGTGAAATTAGCAGAACATTGTGCTTTCCCAGCGTCTATGCAATTTTCTATTAAAAAATGAAATAAAGATAAGGAGTCTAAAACGCACTATTAGTCTTCGCATGCTTGGAAAAGGGGCAGTTGGAAAAATGCGAAATTCCGGGCTAAGTATCTTTGCGTATCGGTGATAACTTGTTTGCCCCAGCGCCCTGGTATCCTGTATGAAGCTTTGAGAGGGTGATATGTATTTTCATTTCATTATCAGAAGACATTTTAGTAGGTGGAATTTTTATCTTAATTCAGGCACTCGTTTAAAGTATTTTTTTTTTACAAAAATAGTCATGAGAAACTCCACTTCCTAAAGGTGGATGGCTAGCGAAGCTGTTTAGCACAAGACACAGACGTGACACAGAATTTTCAACGAAGATACGAACCTATTTATTGTCTTGATCGGTGGTCGTTGTGACGAAAGGTACGATCACAAATTTTTGTGATTGTAACTTTCAGGTACCTTTCAGCGAGCAATCAAACATGCGAAAACCGCATGTTTGAGTGCTCGCTATTATTTCACATCTGACACAAGTGCACTAGAACTTTTTGGTTACTTTCAAGACATTCTACGGAGCTTAATAAACAAATAAAAAGTATTCTGGAAGAAATAAAAATAAGTCGAACTTTCTTTTGAATGATTTTTGGCAAATTTTTGCAAGTTCTTAGATGTAAAATACTTAACCTATTTTAAGAACTTTGGTACCACAAGTGAAGCTCATACCTTGCTATTTGAGTGCATATCAATTCAATTAGAAATGAACAAAACAATTCCTTCTATACAAGGTTGTCCCGGCAAACATGTATAGGGTACTTTTTACCCTCAAAATATGCTACACATGGTCGAACGCCGATTTTCCGCCTAAATGAAGCACTAGCGGCTCGAAGCAGCTGCCAAAGTTTGAGCACTAGCCATATTTATTTGCAGGCTTAAACAGGATGTTTGGAATTTTTAGTGAGAACCTATGGGCCGACCGAGCTCTCGATTACGCAGAGCTCTATGACGCCATTCACCGAAATGGCCGATTACGTAGAACTTGAGCTTTAAAATTCACTTGAACACGAAGAAAGAAAGCACAGGAAGTCCTCTCCTGTCCTTTCTTTCTTCGGGTTCAAGTTAATTCTAAAGTTCAAGCTGATATATTTACAAGTATGTACCAAGAAGCTCAACTCTTAACCGTTATTCAAACTTTAAACCCTTTTTGTAACACGTTTAGTTTACTTGTTTCAAGTTTTCCTAGTAACTACGTATGGATTGTGTTTATAAGAAAATATAAAAACAAAATATAGTATTTTGTTTGTATGACGACACTCAAATCAAACTTATCAGTGCGTTGTGATAGAGTCCTGGCATATATCATTTTTAAGACAATTCAGTTGCATTAATATGAATAATTAACTCAAATTAATACTGATCAGGCAAGCTTAAAAGTACCTGAAAGTGTGCGCAACGCGTAGCAAAAGTTAATTTACCGCGCCGCAAAGCTTGAGGTTTTCCAACGGATATTTAACACGATTGAAGACTTTACGTAGTTGTAGACACCAAATAATATATTGCAACGTATAGTTCATTATAGATCACGGTCATGAAATTCATAAAAAAATGAAGCGAATGCATAGAGAATATTTTAATTTTTACATACATTCCGAAGTTATAAAAACATTGCCATTTTTGTGTTTTTTGGTGATATCAAGGTCATTAAAATATATTAAATAGACCTGACGCAAGAACTTGCAAAACGTTGTTGGAAATTATCAGCGGTAGATTGTCAGACATGTTGTTCTATTATATTAAACTAATTTTTTTCTCAATTATTTTAGTAAGATCGATTTCGAATGTGTCAGTGAAGAGTCTTAGTACAATTGCTTGAGAAGTGACAAAATAGCGAACGGTCAAGCGTGTGAAGACCTCCTGGTGGGGAAAAAGCCCGTTCTGAACTCGGCCGCTTCAATGGTAACACATGTGAAAAGAAACAATAAACCCGCCAAGCTTGTGTTCTCCTTCATTTCATGAATGGATCCAAAAACTACACGTATTAGTAAGAATTAAAATATCGATACCAAAACCGTGCCTGAATGGGAATGAAAACACCCAGGTACTTTTTTACACTTTAATAGTCATGTGGCAGGCATGCCTAAAATTCACGGCGAAGTATCCAGTATTGTTAACAGAACGATCGACTCAACTTAGCTTAGACGGGACCTCAAGAAGGGCTGTGCGACACAAAAGCGCACGATCACGGCCACTCGATCACCCCTGTTGGTGCGGCCTGCCGATTTTTTTCCGAAAACAAAAGAGCGCCCGTGAGAGCAGAAATTCTGCCATCTGCTGTGGCAGCGCTGCACATCAGTGAGCGGTCTTGTGAGCTGAAAGCTAGAGAAGGCGCCCAACCCGCTCTTGCTCCGCGACACAAATAAAATCTCTGTCGGTCATTGGCCTCGCCAATACCGAGGCGCTGCCGCGGTTGCAGAAGGCCGCCTACCCGCTTTCCCTCCACCATTGCACCGTTTTGCTCGGAGAAAAGATCGTAGTGTCACCCTGTGTTCGCGTGTGTGGTTTGTGTAGGCATTTTGGAGGCTGCCAGAAATGAAAATGTGCTCTCTAGTTGGGAGCGCCAGACGGCGATGAAATGTACAGGCTCTCCTCGTAGAACAGGAAATCCTGAAGTTCCCGAGGCAGCTCTTGGTGTGCTTTGGAAAATTCTGCACTTGATGAAGTACAGTGAAATCCTTTCCGAACTTGAGTTCGCACCGCTGACTTACATGGCTGGCTACTTGGCCTTCGTTTGCGAACAAAAGGTGACCATTTTTTTTGTAGAAATTCTCGTAATTTCAAAGTAAAATTAGCTTAAACATTCAGGCAAAGCAATAGCAATGTCTGAGTGAGAGCAAGGAAGGCTAATGTGTAGAACCAACACCACCTAGAGCTGAAGGCCGCAGCGCTCCTTCGCTGACGTCACACGAGTCGTCTGGCGAGCGCCGCGTAAAAGTGCTGCACTGAAGGCGTCGCGCATAGATTTACCGACGTAAAATGGCATTTTTTATTAACCCAAACATTTGTTAATTGGTCAAACAGGATTTATAAATATCTATATGACTGGGAAACATAATTTGTTACACGGGCAGCATATTAGGACGTACCATTATTGTTATGATACGGAAGAACAAGGTTAACGACATTTTGAGAGAGATGGGTTTTCGTTTTAGGCATACAAATCTTGGGTGCTTTAATTATCTCTAGGAGTGAGAAGACACAAACAAACAAAAAATAAATGCCCTGAATTGTTATTGTAAGGGATGGGACCCGCCAAAACGCGTAACAGCAACAATCAAGTTGGTGATGACATCTGTGGTTAATGAATTCGTATGTGAAGCTAATGAAAAGATTATTAAAAAAAGGTGGACTTTTGGCGCACAAAAAAAAATGCAGAGTTGAAATCTACCTTTACCAGAAGTAAACATATGATAATAAAAGCAACTGCAAGCGAACTGGGGAATGTTCATCATAAAGTAAGCAATCCGAGACTGAGACACGAAGGCGAAAAATTAAACTCAGAAAAGACACAAAACAGAGGCAAAGACGCCACCAAAATCGAAGTGCACAAGTTTTGATTTAACCGAGTGCAGGCAAACTTAGCAAACTTAAAGCATAATTTTCAACACGGGACACATGCAGCTGTAGGAGCTTCATGTACACATCTACCCGGTGTCGTGTATCTCAAACTGCGTTCCCTTGGAAACGCACATAGGGCGCTATGTATTTCTCTATTCGTGCTTCCCGTGTTATTTGTCCTGGCTTCAGTGGGCAGAGTTAAAAACAAATGAAACTGCATTACTTATCTTGGGAGCTTAAGGAACCTTGCAATCATATTTAAGCGTCTACCTTTTTTGCGGTTTCCACGCCTCTTGGGGTTCGGGCAAGCCAGCGGGCTCGGAGAGAGTAACTAAATATGAGTGCGTCATATTTTAACCGGACGACGCGGAAACCACCTCCACCGACGGGGGCGACCCGCGGTACCGAAAGCGCGCGAAATATGACGTCTTTGGTCCTGGGCTTACTTTTTTCTTTTTAGTCGAAATACAAAATATAAGTTGCGCGAACCCTTTCAATTATTTATAAAAGTAGTTTCTGTTCAGTAATTTAGATAAAAAAAGAAACAAATGTAGTTTATAAAGTACGGAAACAAGAAATGACCCGTCGACGTACCCACCACCAAGCGATGAAAAAGGCGGCGTATACTAGAAAAGAGGAGTGGGATCAGGCGCCGACACGGAAAGCTCCCGGATGTACGCGGCGGCGCTGCGGTCATTTACGGACTGGAGGATCCGACCTGCTCCGAAGGTTCCCAAGGTCCTCAGCGAGTAGGTTTGTCTTGCGTTTTGGCCATTTCGTGGTACGGCAGCGCGAAGTGACTCCCCATTCTGAACTGATCTTTTTCGCGTGTTTTCTGTCGTTTGTGGCCAATGAAATGTCATGCCGAATTAGTGTTTAATCGCGCAGCAAATGCAAAACGAGCCGCTCTGGCTGCGCGCCGTATACATCCTATCCAGCACATGCTTTAGTGGCGCCCTCTCGCGCCGTCGACACCGAGTGCGGCAGGCGTTAGCGCTCGATCAGCTCACTATCCCTCTACTAGTTCAAGGCCACTCAAGCAAACAAGGACGTCATGAGGGAGGTTATTTTTTGCTTGTTTTGGAAATTTTATTTTGCCTAAAACTTTTAAAATAAAGCGAAATTCAAGAAAAGAAATGTTACATTAAGTTACTACGGTCAGTGCACTCAGGTTTGGTGCAAATTAAAAACCAGTAAAAAAGTGCTTGCAGGGCCCCTTTAATGCTTGCTTTGTACTCCAGTCAAAACTGTCTGCGCGAATTAAGAATGATTGCCTAACAAAGATGTCGGAGATCTTCCGGCACAGTCCCTTCTTCATGCCGCTCGTGCCGTATCAACGTTAAACGCAACGTTTACGGCGCTTGGAAGGAACACAACACACGTAGTCGAAGAAGTGATAGGATGGAAACGAGCGCTGCGATATGTTATAATCGCTTTCCCGTACACCGCCCCGATTCGTTGTAGTAAAATGACAACGTGAATGCACAATTTGTGAAATCGAAACCATTTTGATGAACGACCGTGTCTCATATTTTATCTGAACATGTTCATCTTGTTAATTAAGTATTTATATTTAAACTATTATTAAATGCCTGTGATTCAGATTTTTTTTAAAGTTGAAACGTTGAATAACGTTGTCTGGCCACATTGGCAACGCTCTGAAACTCTCCGAAACTATTCGAAACACCCCGAGGCTCGGCCGTTCTTCCGAAGCTTTCCGAAACCTGTTTCGGAAAGAGTTTCGACCCCTCACCAGGTTTAACCTTCCTTCACGCATCGGGGTATTTTATGGTTACCGTGCAAGAACGAGTCCAGTAGTCTACTTTGATTTTGCTCTTTAGAGAGCGGCTTTCGTTTTCGCGAATAGTTTAACGACTGCTCTTTGATATGATGAGCTGACGAAGGAATTGTGGTTCGTAGAATAGCTGAGGTAAGACGCAAAGTGCACGAAGTAACTGGGTGTCGGTTGTCCCCCTTTAACATCGCACTGCTGATGACGAGAAGACTGAGTGACTGCTTGTGAAATGAAGGCTTGTATACATGGGGAGCAAGCTGGCTTCAAAAATAAATACAGTCGTGGGAAAGCTGGTGTTACGCATTCATTAGCTGCTCCTCTCAACCGTACATAAGACGTAGCGTCCTCGTGAAGCCTTATTGAGCTCGAATTTCTCAGTTCGGTGGAGCCATAATAAGATGCAGCCGACGGAGGAACTTTGGTCCCCTGCTTCTAGGGCGAAAGTTTCTCCCATTCCGAAGGAACATGGTACAGGAAAGTTCCTTCTTTAGAAAGGCTTATATATACCCCCTTTTAATAAAAGTGCAGTCGGTCTCATAATGTTTTGGACATTTCGTGAGTTGTTATCTCCTTCTGTCTTTACAAACTATGCCTGTGCTAAGATAGACTGGTCCCGCCACTCTGCTTGTGTTTGAAACTGTCAATGTCAATTGAAATAGTTTTTATGTTATCGCGGATGTCTTATTTTTATAGGCACCGAAATGGAAACGTCCCGCGTAGTTCCTGCTTCTTCAACTGACGGCGGTAAGTAATGCTTCATACTGTTTTCTACAGCCATACACCTAATAGCGACAAACACGTTATTTTCTTTATGCCATTCTATTTGCAGGTTCGAGGTAAGTTCAAAGAATAAAAGACACCTTGACTCTAGCTTGGCCACCGAGAACGAGAACCTCGAAAACATGACTGGGAGATGCTTTACCCGGGGAACCATCATACAACGAAAAAGTGAACGAGGTTAGAAGGTTGGCCGAGTTGGTGATCCATACTGATTAAAAAGCGCGACAGGAGAACGGACATAGAAGGAGACACGGACACAGCGCTACTTACAACTGAACTTTATTTCCGCTGCAGCTCGGTATATAATACCGGCAACAACACAAACAAGCTAGGAAGATATAAAATACAGTTTAGTAGGGTACGTTGATGGGCTAGTTGGTTCATCTTAGTAAAACATAAAATAGCGCAACAGAAAGACAAGGACAAGAAGTATACAGGACAGGCGCTCCTTGCCCTTGTCTTTCTGTTGCGCTATTTTATCTGTTTTACTAAGATGAACCAACTAGCCCAATAGCGCCTGTCCTGCATACTTCTTGTCCTTCTCTTTCTGTTGCGCTAGCTTTTATGTCTTACTAATATGAAATACACATCGTAAAAAACTTACGATGTGTATTTTAATTAAAATTTTTACGATGTGTATTTTATGTCTTCCTAACTTGTTTGTGTTGTTGCCGGTAATATATACCGAGCTGGAGCGGAAACAAAGTTCAGTGTTAAGTAGCGCTGTGTCTGTGTCTCCTTCTATGTCTGTTGTCCTGTCGCGCGTTTTAATCAGTAGGACCAAGTGAAGTCTTCAAAAAGCGCGTCTAGATTAACAAAGAGAAACTAAGAGGATGTGCTCTAAGATAGCGAAGTCGGGGAGCTAGAGTTTGTTTCGTGCACGACAAGTTATCGCGTGATGATCAACTTTTCTTTTTTCTTTTCTTTTTTCTAAAGCGACGAATTTTGTCCGCGGCGTCTGTGCAGGGATTGTTCCACGCTTCTTTCGTAAAGCTCTCATAGCATCAGGCCCCCCCTAGCAGCCGTCTTCACAGTGTAGTCACCTTAAGTAACCTCAGTCCTTGTCCATGTTAGAGAAAACTGTAGAACTTGAAGGTGTTTTATTAGAAAATAATCACACCCTAAAACACGATGGACAAGTAGAACAACAACATACACCACAGGGCTCGTGTACGTCGTCCTTCTACTGTTTATTCATGTATTTGCTGCTTTTATTCTCTACAATGTACAACCAACTGGCCCGACTACACATACTTCGAATTTATAAGCTGAAGTATATTCATATCATCCATCAAATTTTAAAGCAAAGCTACTTTATTAATTTAGGTATAAACTTAAAAATGACAAAAGTTTTATATCAAGCTACATATAATTTACAAACGGAAGTATATATTTAGCAATTCTTAAAATCGATTCTAACTGGTGGCTTTTCTGGTTGGCAGGGAGCAGTTTGTGCGGTTAAAGCGCACAGTGTCATAGAGAGTACCCGTTAAATCGAGAGTGCCTAGACGATTGTCTTGGAAAGCTGCTATTTATCCGAGATATGAGTGACATGGGTCGAGGATTTCAAGCTAGTGTTAAAATTGAAAAAGTATGCCACTGATACAACTATAACTGCAGAAATTTAGACGTTAAATAATCAGAAGAAATTAAATCATTATTTAGAAATAATTACCCGATGTTGAGACAAATGGCAAATCGAATTTAAAAAAAAATATATATATGAACATAATTAAAAAAGTGCACTTAAGCATTTAGTAGTTGTGAATGCGAAAGCACACGCGCCGCTCTTCGCTCCCTTCTTTAATCTGCGGTGTACAACGCGCTGACCTTGAGCGTGGAACGGTGGAGCCACTGCCTCGGGGACAGGCAGCGCCATCGGGTAAGCGATCGTTCAAACTGCTGTGTGCCTTGTGGCGCGAGGAAGCAAAGGACAGCAACGTAATTGAAGAGCAGAACGAACCCCTTGGTTTATTCCATGCACCGCACATATTGCCACGGGCCGTACTACCGAAAAGAGGCGAGCGAACGCGGTGATCAGTGATAACACAACAGTGTGATAACACAGTTAGGATGACACCACACAAACTGACGCGCAGCGGCCAATGGGAGCCTCGTCGACGTGCGCCAGCCAATGTAACCGAAGTGTAAAAGGTGCCGTTGGCTAGCCTTGTGCGTGGTTTATTAAGGTGCCATTTTGCATGGCTTCAAAGCTGATGACGTCGGCACGCTCCATGAGACAGGTAATGCGTTCTCATTAAAATAGGCAGCAGCACGTTTAAACTCCTTTGGGGGACTACAAATTCCTTCAAGATGTGCACGGGACTACACATAGCTAGGCGTTCTTTTGAAATTAGATTTGAACTGGAAGGCACACATTAAGAATATTTTAAATGAAACGCTAAGAAAACTTTAGACATGTAGACGAAAGGTAAACTTTGACAGTGCAGAGCTGAAATTAGCAGCGTATAAGTTCTTCATAATACCAAAGATTAAATATGCAAGACCAATTTGCGAACCATGCACGCAACAAAACATATTCAAGATAGAATGCAATTCTGACCGATTTATTTTCAACTGCTGTCGTTTCATGACACACCCTCACTACTTGAGTGCGATGCGAGTGTTCTGCCCATATGCTTGCACGAGTTAATGAATTTTTTTTAAATGCTACATGGGGATCACTTTGTTGATAATCATAATTATGTTGCACATGCAAACTTCAACAACTCTACTTTAATTAAACAAAACAAATTTACTCTGCCTCATCGCTCCAACACTAAGTTTTATAAAATAAAAATTACGTTGTCAAATGTATCACGGAACCGTACCGCATATCCACGGATGTTGTTAAGAGTAAAATATGTGCAGGTTTCTTGATAACAATTTTAAAACATTAACTATGCAAAAAGTTCTAAAATGCCTCCCAACCTGCTTTGGTCTCATGGCTGGTCGCACGTTTCAATAACATAATACATCACGTAACATTCCAGTGACATCGGTCATGACCAGGATGTGAAATAGACAGGTGGGGAAACGAGAGCCAAATGAGCGACCGGACTGTGTCCCCGTCGGTTTTCTCTTTTTCTGTGGCGCCATCTATGTGGAGCACCGCGAATTCTCACGCCGGGTGGGCGACCGGTGGCGACCGGCTAAACTGACGGAGATGGTTTCTCGTGGATTTTCATTGGAGGACTGTAGTACCCTCGGTTTATTTTGGGCACTCTCCCATAGAGTTCCACGCAAATCCGATTCCGATTTTTTACCTCTCGCCGAAGCGCCATCTGTCGCAAATCGGGGGTACCCGCAAGCAGACGAGTACACAATCCGGTCACAGCTCTGCGGTAGGCTTCTACGGGCCGTTTCCCCACCGGTCTATCTTACACCGTGGTCATGACTCTGGCATGTCTTGAGGGGTAAAACGGAGATAGAGGAGACTATGAGCGAGAGCGGAGAAGCGTTGGAGCTCTGACTGAAGTGATTAGTGCGCGAGAAGACGGCAACGCAAGCTGCCTTTGTCCCTACCGCATGAGCGAAAGCTTTCGAAGGAGAACACACAACGTCGGACGCCGGTGTTCGGCGTTCGAACACGCTCTAAGAGTGAGTATAGACAAATGCAACTATAGTTTCGCGGCTACCAGTATACAATCATTCCAACCGGAGCCTGGCGTTCTGACGTCCCCGCCCGGTCTCCTCCCTTCCCTCATTTTCCACGCGTATAGGCACAGAAAAGAAAAAGAAAAGAAACGTTAAAATAACAGAGCGTCTTTCTTTTCTGTTTTTTTGAGCTCGTTGTCTTTCGCCCTGCTTTGGCTAGCGGGCGCGCTCGAGGCGTGCGAGCCACTGAAGCGTTTTCGAAAGTAGGATGCTGGCGCTAAAGGCGAGACGCCTGAAGCATAGCCTCCTCTATAATGGCAAAGCCTGGCATTTCACCACGAGACGCGGCCGCCGAAAGTGGAAGGGTAGAGCGATGGACAACGAATGAGAGGAGGGTCTAGAGTGCCTTCATACACACGCGCGCTTTTGCTTGAGTGGTGACATCTCAGCCATTTTTCCGCCCAATCGTTTTTTATGTATCTTGAAATGCGCGCAATCTGGTGTCACTCAGCTCGAGCTCGTAGCTTTGGCTAAGGTATAGACGCCATTTTACCGCCCAAGTCACGCACCGAGTGCGCGAGAGCGTCACGCGCTGGCACATTCAGGGCAACAATGGATGTCTTCACCCTGAGACAGACAGACATGTAGACACCCTAGGAGGGTCTAAAGCCCCTCGATATGTTTTCGTTTGTCTTTGCAAGTAGCGCCAAATGCGCGAGCGCACGTGGCCCAGGTCTCGAGCGGCCCTTGGAAGCAAATGGCGGCGCAGCACTGAAATGAGCGGCCCTTGGAAGCGAATGGCGGCGGAGCACCCGCTCGTGGCACGTGTCTTGCGCATTTCCACAACAATGGTTGGCGGTACTTGTGAAAACACCTTTATCAAGGGGCTTTAGGAGGGTCAAGTAACGGGCGCCCCGCTGCGGCGAGACGCCGAAACACACTTCTCTCGAGTGACGGAATGTCATCTCGCGCTCCTCGCGTTCCTCACGCTACCACTTCTTTCCTCGTCGGGTTTGAAAACCGTGTTTTGTAGCTTGAGCTGCATTGCCCGAGGTTGAGCAGTTTCGCGTGGTTCGCATATTGAGCCATGCTCCGTGCTGCGCATGCGCGAGGAACAGTGTCGTCACACGGCGTACAGCTTGCGCGCCGGAGACGCCGCCGCCGCGCGCTCCGCCGCCACCGCCCGCAATTCGCCGGTCTGCGCATTCCAGAGGGGTGATGTCATAGCTGCGGCAGACGCACTGGCGCCGCCGCGCGCCCAGCAGTCCGCCTCCGGTGCGCAGTAGCCAAGTCTGACGCTGCACCGGAGCCGCTTGATAGCACCTCTCATTTTGTGCGCGTAAGCTCAGCTATGTATATCCTGACATAGCCGAGCTAAGTCACCGCAATTTTTCTGGTCCTCGCCGCTGCGAACGCTGTGCGCTGAAAACTAAGTTCCCCGAGAAATGCTCTCAGCTACCGAATCCTCGCGCTCCAAATCTGCAACTGGGCACTTTATGGCTCCGTCTTCCAACTGCCAGGCTTTCTGAGTATAGAGGAGGCTATGCCGGCCTAGCCTCTTCTATACTCCTCTATACTCACAAAGCCTGGCCTTTCGACGACGAAGACATCGAGTGCCGGGTCTCTAATTTGAAGCCATAGGATCTGGTAGCACAGAGCATCAAAGAGCCGTACCTCGGGGAACCTGGATCTTAGCGCACAGCATCTGCAACGGCGAGTACCCGAAACACACTTTCGGGTCCTCGTGTCTCACCGCAGCGTCTCGCCGCCTCACAGGGGGCGCCCGCCGCATGGCTCTCCTCTAATCCAATGTCTCCCACTCCACCTCTTTCATTTCGGCGGCCAGTTTGTCGGTATAGAGGAGGCCGTGCTGAAGTTTGTCCTTTTTGTTCTCATGTTATCAGTGGCTAATGTAAAATCCACGTATTTTTACTGTATCCCATAATCCTAGATTAAATCTTGCATTAAAAAAAAAAAAAAGTGGGGGGCGATGAACGAAAACTCCCCTCCAACCAAGGAAGTTCATGGAGTGAGTGGTTGGCACAAGAGGGGTTTCAAAATTTACTTTCCAAATGCTCCTACAAAAATTTGCAATATAATGATCTCATAGTAACCCTATTTTTGAATTTTGATACAATTACGCCGTTCTTCTCAACAGTTCTACGAACGAACGCTATTTTTTATGATATAGCTTCGTAAAATATTACATATTTATACCGAAACCTGTACTATGTAGGAAGTGTTCCTGCTTCCTGTTCGTGACGCAAAAGGTCGCAACTTTATAGTACGCCCGTGCCGCTGGTTTTTGTATGTAAAAATCTTTTTCATTTCAACAGCGCGAAGCGAAGGGATCGATGGCTGTTGACGGAACTTAAAAATTTGCTCAGTGAACGTAATGAGCTTTAAGTTGGTACAGAGGTGGCAGAATAATGCGCATAAAGCGCATGAATTATTCACTGAATAAACATACCTGAGTGAAAAGCTAGAAATCAAGAACTTGAAACCCCTACCTATGGCACCCACCTGCAAACGAAAGGCGTCTCATTGGGGCTAACAGAGGACAGGTAGTGACAAGAAAAATGTCAGGCGACCACGACCGGATTTTCGAACACGGCAATAGCAGACGACGTTTCTAGCCCCGAAACCATACACTCTTTTTCTGCGCGAATTATCGGTGTTATAATATATATTTATTACATCAACAAAATATTAAAAAAAAAACAGAGATATTACGAGAACAACAAAACATATGTTGTATTGGTCGTTATATCAAAATTTATTTTCGGCTTCATATCGCCCTCTGCTTTGCACTTTCATGTTGGTAGTGCGTATCTCTTCATGTCTGCAAATTTCAACCGCGGAGTTTTGGTGTGAAAGCAGTCTTCTTAGTGCGCTTAGCCCTTAAGTAAGCCATCGAAGGCTCAACGTCTTGTCAGCGATTTGGCGAGCGAGAGACAAAGTAGCGGCGACGAGCGACGAGATTTGCCGTCATTCGTCGCTGTCGACCGTTGCCTAACTCATTTATACACGTTTGCAAGAAAGGCTCCTGTGCGCTGCCATTTTGAGCGATGCTGGCGCCCCGTACCGTTTCCGCCATGCTGGGGTGCGCCAGGGGCACGTCATTGGGGTGCGCGATGACAAGATGGTGCCGTTTGCTGCATCGCCGATGGCTTACGTTAGCGGCACACTTACTGTCTCGGAACGCAGGAGGAGGTATCCACACAGAATCGTAGCGTCACATATTGTAGGACGGGGCATCTTTCAGGGTTGGAGCTGACTTTATAACGATCGCTGCCTCTGTTCCTGCATGTTGTGGAAGCCAGAGCTGCCGCGAGCGCAGCCATCGTTGATGCAAAGGCCATGCGACTTTTGGCGCATTCTGAAGAGAGCTCCTTGAAACTTTAGATCTTTTTGAAAATGTTCGATTTGTTACCGCTTTATGCATTTTATTTAATTGTCCTTGCTATTTCGCTGTCGAAGACGACACGTGTACGTTTTATAATTATTTTTTAAAATTTCTTTCTGCTCTCAGTGGTGTACGCTTCGGCGAGAGACGCTTGGCAACATTGTACGACAACCAGCGAACGTCCTGGCTGGAGAGTAGGTCCGCCTCACCTTGGCGCGCGGTTCGAGGTTAAGCCGGGATCCCACTTGCAAAGGTGTATAGATTTCCAGAAAATATCACCTGGACTGACGCGTCTACCGGAAGTGGCTCGGGCGAGAGCCAATAGAGCACGAGCGGTTCGTGACGTCACAAGCTCTGCGCGTTGGCGCGCGGCACTGTGGTTTCGACCGACCAAATGATAGCGGGTCCTGTCGCACCACGTCGCTTGGCAGAATCGCTCATATTCCGCTCAAACTTAAAGGTTGCTCTTTGTTACGGGGATTGTCAGAGGACGAAAGAGGTCCGTTCACGTTTTCGGGCAGAGCTTCGGCGGGGGCCTCCGGTTCCTTTATGATTCTACGCTTTGTGAGGCGTCTTAACAAGTGAAACCTCCAGAGCCAGCCTCGGACAACAGCTGTGCCATAGCCGACGTTGACGCTGCAAAACGCGCTAGTCGGTGGCTTCACTGCGGACCACCACCTGTCGACGTGGAGAACGCTACCGGCATCTAGCGGCTGTTGCGCCAATCAGACATCTTTTGTTAGCACACGGCCGCCGTAGGTGGGAATCTATAGTTTTTAATCGCTGACTATTTACTTGGATACGTTTGTCCAGTGAAATGTGAATACCATTAATGCACGTTCTTTCGCCTCCTCTTAAAAAAGCGGAGACTTAATACGATAAAAAAATAAATTAGATTCATGGCGTTTCTTGCTTTCACTTAGCCCGTAGTTCTGTATACTACTATGCACACCGTGTGCCAATTCCATCTTAAATATAGGGTGTCTAAAAAAACCAGGCTCGATCTAAAATGAACCGTAAATATCGGCCCCTGCCACGCAGCAGTGTAATCTTTTCGTCGACGGTGTCTTTCAAAGGCCGGCTTTATCATGTAAAAATAAAAACAACCGCATCTCCACGTGGTGAATGATGTTGATTGGGGCCATTGTGGGAGAAATACATTTAGGTGATGACTCTCTGCCTCGCGCGGCGACCACATCATGTTCGGCGCACCGAGCGCGCTTCACTCGCACGGGGAGAGATGGCGCCCAAGTATAAAGGGCTCGTGTAGAAGGCTTGTAAAGGATATTAGGCATTCTTTACTGGGTTCCTGGGTACTCTGTTGCGAAATGATGGATTTATGTTGGAGCACTGGCACTGATTGCCTTTTCCCCCGTGCGGTTCCTGTTTTTTTAAACGAGAACATTCCGATGATGACTCAACGTGACAAAAATACTCGTGTAGATATAAAACTTCCCGGAATATTCTACTGGGCCTTCAACAATTAAGTGTAATTTAGAGTAAACAGCTGGGTTGTGCTCCCATGTTTTGTCAAACAACATATTTGGTAGCAGCTTCGTAAATTGTTAACACACATTGTGTGGCTTTATCTGAGGTCGGGTTATTCTTTTCCACCCTGCTCCTGTCTTATTGAAAAAAAATTATAATAAAGTTACATACTGGGGCCTAAATAATTCTTTACATGCGCATAAAGGTTTTAGCATTACAAATAGTTTATACATACAATGTCAACTTGTACCGTGGAACAAACACACCTTGTGAGGAGAAAAAATTCCTATTTATGATGACATAGTGACTGAAACGATGACACAGTATGATGACATATTGACTGACATGATGACACAATGACTGAGGGTCAAACAACAGTAGCGGTTATAAGACATAAATCACTTTTCATCTATACTGTCACAATATGGTGTCACCCCGTCTTACAGGTAGAAAAATACCTGACAAATATGTTTGCTTTAAAATGTACATAGAAGCTGAATTCACTGCATACTACCAAAGAACGCCATCTCCTACATCCAGTGTTTCTCGCCCATGCCCTTAAACTAAGACGAGCGCTGCTTTGCTGACTTCTTTCTTTCTTGAGCTTGTTTGTTCCTACTCATCGTAAAATGCTTACAGTGTTGTCGCATCCGCATGCTGAAGTAGTAGTGGAGCAACTGGGCAATTGTTTCTTCTTTGTGTTCAGCGCATGGAAACGTCATTGTGCATGCGTCAAGAATACTGTCGATTGTTTCCCAGTAGACAGTTTGGTGGCTTTTATTTTCAACGAAGAACTGTTCCGCTTTCTTCAGTAGCTGGAAAAGGTTCTTGTTGGGGTGTATAAGGCCTCCTGTGTTCTTCACGTTTGGCAGTGCTGCTTCAGAAGAAGTGTTCTTTTCGATGCTGAAAGCGGATCGGCAGGCAGGGCAGCGTGTAGCTTTCTTTTTATTTTTACGACCAAAAGCCCAGTTACATGATATAGCATGCAGTCCACAATCTTCTTTCTTGAGCCCTTCTCTGTCCAGCCATCTTCGTATTGCCAGTCTTCGACAGAAATTAGACTGTCAAGCTTGGTCTTCACTTGGTCAACGAGATGATGAGTCTAGGTAGTAACTTGCGATCGCCCCTCAGAAGTGCACGACGCCACTGCTCCAGCCGAGCGTCATTCGATGGAGCTTTAAACAAGGACACCCGCTCTGCGCAGTTCCGGTACCCCGCATTGGAGTTGCGAACGAAGCACGTCTTTCCCATCCGTATAGCATAACTCCTTCTTCGGGTTAAGGCTGATCTTCGTGCACGATGGCGGCACCGGTATTGACACAGCTCCAAAGCCAAACATGAGGCCAGCCACTGGCCGTGCACGCCCACCGCACCGCGAAAAATGCGAGCAAGCTACGCCCCCGACACCGTGGCCGCCGAGAAGAGACCTCATGCGCACGGTACTCAAACCTCAGCGCCCTCCGCGGCGGCGCGGAACAACTACACTTCGTTTCACCTTATGTTGCACCGCAGCGAAGGCTAGAAGCGCGAGCTCATAGCGTTGGCGGCTGCTCTTAAGTCACGAGAGCTTGTGCCGCCGGGATGTGCCCAAGAACAAGGAGCTCGCGCTTGTAGCCTTTCCTGCGGTACATCATAAGGTAAAACAGAGTATACTCCTTGTTCGGGGCTAGCTCCGAATGCGATCTGGTTGCTCGCTCCCCGCGGGAAGAGAGGCCTGAGTCACCACCTAAAGTTATTTCTTCCACCGTGATCGGGGCGAAACTCTGGTGGTGCTTGTCTTCGTAGACGCTGAGCCGCAGCATGCCGAGCCTTTCGTTCGTTTTCATCAATGTCACGTTGCGGTCAAATGCTCAAATGCGTATGTAACCACGTCCCATACCACACATTCCCTTTCTGACATGGATGAAAACGAACGAAAGGCTCGGCATGTTGCGGCTTACCGTATACGCAGACAAGCACCACCAGAGCTTCGCCCCAGTCAACATCATTCACCACGTGGAGATGCGTTTTTTTTTTGCCCTACACGAGCACGGCAGCACGTGCTCACGTGCTCGTGACCCGACGGCGGACGGACATGCGGGCATGGCTAGCCCTTCAGGAGCTTCGCCCCTAGTACAATGTGTAGCTCCTGTTCTGTGAGGAATAGAGCCAAAACACTTACCGGGGTGAACGGCGGGCGGCGACGCAGACGACCGAGTTGAGTGGCGGGGCGCGGTTGGCGCACGTGTTGATAGATGGCGTCGGGAGCGGCGTCGGAACGTATAGCCAACCACCAAAAGAAAGCAAACGACACGCAGCAAACTTCGTTGGCAGCAAGAACACCGCCATTGTGCTACCGCGTTTTTTAAAATTAAGAGTTTTGTTTTACTGACCGCATTTATTTTTACACCAAAGGTAAACTATATAAAGATTATCTTCAGTTTAGTGAATCATGGTCGGCTCGAGCAGTCTCGCTAAGGAGGCAGCGCCATCTATCAATACGTGTCGCAAACGCGCCACGACGCTCGACTCAGTCATTTGCGTCGCCACCCGCCATTCAGTCTGGCAAGTTTTTTAGCCGTATTTTTTACGGGAAGGAAGCTATTTTTTGTACTTTTATAAGAAAAAACGGACCTGTGAAATGCATCTCTGACGACAAGTTTCGATTGCTCGTGCGGGTGTCAATATTTAATGTCGACTGTAGGTCGAGCCTGGTGACTTCAAACACCCTATATATGGAATTAATAGTAACAATAAAATGTTCAATGATAACTCACTTGTATGATTTATTAGCATGAAAAAATTGAGATATCACTGACATATCGTCTTCATATATTTATACGTATCTATCGTTTATCTCTTTCATGACAGGGGACGCAAGTCAATAATTCTGTTGATCATCTCCGGGCTTCTGATCCTCGGAATATTTCTGCTCGTACTCCTCCTCTCACCTTTCGGTAAGCAGAGGGCAGTAAAAAAATGGCGTAGAGGTATACAAGTTCTCTAACTCGCTCAAACTGAAGAAGGAAAAAACAATTGGCAGCGAGAGCACCTTTTCTTTTTACGCTTCCATAACGCAAAAAAAGAAGAAAAAAAGAACGAAACTGTACTTAAGGATAAATGGTTTAATTTTGACATCAGTCATCCGTGTCGGGCAGAGAAGAACCTGTATTCTCAAAAATATAAAACGTTTTAAAATCCTTCATGCTTTAAGAGGACGATTGGACAATTATTTTTCTTTCTGTAAGTACAGCTTATAACTATTTACTGGCACTCATGAATCACAATACAAGCGTATCGGGTTTTGTTTTGTTTCCATAATACGTCCTCTGCAGGAAAAAAATCGAGAAAAACGAGCAACGTTCACCTCCTGTGCTCGCAGCCAGAACAAGCGGCTACGTGATCTCTAGACGATTGTATGTCACCAATATTTATCGCCGCCACACGCGTAAGTTGGCAGAGCCCAAGACAAGCGCTGAGTGCCACACATTGTTAAAGTTCGGCTATCCCCTTCAGAGCAGCGAATTGTGATGATCGAAAAGCGAAATGATGCATGCCGAGGCATTGATTGTCACGATCCGAAATCGAATGTTCACGGAGTGCTCGCGCGCGTAGTGTGAGCCGCATTTAAATATCGTCGTGCGGGGATGAAAAGAATGACGACACAATTACGGGATCGAAAAAAATGAAAACGCCGCCAACAATGTGAACCCCTCTGCTTCATCGCTGAGTTTCGCGAAGTACAAAACTGAAAGAAAACGTACGCTTTTATTCTTAAAATTATTCGGCGACTAGGTAGCTTCGTTGTAAGTGGAGTTCCGTTCCAGCGTATTTGGGTCCCACCATACTTCGTTTCACAAGTTGCGTGCAGTACAGACGAGGGCAACGCCAGGAGAGGGGAGAATGGGCAAGCACTAGAAAAGCTGAGGCAGAAGTCAGAAACGTCTTCTCCAACGTTCTAGTGCTCTCCCTTTCTCCCTTCGACTGCCGTTGCCCTCGCCTTCGCTGCACACAACTAGTGACACCGATTTCAGTTCCAAGAGGCTTGTATAAAGCGAGAAAAACTCCTACACAATATGAATGAAAAAAAATTGAGAAACTCTAAAGCTTCTCACTTAAGAGGTGAACGCGATAGCATTATTGGGCTCCGTTCGCAAAGCCTTCGAATAAAAACCAGCGCTCGTTCCCGACCCGTAGATCTAGACCGCAGCGTCACGTGTCACGTGACGTCACATGACTGCATGTATGGCGTTTCACGCGGCTGTGACGTCATAATTCTATCAACGAGCTAAGTTTGGAGGGAACATGCTCCTCTAAATCTGGGGGGAATATTTTTTCGCTAAATTTGGTGCTAAACGTTTTCGCTAAAGGTATTCGAAATTTTCGTGCCAAATCTAACATGGATAAGGTCATGACGTGAGAGCCACGTGTAACGTCACTCGTAGCTGCGAGCGTAGTATTATGAAATTTTGCGGTCGCACCGACGCCCCCGCCAGATTTTTTGCGACACGAGCCCCACAACGTTATCGCGTTAAGATTGCCTGGCTGAAACATTACGTCTAACGAATGTTAGGTTACGTCAGCTCCATTTTCTGACAAAATGTGGCGGTGAACTTATTGTCTCGTGTCAAGTCATGGTGCCATGATCCTGATACGTCGCAGATTCACGTGACGGCTCATTGTCACGCTACGTCTCAGTTTCACGTGATGAAACGTCACAAATTTCTAGGCTTAGATTAGCGGGAAAATTGATGTTTTCTGACGTCCTGCGATGTCAGGTTATGTAACCGCGTCATATGACGTCATTATTACTGCTAACTTTGGTGGCGAAGTCTAAGTCACCTTACATTGTGTCGTTACGTGACGTCGTGACGTTATGCGGCGAGGCCACCGCGATCAAAATAAACCCATTAACGATTCCCTCTATAAAACTATACGCGACTCCAGTGACTTATAGGGGACGACTCTATCAAGGAAATATGGCCGTCTAATCCAAATCGTACCCTTCCAGGTACCTGCTCAACGCACAAGGCCGAGGCATCAGCAAGCAAGCATTGGACCGAAAATGGTTTGCCCCACTTTTTATACTCCAATTGTTGAACCTGCGGAGATGTGTTGGCGAAAGTCAGCTTCCAGAGGCGTCACGCTTTCTGAGGAAGCGATGAGATTACTGCCTGCTGTCCTTCCACGGTGCTCATGAACGTTGATAAACGCAGAATGTATGGTTCCCGCGGTTTCGTAGGTTGCATGCAAAGTGACCTGGGAACATGCTGAGACTACAATTACGATAAACCCACCGGGACAACTGTTCTATCGCGCACACCACCAACAACATGTAATCAGGGGAACCCCAAGAAACGAACTTAAATCGCGAAGGGACCTGTTCAGGGCAGTTCAGTGTTTTTCCGCTCAGGGCCGTCAGCTTTGCTGAAGTCGCGAATAGAATTAAATATAAAACCTCTGTGGGCGGGGCACAGCGCACACCAAACTTAGGCCGAACACGTGATCCGTGCTTTATCTCGTGGAAGAACTACGATGAAGTTAGCCCACAATACGCGATTCTGTGAAGTAGGGATTCGTGGAACAGCTTAAGATGCGGAGGAAACTTCTCCAAGATGGACGAAACCGTTGCTGGGCAACTATGAAGCCCTTAGTAACTAGGCGAAAAATGCTGAGTCACTGGGTCGTAGACGCATGCGTGGGCTTTGATTTTTGATTGAAGAAAGCAACAGACATTATCACAATGCGCGTTCCTCAATTCAGTACACAAATATGCCAGCGCAGAAGGCGAATGTTGCAATGGTCTCTATTGTGGATTTCAAGAAGAGTACGATCTGCCTCAAGCGCGACATTTTTGCCGTTTAAAAGAGTTTCTCGCTCCCGGAGTCAAAATGGCTGGAAGAAAACGATCGTATCTTGGGGTGAAGGAACGCATGTATTTGGTACTTAAGCTCGGGACTATCATGGAATATTTAAAGCCTGTAAAGAAGCCTCCTCTATGTTTATGAAGCTGCAAACGTCCTCACACTATAATGAAGCAGAAAGTTGGGCTACATATTTGTGGTTATACATAATAACAAATGCACAGAGGAAAAATGACAAAAAGGGAAGAGACTCACCGAAAAGAACAGAGCGCTGACTCGCAACTAGATATTTTAATAGAAGAAAAATAGAAAGAGAAATATTTTGGTCACCATAAATCGCACCTGTAACCTCTGCCATGCTGTGTGGTCGTTATGACACGCGCTGGGCCTTCATAGCCAGTTTCATGAACTCTGCCTCTTCGTTGGACAACCAGACAAGTGGTGTGCTCACACAACTTGCTCCTCCACTGTGGATGTGAGAAGCTTCCAGAACCTCTCGGGTTGTTTTGTCCCGGTGTTTTCCCATACCTGTGGTGGCAGCAAAGTACGGTTCACATAGACACTCTTTACAGTGAAATGAAAAATTCCCACCCGCCGTGGCTCTGAGGACTAGTCGTGCTCACGGAGCCTGTCGTTTAGGCAGCCCAATATAGGTGCGGCCGGAGGATAGCGGTATGTTGTAAACAACACACGTGGCACAAGGCACAAAACGCTTGGAGTGCTTTTTTGAACATGAAATGAAATGAAAGGAAATGAAATGAAAACTTTATTTCAAGAAATTTACTCTGGCGGGCTTCCAGACAGAAAGCTACCATACGGTAGCTTGACTGGGTCTAGGGATTGAAGCAAAAGAAGTATCTTGCTGTAGGGCTAACTCTTGCTACATATGCTGGATAACTACCACCTATGCAGAATTAAAACAAAATCAGCATACCTCCTCTCTTTAGACGGCCAGCGCGACAGAGGTACCCAGACAACGCAAAGACATCCTATGCACATCCTCAGGATGTCCAAGTCGGGATAATTGGACATCCTCAGGTAGTCCCCAACTCATCCTCAAGCAGTCCAAACAGGATTCATTTGTCCGTCCATTGCACATCCTCCGTATGTCCTGGGGAGGCTCCCTCAGTACATTTTTCGTTCATTCTCAGGACATATGCTGACACTTGCTTTTTCTGTGTCTGTGTCTCCTTCTGTGTCCGTTGTCCTGTTGCGCGTTTTAATTATTATGAAGTATAACAATCTGGCTGAAAAGTGTTATGCATTGAAGGCCTCGTTATTGAGCCATGTAGAGTTTCTCTTAACAACTAGGCATGTACTTAAGTAACAATAAAGAGAGTAAAGAAGTGAGAGCGCAAGAACGGTGGGCAGCAAGCATATTAAGCGAAAGCGAGAAAAAGAAAAATATCATGCAGAGACATCCGCTTTAGATAAAACAGATATACAATTCAGCTCTAGTCAGAGAGTATATACGCGTATCTATGTTTTCTAGATGGTACCTGTTGAGTAGAGAAGGTAACATATGGCGCAAGGATTGTAAATCATGATTCGTGCGGAAATGAGGGACATACCAAATCTCAAAGCAGCGCATACTGATCGAGATTTCATTTTTATTCAGGTCCGAGGTGTGCCAAACAAATTCAATGAATTCCTGTGTTTCGAAAAGGAAAGCATACAAAAGTCGATACACGTGCATATTTGTAATGGCAATAATGTCGAATTTTTGAACCGCGGTTTAGTGTTATATCGGTAGTGCACATCCGCGATGATGCGTAGTATCTCTTCTTTTTTTTTTGAAGTAGCAGTATTTTGTTTAAATTCGAAGTTGTTGTTGTGCCGCACACGAGGTGACAATAATGTATATGAGACCGGAAAAGGGCATGATAGATCCTGAGTTTAATTTTAACAGGCAATATTGAGCGGCGTCTTCTAATAACGCCAATGACTCTACACAGCCTGCTGACCAAATTATCAATATGGCGAACCCACGACAGATGCTCAGAGAAAATACGCCCAGCGTTTTGTGGTGCTTAACTATATCGATTACTGTACCACTTAAGGTAAGGAATCCAGTGAAGCAGACGTGCTTATTCAAGGACCGAAGTACGAGTGCCTTTGTTTCTTTTACATTAATTTTAACGCATTTTCCTCAGACCATCTGCCAAATTGCGCGAGAATATCGTTTCCCTTAATAATTAAGCTTTCTGCGTCTACGCCCGACACAAAAAGGCTAGAATCGTCGGCGTATTTTACAAACTGCGCAAGAGTACTGATCTTTACCACGTCGTTTATAAATTTGTTAAAGAGCAGAGGGCCCAGTATACTACCCTGAGGCACGCCGCAGGTTACGGCTTTGAGAGAAGGAGATCGCCCGTCAATGCTGACACACTGCTGGTGATTGGAGAGATATGAATCCAAGAGTGAGAGTGCTGGACCACGTATTCCATGACACTTTAATTTATCATGGTGTATTTGATGATTGAGGGAGTCAAACGCCTTACTAAAATCAACAAATATACCTAGTGTTAAAAGTTTGTTCCGCATGTTATTTAGGATTATTGCTTTCTGGAGTAAGAGCGCTGACTCTGTCGACCTTCAATTCCTAAAACCAAATTGGGCGTCAGTTATTATTTCATGTCGGTGAAGAAAACTTTCTACGCGAGTTTTCACCAGCGTTTCTTAGAAAAAATTTACAGAATGGATATTGGTCTGTAGTTGGTCATTAGGTTTACATCCCCTCCTTTGTGAATCAGAGGAACTTCGGCAAGCTTCATACTTGAGGGGAACTCACCGCAACCCAAGCTGGGGTTAAATTCATGTGCGAGGTACGGTGCAATTATGTCAATGACAAGCTTGACTGGTTTCATTCGAAAATCGCTAATAACACGATTGTTACTATTTTTAAGTCGCATGAATATTTTGTAGACCTCAAATTTATTTGTTGGATTGAGAAAAAGGGACGAGCTTGGGCTTTGTGTGATATATTTAACAGCATCTTCATTATATGTGCTTGAAACAAGACTTACCAAGTAGGAATTGAAGTATTCCGCCAGTGGGACACCGGATAGTATTTGGTCATTGATCAGTAGCTCCCCCATTTGATCGTTACGTGGGCCACGCTGGAGAACCTCATTTATAGCTTTCCATATCACAGCAGGAGAATTTTTCGATTTATATCTGAAGAGGTTTTATGATACTGTGCTTTTGCTTGTTTCAGTATAGAGTTTAATACATTTCGATATTTTTTGAATGATGCTAAATTGTCTGGGTCTCTCGAGGAAATAAACTTTTTGAACAATATACTCTTTTTTCTAGTCATTTTGATGGGATCAAGTGTGATCCAAGGTTTTCGTGATTTTCTCGATCGAGATATTACTTTATACGAAAACCATTCATCATAGCACTTCTTGAACAAGTCATGAAATGTATCGTAGGCATCATTACGTTGGATTGTAGTGTCACAGATGTCCAGTCGACAGCACATATTTTGTTTCAAAAATGCAGCAAACCGAGTTCTGTTAATAATTGGAAAAAAAAAAACGTTTCATTTCGCTTTTGATTTCAAATCACAGTAACGAAAGGCGAGAAAAATAGGAATGTGGTCGCGGATGCTACAACTGATCGTACCAGCTGCAGTAAGTCTTTGACCCATATTTGTAATGAAGAGATGCAGTACGTTTTCACTTTCAAGAGTAGTTCTTGTAGGTGACAAAATCACATTCGCATATCCGAAAGAGCTCAGAACATTGTGAAATCGGGTGCCAGAATGGGCAGGTTCCATCATATTAATATTAAAGTGGCCACCGAGAAGAACAGAAAAATTATTTTTTGATGCAAATTCCAAGTAACCATCCAAGAAGGATAGAAACCCTGCAACATTGGCCGACGGCGGACGATACACGACAGAGAAAAGCCCAATGCCACTAGTTGGTTTGAATTTCGTAGTCTTCATTCATCTCAGTCAGCCAGTCCAGTATTTGGTCAGTTTCACGTTGTTCTGCATAAATGGCGACACTCCACCCCTCCGACAGATTCGACTTAGGCAAAAATCTTGTTATCCAGGCAAATTTAGCACGGGCTGGTCATCTTGGTACCACGTCTCTAAGAACATGATAACATCAAAAGCAACATTGCAGTCATCCAGAAGTGTGCAAACATCGTCCTCCTTGTTTCGGAGGGAACGCACATTAAGATGGACACAGTAACATCTTTTCGATTTGTGTGCTCCTTAACGTCTGATGACAAGGATAATTAATGGTACTTCATTTTACGGCAGATCTACTCAATTTTAGCCAAGTCATCATCATGGGCGATATGCAAACAGCATTGTTTTCGGACTTCCTAGCAAAAATTTTTTCGTCTCGCACCCAAGCGTATTTCCAGCCACACTCTCGCTTTCGGTTGATAGTAAGTGCAAGCATCCGTCTCAGAACCGGACATAGGTTTTCATTGACATAGACGGGTGCCGCCGGCAAGATATTAAGTTGCGTTGACGACACCCGGGTACGTCCTGCCTTCTCAAGGATTGGGTCGCGCTTTCGACGGCTTGCAAGCTGCACAATGATATAAGGCGTCGTGGTGTCGCGACCCGGCAAGCGGTGGCATGCCTCAATGTCGTCAACCGTGACTGGCTCACCAATCTGCTCGCACAGCCTGGTGACCACGTCAACAACGTTCTCATTTGGCAGCCTGGCAATGCCTTCGACCTCAAGGTTAGAGTTGCGTGAGCACTGCTCCATGTGTGTCATCCTGGTCAAGGCCACCCTCATGCCACCCCGCAGTGTGCTGCACGTCTCACGCAGACCCTCATTCTCCCTCTTTAATTCCCCATTCTTCCTGATTCCGTCCTCGACCTGCTTTTTAAACTCCTCAAAGGATTTGTTTATAAAGGTCATTCATGAACTCGTTTCGCGTATATCGGAGTGCACTTCACGGATCTCAGTCCGTAGCTCTCGTTCAAATGTTTCCTGAAAACCTTTAAACTCCCTCCTGATCTCATTCTTAAACTCGTTCAGCAACTTCACTACATCCCTCAACATCATCTCGGCGGCACAAATGCGCGACAGAGATTGACCGTGGCGGTAGGAACCCAAACCGGAAACATATAATAGAAGTAAATAAACGAGCATGGGACCAAGAGCAAAACTCGGCGAAACGGACAGGCAGGAGCGAAAAGAGGTCCGTCACTCAGAGAGGCAAAGGACGCTCATTGGAGGAGCGCCGCCAACCTTGCCAGAGGAAGAGGGCGGGCCACCAGGAGCGTGATTGACAGTAGAGGGGGTAGCGGCGACTCACGCCGACCGGACCGGGGGCGCCGCACGCTCGCCGTGCTCGAAGCAAAGCCCAACGGTGGAGGGGACTGGACCGCCGTAGATCGGGGTCAGGTCGTTGCCCCGCTCAAAAGCAAGTGCCGGCTTCCAACATACCAGACCCGCACAGACGTTACGGGTGCAAGGGGAGACGCAGCTCTGGCTAGGCGTTCGTTCGTCTAAAGACGAGAAGGCGTCCGGGTACGCACGCTCCGTTGGACCAGGCACGGACGTCACCGGACGGTCTTCCCCGCATGACGTTAGGCCCAGGGCAGGACACCGCTTTCGGCCCGTTGACTCGAGGTTCCTCCTCTTTTCGTCAGCTCAGGTCACCACCTGTCCGCCAGTTCCAGTCTGCCCGAGACGCCGCAGCTCTGGAGCCGTCAGCGCCGAGATCGCTCGAGAGCCAACTTTGGGCGTCGTGTGTACGTGGCCATCTTGTCTGTTTTTTTAGACTTCCCTGTACCTTGGCGTTGACCCTTGGACAAATCTGGCTCATCTTTTGGGGAGCTGAAACAACCACAGGGACCCCATAGCGGTTTTCGACATTTTTCAGGTTATGGGAAATCTTGTGTACATACGGGATGACAACTGATCTCTTTCATTCCACACTATACGTTTTGTATTCTGGATTCCTTTTACTTTCTTAATTATGGTGCTCGCAATATCTGACTGTAGTGCTGATGGATAGCCGGCTTTTTGCGTTCTCGCTGTTTGCAACATGAAGCTTTCTCCTATAGTGTGAAGGCAAGATTTCTTCAATCTGGATTGTAGACCAGACAGAGCAATGCCCCTTTTATGATTTCTGAATGGGCCGAGTGGTAGTCAAGGATGGCCTTCTTCGATCTTCGCTTGTAAGTCCTGCACATGGACGTCTTCTAGGCACAGCGAAATGTCAAGATACTGAAGCACACATTCTTTTGGGATCTCGAATGTAAACCTCGGGCCTCCCCCACACGTTTTAAAGACACTCATCACTTGTTCCCTTACCGTGTCCAGTAGAACTCCTCTTTTAAGAATCACAAGAAAGTCGTCTACGTAGCGGTGCACCTTACTGACAAAAGTGTCGCCCAACTCACTCGCGACAGCGCAGTCCACTTCACCCAGGTAAATGTCACATAAAACGGGGGCAGCACATGACCCAATACACCCCCGACTTTTGCCTGTAACTAGTCCCCTTCCACGGAACTATCATGGATTGCAGGTAGAATTGCAACATTCCCATAAAGCTTTCCAGGGTTATACCACTTGAACTTCTAAAGGCCACCTCTCCCTTCTCTTCAATACACCTCTTCACCAATTCCAGCATTCTGTTATGCGGCCAGGAGTAGTATAGATCCTCTACATCTATAGTAAATGCTTCTCTCTTTCCGAGGAAGCTGCCCTGGAGAAATTCCACGAGTTCTTCTGACTTAAATACCCACTAGGGACCCTTGATTTTAAATGAGGATAGCTGTTTCTGCAGATAGGTCGCCACCTGCCTCTGCTAAGATCCTTTTTCAGACACTATGGCTCCAAAAGGGCTGGCGGTTTTGTGCGTTTTTGCGCTGAAAAACACCTCAAGATGTGTCCTCTCCGCATTCCCTACTCTTCCAGAGAGCTGGGTTAAGGCTAAATGTTCGCAAAGGTATTTGGCTTTTTCACGTGTTTTCTTCAGGTCAGTTTTGACCTGTCTGAAATTTTTATCTATAGCCTCGCAGCTTTTTCATTAAACATGCCTGTTGGTGCCACTACAAATTGACCCTCTTTGTCTGATAACATGACACGCAGTTCATTAGCCACAATACAATTCACTATGATGTTAAAAAGACCAACCTGTCCTCTTTTTCTGTGTGGTTGTAGAACATCCACGCACTCTGAGATACATCTTGGCCTGCCAACCTCCACCGCTTTATCCGCGACACTCTTAGCCATCGTCACCAACTCGGGGGGGCTTAGGACTGGCTCGAAGCTGAATCTGGGACTAAGCTCAAGCTGTTTTTCGATGTCTGCAAGAACCTTCGCTGCTCCCAAGGTCGTGAAACTTCGAGCTGACGGACACGTATGGTCTTTCTTTGTTGGAAGGTAAGGCCTGATGGTCCGCCACAAAAACTACGTGGCGTCTCTTGTCTTCTTGGTCATCTCTCGATGGAAACCTCGTAGATGATCCTGATCTCCTCGATCAGAAGCACAGGCCGCTCTTAGGCAGTCTCTGAAAAACTTTTCCTGGCGCCAGTACTCTGATCTTAAAACACTGCACACCCATTTTCTATGTCCTGAATTCGGAGTTAGCAAGCCAAAACCTCCCTTGAGTTCCACAGGAAAGGTTCCGAGTCGAATATGCTAAGAAGCTACCCTTGCACAACATACACACTGGACAATGAGGTTGACTAGAACAACAGGATTAAAAAACACATCATCAGCGAAGCTGGAGAAAGGGCCCGATGTAAAAGAAATAAACTGTAATTAAGTAGAAAGTAGGGCTAGTTGGTTGTGGTTATACATAATGAAAAATGCACAGCGCAAAAATGACAAAGGGAAGAGACACACCAGATAGAACAGAGCGCTGACTCGCAAATAGATATTTTAATAGAGGAAAACAAGAAAGAGAAATATTTTGCCGATCATAAATCGCACGTGTAACCTGTGCCATGATATGTGGTCGTTATGGCACGCGCTGGGCCTTCATAGTCAGTTTCATGAACTCTAACTCTTTGTGGGACAACGAGACAAATGGTGTGCTGATACAGCCTGCTCTTCCACTGTGGATGTAAAAAGCTTCCAGGACCTCTCGGGAGGTTTTGTCCCGGCGTTTTCCCATAACTGTGGTGGCATCAAGAGACGGCTTACATAAACACTCTTTACAGTGAAATAAAAATTCCCACATTGCCATTTTACGGTGCCTAGAAGACGTCCATGTATGCTGAACTTACAAGCCAAGATCGAAGAAGGCCATCAAAAATCATAAAAAGGGGTATTGCTCTGTTTAGTCTACAATCAGCATTGAAGAAATTTTGCCTCCACACTATAGGAGAACGCTTCAAGTTGCAAACAGCGAGACTGCAAAAAGCCGGATATCCAACAGCACTACTGTCAGATATTGAGATCACCATATTTAAGAAAGTAAAATGGATCCAGAATACAAAACGTAGTTTGGAAAGAAAGAGTCCAGTTTTCATCTCGTATGTACACAAGATTTCCCATAACCTTAAAAATGTCCGAAACCGCTATGGAGTCCCTGTGGTCTCTTCAGCTCCCCAAAAGATGAGCTAGATTTGTCCAACAGTCAACGCTAAGGCAGAGGGAGGTCTAAAAAACAGATGTGCAAGAAAGCGCTCCAAGCGTATTGTGCATTGTGCCACGTGTGATGTTTACAACATACCACTATCCTGCGGCCGCACCTACATTGGGTAAGCAGGACGCTACCTAAACGACAGGCTCCGTGAGCACGATAGCTCCCCCAGAGCCACAGTGGGAGGGAATTTTTCACTTCATTGTAAAGAGTGTCTATGTGAACAGTCTTTTGATGCCACCACAGCTATGCTTCACACGTAAGCTTAAAAGTGTTTGAAACAGTGCGCAATGCGAAGTGAAATATATTTGACTATCCAACAAAGGCAACCGTTTTCCAACGCACATTTAACAACATTGAAACTTGACTTCTGGTTATATACACAAAATACCTAATATTTTAGATTAATTTTATGATAGATGACGACCTTGCCCTAGTATTGATAAAAAGCAGATGTATTTAACTAACTTTAATTCGTACATACATATAAAAAAATATATTAACTAAATATAGTTATATTTAAGATTTTTGATGATATTGGCGCGCGCGCATCTGGCCATTAGGCAACGCGCCCGTGGCCTAACGGTATTGTGGTTCGTGGCTCCCACGCGAAGAGCCTAGGTTGGATGCCTAGCCGCGGATACACGTTATTGTTTTTCTCGAATTTGTTGTGTTCTGGTAAATTCGAGGTTAGAATTTTGTACAGACCGAACCTACTATGCCTATTGTTCCAGACACCCACACGTGTACATAAGGGGCTCTACGTGGCGAGCCGGCGTCAGTCTCGCCGTTGCGCTCAATCCTGCTGTTCCGCCAGCATTGACGCCTACACAATAACCATCTTCCATTTTATTTAGGGCACAAGTTCCTCCCATTAAACGTTAACATTCTAGAGTTAATTCGCCGCCTCATCATTTGTCGTTTGTGACATTTTGGTGGAGGTGCGGGATAGTACCCTGTGCCCAAGATTACGCATACGCCCCCGCGGGCATGTCAACCAAGTTCGATTCCAAGCCCGACAAGAAGACCATTCTTTCAAGAAACTGAAACTCGGACCAGCCGCCGCACCCAGGGTCAGCTTCCTGAATTTATTCTGCTGCAATACATGGCGAAGCCAAAGAAGACGACGATGGTCGACCATTCGCTGACCCTGGCCGATTCTACCATCGTTTACCTGCCCGTCACACAACGGACTGCTGCTCCGTACCACGGTGAGCAAAACGAAGACGTCTAAGACTAGATCGACCAGCACAAACGTGTTGCCCGCCAGAATGGCGGGACATCCCAGCAGCGCCAGAACATATTTTTCTCACATTAAGGAACTGCAAGGCGCAAGTCCGAAAAAGACGAAGCTGCACTGACTTCGTGAGCCATTTGCAAGAACGAGTTGATGCGTACGTTTGCCAGTCAACACAGAAGAGGTAGGGCCGAAGATCTGCTGCGATCCAGGACCCAGGGCCCCAATAAGCCAGTCACGAGCTTCGTGGAAAACGCCCTGCGCCTGAGCTCCCGCGCTGACCCCTCAGGCCGCCGAGGAAAAGAAGCCGCGTATTCTGACACGTGACATGAAAGACGACATCATCAGTGGACTCGTACGCAACCCACCGATGACCGTCCAAGGATTCGTCACCAAGGCAAAAAACATGGAGCGTGCCATACTTTAAAGGGCAACCCAGTACCTGCGGCACCCCGGCGTAGCTCCGCACTCGACATCGAGATTGGACCACGGCTTGAGCCTGGCTGGGATAGGGGAGATTATTCACGACATTTTAAGGGAAAATCTAAAGAAGCTGCTGCTCAATGCAGGACGCCCGGCTTAGCTCTCCGTCGTCGAGGAGGTTCGGGAAGACGTGCAGCGCACCTTCGAACCAAAGGCTCCAGACAGCGCACAAGCCATTGCTGAGCCAACGTTGACGCACGCCACAATGGCCCGACGGTCACCGGATTCACATCTCCCATATGCCGTACGCCTCAACATCAGTCTCCAGCGCAGCCGTGTGCCCGACGCCATGACGACCACGTCCCATACGTCCACCAGGAGCCCCGTACAGAGCGGAAGACCGACGCGTGCGAACGACCGACCGACGCCCTATCTGCTACCACTGCGGAGAGGCCTGCCACGTCTACTGACGGTGCAGCTTCCGCCAGATGGGACTGCGAGGGTTCGCGCCGAACGACCCTCGGCCCGCCTTTGTGAGCGGCCGAGAAATATCATAGCGTACCCTAGTATAAAATACACCAGGCCGAGAGCTGGTGTTGCTTGATGTGACACCAGACTTTTTCACAGATGTGATTTGGGACATTTTCACACCAGCAATCTGGAGTTCTGGTGTGACACCTGAAATTTGATGTACTGGTGTGACAGCAGCAATCTGATGTTCTGGAGTGACACCAGCCATCTGGTGTTCTGGTGTGACATTAGATTTTGTTGTGGTGTGATACCACAGCACCTGTTGACTGGGTGTTGCTTTACTCACAAAAAATGGTACAATTATAAGCTTCACAACAACGCTGCTGTCATAATTACTTTATTTTAAAAAGCAAAGAAGCTCGAAAGTAAAGCTTGGGTAGCTTTACCGGTGTAGGGAGTGGGCCGTGATCAACTGGAGCTTGTACGGAGCCACTGCCCTGAGTCGAAGAACCGGACGCCTTGTCGTTTCGCAATTCTTGGCCTTTCAGCTTGCCGTTGACTCGTGTCTCAGTTTCGCTGATCCGTTCCGCATACCCCTCAGCTCCAGTGATCTCCTCTTCTATGGCATCATATTCGTCAGATGGCTCGAGTTTCATGTCCAGCTCTTTCAAAGAAGCCTCCTTAAGTATAATATCAAACCTTTGTTCGAGCTCACCGATTAGTTGCGCCCTGCCCGAAGATAATTTTGTGATCACGCCCGCAGTGAACGCCGCGTCTTCAGTGTCACACAGTGTACAGGTTCCGATCGTAATGAACAGCACATTTGGCATGCCTCGTTTCGGTTGGATCTGAGTCCAGTAGGACGCCAATCTCGTTGATTATCTTTGTTGTTGCAGCTCGCAAGGTAGTCATCTTTCGGTTCAGGCGGTCGACGCCCTCCTGGCTTGTAGTAGGCATAATCTGGCCGTTAATTACCGGGTTTCGGCATCAAAAACTGTAATAATTACTAGCTTTCTTTGTTGTTATGCTACCAGACCAAGCTCGTCCGAAGTCAGAAAGGCACACCAACACACACCTTTTTGGCTTTGACTCACAGAGAAGATTCCTTTATTTTCTCAAACATCAACAAGAATACTGGCGGAAAGGGAAACCTCCGAAGAGGATAGCGCTCCAAGCTGCTCAAGGCCGCTCAGGAAAGCGCTGTGGATGAGGGGGACAGTTTTTGAGCACAAAGGGGCCCGCTGCGGGGTCTCGGGCGACCACCAAGGCGGAACGGAACGAGGCAGCACGTCAGGGGAGGGGCGCCAAGCAAACTAATCAAAAACGTGCTCATGGACGAGGGGAAAAGTCAACAAAGAAACAACACTGGTGTCACATTAAACTGGGTGGTATGCACACCAGGCAGCCTGGTGGGCACATGCGCCTGCGCGGTGCTGCACCAGACTCTCTTGGTGTTCCCACCACGCTGGCGTGATGATACACCAGCATTGCTGGTGTGCGCACCAGGCTGGTGTGTCCACCAGGCTGGAGTGCTCGATACACTAGCATTGCTGGTGGGAACAACAGGCTGGTGTGCTCGATACACCAGCATTGGGTGGGCACACCAGATCTGCTGGTGTCACACCAGAATTCTTTGATGTCGCTCCAGGATTGCCTGGTGTATTTTACATTAGGGTATACATGCGCCGATCGTCGCCCTTTTGCCGGATGCACCCCAAGGATCTAGTTCCGCGTCCACGGGATGTTGACAGGCAACACTTTCCCGTTCCCGCTGAAAAAGCTTGTACCCCAGGTCACGCCGAGAATACTAACCCTAAAGATAAATGCACCAGACAATCCTGGTGTGCCATCACAAAATCCTGGGGTTACACCAGAAGATCTGGTGTGCCACCCAGAAATGGTAGTATACCCGTACAGCAGCCTGGTGGGCAGACCAAGAGAGCCTGCTGTGACACCACAAGGGCTCATGCGCCCACCAGGCAGTCTGGTGTAGACACCACACAGTTTGATGTGACACCAGTGCTGTATTTTTGTTGATTTTTCGCCCCGTCCGTGAGCGTGTTTTTGATTAGATTGTGTGACGCCCCTTCCCCCGACGTAGTGCCTCGTTTCCTCCCGTCTTGGTGGTCGCCGGAGGCCCCGCGGCGGTCTCTTTTGTGATTAAGAAGCATCCCCCTCGCCCCCAGCACTTTCCCGGGCGGACTTGAGCAGCTCGGGTTACTAGCCCCTTCGGGGGTTAACTTTTCCGTTCCCGCCAGTATTTTGGTGAAGTTTAAGAAAATAAAGAAGTCTTCTCATTGAGTCAAATCCCAAAAGATGTGTGTTGATGCGCTGTCCTGAATTCCGACGAGCTAAAGATAGTTAGACATTGTCTGGTAGTAAAACAACAATGAAAGCTAGTGATTATTTTTAGTTTTTGATGACGAAACCCGGGAATTAACGGATAGGTCATGCCCACTAAGACCCATGAGGGCGTCTACCACCTGAAGCGAAAAATGACTACCCTGCGAGCTGCCGCAACAATTATCATCAACGAATTAGCATCCTGCTGACTACGGATCAAAGCGACATATGTGAGTTCAAAGAAAAATTTATATTTTTCTATTTAAGGAGGCTTTCCTAAAAGAGCTGAAGAAGAAAGTCGAGCCATCTGTCGAATATGATGCCTTAGAAGAGAAGATAACTGGTGCGGAGGGATACGAGGAACGGATCAACGTAACTAAAGACACGAGTCAACCGCAAGCTAAAAAGCCAAGAATAGCGGAACGACACAGCGTCCGGTTCTTCGACGCAGCCCTTAGCGAAAAGTCGCTCAAAATCAGTACACTCGAAGTGTACTGAAGTATACTAAGAGTATACTTTCAGTGCGGTCTTTGTACTGATTGTATACTTTAAGTTTACTTAAAGTATACTTCCAGTAAAAATGGCGGTGAACTGAAAGTATACTCGTCCGTACAAAACTAGTACATGTAGTAAAATCGTAGTGCCCGCGGTAAAAAGTAGTTCAAAATCAGTATGCAGAAAGTGCACTTAAGTATACTAAAGGTCTACTTTCAGTGCTTGCAGTCGGTGTACTCAAATTATAATAACCGGTATATATATATATATATATATATGTTGCGATTTTTAACATCAACAAACTAAAGCGCGATAGATAGGCCGATGCCGTTTTCACAGAATATATGTTTGGCTCGGCGGACATTAGATGAGTAAGTAAACGTCACAGTACTTTGTCTAATTAGCTTTCTTAATTGACAGTGTAATTGACCATGTTGAATCTTCAATTTTAAAGGGGCTATGAATAAACACTAGTTCAATTGAATCAATTCGCGAAAAGCTGACGAGTTTTGGGTTATTCATAGATAAAACTCTGCCTTTCGTCGCCTGATTAAAAACAGCGTGCCGGACAGAGCGCAGGATGCTATTCTTACGTATTCCTTTCAGTCGAACCGTTGGAAGTATGATGCTGGAGCATCCACCAAAGGCACGCTGTTAAAAGTGTGCAACTTCGTTTATGCTGAATGCGACAGCACTTTATGAGGGTTGTAACTTCACTAGAAAATTAAATAATGCATAGAACTCCAGTATGAGACGTTCTCGCTAACACAAACAAACATGCCATTACCGATATGTCATGTCAAAACCGCTAAGTCACTCTCCACTTTGCCCCCCCCCCCCTGCCGCGTGTGGTCCTTGAATCGAGGGAGACAAGTGCGAAATTTGATAAATAAATATCTGAAAGCCCCTTGCTGTTTCGTGAATAGTTTTGATTGTGTTAGGCTCTAATAACGACTGCCTCTAAAACAGCAATAATAAAAAGAAGTAAATTTACGGATTTTAATTAGTTAAAAAAATGTTGCCACGGTTATTCACCCATGTAATGTCCGCCGAGTCGCACGACACACATGGAGAGTGCATCAACGTGACAGTGAGCCCCCAATTTTCCTGAAACCAGTTGATTAAAAATTATCACCGGGTATAGCTGACATAATGTGACAAAGGGATGCTTCATTTCTCATTTCACTGCAGACCACTTTCTTCAAACGTTCCCCGGGGAAACGACGGGCACTGTCATAGCATACTTACGTCGCTAATGCAACATGCACTTACGCCTAAAAAAAAAGCACAAATAGAAACATTAGCTATATTGTACGCAACGGAAAGTAGCGTTATCTAACTTGCCAATAATTATTTCAGCTAGTCATTTCTATAAATTTAGCAATTGAAAAGTCTACTTTTATTGCAAAGATAGCTTTTCTTTTCCTTGAGCGGTATTTGTTACCTTCATTGAAGAATAAAAGTTTACTGCAAAAAAACTGTTAGCACTATTCGGAAGCTAGGCGATCGAGGGCAATCGCACCAAGTGTTCAATGCTGCTGATGAAAAAGCATACACATGACTTTGTTTTCAAAGTGCACCGCCACTTGCGTGCTGCCTCATAGGCTAGTAGACAAATTACGTTTGCAGGATAATCCGGTGTTTTTGTAATGCAGGTCTCAGCGCACTATACGCTGTTTCAGATATCTCCATCCACAGAAATCAAAAAGACGGGAGGCAAAAGAAACCACGGCTAATAATGGGGACATAAGATGCTCCACCTTGCATAGTCGCGTGCAGCGCAAATCAACTTCTGAACCGCGAATGCGAAATGGTGTTATGAATGCAAACTCGCTCTGAAATTGGCTGGAGAAATCGGCGCCTTCATGTAACAACCTCAAGCTTTCACCGAAAGTGTTTCATGGTGTAGATTTATCTTGCAAAACTCTAAGACATCTCAATTCACGTGAAACGAGATTGAGAATTGCAACAACGAAGAACACCGTCGATCCAGAGTTCCACACTGTGAAAAATCGACGTAAATTTAACGTGTCTTTCCCTCGTCAAAAAAGACGGGCACGCTCATTATTTCAAAACACGAGGTTGCCCTCATTATTTATGTGCCGCGAGAGCCGATCCTTCCAGAAAAGCCGAAATCCCAGCGGTGTCAGCATGCGCTGATGAATAAAAATAGCCTTGGCGACAAGGGAGAAATTGCTTGAGATAGTTTCGGTTTTACACTGAAAAAGGAAACCGAAAGTTTAGATTAAACCTAAGATAGACTACACGGTTTGTTAATTTTTTACGAATATAATAAAGTGACATTATTTTTATTAATATATTGATTTGCTTAGTTCTGTCTTTAAAAAAAAAGAGAAGAGACTTTTGAAAACTGCGCAAAACCATCGCCATTGCAATCAGCTTCTGTTCGCCCGCCGTTGGAGTTCCGGAGGGTTCGAGCATCGCTTCCTTTTTACGTTTTAGCCGTTTTAGCGGATATTTTAGATAGCTTACTAACGAATACCGTGTTCAATAATAGCAAGCGATTACAGAGAGCTGTGAGACGCAGCGTCGCAAGTGGCGGTTAGTCATGGCCGACTGGTGCAAGCGAAGGTGAGGAAGTTTCTTTTGTTTCCGCGAAGTGCGCCGCTGTTTCAAACTTTGTCGTGTACCGTGTGCTTGCTAAGCTATGCTTGACTCTCACTATGCTCTACCCGGTTGTATTTCGTTATTTGAGAAGAGCGTATTTTCAAAACTTATGGCTCTTTCCGCAGAGTGAGAATGATTCGCGTGCGGCGGAACGGAGGGCCAGCCGAGGGCCTGTCCTGAGCGCCGTCCCTACGATGGTCGCCCGACGACGCTTTTGCGGAGCGTTCAAGTACAGTCTGACGGCAGTTCAAGCAATCACAGGTCATGTTAGTTCTGACGTGTGGTCCGAACAGTCTCTCGCCAATGATTTGTTTTATAAAGTGGGAGCAAAAAAAACGTTACAAGAGCGAGCAGCATGATTTCTTGCCCGTGCTGATGCCTGTGCCGTAGAGACGGACGATCTCTTTGCTTATGCCCAAGCGGCACGCTTTCCAAGTTTGCGATTGTGTGTTGTGGATAAAGTGAGTTTGGATGTCACGTTTTTTAGTGGCGGCGAAAGCCGATACAAAAGGGAGAGCAGTTAGAAAAAGCAAAAGCATGAAAAAATGTTAAAAGAATACCAACGTACCAACTCGCCCAGTTATTCTTTGTCAAAGAATAACTGGGGACATGCGATAGTTCATAGCAACCATTTATGTCCGACCCATTATATTGAATCTTTTCTCTAAAAGCTTCAAATTGTATAAAAAAGTGCTTATCATAAATTAAGCCGCACCACTGAATGTGTAATAGCGTATGACTTGTATGTGTGTCCTCAGCAAAAGAAAAGGAGGCATTAAAAAAAGGCCAATCATTTTGTTTGCTTTGTGTTAGAGCTTCTTTCAGGTACACGCAAAATGTGGGTGTCTACATCTAAAAAAGTGTAATTGACATTCCCCGCAGGGCTGCAGGCCTGACTTTGTTGGGCTAGCAGGTTGCAACCTATGGGAACCTGCAGGGACCTGCATCACAAGAGTAAAAGTGACGTCCGCCTACTGATCTCTATTATGGGTGGCTGGAAGATGCATCGAGCGGACAGGTATGAAGACACCGTAAGTAAGCGGCCTGTCCCGATAGCGAGCGCTTGACAGGCTTTTCAACTCTCCCGAGTGCTGGTTTGAGCAGCGTTCAGGGCGCTGGGTTTTTTCTTGTCATCCCAAGAGAGCCTGCTTGTTGCGGAGTAACAGTGCGTCCTGGCCCGAGAAGTCTCCTGGGAAGCCATTCGACGTGAACAATTTTAGATTTTATTTTATCAAAAAGTGTGTAGGTCCCCCTATTCTTGGGATTTCATCCAGAACTAATTTCTGAAGCGCACTGGCACATGCGGAGAAGCGCACTGAACAAAGCAGATCTATCGCAATGGTGACTCCGCGAGCGCTTTGAAAGGTTTGAATGACATAAACAACTTCGTTTGCGCGAGCTCAATATTTCATTCATTTTATGAAGTGTTAGTGTTGAGAATACTTTCCGGGTACAAAATTTTGCAATCAGGAGTAATGTTCAATGCATTCGTATCCATGGAGTAACTTTTTTGCATGACCAATTTTGAGCAATTTCGATAAACTCGCAAAAACTAAGCCTTCGCGAAAATTAGGTCATTTACAGTAGTACAATTAATCTTGAAACCAATATCGAATACCGTATTATACTAAACTTCTCAAATACAATTTTATTATTAGCACACACAGCCCTGAAATTGGCCATTCTCAGATGTTTTCGTTGTGGCCTTCATCAATCCATGTGCTTAAAATGTAGAAGCTGCAATTTTGAATCTTATCTTTTTTTCTTCTTTATGGTGCCTAAGGTTTGCGGTAATAAATGTTGTGCCCTGCAGTGAACAGTATTACCTGTAGCATAGCCCTGGGCATGCAAAGAAGGCACACCACCAATGTCTGAAATATCAGGCTTTTAGAAACGATATTGTGCGATTTTCCTCACCCTTTTGTCAGGATGAAGTTATTACCATCTTGCCTTCCTCACATAGTGGTCCTTTGAGCGAATTATGTGATGTTATATCATAGAGTAACATAGGGTAATTTTCTCTTCTCTTTTTACGCAGGATGTAATGGCATTCCATCATCACAAAGGAGAGTGTACAGTGAGGCAGGCTCGGAAACTTGAATAAAGTGATAAGTAGGATTTCAATTTCTGTCTTATCAATTACGCGAAGAACACTGATCATAATGTTTGTTTTCTACACACACATACTTTCGGTTGAAAAATGCAATGCACCTCTTCTTTATGGCTTTTCTCACACAGTTTCAGAAGACGCCGGTACGTCATTCTCACGAGGAATAGAGCTGCCAAAGATTTCTTTGTTAATTTCCTGACTCATTTTTAAGGGTGCATCTGCCGATGGTGGCGCCTCTGCATTATCATTATCAATTGAGTTGTCAACGGCGTTTCTTAACATTTCACGAGAATGGAGCTATAATATATGAACTGAAATTTCACAGGTTGGAATGCAGCCGTTCAAAGAAACAGCTTTGAAAAGTCAGCTTTTTAATGCAGCCGCCGATTTTTCTAGCCAATTTGAGACCGTTCTTTCCATTCAGAACGCCCGACATACACGGCGTCCCAGATAACTTGCACCATACTTAAAAAAAACACCGGAGGGCTCTGCAGGAGTGAAATCAACTGTCGTTAGCAAGCGTCTGGAGAAAGTGCACCGATTTTTTTAATGCGCCTGGTTATGTAAATAACAAAGATTAATGAGTTAACCTTTCAAATATTCTTTTAAGGGCCAAGATGTCAATTGTAAAGTTGCAGGGCGCATAATACGTTTTCTTGCTTTTTTCCGGCCTTCAATGAACGCACATTCGCGGCGCGCTCGCACTCCTTGATAGGGGAAGCGAGTTGTCACGCGGTATTTTTTTATATTTCGCGGGCGTTTTTTTGAAGGCTAGGAAAAAGGAGCAAGCAAAGTGCACCTTGTTGAAAATGGTTTAATTGGGTGTTTCTTAATGCGCTTTACAACTTTCCATTTCACACCTGAGCTTTTAAACGAAGATTTCAAAAGTTAGCTTGTTACTCTTAATTAAATAATTAGGCGCACTAAAACAATTTCGTGCACTTCCGCAAGAGACTTTTTTAACAGCGTACAGTTGGTTTCACTCCCGCAGAACGCTCCTTTTTTTTAAGTTTGGTGCAAGTTATCTGGGACACTCCGCATATATGTACTGGTAGTGTACATTTAGTACACTAAAAGCATACATGTAGTGTACTAAACGTGCACCTATAGTATGCTAAAAGTACACTCGAGGTGCACTTATGGTATACTACACATGTACTTAGGGTGTACTAAAGGTATACTATTTTGTTTCATAAAAGTGTGAAACTAGTACGATTTGAATACATACCATAAGTTCACTATTAGTATACTTTCAGTGTACTGATTTTGAACGACTTTTTGCTAAGGGAGGGCAATGACTTCAGACAAGCTCCAGTTCATCAAGGCTAACTCCCTACAACAATAAAGCTTCAGAAGCTCTATTGTTTTACTTTTTCGGTTCAAGTAATTATGACATCAGTGTTATTGTCAAACTTATCATTATACTCTTTTTGTAAGCAAGGCAACATCCAGTCAACAGGTGCTCTGGTATCACACAACATCAAAATCTGATGTTACATCAGAACACCAGACTGCTGGTGTCACACCAGCACACCAGTTTATGGTGTCACATTATAACACCATATTGCGGTGAAAAAGTCTGGTGTCACATCAAGTCACACCAGCTCTCGGCCTGGTGTATTTTTTACTGGGGAAGCGCGGCAACCCAGGAATATGGACTTTTCGTTCACCGACGAGGTGAAGATCCGCCCGAAATAATGGAGGGCTTCTATTCTAACGACGATAACGCCATCGAAGAACGGTTCTGCGACGTATGCAAACAACCTCAACATATAAAGGCCACGACGTGACGGCACTCATCGAGATCCAAGCAGACTACTCGGTTCTGAGTGGGAAGCACTCTCGCCACCTTCGGAAAGTTAAGACACCGTGCGATGGCCCATAGATACGAACCGCTGGAGTACACATTGTTACGCCCATTGGAAGGTCGACCGCCCGGGTAGAGATTCCCGGCGAGACGTGTCCAGTAATGTCCGTCGTTCTGAAGGACTATGCGAGACTCCTCGTTCTTTTGAATGGACGTCTTGCGCTATTGCGGCACTGTCATTGATCAGGGAGCAAACGGGTTGACGTTACAAAAACCTCTCCCACCACCGGAGGAAACAACAACGACGTAATGCGTCGTTTGTGTACTTGCCGACCATGCAAACCTGTCGCCGCGGTAACTAGTTTTTATATCTGTAGGAACCAATGAAGCTCCCGGCGTCGAAGTTCTCCTAGAACGCAGCTTCCATTTGCTTCTAGGAAGAGGAGTCGCAAGAAGTGGAACAGAGCTTCAAAACGGGCGTGCCACAATCCTCGTTACAAACTTCCGACAAAAGCCACTAAACCTTACCAAAGGGACCGCTGTGGGCCACATCGAGGAACTTGAGAACTCAGTCACAATCGGTGCTTTATTGGAGGAATTATCTTGACCGTAAGCCCTAGAGAGAGGCACGTTCGAAACATGACATTAATTCGAAGCATCCTGCTACAAAACGACGACGCTTGCTTGACCTACTCGGCGAGTTCGCCAAGTGCTTTGCAAATCTTCAAGGGTGCGACAAACGACGGTAGCAAAGCAACGTCTTGTTTCCAGCAACGACGCGCCCACTGTTCCCCCGTCGCCGTATTGAGTCTTAATAAAAGTAAGAGAGGTGATTTAATAATAAGTACAATGAATGATCACTGAGGACGCCATCCAACCATGAAGTTGTGTGTGGGTGTCGTCGGTTGTCCTGGTGAAGAAGAAATATGGGCTCGTGTTTCTGCGTAGAATGCCGTCGACTAAACGCCGTGACAAAGAAGTACGTCTACCCTGTGCCATGAGTGGACGACACCATGGACCGGCTGCGCCACATCCCATTTTTTTAATCGATGGACTTAAGGAGTTGCTATTGGCACATAAAAGTCGACAAGCGAGACCGTGAGAAGACGGCCTTCTTCACACCCCACGAATTGTACGAGTTTAAACTGATGCTGTTTGAACTTTGTACTGCACCCGCAACCTTTCAGCGTGCCATGGGCTCCGTGCTAGCAGGTGTGAAATGGCAGAGCGGCTTGTCTATCCAGACATCGTTGTGCTTTTACGAGATTTCGACGCGCACCTGAGACGATTCGAGGCGAAGAATCGAACAACCCTACTGAAAAAAACTATATGAACCCATACGGCAAACCATATGGAATAGTATGGATCTATATGGTTCCATATGGCCAACCGTATGGCATGGTATGGATTCATACGGTTCCATATGGCTGAACCATACCGAGCCATACCATACACATATGGTTCCGTATAGTTGGATATGGCTGAACCATACGAAGCCATACCATACACATATGGTTCCTTATAGTTGGATATGGCTGAACCATACGGAGCCATACCATACACATATGGTTCCGTATAGTTGGATATGACTGAACCATACCGAGCCATACCATACACATGTGGTTCCGTATGGTTGTATAGTCTAGCCCATAACAACTATATTCATTCATATGGTCGCACCAGTACCATATACTCAACCGTTTACGTTCATATGACTGCAAACAATTCCACCTTATTGTCACGCGCGTCGCCGACCAAGCGCTCGTGGCCGATTGTTTATCATCTTTAAATCCTACGCAAGGGGCTCGAGGTTTGATGCCCGGGAGCGGGCGCGCCTTCTTGTTGTTTCTGTAAATTTTGAGTTCTGGTAAATTCGAGAACCCTGTTGCTTATTTGTTGTTTGAATGTTCTATGGGCCGAACCTCCTACGCTGATTTTTTCAGGAGCCCACTTGTGTACATAAGGAGCTCCGTGTTGCGAGCCGGGGTCAGTCTCGCCCCAGCATTTGATTGGAAGTGGATATTCTGCTGGTAGCTGGCACACCAGGGAAAAGAAATGCCGGCCGTTGTCCTATATCGGTCTCGTATAAAACAAATTGTGAAAACAGCAATTCGAAGTTGTAAAGTGGCGCAGTGGTAAGGTGTCTGTTTCATAATCAGTAGAACACTGGCGACACTGGTTCAATCCTGTTACAGGTTCGGTGAAAAAAAAAAAAAAAAGATATCCTATGCAAACAAATTTTTAATTTTGATAGGACCGCTAACCGGACGATAGGTCTACGCCCTGGTGACGGACTCACAGTGAGGGAAGAAGGAACACAGACTCCTTTCTTTCCAACCACAGGATGGTTTACTGAAAATCCGATAGACATAAAACAAAACAAACAAAACTCCCGACAGCGAGGCACAACGGACCGCCCCACAGAGAAAGCGCTCAGGCGCGACTTATCATGGAAACACGGCGCTCGTTCAAAGAACATTTTCTGCAAACTCAAAGGAAGAAAAAAAAAACAATTAAAAGGGGGATAAACTATACAAAGTAATATGGGGGTGAGTGGCGCGAACCTGAGTCCGGTGAGTGAGTGATATGGGGGTGACGCGGCCTCTTGCGATGTCGACCGAACTCGGGAGGTCGATGTGCGCTTGGGTGCTGTCGGCGTGGCTCCTCGGCGCAGGCACTCACCCACGAACGCACACACACTTGGGCGCCCAAAGCAGCGCTTGGACCAGGGAGCCCAAACACCTCCCGCGCTCAGCCTTCCGTCGCTACCGCAGTCCCGCCCAAACTTCGCGTTGCGTTCACCCCCCGGCCAAGTCTTCGCGCACACTCCCTTGACTCGGCTCGGAATCAAGCCGAGGTCCTCACTTTCCCAAATTCTAGCTACAGACCCCACTTTCCCTCGCCGCCCCCCCCCCCCCCCCCCCCCCCAAAAAAAAAAAAAATGTTTTTCTGCAGTTGTAACAACAAAATACATAAAAAAAAAAAAAAAAAAACACGTCACACTGGCAAGCCCCGCAGTGAGCCTACCCCAGCTAACCATAAAGAGCACCCCCACTCCGACATCTGGAAGCTATTCCCAACATTCCGGGAAGCGAGTCGCCCATCGCTACCAACTCTCCGTTTCACCTTCAGACCGAGCGCAGTGGACGCCACGAGCCATCCCAGCCGATCCAGCGCCGGGAGAAAGTCGCGTGACCTGCCGGTGGGGCGGGGCGACACAGGGAGCTCAAGGTTGCATGACACTCCCTCAACGCCACATTGGCTGGGATGGCTCCTAGCGTTCCCTGTGCTCGGGCGGAAGGTGAAACGGAGCAACCTCGCGAGAAATGTCTTCGGGACGAGGGAGGGGCCCGGGGGCCATAAAACAGAAAGCGGGCGAGGCGAACGAGGCCCGAACCACCCTGCCGCTCAACGCGCGGGGCAAAGGAGCGTCCGGCGATCGGATGCGCTTCCTCGCGAGAACTCCAAAAAATAAATAAATAATAATAATAATAATAATAATAATAATAATAATAATAATAATAGTCGAATTCTGTGACAAATCCCTATAACGCAGGGGTCTCCAAACTTTTTGGCCAAGGGGCCGGATTGGGAACCTCTCGCAGTCTCGAGGGATAAATCATTAAAACAATATTAATAAGCCCTGATGAGCATTTAAATAGAGGAACTCAAGTTAGAGTAAAAACGAGAAGCAATCAAGGGTGGATTAATACATATACTTTATTTCGAAATTCAGCATATAGGTAATTGTGACATACGATAAGTGTGACCCAGATAACCCACCAGGCACAAATCAAAGCGCATATGAACTCTGGAATATTCGCACAGATAAAAAAACTAACGAGAACGGTAAAACTGTGATGACAATATGCAATAGTTATCACACATGACTCATATCACAATATACACGAGAACGCAAAGGAATTTTAACGTAGTTACAGATATGAAGCAGGAGACTAAGCACGGTGACCCTGATGATGACAACATACGACTATATGCCACAAAATACTAAGCAGTATTTGAGCCGGAATGCATCAGAATTTCGACACATTTACTCGGACATGAGGTGCAGGACTAATGTGAGCGGTGTAGCTGATCCTTCGGCTTTATTATTTCACTGAACTGCGGCTTCAAGCTTGATGAGCCAATAATTAGGAGGGACTTCAAGTGTTTAACAGACAAGTTAGCTCTGTATTTAGATTTTACGTACTTCATCCTTGAAAATGTCTGCTCACAAAGGTATGTAGTGCAAAAAAGCAGTTTATTTCAGGTTTGGAAATTGCTCAGAGCCCAAGGATTTGTAAAACTGTATAAAATTTCCTACCTTGTAGTTTTTCTTCAGAATGTAGTTTGACTGTAAGTCAAACTACCATTCTGAATAAACTACAAACTGTAAGTCAAACTACAAACTAACTCTCCTATCGAAGTCAGAAAACCGTTCGAAAAATTGCCTCTGAAGGCATCTGAGGATTTCCATTGCGAAGAATGAGGGGAATTCCACATCAGTCTCTGTACGGAGCTTTGCACAGGGAAGTGATCCCAGGTCTGGTTTCACACTTGTCTTTCGAAGAGCTGTAATTTCACCCTGAATCCTTTAATATCCATGGATACGTCATGAATAAGACGTGTCTCGCATTGCAATTTCACATTCAGCTTATTCACGTGCTCCGTCAGGTCTACACAGAACGACAATTCCCAAAGCCACTTACTGTTCGAAAGCAGCGGTTCGGGCCGCTTAATTCTTGTCTGCGAGAAATTTCCTTATTTCTTCTCTAAGGTTGAAAAAACGCGAAAGCAGTTTACCGCAACTCAGCCATCGCACGCCAAACGTCTACAAACTCCGATTCACCATCTTTTAGGAATTCACGAAACTGGCTATGATTAAGCCCATGCGACCTTATGTAATTCACGGCTGAAACCACAGCTTTTAAAACACACGACATGTCCACATATCTCCCACAGAGTGCCTGCTGAAGAATCGTACAGCCCCCCTTACCCCCCCCCCCCCCCCAACGCACCGCTTGCGCGGCTGGAGCCGCGTTCGAGATTCTTCTATCCTCCGTCCTCCCCTAAGCTGACAGTGCACTGAAAGCTGCATACCCGCTAAACCAGTCAACTCCCGGTCTTTTGCCACGTGACCCTTTCTGCATATTATTCACGAGTGGAGAGCGAGATCTGGCGATAAGAGACATGCAGTTGATTGGTCCGGCGAACACGCAGGTTCCACCGCACTGTCAGTTTTCGTGTGAACCGAGCATTCAAAATGCCTTTTTCGCTTCGGCGTCGAGCGAGAAATACGATGAGGTGTTCTCTCTTTCCGGTATGTTCGGTGCTCGTCGCGCCGTAGCGTCTTTACGCGCACTTCTGCCCGCACTGGTAGCAGCGGGCCTATACTGGTAGCGGGCCGTGGGCCGGAGCTCAATATATAAGCACCATGGCCAGCCGCGGGCCGGTCAGAAAGCCTCCGCGTGCCGGATTTGGCCAGCGGGCCAGGGTTTGGAGTCCCCTGCAACGCTTAATTTTCTTTCTTTTTTTTTTTTTTTTTGCTGAGACATTTGGCGATATTTACAGCATTTGTTTTCTACAATTAACAATGAAAAAAAAAAAAACAAAAAACGAATATTGTCAACGAAACTTTGCTGACCTAAACGGTAAGTGGAGGACAGTGGGGTAAGTGGAGGACGGGAGGCACTCACTTGATCGAATGACGTTTTAGCGAACGCCCACTAATGAGCAGCCGCAGACTGTCGCTGCGAAGCGGCGCGAACGCAGGCGGGGGGTTAACACGATCTCCAGTGATACACGCGCCGTCCGAAATTGCTGGCATTTTTTCCCCGGGCTGTTGTGCCAGCTGCCGCAAAATAGCCCCACCCGCGTTTGATCCTGCGGTTCTTCCGTCATCGCCGCCTGCGACGCTAGTCTTTTTCTATTTTGTTTTGGGCACAAGTTTGCCCCATTAATCGTTTAGTTTGCTTCAATTTTCATCGCCTCATCAATCGTCATTCGTGAAATTCTGGTGGAGGTGCGGGCTAATGCAGCCCATGAAGCGTACCCCTCCGAGGCTTCACAGCCAAAGCCCACTCAAGAGTACCATCCGCACAAACTACCAAGACCCAAGGAAGCCGCTGCACCCAAGGCCTAACCCCGGAATTCTGACTTTTGCCACTCAAGAACACGCAACCAACGAGGCCGACGATGGACAACCAGTTGTTGCAGACCCCGGTTGCCCCGCCGTCGTATACGTGCCTATCGCACCCCGGACTCCAACGCCTTTCTTCGGTGAGGTCCAAGAGGACATCAAGGATTGGCTGCAACACTATGAAAGCGTAGCCCGCCACAACGAATGGACGACTGAGCAGTGCCTCCACAACCTCTACCTCTCGCTTGAAGGCACTGCGAGGCACTGGTTTGATAACCACGAAGCCTCTTGCACTACATGGAAGTCCTGCCCACCGAATTGAAGCAAACGTTCATCAACCACCACCATCGACAGTGAACGGAGGACTTTCTCCAAATAGAAGGGTGCAGGGCCTCAACGATACCATGACCAGCTTTCTTGAAGATGTCATGGGCCTCAGTACCCGAGCCGATCCAGAGGCAGCTGAGGGAAAGAAACTTTGCGTCCTTAAGGATGGCGTGAAGGGTGAAATTTTCAAAGTCCTCGTTCGCAATCCCGACAGCCGTCGACGGTCTTGTGACTGCAGCCAGCAACATCGAGCGCGCGCTGTCGTCTTGTGCAAGCCATTACCATCGACTTGCTGGCGTGACTGCTTCTCCAATCGTAACATCTTTCCGACTGGACCTAACCTGTGCCGGTGCCGACAGACTTCGGGAAATTGTCTGCGACATCGTCCGGGAAGACCGCTGCTGATCGCCCGTCTTCTCTCTCACTCACCGAAGTCGTGCGAAAGGAGGTTCACCAAGCCTTCCAGCCTTAGGCTCCTGTCACCGTATCAGCACCGGAGGAGATCACTGATCAATTAGTTACGCCGCAGTGGTCCGCCGAACACCACCACCTCCGCGTCCGTACGAGGCAGCCCCCCGACAAGCTCCCTCACCACGCAGTATATCCGACACCAGGAAGATTGGGCGCACGTCCGCCGAGAACAAGCTTTGTCAAGAAAGACTGACCTGTGGCGAACAGCCGACCGACGCCCGCTCTGCTACATCTGCAAGGAAGCCAACCACATCTACCGTGGATGCTCCTACTGCCGACTTGGGCTGCGTGGGTTCGACCTGGACGACCACGCCCGAGGTACGGCGAACACCCTCACAACATCGAAGAGTACCTCCGATGTTAGCCATTCTCACCTCTCTCTGTTGTGAATCCACCGCCTCTCTGTTGTGAATCCCGCTCACCATCACCAAGACGTTCAGCGTGTCCAGTGCCACGACCCCGACGACAGAGCCTGTATCCCAGGGACTCCAGAACCGGGGGGGGGGGGGGGGGGGGGGGGGCAGGGGGGGTCCAGATTCCCCCCAAGATTTCTCAGGATGGGGCTGAGGCCCCCCCTCCGACTTCAAAGAAACGCAAAGCTGTTTATTCATCTATTGTAATTACTCCAGTCAGCGAGGCGGCAGAAGAGGCCGGATCAACGCCAAATAACCTTCTTCCGCTTTGCCCAACAAGGTGGACTGTCAGAATGAAGTCAATGAAAAGGTTCGCTGAAAACCTAGTTCAGGAGACACTGAACGAGCTGCTACAAACAGAATATTCGATTGCAGACAACAGCAGGGCCATTTTGAATGGTTATGGGAGGCTTCTGAAAATGTTTGAAACACTGCTAGGAATAAACATTTCCATAGCTATGTTCGGTCCATGCGAAGAGCCTGCGAGGGTACTGCAACGTTCAACGTTTTGCGCCGCAGGTATCAGAGGCAATGTCCCATCTGCGGTCTGATGTCGCGTTTGAAGAGTTGTGGGACTGCGCAAGCTCAACTGCAATGCGGCTAGTTTGAAGGACCTGCGCAGCGCAAAGCCAACAAAACCGCCAAAAAGGCTCAAAATGAGCAACAAACCTTCTTTACCAGTTGTACTCGATTGCAAGGCAGCGTTACGGAAGGAGTACTTGGAGGATATATGGACTGCATTCCGAGTGAAACTCAACGGGGGTTTGAATATAGCCTGGTATGAAGCAGGCTAGTAAAACTAGAGAGCATTTTAACGCTGATGGGGGAAGACAGTTCACTACAGATGACCTGAAAAAGGCCCTAGGAGCTGCATGCATGTGATTTTGACCTGGCCCGACTCTGCGCAGTTTTTACTTTTGCCGACTCTTTTAAGCAACCTTGATTCCCTCACAATTGACTTCATATTGAGGACACTACAGGCAAAATCCGACGAAATTCGTGACCTCCTGGACCAAGTCGTAAAATATATGAAACTTCTTCATTCTGAGCCTGCATCTGTCGCTTCGGGGGAGCGCTCGTTTAGTGCCTTATGCCGCATTAAAATGCATCTATGCAGCCGCATGATTCAGGGGAGGCTAACATGCCTCCTCATTTTGCGCATTCAAAAAGGAAGAGTGTCGAGCTCAACCTGGACGACATCATCAAAAAATTTGTCTCCAGGACCGCCGAGCGATTGGCGACCTTTAGTCTTCTTCGAGACGATCAACGCACGTGGCTTTGGGGCCTACATGTGGATCTGTTTCCTTCAGCACGCTTTTGTGCACATTTTCAAAATATGCATTAAGATGTCATTGTATATATGTAATTATCTTGGTTTACTGGTTCATTTCATAGTGTGGATGTCTTTTTGAATGAGCATTTCAAGAATAATAAACGTGATTCTCTGCAAACTCAGTTTTGCAATGCTGTGTATCCCCGCAGGAATTTTAAAATTGTCTGAAGCACTGTGCGTAAGTGTTTTTGCCATATTAGTGAGTTTTGGTGGATCGTACGTAAAAGCTTTGAGGGTCAGAATGTGCATGCGCAAAAAAGCAGTACAGTTGAACCTCAATTTAACGAAACCCGATTTAACGAGCAAATTCGGATTCCCCGCGCAGCCTATCCCGAAGAATGTCTTTCTCGACTTTACGAAGTTCCCGATTTAACGAAATAATTAGGGGGTCCCGGCGACTTCGCTAAATCGAGGTTCAACTGTATTGCATTCTACGCGTGTGCATTTCTGACCCACAACTGTGTTGCGTACGAGCCATTAAAACTCCCTACTGTTCTTATAGAGCAGGAAGGAAAAGTGATTGCACATGCTAAGTAAGGAACTTCATGCAAATAATATTTCATATTTTATTAAACAGTAAGTAAAAATAAAATTACAGAAATTTGGCTGCAGCCCTTGTCTCCTATAATAAAATATGCAAAAACAAAATGCTTGACTTCAGCCCCCCCACTCAAAATCTACTTCCGGAGCCAGGAAAACTAGCTGCGGCAACGCCTGGAGGTGGTGTTGCCGAAGACGATTGAAGTCAAGAGCCTCCAAGAACGCAGGAGCACATCCACTCTTCCGAAGCCACGTATCGCAATGACGCTCCTGCAACAGTGCGCAACAACTTAAACGTTACTGAGGGCCACGACGCATCAGCACTTGTGGACACTGGAGCAGACTACACAGTTTTGAGTGGGAGACTCTCTCACCGCCTTCATGCTGTGGGATGGGTTACAGATACGAACCGCTCGAGGACACATCACGCCTGTCAAAAGATGCACTGCTTGCGTCAAAATTCACGGCGAGACGTGTCTTGTAAAATTCGTCGTTCTACAAGACTGTGCCAGAGACGTCATTCTCGGCATGGACTTCGTGTGAATACGGCGCCGTCATCGACCTTGGAGAGAACAGATTGACGTTGCGGACACCTGTTCCGCCTTCAGAAAAACCCCAAACAGCGTCAGCCACCGTCCGAGTATCTGCCGACCACGTGAACCTGCCGCCACAATCATGTTGTTGTACCCGTCGTAGCAGATTCAGCTACCTGCGGAGAAGTTGTTCTGGAAGGCAACATTCAATTGCTCCTGGGAAAACGAATAGGCATCACAGGAGAAATAACTGAACTTCAGGATGGGCGCACTGCGGTCCTCATGACGAACTTCCGACAAGAAAAGCAACACCCCTTGAAAGATATCACTGTGGGCCATGTCGAGGAACTCCGGAACTAAGCCGAAATCACCGCAAGAACTGAAGAGTCCTCGTCACCTCAGCAAGACAGTATGTCTCCCGCACAGGTCGACATTGACCCGAGCTTCCAGACCCGAAACGACGGCGCTTGATTAACCTCCTCGCCGAATACCGGGATTGCTTTGCGACGTCATCGAAGGTGAGCAAAGCCACCACCGTTGAGAAGCACTGCATCATTACCGAGGATGACGTGCTCCCTGTGCATCGGTCACAATACCAAGTCTCCATAAAAGAAAAGGCGGTCATTCAGGAGAAAGTACATGAAAATGCAGAACAACGATATAATCCAGCCTTCAAGCAATCCGTGGGCCTCATCAGTAGTAGTGGTTAAGACGGAACGCTTTGGTTTTGCGGGGACTATCGGCAGCTGAACACAGTGACGAAGAGATATCTATCTACTTCCTTGCATCGACCAAATGCTAGACCGGCTGTGTCACTCTCGGTATTTTTCATCGATGGACTTGAAGAGCAGCTACTAGCAGATCGAAGTTGACAAACAGGACCGAGAGAAGATAGCCTTCGTCACGCCGGATGAACTGTAGGAGTTCAAGGTGATGCCCTTCGGACTATGCACGGCGCCAGCAACTTTCCAGCGTGTCATGGACACCGTACTGGCGAGACTGAAGTGGCAGACCTGTCTTGTCGACCTCGACGACGTCATAGCATTTTCAAGTTACTTCGACGTGCACTTGCGACGACTCCGAGCTGTTCTCCAAGTCATGCAGTCCGCCGGACTCGCACTCAAGCCGTCAGACTGTTCTTTCGCCTCTGACGAGTTGATGTTCCTAGGCCACATGGTTAGTAACATTGGCGTCTGCCCAGGCCCCAAGAAAACTCGTGCAGCCGCGGGATTTCCAGCGCAGACAGACAGAAAGGCCATGCAAAGATTCTTTGGACTTTGTGCCTACTTTCGACGTTTGTTTGGGATTTCGCAAGGATTTCTGCACCGCTCACAAACCTTACGAAAGATGCCGAGATGTTTGAATGGGCCGAGGAGCAACAGCAGGCATTTGCAGGCTGAAGCAAATACTCTAGACTTCTCCTGTTCTTAGACCCTTTGAATAGGACGCAGAAACCAAGATTCACACAGAAGCTAGTAGTGCAGGACTCGGGGCGGTACTGGGTTAAGTGCAAGGAGGCACTGAGCGAGTCATCGCCTATGCAAGTCGGACACTGTCCAAGGCGGAGAGAAATTACTCAATTGAAGAAGAATGTCTTGCGGTCTGGGAAAATCGGCATAGAAGGTTCGGTGCGTAGAGCATTCTAACCTCGAATAAGCAACAGGGTTCTCGAATTTACTAGAACTCAACATTTACAGATATAACGAAAAGGCGCGTCCACTCCCAGGCATTGAACCTTGAGCCCTTTGCATAGGAGCCAAAGACGATAACCATTCGGCCATGAGCGCGTTTGGTCGGTGACACTCGTGGCATTATAACCGGTATGAACTCTATCTACCCATAGGACTCTACATATTAAAACCATAGAGAACCATAAGACCCATATAGTACATTGGCTACAGTAGCAGCATCTTGGTAGTTTACTGGGGGCACGTTTTTCATTCATCTAAAACATCAATATCACACCAATATGCCATGTCGTGGGCAAGGTTTAGACTGGGGAACCAGCAGAGCGTTTTTGACAAAAGCAGTCAGTTACGAATGAGAGAAATTGCAGCAATGTCGCCGCTTAAATCACTTTTACCGGCGAATCTCCCTGTACTTTTAGGTTTAAAAATATTTTTGAATATTGTCACATTAGGGATGGAGGATACATAAGGAACCGAGCAGACATAATATGTACAAGCCCCCACCACGGAGGGAACCCCTAGCGGCAAACAGGTCGGTTCAATCGGGAAGCTTCTGCAGTCGCTGTGTTGGTTGTACATTGCAGCGGCAGCTGTAGTAGTGGATTAGCGGTGTAGTTTCTGAGATGGCTATTCCGCACTAAAAAAGCCAGAACAGTTGCTGCGTGGTTAGATGAAACACTAGATACAAAAATTAGCACGGCCCAAAGTTTTATGGCTTTCCCAGCTTCTCTTCGAATCTGTACGCGGCAAAGCGCCGCGCGACCTGGAGCTGGGTGCGACTTGAGCATAAATGCAACGATTCTCGAAAATGTATTTTGAAAGAAACCTATAATAAACTATTCTATTCTATTCTAAGAAGCATTTCTCACCTTGCAGTTCACGTCTTGCTATAAGCTGCTGACGAATAATACAATAAAATTTTTCTAGCGACAATGGAACAAGGACACCTACAGCTAACCAAAATATGCAGCAAACACTTCACCAGGAAGGAGAAGCAGAACAAGGTCACCCACCCAAGCTAAGACCCATCGATATTTTCATCGGCCTACAACCAAACGTTTTGGCTAAGGATTGGGAATCTGTTGCTGTCTGCAGGGCCGGAAAATATATATGTAAATATAAATGAGAAATAAGCTTAATCAAAAATCCTAAATCAGCGCCTATATACAAAATTGAGTTAGTAAAAAAAGAAGAAGTCTAAGGTGGATGAAAATATGCACTTTATTTTGAAATTCAATATTTAGCTAATTATTATATTACACAATTACTGGAAGCCAGAAAACTCACAATGCATAAATCAATGTGCATAGGAACTTCGGCATGTTCACGGACGGCAGGAGGCTAATAAGAATGACAGAAGGGATGCTGAAAATATGCAATAAGTGTTATTCACTAGCGGTCATAGCTGAGCTCGCTAATGCTGAGCATGCACTATTGGCAAGCTTCCAACATGCCTACAGGCCTTGCACTGACGTCGCATCATCATTCACTAGCGGTCATAGCTGAGCTCGCTAATGCTGAGCATGCACTATTGGCAAGCTTCCAACATGCCTACAGGCCTTGCACTGACGTCGCATCATCCATTTCGCACCACCACGGAAGACTGAGAGCGGAAAGCTGCTCTTGTACGAATTTTGAGTGACAGGTTAGTCTTCAAAAAGAGAATAGGACCGTCTGGGCGAGTCTGGAACACACAAAGGAGAGCCCTGCTGAGAAGATAATTTCTCCCTCCCCTGCCGTGCATGCATTACGAGCAGTCACCTCAAATATGGCATCCAGTGTATACCACATATAGATACGACACAGGACACAAGCACAATATACAATATAAAGAAATTTTAACATACGTAGTTGCCCTTTGGTGAACACTTTCAACTGATCTTACAAGATAAACCTCATTGGAGTTTTGTATGAAGCTGCAGTACTCTAGGTGTTGCAGGACCAAGGCTGTGAAAGGCACCTAAGTGTGTTATGGCCTGTTCTACTAGGCATGCGAAGTACAAAATTCAGCGTTCCACACGTTTTGGACAAAATTGTTGACATGCTGTGAGAAGAAATGTAGCTGAATGTTTATTGCAGGCCTTCTCAATGGTGTTCTGCAAACCCTCGTGGTTTCTGGGGTCACCTGATAAGCGGCACCAACATCCAGTTGTCCGTAACAGCAGTGGAGTCGATTGCAGAGAGGCATTATTATGAGTAATAAATATGTTGAGAACAATTGGACTGGGCACACTGTCTCACGGAACTGTCCAGCACTTGGGCCACTGGAAATGGTTCCATGGTATGTACTGCACTCTGAGCGACTCAACTTCAAGACTTCTAGTATGCACACATTTAATTCGCGTTAATGAGCACCAGTGGAGCACCGTAGGACTCAGCTTTCACGAAAGGCGGGGCAGAACTCGCAGCATAACAGCACCTTGCCATGCTTGTGGGAGGTTCATACTCCAGGTTACGGCGTCGCCAAAAGGGTAATCGGAAAGGTACCAGGACCAGCACAGCTCTACACTTCTTAGAACGATCCTTTCTGTAAGCAGTGTTCTCCACTGTATCAATCGACAAGGTGACCGCCATAAACCGAATCGTGCATCCACGTTTTACGTACCGCTAGAACCGTCGTGGGATGAGTCTCGAGAGTGAGTAAAGGTGCACCAGCTTATTCGGGACCAAGTGCCCATTTTGAGAATTACACTGAGAGTTGAAGCAACACAGAAGGCTCGCGTCTCGCAGCGTCACCTGTAGAATGACCGTTCGGAGCGTCGGGACACTGAAGGTAACACCATTCACATCGAAGAGCTCACCACTGAAGAAGGCCTACCGAGTTTTTAAGAGCCACTAATCGTAGTAATCGCATTCCAAAGACGCCGGGTTGTCGTAGATTGCCTTTCACCAGCTAGGTCATGTAGGGCTGAGGCCAAGGCTGGGGGATCCGACGCCGGAAACGTGCAGGAACCAAGCAGACGACGTGAGGCTCGCGGAGTCCGAGCCACGATCCGAGAAGCCCTAGTTGCAGCCTTGCCTCCGAGAAGACTGGATATTCTTTCCGGCGGGCACACAATACTTAGACAGCACGCCTGCGGCTGATGCGGATCGCAAGAGGTGGATAACAGGACGATCAGTGAACAGCCAATAGGTCCAGCACGGCACAGAGCACGAACAGAGACGATTGTCGCCGCCATGTTAAAATAAAACGAGGCTGAGCCAGGCCAAGCTTTAGTTTAGTACACGCATACTTTATTACAAATAAATATATAAATGTTGAAACAATTTTTATTTATGTTTAAAATTTGTAATGTAAGTCGATTAAAACAGGAACATTTACGTTGCGTCAAATGAGTTTCGTCGTAACACCTGTCGTCAAACCAGCGAACGTCGCCGCATCGCCATCGCCATCGTCACCAAAATCAAAAACAAACCAAGCTGCAAACCAACGTTGCTGCAAACTCTCGGGCCACCGTATTTCGGGCGGTTTCAGGCCTTTAGGCTTACGGAAAAACATCGAAGAAGGTTCTTGAAGAAACAAAGTGTCCCAGGTGCCGGCGTGCCCATAGAGCCAGCTGTGGGTTTCAGTCTACTTGGTGAGTACTTTTCCAGCCCTTTCTTTTCGGAGCGTGTATGGCGTGTTCTTGTGTGTGCAGGCAGCGTGAAAGCGGACGTGTGCGGTTCCTTGTCGCACACATTCTTTGCGCATTGGATGACCCTCAAGCTTTTTCCAAGGAAGTACCGGAACCGACCTGTCACTGAGCGAGCAGTCAAATGGCGGGAACGGACCCAGAGGCAAGGTCCCACGGGGGCGTGGGGCGCCGAGCGAGGCGCTTGGTGAGTGATCGGGGAGCTTTATCTCTTAGATCGGTGTTCAAGGCTTGAGTCCTGCAAATCGGGTGGTGGCTTGGTACCACCTAGCTAGGCGGTGTGTTTTGCGGAACCCATGACTGCTGAAGGTACCAGTTTGCGTCCTAGCGCTCGTATTTGCACCCCGTTTGTTTCCTCTGTGGGAGGTCGGATCCAAGTTCGATTTTCGTCCTGGGAAACTACTCGAAATATTGCGTGACCTGCGCCTTTGGAAGTACCGTCTGTATTGGTGACGTTGCTTGCGAAGAGTATAAGGAGTTATTTTTCGACTGTGGCACTGACTTTTTATACAAAGTGCTGTATATGTAGCGCTCATTTACTAACCCTCTGGCAATACTTTATTGTGAAGGTCGGGAGAAAAAAAACGCGCATTGAGTAGTGCCAAACAACAGAAAAAAAAGGTGTTCCAAACAACTTGAGGAGACCATGAGCTGATTTTCAAGCTACTGCCTCCTCAGCTTTCCTCCTCAGTTCATAAGCAAAGTAAGAAATCATGTGGTCTTATTTCACTGGAACCCAAAGTTTTCGCAGCAGTCTGAGAGTCAGCGAGAACAAAGCCTTTGATAAAATTCACGCTTTACATTTTTGCAAGCACCAACAGCCAAAAAGTATAAATTACGTGTAAGCGATTGAGCGAGCGAAGCGACAAGCAATGGCAACCATTTTGCTATCACTCAGTCAGTCTCGCGACAAGGTAATCGCTTGAAAGCGATGGGAGCAAGCAGTCAAGTAATTGAGCGACTTTTTCTAGAAATTCAGAAACCGAGCTACAGTGACAAGTCTCAGTTGCTCGTCTTGTTGCTTGCTAAACCGCTTACATGCGTTTCAGCCTTTATTGTGCGAATGCGAGAGAGACGTGCCACGAGTGAGTGCTGTGTTGCCAATCATTTCATTTAATTTATTTTCACCTTAAAGGGCAACTCCGCTCGATTTCGGAAATTTTGAGATAATGGGTGATATAAACGTAAAAAGTACTTCAAAAGAACCCTAGACCGTTTGTCTAATTAAAAGCAAAATATATTTCGTGCGATCTTGTTATTTACCATAATCGCAAACCGAAACTGAAACTTCGGCACAGCCGGGCAACATTGTACCCTCAACGTCAGTTGCATACGCAGCCACGTGGAATACAAGGGGTCACGTGATCTACCAGCTAGGGAAAGGGCGAGGAGTGAGGAGGGAGGACGCGGCGGCGAACAGGCAACGCAAGCAGCGACGAAGCAGGCTATGTAGGCGGCAACCCAGGCGGTTAGCAAATAGTATTTGCGGTTAGTCTGTTGGCACCGGTTGGCACGTATGTCAGCGAAACTCATCCCGTACAACTCTCTCTCCCTCGTTTTGTTTCTCTTGTTCTCGTTCATTTCTTTTTTCTTCATCTGTCTCGCCTCTTTGCTTCCTCAAACGTGGAGCGCGTCCGTAGCGCCGCCTGGTAAGCTCTCCCTGGAAAACAAAATACCAAGAAAAAAACTGCGTATGCAACAGACGTCAGTCAAAACGGAAATACAACGTTGGCTGCGCCGCACGTCGCCCGCTAAATTAGCGGATTTTGGTGACTTCGCGCGTCTCAGTTTTTGTCGGCCGGTTTAGTGATCTTTTAGGCGGTATTACGTTATAATATTTGACATTCGGTCTCTCTAGATGATACTAAAGAGGGTCGCAGTGTTTTTTAACAACCGAGAATGAAGCGGAGTTTCCCTTTAAGGGCATGGTCAGGATTCGTGCAGTGTGCAACTCGTGCACTGGCACTTACATGCCATTGTTATACAAATAAAGACAAACAAGAAAAGGAAGCTCATTAATCATACACAGTGGCAATAAAATACTTTTAACAAGAAAAATGGATCCGTAAGCTTGCTAGAAATACTTCTGGGATTACGATGGTGGATGGTAGGCTGTTCCAGTCGCAGATGGCTTGAGAAAGGAAAGACTGATTGAATGCGTTTGTGGAACTGGAAATACAAGATGATGTTCATTCCGGAGGTGATAACAAAGAGTTCTTGAGGTCGGGGCAATGATAGTCGACTTTATGAAGGAGGCAGAGGCGAGATAGCTTTATGCCGAGCTGCAAAGAATTCACTTCTAAGTACCTCTCCTTTCAGGGCTCTATTGCCATTTGCTTACAAGTGCTGCATGGGCCTCGTGCACTGGCACTTACACGCCAGTTCCAAAACTAACACAAACACGTCAGGGGGTTTTAGGCGGGTTAGCCATCCTACAAAATGGTGCTGCTCAGTTAATTTATATCAAGTTCAAAATGAACAGCACTCTTCATTGATGGCTGATTCATACGACGAACTGATCCACACAAAGGAGCACACTCACAAACGACAGGCAGGACGTACCAAACATGTTCGCGGCCCCACACTGCTGAGAAACTCTAACATTGTGCGATCACACTGTGACACAGTTGTCACAAATCGAAATCAACATTTTCTACTTTAAGGAAAGAACTCTGCGCCACTGTTACGTGCAGAGGGAGACTTAACACAATGATAGGCTTAGTGCGAAGCACCATTAGCTTTACTAAACAAAGTCATGATAAAAACAAGCGTAGTCCTACTCGAGGAGACTTTGGCGTAGAAGCGACGAAGTCCTGGGCTCGCCACGGGGCATTTGGAGACGCCTTCACTCACTCCGTGCTTGCGCCTTCAATACACCACAGCCACAAGAAAGTAGGGGTGCCGCAAACTTTTGGCAAACCGGATTTTTAGGTCGAGCATTTGGGGTTCGACTGTGTCAAACCGGTTCGACAAACCTTCGAAACTTTTAACCAGATTTGACTTGTTCGACTTTGTGGACAGCGTGGCAAGACCATGATACAAGCATGCCTAGGTCTACAAAAATTGTGTTTCACTCAAAAGGTTATTTTAATTTTATAAACAGTTGCAAATAAAAGAAACTAACTCTAACTACTGAACAAGTTAATAACTTACTTTTTTGTACTGTATTAACTGGAATAACCAATAGGTGCTGCCCTTAATTCATCCCTTAGCCATCACCATCCAATCCGAAGCCAACTGGCCAGCATGTCGCGCGTGCGAACAGCAGTCGAACATTTTTCTAACTTTTCGCAAGAAGTTGGAAAAAGTCGAACCTGGTCAAACTCGAACGTCGGCTGGTTTGTGACACCCCTACAAGAAAGGTCTTGCTGGCTGAACGGTTCATTGGAGATGCAAAGCGCTTCCGTCGTTCTAGACACGATTTGACAGAAGCTTTTTGACGCAGATGAATACCAGAATCTGCACCGTGTCAGCCCGGCAAAGTTCCTCATACCAACTTTTTTGATATGAGAAATGGAATGAAAGAATGTTTTGTGGCAATAGTTAGGGTCATTTTGCTTTAAAAGTCTTACTTCCAATTTTCAGAAAGGCACAAGCATTGGAGACCAGCTGCCTCCACAATCATGCCCCCCCTGCTTTCCTGGTAGTTGCTGTTGGTGAGTAACCTGAGCCTTTGTCTTTTCTACCTTTCTAATAGAAATGAATGGTTCTTCCACACGTGCTAAAGTGAGAAGTATGCTACTGCTATGTTTTTCAGTTTTGTAACCCTTTATTTCCTCAGACCAAAAATTTTTCTTCAGCTTGGTTCAGATGCCCAATACATTCATGGAATATTGTGTCCAGAAATTTCAATTGTGCATTGTGTGTATGTTTGGGGGGGGGGGGGGGGAGCTTACTTCGCTGGTCCATTTGGTAGACAGGACATTGTGAGAAAGAGAAGTGTAGATAAAATACAAGTGCAAGTACTTGTATTTTAGACATGAAAAAATTAGAATATGAAACAATATGACGTCCTGTCTTCCTCTTTCTTGTTACTTTCTGTAACCTAGTCTTGTGACTTAGAATCATATACTACTACATAAGATTCAATGACATGGAAGGTACTGCAGCTCCTTAAACCCTTAAAAAACACATGCAAAGGAAAAAAAACATTTTTTTTTTTAAAACAGCCTTGATGGAAAAAGATTGCTTTAGAACAAATTTACAACGAAAAAATACAATTTTTAGAGCTATATTTATGGCGCAAAACGAATTTGTAGTTGGCGCCCGTGAGAGCCGTCGCTGGTCACGTGTTAGACCTGTGCACCGCCGCGCTGTGTCGCCGAAGCCGCGGAGACCCGCTGCCGCCGCATGCTAAGCACTGTGCGCTGCCGCTCCAATGCATTTCTCTACGGCGGCGCCGCCGTCGTCGTGCAAGTTTGTGTGCTCTGGGGTGCCGCCGCCGTCATCTTACCGGTGCACAGGTTTATCACGTCTGCTTGCGCTTTTTCAGGAGCTTCCTTTGGGCTCTAAAAGTAACTTATTAATCTTTGTTTTTTGTTGCACTTCAATTGAAGATGAATAAGTAACTTTTCGAGACCATACGAAGCATCCGAAAGAGTGCAAGTACCGTAGAATACTGTGCATCCGCCCACACCACACTAAGCGCCCATTCCCAAATTTGTAGGATCTTAGAAAATACACAAAGTACATTTTTTCCATTTTTTCACGATTATCTCCAAAGTTTGAGTGGGCGCTTGCTCGGTATTTTACGGTACCATGTGACAAATAGCGGCCAATCACGTGATAAATAAGGGCCACTTCTCCGCGGTGCCCGCGGGCGCCAACTACAAATTCGTTTAGCGCCGTAAATATAGCTCTAAAAATTTTTCTTTTTCGTTGTAAATTTGTTTTATGACTTCCTTTTCCTAATCCGGCTGTTTAAAAAAAAAGTTTGCTTTCTTTGCATGTGTCCTTTAACTGTTTTAAGCAAGCCTAGCTCTTCCACCTAGAGCCGTTCCCTAGGGGTTTAGGAGGAATGTAGCACGTCCACGCATCCTACCTTGCCCCTTGGCTGTTTTGGACGTCCCAGGCCCGCTCCGAGCTTATTTTGCGGTGCAGCTGAGAGATGGCAGCACGCATATTTTTATTGTACACGTTTTTAAGGATGGCGACCGATTGTGGAGGCACGTGCGGCCCAAGCCGCACAAACTTTAAAAAAGGAAAAAAAAAAAAAAAAAAAAATTAGGATGAAAAACTGTAAAACAAAAACCGGTTAAGTGGTTAAGGTGAATATTGTGCGACATCATTATGCAGTTTCCTTGTTTCTTCGAGAATATCTAATTGGATACGAAACACATTTTCATGACGTGCAGGCAACGTCAACAAAAATGTTAAGTGATTGCAGACTCCGCAGTCCATCTGTGGCTGATTTACACGACGTGCTAATCCGCGGATGGGTTTATCACGTGACAAGACGTCCATGGAACGTTAGTCCCCCAAGCGCATCCACACTAAGGAGACGAGCAGGCGACAGCGAGGACATACTATACCTATTCGCAGCCTTGCAATTTTGCAAAACGCCTACATCGCAGTGTGGCACTGTTTTCCAAGAGCAGAAGTGATGTTTGCGACTAGGATCACGGTGCTATCATGAAGAGGAATCGTTGTGTGCCGCTGTTACATACCAAGTGGGCTAAAACATAGTTGCAGGCTTAGAGCGAAGTGTCACTTACTTTATTAACGACATGACACAAGTATGATCCTGCTTCAGGAGGCTTCAGCATCATAGCGATAAAGTCCTGGGGTCGCGGAGAGGCATTCGGAAATACCTTTACACACTGCTCGCTTGTGCACCACTCTTCAGCACAAGCCATAAGAAAGGTCTTGCTGGATGGAAAACTGGGTGGATCTGCAGGACAGATTGCAGCATGCTAGGCGAGTTTTGACAAGCTTCTTGACACCAACCCGGAGGAGTACCAGGACCTGTGGCGTGTCAGCCGGGCAAAGTTCTTGCAGCTTCTTTCACGCGTGGAGATTTAAGAGTGGCGCGACAAAGCAATGATCCACTCTCTTTGTTTGACTGATTTGAAAACAAAAATATTCGTGAGCTGTTGCTACTCCACCATAAAAACGCTTTTCGAGTTACTCACTTGCCAAAAATCTGCGATTAAGGAGGCACTCTGCCCTTTCAGTATGGGTGTCCGCGGACGAGGGACAAATCTCAGGAATAGCCTACATGATGGCAACTTGACAAATGGTGCACTGATGAAAATTGCAATTCGATGTATCATGTGAATTTGCCATTATTTGGCAATTATCCTAATATGATCAGTTGATCCTAATTAAGAAAGAACAATTGTTTTCTGAAACAATGTAATGAAAGGAGGTTTTTATAAATAATGCCTGCTCATAATGGAAAAGGCTTGGTGGATCAGAGACTTTCCATAGATCAGATATTACGAATTGCAGGCGTATGCTTAATTGAGAGAAGAGTAAAAGTACAGGCAAGGGTGGTGAATTGCATTCATAACTAAACCTGAGACGCCGGAAGAAGGACGCGAAAAAGAGAACATCAAACACAACACGTCTCAACCACAGCTGCATTTTTTTTTTTACTTCTTAGTCGGTGGGTTGACTTTGGCAAGTGTGGGAACGTTGAGGGCAGTTCTTTTTTCCCCCTTGCTGACAATCTGGGGGTGTGACTTAGTGTGAGGGTTCTTGGCATTGACTGCGGTGTACCCCTATAAAATGGTGTGGTTTTAGTATGAACCTGCAGCTGTGTTCGAGACATTATGTGTGTCGTCCTCTTTTTTGTGTCCTCCTTTTTCCTTCTTCCGGTGTCTCATATTTAGTTATATATGCTTAATCCATGCTCAAAGTGAAGACATGAGCTTGTGCTGGCATTGCCAACCTTGTGTGCATGGTCTATGAAAAGTGCTTAATGACTGTGGTTAAGAGAGAGGAGTTTCTGCTTTCAAGAACAGCATGGGGTGAATGGAAAAGTGTTCTCACAAACAATGAATTCTCCGGGTTACCCACTCAGTCTAACGGAAGGATGTAGGATAAGCATTTTGAATTCTTTAGGATTTGCCAAGGGATAAAAAAAAAATGCACAGAAAAGTAGGGGGAGGAGAATGGCACAAACATTTTGGGGCTTGTGTTCTTACATTTGAATTTTTTGTGCAGGAAGCATTAAGGCCCGTTCACACTCTTGCAACCGAGTATGACCGTGAGAGACGAGACCAGTTTTCAAGCCACTTGCAATCTCTTAGAACCAGCTGCGTTCTGGCGCATCCCGTCCTAAGAACTCGCAAAAGGCTTAAAAACCGGTCTGGTCTCTCTCGGTCTTACTCGGTCACAAGAGTGTGAACGGCACTTTACTGAAACAGCACTTCAGTCCTGGGTGCAATAAGTCATTGCTAGTCAATACCTGATTCCACTGATGCATATCAGGCAAACACCTCTTAAAGGGGCACTGACACCCCAAAGGTCGTATTTATTTTTATTGTCTAAAACGATGCAAGTTGCAGTCATAGACACGCAAAAAAAAAACGCATCGCAAAAAAAAAATTTTTGCGCGCGCGCGCGCCTTTTTATTTTTGGCGTTTGATTTTCCCGCCTCTCGCCTCCTCGCTTCTTTTGATCGGTGACGTCAAAAATCAGGAGATTTAGAAGCTTTGTAGGCGACATCTCTATAACATTTAATTACGGCAATCCTAAAACATGTTTTTTAACGCAATTGCGAACGCACTACGGCCCTTCTTTTTGAAATACCAAAAATCGGGAGTTTGTTGTGGTGCCGTCTCCTGGATTTGTATCCTCAAACGGAAAACAGGCGACACCGCTCAAAACCGGTCCGCCGCAACGCCGCCGCTCGCTCCTTTCCTCCTCGCTTTGGGTCGCCATGGCAACAGCAGGGAGTGGTGAAAGAAAGTCGACTCTCAGGTCTCCGCAATTTTTGACGTCAAGGCACCGGCGCCGATCGCGCGGGAACTTCGAATTCGGCATTTGGAAATTGTTTTTTTACTTCACAAATACTGAATTCCCAAATTTCAAATTTTGAGGGTAATGTCCCGGCATCGTTTTCAATAATTTGGGTAATAAAAAAAAAAATAATGATTTTGATGTGTCAGTGCCCCTTTAAAGGGCCCCTGGAAAAAAAAAAGTTTTTTTGAACAGTTTGATAAGGACACTCGTGCCAAAAAATAAATTTTATGCGAAAATAATTAATTTTTTAGAGCAATATTGACGGCAAGAAATTTATTTTAAATTCTGCGCGCAAAGTCCATGACGTCCCGGAATGGTCATTCGCTCTCGCCACCTCAACACAAAGGCGAAGCTGATCTCCCTCTCCTCTACTCGCTCGAAGTGCCCAGAGGAAACAGGTGGAAAGGAGGTGACTACCGACTAAATTGCGTCTCGCGCCGTCAATATTGCTCTGACCAATTTTTTTTTCACATAAAATTAATTATTTGACACGTGTGTCCCAACAAGTCTGTTTAAAAACAACATTTGTTTTTCTTTTCTGGGGCCCTTTACTGAAACAACTTTGCTCTCATTGTTCTAATTTAACACTATTGTGGGAAATGACTTTCAGGAAGCATGAACTGCAAAATTCGCACGTGAAAAGGATTGGTAATTTTTAACAAGATGTTTTGTCTCTTCCAGTTGTACCAAAAAGTGCATAAGGGGTGGACATTACTTAACCATCATTTCAATCCTGGGGACATGGAGTCATTGCTAACCAGGACCGGTCACTGCTAGCCAAAACAAGACTTCATAGGTGCATATCAGGTTAGTACTTTTTTCTGGTATTTATTTTTTTATTTTAACGAGAAAACCTTGAAATGTAGAACAGTAATTCTTTCAGAATATACATAGTTTCTAATTTCCAGAGAATTGAGCTCATCTTTCTGAAGTTCCAAATCAAAAGCACAGGCTGTAACCTATTTTTGCCAAACATCTTGCAGTTTTGTTGGTTTGCTTTTCATAATGAACGATTCAACTCTGTTGGTGCAAGGGCATCGATAGATTTCTGGAACCATTAAACACAGATGGAGCACCTTATCTGGCGTGTGGCTTGTTAAAGGGATACTGAACCGAAATTTGAATTTCGCGAAATAAGGCTCTAGAAGCGTTGAACAGGACTCTACGAACTCCAAAACATTACTCGTACATCGATATCTCAAACAGATCGCTGCACTTTTGGAAAAGAAGGGCACGATCAAGCGAGGTCTTTGACATCACTGTTCTCCGGGAGAATTTGAGAATGAGGGGAAGCGGCCTCGCTTCTCTCCTCCTCGCTTCGGTTCACCAGCTTGACACGGGACGTAGCGAGGAGGAGAGGGAATAAGAATCGTGACGTGCCTTGTCTCGTCGGCCTCCTCGGCCGGGCACTTCTTTTCTAAAAATATGGCGATCCGTTAGAGATATCGCTGTATGAGTGATGTTCTTGGGTTTTGCACCGTCCCGCCTATCTGTCCAGCCTTGTTTTGTGAGTTCAAATTTTCTGTTCAGTATCCCTTTAACCTCGAGGTGTATGTCCTATGCCTTCTTCCAGGTGCTGGGCATGTTGAGTTTGCGATCCTTTACCCTTACTCCGAGTGCAGCAACTATACTCTGTGTTTCACAATAACTTGACGAGCTGTGGAGGCTGCGGCCTTCCCGACCCAATAAGAGCGTCGAAGCAAGGCACGTGACAGCAACCCCATGGTTGAGGTCGCTGTCGAATCGCTTGGTTGAGATTGCTGTCGAATCGTTTTTACGAATCGCCTACAATTGCTGAAAAAGTAGGTCCCGTAAACAATTCCGGTAAAGTGTAAACACATTGGAATCTATATGGAGATCCCACTGCATCGCAAAAATTAGAACCCGCGAATTATTTCAAAACTTCAGCTTCGACCTTAATTGCGAAATATGGAGCCCGCGAAAAATAAGTCTGCAGTAAGCACAAATAAAGTTATTTCCTTATGAATTCCAGGATTTGAGTGTTTCTGGCTTACATTTGTCTAGTCTAAACTAAAATTTTGTGCTTAATGGACTGCAGGGATGATTTACTTAACTAAAAGTTCCTGTTCATGCATAGAATAATTTATTAATTATACTATACTAAGATTATGTGGCTACACTTCCATTAAAGGTGTAGGGAAACGAAATTTCAGCGCTCATTTTCTAGCTTTAATGTGTTGCATGTTGCACCCTAACCTCAAAATCACCAGTGTTCCGTTGAAAAGCACAAGAAAACTAATTTTAAGGGGGAACACTACTCCGGAAGGCTAACTTTTGAACCGATTGTCTTATTTGCATGAAATTTGCAGGGTGTACTCAGGGCACTGGACAAAGATGCCGTGGAAATGTTCAACCCTATAAATTTATCCCACGATGAGTTACATAAAAGTTCATAATAAAAAAAGTGTATCTGCTGAGGAAAGCTATTGTTTAGAAAGGGTAATGAAAATGGCCAGTTTTTTTTGCTGGAACATACAGCAGAATACTTGCTTCAGACAACTATGAAAAGAAATTTCAAAAATTATAAAATTTATTCACAAAAAAAAAAATATGGAAAAAAATATTTTTTTTGGTGTACATTTGATTAAAAGAAATATAAACTTTTCATAACAAAAGAGCAGAAAAATGCAGAAAGTAAGTTCACAGTCGTGTTCTCCAGAAAATTTCGATATAGAAAAACCAAAATATATCTGCACGCATAATTTGATAATGAAATGATAGCTTCCCTGAACTGATATTTGACACTGAAAAGTGAACCTGAGATAAATGCACTTGAAGTTTCATGATAACGCTTTAAAAATTAATTTTTGCGTCTTAAATGTCAGAAATTCTTTCCACCATTGTAGGTGATGTCTTCTTGAAACGTCTTCTGATATACTGACATTGCTTTCAGCTATTTTCCCTTGTGGATGACGAGTGCTACGCAGTGCAGCACACCTCACCAACATATAAAGAATAATTTTTTGTGACACTGTTTGTTAGCGCACATTGACAAGGCTTTGTGAGAGTGTTTTTTGTCATCCATACATGCCAAAACTTTGAAAGTTCTAAATATGCATTTTTTAAAAAAAAAGGTGCAATTCAAGGTAGTGTCCCCCCTTAAAGCTAAATAAACGACTTTCAATGTGCACCTGGTGGATGCATTCTGTTATGATCGGCCACCCAGAGAGCAGGTTCGGCTTCCTGGCAGCGCCATCGACCTCCCATCGACTGACCAGAGTCTCGGGCTCGGCATTCTGGCGCCGCCGAACATGCTGACCGACGCGGCGTGGGTGGGGTGCAGCTTCCGAGCGACGCCGAGCGGGCCACCCGGCACAGCGGGAGCTGACCCCCCTGACACCCCGCTGAGAAACAGAGGCCCGCTTCCTCTGCCTTCGGACCGGGTGCTAACGAACGATGGAGACAAGTGGAGACGTTTGGGTCTCGGCGTATGATCGGGACAGCTGCCTGTTCCTGCGTTCTTCTGGGAAACGGGACGAGAGGGATGCTTGGACCGGGGTGTGACCACGTGGGAGGTCTGCGTCCCGGGAGACTGCAGAGACGTCCCGTGGTGACGAAAGTTGTATGCTATGTAAGTTGACGAAAGTTGTATGTTATGTATTTTCCGTCATGCGGTGATGTATTGCCTTGATAAATGTTTGTGATTGTTTTCAAAATGTGAAAGTTGCAGAAGGTAGATGATTTTAAATATTAGGTCAGTCATAAAATTTAAGTCAATAGAACCTTTTCCAACGTCAGTGCGAACGCCTGTCCGCCATTGCTTGCTCTCATACTCTGAGCATATACTGAAAGCGAGCCCTGCGTCAGCGTTCAGCGAGAACTCAGATCCAGTCACGCACTTCGTGAGCAAGCAGTACTGACAGCCATTGTTGCTTGATAGTCTTTTGAAAAGGGTTTACTGACTAGATTGATATTGTACAAATTATTTTACGAGAACATGTAATGTGACTGTCGGTTTTGTTTACATTACTTTCAGATGCCCCGACGGAGGTGCGTCAGCCTGTGACCAACTGGGAAAGCAGATGCAGCTCGCCTCAAGGAAATGCATCATTAACATGCACGAGCTGCTTCAAAGCCTGAGACTGGAGGACAAATAAACGAGCCTGCGGGTGGAATGCATGTTCACAATTTCTCGAAGTTCGAGCATTTCTCTGTGCATGCACTTTCTGCTATCTGGCATAGGCTTTAAAAGGAAAGTGTTTCCCTGCTGAACTTCATGTTTCACTGATGAGTGAACCATGTGGTTAACACGATCGATATACACCAATACGCGGCTCTGACGTAACGTTGCTACGGTGGCGCTGCTACTGTTAGGGCGCATGTGCAGACGCTTTACGTCACGTGAATGTCGCTCTTGCGCACACGCAGTGCTTGCACCTCGTGTAGAAACTGAATTTGTTCACACCTCGTGAAAGCTTGTTGGTAAATAGTGCGTTGGCCTATAGATCATATCAACGATTTAAACTGCATGAACAATATCATCCATAACAACCATAGGCCATACAAACCATATGGACCATACAAACCGTACCAACCCGTATCAACCATATGACCCGTACCAACCGTATGAACCATATGACCCGTACCAACCGTATGAACCATATGACCCATACGAACCATATGACCCGTACCAACCATATGACCCGTACCAACCGTATGACCCGTACCAACCGTATGACCCGTATCCCATAACGCTATATGAAGACCCGTATGGAAAATTCATATGGTTTTTTTCAGTAGGGAAGGCTGTTGGACTCACCTTCAAGCCCATGAAATGCCGTTTCGCCTATGACGAACTAAAGTTCTTATGCCACATCGTGAAAAACGAGGCTGTTCGCCCTGACTCCGAGAAGGCGCACGCCGTAGCCGCATTTTCACCGCCGTCGGACAAGAAGGCCGTTAGAATATTCCTGAATCTCTGTGCCTACAATATGCAATTCGTTTAAGATTTTGGCAGGCTTTCGGCGCTGCTCACGCTTCTCACAAAGACGCTGTGAAGATCTATTTGGGAGAAAAGCAACAGTGGGCATTCCACGAACGGAAGCGGAGACCCCTGACACCACCGATCCTCGGTCATTTCGATTAGTTGGCAAAAACTGGAATCCACACCCAGCTTAGTGATACCGGACCGGGCGTGGTACTGGTACAACAGCAGGAGCGTACGGAGCGAGTGATCGCTCACCCAAGTCGGAGGCTGTCTAACGTGGATTACAACTACACGACAATAATAATGCCAAGCTGCCGTCTGGGCGATAACGAAGTTCCGCCCGTACTTTTATGCTACTCCGTTCCGCGTGGTTACAGATCACCACTCGCTGTGCTGGCTCCAAACCTCAAGGATCTCTCTAGACGCCTGGCCGGCTAGGGTCTCCTACTGCAAGAATTCGACATTACCATTACGTACAAATCTGGTTGCAAACACAGTGAAGCCGAGTGTCTGTCGAGAGCCCCAGCCGAGTCAGCACCTACCGTGGCGACGAGGAGGACGAAGGTTTTCTTGTCGCAGTAAAGTTAGCCAAAATGTCTGGCCTTCAACGGGACGACTGCGAACTCCGTGCCATGACAGAGCACCTGAAAAGTCAAGGAAGTGCCGTGCCTTGCATTTTCCTGAGACTTGTCAAGCTTCTCTATTCGACGGGGTGTTCTCTTTAAAAAGACTTAAAAAGAAAAAGACTTAAAAAGACTTAAAAAGCAAACCAGAGTGGCTACTGACGATACCTACCAGACTTCGGGCAGAAATCTACCAAGCCTGCTATGACGAACGGACGGCTGGGCACGTTGGCTACAGCAGGACGCTCGCCAGAATTCGGTAAATGTACTACTGGTCAAGGCTACTGAGGAAGGTTCACCTTTACACTCAATCACGTCATGAGTATCAGCGACAAAAAAAACACCGACGAAGCCATCAGGACTTCAGCATCCAATTGCTCTTCATCCACGCCGTTTCAGTAATTTGGTATCGATTTACACGGCCTTTTCCGCAGTCGACGTCGGGAAACCACTGGATAATCGTCGCCAGAGGTTATCTCACAAGGTACGCCTAAACAAAAGCCCATGCTTCAAGGACTGCTGTGGAAGTCACCTAGTTTTTCATCGAGTCCATTGCCCTCCGTCACGGCACTCCTGAAGTTCTTATTACAGATCGCGGTTTATCGTTCATGACATAACTGCTGCAAGAGATCCTCCATCTCAGCCACATCAACCACCTTTGAGCAACAACGTACCATTCCCAGACTAATGGGCCGACGGAACGCCTAAAGAAGACTATAGTCAACATGGTGTTGATGTGCGTCAACGTGGCAAACATGTCGGGGGACAAGGGCCTGCCGTATGTCACGTTTGCCTACAACAGCGATTCAAGAGGCCACTGGTTTTACACCATTCCATCTTATGCATGGTCACGAGGTGATCACGATGCTTGACGCCAACCTACCTCGCAAGCCAGATGGCATCAGAAGTCACGACGCACAGGTGGTTCCGAAACGAGTTTAAGTCCACAAGCTCCTTCAAGCCCCGATACAAGAGCAGGAACGTGCCGACGCTGACTGCTACAACCTTCGTCCTCTAGCCGTTCACATCCAGACCGGAGACCGGGAGTGGGTGTGGGCACCGACACGTCGTCTTGGCCTCTGTGAGTAGCTTTGAAAGCGCATTTTTGGACCATTCAAAGTCCTTCAACGCTTGGGAGGTCTCAACCACGAAGTGGTGTCCCACGCTACACCCGCATTATCATGATGACGGCGACCGCGGCACGAAGTGGTTCACGTCGTTCGACTCAAGCGATTCAACCCTCGATGGGACGTTTTTGTGCTCCAATTGGCTCTTTAGTTTACTGTTCCTTTCATTTGATTTGTTTTGTGTTGTGTTGGACTAGGCGATGCACTCTTCAATTTAGGGGGAGTAATGCCGCGAGCGCAACGGGCCACTTGGGCAGTGTGCCCGTGGCCGAACGGTTCTCATGCTTGGCTCCCACGCAACGAGGTGAGATTCGATGCTTTGCCGTGGATACACATTATTGTTGTTTCTGGAAATGTCGTATTCTGGTAAAATCGAGAACACTGTTGCTCTTGCGAGGTTAGAATATTCTACATGCTGGCCCTTCTACGCCGATTCTTCCAAAAGCCCACACGAGTACATAAGGCGCTCCGCTTGGCGAGCCGGAGTCAGTGTCGCCCCATCGCTCGATCCTGCTGTTCAGCGAACTTCGACGCCTGCTACGCTAACTCTGTTCTATTTTGTTTTGGGTATAAGTTCGCCCATTAAAGTTTAGTTTCTCCAGTTAATTCGCCCCCTAATCATTTGTCATTCGTGACAATATCAAGGTTATTAAACTACCTTAAATAGCCTAGCGTAAGAATTTGCAAAACTTTGCCGAGATCAACTAAAATGTCATATACTTTGTTTTATTATTTTAAATCACAACGTTTTTGTTTTGTTTTATTTACCTTACTAAAATATATCTTGATAGTGTCGAAGAATAGTCCCACTGGAATTGCTTGAGATGTGACAAAATAGCGAGCGGTCAAGCTTGCTTTTTCAAACAGGTGAGAGAAACGGCCGATCTGGTTTCGGCCGCTTCAGTAATAAATAACTTGCAAAAACAAATCAGCCAAGCTTGCCGCTGGTCTTTACTTTTATTTACAGAATAAACCCAAATTTATATATTTTTGTAAAAATCAGAACATCAAACACAAAACCGTGCCTTAATGAGATTAAAGCAACGAGATATGTAACAGGCTTGAGCTGAGCTAGTTGGTTCATAGTTCACTTAAGGCCAGCTGAACTAAAAAAAAACATACACATAAATGTGTATGTTTTTTCTAGTTCATCTGGCCTTAAGTGAACAAGGAGATATTTTTTACACTTTAAGGGCGATATCTTTTGGGCGCAAAGGCTAGGCGAAATGTCAAGTATAGTTATCAGAAAAAAATATACTCGACCTAACTTAGTCGGCAGCTCAAGAAACACCGTTATCTGTGCGCACAAATTTTATCTAGGCGCTTTAATTCAACAAATATGCAGCGCCTTCCTGCGGGACAGATTTTTAACAGAAAATTCCGAGACTAATTAAGGAAAAAGAAAAAGAGCGAAGGACAACAAAACAAAGTCCTGGCTTTTTCTACTGTCTCGGGGTTTCGTCTTAAAATATGTTAGATTTCCTCCAGCTAACTTAATCTGTAACGTTTCGTTCATTGAACCAGTTATCTATAACATCATGTCGCTTTTAAATTTTTATTTTCTTGATCCGACAAATCAATCGCCAAGCGGCGCTACCTTTCAAGGAGACGTCCCGATCCACCTGGGTCTTGAAATATAGGGCCTGCTGAACATTTATGCCGAGGAAGTAGGTTTTTAATTTACAAAAAAATAACAAGTCAATCCTCAAACTTATTTCTCGCTTCGTGGGGTCGTGTAGAAGGGGAACGCGACAGAACAGCACACGACAAAACAGCACGCGACAAAACAGCACGGTCATAACAGCACGCGTCAAAACAGCACAGCGTCAAAACAGCACGGCGACAAAACAGCACGCGTCAAAATAGCACGCGACAAAACAGCACAGCGTCAAAACGGCACAGCGACAGAAGAGCACATGCCAAAACAGCACGGCGTCAAAACAGCACGCATGCAGCAACTTCAAGCGCGCTCTTCACCTCTTTCTGCGCGAATAATTTCGAACCTCCTTGACTATTTCATTTATTGTCGCAAGGTTATAAAAAAAAATGCCTATTTCAGTGCTTATCATACTCCGCAACCCTAACTCCAATATAGCATCTAATTTGGCACTCATGAAAGTGGTGACAAGTTGTTCTCTTCGACAAGAAAGAGCGCACTGAACGGCAATTATCGTGCGGCGATTTTACGGATTACAATATATAGGGCAGTGTTTGCTTTGCCTTTTCAGGGCAAAAATTATATATTTTGGTTTTGAAAAAGTGGCGACCTGTTGGCATCTTCCACAAGTCGCCCTTCGACGAATTGACCTATTTGACAAATTGGCCATAGATAAGTTGGCTTTCGACGAAAGCCAGCTCGTCGAAAGCCTGCTTCCCGCCTCTTTAGTATCTAAATCACCACTTCAATCTTTTAGGACTGCTTTAACCAGCCATTTCCGTCAGCAGGCACCCTGACTGCTTTGTCTCTTGTTAGTTTTTTTTTTTTGTATTTTTTTCTTATTTCCGTATTATGGTTTATTACTTGCCCGTCCCCTCTGTAATGCCCTCGGGCCTTGAGGGTACTGAAATAAATAAATAAATAAATAAATTGGCCTAGACCCTTCAATCCTTTTCAGTGCCTACTTTGACACGTGCATTTTTTAACTCCATATGCTATATTTAGGGTTCATCGTTTTCGCCTTAAACCGAATAAAATCGGTAAACCTACGCCGAATTCATTTCTCCGAATTTTGTTTTACTGAAAAAGGTCAGTTTTTCGAGGGCGTTTGGAAGAGGGGGGGGGGGGGGGGGAAGGGGGGTGACTCGATCATTACTGACCGTGTGACCACTTCCTTTCGCAGTTTGCGTCCTGTTTTCGAGATCAGTTCAACTTTCAAAAAAAACCTCCAGGGGCGCAGGTGTCTTCAGGACGAAAGTTGGGTTTCTGCACTTTATAGGTTTTTGTGTGCAGAATTCTTTGTTTAAATAAGAAAGTTTAATCACGAACTGAACATTTTTTAACAGCTCTAGCTTCCGTCTACTAAAGGAGGGCATAAATACGATTGTTTTATTCACGTTTCTGTGGTCGGCGCGAACTTATTACCTCTCGCAGTCGTGAAAATGGGGAAAAAGACGCACTGAGTACAATGCTTGCGAATTTTTAGATTTTGATATTTTCCTCTCCAACCGAAGTGGAATAGTGAAGATCATGTTCGTCATCTGTAAAAATACGAGACCACGACAATAATGGCAGATCAGATTAGGGCCCCAGTGCGTCTTGCAGAACAGGTCCCGTCGGCTGCCACAGATTGCAACAAATGAGAAATCCAGTACATGGTTTACTCACTATACATTTTAAACAAACGCTTTTAAAAACTATTGCATTTTTGTCAGTATATTGGTTTTCGTCAATAAACTGAAAAGAACCGAGAAGTTTATGAGTCTACAAATACACACCGCAATAAACCGAACACTTCTGTTTGCAATTAGAAACGAAAAAAGTATGCCGAATTTCAAAATAATAAAAACCGAAAAGCCCAAACCATAGCTATATTTTCACTGTCCTGTTTTGACGCTGTACAGTCTGCATCAAACCTGTCTAGAGCGCGGGAACGGTGCGCTCCGGACTGCGCGTGCGACATCTGCCGACAGACACTGGGGCCGAGATAGCGCTCCTCTGAGCATGCGCCGCCATTATGCAGCGCTGGGCACAGGCTGATGTCTGTGCTGACCCATCGGCAGACTCCACCGACCGCTAGAGGAGCGCTCGGCGCCTTCAATCTACGAAATCAAGGCGCTAGGCGTGGCGGCCCACGCGCCGCCGGCTCCGCATTATCGTGCGTTTTTCTGAGAGGAGTTCAGCCGCTGAACTCACGCGCTTGCTTCCGTAGTAGCGCGAAACCAATCACGGTGTGCGCGGGAAGCTACGCATTTTCTTGTTTGCGTGTAATGCTTCCTCACCGCTACCATTTCAAGTGCTGGTTATCTCTGCACTTTCGATAGATTACGTTCACAATAAAAACTCAACAGCGGCTTGTGATTCCGTGGTAATAAATGTTGGTCGGACACAAAAATTATTCCTTTCTTAAATCTTCCTGCCACTTCTGCAAGCTGTACCAAGCTCCTTATGAAGCTATACCAATTGAAATACTTGATGTCTGAATGAACCTTCCAATATTTAGCATGTCACAAGACGCTTGGGGTTTCACGCAAATATTTTAATTCATTTGGCTTTGATTTAAAGCAACAAAAACAAAAACGTGATGAAGGAAAAGAAAAAAAAAACAGATCTCGAAAGAAAATAATTTCACGTGTTCATGCTGAAGCATGGATGTGGCACGTTTCTCAGTAGCGGATAGGGCTGCCTTGAGCCGCTTTCAGGCTGGCGATCCTCGTAGGAAGCGAGTCAAACAATGCGTCAACGAAGTGTCGATCTTAGCGCAAGTTTTCCCATTCGAGCTTCATGGCTTCCCATAGTTGTTCTGAGGTCGCCGTTGCAAGCCCTCGCTTCTTAGACAGAGTTTTTTTCATCTTACCCCAGACATTTTCAATTATATTAAGGTCTGGAGACCTCGCTGGCCAGTCGAGCCTCATGATTCCCAAGCTGTCGAGGAGGTTGGTGACGGATCTCGCGGTGTGGATAGGTGCACCGTCCTGCTGGAGTAGAAACACGCCATCTGTGAAAGGCCCATCCAAGACATATGGTAGCATGACTTGCTCCACGATATCCGAATAGGTTTCTGCCGTCATTCGTCCAGATATCCTGTGCAGGGGACCGAGGCCGTCGTGGCTGATGGCTCCCCACACGTGAACGCACGTGCGCCCGCTTGAACGCACGTCCCATATATATAGCCATCCTCGTATCTGCGTGAAGAACATTGCAACAATCAATACATATATATTAAAAAAGTGCCCTTAAATCAGGAATCCGTATTTCAAAAGTGTATAGCAAATATCTACGCAATTTTGGGGCAATTACGAAAACTTACCGACATGCGTGTGGGCGCCACACCCTCTGCTGCTGGTCCCAGCGCGTGCAGAATGATGCCTCGTCTGTGAACACCACACTGCGCCACTTCTGCGGGCACCATGACTCGACAACAGATGCAAACTCCATGCGCTGTTTGCGGTGCCTGTCGTCTAGGAGAGTCTTTCGCGCAGCGATCCTGCTGTGAATCCCTGCTTCGTGGAGCCTTCATCGAATAGTAGAGACGCTGACATTTTCCAGCTCAAGTTCGTCCCTAATCTCTCGAGCGCTCAAGAAAGGGTCTACAACGCACGCTGCTACAATCAACTTGTCCTCTTCCGTCGATGTCGCTCTCTCTCGCCCACCACGCGGAAGGTCAGCTATGCGGCCCTCTCGGTAATAGGCTTGCAGAACTCTGCTAACTGTAGCCATAGGGCGCCCTGTGGACTGACATATTGCTCTGTGAGACATGGTACGCCCCATTAAAGCAATAGCTCTACGCTCATCGTGTGTCAAACGGGGAGCCATCGTGTAATAACCTTTATGCTCAGGATTATGCTACGAATCTGCTGCGGCCCTGGTTCTGTTTGATTATATGAGGAAGTTGTGACACACCCCTCTAATCTTTTTTTTTTTTTTTTTAAGTGTTAGAAGAAAAGATATCAGCGTCGTCTTCGCCTCTTTCGCCGCCAATGTCATCAATCGGACAACATATTCGCTTTTATTTTCTGACGATACCACAGCAAGCATTACAAAGTGAACGCCGAACTGCGTATCACGTCAACATTGGTTCAATAACCCAACAGGCCATCGCGATGAGGACAAGATGAAGACAACTATATTCCGCCTTACCCTTCGATAGACGCCAAAGCAAGGAGACGTAAGGTCCAATCATGGGCTACTTATGAATCACGTGGTATGTTCCTCACAAGATACGTATGTCGGAGGAATCTACCACGTGGATTCTAACTGACGCGCCATTTTACCTGCCTGCCTGTAACTTTGGCTCTCAGTACAGCGTAGGGCGATATAAAGTATATGGTCCCGTGAAGCGCCTTTGAAGCGCTACTAAGTTTTAGCACATAAATCAGGAGGAAGCGGGCAGCGATTGATAAAAGAAACGCTTATTACTTAAAAGGAAAATTCAAATTTCAATGTCTCTATTCTCGGAGACAACTTGCTGTGGCAAAACAAAAAGATGATTAAAGTGGGCGCAAAGTGAATGGCACACTTTCTCCTTTACCATCGACTGCATTGCAGCATAAAGTTTTCCACGGGTATAGTGTCTTGCAAATTCTTCGAAGGTTTTCGGCAATTCCCAGTGTAATTTGTGCGACTTTCACTTCAATCTATACGAAAAATAAAAGGCGCTCATATTTTACAGCTCTTTCATGCGTCTCATTTTAGGCACTCGACTGGAATGCTGGTGATTTATTCTTAATGATTAGGCTTCAATTTAGGCTAGAGTTTACACTTTCTGGCGTCAAAACAACGTATTCATAAAACAGCCGTTCTTCAGAGTCTAATTGCTTAGGAGGTGGGTAGGTTTTGCTTGCTTTGATTACATAAAAAGATGTAGGTTGGTAATTTATTAGTCTTGTAGTCGTTTGCAAAAAAGAGATGGGAGTGAGATGATCGCACTGTAGCTTTTAAAGAGAAAATGCTAAAGAGATAACCAGCACTTGAATTGGTAGCGGTGAGGAAGCATTACACGCAAACAAGAAAATGCGTAGCTTCCCGCGCACACCGTGATTGGTTTCGCGCTACTACGGAAGCAAGCGCGTGAGTTCAGCGGCTGAACTCCTCTCAGAAAAATGCACGATAATGCGGAGCCGGCGGCGCGTGGGCCGCCACGCCTAGCGCCTTGATTTCGTAGATTGAAGGCGCCGAGCGCTCCTCTAGCGGTCGGTGGAGTCTGCCGATGGGTCAGCACAGACATCAGCCTGTGCCCAGCGCTGCATAATGGCGGCGCATGCTCAGAGGAGCGCTATCTCGGCCCCAGTGTCCGTCGGCAGATGTCGCACGCGCAGTCCGGAGCGCACCGTTCCCGCTCTCTAGACAGGTTTGATGCCGACTGTACTGTTTTGTCGCGCTATTGTTTTGGCGTAGTTCTCTTCTGTCACTCTACCCTTTCGACGCGGTGCTGTTTTGTCGCGTTGCTGTTTTGACACTGTGCTGTCTTTACGCCGTGCCGTTTTGTCGCGTGCTATTTTGACGCGTGCTGTTTTGTCGCTGTGCTGTTTTGACGCTGTGCTGTCTTCACGCGTGCTGTTCTGACCGTGCTGTTTTGTCGCGTGCTGTTTTGTCGTGTGCTGTTCTGTCGTGGTGCCGTGTAGAAGAGTAAGTAGAAATTATTTCACCGCGGATGAGAAGCTGATATCAGAGAAGACCCAGCTTGGCATTCTTCGACAAATGAGCTGGCTGGGCTAGTTTATTTTGCTTAACAGACGACCAAACTGGGCAGCACTGGTACCACTTGACGCGGGAGAGAGCACGCGGTGAGCGTACAACGTTTACAGGGAACTAGGTGGGTGGAACATCGGTTCCACGACCCACAGAACAGTTTCTCAGCCACACGTATCGGTGTCGCCATTGAGGGTTCAAATTTTAAGCTTCTTCAAGATGATTAGAAAGTGTACTCCGACTTAACAAATTAATAACAAAAAGTTACAGATGTTTCGGTACCTATGCAGGTGATATTTTCAGTATACATCTTCAGCATACTTCGAGTCCTGCTACAACCGTCGTGATGCATCGGTGTGCAACACCAACCGTAAACATTTACGGGGACGTGTGTGCTACCTAAGTGGTCAACCTCGCCTCACGTGTGGCAGTGTATACTGATGATGCGACCTGCATAGGTGGCGAAACGTCTGTACCTTTTACAGCGTAGCTGTTAATGCCTAGTTTCCCCAGGATTGCGTCCCCCGCTAAGAAATGTCGACTCAAAACTCTGGACAGCCACCGCCATCTATGAGCGACGGCGGCCACCAGACGATCACCTTGCCGGCCCTGCTTATAGATGGTGACAACCTTTCCAACCTTTTCAACCTTTCCACTCTAGATTTCACCACAGTGGAAAGGCTGAATTTCTCAAGGCGTCGTTTAGATGTCGTCCTCAAGGTCGTCCTAGAAGTCGTCTTTGAGGTCGTCCTTCCCGTTGTTCGAGAGTTTGTCCTCGAAATCGTACTAGAAGTTATCCTTGAGGTCGTCCTACACGTCGTCCTCGAGGCCATCTTAGAAGGTGTCCTTGAGGTCATCCTAAACATTGTATTCAAAATCGTCCTAGAAGTCGTCCTTGAGGTCATTCTAGACGTCGTCCCTGAGGTTGTTCTAAACGTCGTCCTTGAGGTCGTCTAGATGTCTTCCCTGATGTCGTTCTCAAGGAGTCGTCCTCGAGGTCGTATTAGAAGTTGTCCTTGAGGTCGTCCTAGAAGTCGTCCTCGAGGTCGCCTGACCATAGTACAGCTTCGCTGGTCTTCCTCCTTCACCAGAGTGGAAAGGCTGAATGTTTTTAATCATGAATTCACCCGAAGTTTGGAAAATGTTTCTATCTTCAAGGCGGCCGCCGTGGGGCGTCAGCCTTAAAGTATTACCCGCTAAAAAAAAGCTTCTCTGCTAATGCATTTTATGCTGGGATGATATGCATTAACTGGGCTACAAGAAGGAAGTGCGGAAACTCGTACCGACGTAAGTTCAGCCACTCGAGAGGATCGAATTCACTCTCCTCGTTCTACTTCTAGACGAAGAAGCAACTTGCAGGCTTGTCCTACTTTCTTGTGGCTTGTACGATCTGTGTTTGTTTTGCTCAATGAACGTTTTCAGCTCTTTCCTTGCCAAAAAAAGAACACGCTTTCCAGGGACGACGGATGCCCCTGCTTTCTTTAATTTTTTCCCGAAGCAGCATTCTCGGCGAGAAAGAACGTCTTAAAGCGATCTTTGGTTAGAATCAACTATTTCTTAGCGTAAAGAACACTTCTCTACCCCGAATGGCAGCTTCTATCCAAGGAAGTAATTTGCTCCCCGAAAATATTCGGTGATGCACCTTCATAATATCACTCTCTTATTCCGTCTACACTGTGCGGTCGCGCACGTTTATGGGCTACCTTGGCAGAAATGTCGATTTGCACCCGCGGATATCGTAATCTGATCTGCATCCGCAATCCGCCAGACATGATACAATTTAACCCCCTTCCGCCAGTTTAGCACCGTAATTCGCGGATATGCATGGCCCTAGTGATTGGTCATGGTTTACGCGAAACAGCGCACGTCGCAGCATTACCTGACTTTCCACTTAATCACGACGCAAGATCATCAAAATGTCGAAATAGCTAACGCTGTCCTTCGCATCACTTCGCGTTATCCTCTGCGGAATGTTTTATTTCGTGACTCTTTTTCATATAATCACGTCCTCTGTGGCATTCCCAGAAATCATAAAGTTTATTAATTGTCAACATGATTTGCTGAGTTCCTATAATAGCCCACTTTTTTGTCACATGTTAGAAATCTACAGAACATCAAATGGAGGAAGCTTTATTTTTAATTAGAGCCAAACCACAACCAATGGCTTTGTGCTTTTTGGGTGTTCGTTCAATATTTTATTTTATGGCTATTATACTTTCGGAAATAAATAAAAATACTTATTTTATGGCTATTATACTTTCGGACTTGTTTCAGTCACGCGAAGTTGACTGTGAATGTGTGAATTGTTCCAAACAAGTTTGTTCTGGCCGTTGCATGACAGGTACTTCCACAACTGTGGAAACGGTAATGGCATCAACCACAGCAGCAACAACAACGACAACCAAAGCGACAACACCATCCACAACAAGAACGAAAACAACAACGACAACCAAAGCGACAACACCATCCACAACAAGAACGACAACAATACCGACAACAAAGGCGACAACCCGAAGCACCACAAGAGCGACCACATCCGCGACAACAAGAACCTCGACGGCAAGAACAACGAGAAGTACAACAATGGTGACAACGAGAAGAACAACAGCGACAACGAAAACAACAACACGTGCGACAACAAAAAGCACGACAACAGCGACAACAAGAACAACAAGAGCGACAACAAGGGCTACAACAACAAAAACAACAACACGTGCGACAACAAGAAGGACAACAACAGCGACAACACGAACAACAAGAGCGACAACAAAGGCGACAACAACGGCAACAACCACGGCGTCTACTACAACGAAACGTAAGTGCCAGGAAATTATGCGCCCCCAGGGGAGGCTTCTCCCAGCTCAGGATTCCGTGGTGGAGCAAATCTCGAGAGTAGGAGCGTTAGCACTTTCGCCAACAACCGAACGAAAAGCAGTGCAAGTTCCGGAACGCGCGAAAGTAATAGCAGTTTATTTTGCAGGTACGCGAGAGTGTTTGAAACACATAAATCAAAAATATGATTTCAATAAATGTCTATTTTCATGTTTTTGCGACGAATGTCTGCTAGTAGTTATCTCTCTAAAACATATAGCATTACATTATTTTCACATGCTTTGCATTGACCTGCTCAATAAAAAAAAATGCGAAAAAGGAATTGATGGGGGCCTTATATAAAAAAAAACAAAAAAATAGTGCAATTAAAAAAAAGAGTTCAGTAATAAACTGATTCCCCAAAGAAGAAACACTTCATATGTGTGTTGGCGAAAGGCACAATTAGTTAAAAATATAATTAAGTTAAATGAATACAAAATTACGTTTTTTAAATAAAACATTCGAAGTAGAAGTTGTTAAGGAAGTGGAAAAATTAACTACTCATCCAAGTCCTTCAAGCGATGGGCATGCAACGCGTTCGATCAGCGGCCGAAATGTCATTTGAGTAATAGGGTCAGAATGTCCACCCCGAAAAGGGGCTGAGGGCCAACGCGGGGGGGGGGGGGGGGGGGGGGGGGAGGGGGTTTGCAGCGGTGTTGTTCAGCGTTGCAAAGCAGACGACTGCCCCAGCGACACCCTAGTGGTTTTTTAAGCCTTGTGCTTCCTGCTTTATCTAAGGTAATCGTTTTGCCATCTTTAGCGTTCAATGTTATATACGACTACTTTGGGCCAACGTTGATGCTATACGATTTAAAACACTAATTCGTTGGCAGCTTTCATTAAAACGAAAGCAAGCAGACCGTTCTTGCCCTGTCGCTCAACGGCTCAAAAGGCATAAACGATATCTCTTCATACGGCAGTTTTTGCTTTCCTGACGGTTTTTCAAATAACATTATAACAAAATACCTGTAGTTTAAAGGTATTTATCGACAGAACGGAAGCCCAAGCTCGAAGCCTTATTTTTGGCATTTCCTTTGCTCCTGCTGAGGGAAACTTTGTGTAGCCGAAGTGCCCTTTTCAGAAAAGACCTCGCAATTGGAGAACAGTAGCGGTAATGCCATTTCGCTTGATTTGCGTAGGAAAGGGATAATAAGGAAATATATGGACGAACCAATACTCAGCACTAAAGTAAACAGAATAATGCAAAATGCATGAGCAACTTAGATAAGCAGAGTTCCCTTTAAGCTAGACTGAAATGACGACAAAAGAAAGAAACTATTATTAAAGGCGTATTTGGCGCTCGAGGCGTTGGAACGAGGGGATCACAGCCGTTGGTTATTTGCGGGCAGCGTCCCAGAAAGTGGCGGGCCGCAGGCAGCCCGTGGGCCGCGTGTTTGAGACCCCTGCGTCGAACCATAGGCCATATGGTCGTTTGAGATCTTCCAATGTTTGTCATGAAATGGGTTATTTATGTATAAGGTATGTCGGAGTCCTTTAAGTGTTTTTATAAACAAAGTTAAAAATCAAAATCAACTTTTTCGTCGTCTAGTTAAGCGATTACCGGCAGATATAAGGGATCTTTTTTTGAAAAGTGGCACGCACCATCTCGCGGCGCGCGTGAGGCAACAAGGGAAAGTTGATGGTCGCTTCCTTGTTGTCTGCTGCTACTGCACTACTGCCTTCACGAACCAGGTTACCTGCATTCGTATTAGGTTTCTGTGCACGGCAGATGACAAACCTGGCAGCGTCCTGTGTCGCGCTGCGCTGCCCGCATTAGGTGAGAAACCCTTCACCGCAGCGCGTTTTTCCCCTTCCTTTTTTTTTTTTTTGTAATGGCCATCATTTTGGATGAGCCATCGTTATTTGCTTAACGTTCCATCACGCCTGGGCAACGCGCTAGAGCAAGGTACATTACCGCATCCAACGTGTTCTTTCTTTTTTCGTTAAATTTCGCCACACGGACCAGTTGAGCTGTACTCTGTTTCATGCTTCGTATACAACTCTGTCAAAGCTGCTTTCGTGTGAATGGGGTGTGATCTCTTAGATAATTTGCACGCGTTCTCGCACAAACCAAACCATAGGCGAAGCCCCATTTTGGCGCTAGTAGCTTGGACAGCTTTGTATAGTAAGCATGAAACGGAGTATCAACATCTAGCGCTAAAGTTTCGTGAGGCGGGTGGCGCCGCACTAGGGCGACTTTTGGAACCATTGGGGCGGTAGGGATCCATACAAGCGCTACTCCAATAATAGTTTCTCTAGGGGCGTGGGTATTACCGGGTGAGCGGGAAGAAGACGATACACGAGCCTTGCAGTCAACTTTGCTATGTCGTCCAATGTTAAAACGGCCCGTTGAACACGAGAGGAGGGAGGACACCTATCCACATTTCTTAGTTGTCTCGCGAGAAGGGGAGGATAGCAGCGTGAGTTTCCGCGGTTCGTCAAGTCAAGCGAGTTTCCTTCAATTGAATTTGTGTTCATAATAATATAGTTGCACTTAACGCTGAAATGTATTATTATTTTTCAATATTAATACTCATTTGGTTCGAGAACTCGCAAAAAGTGGGAATTACATCCACCGGTGAATGAGGAGAGCAGCGTGCTTCGCGGTCTCTTTTCATCGAAAGTGTTTTCTTTTTTTAGGCCGCAGCTCTTAGGCGCCAGTCCCCGGCTTGAGCGACGTCGCCGTCGGCTTATCCATGAGGTCACGTCACCCTCATGACGTCACGTGGTCCTCGTGACTTCGCGGGGGTCACGTCTTGTCTGCGACCTTTCGTTCAGTAGCCTTACGTGATACCTCTCCGCCAAAAGTAAATAATTAAAAAACCCTGGAGGCAGGAAACTGAAAGAACAGAAAGAAACTAAAAGTTGATAAAGCCCCTTAATGTCTTAAAAGTAGCGAGAGTTGTGCCGGTGCAAGAGTTAAATTAATAATGGGGTTTTCATCCAGGACGTAAATTGGAACCTCTCGGAGCAAACATTAATGTACATTGGTAGAACAAATACGTACGTTGGTTTTGTACGCTATGGGCGTAAAGCTTTGCTGGATATGCAACGCCGTTTCCACTATACACCACGGTTTTTACCCAATCAAAAAAATGTCAACCTGCCAAAATATTTGCTCTGATTCTACATTTTAGAGCCAAGCTCTCGGGCAGCCATTTCGGGCTTGAGCGGCGAGGAGGAGGGGAGTAGGAGGGAGGAGGAGGAGGAGGAGGGAGGATGGAGGTGGAGGAGACAAGAGGGGAGGTTGAAGAAAGGGGAGGAGGGGGAGGTGAAGGAGGAGGAGAGGAAGAGGAAGGGAGGCGGAGGAGAGAGGGGGAGGGGAGGAGGAGTAACAGGCAAGATTAGGAGGTGACGAGGAGGGAGGAAGGGTATACCCGTCCCTCAGTACGCTTCCCTCCTCCTCCGCAAGAGCTGCGCTCTATTTCGGCCTTACAGCGTGTTGTAAACGTCTCGCATTTTCTTTAGCTCTGAAAGACAATTGCTTCTGGTTTGTGCGCTCCGTGGGAGAGGCTATAATCTATCAAACCATTGAAGTGCTTCCAAATTCAAATCATGTTATATGTACCCTTCATTTTTTTTCTCTTAGTGGCGGTGGCATTTCAGCTACAGAGCATAAACGTGCATACACGATTTAGAAAGCCAGCCATCAGGCTCGATTCCGTTGAGAGAAAGTCCATTAACAAAATGGGCCCTTGTTTTTCTATAATTATGTACCTGCCATTCGAAATAAAATGTTACATTTTAACTTACCGATCTCCGACCCGCTTAGGGGAGACATCCCATTCGATCCGGAGCATAATTGCGTTTCTTATGCTTCTTTCCTTTTAATAATTTTACATTTGCATTACACAATGGTGTATTTTTGCCTTGAGGCTCAAGGTTATGCACTTTTTGATTAAGCTGTATCGGAGGGTTTGCGTCGATATATATTGCTTGACAACCGATCAGTTGAACACCACACGCCTTACTAAGGGCAGCCGCTAGCCTCAATCACCTTAGTGAATTTCTAGTAAATTGTTGACCTTTGAAGTTAACTGTTTTTTGGGAACTTTTTGAATTAATTATAATTATATAAATTATACATCAAATCGAATGGCGCGACATAGACATGTGATCTCATTTTTCCAGTCGTAATTTTAGCGTAAAAACTGAATTGGTGCTGAGGTAGCGTGGCGTCAATTGTGCCGCTAAAGCCAGCGGGGAAACTGGATTTTTGTAAGGGTCATTTGACTTGAAGTAATATGGCATAAATATCGCGCTAAAACTTGCGGGTCGAAAAAACAAAGAACATATCTGAAAGTGACTTGGAGGTCCTAAGAAAGCTAATCGCTTAAGAAGTGGAAGACGAAGGAGCAGCTTCTCTCCAAACTTCGATCCATAATCCGGCACCTCGACATGACGGCAGGGGTACGGTGTCGCTGCCTGGAAGATGACGCTTTTGTAATATGCAGTAATCAACATAACCTTTCTTACAATGATTTTTATTTCACTGTTAACTCTTAGACCTTACTATAGGCCTTAACAGTTGGTCGGATAGCATTTTCTCAGTACGTTGTACTGGTTTCTTTTTCAATAATTAGTCATAATTGCAGGTATCAAAGCATTCAAAACATGCATTGTTTTGCCTTATTAGTGTGTTGCTTTATTTTTCAGCTTTTAAGCTCCCCAGCAAGCCAATCTTATGCACTCTCAACAAACAAGTTGTCCCGGGACCCCAGGATGGTGTCTGTGACATCATCTTCTTTAACCTGTTGTACGCCCCCGGAAAGGGTACTTTCCTCGACAGGAGCGCCGCTGTATTACAGTGGTTTCTGGGCTACGCCAAGAACCACAGCGTTTCAACGGAATACGGACTAGGGATCGATCATGGGTAGGCTTCAGGAGTCGCTTGGATTCCGTATCTTATATAGATATCAGTGACAGGCCGAAAACATTTGGAGCTGCGTGTTTTAGACGGTGTGCAATTCCTTCTAACCGCACTGCTATGTGTGTGGGTTTTTGTCTGATTTCTGTAGCAATATTTTATTCTATTTCCTGGAGCACTTGGAAGAGCCACTCGCTGCAATCTTTGGAGGAGGCTCTGCGAACCTAACTGAAAGGAGAAAGTCTGCGCAGCCACACTGAGGCTGCTGAAACACCATTCTCAGTGCCGCAGCACAGACCATTTTTTCAGGTCTAAATGTAATGTCAGCCTCGTCTTCCGTCGATCTTCATCGGTAGATTGCAGTGATTGGCTTTTACAGGTCGTTTGCGGGAAAGCAGACACTCGATGTATGGGAAAGAGTATATCAGGAGGTTCCCCGCTTTGGACCTAAACTAATAGGTGCTACCTCTCTAAGGCTTACGTAGAGCAGACTTGATTGGGTTTTGTCATAAGTAGAAGTTTATGCGACATACTTTAAAAAAAAAAAAAACGACTGTAAGAGGCTTCCTGCCCACAGCGAAACTTTGTCAAATAGTTTAACGGTGATAAGGGCCCACATATTAGGGCGCAACTACAACCTTCTCAAAAAGGAGTCACGTTTAGTATGAGCCTGTCGAGAAGTTTTCTTTTTTGGCTAGATATTTAATCCGCTAACTGTAACGTACTGAGGCATACACAAATACGTTTTAATAGCCCAATTAGGCATATACCAGAGTAACTGCATGGTTCAAGAATTAGATGGGTGTCGTTTGTCTGACCGTTAAACGTTTGTTAAAAACGAAACAAAAAAAAAAAAGATTTAGCGTTTATTAGGAGGAGGTTAGAGTAGGCAGGAGAATCGCCCAAAAAGTGACAGCATCGTCATGTAGCAGCGTATTTTAATAACATATTTATTGTACGACGTTAACAGTGAACTGTGCTTAGAACGCGACCTTGAAACACGAATTGTTTCACGCGAAGTAACTTCAGTTTTACTTTTGCAGCAAAGAATCCGATGCTTACAGAGACCTGAACACAGCCGCCGGTCAGGACGCGGTCAAGGATTTCTGGAGTTTCAAACTGCGCCATTATGGACTCCTCAACTTCCGGGTGCACGATGCCTTTGTTAGCCACAACATTGCCGAAGACTACGTAAAGCTCCTGAAGGTACTACGCAAGGTGCCACTTCGGATACAGGGTGGAAGTCTTTCCCTAGTCCATAGTGTAAGATATAGCGTTTATTGGTGAGGACACAGCACGGCCGAAAATCCGACACCATCGAGTAGAAAAGTCCCATGGACAAAATGCGCAATAGCAGCGTCCCTAGCAGTTCAGGTGCACTCCGGGAGCCGAAGACGGTCAGCGGACAGTTTTGCTTTCGGTTTCTCCAGACTGTGCATCTGTCCTCTGTTACTCGTCTGCACCAAAATTGCTCATGTCGCGTAGATTGCTCCACACTTACGCGCGATGCAATAGGTACCCCTTTGCTCTGGTCGATACATATCAGACACAGGGAATAACAAAACAATTAAGACTTTTCTGGCATGGGAAGTCAGCGAAAACCCTGCAACTGCGAAGTGAGTACGGCGAACGCCATGCCAGCTCACGACGTGCATTCGATTTTATCCTCGAGAACAGCCACTGACACTAGTACTCCACTTTTATAAGAAGGTTGTCTCGCCTATCGCAATTTTCAATCGGGCTAATGCGGTACAAGACAAACCTCGCTGTACGAGAATGTGTTGAAGCGCAAACATGCACCTCTTGCTAGTCGTTGTGAGGAAATTTGCCACGGAAATAATGAACACACCGTCGCGGCGTTGGTGTGCCTATATCTTTGAATGCGCTGGTCCCTTAGGCACAAGCCTTTTAGTCCCAACACTTCGTTTTTCGTAAAGTTTGCGATTATCGGATAGTTAATCGGCATCTGGTTCTCGTTCTGCGACCTCAGACTGGTTAGCGTCAACCTTGTACTTTTGCTGAGGTGTCACGAACCAAAGCTGTTGTCCGGCAGAGCTTTGGCCTTTTATATTTTATCTCACTGGGTATGGCTCCTAAGAAAATTCCGAGTTGCAATAGCTGCTGCATACTTAAATGCTATCGCAATAATTTTTATGCCAGGCATATTATTGCACAAATTTAAAAAAAAAATTCATATATCTAGAAGCTCTGGGCAAAAGTCATCGTTTAAAATACAAAACTTACTGGTTCATTGGGAACAAAAAAATAGGCAGATCTACTTAAGACTCATTTCATGTAGGAATGCGAAAGCATTCCTACACGCAACGTATTCCTACAGGCAGCGCCCGATGCGTTCCTATCCCACACGGCGCTGGGGCGGTGACATCACGCTCCTCCACTGCGCAAGCCCCGCGAACCTGGCCTACTTCACGGCGGCTTCCGGGACGAAGAATTCCGTTGCTGTTTTTTTTTCTTTGTGTTTCATTTCTGAAGCGCGTCTGCATTGACCTCGAGCGGCCGCACCGGCTTCCGTGACAAAACATCTGATATGATATGTGGGAGCCACTTCAGGTGCCGTGTTTCGCGGTTACGGTTTTTTAGGTCTCGTTTTTTCGCGATTACAAACGTCGCCAGCTCCGCTTCATGGCACAGTTAATTCTTTTGCATAAAAAGTGGCCGATTGTGTGGCTACTATTTTTGTACCATTGGGCAGGGGGCTATACGGACAAACTTACCAGGCCTTCCGCACCGGAAGCGTTTCTGGTGGAGCAAAAAAAAGGTGAGTTTCATTTTAAGCTTTAACCTCAATATGTTTTTTTTTTTAAAAAACGGGCTGATCTCCGGTGTGGCGCAATGGTAAGACATCTCGCGCTGGTATTAGCACTAAGTGACCAGACCTTTTGTTTCATCTTTTAACAGGTCAGGGGTGTTGTGTATAGCCTCTTCAAATTGACCCCAGAAAAGATTCCAGCTATGAAGGTCTCCTTCGAACTTTCGGATCTCTAGTCTTAGAGGTTTAATAGCTATCGTCCTTGACCTTAGATTACCTTGGTCCCGATCTTATAATCGTTCCAGAGCATTTGACGCGATGTTAGGCGTGCGCAGGGCATCCAGCTTGAGCGTGGCTCTTGTCCGCAAACGGCAGATTGACACGTGATAAGCCTCTACGCTTTTCATCTTTTCTTCAAGGTGATCAATATCAACCCCATCTTCAATCTCTCAGTCAACTGCCTTCAATGCTGCTTCCTTCAGTTTGAGGATATTCAAGCTTTCTGTGAGTTCACCCGCGGTTGCATCCGAGGAACCCTGTAAAGCTTGTAACTTGTAACTCCGCAGTCGGTCCATTTTCTGTAGGCTTGGTGTTATCCGGGTTCCCTGTCTGCCAGATGGGGATCTGTCACTCGTTTTCTCGGGCGTCTCCTAGATCCCAGGTTTCGGCACTAGATGTTTGGGATCTGAAGAAAGTACGACCTGACCGACGTGATAGTAGCGGTTCATCAGAAAGAGATCATGGCGGGTTTCTTCTGGGCGTGACCCCGTTCCACACTTCTTCGTCGTCCCTTGTTCATTCTCCGACAACGCCTATTGAATACCTTCCAAGTATATCCTTATCTGGTCGTCCTCAATGGCTTCGTCAAATACACTGAGGTCAAGTTGGTGGACGCTTTGCAGCGCAACAGAATTTCGGACTGACCAGCAGTTAAATTTCGAATACGTCTATACAAACTTTAGCTAACATCCCAAGATCCACACAAGGCTTGGATATGAAGCTGGTTAATGCGAAGCGAGCTTAAATAAACCATTTTGTTGTATGTCTGCTTTTTTTAAAAGTATCACGCGGAATGAAAACGTGCCCATAAATGAGGAGCTTAGGGTGCTTTCATGTGCGCTTCGCATAGAGTGATGCCAAATGCCTGTTTCCCTTTCCCACACCCTCGTACACCGCCATTTTGTTTCTCATTGTTTCCCCGTGCGCCGGAAAGTGGCCTTTCTGTCCATCGGTCCTCCCATCCGAGGGGGGAAATGCTAATCCTCCCTCCGTGGGTTCCACAACGCTGCTCCGAACTTGTGAGATAAGGTGCTTGTTTCCGGGAGGGCTATAAGGTCACGGATTATCGCCGAGGACCAAAATGGCTGCTGGTTTGTCGGCGAGTGGTATTACAAAGTGTGAAATCACCCTAGCAAAGTGCACATGAAGGCTCCCTGAAGGAGCTTATCTAATGTAAAAAAAGTATGCAAAGAAGAGTGGTCTTTAATTCTGCACAATTCAAAAACCGGGGTGGAAAAAAAAAGTAATGAAGCGCAAGGCTTTAAAATGTTATACATTCAGAGTTTCCATAGTCAGTTCGACTGTGCTTATGCCACATTTTTAATGAATAAGCTTCATGCAGAAGCATTCAACGCTGCTCAGAAGCACGTTCACCCTGTTACTGATTACTTTGTGAATGTTTTCAACGAACATATGTGAAAGTGGCCATTGTTATTGTTATGCTGCCTGCCATAGAACATGACGCGCCAATTCACTGACACCCTTTTCATAAAAAAGCCGGCGTTCATCAAGGCGGTAGTGATCTACCCTGCTCAGTGAAATGAGAAGATATCCGCAACTGGTACCGGTCAAGGTAAAAACAGTAAGGCGCTACCGAGATGACCTTACAGTGCCGATTGCAATTTTGATCGTTAGCAGTCTTTAACAGGACAGGGTGAGTAGGTCTGTAAACAAAACCAGAATTCCCTGAACAATAAAGAAGTATATTTTCTGGTTTCCTTTTTGCTTCAGATCAATTATGCTAATGCAATTTTCGTTTACGGAAGAACTGTGTAATCACGGTTGACTATATTCAAAGATTGTTTGCTTTTTTTTCGCTTTTTTTCAGGGTAGAAAAATAAAGACGGCAGTGAAATTGAGAAACCTATCGTCGGAAATGAAAAAAACTTCGAAACAAAATAGCGATCTTGGAAAGCAGCTAAATGCTGAGTGCGAAAAAAAGCTAAGGTATAGGTTGACACGTGATAAGGCTCTACGCTTTTCATCTTTTTTTCAAGGTGATCAATATCAACCCCATCTTCAATCTCACAGTCAACTGCCTCAGTGCTGCTTCCTTCGGTTTGAGGATATTCAAGCTTTCTACATGCTTAAGCATAAGCATGTAGCAAGCTCCATTATCTCTGAGGCAATAAACTTAAATTTTACATCGGCTTTAAATCGCTCGAGCACTTCGCCCGTTTCTCCAAATTTGTTCACGAATGTTACAAAGTCGGAAAGAACTGCAACTCAGGCTGCTAGAGGAGATAATGGCTTTCAGGTACAATATTCCCCAAAGCACCGTCAGGAGAATTTGTTCGTCCTGAATAACATTCGTGGTCGAATACCTTGACCACACTCCCGTCTGGCCTTTGCTACAAAGAGTAGACAAATACAAACCAGACGAATTTAGAAACAAATACCCATAAGTCGCGCAATTCTGGATTGCACATAAGTATTTATTCAAAGCCCCAGCGACCTCAGAACACACAATGGCACGGTCCCGTCCTATAAGTACCACAGCACATCAGAGGCTTAATTCGAATCGCACCAAAGGGGTTTGTATGTTTTGTGAGTGACGTAGCACAACGTATAATGTATCACCGCCGACTATCGCAAGAGTATGCTGTCTATGAGGCTTTTGAAGCAGGGGGATTTTGTCACGGCCGACAGAGGCTTTGCGATTGCCGAAGACCTGACAAAACTCGGCGCGGAACTAGATGTTCCACCTTTTCTGAACGGCAAACCTCAGCATTCTCTTCAAGAAGAAATTGAGACACGATCAATTGCCAAAGGTCGGGTGCCCGTAGAGTGCGTCATTGCTGAAGTTAAGTAATTTTGCATACTCAGGTTCACTTTCCCGAACTCGATGGTATCTTTGCTGAATCCCATTTGGAAAACGTGCACTTTAAGCTGTGTAATTTTACAAATGATCATCTGTCAGATAGAAGTAGATACTGAACTGTGACACAGAAATCTCGTGGCGCGGCTTATAAATGTATGACATATTTTTGTCGGTTTCGGTCTTTTTTAAAACCGAATTCGCGTTTCTGTATATAGATATTTGCTTTTTTCAAGTTCGGTTTTTCGGTACTGGGCAGAATTGTTTCGAGAATTAAATCATTTCTCAAAGTCGCAACGTACCTGGTAGGTATTTCGGAATTTTATTGAAAACAAACGCACATAGAAACATTTCACGGAGTGGAATAGCCAAAGTTATTGCAGAACCGAAAATAAATTGGGACTGTCGCAGACTTGTCAAAGCTGCTTCTTCTTTTTATTATAAACGGCTTCGATGCGATATTTCTGGTCTCCGCTGATTCCCAGAAGGCTAATCCCGGTGTTTGCTTCTCGTGGTTTATCAGTATATGTCGAAAACACGGAACTCTACTTACGATGACCGCTACATAAAATAGTTCAAAGTGTGCCATAATGAGCCTTGAGCTGAGAAAACCTTCAGTAGGCAGCACGATGTGTATTGATCTTTGTCATATTTATTTGTGCTAGTGTGTGGTCACTGCCTTTTCGTTGTTTTTTCTTTTTTTTCTAAGAATGAAAAAAAAAAATATATCTGAACTTAACACAAACGCACGTGAATTTTTTTTTTTATAGTTTTTTTTCTTTTTTGGGACGGTGCAGAATGAGCATGAAAACTCCTCCGCAAACGAAGAGAAACATCTCAAGCTATTCTAGACAACCTTCGAGACCTCAGGATACGGTTAAGCATTGATTAAAGCTCACAAACGCACTGTGTAGTCTATAAATACGGTTCCGATTGGAACACTTATAATTACCACGCAACTGCACCAGCTTTCTGTCACTTAAGAGTTGGAGAGGCCTTTAGCATGATGCCTGACAACGTTATGGAAGTTTTCTAAATCCGGAAACATCTTCGTCACCTACAGAAACTTGCTGAGTGGTATTTTTGTACAATTGGTACGCCTGCACCACTACGAACCACCAAAGTACACCAGCCAAGAGCAGATAGGCCATTTGTCCTCGCATCTAGCAGTGAAAATTGTGTACTGGTTCTCGTTTTTCAATGAAAAAAATATCTTAGGCTATGATGGCTTCTGGTCTGAGTATACTGTGCTGCTTTGCTTCCACAAGTGTTTCTAGTTTAATCGGGCCACATGTTTCGCTTGCCTTATCATACGTAACGCCGTCGGGAGACGCACCAAGAAACTGTACGTCAGTACTTTACGTACAAGTCCTCTGTAAACACATGCCCATTCTTCAGCGCTTAGTATCGCTCAATAGCTTACTGTTCGTAAGAACACCCTATTTTTATGTACTTCGTGGGAAGCCAGATACATTTTTGGTACACCGTCGCGATGGATTTCAGGGCGATTTTCAGCCCATTTATTTCCCCAAACTGGGATGCAGCTATTCCTGTGGCCCGCTCGGCATGCCAAAGATCTTTAGAGCGCTGCCCATGTGTTTGAACGTCCATATCTGGTGGGTGCTCCACCGTGATGAAGTGGAGAGGTAAAATAGAGGATGATTTGAGGAGAAGCCAGGCTCTTTAAATTGACCGCAAAATTCGGTTTCTAAACCTATCGCGCTATGACTTTGTGCAACGTTGCACTTCCTTTTTTTTTTTTTTGTAAAATTTGGAAAAAGCGAACTTACCTGAGGAAAAAGTAAAGAAAGAAAAAGGCTTAGCTCCTATTGAAACGCAGCGACGCCACCGGTATTCAAAACAACACGCCGCCGTTTTGCACGGGAGACAAGAGATGGCGCAAGCGGTCGCGACGCGAACTGCCGCCAAAGAACGAGCATACGACAACGTCTTTCGCAAACAGCGAACTGAATTTTCTTGTTGTTACCGGCCCTGTTTTTGTTTCTGCGACTGTCGCCGCTTGCAGAACGCGCGCCTTTTTTGAGTCGAAGAGATTGTCTGCCAAAGACGCCGGCTCTCGGCGCCGTATGCTCGTTCGTTGGCGGCGTTCGTTGCGCCATCTCTTGTCTCCCGTGCAAAGCGGCGCCGTGTTGTTTGAAGACCGGTGGCGTCGCTGCGTTTCCATAGAAGCTAAGCCTTTTTCTTTCTTTACTTTTTCCTCAGGTAAGTTCGCCCTTTGCAATAAAAAAAAAAAGCACAATCTGTGGGCAACGCTGCACAAAGTCGTAGCGCGATAGGTTAAGAAACCGAATTGTGCGGTCGATTTAAAGAACCTGGCCTCTCCTTGAATCACCCTCTATATGGGCGGAGCTCCACCCACAAAACCGCAGTTGTCAACTTCACTGGATGCTGCACCAATAAAATCACGGGTGTTGGCTTGAACCTCTTTAGAAACGGTAGGCTATGTGCCTCCCTAAAATATATGCCTGCACTTCATCTTCTTCGAGGAGAACCCTGTGTTGCCATCCTACTTGTGTAGGACGGCATGAATTTCTTTTCGAAATTGACTATTTCTTTATGTCCACCTTCTTGGCTGCATCTTGTCAAGGTTTTTGACGTGGAAAAAAAATTTTGGAAAACTATGTTGTCATCAGAGTCCCTGCTGAGGTTCCTTTGCAAGATTCCTAGGGAGCTTTAGTGCACGTAATTTCATCAGGAACGTACAAGTGACCACAACGAAGTACATGCAACCCGAACCCTATTAGAGCACACACATGCTTGCGGACACGAACCAAACCAGCAGGGCAAGTCCCGTGGCCAATTTCGTCACAACGACGTGCGAAAGGTGCATTTTGGTGCTTGAACGTATTCTCGTACAGCGAGCGTCGTCATGTACCGCATTAGCCTGATTGAAAATAACTATCGACGAAACAAAAGTCTTATTACACTGGAGTACTAGTCTCAATGGCTTTTCTCTAGGTTGCTAGCGAATGCACGGAGTGAGCCAGTACGGCGTTCAGCGTACACAGTTCGCCGTTGCAGGGAGTTTTAGTGACCGAAAACTCGGCGCGTATGGGGTGTTTGTGACGTTCCTTAGTCAACGATAGAATAAATGAACATGCCCTCCAAACCACAGCAAACTGCGTAGTTGCGATCATTGGGGCTGCGCGATAGAACGCTTCTATTTCACGTTTTAATTGTTGTTTCCCATAGTGCGAGGTCGAGGTGTGCTGATCTGTCTACCATATGTCGCACTTTTGGTTTACGTTATAACCGCGTGGAGAATATTCGAATCTGACGGTGGCCTTTGCTCCCCCGGTTGGACAAACTCTCCCAGTATGAAGCCCTGAGTAGCTGCAGCTGACAGCACATCCGCCGTCCAGACAGTGCAACTGAAAACCTAATAAAACAAAGTGTCTTGTTCCCATGGCACCCGGACACGCGCTCTTCACGCTTGGAGCGTGTGGTCTGAGTTTGACAGACACTGACTTGAACACCGCATTAGACACCTTTCCGCTGTAGTGCTTTCATAAAACTGCTATTGCCATCGTTGAAGCAAAAATCTAGGGTCAGTGAGGAAATAGTGTATAAGCAGCATGCCTAGGACAAGTTGCAAGTTCTGCATGCTGTGGTACACCAAGAAAATGACATTAAAAAAAAGGAAGTTTCCAGAGGGAAGCATGGAAAACCGGGCCCGCGACAGGCTGCCATTAGACGCAGAGCGTGGAGCCATCTGGTTGCGCCGCTTATAACTAAGGCGATGAGAAAACTATTGTGCCGTTGGCACCCGCGCTGTGTCAGAATATATGTATATATAAATATATATCTATGTATAACGGGCATGGTGGCGGGGAGCCGAAGGCGTGGGTAAAGAAGAAGGAAAGAACCCTTAGGGGGGGGGGGGGGGGGGGGACAGCAACAACGGACGATTTAATCTTCGACGTTTCCCGCCCGGACACAAAGTCACCCTGCGCCCCCTCTCAAGAAGCTACAACCGTCATCCCGCCGTCTTTGAAACTTGGCCCCGACCGTCAAGCTGCTTCAGCCGGATAAGAATCGCCCTACGCTTCTCTCTCACGAAAGCTCCAACCGCCACCCCGCCGAAATTTTGACTCAACCGTAGCATTGTATAAATACCACCCGCGTTCATCTGTAAAAGTTCTTCCTGACGAAGGCCGGAGTCCGGCCGAAACGTCGAAGATTAAATCGTCCGTTGTTGCTGTTTTCACTAAGGGCTCTTTTCTTCTTCTTATATATATATATATATATATATATATATATATATATATATGCAGGGTGTTTTAGAAAACGCAGGCCAAGTCGCTCCTGCGAAACTACTCATCGCAACGAAAAAAGGCTTGTGGCGTTTTGGTCCTGGGCCAGGGGTCTATTTAGGAAGTATATTAAAGGCTGGGATATTTAAGTTGTTAATTATTTTCGCGTAATTAACTTTTTTAATATTGTGTTTAAGGGCATGGTTTAAATTAGAAAATCGCTCAGCATCAGCGAAAAACACTAAATCGACAAATTGCAGAATGATAGAAGGCACGCGAAGCATTTTACGGCTTTCTGAACAACCGCAAAAAATCGACGGGTTTTTAAGTTTCGGTTTGCTATCAGAGCGCATCTCAGCCCCGGCGGCACCGCGTACGATGACGTGAAGTGCCCGTGTTGTATACTCAATAACGTGGCTCTTGATTCTCGCAGATGATGATGATACCGTGTCTCTAAAAGCTCATAAACAAAGAATACTACATGTACACGGGGCGAGACAAACAGTGGGAGGATTTCTGGAGCACAAACGAGCACGTACCACGTGACACTAAGCGTCGTACCGCGTTCCACGCGGCGGCGTGTGTTTCCAGAACACCTCCGATTGGATACATTTCGTTTCTTGTGCATTAATAAGACAGGTGGGAAACGCCAGAAAGTCAAGGTGGAGTGGTGTAGTGGTTAGCACACCCGACCGGACATTGGGCGGCCCAGAGTTCAAATCCTGGCTCCGCCAATTTTTGGCTTTCGGTGGGTTCCTGGAAACTTTGATTCTTTGATTCATTGGATTAAGTACGGTTCATTCATCTGCACATATTTGTTCATATATATATATATATATATATATGCGGAAGAAAACGCACCTGAGACGGTTGTTGGAGTTTTTATTGGTAAAGTTGGTCGACGTTTAAGCCTGAGTCAGACCTTTTTCGAGACTGCACGTGCGTAAAAAAACAACACACACACGCATACATATCCCTTTTTTTCACATAATAAACTTCAAGACGGGGAAGACAAGGGGAGGTTGTGGACTTTTAAACCGATATGACTGCTCAAGATGTGTTAACTGCGTTCATGGACGTCATTATTCCAGGGTGTTCATTAAGGTAGATTGCATGCATAGATGACATTATGCCGGGATCTTCATTAATACCTACCCGGATTATATTAAATTTGTAAATAAGATACGATTCTCTCTGCTCGCAACATGTTAACAGCTGCCCTTCCAGTCAACAATATTATTAGAACGAACTCCATATAAAATAAATCGTGGATGGCCTAAAGCCTGTGGAATGTGCACGTTCACGCTGATACAGGAGGATCGTGAATGTTAACCGCGTGAATGGAAGACATAGTGCCGGGATGTTTATTGATCGCGGCTTTGAACTTGTGAATAAGGTACGATTGTTTCTCTTCGCGATCTCGGTTGCTTTTGAAACCGGACTTTAATAATGTGACCTTGAGCTTATCAAATGAGTGTTTTGGATCGCTAACATGCTTTGAAACGGGAAGTGTGGGGTTTGATTTTGCATGCGATCTGTGATTATTGAACCGCAATCAGAAAGGTCTCTCTGTCTGGCCCACGTACTGCGCGCCGCAAGTGCTACACTGTAAAAGGTATACTACATTACTGGTGTCGCAATTTAAGTTGCCATACATTTTGTAGGTGAAGTTGAAGTTTGTACTCTCTATGGAGTTTCTCGGTGTTACGTGTGGGCAGACCCCCCATCCCGACTTTTCGCATGGTCGACTCCCAGTGCTCTCAGTGGCAATTATCTTGGACCTGACTAAGGAATCCCTACTGTTCCGCGAGCGTCTGTACACGGGGGACGGTAGTAATAACTTTTGCGAGGCGTTCACTTTGTGACATTATGCCGGGATCTGCATTAATACCTGCCCGGATTGAACTAAATTTGTAAATAAGATGCATGCAATCTACCTTAATGAACATCCTGGAATAATGACGTCCATGCACGCAGTTAACACATCTTGAGCAGTCATATCGGTTTAAAAGTCCACAACCTCCCCTTGTCTTCCCCGTCTTGAAGTTTATTATGTGAAAAAAAGGGATATGTATGCGTGTGTGTGTTGTTTTTTTACGCACTGAGGAGGCGGCTCGCACACCGCTCATACACCGCTTGGGGCTAGTTTTCTCAGAAGCTGCAACCGTTTTCCCATTTTTTTTTTCGGCGAGGAAGTTCAGTACCACCCCTCGTCTTCCCTGTCTTGAAGGTCATTACGTGGAGGGGGGATATGTATATGTGTGTTTTTTTCAGGGACAAAGGGGGCGGCTGGTACACCGCTCGAACTTTTGAGAAAAATGCTCGAAGCATTTTTCTCAAAAGCTGTAATTTTTTTTTTTGGCGAGAGTTTGCCGCTTGCTGTTCTTGTGGCTGCCCCTCCTCCTCCCCCCCCCCCCCCCCCCCCACCGCTTTGCTTCGGTTAGATTTTCCGACATGGTGCGAGTTCTTTCACCAGGGTAAGGTTTACGCGGGGTGGGGGACGCCTGCGTCGGGGGTACCGTCAACTCTTGAGAGAAACCAGATGTTTGGAATGCCACGTGACGTGGTCAAGGAGCGTCAATCTGACATCTCATGTGCCAGTCTCGAAAAAGGTTTGACTCAGGCCGAAACGTCGACCAACTTTACCAATAATATGTTTTAAAAAACTCCAACAACCGTCTCAGGTGCGTTTTCTTCCGTATATACTTTTCGTCATCCTGCGCCTCGTTTTTTCTATATCTATATATTGCACCTAAACATAGTACCGCTAGAGCGACAAGCAGGTGCGGAAAACATGCATCAAGCTTTAAAGGGGTGCGGAAACAAAATATTTGCACTATTTCTTTGTTAATCGTGGCCTAGGTGACACCGGCAGAACAGAAGCACCAGCCCAGATTTGTGTCTAGGAGCTTCCGGCAGAGAAGTAAAGAAAACTCATTTTAAAACGAATTTGCAGATTTTAATTTTGCGTCTGGTGGCGGTCTGTGAAGCTCAGTTGGAATGCTGCCAGCTCATGAGTTTCTAAAAGTCAGCCCTAGTTTGCGGCAGTATGCCTCGCTCGCCGAGTTGCATAGTCCTTAATGCGACAGTGGCGGAAAACACTATAAAGAAAAAAAGGGTCTAAAATGGTGTATCGTTACACCCGTTGTCCCATGTAATACACCCCAAAACTTAAATTCGACGTACAGCTCCCTACAGTCAGACAGACGGCCCGAAATTTCACGAGGGCGTGATAGCCGTGTGGTACAACTTATTAAAATGGCTAATGTACGTTTGACTGACAACAACAAAAAAATAATCGGTTTTTTCTTGACCCTACTGTAAAAACACGCTGTTATCTTTATGGGGTCTTGGATACGTACTTCAGTTATTTAAAACGTTGTACCCCACGGCTATCAAGCCCCTCGTAAAATTTCGGGCCGTCTCTTTGATTGTAGGGCGCTGTACGTCGAATTGAAATTTTGGGGTGTATTATAAGGGCCAAAGGGTGAAACGATACACTCTTTCACATCCTTTTTTCTTCAGAGTGAACGCTGACGTGTCTGCGAAGTTCAATATCTCAAAAATTCCACACTGCTTTGAAACGGGCTTTCCACACTATCAAGATCGCCGTCCTTTGCAGACGTGAGGTAGGAGCTTGATCTGGAAGATACGGGGACCTCTGCCAAATCATCCATACCACTAACCCGCCCCCCCCCCCCCCTTTTTTTTCCTGGATACGCTGCGAATAGCCTGTTCAAATTTGGCCCCCAGTGAAGACCTTATAGAATACAGAGCTTGCAGATGTACCCATTGTTAAGAACTGGCTGATATTTCTATTTCCTGGTTCCCTCAAGCTACTCCTTCTAAGGTGTGAAACTTACCTGGTTAACTTAAAACTCTTGGCTCATAAAATTCTGGCATGGCCGTGAATTACATTATGGGTAAGCTATGAATAAGCTGAATGGCGTAGAGTCCCCGAATATTACTGCTAGGCGAGATGGAAGCGCGTTTACGGCACCACGCTGCCAGGCTCGCAACTACAGTACACTTGGCCGTGCAGGAACTCTTGACGTTACGTACGCGAAATGAATTTTGCTTTTCACTTGCCGACTTTGAATTAAGGGGTAGAGAGTCCGCGCTGTCGTCATTTCATTTCCGTTTACATTTAAGCAAGTCCAGCGTTCACACGACGGTGACTTTGGCAGGCTTAAAATTGCTGGTGCAATCTTCACGACCACCGAAAGACTACAAGCCCTCCAGAAGTACCTTTGTTATTCGTGCGCCTGAGGTTGGTCGTTGTCGGTTTCTTATGTTCGGCGCTCTAGAGGGCCTCGGCCATGTCCGCATTCAGTATCAGAGAAATATTTTTTTGCAATGATATTCCGTGACAGGTTTAATGCCGCCTTCACACTGGCGGCTGAGCTGCGTTTGCGAAGAGGTTTCGGATGCTGTTCGCGAGCGACTCCGTTCAAACACACTGAGAGGCGGTTGCCGGGCGTCGAGAGGCGGTTGGAGGTCTCTCGGCGATCATGCATAATTTTTGAGACGTGCGCTTGGAAAGTCTTTTTTACAATCGAAAAACATCTGTAATTCGTGATCCAAAGCCAACATTTTGCTATTTTGGCACAGTGAAGATTTTTCTACGAGGTATTCGCACGCATCACGAGTTCAGGTAACGGAAAATGAGACATGGACGCGCGAAACTCGCCTGCGATTCCCTCACATTCGCCCTCAATCATAGCTTACCCTTGTGGACCCTGAAGAGGACGGCCCCGACCCTTCCTTCGCAATGAAACCTTCCCGCATGAATAGCTGACGTTATTTCCGGGATAAAGGGTTAGTTTTCTCTCCTTGTTGTTCGCTTTTATCATTTTCGGAGTTGTGAGGGGCACTGGTGGACCGCGGTGCGGTGGAATCTGTTCAGTGCTAGCCGGCCGCGGCTTCGTTGGTGCCGGCCTCTAATCTCGTAACACACGGGTTGATCGAGCTCACTATTTTGTTTTACAGTGGAGCTTTTAAGGGCTTGATTCCCTAGGATTGTGTCCGGTGCCAGAGAAATCTTGACACAACACTCTGGTTGCCGTCGTCGCTCATAGATGGCTGTAGCTGTCCAGAGTGTTGTGTTGGCCGATTGTCGGTTTGCCGCTGTCGCTCATAGATCGCGGCAACCTTTCCAGACTTTCTACTATGGCTTGCCGACTTGCCGACGGCCACTACTTTATTCCCAGCATTGTGCAGATTCGCTGGTCTTCCTTCTTCACCAAAACAAAAAGGCTGAGAGTTTTTTTTTTTTTTTACATTATGCTCGTGTAAATGCTGTATTGATTTCCTGTGCATCGTCTCTTACGTAGACTTTATTTCTTGACTAGGTTCTCTTTATTCCTTTTGGTTGTAGTGAACGTTACAAGTCGAGCTAGCGCAGGTACGCTGCCAGCTCAGCGATAGTGTGTTGGCTACGCAATCAGGTCATGCACGGTGCCGAAAGCTTTTAGAAGTTCACGCTACTGTCTTAGTGGGTACAAAAGCTAACACTTCGCTCGATCCGGGGGGGGGGGGGGGGGTTTGACGATATATGGGCAAATACTACAAATCAGCGAGGGCCGGGCTTAGGCACCCCGAATAATAAACATATCCTTACCCTAACCAAATCACCAGAGAAATGCCCGTTATGATTACGATTCAATTCTTTTCGTGGCGGATTCAAGTAACTGACTTGAACACCACGTGGTTTCGTTGACTTTTCCGCTGTAACGCTACGACTACAGCACCTTGGACGCCTTACCAGCGACAGATTTTATCTAGTTTCGAAGGCCCCCGACGTATTGTCAGCGTCGCATTGCGATTGGTTGCCGCTTTGCGTGTCGCAAAAGAGGTTGGGGCAGATCGGTCCTAAAGCGGTTTACAAAAACGCTCTCCAACCGTGGCCAGTGTGAACGCGCCATAAGGTCCCAGTAGACTATAGCAGGACCTTTTTTAACATACCTATAACAATTTGTGGCATGTGTAGGCACGGCCCGTTGAAATGCAACATGTGCCGGTTTCCTTCTGAATTTCTGGTGGACATTGTTTTTCTGGAAACAGGAACGATGATCGTTCCCTCTTACATGGAAAAAATATCCCCCAGGGAGGTATTTTAGGTGAAACGATTTGTGTGAAGGACGACAAATATAGAGACAGGCCGTTCGGAAATATCTTTGCTCGACAGCGAATTGCTGAGCAAACGGTCCTACCATTAGCGAGAAGTTCGCAAACTTCAATACGGAAACAAAATACACACCCACGGTGGTGCATCTTTGAATAATAATCTTTCACGCCTGAATAAACAAGAATGAAGACGCTCAGTCAATGCTTGCACGAAGTTGTCGCGAATGCTTGAGAGGAACACTGCACAACCTCGGCCGGACTGGAAGTGCGCGCTCTCTTTCTCTTCTTAGGGCCTTTGCAACCGCCCAGGAGTCAATGGCATTTTCTTCTCCGTATGTAGTTCACTTGCCTGCCGCCAGGGGCGTAACCACCTCACCCCACTTCACCCCGCTCGGAGAGCCCCTTCAAGCTGCTTTGCGCTGGTGTTCGAGCTTCGTAGATTGTTGTTTTGGCAACGGTTGCTCAGAATACTTCTGATTAACCACGCAAAGAGAATCACGGACAGAAACAAAAAATCAGCTGGATATGTTCACAAACCCTCAAGGAAGCACTTTAGGCTGTAATATGCACTGTTCGAAAATTGCACAGACTACTACACCCTCGTCTAGAACAGAGAGAGAGAGAGAAAACTTTTATTTTCGCTCCGAGTCCGGAGCTCCGCTAGAGCAGCTGACCGACCTCATGCGCGGTCGATGAGATGATGATGCAGACCACGGCAATAGATAGATTGGGCCTGCTTACATTTGACGAGAGGGTACGAATTATTTATCATTGAAAGTTCCTCCACGTAGAAGGGGTCCGTGCCCTCCTGTTCTTGAGTTGCAACAGAAGTCCTGGAGGTAAAGACGAGTATAGTTTTTCCGCAATTGCATTCGCTGTCTCTAATTACTACTTTTTACTTCCGAATATCTCGGAGATGTACGTCAAATATTCACCGTTTTGGGCTCATCCGAAGCGCATTAGATAGCGGCCCAGGGTCTAAACGTAAGGAGCAAATGTCAAAGGCTATAAAATCTCGGCCGCAAGTTGCGACAGCGTTGAGCTACACTGTCAGACGTGCTTTGTGCAAACGGCAAAGGGTAACCCAGGGGTGAGGTGACAGCGCCCCCCGCGAATTGCGGCGGGAGGTTGCGATTGCCCCAATTGCAAAGGCCGTAAGAAGAGTAAACAGCGCGCGCTTCCCGTCGGGCCATGGCAAAACATAAGTTGTACTACCTCTGGAGACTCGCGATGGCGCGCCCTTGTATCCCAACAAAGCGCTCGGTTGGGGAGAGGAAGGAGGCGAAACGTACAAAAAGACCAATGATGGACCGAATCTGCCGATTTCTCCTGAAATCGGCAGATTCTGATTTCGCGCACATATCAAGCCGGCCTTCTGGACCGATCCAGAGCGTCGAAATCCGAACATTCTCCGCTCCACCTTAGGATGGGCAGCTGTGGACCTTCGAGCCATTCCGGTGCCCTGTGAGTGTCACGTGAATCTCGGGACAGGCACAGCAATGCGAGGCGTGCGCAGTCACGTGATTTGACCGCAGTGCTCGCTTTGCTGGGATGGCCCCTAAGGTCCGCAGTGGTCCACCGTGCTAAAATGATGTTGAGCAGAAAAGTAACTTCATGTAAAATCAGGAAGACACGCACACTTTAATGGAATATAATACTAAAATTACTCTGTTTTAAACTCAGAAAATCCAGCAAGGACGAGGTAAGGATTTTAGGTTTCTAGGCTAGGGGGCGCAAGCTACCGCTCGTTATACATACAGCCATTTGAGTCCATCCATACATCCGCTACAGTGTAACCCGAAATTGGGCTTAGCTGAAGGGAACGACGCCGCGACGCCGACGACGCTTTCGGGAGTATATGCATCTCGAGCTGTCGACTGCGGCGATTCGGAACAGCCATCTTGCCGAGAGTTGGTTGGCAGGTCGGATCGGACAGTTTTGACGCGCTTGTGTTTCGCGCTTTCGCCGAGCTGCGCCTCTTGTGCGTGTAGGGACACGTTTTGAGTGACTTTTAGGCCATATTAGGAAGTTTTTGTAGACCGTTTTCCCACCTCCGCAACGCTCTCCGCAACGAAGGCGACACTGCTACGCTTGCGGGGCTCTAGCCTTGCCTGCAAAGTCCTGGATCTATTAGGGGGTTACGGAAAGCGTCGCGGGACAGCGGAATCCTTCTACGAAAACTCCCTATTGTCTTCCTTAGTTAGCTTGCCACCTAAACAGAAAAGAAAAAAAAACGTTAGGTTGTGCCGTGCATCCGCAAAGATATGCGGGGTATTAACCAGCCTAATCTTGTTCCAATGTGCTGCCATAGAGGCTGAGAACTCTTCAGGAAAGACTGGGAGCCATGAGGCCTTACCAAAATCTCTTCCTCGGAATTGGCCTCTATGCTCCAGGCAGAGGCCCCGCGTACCACCATTTGGCATACCTTCTCGAGTGAGTCATTATTTTGGAACTGACGCACGTCCTTCCATTTTATTTGATTGTTTAGTCTAATTTATACCAAGCTTTTATTCGATGTTACGCTGAATTTCACTCTTAATACCTCTGACTATGTAAAAGGCTTCGATCTAATGACGTGGGACATAGCATCGCAGCAAACTTCTCCCAAATACTTTAACATCTTTACTTGATGGTTGTCTCGGATATGTGTTTAGGTTTCAGTTTGCAAGAGGAACTACAATTCTCTTGATAACGAATGTTTCTTTGTGGAATTGATTCATGTCTGCATCGCGTTTTCAGCTGCGGCTACCAATCTAGCAGATTGGAATCATTTTAAATAATTGCATCGTTGTGCAAAAATGGTTATATCTTAGAACTTGCCTTTTATTTTCAAAATTCCTTGCTTGGATATTAGTACTTGTTTCATGTCGCCTCTGCCCAGGTCGCGTAAACGAGGCTTCAATCTTTAAACTTTGTTTCAACGTAGCCCGGTTTTGTACACCAGCACGAACAACTTTAGAATCTGGCTTCAATTTGCGAACGCAAGCTTACACTAGAGCTGCCTTAAAGGTACACTAAAATTTGCCCCCAAAAAACTACTAGCAAAAGTCGCGTATGTCCTTAAATAAGCTGTCCTAGCAAACAATATTTTCATAACATTATTTGACGCAAGGTAGTCTTTAGTAAGGGACGATTCCAACGCATGATTTTATTTCGAGACAGGCTCTGAGATGGACGTATATCTTATGAATCGGTTTAATACATCTGACGACGGTAAATACGTTTCTTTTTTCTTAAGTATTTATTTTCTGGCTAATGTGTCGTCTCACAAAACTTCAAGGGCAACTCTGGTCAATATTGTTTTACTAACTTGGGATTACAAGCTTTCATCTAAAACAGTGCCCCTCAATTGCAAGGTATCCATTTTCTCCCGTATTGTGCGTGTAGTCTTATAAAAGTCCCGGCTCTAAGTTTGATTTCAGGCGTCTACAGCAAAACCAAAACTACCTGTTAGAGGAATGGCAACACTGATCAAGAACAAAACGAGCGTGTTCCCGTCCATAGGCTTATCCAGGAGGGTGATAAACTTCCTGGGGCCAGAGCTGACGTCCCTCGTTTCCGCGGCTCCGAGCGATTAGATGTCTACCCCACGGGATCGTCCCTCATTTCCCTGGCTCTACACCCTCTCCCATCGCTTTCCCACTTTCCAGTGTAGCGTCTTTCACCCTCCCCTCCTTCACCTATATATGCAAACTTCGGGTCAATAAATGTTGTTGCTAGTTGGAAGTCTTCGTTGTCCGTCCCCCCTTTCTATGTATCTTCCTCATGTCTAAAAACACTGATCATCAGCCATACGGTGGCGACGTGACGGCACAAGGGTGCTGCGCCAGTGTTCTCTGACTAAGAGATAACCCGCTTACAGTTCGCTGAAGAGCAGATAATTGCATCACTGAAATCGGTCTTAAATGAGTGCGCGGCTTCCAATTTACGTAATATTTTGTTTGTCATAATGTTTCGTGGTAATCACTTTTCTCGGGTGATGAATACGGGTCAGTTTGCAGCCTTCATATATGCCTTTAAACATAAAAAAATATATGCCAATTAAAGTGTTTGCAACATAATACGTTTTCGTGCTTTTTTCTGGCCTTCAAAAAACGCACATTCGCGGCGCGCCCGCACGCCGTGATTGGGGAAGCTTGTTGTTACGCGATTTTTTTTTTTTTATTTCGTGGTCGTTTTTTTGAACACTAGGAAACAGGAGCATGCAAAGTGCACCTTGTTGAAAATGATTTCATAGGGCGCTCTAAAACTTTCCATTTCTCACCTCGGCATTTAAACGAAGATTTCAAAAGTTAGCTTGTTACTCTTAATTTAATAAATATGCAAACTAAAACAATTTCGCGCACTTTCGCAAAGGACTTCCTAACAGCGTACAGTTGGTTTTACTTCCGCAGACCGTTCCGTTATTTTTCTTTTTTTAAGTTTGGTGCAAGTTATCTGGGACACTCCGTATATATGTATCGCTAGTGTACACTTAGTGCACTAAGTATACATGTAGTGTACTAAATGTGCACTTATATTATGCTGAACGTACACTCGAGGTGCACTTATGGTATACTACATATGTTTTTGGGGTCTACTAAAGGTATACTATTTTGTTTCATGAAAGTGTGAAACTAGTATAATTTCAGTACATACTTTAAGTTCACTATTAGTATATTTTCAGTATGCTGATTTTGAACGACTTTTCGCTAAGGGTAACTTCGGTCCCTTCCGACAGTATCCTGTACCATAAAGTCACTTTTCCATTTTTAACGAATTCATCAGATAAATAATTCTCCAAGAGTTGATACCTTTCTAGCTGAAGTCCTTATCAACCTGTGCCCTGAAAGAGAGCGCCCGCTGAAGGTTTATTCCGAGTATGAACATTCTTGTTATTTCATAAAAAATTGATGAATTTAGCCGCAACACATTTCATTCACTTCTCAGAAAAGCTTGCAGAAAGTACTTCACCGCGGATCAGAAGCCTATGCAGAGAATAAAAGCAACACAGCTTGGCCTCGTCCAACAGATGAGGTGGTTTGGATAGCTTATTTCGGGGTTCTATCCTGGTCGCAAAAAGGAACCTGACGTAGCTCGAACTTTGAGGCGGAGGCTAGTACTAGAAAGATTCTAGTGTGTGGCTCAGCCCCAAAGTTTGGGTTCACGCACGCGGCCGGCTAGAATCTGCCAACCCCCACACCGAGTCGGCTTTTTATTCCATATAGACCCTTTCCGAAATTCAGTCTGGCCACTTTGATCACTATCATCGCCATCTGAAAAATGGCATATGTGCCATACCAATGGCGGCTTTCTATTTACTTATGAAGGAACATGTTGAAGATTCTCCTAAGCTGAGGATTCGAGGCCTATACATTCTAGACGTTAGCACGTTGCGAAGCCGGAATTGAATGCAAGCGCTGCGTAAGTGTTCATTCCTCTAATTCGAGCCCAGTGAACCTGTTAGTGGCAGAAAATCGGCTTCGAAACCCCTTGACTTATAGGGCTTTATTAAGGCGTCTGTCTGGTTTGGCGCTTTGTTCTGATTGGTTGCATCGTTGTGGGAATCGACACTGGAAGAGATGATCCAGAAAAAGCTGTATAGCCAAAAGTTTATTCTCGTCTGCCGTTGACATGCAAAAGTGATGTGCCCGATAAAATACTGCAGGCTACGGGTTCATTGCCGCCATTCATATGGCAAAAGTTAAACCGCCATTTCAGCCACCAGATGGCACTGATTTTCGAAAGGGGTCTATTGAGTCGGAGTAGTTTCCAGAGGTATCAGACCCATATGTAATGAGGCCTTCTGCCTGCAGGGACTTGTCTCGAACACCTTTTTCTATTTCTCGCTTAAGAAACGAATTTCTTTAGACATGTGTTCAATTATTCTAAGCCGAGACGTATATCAATTGGGGCGTTATAGTTCTTAGAGTACATTAGGAAACATTTTCAGTCGCAGTGGTCGTGGAACAGTTGTACTCTGACCCAATTTTCAAATAATATCAAGCAAGCGTCGACCGCCGGGATGGCCAGCGCCGTGCAGCGGAGAAATGCGGCGTCACGGGAGAGTTTAGGCGCGTGCGCACAAAGCTCTTTCCGTTACGAGCGTTGTCTGCTAGGCTATTCCGTTGGCCACACACAACCCTGTTCATTAGCTGCTGGCACAGCTAACCGCCTTTAAGCAAAGAACTCAACGTCGCATGCTTTTATTTTCCCTTTTTTTATATACCGCTCAGGCGTGCCGCAAACTGCGCGTCGTCTCGAGTTTAATTTACTTCTTTTATTTTATGTTACCGTTTACTTTTGTGAACACCAACAAAAATGAAAAACACAGTGACGCGACAAACTGAATGCAACGATGCATTAAACTATACGCCGCAAACAATGCTACGAGCCATCAAACCAATCCAGTGCTTTCGCCCTGTCGCGTTACATCGTGCTTTCACGTGCGGTAGTACCCAACGGAAAGGCCACGGGACATACTTTTAGCGACGGAATGGCCAAGATGGCTCGTAGCGTCGGCTGTGGTACAACGCAAAGTAAAACCGAGTAGCCTATGTAGCCGGGTAGTTGCAGTTTTCTTTTCTTTGACCAGCGGGCGCGCACGCACATTTCTATGCCTCCTCGAGTGCCTATTAGCGACGTGCGCGACCAAAAGCGTCGCTGCGGTCAGATTTCCACGAATGGCCAAACCATGGGCATATGAGCAGAGTCAGATTGTCCACTTGGACGGTGTTAGTTTCAGATTGCGATGGCTCCTAGCTTCCACTGTGCGTTTTAGACACATCATGGAACTCGTCGTCGCACCAGATGGCAAGTAGCCAGAATAGCAACTGGTGATGTCACGGCGAGGCAAATCCCAGCCGTGACGTCGCGGATGGAAACCATAAGAGGGCGCCACCGAAGCATCTCGGCGCTAATAGAAAAACGGGCGGGAACGTGTTGTGAGAATGTCGATGGACGGCATGAGGGGGGGATCAATGGCCGAGTGGGCTAAACCGCACACCCAGCTCGACGCGCGTGGAGCAAAAGCTCGCGCTGCAGAACCCAGGGATCCTGTGCTCGAGCCCCACCCCTGCCCGTTTCGATCTGGATGAGCATCGCACCGGCGTGCAGTCGTGTATCACTACTGCGTGGTGCAAGTTAAAGAACCCAGGCTAAGGGTTGTGCTGCACTGGCTAAATTGCTCATCTACAGCGTGTGACTCGTCGCAACTTTACTGGCTGACCAACTACACGCTGTATATATATATCCCCACGACGCCCCCCCCCCCCCCCCCCCCCCGCCAATGGACGGCATGACGCGAAGTGATATAACAACAACAGTGGGGGTTATACAGGTTAACGTCAATAGGATTGTGAACGCATTCCAAGAGGGTGGGCGTATCGGCGATGCTCTTCGACACTGCAAGCTCCCTGCCCTCCTTTGCTACCGACCAGGGAGCGTGATATCAACGGAATAGCTTACCAGACGACGCTCCCACCAGAAAGGGCTTTGTGCGCACGCGCTTCATCTCTCCCGTTTCGCCGCACGCCTCCGCGGCACGGTGCTGGCCGTCCCGGCGGTCGACGCTCGCTTGATATTATTAAAAAATTGGGCCACTGTACACTGTACTAAACTGTTAAATATAACGCGGAAGCGGTGGCCGGAGAGACTGCATTCCTCATCTACCGGTTTACTCTGGCAGCTTATGCCGCTGTTATTTTTATGGAGTTACACTCCCATCTCCGAAACAATCACCGGTGCGTGACTCGGTTATAAAAAAAAAGGAAGAAAAAAAAAATGAAGCTCTTCGATTTGGTTTTTTGTTGTTTAAAGAAGGTGGCCTTTATCAGAGAAACTGCAAAATCACCAAGATATGGTATCCCTGCATGGTAACTGCGTAGATGTGACTAAACAGAGTTGCCAAGAACCACAAAACAAACAAGTATTAATTTAAAGCGTGAATGATACAAAAAGAAACCACGAGGTCATGCGATAATTCTATCGGGGAGTGGCGACCATCACAAAAAAGAGCGGCCTTATTCTCTGCCACATTATTGATTTAATCGCTAGACAGCTCTGATATCAATTTCGGCCACCGCTCCCGCGTCACGTTTAGCAGTTGAGCACAGTGTACATCGTGGCTCATGCAGTGTGGGGAAAGGTAGCGTGGCCGCACACCCAAGCGCAAACAACCCGCTGGCCACCCGGAGGCGCGTTTTCACCATTTCGCCCATAACACGAAGGTGAGAGAGACGGGGGTCAACGAGGTTCGTCGAAGAGGTTTGGGAGGCCTTCCTATCTGAAAACTTTATTGGCGGCCATAGTTGAGTTGGTTTCTGCTCACCGCGAACTGGGAAGGTTCCACAACGCTTCTGCAACGTGCATTGCAAACAACCAAGATTGTAGTTCTTCTCAGAAGAATGGGGTTCCTTCTGACCCTTCGGTGCAAATCCGCAGCCAATTTTCCCGCTCAATGAATAGCTCCTATTTATCGTAGCAAACTCGGTTTTCTGCCGGAGTTCTCCTTTCATATTTTCTACGGAGGTTTGACTTCTAGGAAGCAGAGCAGTAAAATATTCATAGCACCTTACCTGTCTGATGGTAACCTCTTCTGCGTTTAGGCCAGTCGCACAGTTTGTGGCACCTTGCTACGAACTTTGCGCAACAATATGTGGCTGCAGTTGATCACCAGGGTTGCCATCTTCTAGATCCGGTAGTTTCGGTTTCGTAGTAGACCCCGGAAGCAGGACTATGAGAAAGATATCTAGAAAACTACACATGATTTCGAAAAATATATTATACCTGGCAATTCATGGACACTTGCCACGGTGAAAAAACTCATCGTAACCCTAAAATCGAAAAAAAGTACCTGAGTTGCACTCTAGCATGTCACCGACTCTTGGCAATATAGAGCTATTACCATGTGTGCTAGAGGATTAGCGGTCTCCATAGTTACTTACCTGTGTCTGAACATTGCACAACACACTTATTAAGATGACTTTGTAGGACTCATATTTAAAAATTAGCTTTGGCAAAGACTGGTTTTAAATATCAAAGGAATCAGGAGCTTTTGGTGCAAACAAAGATACGTGAGCACGTGCTCAAGTAAGCGCGGGCACTCTCCCGACTAAAAGAACTAGATTGTGCTGCCACCAATGTGCTGTAAGGACCTATTATGGGCTACACGAGTGTCCCTCTTGGGGGTTTTCTGGTTTATGGCTTTGCTCCCAAGTTCGCTCTAAAATACTTCTTCCCTCTGCTTTCTCGTGCGTGCATTGTTTCAGGCTGGAAATTATTTAAGTCCGTTTTCCGCAAAGGGGTGACAGTCATTTTTAAAAATGCGGAATGGCTCTGCGATTTTGTTTATGAACATGTCAAAATATTTGTAAGCATATTTTGAGACTCATAGGCTACACAGCGTCCAGTTGAACACCAAAAACTTTTTTGGCATCCTCGTTTGTTTCTTTCACAAGGAATGCACCGATCGATGTGGTGGTCCTCCGAACTCATTTCGAAGATTCTCTCGGTCAGCTTGACTGCATTGTCATCGGGCCGAACGTCTACACAAATGCTCTGCACAAGTACGAAGTGTCAATGGTGAGAGATATGCCTGTAACAAACCCGTGGTACTTCTTCAAAGGCCTTAGTGATAAAAGTATTGCAGCAACTTTAACTTTTTAATTTCGAGTACGTGAAATGCAGCATCTGAGGAGCGATCGTTTAAATTAGTTTCAACATTATGCCGGTGAGAAAGAAAGTTATCACACCCGTTAAAGAACGTCATTTTAGTTCCTGAATTAAATATTCAACAGACGTATCGGGAACAAAGTTCAATCTATTTTTTTTATTTTCCCGGACAGATTTATTGGGGAAAATTATATGTGTGTGGAAGTCACGTGATCTTACTTTTTGCAATAGATGAAGTGGGGAAACTAAATTGTTTTATAGGTGAGCTGTCGTGACTTTGCCAGCTAATTTTTGCGAGGAAAATAAGGTGGTGTTTAAGTCGGGTAACGTCAATTTTCGCGATAAATTTAAATGCAAAATGCACTGACGGACAAAGAAATTTGTGTTAGGATTGAGGGTTTCGAAAACATCGGTTTTATGCTATAACAGAGCAAAACATGGGCCTGCTGAGCCCTTCTCGCCAATGGGTGTGATTTTGATATTTTGCACAAATATTTAGCGGTGGTCCCTTTGTTACCCAGTTTATAGTCCTTCGAATTGGGGCTGTTTTTCAGGGGTTTATTTTTCTTGATAGGGATTTGGTGGTCATAAATGCCAACTTTTGGGGGTCAGACAGGAAACAAAATGGTGTTCATTGCGACTTGTGTTGATGAAGCGATGACTAGGGTGTGAGATAGATGTTGGAAAACCTTCCCGTCGCCAATAAAAAAACTTGAAGCAAGCTAAGGGTCGTGGTTTCAAAGAAAAAGGTATTCTCGCGTACTGTTCAGGGAAACTTTGTTCCTGACTGGAAGAAAACAAAGCTGTAGATAAATATTTTCTACTAGCTGCGACGCTTGGGCGCTCCTAAATGAAGGACAGCTTCAATGCACGTGTACGGGTTCGCTAAGTCACAGTGCGCCGTCCGGGTTGCCAGGATCGGTTGAGGTGACGAACTATGTTGTAGGCAGCTGGATAATTCTAGTAGCGGACGAAGTTGCTTCCCTTGTCCGACGAGAACCAACTCATTTAGCTTGAGAGTGACGAAAATAATCCCTGGAGAAGGGGAGCAAGAGGGACAAAGGACAAACATAAATCTCCAAACACAGCTAGGTGACTGGTGAGCGACCGAAAAATCCGCCTGGTCCGGGTATTGAACCCGGGACCTCTCCATTACAGGTAAAGCGCTCTACCAACTGAGCTAACCAGGGGTTAGATACCCGGACCAGGCGGAATTTTTCGGTCGCTCACCAGTCACCTAGCTGTGATTGGAGATTTATGTTTGTCCTTTGTCCCTCTTGTTCCCCTTCTCCAGGGATTATTTTCGTCACTCTTGTCCCGCTCGCTTGCACCTTTGCATTTAATTGCATTATAATTATAGCCTTAAATTTGCAAGCTTCACCCTTGTTGGTGTTAGACTGGTGGCAGCTGATAAAACCCGTTTGCTCTACTGACGTCTAACCCCTGGTTAGTTCAGTTGGTAGAGCGCTCCACTTCTAATGGAGAGGTCTCGGGTTCAATACGCGGACCAGGCGGATTTTTTTCGGTCGCTCACCAGTCACCTAGCTGTGTTTGGAGATTTATGTTTGTCCTTTGTCCCTCTTGTTCCCCTTCTCCAGGGATTATTTTCGTCACTCTTGTCCAGCTCGCTTGCACCTTTGCATTTAATTGCTCTATAATTATAGCTTGAGAGAGTTTCATTTCAATAAACAATTCAATACATTCGTAGCGAATAAAAATACATCAGCGAAATTATTCTTGAAAAGAAAACTTCCCCTCTACAGAATTTGGTAGGAGGTGCTCGGGTGTTTTTTTATCCAACCGCGGGAGTTGCTGGCTTGGGTGATGAGGTGTCGATTACGGGGATATTGTCCCTCCGCGTGCCTCGGCAGACTTGATTAGAGAGCGTGAGATCTCCAGCTCCCTTTTGGCAAGCGGCCAATCCTCGACGCGTCGTCAGACAGGTCTTTCCCACTGGCCGGAAGGCCAACACCGATCACCCATTTTCTCGCCATTGGGCCAGTGCTTACATTCAAGCGTGAGACACCACGATCTGTGTATATCTCACGGCCAAAGGTCACGTGGGTTTGGATCCAAGCACACTATACCATGAACTACAAAGCGAGTCACAAGCGAGCCGTGTGTGGATCATACCTCGGCAAACCACACTCATGAAGGCCCTCACTGACCCTCATCTTCAGAGGTGAGGTGAGGTGAGTTTCTGAACCTAGAAATTTCATGAGTGTGAGGGTGAGTGAGGGCCGTGAGGGCTATGAGGGCCGTGAGGTCTGTGAGGACTTTGAGGGCCGTGAGGGCGGCGAGTGCATGAGGGGCGTGAGGGGCGTGAGAACCATGAGTGCGTGATGGGCGTGAGGGCGGTTAGTGTGTGAGTGGTGTGAGGGACATGAGTGCCTGCTGGAGGGACGCACTCATGGCCCTCACGCACATGAGTGCGTGAGCGCCATGAGGACTTTGAGGGTGGAGGTTCTGTGAGTGGCATGCTGGCTATGAGTGCGTGAGTGGAGTGAGGGGTATAAGTGCGTGAGGGCCGTGACGGCGGTGACTGCGTGAGGGGCGTGAGGGCCTTGAGTGCGTGAGGGACGTGAGGGCTGTGAGTGCGTGAGGCCTTCTTCAGACGGAGAACTTTATCACCAATTTTGATGCTGCTAGCGGGTTGTTCACTAGCTTTCTCTAGATGGACACGAATTGCTGTAATCGGGTCCGGCTATAAACAAGCGAGCAACTCAGAGCACTTCGAAGACGTTTGAAGTGGCTACATTCAATCAGGGACGCGATATTTTCGCGTGATACCTCGGGCCGGCGATGATGACATTGAAAGGCTTGGTTCTGGTTTGAAATTGATCGTTTTTGGAAATAAACTGTTTCATAAAAATGCATTAATATTCTTAACTAGATTTAAATGCACAAAACATGTTTATAGCCCGTCATTTAGTCTAATAGCACAAGAAAAATAAGATTTCATGATGATGATGATGATGGAAAAATGCAGCAATTGATTGCTGCGTCTGAACACGGGCGCCCGTGTTGCTGGTGTTGCGATGTCATGTTTCTGGGCGAAATTGCCCCGTCTGAAGCGGGCCTGAGGGGCGTGCGGACAATATTTGCGTGAGGGGCGTGAAGGGTATGAATGCTTGAGGGCCGTGAAGGCGGTTAGTGCGTGAGGTACATAGGGGCGTGAGGGCTATGAGGTCGTGAGGGCCGTGAGGACGGTGAGTGCGCGAGGGACATGAGTGCGTGACGGCGGTAAGTGCATGAGGGGTGTGAGGGCCATGAGTGAGCGAGAGGTATGAGCGCGTGAAGGTGCTAAATGCGGGGGTGGGTGAATGGCGTGAGGGCCATGAGTGTATGAGGGACGTGAGGGGTACGAGTGCGTGAAGGCCGTGAGGGGGCGTGAGGGCTATGAGTGCGGGAGGGCGGAGAGTGCGTGATCAATCAATCAGTCAATCAAACCTTTATTCAACATCGCACAGATGTTAGGGGCACAGACAAAAAGCCTATAAAAGGCTTGACTAAGGGTCTGCGCCCCCTACAAAAACCTTAGCATTGCAACAGGGGCACGTCATAACAAAAATAGATAATCACATTGGAGGTGCGTCTCAATTTTGCGATCAAAACACTGTAAAAGCGGTATAGCAACAGAAAAAAGAGAACATACTGTAACATGCAAATGCTAATCAACATTTAAATTATTTAATAAAGAAGGCAAGTTAAAACGAAGCATCTGACGACCGTAATTTGTACGTGTTTGTGTAATAATCCAGTGACAAGTGGAACGTATATCGTGTATGTGTACCTCACGTTGTAGATACGATAAATTTAAAATTGCCATGTCATGTTGTCTGATGCTCATATTGTACCGTTTTAGTAAAATATCGTTATATAATTGAGGTATTGGGAGTATTTTGTGTGTTTCAAAAACAGACTTAGTATGGGCATCATATAGTATGTTTGCTATGATTCTAATGGCTCGTTTTTGGATTATATGCAGTTTGTTTATGTTGGAGAAAGTCGTTGTGCCCCAAACCGAAAAACAATGAGAAATTACAGAGAAAAATATTGAGTTGTACAGAAGTTTCTTAATACATTGAGGCATAAAATAACGTAATTTAGACTACACCTACAATTTTGGAGATTTTTTTCAGCAGTCATATCAATACGCTGATTCGATGTGAGATGCTCTTCAAATAACACTCCTAGGTTTTTTACCACTGAAACAATTTAAATGGAGTCTGAGTAAGCTTAAAGGGGTCCTGCAATGACGTTTTGACTGTTTTTTTAATTTGCACTGAACCTGAGCGTACTGAACGTAGTAACTTAATCCAACTTTTCTTTTCTCAAATTTCGCTTTATTTTAAAAGTTATAGGCAAATTAGAATTACAAAAACAAGCAAAAAATAACCTCCTTCATGACGTCGTAGGTCCTGCCTTGAGTGGCCTTGAACTAGAGGAGGAGTAGTGAGCTCAACGAGCGCACACGGCTGCCGCATTCCGTGTCGACGGCTCGAGAGGGCGCCACTAAAGCACGTGTTGGATAGGCTGTATGAAGCGGGCGGCCAGGGCGGCTCATATTGCATTTGCAGCGCGACTAAACACTAATTCGGCATAACATTTCATTGACCACAAACGACAGCAAACACGGGGTGAAGATCAGTTGAGAACAAGAGCCACTTTGCGCTGCCGCACCGCCAAATGGCCAAATCGCCAACAGGGCCCGCGCCGAAGGCCTTCGGAACGCTCGGAACCCGTCGGATTCTTGAGCCGCTATACGACCACAGCGCCGCCACGTACATCCGGGACCTTTCTACGCTCCTCGTTTGTCGTAGCCTCATCCCACTATAGTCGGTTACAGGTTAAGAAGGTAGCGGCAAATGCCCCTCAAAGGGAATGCCATATCCCTCCGCCACCTCCGCATCCAATAGCGTCCCACCGTTTCCTTGACGTCGCGGCCAAAGCGCGAGAAGGGTCTTGCCTTTCTGTACATATTTGCTTTATTTTTCGACTTTGACTTAGCATTGTGGAAGCCCCGAGAAGGAGATTAGAGTTTTCCCCCACCGACGGAAACAAATACGACTTTCGGGGATTAGCTTCCCCCCCGATGGATACAAAGGCTGCTTTCAGGGGCTCGGTTCCCTCCCCGATGAATACAAAGGTCGCTTTCTTAAAACGTGGGATCGGAGACAAGTTGGAATCCATTGAAACGGAACAAGGAGCGTTTCCAGCGAACTCTTCTTTCGACTGCGGAGAAATTTGAAACGGACGCATCACGCTTGTGGGAGGAGCTTCTCCTACCTTCTTGACTTGTAACCGACTATAGCCTTTTCTAGTATGCGCCGTTTTTTTCCGCCACTTGGTGGCGGGTATGTCGACGGGTCATCTCTCGTTTCTGTACTTTCTAAACTGCATTTGTTTCTTTTCTGATCTAAAATAGTGAACAAAAACTACTTTCATACATAATTGAAACGGTTCGCGACACTTATATTTTGTATCTCGACTAAAAAAAAGCTCTTAACGGCTTTGACCAGTGGCAAGCCCAGGACCAAAGACGTCACATTTTGCGCGCTTTCGGTACCGCAGGTCGCCCTCGTCGGTGGAGGAGCTTTCCGCGTCGTCCGGTTAAAATATGACGCACTGATATTGAGTTACTCCCTCCGTGCCCGCTGGCTTGCCCCAACCCCAAGAGACGTAGAAACCGCAAAAAAGGTAGACGCTTAAATATGATTGCTGGGCCCCTTTAAGGTCAAGAGTGGGAACATAAGGATATTTATTTCGGGGTCTGAAAAGTACTGCATGAGATTTGCTTGTGTTTATGGTTAACGGATTTGCAACGGTCCAGCTTTGAAGCAGGTGCAAACAATGGGAAGCTTGTTCTTGGAGGTCCGACACTTGTGCGCCACTAAAGAATAAACTGGTGTCGTCGGCGTAAATAACGAATGTTGGGTTAGAATCAATAAGAACAATGTCGTTGATGTAAAGATTAAAGAGTAAAGGTCCTAATATGCTACCTTGAGGAACACCTGCAAAAATGGGTTTGAGGTCCGATAATTCGTTATTTATTACAACTTGCTCACAGCGGAAATCTAGATATGATTTGATAATTTGTAAAAGTGTACCACTAAAACCGTAGGAATAAAGTTTCAAAAGAAGTGTTTTATGATTTATGGAGTCAAACGATTTTGAAAATCTATAAACACACCACGTGTAATTTCTTTGTTTTCAAAAGGTTCCAAAATTAACTCTTTTTGAGTGAGAAGGGCGGTCTCTGTTGAGCGAAGCTTTCGAAAACCCTGTTGGCAGGGTGTCAATAGGCTATATTTGTCACAAAAAGCCGCCAATTCGCTTGTAAATTATCTTCTCTAGGCATTTTGAAAAAATTGGAAGAATTGATATTGGGCGATAGTTAGATATATAATTTTTTTCTTCTCCTTTATGAATTACAGTTAGTTTGGCCATTTGCATGCTCTTAGGAAATAGTCCTTGCGCGAGGCGACTGATAAATATAGGCTCCAACACAGGACTGACTATATCTATTACATGTTTTATAGGGTAAATTTGTAGATTATACGGATCACGTGATATACTGTTCCGGAGATTCAAAAAAGAACTTATAATTTCATTTGCGTCCGTTGGAAACAAATAAGCACTGTAGGAATTACGCGGGCCCAAGTACGTCATACAATTGGCATCATGATCGCTCTTAATTAAGGACAGATAATAGTCATTAAAGCAGTCGGCTAATTGTTTTGCGGATAGTTTTTCATTATTTTATGTAATTTCAATAGTATGATTTGTGGCTTTTCTGCCATTCAAAACATGGTTCATTTGTTTCCAGACGAGATCGCTTCTTTTCAACGTGTCTGTGTTAAATAATCTGTGCATGTAATCTTTTTTAGTCTGACGGAGATAAGACGCGACTTTATTTCTGTAAGTTTTAAATTGTGCAAGGTCATCTAAGCGTCTACTGCGAATAAAGCGATTCTAAAGGAAGTTTTTTCGTTGAATCACGTTTAAACATTCATTAGTAATCAATGACTTGCGCGCTTTTCTTTGTATTTTGTATGTTTTAAATGGGAAACACTCAAGATATAATGACGTAAATGTAGTAATAAAAGCATAATACGCGTTCTCTGGATCGGTTTCCTGATAAACATGATCCCAGTTAATATCTTCGAGACTGGTTCTGAAAAGTTGAAGCGTATTATCGTTTATGCTTTGATATGTTTCATAGCAAGGTTTGTGTCGTGATAAATCGGTGTTACAGTTAGCAAAAAGAATAGTTGGCAAATGATCACTTATTTGAGTAGATATTACTCCTGGCAGAAGGGATGAGATATGCATGTTTGTAATGGGGGAATCCCCAGGCAGCACACCAATGTTGGACCTACATTGGGCCAACAATGGCAAACGCTGGCTTCGGAGGTTGGTCCAACATTTGTATTCTGGCTGAGCGCAACTTCTTCCAATGTTGGCCCAGCCATTGGCACCAACGTTGGGCCATCGTTCAACCAATGTTCCAGCCATCATTGGCACCAACGTTGGGCCATCGTTCAACCAACCTTCCAGCCGTCATTGGCGCCAACGTTGGGCCATCGTTCAACCAATGATCCAGCCATCATTGGCACCTTTTTTAGGCCATCGTTAAACCAATATTTCAGCCATCGTTGGCATCCACACTATGTCATTGGCTATGCCAATTTTGGTTTTCACACTAATTCAATGGCTATGCCATCATTGGTATACAAGTTCAATCATTGAATAGGTCGTTATCGGCAGTCAAGCTGATTCATTGGCATGTCCCAGTGTTAATGCCATATCTTTAATGCTGGCCATGCAATGATGGCAATGTGTTTAAATCCTGGTTATTCCAACATTGGGTTTTAAGAACCCCTGGCCTGTTTCTTATTAGCAGCCCACTGCAAGAAAAACATTCTGGGCACAAATGGCAAGGTCCTCCTATGCTTTGTCTGTGCACTATTTTATCTTGCGAGCAAATGACTATTTCAAGATCAATTAATACTTTTTTCGGAGCTTTTTTTGAAAAGGGCTAGGGAGGAAGCTCAGCGGGGAGCCTATGCCTGGTCCTGGGGAAGGTCCTGGGGCGAGTCCTGGGGCTGAGAGCCATTACGGCTTCCTAACGCCTCTTCCTGCAGCCTCCCCTGTCGCAAGACCCTGGCAGCCACTTCAGCACAATTTTTAAGCTAACGATTCTTCAATTCTTAGCTTCGCACTGATGGCATCTACGAAAAGATCCAAAGGGCAAAGATCAACGCTTTCAAACCCACATTGGTCTTAGTAAAGCACACTCCCAAGCAGCACTTCAACAAATGCTAAGGTTTGAGTGTCCCCTAAAAAGTCCCTCGCTCACGACTTTTCAATCCTTGCGGCGTAGCACGCGTGGTAGCCGATGATCAGGGGTCTACGACGTCAGGGCCGAGGTCCGGACGTAGTGACGAGGCAGTTGACCGATGGCCGAAGGCTTGAATCAGGCCCCGCACGCCGGTGGCAGCCTATGACCAGGTGTCCGCCAAGGTCTGGGCCGAAGGACGTAGCGACGAGGCAGTTGGGCGTTGGCCGAAGGCTTGAGTCAGGCTCAGAACGTCTGTGGCACGGAGTGGCAGCGGGTGTTCAACTGCGCCACGCATGCAGTCTTGTCTACCTCCGGAAGGTTGGCGCCCGGACTGCGTGAGAAGTGGGTTGTGGGTCGGGCCTCTTGACGTCTGGTCACGCCGACGGAGGTCCGGCCTGGTCGCGTCTGCACCGTCCTTTGTCAACCGCCCGAATCCCCTCTCGCGCTCCTCGCATGCCCCCCCCCCCCCCCCTCGTCTTCTTCTTTCTCGTCCTCTTCGGCTGGTCGCGGGATCGCTCATCACACCAGACTAATCCAATCAATTGGCGACGTGCGCGACCGAAAGCGTCGCTGTGGTCGGCCTTTCACGATTGGCCCAAAAGCTGACTATGACGTCGGAAAGGGTATACTATCGACGCAAATAAGAAGAATGAAGGAACTTTAATTTCGACGGTGTGGGCAGTGTTCCTTTGAGAGCGCAATGATTTCAGGCTCCCACCATGCTATTTACAAACACCATCGAACTTGTTGTTCGCAAGGTAATGACGTCACAAGGGGGAACCATAGGAGGGCGCCACCAAAACATCTCGCCGCTAATTACCAACGTTGGTAGGCCACTGGCTAAGAGAGGCAATTGGTGGCCAGCTTAAACCAATCGATTGCCAACTTTGGTAACCCGTTGGCTCTATTACAGCTTATATTTCTGAGGGCGTTGTCACTACCGTTGTCAGTACTGCAGTTGCCGTATTTTGTACGCACTTTGAAGTCATTTTTGGGCAAGCAGGCATAATGCTCTGCTTCTTCTGTTATAGACCTTTCCAATGTTTACAAATCCACAGCTCAGCGTGCGATCTCCACAGCTCAGCGCGCGCGAATGCGTCGCTTCGGAAAGCGAGCAAATCACGCACGATACGCACGAACACTGAAAATGAAACCGGCCAGCAGCCCTTTTCTGGAAAGGTCTATATGTTGCGTGATAACCTTTCTTTGCAGATTGAAATGCGCATCAGGTTTATGTCACCTCCTACCTCAAACATAGGGTGTTCGAGATGTTAATTCAACGCAATTTTTTATTCGTGAAGACATGTAATTGCTTAATCAGTCGCTGGATATTCGTTTAAGGTTTTATTGTTTTGCTAAAATTAAAAATTATTAGTGCTTTTTATTTTTTTTTTTTAATTTTGTCCGGTTCAGTCTGAATTATAGGCCGCGTTTTGCGGCTCAGCAAAGCGGGTTGCCTTGAGATTATCAAGATCACATACAGCTGACAATACACCCGTGTCCTAGGTTGGGATGCCGGGTGGAAATTTCGGGGTTGAACCCTGCCTCTCCCCCCCCCCCCTCTTTGGAAAGGTTTCCCTGCTGCGTCGCTAAATGGGCATAAGAGAAGAGGCACTATGCATTTTGCCGTATAAACATAAACACAAATCGAAGGAAGCGTGCATTTTGTATTTTGTGTGGAATTTACTAAGCATAACTATCAGTTTTGGGAAGACGCGTGTTAGTTATAATCGGTGACAGGTGGTAGAAGCTCCTCCCATCTCTTTCCATATTTGTAGATCGAAAGATCAGGAGGAGTCGACCTCCTCCCCAGCGTTTATTTTTAACCTGTCACCGAACACGGTTTCTTTCTGCGTGGACGTTCAAACTTGCTATAGCTATAAGACAGGCCAATGTTGGCCAACCTAAGTCAACCAATAGCCAACATTGCTAAGCCGTTGGCTGAAGTTGGCCAATGTTGGCCAGTCTAAACCAATCGATTGCCAACGTTGGTAAGCCATTGGCTGAGGTAGGCCAATGTTGGCCAGCCTAAGCCAATCGATTACCAACGTTGGTGAGCCGTTGGTCAAGTCAGGCCAACGTTGGCCCGTATATTCCAGTGTACCACCAATATTGGTTCTACGATGGCCATATTAGCCCAATATTGGGCCATTGTTTGTCGATTAAATGCCAATGTTGGCCCGACGTCGTGCGCTGTCTGGGTGCATGAATTGACGTTGATGTCCTCTGTATGCGTTTGCTTATTTTATGACGTTTGCAAAACCATTGCATTCTACTGTTCTATTTATTTCACACTATGCTAGAGACGAGGATAAAAAGTCAATGTTTAGGTCGCCTCCAAGGATTAAATTAAGCTTGTTTTGTTAATCCAAAATAAATATTTATTAAGAAAAGGTAAAAACCTAGAGGCGTTTCCGTTGAGAAGGCGATAGAAAACTGACAACACATTTTGACCCCAATTCAAGGATAATATTACTCAATCACTATCGACTCTTGAAAAAGCGGGGACATCAGGACATTCAAAAGACTTTTTGATAGCTATCATAACCCCTCCTCTTTTATCTTGGCGATTTTGAAAGTAAGTGTTATGCTGCGGCAGTTCAATTACCTTGCTATCATTTTGGTACCACGTTTCAGTTATCAAAATGATGTCGAAAGTGAAAGCTAGCATGCTAAGGAAGGCTGCTATGTCATCGTCTTTATTTAGCAGGGATTGAGTGTGTAGGTGGAAAAAGGAAGTGTGCTTCTTGTTTCTGGCAAACAAAGCGCTCACGTCAGCGGGCGTCAAAAGGGAAGATTGCATGGCAATTGTGAAATGAGGTTACACCTGGTACAGTTCGGGTCTCAGGTTATTTTATCTAAGTCACCCCCGCAAGCCACCCGAACCACCTGCGAAGTCTCGTCCTTCCTAGCAAAGATGCGGCCGTTCTTTGCCCACACAAATTTCCATACATGAATTTTCCTTTCTTCTTGCCACTGCCATTCCTAGTAGTTTTCTGAGAGTAGGGCACACGTTTTCGTTTATGTAGATGGGGGCATTTTCTTAGTGCCCCAGATGTCTAGCGGTGACCTTTGTCTTTCTGACTTTCGCAAGAACAGCATCACGTTTTGTGCGATTGTGAAATTGGACAGCCACTGTCGGACATGTCAGGTTTCTTGTGGGAACACGGTGGCAGAATTCAACATCTTCCTAAGTGATAGGCTCATTAATTATCTCGCCTATTTTTTGTAGCATGTAAGGAAGATGCTCATTCTGCTCTACTGGAAGTCCCTTAGTGTCAATGTTTTTTTCCGGGAGTACTGCTCAAGATCAGTTAAACGCTGCTATATGTCAGACAGTAGTTTTTTCAGCGAAAAAAAAAAACTGGGAGGACAGTGTAGCATTCTCAGCTTTCAGCGTCTTGTTTTCTTCTTTCAACGCTGTGCGCTCGGTAGTCATATCATCGTACTGCTCGCTGCAGAAGTTAATGCTTGACTGTAATTCTCGGTTTTTTTTTCTGGAAATCCCGCTCTAGTGAGCTGCACATGGCTGCAATGTCCTTCCGAAATTATTTCCTTAACTCATAGGCCATCTTTTCAACCTCAGTAGGCATGACCAGGACACAATTGGCACAATTGGCAGCGACAGCAGAAAACACTGAAGAATGTTTTTAACAAAACTGTTACGACGTGGCAGAACCCGTCGCGAGTAAGACAGGCGTCCGCTGGTGGCTGAACGACTCCGAGGTTTATCGGTGCTCTGAAGACAAAAACGAGGATCGAACGCCACGTGCCAAAGCAAAAAACCACACGATCAAAAGAAAAAGAAAATATACACACGTGCTTTGGCACGTGATGAACATGATTACAAAATACACAAGGAAAACTTTCGTAGAAAACAATAACATGGGGCTGCGTTTTTTACAATTCTCTCTTCTTTAGAAGTGAAACCTGTCGACGGGCTTTCGGGTCCTGCTGGAACGCCGTAACGTCGCTTCTACCTCGAGTTCCACTGGGATTGCCGTCGGCGCGTCCGGATGGTGGCTTTCATCGTTTGTGATCACCAAAGATGATGATGTCGGAGGCCGCGTACAGGCCTGCTGGTCTAGCAGGTGATCCTCTTCCGGTATCCTCCTCCGTACTTCGTGAGCGTGGCGATGTACCACCTTTGATGGCGTTGAGACAGTCAGCATTTGCGACCCGGAGGTGGACTTGACTTGACCTGGCGTCCAGTTGTCTCCATCCCCGTAGTTACGAAAATACACAGGATCCCCTGGAGCAAAATTCCATCCAGGGTCATCATTCGTAGCGTCCCGTGCAACCGATGGAAAGCAGGTGTCGATCCTCGATCGAATTTGATAGCCCAGCAGGACTTCCGACGGGGATCTTCCGGAGGCTTGTGGCGTTCTTCTGTAATTGAACAGCATCCGAACAAGGTTAGTTTCCAAGTTCTCGCCTCGCATCTTCTTAATCCCGTCTTTGACGGTGCGCACGGCCCTTTCTGCCAGACCGTTGGATTGCGGGTGGAAGGGAGCGGTTCGAAGATGCGAAATGTTGTTCATCGTGACAAACGTCTTAAACTCCTGACTTGTGAACTGAGTTCCGTTATCTGACACCAACGTGCGCGGAATTCCAAAGCGACTGAACAACATACGTAACGTTGCTATCGCTGATTGAGTGGTCGCGTGGGACAATGGTACGGCTTCGATCCATTTGCTGTGTGAATCGACAACAATTAGTACCATTTTTCCCTTTATTGGCCCAGCGTAATCAATGTGTATTCTTGACCAATTTTCCTTGGTCCCGGGCCAATTAACTGGCTCTTTCGCACTTGGCATAGGCATAGCTTGAACACATTCCCTGCAAACTGCCGCCTGGCTTTCAATTGCCCTGTCAAGACCAGGCCCCCAGAACTTTGACCGCGCGACCGCTTTCATTGAGGATGCTCCTTGGTGGGTTTCATGACGCAGACTTAACAATCGTTCCCTCGCCTTTGCTGGAATCACGACCCGGTGACCCCAGTACACGAGGTCCTGTGCTACTGAGAGCTTGAGCTTCGTGTCATAGAATGGTTGTAATTCGACTTCTAGGTGCTTTCGGCTTCTTGGCCATCCATCTAGGATGTGTCTTTTAACTTTTAGGAGCACGTCGTCACCGGCAGTCAGGTCTTTCAGTTCTCTGGTGGTTACGGTCCCTTCGTCAAAATTATGTAGTGCTAAAACATACTCCGGAAGCTCCATTGAGCTGCATGATTCCTTAGACGTCGGTAGCGGTAACCGGCTTAAAGCGTCTGCGATGAACATCAGTTTACCATGCTGGTAGTCCAGCTTCTACTGGTAGCCCCCAAGCAGCAGTGCCCAACGCTGGATCCTTGCAGCAGCCATGACAGGGGTCGGCCGGCCCGGCTTTAGCAATCCCAGGAGTGGCTGGTGGTCGGTGACCAAGGTAAACTCTCTGCCCAAAAGGTAATCGCGGAACTTGGTCACACCAAAAATGAGAGCGAGTCCCTCGCGTTCCAACTGGGAGTAATGTTTTTCCGCAGCAGCTAAGGTACGTGAGCGGGAACCGATCGGCCTGTCCTCCTTTCCTACACGGTGAAACAACGCGGCCCCAACACCGTATGGTGACGCGTCACACTCCAAGCGCAGTTCTTTCGCTGGGTCGAAATGGGTCAACACGTTTCCTGTTGTTAAAGCTTTCCTTGCTTTCATAAATGCCTCGTCCTGTGCCGGGCCCCACACCCAACGACAACCCTTCTCTAAAAGTTGATACAGCGGTGATAGCAGTGTAGACATTTGTGGTAGAAATCTGCTGTAGAAGGTCAACATGCCGATAAATGAGCGCAGTTCACTCAGGTTTTTCGGACACGGAGCCCCAGCGATGGCCTCAAGGTTCTTTTCTGGTGGGTGCCGTCCCTCTCCGTCAATCTGATGGCCAAGGTAAGCGACCGATTCCTGCCTGAATCTGCACTTTTCCTTGCGCAACTTCACCCCGTGCTCTCGGTATCGCTGCAAAAGACATTTCAGTTTTGTTCCATCGTTAGAGCTTTGTTCCGAAAGTATGACGTCATCTAAGTAGGCCTGCACATCTGGAAGACCTTGGAGGACACATTCTATCTTGCGTTGAAAGATAGCGGGCGCTGAGGCTATTCCAAATGGTAATCGGTTATAGCAAAAGAGGCCACGATGCGTGTTGATAACCGCAAGCTTCCGCGATACCTCATCGAGAGGCACTTGGTTATACGCGTCCCGCAAGTCCAGTGTGCTGAAACGGTCACCGCCATTCAGACAAGCAAACATGTTCTCGATAACAGGGAGCGGGTACTGTTCTAACGCACAAACAGGATTCAGTGTCACCTTAAAATCCCCACAAATACGTACGGACCCATCTTTTTTTTTAACCGGCACAATGGGCGTAGCCCATTCAGAGTAGGCAACTGGTGAAATAATGCCGGCCTGTTCGAGCCTATCCAACTCCAGGGATACTTTCTCTCGTAAGGCAAACGGAATAGACCTTGCCTTGCAAAACTTTGGAGTTGCTCCATCCTTGAGGTACAGATGCGCAGGTGGTCCCTGAATGACTCCAAGCTCTGGAGAGAAGAGGTCTTCGTACTCGTCCAGTAGACTCTAGAGACCTTGCTGCTGATCACAGGGAGATTTCGGGATTGCTGTCAGGCTCAAAACAGGTACGTCACGTTGATTCAATTTCTGAATCAAGTCTCGTCCGCACAAACATGGACCTCGGCAATCCACGACGGTCAATATACCCTGTACGGTAGTCGACTGGTATACAACTTTCATGGTTAACTCTCCGATAACTGGAATTGATCCCATGTAGCAACCCAACTTCACTTGAGGCTTTTGGAGTCTTGGCCAAGTTTTCCGATGCCTTTCGTACATTTCTCTCGTTATGACGCAGACAGGTGACCCCGTGTCCATTTCCATGACCAGATCAATTTCACCCCACGTGAACGTGCGTCGCACTGGCGGCATAAGCTTCCTTTCTTGTAAGGTTATCAGATTCCAAATCTGTGTGGTCAGGCTGTCGTCATCTTCGTCCAGGGACTCTACTGCTTGTAGTTGGTTGTTTTGTCCCTTGGCACTCTTAGGGTTACGACACTTGCGAGCCAAATGCCCTTGCTTGTCACACTGGAAACATTTTGCTTTCTGCCATTTACAGTTGCTACTGCTGTGATTGGCATTACCACAACGTTCGCAGCCTACTGGTGAATGCAGCGATGTCCTGGCAGCGGGAGGCATCCTCTGCTGACCCTTCAGTGTGTGTACTTCGGATGGCCCACTTTCCCGCGACATTTTTTGTGCGTCGGCTTCTGCAGTTTCTGCTGCCACGGCTAGCGCTTCGGCGTCCTGCAAGCTCAGCTCTCGTTTGGCCATCAACTGTTTCTGCAGATTCTTTGATCTGACGCCGCAAACGATTCGGTCTCGTAACATCCTGTCTAATGTCGTCCCGAAGTTGCAGTTATTAGCAATTCTTCTTATTTCCACGATGAATGCGTGCACTGATTCTCCTTCCTCTTGGCATCGATGGAAGGGCTTGAAACTCTCCGAAATCTCATTTGGTTTCGGGTCGTAGTAATCGCTCAGAGCACGGACCGCTTTGTCATACGTTAGCGAATTTGGCTTCCTGGGCGCCACCCTTCCGCAAAGCACTTGTATCGTACTTGTTCCCAGCGCTGACACCAGCAGAGCCCTTTTCTTAGCGTCATCCCATCCTCGTCGCCACTGTTACGACGTGGCAGAGCCCGTCGCGAGTAAGACAGGCGTTCGGTGGTGGCTGAACGACTCCGAGGTTCATCGGTGCTCTGAAGACAGAAACGAGGATCGAACGCCACGTGCCAAAGCGAAAAACCACACGATCAAAAGAAAAAGAAAATATACACACTTTCTTTGGCACGTGAAGAACATGATTACAAAATACACAAGGAAAACTTTCGTAGAAAACAATAACATGGGGCTGCGTTTTCTACAAAAACAAAAGTGGTCAGACCTGTATGATGGCAAGAAACAGTGCTTAGTCGAACTGCTCCCGTTGCCGCTGACGCTGCCAAGTGACGAGATGTTGGTCGTCGGCCCTTAAGTAGGCGTTCTTCCCTGGCGGTAGTATCGCCTCGTGTCACACGGGGGCGGGGTGGTGCCGTTGATAGTTGCAGGCAGGGTGTCGAACCGGAACCGAACCGAACCGAAAACCGGAACAGAACCGTTATTTTTAGCCGAACCGGAACTGAACCCAACCGAAATCTTCGCCGCCATCTTGGAACTGAACCGGAACCGAACCGAAAAAAAATATAACGGTAACCGGTTTAAAACGGTTCAAGGTAATATTTTTTTTCTTCTTTGCTAGTATCACAAAATGAACATATGGGAATAAACAATTGGCGGCTGTATTTCTATCTGTTGATCGAATCGTCATATACATAATTGCAACGTATGATAAATTGTGGGTTCTCATGGCACCTTTGTTAGCACTATGATTAACCATGTGTCAAGTTGTCACGTGACGTCATGGTGTCAATACATGTTGTCAAGTAATGTCACGTGGCCTCGTGACGTCACGTAACTCACCGCGTTAAATCGATTTAATTTGAGGAAGTCACTAGATGTATTAACCTTGTTGACAGCATGACGTAACATGACATCACGATTTCGCACCGAGAGTCACGTGACACCGTGACGTAAGCGATTTTCATAACCCCTAGTAGAGTGCTCGGGTTCATGACAATCAGCATGGCCAAACATTCAGGTAACGGCTCATGTCATTTAGATATGATACTCAATAGCCCAACACTAACAATATCTGAAGCTCAGCCCAAGCTTTTGCTTTGCAAACCCTTGCAGCCTAGGGCATGACTGTGATGAACACTGGCGGTATATAATTAGGGTCAGATCACGTGGCCGCTTGTTCAAATTGCGAGTTGAGGAGATATCGACAGCTGCCTCTGTCCTTTATTTTTTCTGCATCTGTTATTAGGGGAAAACTAATGGATGTTTCCGCAACCTATCGACGTCACGGGTTATTTCTTAACACTATTTATTTAAAGTACAAAAAAATGTTGCAAGACCAATTTTACATTATTGAGGGATTGAAACATTTTTTCGTTGTTGCTGAAGTATATCCGAAAGATGTCCCTGAAAATAGAAGTTTCAAAATGACTAAATGCGACCTATTAATGTGACGTTACATAGAACTACATGTGTGTACGGAAGGAATACCTAAAAAAAGAAGATATTTTAGTGAAGTGAGAGGAACAGCCGAACGTTGGCAGTCGCTGTAAATCTCACACAAGCGTCGTTCTCAAGTTATTGCCCAAGTTTCGACCCCTCTGTATTTTGTTTAAATGAGCTATAACATATTTCTATTCATTACTAAATACTACTCAGGATCAGTCCCTAACGTTAATGACTGATTGAACTTGGCTTTGCACTTTTTTCTAGGCAATGGTAGTCGCCGAAAAAATTAGAGAAATATGAGCATCGTTCATCCCCTCAACTCGGAGCCAGAAGCGGCCACGTGGCCTGGTGCCTGTCTTATGCCGCCAACGTTAATCATACCCCCGCGCTGGAGTTTTAAAGGAAGAAAACGCGTGCTGGAGCTCCAGGCATTGTTAGAGTTCGACTATTCTCATCACCACAGTGGTTGGACACGAGCCACTACCCAAGTGTCCGCCGAGGCATTGATTATTACGAGCCGATGTACGGTGCTCACACAGTTCTCCTGTCCAATCCATGAGTCGCGCTCGACTGTCGACAGGCGGGTGGTTTTGATCTCACAATTACGACACCAATCTTTGAGAAGGCAAGACTAAAAGAAATAGTCTCGTTCAATCCTCGCCATTTTACCGCGACAAAGAAGCTTCTGAATCAGTGGCGCCCTGTGCGAGTACACTTGGACCAGGGGACCAGTATACCTCGGAAAAGTCATGCACATTCCAACCCGATATCGTTTCATGACCCCTTTAAACTTCACGGGGTGCAAAATAAAAGCAATGAAAGGTTGCGGTTAACAACTGTCAAATAAAATTGTCGAATTAACAGACACAAACGAAGGAGGGATTTCCTCAGGAATACTTTCAGCCTTTCCACTCTGGTGAAGAAGGAAGGCCAGAAATGCTGTACTATGGTGGGAATGAAGTAATGGCCGGCCGCAAGTCGGCAAGCCAGACTGGAAAGGCTGGAGGGGTTGCCGTCATTTATGAGCGACGGTGGCAACCAAACAACTGGCAAGCCGGCTGTCTGGTTGCCGTCGCCATTTATAGATGGCGGTAACGCATGACTAGCCCTTAACAGCACAACTGTATAAAGAAGTGCGTCTGTGTGTGGGGCCGGGGGGGGGAGGGGGGAGTTTTAGAAACATACTGTGTTGTAAAGGTTCCTCTTTCCTGCATCTTCGGCGCAGACCAAAAAGCGTGACCCTGGAAACTACTTTGATTGGAAAAGCGCTCTTGCCAAAAAGCACGTTTTTGTCGTGCCAGACGCTGGCGCCGTTCCTCACGACGATGCACTAAGAATAATAATACTAGCCTTTCAAATACTTGGCTTTCACTGAGCTTGCACCTCCCTCCTGCAGCGTGCCTTTTGCACCGTCGAATTCGACTTTCTCAGCAAGAAGGAATCAGAATGACCACCAGCCTATAGTGTGATAACGTCACGTGCATACCATGCTAAATAGTTCAGCTTTCTGGTGAAATATGATGTTCGCAACACTAGCCATATATGTCCTAATTGTAAATTTGTGAAGTATTTATAGCAGTCTCGCGATGAGATATGGCAGCCTAGAGAAATGTTAGAATGCATGACTATTCTGGCATAGTGCTGTAAAGTGAGGGCCCAAAACAAGTGCAGGTAAAACCGAATATAACATTTGCCTCCCGAGGCAGTATTTCGGAAGTTTCGAGCTCATGCAAGCTGATGAAATGTAATATACTAAGATTTCAAAAATCTTTGTCTGTCCTTCGCGCTATTTATGTAAAATCATGAATATCATTGCGTGCATCTTTACGCATCTCTTTTTGCAGTAAGGCGTTCTGGAAGGGATTATTTGGAAAATATAACATTAATTATTTCTCTCTTTTTGAACATTTCGTGTATCTGACTTCCAATTCATCATGTGAGCATCGAGTCTTTTTTACCGAACCCTGCATTCCGATGTTTCACAACTGCCAATCAGCCAAGCAGAAAAGCACTTTTACGCAGACTCCACAGCTCGCATAGTTTCGAGTATCGTCCTTCAGCATTGGTCTCAAGCGGTTATGAGAACTTTATAAAGTAAAAATTTTTTTATCAATATAAAATATATTTAATTACAATGCCCCCCAAATTATTTAAAAGCGGTTCTGCCAATCTTTTCCGGCGTTTTTATCCTCGACAGGCACGTTGTAAGTGATATGGGACGGCCTTACATACATTTCTGATTTTGAAGCTAATTTAAATAACTATGTGTTCCTCACACATATAACTTCTCAAACATATAGAAGTCTGTTATTGCCTTTTTTTTATCTGGTGAACATTAGTTTTATGTGTCTGTGGGGCTGGACGAAAAGAAAGTGAACAGGGGAGCGCGGTGGAACTATGATGATTACGCACGCAAACCGTCAGAAAGTGTCCAATTAAGTAGCTGCCTTGTCGAGTAGAACGTGAAATACTATTTCGTTTTACTAAACAAAAAATAATTTTGAAGGACGCTTAAGCTTCGCCTTTAAAAGTGGAACGTTATCGCGTCAACGGGCCTCGTTTGCATCGCATTCTCATTTGCCGCGCAAGCCTGCCTCGCGTGGTCTAGTGAAAAGCGTCTGACTCGCAACTAAAGGGTTGTGGGTTCGAATCCTGCCTAAAATATTTAATTTTTTTCTTTAAAGCAAAGGAATTACTTTCAAAAGTGAAATCATTTGAAACATGCGGTGACCTTTATTTCGCATTACATATCATGTTTTAATCACCCTCATTCCACGCGTGATATCACGTTTCACGTAAGCATTGTGGGTTGTTTGAAATTCTTGCGCTAGGGTATGTAGCTCTGACGTCATGAACCTATCGACCCATCAGGATTTTCCAGTCACGCCACCGACATCGGTTTTTCTGCGACATGAGCTCGTTAACGCTATCGTGTTAAAATCAGCAATTAGCAAGGGTGATGCTCATTTGCAAATTAAATTGTCCGGCATCTTGTCAACAACAAACCTCAACAGCCAGGCTATGCCAGCTTATTCTGTTTAAGAAAATGTTCACTTGGGCAAGCGCTATTTTGGGCAAGATTCGATCTGAGTGCGAAGGTGCGTATATATTAGAGTGAACAATTGCAATTACTCCTTGCTCCATGATTAGTCGCATGCGTGCGGTGCTGAGAGTAAACAATGTTTGGTTAGAACAACAGGCATTTGGATTGCCGCTCGGTGTTTCTATAAAAGATAGACTAAAAGGAGTTATCCTAAAACTTCGTTACATTTCGAAAATTTCATTGCTTTTAGCTCAGTTGGGTCGTCATCATATATATATATATATATATATATATATATATATTGTGAAGTGTATTTCGTAAACCTTATTTCATGATATATGGCCACGAGGTGCATGCTCATTCCATATTTTTATGTGATGTAATTAATTGCTTAGTTCAATGACACGATTTCACTTTTAATACTGACACACAAAGTTGTACCAATCACGGGTATTTTAGACGACCTACGACACTTCGCGACAACATTTTATACCGTGTAAATAGATCAGCTTGAACTTTAGAATTTTACTTTAACACGAAGAAAGGACAAGAAAATACAGTATAGTTCTAAATTAGAAGCTGATCTATTTACAGGTATGTACCAACAAGCTCAACTCTTTACTCTTGTACTTAAAAATTTTGATTCAGGCAAAATATATTTTACTCGTAAACAAATAGATATTGAGTCGTATGAACACGACGTTATGTATGTTAATGTAGATTTTCTTGTACTCTTGCGTCAAAATTAAATAACTGAATTTAATATTTTTGGTACCTAAGAACAAAAGTAAATTGCACGGACGATCGAAGAAACTATGAAGTTAATCGTTTCACAACGAAAATAGTGTATATTGCCAAAAGAACGCGGAAAATGTGTTCTCAATTTAGCGGTTCAAACCGGTTCGAACCGGTTTGAACCGTTATTTTTGGCTCCCCGGAACTGAACCGGAACCGAACCGAAAGCCGTGAACCCGAACCGGAACCGAACCGATAAAAATTTCGGTTCGACACCCTGGTTGCAGGAACCCAGTCACCGCTGCCGATGACAACGATGATGCGTAGATCCCAGGACAGCAGGGGGCGAGGGTCGATTTTTGTATGATGGCAAGAAACAGTGCTCAGTCGAACTGCTCCCGTTGCCGCTGATGCTGACAAGCTGATGCGCGTGAGGGCCAGGGGTACGTGAGGGGCTTGATGGCCGTGAAGTTTAGTAAGAGTGAGTGAAGGGCTGAGGGTGGGTGGGATTGTGAGGATGAAGGTGAATGCGGGGCTGAAGGTGAGTGTAACTGTGAGGGTGAGGAAGAGTGAGGGGCTTAGGTGAGCGTGGCTGTGAGGGTGAGGGTGAGTAAGGGCGACCTAAAATGCCGACCTGTGGTGTGGATATCGCCGCTGTACCCCGTCATTCATTCCTCCAGACGTGGTCAGATCTTGCAGTTCTGCCTAAACTCTAACACACGGGCGAGGAAGAATACACCGATGTACACAGCTCCCGCCAGAACCTCCGCGCTCCCCCGGCCCGAAACCCGAGTTTTGATACTCTCAGGTAAACACTCATTATCCAAACCTCGCGTTGTAAAGTGCGTCTGGCTCCCAACGTTCGTCACCACGGGAGGTGTTTACTCCTATGCTACTCTTCCATAAAAGTTCCTATTGTGCTACTGGACCTTTCGTGGAGCATTTGTCGATCCTTATGGCAAGGTTTATGTATATTACTTGATTTCTTTAAAACCGGCTCGGGGCGTTAGCTTGCAGGATTTATCGGCATATATACCAACCCCATCAAACTCGTAGATGACGTATCTGTTCTGCTTTGTGGTGGCGGAAGACCTAACATTCAGATATACGTACTCTACTTCATTTTTCAGTTTACCGTAGAGAAAGATAGGAGGTTTTAAGCAAATATAATGTATAACGAATGCAACACGGTCTTCTTAAGGTGTGCAGCAACGCTCTGGGTGCGTTGGTACCTCATACGTTCACGCCACTGAAATCTACCACACGGCTCTGAGCGTCTGCTAAGGCTAATAGTAAGTGCAAACGGTTTTTAGGCGTTTGCAATTACCGCACCTGCTGGAGGATGCTGATCGTCTGTTATTCAACACTTAGTTGATAAGGCGTGCTTTCGGTGGCTAGTCATGCATCAAACACCGAATTTTCTGTCCAGGATGGCCAGGTTAGCTTTTAAAACGTGACTGTTTTCAAACGCCTGTAAAACGGACTCTTGGTAGACGTGTGCATATACCGGACCGAATCGAGTATTAATTGAATTGTCATCCCTCAATTTAACACTCTTAAGGAAACCAGTTGTCGCGATATCCGCTTTCACTGCGAAGGTTAAGAATGACGCGGCGGTATTCGATTTAATCTGTTTTACGCACACCCCTAGTAATAGACCGTTGGGTGCCAAGCGTCGGAACGTGTTAGTCAGTCTCACTTAGGTTAATATGAATCTCGATATATTTGCGCAGGTACAAGCTTTGAACTATGTACTAAACCAGTTGGATCAATTCAAAGACCGGACACTCGCCGTGTCGTTTTCAATGGCCTCATTGTTGATCAAAACGTACCCCGGCAGAAATGATGGCTCGCTCTACCTCTATGGAAGAAACTGCACCACTCTTCAACAGAGCAACATCGCGTATGTAAGTAATTCGATACGAAAACTCCCGGTTCCTTGCCGCGTCCTGCTATCAAGTCATTGCGAAAGCACGGACACTGCACACTGATTCCCATCGTTAAACTGCCGTGTGTAAATCTAGCGTAATTACGACTAGTAAAGTTTATCGGAAGGTGTTCCTTCGACCTTCCAACCTCTTGTGACACCACGGCAACATGTGAAACCATGACGCCACGGAAGACCACGAAATCTCCTGAATCCGAATTCCTGCTTCATTTAGCGCACGGTACTGAAGCTTCTATACTGAAAATAGACTCTTCAGACCTGATGTGTCATGGGACCCTCTCAGCGCTTCAAACTCCCTACTCCACCAAACCCATTCAGATCGACAAACACTTTAGGCCGTCAATCCCTTTAGCGCGCCACACCATTCAGCATAAGCCGGCTCATCCCATCAACCCTTTAAACGCCTAAATGACTGTAAACCATAGATACAAAATGCAGTTTAAAAAGTTATTAGATATTTATTTCCGTCCTTAAATGTCACATGCATGCTGTAACTTAGAAAGACGACAAGAATCAATGTTTGCTCAAACCCGGGCGAAGGCAGCTGTAGACGAAAGTGATTAGACGAAATGGAGACAACCGCGTTCCGTGTCACAAAAAACTATCTTTCAAGGTACTTCGAACGCCACTGGGTACATTCTATGTATACCTTAGCTCAGCTTATAAAAGCGAGCAGATACACCACACAGATACATGCACACTGTCAGTAAGCACGTTTTAGCGAAAACCATCAACGCGAAACCGACATCGGCCGCCCTTGTAAAGTCCTGAGCAAAGTGACGGTGCCGTCCATGTTGCTGTCGCAGCGGCGTCTCCGGTGTATTTTCCAATCTCTGGATGTTTGTAAAGCCGGAGCGGCGAAGAGGCGTAAGGAACAGGGTCGAGCAGCGGCCGTTATCTACCGTCTAGGGACCCGCAATGCCATGACCCTGGTGCGCAGGCACTACATGCGGTGAGACGCTGACCCCAACCGCCAGGTTTGCGGCGAGTGGGCCGACACCGGCCACATCTTCCTCGAATAAGCCGAACACGATGACGCTCGGGCGGTAAAGGGGCTTCCCTGCGGGACCAGAAAGAAACCGCACGGATCAAAACAGACCTATATTCGAGCCCTCAAATGTATGCTCCCCTTCCTGGATCAAACCAAATTGGCCAAAAGTCACTTTATTTTTTTTAAAGCCAATCAAAAAGAAAAACAAGGGTATTGAGCCTCCGGAGCATGGCTGCCAACACAGAAAGTAAACTTTTCTTAGCGAACACCTGGAATTGCGCTATTTCCCATAAAATTTACTTCCCTTGCCTAAACAATTACATAAAACTAAATATACTTTGTTGTTTTGCATCACTTCTATTTTTACGATAAAATATATAATATGTAGACTTTACGCCTCGCGTACATATCGCTAAGATAAGTTCATGGGTTCGAAACCGTGGCCCAAGCAAATCTGCCAAGGGGAAGTGTTACTGGCAGATTTAAACTGAAGAAGGAAGCTCCGTCTTCACCTTAGATGCTATGCATTCCATCAGAACATGGTACAGTTGAATAACTTCAATAACGCTTTTTGTAATAGTCAGTCTAACACAAAAGGTGTAACACAAGTGCCATTTCGTGTACTCTAAAACAGGGAACAGGACACACAGTAACTGCTATTTCTTGCACGACACTTCAAAGTATAACATTGTCATCATAAATTTGTATCTCGAGACATCGCAGTATTTCTTCAAATACAGTTTTGTTGTTGCTTTTTTTTTCGAGAAGACACAACAGCCTTTCCAAGAGCTTCCACTTGGCTCATCTTTTTGTCAATAACTTTCACGGGATCGATGGAAATAATGAAAAGCGATTTTGCCGAAATATTTCTTCGAGTGCCGAGTGTTTCGAGATGTTCGCACAACAAACCGCAAAATGGCTGGAGGCAATAACCTAAGTGTAGCTAAAGCCGCTAAAATTCGATCTTATTTTGATATAAAATCATAATTAACTTTTCAAAGTCCAGATATATACGGTGCCCAAAATTTCCCCCAAACTTGCAAGATTTTCTTTATTACCAAAATACCAAATTTCCTTCGTGTCGGCAGCCCTGCTCCGGAGCGTGTTTTTTGAAAGGCTGCACTCGTAAATTAAAAAAACGCGTGTGGACCGCTATGAAAAGTGAAGGTTGGTCTATAGAGCTATTAAATAAGCTAGACTCGGGAGTATCGACACTTCATCCGCCTTCGCGCTTGAAATCACTGTTTCCTCTTTTTGGGGGATTCCTTTAAAATCACTGGAAACGCCTTCTGTCCTCTAATAATGTTAAACAAATTGCCAAAGAAAAAAAAAAGGAAAGGCGCGAGCCCTTCTAGTTTGTGAATTTGGATGACCAGCGAAGCTGTTTAGCACACGACAGGGACGTTACGCTGCATTTTGAAAAACAAAAACCAAAAAAGGGACACATTATGGCCTTCATTGTTGTCATCGTGAGGAAATGGTAGGCATATGCTAAATTACCCAAGCATCAAGGAGAATGCAAGGAATGGTCTTCCACTCGCCGCACGTGGCGGCGTCTGCAGCGGGCCGGAAAGGGGAGGGCTGGGCCGCCGCGGGCCGGGCTCGGGCCATCGGGCCGGTTCGGGCCCGTGCAGTTCTCTACAACAGCACACACAGAGGGTTGGTCAAGGATTGAGTCCGCCTAAAACAGTGGCCGGGATGGTCTAATAGGCCTATTTCCTCAGCTCTAATAAGCAAAATTTCAGGTTCGATCTTCGTTCCTGGCGCTATCTTTTGCCAGCTCTCTTTGCCATTTCCTTGAACAAACAATATTGAAGTAAATTCAATATTCTTTCCCTCCCCGTTTCCGTCACAATAATTATATGTGTTTAAACGTAGGTTGCATGTGGTCTTCAACTGCCTTATTCAAAGATAAATTGGCCTCCACTTAAAATGAAGCGAACCTCGCGCCCAGTATTCGACTCGTGGCCACTGGTTAGCGAAAATATTGGAGACGCCAGTTGCCTAGAGAAAGAAAATGGCGCGCCTTTTCAGGTGAAATCCCATTTATTTTTGCTTAAATATATTTTCCACTTTGGTCCCTTCCCATGAAAATGCAAAAAATAATCATGTTGATATTATTGATGTCGCCAGTGCAACTGCGTGTCAAGCAATTACAAGAAAACTTAACACACTCGGTTACAAGAGAAGTGAGACGTGTTAAGCAACCTTTAAGTGCCAGACCTGACACCCGCTGTGTTTTGTGAACGCAGGTTTGCAATGCGACCACCCACCTTAATGTCACATTGGAGTCGGTTCCTCGCGTACACTTCCTGGGTGTAACGAACGAAACACGTATCGCGACTTTCGACAGCCCCGACACCATAAAGTGGAAAGTAAGTACCACATCAATTATTGCTAATCTCCTTCGCTGATTTGAATACTAAATGTGAGCTCATTGTTACGTTTAATGTACCTACCATTAGAACCTTTTGACTTAAGTATATACAGATAATAAACCCCAAAAAGCGTGCTTTAAAATTGTTTTCATTAAAACTGAAAAATCCTAAAGGATAATCCCGAATCGGGGTCATCCCTGAAGGAGAAAGTAATCTTAGGAAGAAAGTTGTGGAGCGCTGACTTAAAAGGGTACTGCGGCGTTCTATTCATGGTCGCCGCATTGCCTCAAAATTTGCTAAAAGCACCAACGAACGTCACTGAAGTATAATCATTTATATGTTACGCCAAAGTAAGTTTTGCCAAGTTTTTTCATTAGCCAGTCTGGTCCTCACCGCGTTTTTCGAAGTGACAGTCCCTTCTGGCAAGAACGATAAAGCGACGTCAGGGGAAGGCGTGCAAGCAACGCTGCTAGAATAACTCAGTTACGGAACTGCTCATGGACGCTGAGTTCACGACCTGTAAACACCCCCCTTTCCCTCTCTCTCTCTCTTTCATCCCACGTTGCTTCCCGGCGTTCTCCGCGCCGCACCGCTGCTCTGGTAACTGCGGTGTATTATTATTTTTTTTTTAGAATACTTACAATCCCTTTAGGGATTATAGCAGGCATTGAGATATAAGAACAACAGAAATACACAAATTAAGGTAACCAAGAGTAAACAGAAAAAATAGTGCCGCATTTTTCTCGAAAATTAAAAACATATCAACTCATATATCTTGACACAGAAGTTGGTCTTCAGTGGCACATTTAACAAGGGAACAATTGGATAATTAAAAAAAAACAGTGTACCTAGTTTCTTTCTTTCTCTTACATATAAAGAAGAAAGAACGTATCTGAAACTGTTTCTATTAAGGGAATACTCAGGGAGCGTATTGCTGCGCTTATTTCTAGCGTTTTTTAGTTCTGCAAGCGTTACATACATCGTGTTGTTAATTTTATGTGAATCATTAAAAAAAATTTAAACCCACCAAGTTTTCCTGGATCAGCGACGGACATTAGTACAGCTTTTTCTGAAAGCTCTGTTGGCGAATAATAATGACCGTATTTGTTAAAAATAAATTTTGTAATTTGTTGAGAACTTTCGGTTATACTTTCATTACTTTGTGTAGGAAGAAACCAGCTAATAGTTGTTTAGTCTAATACAGCGAGCAACGAGGGAAGTCCGTGGATAAAGCTTGAAGTGACGACTGTAATATTTTACATTCTTTTTAGAAAAAATAATTTCACAAGGGCTTTTTTTTTTTTACAAATTGGAAATGTGTTTTTAAGTTCAAATGAAATGTTATCATGACGCCAAGGTAGTCATGTGTATAGACTCAGCGGAAATTCACGTTATTAACTCCATAACGAAACTCGAGAACATTTTTGTCCTTTTCCGCCAGGCACAAAGAAAAGGTTTTGTATAAAGTTAACGCCATTCGCCAGTTGTGATACCAATCGCCCAGCTTCTTTAAAATTATTTTCTTGAAGGTCATCATGTTGGCCTTTTATCTCGCAATTTATGATCAAATATAGGTTTATATTTTAGAATATGGATTTATATTTTCTTCGAAGCCATCTTCGATTTCATTTACAAACATCGGGAATCGACTTGACGTTAAAACTTATCCCTGCGGGAAAACATGGGTTATTCAGTTCGTCGCGAGGTGTGCCCACCGTAACAAACAAACTGAAACCTGTTTTCTAAATTCTTTTTAATCCAGCATACTATCTGACCATCTCCTGATATGCATGTCAGTTTTTTTTTTTTTTCAAAGTAGTTTGGTATCAAGAACGCTTTCAAACGCTTTCGATGGGTCTAAAAAGAGTACATCTCTCTAACTTTTCTTATTCATAGTCGACGCGAAGTCATGGAGAGTTTCAGCTTGTTGCGTAAATGTTGCCAATCCGCACCTGAAGTAATGCTTATTTGTACATAAAATATATTTTTTCTCAATAAATGTTGTCGAAAATTTGACGGGACCATGAAATCATCGCTTTTTACTTTTGCCAATTAACGTTTACAATATCCTCTAATTTTCACTGAACGCCGAAGAAGCATCCGTTTTCGTTTCGTTTTATTAACTTCTGCTCAAAACATTATAAAATATTCAGTTCTCCTTCCTCTCCAACTCACCGGAAAACAAGCCGCAGTGTAATTGTGACGGTCCTGACGTTCACTGGCACCAGAACCGGAAGTTGTCTCGGCAGTGGGAGCATGGGAGCGTTAGCGGCTATCTAGCGGTGGGCCGGTAGGATTTACCAGAGTTTTACTGCGCTGATGGCGGTGTTGCCACGGACTTATTTTCTGAATCGGCGCCTCTCATCACTACAATAGCCATGGACACAGCCTAGCTGAGCGAAATTCAATTAGATATGTTTCGCTACAGTGAAAGCATAGAACTGGTCCCATGCGCCGGTACGCCGATTAGAAAGTGCGGCAGACATTTCCGACAAAAACTTGAATTCCTCCTCGGAATCGGACGGGAATGTTGCGAGCATGCACAGAAAACATTAGACATGGGGTCTCTAAACCGATGATCAAGTGATTAAACGTAGCCCCTCGAATGGCAAGTGGTGAAACTGAAGCTGTTTCTTTTTTTAAGTTCTGGACTGCACGAACTTTAATTTAGGCGCTTGCAACGAGCGCGTCACCTACGACTGCGTTGATCGTGACCGGAACGACTCGAAGAACCGCTCTGCGCCGAGCGTACACTCCAAGAAAGAAGGGAGCGTGACTTTCAATCTCATGGCTCCAAATGCGCTGCCACAACCATTAGTTCCCTATACTCTTAGTCCCTTAAAGTTGATCCCCGGGACAAACTTCTGCACTCTTGAATTTACGCCACTGGAACTAAATGATGCGCACTAACCTTATGTAGCGCTAAGTTTTGCCATTAGACACCCAGAAGGCGCTAGTCAACGTCAAACTAAATATTTGTAATAAAATATGTTATCGCTGGGGTAGATCTATTTCACACTCATTTTCTTTACATATTAACAACGATTATTTTTAAGGCACACGTATTATACATTTGAATAGAGTCAGGGAATTAAAATACAGATGACACACGCAGAACAAACACACGCGAAACACACTATTCAATCGCCACCCCAAAAGGCTATCCATGCGCCTTCTAAACTGATCGTATGAAAGGAGTCATTGGGCCAATGACCATCTCAACCGTGAACGATGTTACAAATATGGTGCTGCTCTCCCATCAAGATTTTTCTTCAATATTGTTGCTAAACTTTCCAAGTAGTGTAGATCTTACTAAGAAGTAATGATACGCAGGGAAATTATTGGTGACAGTCTATAAAACAGCGTGCCCATATGCTCCCAGCAGTCTTGTTTTCGCTTACACGCACGGACTGCCACACTTTGTGCATGCGCGTCACTGTGGCAACCGCATGGTCTCTTGCAAAAAAGAAACAGACAAATTTTAAATGGCACAAATAAAAAAAAAGAGAATTAACGTTTTTTTTTGTTTTTTTTTTGTTTTTGGAAACGTTTTTGTCGCATCGCCAGTGCATCAACAATGGCGGTGCCCGCGTCACCGCTGGCTTCCACGACGCGCTCGAACAGAGGCTGCGATCGTTATAAAGACAGCTCCAACCCTTAAACATGCCCCTCCTGCCACGTTAAAAGCTCTAGGCTGGCAGTTGTACTGCACTGGCTAAATTTCTCATCTTCAGCGAGTAACTCGTCGCAACTTTAAATGGCTGACCAACTACACGCTGTATAAATATTTACATAACCCAATTTGCTTTGCTTCAGCGCGCCTCTCGGTTAATCCTTGTCGAGTGCAGTTAGACCTCAGCATTTGCGCACGGTACCTAGCTCGAAGCAGATGGTCTCTTCTGGGGACAAGTGGGAGCTCAGAGGTCCAAATGCTGCCATTAGTCTTTGGAGAACATATATTTCCTTAGAGTATACACACTCCTGCACCCACTGCAACAAGAGCAGCAGGTCGTCAGCACCTCTGGTCAGCACGACGGCCGCTTCACTGCCGTCGTCAGCCGTTTAAGTGGTAACTCTAAAAAGAAGGGGACGCGCTGTCACTCACAACTGTAGCAGGAAATGCTGGTTTTTTTTATGGGCTCAAGCTTTTTTAACCTTTATTTTGCCAGAATATGCTTGCAGGGCAGAGTGAATGAAATAAGAAAAAAAAAATGAAGTACGTCGTCTTGGACGATCACGACATAAACGCACCACTTTACCAATAGTACGAATCTCGCCACACCGCTCTTTTGCAACTGCAAAATGCGATGTAATCTCAGCGGAGATATAGAGACAATAGAAATATGATTTCAAATTTACATAGACGTTGCGAACGTTCAGGAAGGCTAACACTAATCACTTTTCACGGGTGATGAAAACGCGTGAAGATTTGCATATTTCATGCACGCCTTTAAACACAGTATGCAACAGTAATACTAAGAACTTGAGCACACGCATGCAATGCGCAAAATAAGAAATCCGTGCGATATTCGAGGACAGAAATGATAAGAAAGCACCACTAGTCGAAGTTAAGAAACAGGCCGGCTCGGGCGTTTCTGCTGTCTTAAGGGTGCCGCCACAACCACACCGCACGAGTACATGGATCTTCCCTTCTAGGACGTGGTGGGTTATCAATCATCGGGACAGATGACGAGAATTATCTCAAACAATGCGCTTCCACCACGCCGACCACGCCGCTATCACCACCGACGCCATGTTTTTCAGACGATTGTAGGAACCGCATAAGAGCGCAGCCGCAGTCTTATCTTTATCTTGCTTCGTTAACCCAATGATAGATGGCGCCATAGCTCCGAGCATTGCTAAATCCAGAAATTGCCGTTACATCGCTAAATGTTCCTGAAAATGTAGATGTTAATATTGTTAAAAAATCCTTTAAGAAACATTTGCCGGCTATTGTTTTTGATCGCTGTGCTGGTCAGGTAGGCCTATAAGCGACGTAGATTTGACTGAGTGCTTTGGCACCGCGGATGCATCGTAGTGAAGAGACAGAGAGCTCTCGAAGGAAACAAAATTTACAAGAGTCAGATTTTCTATTAAAAGTTTTATAGCGAAAACATTCTTTCGGCTCCCTATATTTGTGTTTTAATTGGTTTTCGTTTCACGCATTTCACGACGTGCGGTGGATAAATTTTGATTTCAAAAACGTTTCATGGTCCCTCTAAAAAGAGGGGAGGGGGGGGGGGGGAAGAAAGCACTGACACGCCAAATAATATATATATATATATTTTGTATTATCCGAATCGATTAACAACGACGCCTGGACATTACCCTCAAAATTCGAAATTTGGGAATTCAGTATTTTTGAACTAAAAAAGAAGGAATTTTCGTCTGACGCTTTGTGAAACAGGGGACGAAGAAGAAAGAACGACCGCATCTCCACGTGGTGAATGATGTTGATTGGGGCAAAGCTCAGGCGGTGCTTTTCTGCGTAGACGTTGAGCCGCAGCATGCCGAGCCTTTCGTTCGTTTTCATCCATCTCAGAACGAGAATGTGTGGTATGGAACGTGGTTATATACGCATTTGTGCATTTTACCGCAGAGCCCTCTCGTCTATAAACGTTGAGCCAATGCATGCAAAGTTTAACGGGATTATATACGCATTTGACCACAACGCCCTCTCCTGTCTAGACATTGAGCGGCTACATGCAACGTTTCATCCATGACATCCCCAGCTCTTGTGTTTCTACCACATCTCAGAGCCCCCTATTCCTCCTGCAGTCGTGGAAGGCGATGGGCTAGAAATCCATTGGGGTCTCCCCGCGCAGGTTCAAATCGTGTCGGCTGCGCCATTTTTTTTTCATTTTTTTTTGCTCTTCACGAGCATGTGCTCGTGAGCACGTGAGCTCGGGAGCACGAGCACCAGCACCAGCACCAGCACCAGCAAGATCGATGTGAGCACGGACACCGGCCGGACAGGGCTAGACCTTTAGGAGATTAGCCCCTAAAACAATTTCGAAATGCCGAATTGCAAGTTCCCGTGCCATCCGCTCCAGTGCATTGAGGTCAATCATCAAGGAGCCCTGCGAGTCGACTTCCTTCCATGCCTCCATTCCCGACTTCTTTGCCGCTGCGCCCGGGAACGAGGAGGTGAGGAGCGGGAGAGAAGGGCGCCGGCTTACCGGAAAGAACCGGTTTTCTCCGTGGGGGCCGTGCCGCCTGCCTTTCGCTGCCAGCAGAGGAGGCTTGGCGCCTGAAAGGCTGCCTTGGCGTAGTCACAACCAAGACTGTATCGTTCGGCGGTCTGTTCACAAGTCAGACCGACGCAGCCAGCTCCGATGATCAAAAAAGCCCTTGGTCCTTTTATTGCCACTGTCTGTATAACCGTTTACACACAGATAAGGCAGGGGGTGGTGCTGACGGCATGGCAAACCGAGTTGTTTTGACCGGTTGACGATTTCCTTTTCGAAGTTTGAGATGTCGTCGGGCACCGAAAAAAGACCACTTTGTCCGATTCCGCGGCTCACCGATCATCCTCTCCTATATGCGTCGAGCGCCGCCGTGGTTTCCGAGAGAGGATACAAATCCAGGAGGCGACACCACACCGAACTCCGATTTTGGTATTTTTGTTATTTCAAAAATAAGGGCCGCACTGCGTTCGCAATTGCGTTAAAAAGATGTTTTACGATTGCTGTTATTAAATTTAAAAAAGAATGTCACCTACAAAGCTTTTAAATTTCGTGATATTTGACATCACATAATAAACAAAGCGAGGAGGTAAGGAGCATGAGAGAAAAGCGCCAAAAATAAAAAGGCGCGCGCGCGCGTGGCAATTTTTTTTTTTGGCAATGCGGTATTTCTTGCCTGTCTACAACTAAAACTTGCATCGTTTTAGACACTAGAAAATACGACCTTTCGGGTGTCAGTGCCGCTTTAGTAATAATCTGCTCAAGAAGTTTGCAGCACCTACATGTTACAGATATTATTTGCCTATACATTAAGTCTAGTCAGCGTTTGCACGATTTGTGGACCAGAACAACTTTTGCTATCATCTATTTAGTTGGTACTGATGATTGTTCTAGAGATTTGTGAAAATTAATAGTAAATACTTACGAACCAATTCAACATAACGTTTTAGAAACCTATTTGGAATTTAATCCGGGCAGTTGCCTTTTTTACCGTCCCATACAAGCAGTAATGCAAGTACACCTGAGGTTCCAATTAATCCTCCCAACACTTCACTGTTTTCATTAGAAGTTCAAACAGTTTTTGTTCTGCCTGTGTCAACCGTAAAAGCGGAATTAAAGTTAAGTGCTAAATTTATCGGTCGTTTTCTTCTCGTCGAAAGAGCTCAAGCTAGCCCTTTTTATTATTTATGATCGAAGAGGTCATGAAACGATTGTCAAATCGAATTTCATCCACCAATCGACGTAAGAGGTGGGAAAAGAAACAACAACACAAAAATAGGGAGCCAAGAAAACCTTCGCTACAGAGTTTTAAAAATAAAACTGGGCTCTTTTGCGCCTTATTTCCTTCGAAAGCTCTCTGCCTTTTCACTGCAATGCATCCGCGGAATCGCAGCACGTCAGCCGAATCCACGTCGCCTATTGGCTAAGAGCCTACCTCACCAGCACCACAATCATAAAGAATAAATAGCCCGCGAATGTTTTCTAAAAGTTTTGTAAATATTCATATCCACATTTTTTAGCATAATTAGAGATGTGAAGAAAATCACCAAAGTTGATAATGCTGGGAGCCAAGCGCCATCTATCGTGTGGCAAACGAAGCAAGTACTGCGCGTGCGCACAATGGCCGACAGCGTCGCTCAGTTAATTGTCGCGACGACAAACGGACGTTTATTTTTTACGTGCTCTCGCGCGTCCCGACTTCAAGCAGCAAGAAAAGAATACTTGAAACAGAGCACGACGAACAAAACGCTGGACCCGCAAACACCCGAGAAAAGCGACAACAGCCACGAATCCACCAACCCCGACCAAGCGAGCACGCCAGATAGGCCTAACAAGCACCCCGACCAAGAAGGATCCTCCTTGACTCTGACTCAGACTAGTGCTGCCTCAACGGTACTTGGCCCCGACCGTCTGCCTACGACCGGCTGGCGTGCTAAATGGAATATGCCCGCGCGACCCTTGGGGACCCTTCCCGTAATATATTTTAATCGCTGACCTCAATTTTAGATTGAGGTGAGGTCAATCTCTTCCCCTTGTTATCCGAGGCAGTGTTGACGAACACTGTCGTCGAAAAGGGACTCTCGTCGATTCTATTTTCTTGTTTTGTGTGATATAGAGCTCAAATAAACGCCGTATGGATTGCCTTCGTAACACGGTATGTACACTTTGTGATTAGTATGCCCTTTTTATTGCACCACGACTGCACGTCACTGTCGAGCTATAACAGTTTCTGGGAGCTACGTGCATTGCCGGTCCAACCTTCCTTTGCCAAGTGTCACGTCTGTATCGTTCTGCAATCGTTAAAGATAGGTTCCGATGCGCTAACCAACAGTGCCTGTACCGCACTTCCATCAAACTCGCGCGTCCGCTCCGAGTATGAACAGGTATTTACGTGGCTCTGGCTGACACTGTCGTAGTTCAAGTATATTGTTTTTAACGTCGGCTCGCTCCTGCCGCTCCGAGGCCGCGAAAAACGCCGCGGCAATTTGTTTTCATCTACGTCGCTTTGCAAACGACTAACACGGGCCGCCTTTTATCAACAATGACAGTTGGGTTGACTTCTGGAGTCTTCATCGGAAGTCTCGCAGCACTTCCCAACATGCATACCGGCGTATGGGACTAGTCCTGAGATCCGTAGCTTAATGATTATTTCCAAACTATCACAATTGGCGTCCGCGACTGAACGGAGGACACATTGGATCGTTCTGAAATAATCATTATGCTATGGATCTCAAAGAAATTAAAGAGCTATGCAAGCAGCTAGGCCTACAAGGTGTTGAACTTAAAGAATGGGCGGACGGGAAAGTCGATTACGAACGCGAAGAGAAGGCGCGTGAGAGGGAGGAAAGGGCTGCGGATAGAGCAGCAAACCGAGAGAAGGCTGAAGTGGAAGAACGAACATTACATTTACGCATAAGGCTAGCAGAGACGGGAGCGACAACTACTGCCGAGATCACAACAGAGGGCAGCAATAACGGAAGAACAAACTCCAGTCGCCTCTTTGCCCGCAAATTTATTCCTCCATATGATGAAAGGCGAGACGATTTAGACGCCTGCTTGAAGCGTTTTGAATGCATTGCTAAGGGGGAAGACTGGCCAGAACCTAAATGGGCTTCCGGTCTAAGCATGTGCCTGACGGGAGAGGCGTTGAAAGTCTACGGCAGACTATCGCCTCGGGATTTTATGAGTTATGAAGCGACCAAGCGAGCTCGCCTGGATAGATTCTGTTTTACAACTGAGGGGAATCGAGAGAAGTTCAGGAAATTGAAACCCGAAGAAGGGGAGACAGCCAGCCAGTACACTGCCCGGCTTCAAGGATACTTCGATAGGTGGATGGAGGTGCGGGAGTCACCTTCAACATACGAAGCGCTGAGAGATAAGATCCTGGAAGAAGAGTTCCTATCTCAGTGTCACACAAAACTTACTATATTTTTGAAAGAGAGAAACTGCCAGACGCTAGCATCAATGGTTGAGGCCGCCGATCGATTTCTTGAGGCGCAACAACAAAAGAACCTCTCCTCCTTCAGAGACGACGCAAGAGCCACGTCAACCCATAGACCTAACCTCGATGCTCCGGCGTTTGCGAAACCTAAATATTTCCTCTGTGGCAAGCTCGGTCACAAAGCACGAGAGTGCAGAAGTAGTTTCCGGCAAAAAATTCCATCCTGTTCGTTTTGCCAAAGAGAAGGTCATGGTGTAAAAGATTGCCCCAAGAAACAAAAAAATCCGTGAATCTTGTGTATGGTGGAGCCAGAATCAGTAGAAAGCACGCAAACTCCACCTGGAAACTTTGTAGAGGGATCAGGTCTTGGATCCACAAAGGATTGCGAGGCAGGGCTAGTTAATGTGGTTCACGAGAACCACGAGGTATTCGACGTATATAACATGCCCGTCTTATGGGGGTTGCTTAATCAACAACCAGTCAGCGTGCTACGTGACACGGGTAGAAATACAGTGATAGTTCGACGCAACTTGGTAAAAGAGTCTTGTCTCACGGGAAAGACAGGAAAGGTTTTTCTCGTAGATGGCACACTGTTGCAGCTGCCGGAGGCAAAAATAATGAGTTGTCCATACTTTGTTGGGGAATTGATCCTGAAGTGCATGGATACACCTCTCTATGATGTCATTGTAGGGAATATTCAGGGTGCACGAGGAGTCGATGAGGCGGACTGCGAATGGAAAAACAAAACGGTCCAGCAGGCCTTACAAGAACCTGAAAAGGAGGATGCCTCGATAGACACTGCAGCAACGACTGATGTGTCAGCTCCAAATAAACTGAAGCCCTCGAACAAAAAGGGCTCGAGAAGGGCACAAGCACAGCTGGGACTCGGAAGGCGAAGCTGCGAACAGCTGTTCAGAGTTCGGTAGACGTGACCAGGCGTGAGAGGCCCGACTCTGTCCCCGCCTCCTTTCGTGGTCAAGGCGCCGGCCTGCCTGAGGCCGACTGGACTACCTGAGGCGCTGAAGACAGGGTTAACCAACATCTCCGGGAACGAGACGCTCCAGGCAAACAACAACTGCCGCCGAGCCCATCAACGACGAGCCTTCCACCATCCTCCTGCGGCGCTACCCCAACATGTGACCAGGAAAGAAAACTGTGAGACAACACGTACAATGACATTCTGTAAATAGCCGCGGTGTAAATATTTGTTTTTTTTTCTTCTGATGTCTTTGTCACAATAGTGAAATATTTCCTAACGCATCCTGTGTCTTCCGTATTTCTATTAAGACCCTAAACACACAAACCACGTACCATCACAGTCCCATGCTGTCGCTGTAGCTCAACATATCTCATTGAATTTCCCAGCCCATTATGTTTTCTGGAACTTGTTCCAGCAACCTATTTTGTTTCCTGGCACAGGTTAGTGAATATTTAGCTTGTGGCGGTTATCGAAGTGATAATCGTTTTTTAGTGCTGCTGCCTTGCCGACCTTGCCAACTTACTGTAAAACGCTTGGTAAGTTCTGCTACTTCTGTTATTTCTTGGCCACGAAATTTGTTGGTCTGTCGTGATGTGGAGACAAATCCAGGGCCCACCGACAGAGAGCTTTTGTTGGAACTTCTTGCCGGCCAGAGCAAGATGAATGATTCTGTTCTAAATGTTCTTGCCTTTCAAGATGAAATTAACAAAAAAATTAATGCGTTAACTGAACGAATTGATAGGCTGGAGCGACAGGTAACCGGTTTAAACGCGGCGACCAAGCAAATAAAAGACATGGAAGCAGCAGTATTGGCATTTGACGCACAATTATCTTCACTCAATGCTAAAATAGATGATTTAGAAAACAGAAGCCGCAGAAATAATTTGATAATTTATGGTATAGACGAGTCTAATACTGAGACAGATGAAGAGCTTGAAGAGAAGGTAAAAAACGAGGGTTTTCTACAAAAATTAGGAATGACAATCACCGGTATTGAGAGATGCCATAGGCTAGCCGAAAAGTTGAAAACAAGCCCCGTCCAACTATCCTCAAGTTCATCGATTACGGGGGAAAATTAGCAATATGAAGGTCATCTTATAAATTAAAAGGCACTAAGCTATCAATATCTGAAGATTTCTCAATCAGAGTTTGCGAAATTCGAAAGAAATTATGAAAAAGTGCGGCTAAAGAGAAAGAAGACGGAGCAAAAGGTAAAACTAGTTTATAATAAGCTGAATGTGGACGGTGTGCTGTTTGGATGGGAGGAAGGGAAGGGTTCACGCTTCAAGATAAGCAAAACAGATAAATGACTGTGTAGAAGTGCTTCTCGGTCATTGCGCTTGTTTAATGTCAATTGTAGAAGCGTCCTTAACAAGGCCACAGATTAGGAAGAAATTTTGCTCTGTCATGATCCTGATATCGCCATTCTGACTGAGACTTGGTTAAATGCTACGATATATGACAGTGAATTTGTCCCTGCTGGCTACAGTGCACTCAGGAAAGACCATGGTAGCAAGGGTGGTGGTGTGTGTATTCTTTTTAAGAACTTCCTAGATATAGTGAGTATGCCTGAGATACCTGATACCGAGTGTATTTTTTTGCAAAGCGTACGATGGTAAATGTAAATACATTATTGGGGCATTTTATAGACTCCCGCATCTTCTACGGCTGTTCTTGACAATTTAGAAATGTATCTCGATACACATGTGAAGCCTGGCGATCGAGTTATTTTGGTAGGAGATTTTAATTTGCCAAACGTTGACTGGTCAATTTTTTCACTAAAACATCAAAATGATAACTTGGGGGAAAGAATGTTAGACATGGCCTTTAAATTTGACTTACTGCAAGTCGTCCAGGATTTCACGAGAATCCAAGGAAACTCTGCATCTATACTTGACCTTGTTTATGTAAGTGGTACAATTTCGTCTAAATCAAGATGTAAAGTAATCCCTGGTATTTCTGATCACAAAGCAGTATTTTTAACCTTAGAAGGTGTTTCTGTAAATAGAAAAAACAAGTCGAAGTGTTATCCAAATTTTTCTCGTGCAGACGATGTCTCTATTATAGACATGCTTTCATTTAATTTAGACGATTTTGTAAACAGTACTGGTGATGTAAATGATCTTTGGAATTTGTTTAAAATTATTGTAAGTGGATGTATTGACCGTTTTGTGCCAGTAATTGTAAAAAAGCAGAATAAAAAAAAACCCTGGATTTCTAAAATGCCTTACAGTTAAAAAGACAATTGAAACGATTGAAAAAGAAAATGAAAACAAGCGCCGACTCGTGTGAACTGACCGAAACATTTCTTGATCTTTTTTTGCAACTTAAAACCCTTGTTACAGTTGATAAAAGTTGGCATTCCGGCGAATCTTCCCCAAACTTCATATCTACTTCACCGGAGAAATTTTGGCGATTAATATCTCCATGTTCCAGGGATTTTGATGTTTTTGAAATTGGTGGTAGCTTAACCCATGACGAAAAAATAATTTAAAACGCATTTAATAAATATTTTAAATCGGTGTTTACTCAAAACGATGATGTGTTACCAAGTTTTGACGCTGACTATCCGCCTATGCCTGATATTGTAATTAGTGAATGTGGCATATTCAATATGCTTTTGAAATCGGATGTAAAACAAATCCCCTGGACCTGATGTATCTTCAATGCATTTTGATCCAGGTATGCTGAATGGGTCTTAAAATATTTGTTTGTTCTGTTTTTACGATCGCTCTCCGAAGGTCAGGTTCCAGACGATTGGAGAACGGCCGGAGTCAAACCACTTCATAAGAACGAAACAAGCACTGCATTCAAAATTACCGTCCAACTTCATTGACTTCAACTACTTGTAAACTTCTTGAACATATAATATATAATCATTTATCAAAATTTTTAGACGAACACATCTTGACTAAAGATCAGCATGGATTTCGAAAAGGTGTTTTAACGTGTACTAAAATAATTGAGACTGTTCACAATTTCTCCTGGGCAATAAACAATGGAAAACAAATTGATGCCATTTTTATGGGTGTTTCGAAGGCATTCAATAAGGTCTCGCACAAAAAGTTACTATAAAAATTGAAAAAAAATATGTAAGAACACTCTTAGTTAAATGGATTTCAGTATACCTTTCAAATCGTCGATAGTAACAATAACCAGTGATTTAAGTTGGAACAAACATGTCAGTAATATAGTAAAAAAAGCCACAGCTTAACTCTGGTCACTAAGAAGATCATTAAAATTGGCAACCACTGAAACTAAATTGCTAGCTTATAAAATGCTAATAAGACCTAGATTGGAGTATGCTAGTGAAGTTTGGGATCCTCACACAAAAGGTTTAATATTGAAATTAGAAAAAGTTCAAAGAATGGCACTGCGTTTCATTTTTTCGAAGTACAGAAGACTGGATTCACCAACTGAGCTCTATTCTAAGGCAAGCATCTCCTTATTAGAAGAGAGGAGAAAAAATAAGCGTTTAAAAATGCTTTTTATGATTTTAGATGGCACACTGCAGATTGATAAACATAAATTCATCAAACCCCATCTATCTAGAATCACACGTAATAAGCATACTAGGACAATCGAAGAGTACAGATTCAACAAAGAATGTTTCAAGAATTCGTATTTCCCTCGGACAATAAGGGAATGGAATACACTTCCTGAAAGCGTTGTTATATCCAAAACGGTTTTTGATTTTACAAAGTGTCTCTCATATAACTAATAGACCTCCTGTTATCATTTTTGCTGTACCTTCTGCTTTTGATATGAGTATTAGGTGTCGTATAGTCCTTCATTTTTTGTCATTGTGTTCTGCATGTGTATTACATTGTCTACTGTTTTTTGTACTCACTCCTATCATAGTCCCCACTGGGGGACTGATAGTATTATGAAAATAATAAATAATTTGCAGTTTACGGTTAATAATGCTCTTAACGACTTTCTGTTGACTCTGGCGTTCCCCAGGGCTCTGTGCTCGGACCTCTCCTTTTCTTGTTGTTTATCAATGATATAGTAGATGATGTTCCGGTAAAAATCAAGTTATACGCGGATGATTGTATAATTTACTCAAAAATAGCTAGTACTTTCGATTAGCTTTTGTTAAATTGAGCTTTTAAAAAAATCAAGGAATGGTGTACGCAGTGGCAAATTACTGTTAACTTTGTAAAAACAGTTTTTATGAGAATTACAAACAAAAGAAATCAAATTTGTTTACAATACTAATAATATTCTTCTATTAGAAGTAGCACAATATAAATTCCTTGGACTGTGGATCACACATAATCTTACTTGGACAAAACAAATTGATTACGTAACAGCAAATGCTCTTCGAAAGTTATTCTTTCTTAGGAGGGCTATCATGTGGGATCCCTTCACCAAACTATATATTAGTAAGCTCGATCTTGTGCAGAAAAATGCAGCTCGCTACATTTACAATAGCTTTGGACGTACCTCTATAAACGAACCTTTAACCAGAGCTAACTTAAAGTCATTATCTCTCAGAAATCAGCATTCTCGACTACAATTTTTGTATCAATTAATAAATGGACATTATAGGATAGCTCTGTCTCACTTAATAAACTTCTCATCAGGCTACGCTACTCGACAGAGGCAGGCGCTAACAATAACTCCTTTTCGATCGCATAATAATTGTTTCAAATACTTTCCGCGAACGGTAACTGATTGAAATAGCCTTTCTGAAAGTGTCGTTATGCAGCCATCATTGTCTTTATTTGAATTCCTTCTAAATTAGTTTTGTCCCTCTAAACAATATTTGTTCTTTCGTTTCTGCGACTTGTTTGCTATTTTGTATGCCTGCATGTCTCGTGAATCAAGTGTATACCCACCTGCTAAAATCCCTTTCAGGGATTGCAGTATCAATAAATAAATCAATAAACTAAATTTCGCTCAGCTGCGATATATCCATGGCTATCGCGGTGATGAGACGCGCCGATTCAGAAAATACATCGGTGACGTCAGCGCCATCGGCGCAGTAAAACCTACCGGCGCACACTCAACTCCCCGCCGCTAACGCTCCCATCCTCCTACAGCCGAGAGAACTTCCTGTTCCTGTGTTAGGGTACGTCACGACCGTCAAAATTACGTCGCAACTTGTTTTGCGGTGAAATGGGGAGAAAGAAAAAGTCAATATTTCATTAATTTTTGTGTCGAAGTTAATAACCCGAGACGAAAACGGATGTCTGTTCGGCATTCAGTGAACCTTGAATGTTTAATGTAAAAGTTATCTGGTAAAAGTAAAAAGGTCATTTCATGGTTCCTCTAACATACTTCCAGAATTTAGTGGGTGATGTTTTCATAAACGTTCCATAAACCTTCCTGCGCGTCGTCCGAAGGCGCGGGATGGCTACTCTGGTAACTGCAGTGCATTCTATGGAATACATACGTTTTGAGGCACGGCGTCTAGAAGACGCTATAGCTCTGCTCTACGCAACGCACTGTTATAAAATGAAACTCTAGAAGGCGCTTCGAACAACCGGAGATGGACTGAAATGAGTGAGGGAGGTACCCCCCTTCGCAGGTGTACCACAACGGAGGTAATTTGGTAACGTTGGGTAGGGGTGCAACCTGTGAATTGCAGACTTTTGTTCCCAACTGGTTACAAGCAATTACAAGGTTTCAAATGAAGGCGTTGAAAGCTCGCTCCTGCGCTCGCGCAGCAGCACCAAACAAATGCTCGACGCTCGACATAGTCTATTTTTAGACTACCCGCTCGACCTGCAATCCTACCTTCCCTGATCTCACGGCACTCAAAGCGGGGTATATTTTGATTTTGATTTTGGCACCATTTTCGCTTGCCGATTACTATTCTGAATTTCGCTATACTAAATGCCAGACCAGACAGGTGATTCCGAACGCATAATTTGTTCGGTTACCTCGAAAAATCGCCCGAGTACTCACTTAAATAGACAAAACTAGCACAAAAAAAATGTCAAGACAGCAGGTGATATGGGCACTGAGAGTTAAACCAGGGAAGCGACTAACAAGTAATAAATTATAATTTTTTGCTTTTGGATGAGAATAAACGTTATTAAAATTGGTTTATAATGAAAATTGAGAATCCACGTAATATCCCCTTTAACACGTAAAACAAACATGCAAACATGGTTTCTTGTTTATTTGAAGAAGTTAGCGGTCCTCGGTTTGAGCTTCTTTGTTGATGGGATCTTTGGTTGCTTTCAGATATGTTCAAGCACAAAGAAGTATCCCACGCTTGTGTTTGGTGTGGCGTTATTTGGGCTGGAGTTCGAGGACAGCGCCAGGAAATGCAAAGCAGGGGTGCGCTTGAGTGAAGCTGCTGGATTCTGGCGCACAAACTCAGTGTCTAATTACATGAAAAGCGTTATTAGGGACCGTCGTTTCCTTTACAAAAACGTCCCATGCGAATAAAGTGTGGCTTTAAAAAATCGCAGTCGAATGTGTTGCGTGAATTTCCTGTGCGCACACTTTGCAATTTCTAAGCAGATATATAATTGTGGAGCCCCGAAATTGTATCCCCTAATGTAGGTATACTGCTTTCTTAGGAACGGTCCGGCGCTCAAGACACCTACACTAAAATGAAGCTAAGAGAGGGGTCTATAAGATAGCTTTCTTTGAAATGTACAGTTTTCAGCCAAGCTTATTTTTCCTCCTTGGCTCCAATTTTGATATTTAGATTTGGCTTAACCAAAAACAAAGGATAAAAAGATCTCTTTTTCTTTCCCCCTCTCTCACTCTGTTTTAAAGCATAGGATCCTACTTAAAGAAAACCTTTCATCTCAGAATGATTTGTTGTTCTTCAATACTAAAAAAAGAGACTCGTAGGTCTAAGGGGTGGTTGGGGATTAGAGGATGGACGCAACGAATGCGGCCAATTCTTTGCAAGATGCAATATAAGGCGATGTCCTCATTTTCTCTAAACAACGACGGCCGTGCCAAACCCTACCCTGAAGGAGACGTTTATAGACTGACGCCTTTCCCCTAACCTCCCTCCTCTCGCCACCAGGCCACGTCACAAGGCGAAGCCTCGGTATACGGTCAGGTTATTTTTTCTATTTACATAGTCATACTGCTGGCCTACAGGTCGTTAAAGGGGCACTAACACATCAAAATCATGATTTTTTATTATCCGGAATGATTGAAAACGATGCCGAGACATTACCCTAAAACTCCGAAACTTGGGAATTCAATATTTCTAAATTAAAAAAAAAGAAAAAAACAATTTCCAAATGCCGATTTTGAAGTTCCCGCACGATCCGCGCCAGTGCAGTGAGTCAAATTTCGCGGTCTCCTGTGACTAGACTTTCTGTCGGACCTCCGCTCCACGCTACAAAGCAGAGAGCCGTTGCCAACGCGGCCCGAAACGAGGAGGAGGTGAGGAGGGGGGTTAGAAGGGCGCCAGCGCGAGAAAAAAACGGTTTCTTCCCCGACTCGCCGATAAGCGTCTGCTCGAGCGTTGCCAAGTTTTCCGAGGAAGGATACAAATCCAGGAAGCGACATCACACCGAAATCTTATTTTTGGTATTTCAAAAAGAGGGCCGTAGTGCGTTCGCAATTGCGTTAAAAAAGATGTTTTACGACTCCCGTAATAAATGCCACAGAAATGTTGCCTACAAGGCTTCTAACTTTCCTGATTTTTGACATCACCGATCAAGAAAAGCAAGGAGGTGAGCGCGGGAAATATAAACGCCAAAAATAAAAAGGCGCGCGCGAGCGCGGGAAAATTTTTTTTCACAATGCGTTTTTTTTTTTGCGTGTCTATGACTATAACTTACGTCGTCTTAGACAATAAAAAATATTACGACCTTTGGGGTGTCAGTGCCCCTTTAAAGAAATGAGGTATTGGTAAAACAACCAATCTTTAACGCACAATTCAACGAAGAATACAGAAGAATACATTTCATGATCGTTTCAGCAAACGAATGCATTCAAGCATAGGCGAACTAAAAAGCAAACAAAAACAATAGATACGATTTTTCTTGGGCGAAGCTTCTCACGAGATCCTTCAAAGGTCTCAACGGTGTAACCTTAAAAAAGATCTGGGGCCAGGCTTTTCCACTCATCTATAGTCCGTGAAAAGACGGAATATTTCAAAGGATTGTTTCGCGGTTTTATTGGCGTTATCATTTCATCTTGATTTCTTCTAAGTCGTCTGCTAAAACCAGCCTCTAAATATCGCAGTGAGTCTTGTTGAGACTATTGTTTGTATCAAATGAAGCGATTTTAGTCCAGCTACTTTTCGACGCTCTGCTAGTGATTGCAATCTGAGTTAAGTCAGCACCGCACTGACCGACTGAACCCTTCGGTATTTGGCTGTGATAAATCTGGCAGCTATTCTTTGTACCTTTTTTAATATTTTTTTTTCTCTATGGGTCCCACACTGCACTTGAGTATTCAAAGACTGGGCGTAGAAATGTTAAATAAGCTGCCAGTTTTACTTCCTCTGTCGCTAATTTAATGTTACATCTTAAGAACCGCAATTTTCTTTCGGTTGTCTCGTAACATAGTCGATATGAAATTTCCAATTAGTATCACTCGACACGTTACATTCAGATATTTGAAATTGCTGACGAGCGTTAATGGTTTATCGCCAAGTTCGTACACTCTAATGGCGAATTCGCGTGGTCAATCGTCGGCAACTTATTTTGCCGGGAAACCGGCAATAGTGTTCGCGTGGTCAGTTTCCGGCCGGCGCGCACCGTTCGGGTGGTGGTTCTCCGGCATGCACCGGCAACTTTCCGGCGCTTTTTCCGCCCGAGCTCCGAACGGCCGGGCGAGTGGCCGCCAGACTGTATCCGGTGTCGTCACTTCCGAAATGAGAGAGAAGGTCAGTGAGAAAAAAAAAATGAACGAAAGAACGAAACTGATCTGAAGTAACTTTAGCAGCCGCTACGAAAGTCAATCCAAGTCCTTGGGACATGAGTGACGGCGGCGACAGGCTCTCGCTAGCGGTGTCGCGCGGGCAAGAGGCGAAGTAAACTGCCAACGTCTGGCGTTTCGTGTTCGGGTGGTGAGGGTCACGTGGTGTGCCGGCGGCGCGTTTCTGGTTGCCGGTTCCGCCGGCTCGTTCTCGCCGGCAACTGACCACCCGAATGCGCCATAAGAAAAAAGTTGGCCTCAAGGGACTAACGGCAGCATTTGGTCCTCTGAACTCCCAGTTGCTCCCCGAAAGGACCGTCTTGCTCAAGCTAGGTACCGTGCGCAAAAGCTGGGGACCAACTGCGCTCGACTGGGACCAACCGATAGGCGTGCGCGAGCAAAAGCATCCATTAGTCCCCCTCAGACAGGGTGCATGTGTATGGTTTAGTCCCCGAAGTCAAACGGAATGTTCGCCAGGAGGACGGATGCTATTTTGGGGAGACTCAGCCCAGCACCACTGAAGGTGTTGACAAAACTCGAACGAAACTGGCGAATTTTTTTTAATGTGCCACGAACGTTAAGACATTACATGGTAGAGCTTCTCGCGTTGTGTAATGCGAGAGAACGAATGCGTTGACTCGACTTCAGCCAACTATCTCGTCCAAAATGATCTGTTAACATTCCACAAGTCCAGTTTACGTAATTTGCCTTCGCGCAAAAAATGTCCATTTATCCAAACGCAACACCTCCAAATACTAACACTTTTTTTCTTCTATTAAATGAAACTTAACAGTTTGTAGAAGCCGCGCTTTTAACCCCGGAGTCTCGCAGTCAGAATAAATGGTCACTTCAATCACTAAAACTGAGTTACTGAGAACAAGTCGAGACTAGTCTCTGCGTCTCCTTATGACAAACCTTTCTGGGTACTTCATTGTCGAACTCAAAATCCGCAACGACACACTTGATGCACGGCACGTTCCACTTAAAGGGCACATTCAGGGGCAATATCCAGACGTCTTCATGCCATCGCCGTCGTTGTCTCCGATAACATTCCAGATGAACAACGAATAACTCACCGCGCCCGGAACGTCACACCTAGCAGCACCCTACTAATACTAAACAAATGCGAACTAAAAAATAAAAGAAAAAAAGCACCCGTGAAAGTTGAAAGTGCCTAAGAGAGAGAAAAGAAAAAAAAAGTGTTTGCTTGTACGTCACTCGACCGGCGTGTTGAAAGTGGCGACCTTCTCCCGTCCTTGCAGCTCTTCGGTGTCCGTGTGTCGTGTGTAGTGAAAGGGGGAAAAGAGATTATCTTCTGCGCGCGCTGCACCCTCCCCCCAATCCCCCTACCCCGCATTCTTTGCTCCTTGCTCTCGCGGGGGATTGGGCGTTGGTTGGGCAGATGGGATCCGTCGGGAAAATGGGAAGGGTCTTTGTTTGAAAAAGAACCTCTTTTTAGTAAGTTGAAAGTCGAAATACAGCCTTCGCCGGAGGCTGGTCGCCTTGTGTCGTCTCCGACCATGGCGGGATCCGGTTTGGATTCGCGGTGCTGGAGCACAGCACTTGATCTGTTCTGAAGTCACAAGTCAAGGAAACTCGATTAGGTATGTCGAAGTACTTCTGTTTATGGTGTATTCATTAACTGCGTCTTTAGAAAGTGTTTTATTTTGAGCGCGTTCTCTAGCTTGCAAAGCGCGCACCATGCTCTATTCTTTTTGGCACCATGGTTGCTGATTTTGTTATGCAGCACAGAGACCTCATATTCAATCGTATCGAGCGAAACGCCAGTTTTACCAATGGCTTGTTGTTTTTGTGTGTGTTTCGCAGACCCTGGCAGGATCGCTTGACCATAAACGCCTGTCCACACATGCAGCGGAGTGCTACAAGCATAGCGCTGACCTTGCGCTAAGCGCGGGCTGACGGGATCGGTCACCAGCTTTGTATCGCGCCGTCAAAACTCTTGCTCATGGCAGACGAAAAGTAGCTCATGACACGTGAGCAGCGCTACATCAACGTTTCGCTGCGCGTGAGTACCGGCATTAATGGAGACATTCATTCGATTGTACACTAGACTTTCGCGTTGATGGCGGGAGATCGTGCCGTCACGTTGAAGCATAGTTTGAGCACGTACGCGCTGGGTTTGTAATTCGTAGCGAACGGTCTACTAAAAATCTTATATTGCGCTGGTCTGCTATCAACAGATCGAATGTTGGATGTGAACCATTGTAGCACTTACGCAGCCTATTTGTTATTTTATTATGCCTGTGTTATATCTCATACTTTTGACAAGCGATTGGGTATTTCACGCTGCCCTGTTACTAATAAACAAAATTCCTCGCAAACAGGCAAGAAGCTGCCGGTGCCCCAATAAACGGTGCTGGGACCACAACCGGTTTGGACAGACGTCCCAGTGTCCAAGCCATCGTCGACGCAAGTGCACTCTTCGGAATTTGGCCTTATCGTGGATTCTACCGCTCAGGAACTTCGACTTCAGTCATCCTTGAATGCGATGTGTATCTACGAGGCAATAAAGCTGTGTTTAACCTGAACTGCACAATATCGTTTCGGAGATTTCTGGCTTGGAACCAAATGTAAAGGATAAACCATTAGTCCCAGAAGCCTACATCCAAGGGCACAACGTTTAGACCCAGGGGTCCAAGTGCAAGAGCCTAACAGCTAGTCCTCGAGGTGCAACTGAAACGGTGTAACAGTTAGTCCCAACGGTGCTAGTACGAGGGACTAACTGACGGGGCGCAACAGTTGCTCCCGTTATAGTTTCTCCCCTAGGGAACTAATGGTGGTGGCAGCGCATTTGGTCCCCCAAGGGACTAAGTCGCGCTCCCTATTTTCTTAGAGTGTAGTTTTAAGCTAGAACATTTTAGTCTTGTTTGGGATCCTTGAAAGTACAGTTTTTGTTGGGTTAACTTGCATTTCTTACCTCTTGCAGCCCGCATTCTTGGAGTTGTGCATGAGGTTAACGGGTCGCAGACGGGAAGACAGTACCACTGCCGCAGTCGCGCCTGATGCCACGGTCGTGCGTTTTCTTTTTCTATGTAATCTCAGGGAGTGTCCTGTGTTTCCGACGTAACATTTTTCGCACGGAGTTCGGTTGAAGTTTCGGAGGCTCCGGTCGCTGCCGTTGGCGGCCGTCCAGGTCCGGTATGCCTCCGGGCCGTGCCACCGCATAGAGGTCAGGGGCACGCTATGTTCCTGACTCGCCGGCGTCCCTGGACAGGTTCACATCAGAGCGGACATTGACCTGCGTCGGAGCAGAGCAGTCGGTACAGGCGAGAGGGATTCGATCGCAGTCCCCTTAAAAGGTCAAGAGAACTGCCGGGGTGATTACGCTTTCGGTGCGGATGCGCCGGAGCGGCGTCTACTGGCGCTGGAAAAGACGGAGAGGGACACGGGCGGCGCACAGTGGTATCAAGGCTCGTGTGCTTGCCCGGATCCTTCTTTTGGTGGCCAGGGATGCTGCCACGTGGTCCATGGGGAGGGTCTGAGTCTGCAGGTCCCATGACTGGGCCGCGCGTTTTCACTGCCTCGTGAGCGGCCATTTTGCTCTGAGCAGGGCCGTGACTCTCCACCCAGTCAATGAAAACCATGGCAGTGAAGTGGTTCCGTACTGTGTGGATTTACCGAACGACGGCGATTGCGTGTTTACTTTTTAGAGTGCAGGTTTTAAGGCCTGTTCACACATGTAGCGGAGCGATACAGGCGTAGAGCTAACCTCGCGCTAAGCGCGTGGTGACGGGAGCATTTATTAGCTTTGTATCGCACTATCAAAACGGTTGCTCATTACAAGTGGTAAGTACCCGACAACACGTGAGCAGCGCTACATTAGCGCTTCGCTGAATGTGAGAACCGGCCTTTAGGCGCTCGTTTCGGGGTTGAGCGGCGTCGGTGTAATCGCGCGTTGCATTATGAGATGTTTCCCATAATAACAACACATTTGACTTCACGTGTGAACTCCCGTGAGTAAAACTTTCCCACTTAATTTCGCGGGTAAATTTTCAGCTGAATTTAGCGGGAAAATATTCTCGCTAAATTTAGCAGTGAAGATGTTCCCACTATATTCAGTGGAAAAATCTCAAATTTCTGCGTTCTGTCTTAAATATGTTCATTAATCCGCATCTAAATTGGGCCCTACCCTTAGCGAAAAGTCGTTCGAAATCAGTATACTAGAAGTACACTGAAGTATACTAAAAGTACACATTCAGTGTGGTCTTTATACTGAATGTATACTTTAAGTGTACTTAAAGTATATTTCCAGTAAATATGGTGGTGGGCAGAAAGTATACTCGTTCGTACAAAACTAGTACATGCAGTAGAATCGTAGTGCCCGCGCTAAAAGGTAGTTCGAACTCAGTATACAGGAAGTGCACTTAAGTATACTAAAGGTCTACTTTCGGTGCTTGCAGTCGGCGTACTCAAAGTATAATAACGGGAATATATATATATATATCTTGCGATTTTTGACATCAGCACTTTTAAAACGTGAAAGATGGGCCGATGCCGTTTTCACAGAACATTTGTGGGGCTTCGCGGTCATTAGATGAGTAAATAAACATCACAGTACGTTGTTTAATTAACTTTTTTAATTGACAGTGTAATTGACCATGTTGAATTTTCAATTTTAAAGGGGCTATGAATAAACTCTAGCCCAACTGAAACGATTTGCGAAAAGGTGACGCGTTTTGGTTTATTCATAGCTAAAACTCTGCCTTTTGTCGCCTGATTAAAACAGCGCGCTGGACAGAGCACAGGATGCTATTCTTACGTATTCCCTTCAGACGAACCGTTGTAAGTATGATGCTGGAGCATCCACCAAAGGCACGCTGTCAAAAGTGTGCAACTTCGTTCATGCTGAATGCGAGAGCACTTTATGAGGGTTGTATCTTCACTAGAAAATTAAATAATTCATAAAACTCCAGAATAAGAAGTTCTCGCTAACACCAACAAACATGCCATCACCGACATGCCATGTCAAAACCTCTAAGTCACTCTCCACTTTGCCCGCCCCTGCCGCGCCTGGTTCTTGAATCGAGGGAAGAAATTGCGAAATTTGATAAATAAATATCTGAAAGCTCCTTGCTTTTTCGTGCATAGTTTTGATTGTGTTAGGCGCTCTAATAACGACTGCCTCTAAAACAGCAATAATAAAAAAAGTAAATTTTAGCATTTTAATTACTTAAAAAAAATGTTGCCACGGTTATTCACCCATGTAATGTCCGCCGAGTCGCGCGACACACATGAAGAGTGCATCAACATGGCAGTGAGCCCCCAATTTTCTGAAACCAGTTGATTGAAAAATATCACCGGTTATAGCTGACATAATGTTGACGAAGGGATGCTTCATTTCTTATTTCACTGCAGACCACGTGGTCCGAAAGTTCCCCGGGGAAACGACCGGCACTGTCAGAGCATACTTACGTCGCAAATGCAACATGAATTTACGCCTAAAAAAAGCACAAATAGAAAAATTAGCTACAATGTACGCTACGAAAAGTAGCGTTATCTAATTTGTCAATAGGGAGTTTTAGAATAACGTACGCAATTTTAGCGCACGCTGGCGCTAAATTTAGCGCTTGTATTAGCGCACGCGACGCGAAAGAGTTTTAGAATAGCGTTTCTCCGGTCGCGACGCAAAAGCCCAAGCATCTCGCGCTTGCGACGCCACCAAGACACAGTCACCATTTTTATTTCACACACGAAATGCTGTAACTTAAGAAAAAAAAAGTTTTCTGGTCCAGAGTATTATTTTAGATTTATTTAACCGTGAGAATGCGACGCGAGCGGTTGACCGGTCGTGTCCGCTTGCGTCGCCTCGGCAAGAGAGGTCTCGAGTACTGACCTTCGCACATCGTACCTTCGCCGAGAAATGTTCGCGCGTCAGAAGCATCAAGCTGTCGGTGATCGTTGGCAAACCGAGTACAATGCCGTCCCGTATTGAAAATCGCAGCCGCGAGGATGCCGCCGACGTCGCACTCACGACGTCGCCAAAGCAGCCGCTGACATAATCCTGGAAGCCGCCATCTTTTTTCAACTCTGCTCGGCTTGGCTTTAGCCAACTTCTCATCATGAATCCTCCTTGGAGAAGCGCAAAGAATCTTTGCGTACGCACGCTATTTCCGAGAAATAGCGCACGCTAAAATTGCGCACGCAAAGCGCAAAATCTGGTTTGCGTTCGGAGCATGCGCAGTGGCGACGACGCTATTCTTTGCGCACGCAAAGCTTTAGCGTGCGCTATTCTAAAACTCCCTAATAATTATTTTAGCTAGCCACTTCTATATATTTAGCAATTGAAAAGTCTGCTTTTATTGCAAAGACAGCTTTTATTTTCCCTGGGCTGTATTTGTTACCTTTATTGAAGAATAAAAGTTTACTGTAAAAAAAAATGTTAGCACTATTCAGAAGCTAGACAATCGAGGGCTATCGCACCAACTCTTTAATGCTGCTGACGAAAAAGCATGCACATGACTTTGTTTTCCAAGTGCACCGCCACTTGGGTGCTGCCTCATAGGCTAGTAGACAATTTACGTTCGCAGGATAATCCAGTGTTTTTGTAATGCAGCTCTCAGCGCACTACACGCTGTTTCAGATATCTGCATCCACAGCAAGCAAAAGAACAGGAGGCAAAAGAAACCACAGCTAATAATGGGGACATAAGATGTTCCACTTTGCATAGTCGCAAGCAGCGCAAATCCACTTCTGAACCGCGTAAGCGAAGTGGTGTAATGAATGGAAGCTCGCTCTAAGATTGGCTGGAGAAATCGGCGCCTTCATGTAACAACCTCAAGCTTTCACCGAAAGTACTTCATGGTGTAGATATATCTTGCAAAACTCTAAGACATCTCAATTCACATGTAAAGAGCTTGACAATTGCAACAAGGAACAACTCAGTCGATCGAGAGTTCCACACTGTAAAAAATCGGCGTAAATTTAACGTGTCTTTCCCTCTCGAAAAAAGGCGGGCACGCTCATTGTTTCAAAACGCGAGGTTGTCCTCATTATTTATGTGCCGCGAGAGCCGATCCTTCCAGAAAAGCCGAAATCCCAGCGGTGCAAGCATGCGCTGATGAATCAGAAGAGCCTTGGCGACAAGGGAGAAATTGCTTCAGATATTTTCGGTTTTCCACTGAAAAAGAAAACCGAAAGTTTAGTTAAAACCTAAGATAGACTAAATGTTTTGTTAATTTTTTACAAACATAATAAATATAATAAAAAATGAAAGCTATTTACAATTCCCTCTAACGCCGGATTAGAGCGCAGCTCTTGAGGAGGAGGAGGGGAAGGGTACTGAGGGGAAGGTATATCATTTCCTCCCTCCTCCTCACCTCCTCATCCTGTCCCTTCGAGTGCGTCGCCGTCACCTCACGAGGACGTGACCCCTACGAGGTCAGGTGACGATAACGATAATGTCATCAGTGACGATGCCGATGCCGATGCCGATTATGTGATCAGTGGCGATGACAGTGCTGATGCCGATGACGTCATCACTGACGTCACTGATAATGTGGACGATGCGGATGCCGATGACGCTATCATTGACGTCACTGATGACATCATCAGTGGCGATGCCGATGCCGATGACGTCATCAATGATGTCACTGACGACGTCATCAGGGACGATCACGATGACGTCATCAGTGACGTCACTGATGACGTCATCAGTGAGGATGCCGATGCCGATGACGTCACGCGTCCCATAATGCACCACGCGGTTACGCGGACGGCAACGCCGACGCCGCTCAAGCCAGAAACGGGTGCCTAAGAGCTGCGCTCTAAAATTCAACTACTTGAGGCCAGCCCTAATGGGAGCGGAGCAGCCGCCCGCGCAGTGCTGCACCCTACCACTGAATGCTACGCAACGCCAGCGAGCTTCTGCAGCAGCGGTTCGGGAACCCGGCGGAGCTAGGGGAGAACTACATGACTGGGCTCATGGACATCAATCAGGTGCCTTCATCGCGCAGCGTCAGAGCTCTGCTGCCGGTCTACGGCAGCGCCCAGGCTCACATCCGGGGACTTGGGGCGTTGTGTGTGACGGATCAGTCATTCTGTGCCATGCTCTACCCGGTCCTGCTGCGGGCGCTTCAGGACGACATGAGGCTGGAGTTGAATAAAAAATTTCCTCATGGAACGCCGAAAACGCCACCACCGTGGTGACATCGGCAACCTACATCGGCTCCAACTCAGCAGCGTTGCCAGGGCCAGTTAAGGAAGTGCACGCTCTGCTGAACTTTTTCAGGACCGAGGTGGAAAGCCGGGAAAAAACATCCAAGGAACAACGCGAAGACGGCGGCGGTAAGCCTACACGTTGTTTCTCCATGCATGAACTGCCAGAGAGACGCCTAACCTACGCAAAGTGTCAGGAGTCGGTACGCCACCGCTACGGCCTTGCATGACAGAATGGACAGCATGGAATGTTTTCTTTTCAAATCAAAGACGCACAGCCCACCAGACTGTAACGCAGAGATCAAACTCAAGGAAAGGAAGAGCAGACTGAAGACCAGTCGGGGGTGCTTCCGGTGCACAAAGACGAACCACAAGGCAACAATGTGTCCCGGCGCCTTGTGTTATGACAGGCGTCGACGAAGACATGTATCCACTGTGTGTGATTGAGATCACTTGCAGGGAAGAGCTGCCAGCGGATCAAATGAAACGCGGAAGAAGACAAGACACCACTCAACCTGCATGTGAGCGAGAAGTGCATCAAACAAGCTGTCCATCTGCAAAAGATAACCACATGGGCGGAAAGAAAGAACAGGAGGAAGTTTGCCTGCGTTCTCTTCGACAACAATAATCACTCCTTCATTATAGAGGAGCTGTCGAGGGGTCTTGGTTGCAAGCTTTTTGTGACGGTGGTTCTGACAGTCAGAATGTTCAGTGGTAACACTTGCGAACAAACGTATTGTAAATTAGAAGTATTATCTAACCGGTCATACATACGAGATCGACGCCCTCGAGACGCGTTATATCTGCGAACAAGACCTTCGAAGCCCGGATCAAGGCGTCCTTGCAAATATGAAGGAGCCCCGACGAACGGTGGGCGACGGCCTGGACAGACTCAAGTGCAACAAATTATGGGTCCTCTTGCGATCGTGTCACAACTGGGGACGCGTAACGGGAAGAGTCCGTCGACTGAGCGAGAACCTGACTGCGGTAGAGACAGCCTTTTGTTGGGCAGTACATGGACGCTACCGGGAGACTTCAGCTGTTGTCAACTGTTCTCAATTGATCGTCCTCATAGCTCCTACGAGTGAGCGTGGGAACACGTCTGTTCTGAGATGCTGCTGGGAGCTTGATAGTATGGGAGTCATGAACAAAGAGGTCGAGGATCACTCCACTAGCGACATCATGCAGCGCTTTGAGGGAAGCATTACCAAATCCGATCTTAGATACGAAGTGAGCATCCCTTGGAAACCTGGGGCCGATTGCTCGAACGAGTTGAGACACAACTTGAGACAGTCTCAGCCGAGACAGAACGTGAGCGACTTGCTCGAAACCAAACTCAGTCTGGACTTGAGACTGAAACCGAGTCTCTAACTCAACTTGTGTCTCAAGCCGTGAGACACCCCCGTATCAAATTAGCTGGCGGTCAATTTGAGGCCCAAACGGAGAGCCAAACAGAGACAGTCTCAGCGGTTAGGCACTTGCTCGAAACGAAACTTAGTCATGACCTGAGACGAAAACCGAGTCTCTGACTCAGTTCTAGTCTCAGATCGTGAGGCAGTCACGGAGGAGGCCCACTGGTGGTCCATGGCCAAGAATCCGAGACATTCGGTTTAATTCCATTCCGCGACGACATGTGGCGCCTAAGCCCCGAGCGAAATCACTTTTCCAATTTCCAATGTGCCCTCTGTTTCCGCCCGCACCGCCAATCTTATCTTCGAATCCGGAGAGGAGAAATCGTAATGCAGTAAGGGCATAGCACTGATAACACGCTCAAGACAGCTCCGAACCTCGGAACCTCTCAAGGTCACAGTTGAGCGCGCCTAGCGCAGACGTGCAATGTGTAATTGCTTATCCCGCAGCCAATGTGCATTTTAAAGTGATAAGCTAACGCTGATGACTATTGCTCCATCGCTAAAAAGCCAAATTTAAAGCGAGCAAAGTTAAAGCTATACTTCGTCTCACCTTAGCATGGACTGGCCCCGGAGGCTGCTCCAGCGCCAGACGGTAGCCTTCATTGGCGTTCGCGCCACACGAGCCCTCGTGCAGCCGCCGAGGTGTCGTCGAAAGCAAATAGCTCGCGCTTTTATCACGCGACCAACAATAGCCCATGCTAAGGTTAAACGAAGTATTGAAGCGCGAGCCGAATCCGCTGCGTTTTCCTGCCTCGCACCGGCGCTAGTGCACCGGACATAAGACAAAACGATGCTAAAAGTGCTCTGTTTCAGGCTGGGCTTTCTCTTATCACTGGAGCCTGTTAGAGAGGGTCTTCTGGCTTAGGGCGCCTTGGCTCAGGCTAAACTTTGTCTCACCTCAGCATGGACTATTGTTAGCCATGCATGCTAAAGGCGCGAGCCGTTTCCTTTGAATCACTCCTCGGTGGCTGCGCGAGCGCTCGGGCAGAGAGTACTCCAGTCGAGTTTGTCAAGGCTAGCCGCTCGCGCTTGCACAACCTCTTCAGTAGTACTTCGCAGTCTCACGCTAACATGAGGCTGCGCTAGCGTGAGATGGCAGCCCTGACTGCGTAGATTTGCATCCTCGCAGCACGAGTGCTCGCGCAGCTGCCGAGGCGTCACCCAAAGCGATTACCCCGGGCTTTTATTGCGCGTGGTTGCTAAAAAGATACAATTATAGCTTTGGCCGTGATACGGTGGAATATGGACGTCAGCTATTTATTTGTCTGTTTGTAAACAAGCTCACTATGGTGGGTGACAGCTCAAGAGTGCAGTGGAACCTCCGCCTTCAGCGCGCGCTCCTTGCTTTCCGCCGCGCTTTGGCTGCGCGTGCACACTTGTGCTATCAAGGCCACAAAGCTCGTGCTGGAAGTTCCACTGCACTCTTGAGCTGTCACTATTGGCGAACCCCTGTGCGCTTTCGGATTCGAACTTCTCTTCGTTTTGTTCCACGTAATTTTGCTTCCTGTACAGCTCGCAAGTACAAGGGTCGTTTGATAAGTTTGGTAAATTTATACGATGAACAATTCAATGGATGACGCTATGGCTGGCAAGTGTCATTCTTCCAACTAGCCCAGGCTAGCTTCCAGACGGGAGCGAAGCGCTGTTCATGTTTGACAGACGGCTGAAGCAAACACTGTAGCGCTTGCCACATCACTGGAAAAAAAAACCAGCCCTGTGCAATGATCAAGCACGTTTGTTTTAAAAATGTTAACGTCCACGCATCAAAACCGAGTTGCATGAAGTTCATGGGGACCCTTATTCAACGTTGAAGGCTGTTTAGCTCTGGGTTCATTGGATTAAACGTGGCAGAACGTTCCCTGAAGATGAAGCGCGCTCCGGACGCCGAGTTGAAGTCACCACGACGGATATTGTTGAATAAATTCATAGTATATGAATTGGAGGACAGTCGAGTGAATGTGCACAGGACTGCTGAGACCATAGGCATCTCAAAATAACGTGTGCATAAAACCCTCTACAAAAAGCTATGTGCGCGATGGGTACCAGCACCACCTCCTAGATAACAAGGCCGTAATGCTGATAATTTTTGGCCACAGAAGAAGGCCGATCGCGGGCCGTGATTGGACTCGAGGGCTGCGTCAGCGTCTCGTGTCTAATCAGAGAGACGGACGCAGCGCTCGTATCCAATCACCGCCCGCGATCGGCCTTCTTCTGTGACGAAAAATTATCAGCACTACGGCCTTGTGACCTAGGAGGTGTTGGTACCAGACTGTTCATTCACCAAGACAACGCGCTCTCCCACGAAATGACCGTGACAATGACAAAATTGGAAGAATTGTACTTCGAGTTGATTCTTCATCCACCCCATTCTTCTGATATGGCGTCGTGTGTTTTATCAGTGTTCCCGAACTTGAGAAATCTGACTCTGTCGGAAAAAGCTCTTATCAAATGAGAATGTCATTACTCCCGTCAGTTCATATTTTCTAGCCTTTAAGAAAACCTCTTTTTCTGAGAGAAAGAAAATTTAGAAACTCGCTGGACCATTTGGATAGTCCTCAGTGGGGACTATGTTGAGAAACGACATCAATTTTTTCTTCTAACAAAGCGTTTTACCAGCTTTTTTACCAAACTCATCAAACGACCCTTGTATGCACTTTCATATAAAGGTATAACTCGGAACACAAAGCACGCTTTGCATTAGAGATGGACAAATAAGCGCTTTACCAGAAGTCTACTGGGGCACGAACCACCCTGGCGCCCTTGTAATATCAACTCACGCCGAGCGCGATGTGGTACAGATAGAGACGGTACCTACGAATGGTTGGACCACACCGAGGTCAGCAGGAGAAGCTCCGTCTCCACCTCGCGCTTGTCATTCTTCGTAAGTTGAAGCGTTACCAAATTTGAGATCTCTAGCCGGAGTTGGAGCTTCCCCTGCTGACCATATATTGTAACAAACTGTATAATATGCAAGTTTTTGCAAGTCGTGTTTCCAGGTTCAGCAAAAACTCTGCAAGCAGCCTTGAAATTGTGGTAACCCACATGATTTTAAGCCCGTGTCGAAATTTGACTAAGTTGTCTGATAGTCACAGAAACATCTGTAAGCTCTGCAGTTGGTAATATTGTGCAAGGGAGAGAAAGAGAGATACTATATGGTGCAAATAAATAAATATTTATATGCTAGTTCGCCCATATGTTTTATACCTTCAGCGATGGCGAGAGACCCGCAACATTTCCTGTTTGAGTCCTGGTTTTCTGAGAGTCCCTAACCGAGTGTGCTAGCGCCTGGTAGCTCGGGGCATGTGGAGAGCAGAAAGATCAGGCTACAAAAACCCGGAAATCCTGGGTTCGTCCCCACCAATCAGGATGAGCATCGTACCGGCACGTGTTTGAGTTGCACAGGCTGAATTTCTCAGGTACAGCGTGAGCCAGTATCACCACCTCTCAAACGGCAAACACATAAAATTTTTATACCCTTATTTGTGTAAATGGCCTGTCCTATAGGGAGCACCCTTATTCGTGTAAGAAAACACCCTAGAAAAAGGGTGTAATGTCTCACGCGTTCATATAAGGGTCTTTGGACAAGTATGCGAGTAGCGAAAGCGGCCGATTAAATGCGCGGTTGCGGGCGTCAGTGACAGCATACGACGCATTAGCGTGTGGGCTTCATGTTCTTATCATACAAAAACGGACCAATGAAAAAAAAAAAAGCTTCCGTCAGGTGGAGTTGAACTGACAACCCCTCGATAACGGCTCAAGTGTTCATCCCACTACACCACCCTCAAGATGTAGATTTTGTGTTTTACTCCTGCTACTTAAGTCTTCCTAGCACATTTAGACTTCAAGTGTTTTTTTTTTTATTTTCGTTAATTTAAAATTTTCACGAGCATCCCTAGGACTACTCATACGCCCCTTTTGAAGTATACGCGATCGCGGCTCGATCACGTGCACTTTCCAACCTCTACATCCGGCTTTCGCGCGTGGCGGCGCTTTTCTATTTGGCTGTATCGTCCTACACACGAATTGACATTTCCACGTTTGGTCGCATCAACGTACCGAAATTGAATCGGTCGGACCACCCCGTGCAGTTCATTAGGACTTTCAAACTATACCTGATTGTGACGATCAGTCGAGATGCCTTTATCGCCATTGTTTGTCGTAAAAAGTGCGATTAACTGATGCCTTGGGTTAATCCGACATTTCACCGACACACCCCTCTCACACCCTGTAGATATGGGCGTAAAGAGAAAGACGAACACTCTTTTAACACAAATTACGAACGATATGTACCTGTAGGGTCTGTGAACGGTGTAGGATGGGTGTGAATTGTCCGTACACCCTTGTTACACCCATCAATAATTGAAAATCGTTTAAAAATGGTGTAAGATGGGTGTGTTTTCTAACTCACACCATTCTTACACCCTGTTTACACAATTATGGGTGTTAAAATATTTTACTGTGCAGATCTAGCTCATGCGGAAACGCTCACGACGAATGTAGTTGCCTGGTTTAATCTTTTGGAAAGCTGCGAGGCCACATATTTGCTAAACAGGGCTCTTTTGAAGTATGTAGTTAAAAGAAACGCAATTGGCGACAACGGGCGATGTTCTATGATTAAACAATTCTACAGGGTCTCCTGTTTTCCATCCACCTTGATATGGTGGGCTGTCTTGTGTGCACTTCTAGATAGTATTTTGAAGTTTATATTTTACTTATTATTTTCCTTTTGGTTCAGCACTCTGGTTTCTCAAAGTTAAACAAGCTCGAACGGACTCTTGTGTCCATCGAACGCCATAAACAACGTGCTTTTCCGAGAAATTCTAAAAGCACCACGATTCTATGAGAGAGAAACAAACAAATGTTTATCGAGCGTTTAGCGAGCATGATTTCAGTTTGTTGTTGTGTGGCGATGTTGTGGACGCTGTAAATGAGAAATTTGCCAAGTGGAATATGACTGCTAGCCTGGGGTTTTTAACGTGCACCATGCAGTGGTAATAGACGGACGCGCCCCGGTACAATGTCCATCCACATCGAAACGGACAGGGGTGGGGATTGAACCCTTGAATCCATAGGCTCTGCGGTGCGACCATTCGATCCTTTATTTATGAAAACAAAGCAGGCAAGATGTTGGGCCGACTTGGTAGAACCAGGAAGAGCAGAAAAGGAGGACAACACGGTGACACGGCGGTCCCAGACAGGGTGGTTCCCGAGAACAGCGCCTACGCGCCTTCAGATCATTTTATGACCATGTCCACTTGAATCCTAAATACTTTAACATAAAATGTGCTGGACCCGAGCTTTTCTTGCAAACATTCGGTAAGGAAGGTATATACGTCATGGAGGAGTCCGAAAAAACAAAGAGTACTGGAGAAAGTGTAGACGCTCGGACACTCGGTTTGGATACTGCGTGCCTCTGATTGTGTTTGCGACATTAAAAATACTCAGCTATTTTTGCTTATTGCACTTAGCTAAAATTGCATGCGGGATTGCGAGCTTGAAATCTCGCCTTGTGGCAGCGGGCAGGGGGCGCGATCGCGATCATATCATAAGTGAAAGTGTAGGAGGCCAGGACAAGGAGTACGCTCACATGCTTCGGAGAAAAACAACAGACGCAATATGCTGGTGTGAAACAACTGTGCTACCGCAAGAGACGCGACGTACGCCTTCCACTTACGCTCACGCGTTACTTTCGGCTGGGTTTTGTTTCCTTTGCTCGAAGGCGCTGTTTCCAACAAGCTAACGAAAGGTGCCCCAAATCACGCAGTCTGTCTTACCACTATCTTTGCAATGGTAGTGCGTGAAACAGCATAATGATAAGAAGTGCGACTCCACCTTAAGGACTCACAAAAGTCACGTGTCTGGAAGAGTTGAAAGAAGCATTTGCTTTATTCAACATACAGATGCAAGAAGGGGTTTAGAGGCTTCACAAATTCATCACGGAAACCGGCGCATGCTCTCCCTGCTCCCCCGCCGAGCCCTAGTAATTGTTGCATGCTGTCTCAGTCCTTAACCCAGTTTATTAACACAAAATATGTTTGTACGCCAGTTTCTATGAAAAACCGTCAGGTTAAGCCGTTATGTTTTACCGTTACATTTGTTACAATGTTATATAAAAAAAGAAAACAGCAGAAGCGATCGGGTGGGATTGAACTTGGGAACTAATGATCCGTAGCCCGATGCTATATACAGACCGAGCTATGGGGCGAACACGTTTCAAAGCATCAAAGTTCATTTTTGTGGGACCCGATGCCTACAGCGCGCACTCACAGGGCAAATACGAAGAAGGAGCAAGGAACAAAATATAATACCCGAGACCGAAGGAGTTGTACACTAGCTGTCTCACTAAAAACCGTGAAGTTTAGCGGGAAGCGGCACTAAGCGCTTTCCACTAAAATCCATCCGTTCAATGGAAGCCTTGTGCCGATATTAGAGAGTTTTAGCAGATTGTTTTTATCCCCGATAACGATACCTCCTCTCCCCTCCGGCGGCCTTGGGCATGCATCGTACCATTATCAGGGCGAAAAGGCGAACTGCTAAAGCTCTCCATTAACTCTGTAGCACAACTGCCGCCCACCCCAGTTACAAAATACTTACTATTCGCTCTAAGGTTGCTCCATATCTACTAACTTCGAGGTGCCGTGCGTTCTGAACGTTGGATCGTGCTATACTCCGTTCGGCCCCTAAGCTGACAGTGAGGTGGAAGCTGCGTTTTGCCAGAGCAATCAGTGGCCTGCCTCTTATCGCCTGAACTCGCTCTCGGCACGTGGTATGTGGAGATCAGGGTGGTCACGTGGTGCAAGGCCGACAGTTGACTAGTCCAACGAGCACAAAGCTTCCACCGCACTGCCAACTTAGGGGTGAACACGAATCGAACGCGACTCGACGGGCGGACGACGGCTGAGACATCCCTTCCAACCTAATCTATAAACCTCCCAACCTTTCTATATTTTCCATCGTTTTCTCCCGACCGCTTCCCTATCGACAGTGTGCGCACTGAGCGGGCAAGCAACTAAGCCAATTTTCTAAAAAAAAAGGGGGAAATAAAAATCTCTCTCTCTTTCTTACTCAGCTAACAGCTGCTGTGCCATCATACCTCGGGATATTAGGTCTGCAACAACGAACAAAAGGGCCGTAGAAGGAAAGATCCTATCGTCTACATCTTCATTGTTCCTCGAACCTGCTACTTGTTTCGTGTTATACACCTTCCAAACGCTTATCTCTGGTGCGAAAACTTCCGAGCGACTGGACTGTAAACGCAGGTGCGGAATACGATATTTCGCTGAGAAGAGCTACTGCGCGTGATCAAAATGCACTCCACAGCCAAATAAAGATGGCAACTAACAGAAGATCGAAGGTCTACACCATGCACATTGGCCCCAATGTATATAGGGCCATTCAAATTAGAGCCTTCTGCGAGATACCATCTTTGCTTTTTGGGCTGTGGAACTCTTTCGTATGAAAAATAACCCTCTGCGAAATATCGTACACCCGTCAATAATAGGGAATTGTAGTAGAGCGTTTCCGCAGCCCGCTAAGCACCCGGATAGCGCTCCGTAATCTGCCACAAGAACTTGAACTATGCAGACAAGGCTGGGGGTGCGCATGCGCAGGTGCGGTGTTTTCTTCGGGGATACCGTAGCGGAGGAGAAAAACGATCTACTACAACTCCCTATTATGAAGGTAGAGGCCGGTCCGTCGACCGCTCCGTACTATCCGCGTCATGACGCGGCGGGCGTGGCGGCTATCGAGCCTTATCGGCGCTTGGCGCCTCACTGAAATTAAGCGCTTGGATCGAACACTGTCTTCGCTTTTACTGCTCCGCTCTGCAGAGAGCGTGAAAGTGGATTTCTATTTAGCGACTTTTTGTGGGCGTGTGTCCACACGTCATTGACGGCAAATAGTTTGCATTTTGCCCGTGGAAAAGCGCCGACGTTGCTCGGTATAGTTCATCAAAACTCAGATTCTTTCTTTATTATTCAGTGAACGCTAATAGCGATAAATATTTTTACAAATTAAAATATTTCGAGCGTATCATGACAGAAGCCACTTCGACTTTTCAAAAATGAGCGTGGCCGAATAAGCTGAAAGAAATGCCGACCGCATTCAAGAAAAAAAACAAATAGTTACGTTATCAAGTCACCACAGTGCCTCCTGATAACGTCCGAAAGGCTCCTACCCAATCCTCGCACTTTCTTCAGGGAGCAGCAGCAGAGCTGAGCTGATTCACACGCTGAATCTCGGCGTAGCGCGCGATAGGTTGCGCAAGCCGCCACGGGCCACAACATCATGACGCTGATAGTACGGAGCAGTCGGCGGTCCGGCGTTCACATTTATATCGACGACGGGTGTACGTCGCATTCGCGTCCACAGCCCAGTGACTCGGCAGTTTTCGTCTTTGTCAGAACAGTCGGAAAAGTGTACACCCTTCATTATGGATTATCACAGATCGATGGAAACTTGTTTTGTTCCGTACGTTACCAGCAAAAAAGAAAAGGCATACACGAGAAGCGCATAAGCCAGAAGAAAAGCCCACGCGAGTGCACTTCGAAAAAAAAACACAGCATACTAATGCTTGGGCGGTAAAACGACTGAAATATCATCGGTCTAGGCAAGTTCTTCTGAGAAAACCTGAGAGTGGGAGTTATTTCACGCGATAGCGTAAGGCTCCCGTTCAGCGGAAAAGCCGGCGTAGTAGTAGTCGGCGTCCAGCGTGACTTCGTAGGCCACGTGACCCGTGTCGAGTTACCCGGGTCACGGCGTCCGGCGTGACCTCGTGGGCGCGCCCCTCCCCTTCCCTGAACACTCGGGTCACGTGACCCGGGTGTTGAATGGGATCCCCTCATCTTACCCCCCACACCTCCCATCCCCTCCTCCACTACTCCTATCTGACCGCCCCTCCTTTCCCCTGCCCTCCACCCCTTGCCCTCCCTTAGTAGCAGTCGGCGGCGGCGTGACCCCGTGGGAGGGCACCCTCCCCAGCCCCCCTCCCCTCATCTACCCCCTCCAAACCCTCCATTCCCCCAACCCCACCCCCTTCCCTTCCTTCCTCCGACTCCCCTGCCCTTCCGCCCTCCTCCACCCCTGCGCTGACGACCCGGCCTTGCGCTATCGCGTCATACACTTAAGGCGGAGCCTAAGTGTCCCCCCAATTTTTATTTGTCCTAGTCTCAGGTTTTCTTTCAATGATCTTTCCTAGCCAGCTCGCTCGCGTACTTTCCCTCCTTACAGTTCTTGTAGCTGGATGTACAGTCTCCCGCAATATGAAGGACCCGTTCGACCAGACAGTTTGATGCTGTTTTGGATTTGCCTATGCCTGGACCATATTTCTTGACGCGAAAGAATGAAATAAACTTTTATCTTTCTTGTCGCTCAAAATAAAGTGCGCCTGGCCAAAGTGGAATAAGCGCCGCCCCATAAATTGCATCGGCGAATGGGTCCTTCATATTGCAAGTGACTGTACACGCAATTAGCGCGGGTGTACGGCCTAGGGAGCAGCTCGACATGAGAAATGTCGTGCTCCGTCGGTTCTTCGATGGGGTCTGGACTAGCTCATTTGGCGGCATATGTATAGTCGTCTGGTGGAGATATCAGTCAATCCTGTCACACAGTCTTTACTTTGTAAAACATGAAACATCATCTCCCTACCAGGGTTCTTTCTCACCTTCTACAGATAATTGATTCGGCATTGTGATACACAACCGCCACCGAATGCAAAAAAACTCAGGTAGATAAAATAAGATGTCCATAATAATGTTTGAGTCTTGGTGGAACCTTAGAAAAAAAAAACTGGGTGCGAACTCCCGAGAGTCCTGAAGTATATCATCGCCTGAGGGCCCGGGATTTTTGATGGTAGGCGAATTTCCCGGGCCTTGTGTAATAAGAGATACTGAAAATTGCATAATTTGGCATGGAACTACTTCAGGTTATGCAGTTAGTTCACGCCAGATTTTCAGATTTATAATGAGCGAAATAATTAAAAGCTCACTAAAACAGCTTTAGATGACATATAAAAATACTCTCCCAGACTAGCGTCATGTATCCATAGTGGAGACTGGAACTCCTCAGGCAATTTTGTGCTTTCCTGAACCAGGCGCAGCTGCCCCAGGGACATTCGGGCTTAAATTTCCGGAGCGAAAAGACGCGGTTTTCGGTGCCAGGGACGGTAATTTAGAAATATACAGAAAAATAATTAGTATAAATATCAAAATGCTCTCCTCGAATATGATACTAGACATACCCAGCTACATTCCAGACGAAAATTTGATATTCTCAGACGATGTTTGTGGCTTCCTGAGCCAGGCGGAACTGCCAAGAAAAACGTTGACCTTAGTCTCCAGAGCGAAAAGACGCGGTTTTCGGTGCCAGGGACGGTAATTTAGAAATATACAGAAAAATAATTAGTATAAATATCAAAATGCTCTCCTGGAATATGAGACTAGACATACCCAGCTACATTCCAGACGAAAATTTGATATTCTCAGACGATGTTTGTGGCTTCCTGAGCCAGGCGGAACTGCCAAGAAAAACGTTGGGACTTAGTCTCCAGAGCGAAAAGACGCGGTTTTCGGTGCCAGGGACGGTAATTTAGAAATATACAGAAAAATAATTAGTATAAATATCAAAATGCTCTCCTCGAATATGATACTAGCCATACCCAGCTACATTCCAGACGAAAATTCGATATTCTCAGACGATGTTTGTGGCTTCCTGAGCCAAGCGGAACTGCCAAGAAAAACGTTGGGACTCGAATATTATACTAGACATACCCAGCTACATTCCAGACGAAAATTTGATATTCTCAGACGATGTTTGTGGCTTCCTGAGCCAGGCGGAACTGCCAAGAAAAACGTTGGGACTTGGTCTCCAGAGCGAAAAGACGCGGTTTTCGGTGCCAGGGACGGTACTTTAGAAATATACAGAAAATTAATTAGTATAAATATCAAAATGCTCTCCTCGAATATGATACTAGACATACCCAGCTACATTCCAGACGATGTTTGTGGCTTCCTGAGCCGGGCGGAACTGCCAAGAAAAACGTTGGGAGTCTCCAGAGCGAAAAGACGCGGTTTTCGGTGCCAGGGACGGTACTTTAGAAATATACAGAAAAATAATTAGTATAAATATCAAAATGCTCTCCTCGAAAATGATACTAGACATACCCAGCTACATTCCAGACAAAAATTCGATATTCTCAGACGATGTTTGTGGCTTCCTGAGCCAAGCGGAACTGCCAAGAAAAACGTTGGGACTCGAATATTATACTAGACATACCCAGCTACATTCCAGACGAAAATTCGATATTCTCAGACGATGTTTGTGGCTTCCTGAGCCGGGCGGAACTGCCAAGAAAAACGTTGGGACTTGGTCTCCAGAGCGAAAAGACGCGGTTTTCGGTGCCAGGGACGGTAATTTAGAAATATACAGAAACATAATTAGTATAAATATCAAAATGCTCTCCTCGAATATGATACTAGACATACCCAGCTACATTCCAGACGATGTTTGTGGCTTCCTGAGCCGGGCGGAACTGCCAAGAAAAACGTTGGGAGTCTCCAGAGCGAAAAGACGCGGTTTTCGGTGCCAGGGACGGTACTTTAGAAATATACAGGAAAATAATTAGTATAGATATCAAAATGCTCTCCTCGAATATGATACTAGACATACCCAGCTACATTCCAGACGATGTTTGTGGCTTCCTGAGCCAGGCGGAACTGCCAAGAAAAACGTTGGGACTCGAATATTATACTAGACATACCCAGCTACATTCCAGACGAAAATTCGATATTCTCAGACGATGTTTGTGGCTTCCTGAGCCAGGCGGAACTGCCAAGAAAAACGTTGGGACTTGGTCTCCAGAGCTAAAAGACGCGGTTTTCGGTGCCAGGGACGGTAATTTAGAAATATACAGAAAAATAATTAGTATAAATATCAAAATGCTCTCCTCGAATAATATACTAGACATACCCAGCTACATTCTAGACGAAAATTCGATATTCTCAGACGATGTTTGTGGCTTCCTGAGCCGGGCGGAACTGCCAAGAAAAACGTTGACCTTCGTCTCCAGAGCGAAAAGACGCGGTTTTCGGTGCCAGGGACGGTAATTTAGAAATATACAAAAATATAATTAGTATAAATATCAAAATGCTCTCCTCGAATATGATACTAGACATACCCAGCTACATTCTAGACGAAAATTTGATATTCTCAGACGATGTTTGTGGCTTCCTGAGCCGGGCGGAACTGCCAAGAAAAACGTTGATTTTAGTCTCCAGAGCGAAAAGACGCGGTTTTCGGTGCCAGGGACGGTAATTTAGAAATATACAGAAAAATAATTAGCATAAATATCAAAATGCTCTCCTCGAATATGATACTAGACATACCCAGCTACATTCCAGACGAAAATTTGATATTCTCAGACGATGTTTGTGGCTTCCTGAGCCAGGCGGAACTGCCAAGAAAAACGTTGACCTTAGTCTCCAGAGCGAAAAGACGCGGTTTTCGGTGCCAGGGACGGTAATTTAGAAATATACAGAAAAATAATTAGTATAAATATCAAAATGCTCTCCTGGAATATGAGACTAGACATACCCAGCTACATTCCAAACGAAAATTTGATATTCTCAGACGATGTTTGTGGCTTCCTGAGCCAGACGGAACTGCCAAGAAAAACGTTGGGACTTAGTCTCCAGAGCGAAAAGACGCGGTTTTCGGTGCCAGGGACGGTAATTTAGAAATATACAGAAAAATAATTAGTATAAATATCAAAATGCTCTCCTCGAATATGATACTAGCCATACCCAGCTACATTCCAGACCAAAATTTGATATTCTCAGACGATGTTTGTGGCTTCCTGAGCCAGGCGGAACTGCCAAGAAAAACGTTGGGACTTAGTCTCCAGAGCGAAAAGACGCGGTTTTCGGTGCCAGGGACGGTAATTTAGAAATATACAGAAAAATAATTAGTATAAATATCAAAATGCTCTCCTCGAATATGATACTAGACATACCCAGCTACATTCCAGACGAAAATTTGATATTCTCAGACGATGTTTGTGGCTTCCTGAGCCAGGCGGAACTGCCAAGAAAAACGTTGACCTTAGTCTCCAGAGCGAAAAGACGCGGTTTTCGGTGCCAGGGACGGTAATTTAGAAATATACAGAAAAATAATTAGTATAAATATCAAAATGCTCTCCTGGAATATGAGACTAGACATACCCAGCTACATTCCAGACGAAAATTTGATATTCTCAGACGATGTTTGTGGCTTCCTGAGCCAGGCGGAACTGCCAAGAAAAACGTTGGGACTTAGTCTCCAGAGCGAAAAGACGCGGTTTTCGGTGCCAGGGACGGTAATTTAGAAATATACAGAAAAATAATTAGTATAAATATCAAAATGCTCTCCTCGAATATGATACTAGCCATACCCAGCTACATTCCAGACGAAAATTTGATATTCTCAGACGATGTTTGTGGCTTCCTGAGCCAGGCGGAACTGCCAAGAAAAACGTTGGGACTTGGTCTCCAGAGCGAAAAGACGCGGTTTTCGGTGCCAGGGACGGTACTTTAGAAATATACAGAAAAATAATTAGTATAAATATCAAAATGCTCTCCTCGAAAATGATACTAGACATACCCAGCTACATTCCAGACAAAAATTCGATATTCTCAGACGATGTTTGTGGCTTCCTGAGCCAAGCGGAACTGCCAAGAAAAACGTTGGGACTCGAATATTATACTAGACATACCCAGCTACATTCCAGACGAAAATTTGATATTCTCAGACGATGTTTGTGGCTTCCTGAGCCAGGCGGAACTGCCAAGAAAAACGTTGGGACTTGGTCTCCAGAGCGAAAAGACGCGGTTTTCGGTGCCAGGGACGGTAATTTAGAAATATACAGAAACATAATTAGTATAAATATCAAAATGCTCTCCTCGAATATGATACTAGACATACCCAGCTACATTCCAGACGATGTTTGTGGCTTCCTGAGCCGGGCGGAACTGCCAAGAAAAACGTTGGGAGTCTCCAGAGCGAAAAGACGCGGTTTTCGGTGCCAGGGACGGTACTTTAGAAATATACAGGAAAATAATTAGTATAGATATCAAAATGCTCTCCTCGAATATGATACTAGACATACCCAGCTACATTCCAGAGGAAAATTCGATATTCTCAGACGATGTTTGTGGCTTCCTGAGCCAGGCGGAACTGCCAAGAAAAACGTTGGGACTCGAATATTATACTAGACATACCCAGCTACATTCCAGACGAAAATTCGATATTCTCAGACGATGTTTGTGGCTTCCTGAGCCAGGCGGAACTGCCAAGAAAAACGTTGGGACTTAGTCTCCAGAGCGAAAAGACGCGGTTTTCGGTGCCAGGGACGGTAATTTAGAAATATACAGAAAAATAATTAGTATAAATATCAAAATGCTCTCCTCGAATATGATACTAGACATACCCAGCTACATTCCAGACGAAAATTTGATATTCTCAGACGATGTTTGTGGCTTCCTGAGCCAGGCGGAACTGCCAAGAAAAAAGTTGACCTTAGTCTCCAGAGCGAAAAGACGCGGTTTTCGGTGCCAGGGACGGTAATTTAGAAATATACAGAAAAATAATTAGTATAAATATCAAAATGCTCTCCTGGAATATGAGACTAGACATACCCAGCTACATTCCAGACGAAAATTTGATATTCTCAGACGATGTTTGTGGCTTCCTGAGCCAGGCGGAACTGCCAAGAAAAACGTTGGGACTTAGTCTCCAGAGCGAAAAGACGCGGTTTTCGGTGCCAGGGACGGTAATTTAGAAATATACAGAAAAATAATTAGTATAAATATCAAAATGCTCTCCTCGAATATGATACTAGCCATACCCAGCTACATTCCAGACGAAAATTTGATATTCTCAGACGATGTTTGTGGCTTCCTGAGCCAGGCGGAACTGCCAAGAAAAACGTTGGGACTTGGTCTCCAGAGCGAAAAGACGCGGTTTTCGGTGCCAGGGACGGTACTTTAGAAATATACAGAAAAATAATTAGTATAAATATCAAAATGCTCTCCTCGAAAATGATACTAGACATACCCAGCTACATTCCAGACAAAAATTCGATATTCTCAGACGATGTTTGTGGCTTCCTGAGCCAAGCGGAACTGCCAAGAAAAACGTTGGGACTCGAATATTATACTAGACATACCCAGCTACATACCAGACGAAAATTTGATATTCTCAGACGATGTTTGTGGCTTCCTGAGCCAGGCGGAACTGCCAAGAAAAACGTTGGGACTTGGTCTCCAGAGCGAAAAGACGCGGTTTTCGGTGCCAGGGACGGTAATTTAGAAATATACAGAAACATAATTAGTATAAATATCAAAATGCTCTCCTCGAATATGATACTAGACATACCCAGCTACATTCCAGACGATGTTTGTGGCTTCCTGAGCCGGGCGGAACTGCCAAGAAAAACGTTGGGAGTCTCCAGAGCGAAAAGACGCGGTTTTCGGTGCCAGGGACGGTACTTTAGAAATATACAGGAAAATAATTAGTATAGATATCAAAATGCTCTCCTCGAATATGATACTAGACATACCCAGCTACATTCCAGAGGAAAATTCGATATTCTCAGACGATGTTTGTGGCTTCCTGAGCCAGGCGGAACTGCCAAGAAAAACGTTGGGACTCGAATATTATACTAGACATACCCAGCTACATTCCAGACGAAAATTCGATATTCTCAGACGATGTTTGTGGCTTCCTGAGCCAGGCGGAACTGCCAAGAAAAACGTTGGGACTTGGTCTCCAGAGCTAAAAGACGCGGTTTTCGGTGCCAGGGACGGTAATTTAGAAATATACAGAAAAATAATTAGTATAAATATCAAAATGCTCTCCTCGAATAATATACTAGACATACCCAGCTACATTCTAGACGAAAATTCGATATTCTCAGACGATGTTTGTGGCTTCCTGAGCCGGGCGGAACTGCCAAGAAAAACGTTGACCTTCGTCTCCAGAGCGAAAAGACGCGGTTTTCGGTGCCAGGGACGGTAATTTAGAAATATACAAAAATATAATTAGTATAAATATCAAAATGCTCTCCTCGAATATGATACTAGACATACCCAGCTACATTCTAGACGAAAATTTGATATTCTCAGACGATGTTTGTGGCTTCCTGAGCCGGGCGGAACTGCCAAGAAAAACGTTGATTTTAGTCTCCAGAGCGAAAAGACGCGGTTTTCGGTGCCAGGGACGGTACTTTAGAAATATACAGAAAAATAATTATTATAAATATCAAAATGCTCTCCTCGAATATGATACTAGACATACCCAGCTACATTCCAGATGAAAATTCGATATTCTCAGACGATGTTTGTGGCTTCCTGAGCCAGGCGGAACTGCCAAGAAAAACGTTGGGACTTGGTCTCCAGAGCGAAAAGACGCGGTTTTCGGTGCCAGGGACGGTAATTTAGAAATATACAGAAAAATAATTAGTATAAATATCAAAATGCTCTCCTCGAATATGATACTAGAAATACCCAGCTACATTCCAGACGAAAATTCGATATTCTAAGACGATGTCTGTGGCTCCCTGAGCCAGGCGGAACTGCCAAGAAAAACGTTGGGACTTGGTCTCCAGAGCGAAAAGACGCGGTTTTCGGTGTTAGGGACGGTAATTTAGAAATATACAGAAAAATAATTAGTATAAATATCAAAATGCTCTCCTCGAATATGATACTAGACATACCCAGCTACATTCCAGACGAAAATTCGATATTCTCAGACGATGTTTGTGGCTTCCTGAGCCGGGCGGAACTGCCAAGAAAAACGTTGACCTTAGTCTCCAGAGCGAAAAGACGCGGTTTTCGGTGCCAGGGACGGTAATTTAGAAATATACAGAAAAATAATTAGTATAAATATCAAAATGCTCTCCTCGAATATGATACTAGAAATACCCAGCTACATTCCAGACGAAAATTCGATATTCTCAGACGATGTTTGTGGCTTCCTGAGCCAGTCGGAACTGCCAAGAAAAACGTTGGGACTTGGTCTCTAGAGCGAAAAGACGCGGTTTTCGGTGCCAGGGACGGTAATTTAGAAATATACAGAAAAATAATTAGTATAAATATCAAAATGCTCTCCTCGAATATGATACTAGACATACCCAGCTACATTCCAGACGAAAATTCGATATTCTCAGACGATGTTTGTGGCTTCCTGAGCCGGGCGGAACTGCCAAGAAAAACGTTGACCTTAGTCTCCAGAGCGAAAAGACGCGGTTTTCGGTGCCAGGGACGGTAATTTAGAAATATACAGAAAAATAATTAGTATAAATATCAAGATGCTCTCCTCGAATATGATACTAGACATACCCAGCTACATTCTAGACGAAAATTCGATATTCTCAGACGATGTTTGTGGCTTCCTGAGCCGGGCGGAACTGCCAAGAAAAACGTTGACCTTAGTCTCCAGAGCGAAAAGACGCGGTTTTCGGTGCCAGGGACGGTAATTTAGAAATATACAGAAACATAATTAGTATAAATATCAAAATGCTCTCCTCGAATATGATACTAGACATACCCAGCTACATTCTAGACGAAAATTCGATATTCTCAGACGATGTTTGTGGCTTCCTGAGCCGGGCGGAACTGCCAAGAAAAACGTTGACCTTAGTCTCCAGAGCGAAAAGACGCGGTTTTCGGTGCCAGGGACGGTAATTTAGAAATATACAGAAAAATAATTAGTATAAATATCAAAATGCTCTCCTCGAATATGATACTAGACATACCCAGCTACATTCCAGACGAAAATTCGATATTCTCAGACGATGTTTGTGGCTTCCTGAGTTGGGTGGAACTGCCAAGAAAAACGTTGGGACTCGAATATTATACTACCCAAGCAGCACACTTGCTTGGGCTAGCTGGGGCCAGGATGGGGCCTTGGCCGTAGTAGACTGGACCGGGACCGCCCAGGGAATTCGGTGAACTGCCAGCCTGGCGTCTCACCGTATTTCCCGGGCACCGGTATGCCACGGAACTGCCAGGGAAGGGATTTCCTTGGCGTTCCTCGTCTTTTCTTGGTCCGAGCAGACCAGTGTAGACAGGCGGCCGCTAACATTGGCGCTTCAGTGTGTTCATTGGCCCCAGGATTTTACGGAACTGCCAGGGAAGTGATTCCCTTGGCGTTCCTTGTATTTTGTTGGTCCGAGCCGACCGGGGTAAACAGGCGGCCACCAACATTGAAGTCTTAGTGGCGCTTCAGCGTGGTCATTGGCCCCGGGATTCTACGTAACTGCCAGGGAAGTGATTTCCTCGGCGTTCCTTGTATTGTCCTGGTCCGAGCCGACCAGGTTAGACAGGCGGCTGCCAAGATTTAAGGATTTCGTGGCGATTCATTGTATTCACTGGCTCCAGGATTCCACGGAACTGCCGGGGAGTGGTTTCGGGCAGTGGCGTCACAAGGGGGGGGGGGGACCGCGCCCGGGTGCTGCGCTCAGGGGGGGGGGGGGGGGTCGCGACGGGATGCGGGGGGGAGGGGGGGGGGCGCGGCGGGCCACGCGAGAGCGGAGGGGGGGGGGGGGGGGAGTTCGCGGCGGGCCACGCAAGAGCGGAGGGGGGAGAGGGGGAGCGGCGGGTCACGCGGCCACGCACGAGCGGAGCGGGGGGGGGGGGGGGAGGGGAGGAGGGGGGGTGTCGCGGCGGGCTACCGCCGCGAGTGCCGCTGACCCTCGTGACGCCACTGGTTTCGGGTGTCGTTTATTTTTGCAAGATCAGCGCGCGAAGGAACGACGGGCAATTACCGTCGTTCATTATTTTTTGTCTGGAACTTGCTTGACATCGGACCCTGAAGTACTCGATACGGCCACTTTTACTTACATCAACTTAAAATCCGTTCTTACGTTGCGCTTAAATTTGACTCTCACGCTATTATCACAAAGCCAGTGACATACAGCTTCGTACACGAGAATCTGTGCTTAGACCTTTGGCCAGGAACAGTTTCCTCCTTTTCAAGAATATTGCGCTTGCCGGCGTGACGCGATCGTCGGGCTTTATTGACACACCCGTGCCGACAGTACATCGCAACCGCAAGCAGGGTCCGCAAAACAGCACCCCCCCATGTCTGATTTCACAAAAACGCCAAAAACAAACTGTTGCACTGGATGTGTAAATTAGAAAAAAAACAATAGAACACATTTCATGAAATTCCAGAGGCCGGTGTTTATTCCAGAACAAATTAACTAATCGCAAATCAGTCGGCGCTTCAAGAAAAAATAAGTGAAAAACATGCTGCTCAACTAAATCTGCGTACATTGCAGAGGCGTTGAGCGCGCGTGTTCAATTTGCCGCTCGCTAAGACCCCGAGTTCTTTCCAGACTGAAAAGAATGACCGGGTGCTTCAGTCAAATTGATCGTCCCACATTTAAATAAACAACAAATATCAGTTTCACATGCTACGTAATTGCATGCTGGTGGTGCGTTTTCTTCGCGAAAGCGAACTTGCCTCACAAGCTTCAAGCAAGAAATGCTTTTTACAACCGACATGTGCTAAGCCTTTAGTTTTTCAAATGAAACGCGACACGCAAAACTTCCGACACGTGAAAGGCTTAGATGTTGGCTGGTATTTCTAAGTTCAAGAAGAGGCAAGACTGCTCTCGCTGCACCAATGTCAACGCTTAGTGCCGCAGTATGAGAAACTGATTTTTAGTATTTATTTAAAGCGGGAACGACCCATCTGACTCACCTTACACCGCCAATACACGTGGAATGCGGTCTGCACGGACCGCACCACAAGTTACGAAAGCCTTGGCCACGCGTGGTGTAAAGCAAAAGCGTTGTATGTGCAAGTGGTGCTAGTGATCAAGTACATAAAAAATAAGTTTATTCAGCGGAAAATCGCATTCACTGATGTAAGGAATCGAAACAAAGTAAAGTGCACCGGGAATGTAAATTTATTTACATTTTTATTTTAATCTCAAAATTAAGCAAGCCGGATTTTAATCCGCGTTTGGATAGGTTCCCACGTGGACTCATGCTTATCAGAATTTGTAAATACGAAATAGGCTTAGCGTAGGCAGTCAAAACATAGATGACATAGATCTACCCTGCTATTTATTACTCTATCTACATACAAAACATAGATTACATCTATGTTTTGTATCATTTCTTTGTTCTATGACTCTTCATTCTCTCTTTCACCATAAATACGAGCGAAGGTGAGCTCGTGACGTGTCAACATCGACCTCACATTGCTTTCGCTCGCACTGAGCGTGAAACGAAGTGTAGGACATGTGGGGCACGTTTCGGCGGTGCACGCGTCGACGTGTTCAGAACTAATTTGTTCTACGTCATCAAGGTTAGCGTAACGTCTGCAGGGCAAAAATTGCAAATTGGGTTATGGGGATATTTTTACAGCGTGCAGTTGGTCAGCGATTTAAAGTTGCGACGAGTCACTCGCGGTAGATGAGCAATTTAGCCGGTGCAGTACAACCACTAGCCTGGGGTCCTTAACGTGCACCACGCAGTAGTGATACACGAGCGCAGGTCGGTAGGATGCTCATCCAGATCGAAACGGGCAGGGGTGGGGCTCGAACCCAGGATCCCTGGGTTCTGCAGCGCGAGCTTTCACTCCACGCGCGTCGAGCTGGGTGTGCGCTTTAGCCCACTTCTGCAGGGCTCCAATTTCGTCAAAGCTGGGGTGAGCACGTGCAAATTAGAGGCAACGCAAAGCCTCGTGGGCTTGCTCTTGTAGTTAGTTTTCTAAATGCGCTGATCACGTGCGCTGTAGCTATGGCTCCAGAGAAAAATTGGGGAGTGTGTATGTTTATACAGCCTAGAATTTGGTCTGCCTCACAGGGGCGACGAGTCTCCCAGCTGTAGATAAAAAATTTAGCCAATGCAGTACAACTGATAGCGCAGGGTCTTTAACGTGCATCACGCAGTAATGATACACGAAAGCGCGCCTGTAGGATGTTCATCCAGATCGAAACGGGCAGGGGTGCGGATTGAACCCAGGATCCCTGGGTTCTGTTGCGCGAGCTTTCGCTCCGCGTGCTCCGAGCTGGTGTGCTCTAGCCCACTCGGCCGCCGATCCCGCTCCGGAGGGAAACAAGTCTTCTGTTTAGACACGCACAGCAAGTTAGCGAGTGGATTACACCGCTGTATGCACTGAAGCTGTAGCGATCTAGAAGGTCCACGAAAAAAAAAAAAATACAGCCATACTCGTTGGCAGGTTGAAAGTAAACGCTGGGGAGGGGGTCGGCTCCTCCCGAGCGTTCGCTCTGCAAAAGTGGAAAGAGATGGGAGGAGCTGCTTCATCTCAAAACTGAAAGTTTTCAGATGAAGCAGCTTCTCACTCCTTCGATTTGTGTGTATGTTGATAAGGGAAAAAACGCAGTGCCTCTTATGCTCATTTAGCGACGCAGCCAGGAATATTTTCTAAGGTGGAGGGGAAAGGGGGGGGGGGGTGCGCTTCTCCCGCCTCCCCTGTATTTACATCACTGGTGTATTGTCGGCTGTTCATGATCTTGAATTTCTCAAATCAACCTGTTTTACTGAGCCACAAAACACGGCCTGTAATTCAAACCAAACCAAAAAAAAAAAAAAAAAAAACTTAAAAAATACGTACATTTTCTTAGCAAAAAAATAAAAACTTAAAACAGATATCCAGTGAATGATTAAGCAATTACATGTATTCACAAATAAGAAATCAAGTCGAATTAAGATATTGAACACCGTTTGTTTGAAGGACCAGATGGACATGAGTTGATGCAGATTCCAATCAGCAAACAAAGGTTATCAAGCAACGTATAACAGGAGAAGAAGCTGGGAAATTATGTCTGCTCGCATTCGATTGACTTCAAAGTTCGTATAGAGTACGATAACTGCAGTCATGTCAACCGTAGTGACACCGGCCCCAGAAATATGGACTGAGATAGAGTGGGGTCGAAACCGAAACTAGTAAGTCGTATTTCAATCCTTGGCTGCCTTGGCTGGCTTGGCTTCGTGCCAATTCAAAGCCGCAAGCAACTTCTGGATCCTTGTTCGTTCCGGAGAGGACACAAAGGCCTTTCTCGGAGTGCGTCGGTCGATCCGAGTTTAGGTAAGTTTTGCCGATTTCATATTCAAAATGCATGCTAGAAAAATATCCAGATATGCTAGATCATCTTCGGAACAACGTAGCTCACGTTGCCACCGTAATTCGGATGATTTTTCACTTTTTTCTACGATTTGAGTCGAAAAAAGTGAAATCGTCTTAGCACTGACCGGCGGCGGCGGCGGCGCCGCCGCGGTGCCGCCGTGCCGCCGCGCCGCTATCTTGAGAATCCCGTGAATGCTCTGCGACACCGGAGCACTGCAGAGACGCTGATTAGATTGTTTCTAAAGTACGCGTTGCTATCAGTGAACTGTTCTGTGTTGTTAAACGCTTGATTGCGTGTTGTCTCGTCCTTTTTCATGCTAGCGGCAGCGTTGAGTTGTGCCCAATGTTTTGAAACTCCCGGCCCGCGCGCTCTGGGTTTTCACGCCGCGTCCAGCGGGATGGCGCGGTTCGACTGGCGCTGGCGTTTGGCGTATTGATAGGACACGCTCCTAACTGGGTGTCGTCGTTGTGCTCGTGTACGGCGTGTGCCTCGCGCCGGCGTGCGGTGCGTGGCGTTGGGTTTGAGGTGCTCGGGCCTTGAGTTTCTTATACTTGGGACACACGGGCAACTCGAATGCCATTTACAACGAATGACATTTGAGCGGACGGCCAATCGGCGCGCGACACTCCGGGCGTGACGCATTCCACGCGCGACAGATAGCGAGCTGATTCGCCGATCACACAATTGTCATTCGTTGTATATGGCATTCGAGTTGCCCGTGTCGCACGGGTATTAAAAGTGTTGACCGAGCCCTCTTAGTCTCATCGTTCTTGTTGTTTTCTCCCTTGCTGCCTGTTTGTTATTTTGATCATCTTGCTCTGGTTGATTGGCTAGCAGACGATCGTGCGTACGGGCCCCTGCATATATGTCTAGCCTTGCGAGCCACCCAGGGTACTACTGTCGCTAATAATGATTATTATTGCTTGCCTTAGCGACGTTTTAATTTACCCCGGCTACATTCGTGACTTGTAGAACTCGTGGGTGCACAAGTAGTTTACATGGCTGAGGAAAGAGGTTGAATGATTTGATTAAAATGCTCTGATCTGGTATAGAACGTTTAGTGGTACTGGGGAGACACATACAAAGCAAGGAGATCCAGCTTTGAATGTGATGGCTCCCTACTTACTACAACGTTTAAATACCTGAGGCCCTGGTAAAGTTGAAGGGAGTCTCTTAAAACATTTGTGGAAAGACCCAAAGCTGGATACAATTTTAGTCTAATAGCTGGTCTACACTGCAGCAACCGACTAGGACTGACTCCGACAAAACCAGTCTTTAAGCCTCTTGTGACGGCTTATGGCCACGCCGTCCAGCAGTAATAATGGCAGTCGTAAGCGGCTTAAAACCCTGTTTTGTTCAACTCGGTCGTAGTCAGTTGCAACAGTGTGAACCAGCTCTAACGCCTCTTAGGTGCATGCGCAAACAGTAGCTTCAGGATAAACTTGCGCATTGCACTGCCCCAGAGGATATCGATCACATCCCCGGTGTTTATTTTTAATCTGTATCCCTGCACTGCAGAACATGTCAAGAGGCTTGTTGATTGCTGTGCATGTGCCTACCAAGCGAGCTGTGCTATTTTTAAGTGGTGTTTAATTTGTTTTTAGCTTCCTGGGATTTCTTAAGGTACCAGTAGGTATCTAAGCTCTACATGCACATTGTTCTTAACAGGCACTTCACCAGAAATTTTTTTTTTTTTGGGGGGGGGAGGGGGGGGAGGGCCCAGCAAAATGGACGATTTTGGGTGGGGGGGATAGGGTAGGTAATAAAGAAAAGCTGAGGTAGGCTCCTACCCCCCCCCCCCCCTTTCCGGCTGCGTGCCTGGTTCTTAATACAATTACGTTATGAAGAAGCTCATTTTCCTTGTTTGGTTGAGTTTAATGGTGCTGTCATCATGGTCTTTGCACTGTCGACAACAAGAGAAGTGTAATGCTGGCACTTTTTCTTTTGTTGATCTGTGAAGCAAGTTTTGGTTTCTTTGTTTGTTCCAGAATATCAGTCTGATTCTTATTCATGGTATTGCAGGAAGTCTGTATCATCAAGAAAAAACTGCAGGTGGCTGGAAGCTGCCGATCAGCTGCCAGTCTGGATAGTAGCCATCAACTCAGCTAAGGCCTGCAGGCGAATCAGCCCAACCTGTTTCTCTGCTGCCTTTCAAGACAGGATGGTTTGTGAAAAATGAAACGGGGCCCATGCACCGCTTCCGCAGGGCCCTGCTGGTATTTATCTGACCTTTTGTTTTCCTAAACAAATAACACCATTCCAAACTGTAATATACCAAGCAATTGCCCACTCTAAATTGGGGATGACCATGGAGAGCTGGGGGATAGGGTAGGTAATAAAGCAAAGGTGTACATGGTCGGGTGGTCCCTTGGTCTGACCACGGAATTACAAACAGCTGCCATTTGCAAAGCTGGTTGACTGTGCAAACACGTAAAAACAAACAGTCTGTTTTTTTGTTTTTTTATTACAAATTAACATCTTAAAGAATGGTTGCTTACGCACTTGCTTGTTCTTGTTATAAAGCCTTAAATTTATTCTTCCGAGTTAGAACAAAAAAGCAACCGATCTTTTTTTGGGCACAACTTTCTTTGGCAATGAAGAGAAAACTAGGGAGGGGGGGGAGGCAGGCAGTGCCAAAGGCTCTGTGTTAGTGCACCAAATAGTTATCGTTTTTTGTTTTTTTTTTGTTTCAGTTAGGGTGTTGGTGTGTCAACCACGCAGTTGCTTCATTGCATGTTTTTGTACGAGGATTGCGGTTGAGGGAGCTGAACCGCGATCGCCGAGCATGCAGGCATATTCAGATCTATTTCTGAAGGCTTCACCCGTTTTTAAGCGTAAGCCAACACTTTGACTGAAGCACTCGGACAGACTTGCAAGGTAGATTTCACCGTGGTCAATCTCCTAGAATTTAATTTGTCTCTCAGCTGACGAAGATAGGAAGTGTCGGATCAGGAAAAGCTGCGAACTTCATGATAGATAAGCGCCGGAAAAATACCTAGACAAAAATTTGACGTGAACACTGGCGTACCGGCAACTAACATTTATTGAAAACAAAATTTCTTATATAGTAAGTGGTAAGGATGCAGATTTGTGGTAATGAACTGTCCTCTCATGTTGATATCTTTTCAGATATATCAGTGTTTAGAAGGGAGCTAAATTTTTATCTTTAATTCGTGATTGCATGTTAGTCTGTTCTTTTTTACAAGTGGAAGACATTGTGTTAAGTCATCTACTACCATTTTATGTGCCACCACACTATGGCCTAGTGGTCGTTCTGGGGCATGATTCAAATAAAACATTATTATTATTATTATTATAGCTGTGAAAAACGTCAGTCATGACTACAACTGGTCAACCCTCTATCAAAAAATTCATTCTTTTGCTGATAAGGTTATGGATGTGTCACTTGTACACCTGGTGCCTTTGGCTTTAATCTTAAACGCCTGGTGTAGCTCTCTAGATTCTTTATCTGGGTATCTGGCCAAAAATTTAGTGTCTTTAAACGACTGGGAGCAAAAGCAGCGTCTGCAGTGTGTGGCCAGATGTCGTGATGAAGATCGCTTGTGTGGCCACCTCGCGTTCGCGGGCGCAATCATTAATACATAGGCCTGTCTGACCCTTGTACACAGAACCATATGACATTGTGATTCCGTACACAACTTTGGTTGTGCATTCTGTGAATTTTTTGCAGTGTTTAGTTTTGCATTTGTCTTTTCCAAGGGCCGCTGCTGCAGCGACAACACACATCAGCTGCTGCCCTTGTTTCCCGTCATTTAATGACACCAAATTTTTGGCCAGATACCCAGATAAAATGTCTAGAAAAAGCTACACAAGGTGTTTGAGATTATAGCCGAAGGCACGAGTTGTACAAGTGACACATCCATAACCTTATCAGCAAAAGAATATGAATTTCTTGATAGAGGTCTACATTGGTTGTAATCATGATTGACATTTCTCACAGCAATGTAACAGATTGTTTTTTTTTTCAATGATGTTAGTTGCGAGTGCGCCAGTGGCAACTTCTTGACCCTGTCTATTTTTTGGCGCTTGTCAATGATCATGAACCACCTGACCCGAATTGCCACATGAACGAATTTCATGAGTGCTGCCGCGTTTTGAGGTCAGTTATCTGTAAACTCTTCTGGTGCTGAAAAACTATTGCGCGGGAGGAATATACAGAAATAGAAGCACGCACACTCCACGACGCGAAGTCGCATTCCATTTGGATCGCATTCAGTTATGGCTGGCCCTAGGGGGTCGCTGGCACACCACAGCTCAGAATATGTGTAGCGAGGATTGCGCTGCAGAACCCAGGGGTCCTGAGTTCCGTCCCCACCCCTGCTCAGACACACCAGTGAGCTTGCTAGCCAACCGGCATACGGAAACAACTAGGAGTCCCGGTTCCCACTGTCCCATTTGTCATACATGTTGCACACCACTTGCTTGGTTTGTTTTAAGATTTCTTGGTTGCCAAACTTCATAAAAATCTTACATGTCAAACAAAGGGGCGAGCTCACAGAGTGTGCCTGCAATAAACCGCACTGATGATGCCCAAAGATGTGCATGATAAAGATGCCATCTTAATTTTGCAGGGAGCTAGAAAACCTAGGGTGAATTTAAACCAAGAAAACACAAAATGGCTAAAAAGGAAATGCTCTAGGTTTGGCACATCCTGGCCAATGTTATGCTAACATTCTAAAGTCAAAGCTAAACAGAACAATTTTACATATATTTTAATTGGTTACGTTCCACCCAGCAAATTATTATGGTTGAACTATATTCAGCTATGCAGTGAAATGGTGTCCTTTGGCTCTCTAGCTTTAGCTTCATTGCCACGGAACATTGTCCCCAAGTATATCACTTTCTATCTCTTTTCGACTGCACCCCCCCTATTCCTCTCCTGCTTTGCTGTTCTACTTGTTCTATCCCCATTCTGCCTGCCAGTCGTGGAGATAAATGCCCATGGCGACAGGGTGCCTGATGTCTCTTTCATATATTTTTTAACTTGCTTAAAATAGAGGAATAGGCATTAATATGTCCTTAGATGAGTTGATATGTTTCAAAAGTAGGGGTTGAGCGCTTACTCTGCCGCGGGTGCATGCTCGGTGTTTTTTGGTAGTTTTATGGCGTTGTGCGTTACTAGAATAAGTTGGGCTTTAGTATAGTTACCGCATATGTGTACAGTAATTCACGCAGTTGTTAATGGCCGTTAGTACCTGACTCAAACCTGTGCAGGGTTTCTATGAGCTGAAAATTGGTATTGTTGAGAAATTCGGCAATTGGAAAAGTCTCAAGATTTCCAGCCTAATCAGTATCGATCAGGGAATTTCAGCCTTCCTTTCTCTGAATGTAAGCAAAAGACACGTGTGGTGTGACACATGCACCTTCCTCCTACTCAGCAACTCGGCCGGCCTGCCAACGTAAATCTTTGCTGGAAACTAGAGTCTTGGTAGAATCCAGAAATGCAACTTCATCTTGAAATGTATTTACAAGGCAAACTTCTATACTTTCAACGAACTGCTGCTGCTTATGGCAGATTTGTGGAATGGCTTCATAGTGCGAGAGTTTGTCTCTATAGCTACCCTAGTTGCTCCTGAATAAACTTCTAGGGGATCTTTTCCGGGCTGTGAACATCATGACAGTTGAGGTAGTTTCTGCTGGAAAAGGGAGGGGGGCAGAGAGGGTATCCCTCAGCTTGACAGTCCATAGAAGCTTTGTCAGCCAGGATTTTGAATGTTGCGAGGACAATGACAGCTGTGTTAGCTCATATATTTTTTGCCAGAAGTTGTACGACTAACTGCCAGGATTGCAACATCCAACAGCATGACATGCCAGCTCCTGTGGTGTCATTTAATTTTGTCGCTTAGAGACCACTTCTGGTACATGGGTTATATAGAACACTAAACGAACCAGTTGGAGGCGCATTCCAGGCACCATAACGTAGCCTCTGCTGCTGAGATGTTCTTATTGCAGGTATAATTTCCGATTCTGCTTTTTTTTTTTTTTTCAGTGGGAGCTCATGGAGGTGGCACGGTGCATGGAAGGACAGAGTGGCTGACAGTGAGCTGCCCAAGCAAGCTGCTGGCTCTTGTGACCGTCTCCGAAAGCCTCTGGATGGGCTAAATTGCAGACATGCCTGGACATTTATAAATGGTAAGCACAATCTAGACTACCTTTGAATTATGCCTTGGTCTAACGGATGTAGCTTGGATGTCGTGTTTGGCTGCTAGAATGGAACTGGATAGTGTTAAGCGGCACATGTCACCAAGTAAGCACACGCTGGGACGCTTATCCACAAACTCGGCTTCCCAGTCCACGAGCCACCAAAGACCCAGCCAAAGAGATCCCGAGTCATCCATGATTTCATGTTTCATACGTATATGATGGTTTTACTGCAACAGCTCATAATATTTGGCATTCTAAACTTTCCCATCACTAAGAATACATTTTTGTGGTGCCATCCGTGTTGGTTTTCAAAAGCTCTGATATCTGGGCCTTGTTCTGTTAGTTTCCATGCGAACTGTGAATCGCTTGCCAGGGATGCTTTTGCCACTGCAGGCCAATTTCCTTGGCAAGGCATTTAACTATTTCTGGTTTCATACTTGGCTTCAATTGATTGTTGAGCCATTGACTTTCTCTTTCGACGCTGGCACTGCCACCACAATAGTCCCATCACATACACTGGCACTACTGCTCGTTACAAAAGGTACAGCCGTTTGCATCTATCTATCCATCCCTTAGATGGTCTTTTCTCCTATGCCATGGTGGCCCTTAAGTTAATGTAGCTATCCACTTGCAATGAAGTTCTTCACATCAAGGTAAAAGGAATCTTTCACATTCTTTTAGAAGATTCTTCACTTCAAGAGTAAAAGCAGTTTTTCACATGCCTTAAGAAGATTGGTCCCAATATAGGAATGTTGCTTGCCCCGACATCTCTAAACCACTTCTGTAGTGGTTTCTCGATGTCTAAACATGCTGTGCGTCAGAATGTGTTTTGTCGCGCTTTTATGTCACACCGTTTCTTGAGTAGTTTACAAAGATCTTGTGGGCTCCAGTGACACAAAACTTTTTGTCTCCTTCTCCACATGCCTTATTATTTCAAGTTTTGTTGCAAATGTCAACTTTGCCCTCTAGACATTCACAGTCATAACAACTCTCACAGAATTCAGTGGTTATTGTACTCTTTTTACTGGTTTCCTTTTTGAGCAAAATGTGCGAGTGCCAAAAGCACAAGCTCGGAGGAAGGGATCAAGAAGAAAGAAGATGGAACCCGCGCACGGTGTGGTTGTGGTGGAACGCGAAGTAAGGCATCGGCGCTATGGCCGGTGGAACGGCAAGCAAGGCTTCGTGGGTTTGGGTGGTCAAACCTTGAGCCAGGCTTCGTCAAGACTGTTGGTGGGCCCCGAGCAAGTCTTAGACAATGTGCCTGTGCTTGTGAGTGAGCACTGTGTGGTGCTGTAAGCAGCCAAGCCACCACCGACATCTTGGGATTATGATTGGACTCTCCTCCTCCTCCAAATGTATGGCATCTTTGATTTGGCTTCTGTTCCTTTTGTTATGCTTTCAAAGCTTTTGTGTTTTTCCTTCTGCGGTTATGAAGAGTGGAACGCTTGCAAGATATGTTTTATTCCTTTATTTATTCCTTTTTCTTTATGACTGTGTGTGCGTCCTGTGCACCTTTTCTTTACTTTTGAATTTCTTTACTATTAAATAGTGTTCCGTAACGCCAGGCTCGACTCACTCTCAATTCCTACCGCCTCTCAGGAAGTCCATCGCCTAGGTGTGGCCTTAGCACCTGGACAGCGGTCCAATTCAAATTACAAGTTTGTTTTTATGGGATCTTTTCCAACCGAACCTGTGACTAACTTGTGACAGGTTCAAGTCCTGTAGTGGATGCCAGTTTGTCACAGGTTCGGTTGGAAAAGATGCCATAAACAAACCAACTTGTAATCTGAATTGGACCGCTGTCCAGGTACTAGGGCCACACCTAGGTGATGGACTTCCTTAGAGGCGGTAGGAATTGAGAGTGACTTGTACCTGGCATTTCGAAACACTATTTATGAGTAATGAAATTCAAAATTAAAGAAAAGGTGCACAGGACGTACAAACGGTCGTAAAAAAATGAAAATAATAAAGGAAAAGAACATATCTTGCAAGCCTTCTGCTCTTCGTAACAGGGGCAAGGAAATCACAAAAGCTTCGAAAGCGTAACAAGGAGGGAACAGAAGCCAAATCAAAGACGCTATACATTTCGTATGAGGAAAGTCGAATCATGGTCCCAAGATGTCAGTGGTGGTCCCAGTCCCTTGCGGCACCAGTCGGAGTCGAGAACTTGTGGTGGCTTGGGTGCTTATAGTGCCGAACAGCGCTCGCTCACAAGCACATGCACATCGTCGAAGTTCGCTCAGGGCCCACCAACCATCTTGACAAAGCCTTGTTCGGGGTTCGACCTCCCACACCACTGAAGCCTTGCTTGTTGTTCCAACCACTGAAGCCTAGCTCTATGCAGCTTCCGCCTTCCTTCTTTTTTTCTTTTTCTTCTCTTCCGAGCTCGTGTTTTCGGCACTTGTGCATCTTACTCAAAACGGAATCACACGAAGAAAAAAATCGTTTAATTCTGTGACAGCAACATGTAGGCCTATTTGTTGGTTGATTCTAATGTCAAATATCCATGATTGTCCACATTGGATATCATTTGCCTGCGGTGTGTTCTGCAGCCACAAACATCTGCCATGCCACCGCTACGCATTAGTGTTCAGTGGAGAAACCTGCTACGTGGCTTCAGAGCGTGCAGTCATTAATTTCAACACTAGGGAATATGACAGTGCTGTCACATGCAAATGGACACCTCCGTTCCTACCCAAAAGCGTCCATAATGTGAGCTGTGCATAATAACCGGACAAAATGCAGGTATTTACCCGGTTGGTCCCCGAAAACGGTTTTTATATAGCAGAGTATCCATATTATTGAGACATGACTGTTTCCCCACCCTGCCCGAGTCCTGCTAGAGCGACAAAGAGAAACACCTGACACTGATATGCCTCAAGACTGGATAATACGCCAAAAAACACAGACGAAATGAAGGAAGATCTGGGCAGGACACGTCTTAACTTTTAACTGAATAGTTTACTTTGGTAAAAAAAATATATCTACTGATAGGGAGTAACACATGCTGTGTGAACACTGTAAACCTGATTCGCATGGTGTGACTTTACTTGGGAGTTTGCTGTTGTGACGTCACTCATGCAGCGAAATATAGGCATGGGGGAAGCTGCAGTGCCTGACGTCACAGGTGTAAATTTGCAAGCGAAATTGCGCCATGTGAAGTGGGCTGATGCGTCGTCTGAACGCACTCCCCCAGAAACGAGCGTCATTGGCTCTGCAGACCGTGGAATTCTTTGTCATGTATTAGTAATGAGGGTGGGCTCACATGAGTTGTTATTCTAGGATTTCATCAAGAAGGCATTGTGAATTTTCCTCTTTGCTTTTGTCTTGTAGGAGCCCATGACACTAGTCTTTTTCTAAGTTGGACTTGCACTCACAATGGACACAGTGAATTGCTAGGTGACCTTCTGGATAAAATACCAGGGTAACAACTCTTGTCTGAGGTGCACCCTTAGTGTCATTGTCTGACAGAATTTCACTCTCTGTGGAACTAGTGGCACTGGTTTCTGAGGAAGTGCATTTTGACCTTAGTGTTCTGCCAGCAGGTGTCAGTTTTTATCTGTATAGATGCTTTTAGGGAGTCAGTTACTCGAGCTGCCACCAGTCGGCGCGCTTAACGGGCTGCCATAGCTGACCTTCATTTTGTCGCCGTTGCTTCGCATTGTGTGCTGCACCGGTCACCACCAGAGCTTTGTTTTCGTGTTCTTTTACGTTCCGCGTTGAAGTCGAGTGTTTTCTTTAGGTCTTTTTGATATTTCAGGCTTTCATTTATTCATTTGATACCTAAGTTTCAATATAGATGTATTTTCTTATTTATAGAATGGAATCGGACAGTGAATGGATCACGATACAAGATCATGGCCTAGGCTTCAGAGAACATGTAAGTTCATCACATTCTTTTGTTTTTGTCGCTAATAAAGGGCAGTCAACACCATTGCGACATATGAAAATATCAACTGACGCAGTGAGGCTATCTCCAGATGCCCGTCGTTGGTTTGGCACGCAAAACCCCCAAATTTTTGGCAGTGAGGCTATCGCAGTCGTGCTTCTCGGTGCATGTGCGCGCTTTTAGACATTGTTTCCGTAGATAAAAGCCGGACTGCATGTAAGCGCTTTAGCAGGCAAGACGAGAGACAACGACGAGTCAGCAACGAAAGTTTCTCACTGCCACCCGTCGCGGCGCTCGGCTTTTTGATTTCTAGAAAACCGCATGAAAGCGATTTGGGGAGCAGGGAGACAAGCGACTCGCTTCGCTTTCGCTCGATCAGTCGCGCGACGAGGCAAACCGCACACAAGCGACCAAAACGACGAGCGACGTTTTCTAGAAATCCAAAAACCGAGCGATGCAACGGGCGACAGCGAGAAATCTTCGTCGCTGACTCTCATCGTTGTCGCCGTTGCTCGTCTCGCCGCTCGCTTGAGCACTTACATGCGGTTCGGCTTTTACTTACAGAAACAATGTCTAAAGTTCGCGCATGCAGCAAGAAGCACGACTGCGATAGCCTTACAGCGTCAGTTGAAATTTTTATGTGTCGCAATGGTGTTGACTGCCCTTATTAACGATAAAAACAAAATGTGATGAACTTAATGGTCTCTGAAGCCTAGGCCATAATCTTGTATCGTCGATCCATTCGCTGTCCAATTCCATTCCATAAATAAGAAAATACAAGAGCGATGTTCAAATGTCGGTATCAAATGATTAAATGAAAGCCCGAAATATCGAAAGGACCTAAAGCAGACACACGATTTCAACGCAGAACGTAAAAGAACTCGAGAACAAAGCTCCGGTGGTGGCCGGTGCAGCACACAACGCGGAGAACTGCGAGAAACTGAAGGTCGGCTGTGGCGGCAGGGTCACGTGACGTCAAGGTGGCGGCGGCGCACCCATGAAATGTTGCCTGAAAGGGTCTATATGTATTTCTGTTTTTTTATACGAACCATTCAGTTGAAGGTTATGCAGTGTTCTGTCCAGATCTTCCTTTGTTGTGTCTGTGTTTTTTTGGCATATTATTCAGTGATGAATAGCCAACTTGCCATCTTAAGCCCCAAGACCATGCAGCATGCATACCAAGTTTTCTTTTGGCAGGCTTGCAATAACTTGTGCTTTTTTCATGAGCCTCGAAAAATGGGAAGCCTGCCAAAGGTATCTTCGTGTGCATGCTGAATGTATTTAATTAAGTCGTGTCGGGGTCGGTTGTTGTTCCTCTTGGTTGCTTTAGTGGGACTCTCATCCCATTTTACATTGAAAGTTTATAATACAATTTCACAAAAATATTGCTCACATTCATTGTATTTATTGATTCAATATAATCAAGTCAGACTGAATGTTTTTCTGATCTGATTTTCTTTTGTGTCGTTTTAATTTCTAGGGAATTTGATTTTTTGTGGGTTTATAGCTTCAGGGCTGTCAGTGGAAGTTGAGACCACTTTATATTGCAACCTTAGAGGTAGCAATGTGTAAAGTTGGGCGAGTTGATTGGTGGTCATATTGAATGGGTTAAAACAGCGCAAAAAAGATTGACGAGTAAAAGGAAAGACAGCGCTGTGTTTGTGATTAAACATGAGGAAGATGCAAAGAAAGGGGGGACGGACAACGAAGTTGTCCGTCTGTCCTCCCCTTTCTCTGTGTCTTCCTCATGTTTAGTTACTGTTACCAACATGCTCGTTTTGTACGTAACTGTGTCTGTGTTTCCTTTTACTGGTCCTTCGTCTTTTTAGAGCTAGGTAACATAAATACCAAAAAGTACTTCTATGCATTTAAAGAAAAGCAGATAGAAAACATTGTCTTTACAGTGAAGTTGTACTTATGGCTTGGTTTTACTATCAAGAGAATCAAGAATTCCCTTGCGGCAATTCAAAGTCTGCTTTCAAGCGATCTGAGCAACCTTCCACAGTACTGTATGTTATATGTGGTGTTCACATTGAGGTGCTCTAACTGGCTTTTATTTTGCATTTACTGACAGTAGTATTCTACAAATGGAGGGAAATCATGTTTGTCACTGTTAAGTTCTGTAGTTCCTGCGTTATGTATTCTCCTGCAGTATGAAAGACCCAGTGGGAGCGCCTGGCCGAGGCAGTGACTGGTGTGCTCTGGGAGATCCCAACCTACCCAAGGGGGAACTCACTTAGTGTTCAGCTAAAGTGCAATGCACACTTATCAGTTTTTGGGTTCACGGCGGAGAGCAGTTCATTCACATTATGTCACAGCCACTAATTCTGAAATGGGTGTCCGAGAGAAACTGGCCCGAGTCAAGGCAATTATTTTCACTTCTAAAGTGCATGGTCCATGCCATCCTTCTGATTAATAAATCCGCTCATCAAGACATTTTATTTTTCAAATATGAGACTCGGGTGCAACATTAATATTTGTGCCTGTTTTCAAATTTTACACCAGAAACAACTGATAACAAAAACAATAATGAGCATGCTCACTTCGAGCCTCCATGATCATATCTGTGGGCGCAATGCCGATAAAGCATGCTCTTAGTCTAATCCTAAATCAAAAACTGTCCGCACGTTCGGGACCAGTTCAGCCCCGAGTGAGCGTCCTTTCCTCGAGGCAGAACAGAATCTCGTGGAGCGCACATAGCGCCCCCGACCACGGTCATCTCGGCCACGCGCTTTTAGTATGTCTTTTATATTGAAGGAGACTGAAGATACCACCAAGACCTTTTGGGTGGCCTTTCTGCTGTTATAATTTAATTAGGAGCATGATTTATAGTTCATGTGAAACATATTTACTAAACATGCATCACTGGTTATCTTGTTCCTTCTCCAGGTGCTGCTATCCAGCTCTACGTCACAGCCATGAAGTGGCCATGGGGTGAACTGTGTACAACTGCTGTCATTAGTACTCGAATCGGCAGAGCCACCTACTAGCTCTGAAGCGCAGTTGCCAGGCACCAGATACTCGACCAGGAACCAACCTTTGTCGCTCTAGTGGGACACGAGAGCGACAAACGACAGCTACAAGCCTCCAACCCATTCAGCATGCCCGTGGTGGTACTTTTGGCAGGCGGCGTTCATTCGTTCGGTGCTCGTGAAATAAGCATGAGTGATTCTAAGCCTGCCAAAGATACCCTCGCGTGCATGATGCTTGTGTTTAAGCATAGCCTCCTTTATTCTACAAAGCCTGTCAAATCGGGAAAGACTCGGGTTTGAGACTTGTCGTCATTTGTTTCTGTTTGTCGCTGTAGTGGAACTCGGGCATAAGCTAGCACCATGTACTGAGCATGAAATAAAAAACCACTGTATCAAACTTGACTTGATTTTGCAGCTTCATTTGCATGCCAACTGCACAATAAATACAGCAGCTCGCGCATGTTTTCAACTTTCATTTTATTGTTTAAGTATTCTGAGAAAATTACTTTAGCAGCTCCATTAATCGTGGGTCACTAAATCCGGAACAAGGTAGCAACCAGTTTTTTTCTGCACACAGCACCAAAAACTGGAGATGTTTGACTATATCATATACCACAAAAAACATCATTTGAATGACAACATAGACTTCCTTGGGAGAAGTCTGTAAATTCCCCGTATAGCCAAGATTGAATGACCAGAGAACTCCCACCCTGGCCCACACTGCATTTACACCGTTTTGCCAAGCTTGACTGACCACTGAACTGCCAGTGTGGCCCAGGATGCATTTAGACCGTTTTGCCAAGCTTGGCTGACCACTGAACTGCCAGCCTGGCCCACGCTTGTTTTACACCGTTTAGCCAAGCTTGGCTGTACAAGGAAGCCCCACTGAACTGCCGGGCCGGCTAGCCAGGCTGGGGCTAGCTTGCCCCTTGGAGCAAAACGGTGCTTGGGCCAGGGAAACTTTCCCCGGCTGCCCAAGCAGGCTCAAGCTTGAGCCGGTGAATTGTGCTGCTTGGGTAGACATACCCAGCTACATTCCAGACGAAAATTTGATATTCTCAGACGATGTTTGTGGCTTCCTGAGCCAGGCGGAACTGCCAAGAAAAACGTTGGGACTTGGTCTCCAGAGCGAAAAGACGCGGTTTTCGGTGCCAGGGACGGTAATTTAGAAATATACAGAAAAATAATTAGTATAAATATCAAAATGCTCTCCTCGAATATGATACTAGACATACCCAGCTACATTCCAGACGAAAATTCGATATTCTCGGACGATGTCTGTGGCTCCCTGAGCCAGGCGGAACTGCCAAGAAAAACGTTGGGACTTAGTCTCCAGAGCGAAAAGACGCGGTTTTCGGTGCCAGGGACGGTAATTTAGAAATAAAGAGAAAAATAAATAGTATAAATATCAAAATGCTCTCCTCGAATATGATACTAGATATACCCAGCTACATTCCAGACGAAAATTCGATATTCTCAGACGATGTTTGTGGCTCCCTGAGCCAGGCGGAACTGCCAAGAAAAACGTTGGGACTTAGTCTCCAGAGCGAAAAGACGCGGTTTTCGGTGCCAGGGACGGTAATTTAGAAATATACAGAAAAATAATTAGTATAAATATCAAAATGCTCTCCTCGAATATGATACTAGACATACCCAGCTACATTCCAGACGAAAATTCGATATTCTCAGGCGATGTTTGTGGCTTCCTGAGCCGGGCGGAACTGCCAAGAAAAACGTTGACCTTAGTCTCCAGAGCGAAAAGACGCGGTTTTCGGTGCCAGGGACGGTAATTTAGAAATATACAGAAAAATAATTAGTATAAATATCAAAATGCTCTCCTCGAATATGATACTAGACATACCCAGCTACATTCTAGACGAAAATTCGATATTCTCAGACGATGTTTGTGGCTTCCTGAGCCGGGCGGAACTGCCAAGAAAAACGTTGACCTTAGTCTCCAGAGCGAAAAGACGCGGTTTTCGGTGCCAGGGACGGTAATTTAGAAATATACAGAAAAATAATTAGTATAAATATCAAAATGCTCTCCTCGAATATGATACTAGACATACCCAGCTACATTCTAGACGAAAATTTGATATTCTCAGACGATGTTTGTGGCTTCCTGAGCCGGGCGGAACTGCCAAGAAAAACGGTGACCTTAGTCTCCAGAGCGAAAAGACGCGGTTTTCGGTGCCAGGGACGGTAATTTAGAAATATACAGAAAAATAATTAGTATAAATATCAAAATGCTCTCCTCGAATATGATACTATACATACCCAGCTACATTCCAGACGAAAATTCGATATTCTCAGACGATGTTTGTGGCTTCCTGAGCCGGGCGGAACTGCCAAGAAAAACGTTGACCTTAGTCTCCAGAGCGAAAAGACGCGGTTTTCGGTGCCAGGGACGGTAATTTAGAAATATACAGAAAAATAATTAGTATAAATATCAAAATGCTCTCCTCGAATATGATACTAGACATACCCAGCTACATTCCAGACGAAAATTCGATATTCTCAGACGATGTTTGTGGCTTCCTGAGCCGGGCGGAACTGCCAAGAAAAACGTTGACCTTAGTCTCCAGAGCGAAAAGACGCGGTTTTCGGTGCCAGGGACGGTAATTTAGAAATATACAGAAAAATAATTAGTATAAATATCAAGATGCTCTCCTCGAATATGATACTAGACATACCCAGCTACATTCTAGACGAAAATTTGATATTCTCAGACGTTGTTTGTGGCTTCCTGAGCCGGGCGGAACTGCCAAGAAAAACGTTGACCTTAGTCTCCAGAGCGAAAAGACGCGGTTTTCGGTGCCAGGGACGGTAATTTAGAAATATACAGAAAAATAATTAGTATTAATATCAAAATGCTCTCCTCGAATATGATACTAGACATACCCAGCTACATTCCAGACGAAAATTCGATATTCTCAGACGATGTTTGTGGCTTCCTGAGCAGGGCGTAACTGCCAAGAAAAACGTTGACCTTAGCCTCCAGAGCGAAAAGACGCGGTTTTCGGTGCCAGGGACGGTAATTTAGAAATATACAAAAAAATAACTAGTATAAATATCAAAATGCTCTCCTCGAGTATGATACTAGACATACCCAGCTACATTCTAGACGAAAATTCGATATTCTCAGACGATGTTTGTGGCTTCCTGAGCCGGGCGGAACTGCCAAGAAAAACGTTGACCTTAGTCTCCAGAGCGAAAAGACGCGGTTTTCAGTGCCAGGGACGGTAATTTAGAAATATACAAAAAAATAATTAGTATAAATATCAAAATGCTCTTCTCGAATATGATACTAGATATACCCAGCTACATTCCAGACGAAAATTCGATATTCTCAGACGATGTTTGTGGCTTCCTGAGCCGGGCGGAACTGCCAAGAAAAACGTTGGGACGTCTCCAGAGCGAAAAGACGCGGTTTTCGGTGCCAGGGACTGTAATTTAGAAATATACAGAAAAATAATTAGTATAAATATCAAAATGCTCTCCTCGAATATGATACTAGATATACCCAGCTACATTCCAGACGAAAATTCGATATTCTCAGACGATGTTTGTGGCTCCCTGAGCCAGGCGGAACTGCCAAGAAAAACGTTGACCTTAGTCTCCAGAGCGAAAAGACGCGGTTTTCGGTGCCAGGGACGGTAATTTAGAAATATACAGAAAAATAATTAGTATAAATATCAAAATGCTCTCCTCGAATATGATACTAGACATACCCAGCTACATTCCAGACGAAAATTCGATATTCTCAGACGATGTTTGTGGCTTCCTGAGCCGGGCGGAACTGCCAAGAAAAACGTTGACCTTAGTCTCCAGAGCGAAAAGACGCGGTTTTCGGTGCCAAGGACGGTAATTTAGAAATATACAGAAAAATAATTAGTATAAATATCAAGATGCTCTCCTCGAATATGATACTAGACATACCCAGCTACATTCTAGACGAAAATTTGATATTCTCAGACGTTGTTTGTGGCTTCCTGAGCCGGGCGGAACTGCCAAGAAAAACGTTGACCTTAGTCTCCAGAGCGAAAAGACGCGGTTTTCGGTGCCAGGGACGGTAATTTAGAAATATACAGAAAAATAATTAGTATTAATATCAAAATGCTCTCCTCGAATATGATACTAGACATACCCAGCTACATTCCAGACGAAAATTCGATATTCTCAGACGATGTTTGTGGCTTCCTGAGCAGGGCGTAACTGCCAAGAAAAACGTTGACCTTAGCCTCCAGAGCGAAAAGACGCGGTTTTCGGTGCCAGGGACGGTAATTTAGAAATATACAAAAAAATAACTAGTATAAATATCAAAATGCTCTCCTCGAGTATGATACTAGACATACCCAGCTACATTCTAGACGAAAATTCGATATTCTCAGACGATGTTTGTGGCTTCCTGAGCCGGGCGGAACTGCCAAGAAAAACGTTGACCTTAGTCTCCAGAGCGAAAAGACGCGGTTTTCAGTGCCAGGGACGGTAATTTAGAAATATACAAAAAAATAATTAGTATAAATATCAAAATGCTCTTCTCGAATATGATACTAGATATACCCAGCTACATTCCAGACGAAAATTCGATATTCTCAGACGATGTTTGTGGCTTCCTGAGCCGGGCGGAACTGCCAAGAAAAACGTTGGGACGTCTCCAGAGCGAAAAGACGCGGTTTTCGGTGCCAGGGACTGTAATTTAGAAATATACAGAAAAATAATTAGTATAAATATCAAAATGCTCTCCTCGAATATGATACTAGATATACCCAGCTACATTCCAGACGAAAATTCGATATTCTCAGACGATGTTTGTGGCTCCCTGAGCCAGGCGGAACTGCCAAGAAAAACGTTGACCTTAGTCTCCAGAGCGAAAAGACGCGGTTTTCGGTGCCAGGGACGGTAATTTAGAAATATACAGAAAAATAATTAGTATAAATATCAAAATGCTCTCCTCGAATATGATACTAGACATACCCAGCTACATTCCAGACGAAAATTCGATATTCTCAGACGATGTTTGTGGCTTCCTGAGCCGGGCGGAACTGCCAAGAAAAACGTTGACCTTAGTCTCCAGAGCGAAAAGACGCGGTTTTCGGTGCCAAGGACGGTAATTTAGAAATATACAGAAAAATAATTAGTATAAATATCAAGATGCTCTCCTCGAATATGATACTAGACATACCCAGCTACATTCTAGACGAAAATTTGATATTCTCAGACGTTGTTTGTAGCTTCCTGAGCCGGGCGGAACTGCCAAGAAAAACGTTGACTTAGTCTCCAGAGCGAAAAGACGCGGTTTTCGGTGCCAGGGACGGTAATTTAGAAATATACAGAAAAATAATTAGTATTAATATCAAAATGCTCTCCTCGAATATGATACTAGACATACCCAGCTACATTCCAGACGAAAATTCGATATTCTCAGACGATGTTTGTGGCTTCCTGAGCAGGGCGTAACTGCCAAGAAAAACGTTGACCTTAGCCTCCAGAGCGAAAAGACGCGGTTTTCGGTGCCAGGGACGGTAATTTAGAAATATACAAAAAAATAACTAGTATAAATATCAAAATGCTCTCCTCGAATATGATACTAGACATACCCAGCTACATTCTAGACGAAAATTCGATATTCTCAGACGATGTTTGTGGCTTCCTGAGCCGGGCGGAACTGCCAAGAAAAACGTTGACCTTAGTCTCCAGAGCGAAAAGACGCGGTTTTCAGTGCCAGGGACGGTAATTTAGAAATATACAAAAAAATAATTAGTATAAATATCAAAATGCTCTTCTTGAATATGATACTAGACATACCCAGCTACATTCTAGACGAAAATTCGATATTCTCAGACGATGTTTGTGGCTTCCTGAGCCGGGCGGAACTGCCAAGAAAAACGTTGACCTTAGTCCCCAGGGCGAAAAGACGCGGTTTTCGGTGCCAGGGACGGTAATTTAGAAATATACAGAAAAATAATTATTATAAATATCAAAATGCTCTCCTCGAATATGATACTAGACATACCCAGCTACATTCTAGACGAAAATTCGATATTCTCAGGCTATGTTTGTGGCTTCCTGAGCCGGGCGGAACTGCCAAGAAAAACGTTGACCTTAGTCTCCAGAGCGAAAAGACGCGGTTTTCGGTGCCAGGGACGGTAATTTTGAAATATGCAGAAAAATAATTAGTATAGATATCAAAATGCTCTCCTCGAATATGATACTAGACATACCCAGCTACATTCCAGACGAAAATTCGATATTCTCAGACGATGTTTGTGGCTTCCTGAGCCGGGCGGAACTGCCAAGAAAAACGTTGACCTTAGTCTCCAGAGCGAAAAGACGCGGTTTTCGGTGCCAGGGACGGTAATTTAGAAATATACAGAAAAATAATTACTATAAATATCAAAATGCTCTCCTCGAATATGATACTAGACATACCCAGCTACATTCCAGGCGAAAATTCGATATTCTCAGACGATGTTTGTGGCTTCCTGAGCCGGGCGGAACTGCCAAGAAAAACGTTGACCTTAGTCTCCAGAGCGAAAAGACGCGGTTTTCGGTGCCAGGGACGGTAATTTAGAAATCTACAGAAAAAGAATTAGTATAAATATCAAAATGCTCTCCTCGAATATGATACTAGACATACCCAGCTACATTCTAGACGAAAATTCGATATTCTTAGACGATGTTTGTGGCTTCCTGAGCCGGGCGGAACTGCCAAGAAAAACGTTGACCTTAGTCTCCAGAGCGAAAAGACGCGGTTTTCGGTGCCAGGGACGGTAATTTAGAAATATACAGAAACATAATTACTATAAATATCAAAATGCTCTCCTCGAATATGATACTAGACATACCAAGCTACATTCCAGACGAAAATTCGATATTCTCAGACGATGTTTGTGGCTTCCTGAGCCGGGCGGAACTGCCAAGAAAAACGTTGACTTTAGTCTCCAGAGCGAAAAGACGCGGTTTTCGGTGCCAGGGACGGTAATTTAGAAATATACAGAAAAATAATTAGTATAAATATCAAGATGCTCTCCTCGAATATTATACTAGACATACCCAGCTACATTCTAGACGAAAATTTGATATTCTCAGACGATGTTTGTGGCTTCCTAAGCCGGGCGGAACTGCCAAGAAAAACGTTGACCTTAGTCTCCAGAGCGAAAAGACGCGGTTTTCGGTGCCAGGGACGGTAATTTAGAAATATACAGAAAAATAATTAGTATTAATATCAAAATGCTCTCCTCGAATATGATACTAGACATACCCAGCTACATTCCAGACGAAAATTCGATATTCTCAGACGATGTTTGTGGCTTCCTGAGCCGGGCGGAACTGCCAAGAAAAACGTTGACCTTAGTCTCCAGAGCGAAAAGACGCGGTTTTCGGTGCCAGGGACGGTACTTTAGAAATATAGAGAAAAATAATTAGTATAAATATCAAAATGCTCTCCTCGAATATGATACTAGACATACCCAGCTACATTCCAGATGAAAATTCGATATTCTCAGACGATGTTTGTGGCTTCCTGAGCCAGGCGGAACTGCCAAGAAAAACGTTGGGACTCGAATATTATACTAGACATACCCAGCTACATTCCAGACGAAAATTTGATATTCTCAGACGATGTTTGTGGCTTCCTGAGCCAGGCGGAACTGCCAAGAAAAACGTTGGGACTTGGTCTCCAGAGCGAAAAGACGCGGTTTTCGGTGCCAGGGACGATAATTTAGAAATATACAGAAAAATAATTAGTATAAATATCAAAATGCTCTCCTCGAATATGATACTAGACATACCCAGCTACATTCCAGACGAAAATTCGATATTCTCAGACGATGTCTGTGGCTCCCTGAGCCAGGCGGAACTGCCAAGAAAAACGTTGGGACTTAGTCTCCAGAGCGAAAAGACGCGGTTTTCGGTGCCAGGGACGGTAATTTAGAAATATACAGAAAAATAATTAGTATAAATATCAAAATGCTCTCCTCGAATATGATACTAGACATACCCAGCTACATTCCAGATGAAAATTCGATATTCTCAGACGATGTTTGTGGCTTCCTGAGCCAGGCGGGACTGCCAAGAAAAACGTTGGGACTCGAATATTATACTAGACATACCCAGCTACATTCCAGACGAAAATTTGATATTCTCAGACGATGTTTGTGGCTTCCTGAGCCAGGCGGAACTGCCAAGAAAAACGTTGGGACTTGGTATCCAGTGCGAAAAGACGCGGTTTTCGGTGCCAGGGACGGTAATTTAGAAATATACAGAAAAATAATTAGTATAAATATCAAAATGCTCTCCTCGAATATGATACTAGACATACCCAGCTACATTCCAGACGAAAATTCGATATTCTCAGACGATGTCTGTGGCTCCCTGAGCCAGGCGGAACTGCCAAGAAAAACGTTGGGACTTAGTCTCCAGAGCGAAAAGACGCGGTTTTCGGTGCCAGGGACGGTAATTTAGAAATATACAGAAAAATAATTAGTATAAATATCAAAATGCTCTCCTCGAATATGATACTAGATATACCCAGCTACATTCCAGACGAAAATTCGATATTCTCAGACGATGTTTGTGGCTTCCTGAGCCGGGCGGAACTGCCAGGAAAAACGTTGACCTTAGTCTCCAGAGCGAAAAGACGCGGTTTTCGGTGCCAGGGACGGTAATTTAGAAATATACAGAAAAATAATTAGTATAAATATCAAAATGCTCTCCTCGAATATGATACTAGACATACCCAGCTACATTCCAGACGAAAATTCGATATTCTCAGACGATGTTTGTGGCTTCTTGAGCCGGGCGGAACTGCCAAGAAAAACGTTGACCTTAGTCTCCAGAGCGAAAAGACGCGGTTTTCGGTGCCAGGGACGGTAATTTAGAAATATACAGAAAAATAATTAGTATAAATATCAAGATGCTCTCCTCGAATATGATACTAGACATACCCAGCTACATTCTAGACGAAAATTCGATATTCTCAGACGATGTTTGTGGCTTCCTGAGCCGGGCGGAACTGCCAAGAAAAACGTTGACCTTAGTCTCCAGAGCGAAAAGACGCGGTTTTCGGTGCCAGGGACGGTAATTTAGAAATATACAGAAAAATAATTAGTATAAATATCAAAATGCTCTCCTCGAATATGATACTAGACAACCCAGCTACATTCCAGACGAAAATTCGATATTCTCAGACGATGTTTGTGGCTTCCTGAGCCGGGCGGAACTGCCAAGAAAAACGTTGACCTTAGTCTCCAGAGCGAAAAGACGCGGTTTTCGGTGCCAAAACGGTACTTTAGAAATATACAGAAAAATAATTATTATAAATATCAAAATGCTCTCCTCGAATATGATACTAGACATACCCAGCTACATTCCAGATGAAAATTCGATATTCTCAGACGATGTTTGTGGCTTCCTGAGCCAGGCGGAACTGCCAAGAAAAACGTTGGGACTCGAATATTATACTAGACATACCCAGCTACATTCCAGACGAAAATTTGATATTCTCAGACGATGTTTGTGGCTTCCTGAGCCAGGCGGAACTGCCAAGAAAAACGTTGGGACTTGGTCTCCAGAGCGAAAAGACGCGGTTTTCGGTGCCAGGGACGGTAATTTAGAAATATACAGAAAAATAATTAGTGTAAATATCAAAATGCTCTCCTCGAATATGATACTAGAAATACCCAGCTACATTCCAGACGAAAATTCGATATTCTCAGACGATGTCTGTGGCTCCCTGAGCCAGGCGGAACTGCCAAGAAAAACGTTGGGACTTAGTCTCTAGAGCGAAAAGACGCGGTTTTCGGTGCCAGGGACGGTAATTTAGAAATATACAGAAAAATAATTAGTATAAATATCAAAATTCTCTCCTTGAATATGATACTAGACATAACAGCTACATTCCAGACGAAAATTCGATATTCTCAGACGATGTTTGTGGCTTCCTGAGCCGGGCGGAACGGCCAAGAAAAACGTTGACCTTAGTCTCCAGAGCGAAAAGACGCGGTTTTCGGTGCCAGGGACGGTAATTTAGAAATATACAGAAAAATAATTAGCATAAATATCAAAATGCTCTCCTCGAATATGATACTATACATACCCAGCTACATTCCAGACGAAAATTCGATATTCTCAGACGATGTTTGTGGCTTCCTGAGCCGGGCGGAACTGCCAAGAAAAACGTTGACCTTAGTCTCCAGAGCGAAAAGACGCGGTTTTCGGTGCCAGGGACGGTAATTTAGAAATATACAGAAAAATAATTAGTATAAATATCAAAATGCTCTCCTCGAATATGATACTAGACATACCCAGCTACATTCTAGACGAGAATTCGATATTCTCAGACGATGTTTGTGGCTTCCTGAGCCGGGCGGAACTGCCAAGAAAAACGTTGACCTTAGTCTCCAGAGCGAAAAGACGCGGTTTTCGGTGCCAGGGACGGTAATTTAGAAATATACAGAAAAATAATTAGTATAAATATCAAAATGCTCTCCTCGAATATGATACTAGACATACCCAGCTACATTCTAGACGAAAATTCGATATTCTCAGACGATGTTTGTGGCTTCCTGAGCCGGGCGGAACTGCCAAGAAAAACGTTGACCTTAGTCTCCAGAGCGAAAAGACGCGGTTTTCGGTGCCAGGGACGGTAATTTAGAAATATACAGAAAAATAATTAGTATAAATATCAAAATGCTCTCCTCGAATATGATACTAGACATACCCAGCTACATTCTAGACGAGAATTCGATATTCTCAGACGATGTTTGTGGCTTCCTGAGCCGGGCGGAACTGCCAAGAAAAACGTTGACCTTAGTCTCCAGAGCGAAAAGACGCGGTTTTCGGTGCCAGGGACGGTAATTTAGAAATATACAGAAAAATAATTAGTATAAATATCAAAATGCTCTCCTCGAATATGATACTATACATACCCAGCTACATTCCAGACGAAAATTCGATATTCTCAGACGATGTTTGTGGCTTCCTGAGCCGGGCGGAACGGCCAAGAAAAACGTTGACCTTAGTCTCCAGAGCGAAAAGACGCGGTTTTCGGTGCCAGGGACGGTAATTTAGAAATATACAGAAAAATAATTAGCATAAATATCAAAATGCTCTCCTCGAATATGATACTATACATACCCAGCTACATTCCAGACGAAAATTCGATATTCTCAGACGATGTTTGTGGCTTCCTGAGCCGGGCGGAACTGCCAAGAAAAACGTTGACCTTAGTCTCCAGAGCGAAAAGACGCGGTTTTCGGTGCCAGGGACGGTAATTTAGAAATATACAAAAAAATAACTAGTATAAATATCAAAATGCTCTCCTCGAATATGATACTAGACATACCCAGCTACATTCTAGACGAGAATTCGATATTCTCAGACGATGTTTGTGGCTTCCTGAGCCGGGCGGAACTGCCAAGAAAAACGTTGACCTTAGTCTCCAGAGCGAAAAGACGCGGTTTTCGGTGCCAGGGACGGTAATTTAGAAATATACAGAAAAATAATTAGCATAAATATCAAAATGCTCTCCTCGAATATGATACTATACATACCCAGCTACATTCCAGACGAAAATTCGATATTCTCAGACGATGTTTGTGGCTTCCTGAGCCGGGCGGAACTGCCAAGAAAAACGTTGACCTTAGTCTCCAGAGCGAAAAGACGCGGTTTTCGGTGCCAGGGACGGTAATTTAGAAATATACAGAAAAATAATTAGTATAAATATCAAAATGCTCTCCTCGAATATGATACTAGACATACCCAGCTACATTCTAGACGAGAATTCGATATTCTCAGACGATGTTTGTGGCTTCCTGAGCCGGGCGGAACTGCCAAGAAAAACGTTGACCTTAGTCTCCAGAGCGAAAAGACGCGGTTTTCGGTGCCAGGGACGGTAATTTAGAAATATACAGAAAAATAATTAGTATAAATATCAAAATGCTCTCCTCGAATATGATACTATACATACCCAGCTACATTCCAGACGAAAATTCGATATTCTCAGACGATGTTTGTGGCTTCCTGAGCCGGGCGGAACTGCCAAGAAAAACGTTGACCTTAGTCTCCAGAGCGAAAAGACGCGGTTTTCGGTGCCAGGGACGGTAATTTAGAAATATACAGAAAAATAATTAGTATAAATATCAAAATGCTCTCCTCGAATATGATACTAGACATACCCAGCTACATTCCAGACGAAAATTCGATATTCTCAGACGATGTTTGTGGCTTCCTGAGCCGGGCGGAACTGCCAAGAAAAACGTTGACCTTAGTCTCCAGAGCGAAAAGACGCGGTTTTCGGTGCCAGGGACGGTAATTTAGAAATATACAGAAAAATAATTAGCATAAATATCAAGATGCTCTCCTCGAATATGATACTAGACATACCCAGCTACATTCTAGACGAAAATTTGATATTCTCAGACGATGTTTGTGGCTTCCTGAGCCGGGCGGAACTGCCAAGAAAAACGTTGACCTTAGTCTCCAGAGCGAAAAGACGCGGTTTTCGGTGCCAGGGACTGTAATTTAGAAATATACAGAAAAATAATTAGTATTAATATCAAAATGCTCTCCTCGAATATGATACTAGACATACCCAGCTACATTCCAGACGAAAATTCGATATTCTCAGACGATGTTTGTGGCTTCCTGAGCCGGGCGGAACTGCCAAGAAAAACGTTGACCTTAGTCTCCAGAGCGAAAAGACGCGGTTTTCGGTGCCAGGGACGGTAATTTAGAAATATACAAAAAAATAACTAGTATAAATATCAAAATGCTCTCCTCGAATATGATACTAGACATACCCAGCTACATTCTAGACGAAAATTCGATATTCTCAGACGATGTTTGTGGCTTCCTGAGCCGGGCGGAACTGCCCAGAAAAACGTTGACCTTAGTCTTCAGAGCGAAAAGACGCAGTTTTCGGTGCCAGGGACGGTAATTTAGAAATATACAAACAAATAACTAGTATAAATATCAAAATGCTCTCCTCGAATATGATACTAGACATACCCAGCTACATTCTAGACGAAAACTCGATATTCTCAGGCTATGTTTGTGGCTTCCTGAGCCGGGCGGAACTGCCAAGAAAAACGTTGACCTTAGTCTCCAGGGCGAAAAGACGCGGTTTTCGGTGCCAGGGACGGTAATTTAGAAATTTACAGAAAAATAATTAGTATAAATATCAAAATGCTCTCCTCGAATATGATACTAGACATACCCAGCTACATTCTAGACGAAAATTCGATATTCTCAGGCTATGTTTGTGGCTTCCTGAGCCGGGCGGAACTGCCAAGAAAAACGTTGACCTTAGTCTCCAGAGCGAAAAGACGCGGTTTTCGGTGCCAGGGACGGTAATTTGGAAATATACAGAAAAATAATTAGTATAAATATCAAAATGCTCTCCTCGAATATGATACTAGACATACCCAGCTACATTCCAGATGAAAATTCGATATTCTCAGACGATGTTTGTGGCTTCCTGAGCCAGGCGGAACTGCCAAGAAAAACGTTGGGACTCGAATATTATACTAGACATACCCAGCTACATTCCAGACGAAAATTTGATATTCTCAGACGATGTTTGTGGCTTCCTGAGCCAGGCGGAACTGCCAAGAAAAACGTTGGGACTTGGTCTCCAGAGCGAAAAGACGCGGTTTTCGGTGCCAGGGACGGTAATTTAGAAATATACAGAAAAATAATTAGTATAAATATCAAAATGCTCTCCTCGAATATGATACTAGACATACCCAGCTACATTCCAGACGAAAATTCGATATTCTCAGACGATGTCTGTGGCTCCCTGAGCCAGGCGGAACTGCCAAGAAAAACGTTGGGACTTAGTCTCCAGAGCGAAAAGACGCGGTTTTCGGTGCCAGGGACGGTAATTTAGAAATATACAGAAAAATAATTAGTATAAATATCAAGATGCTCTCCTCGAATATGATACTAGACATACCCAGCTACATTCCAGACGAAAATTCGATATTCTCAGACGATGTTTGTGGCTTCCTGAGCCGGGCGGAACTGCCAAGAAAAACGTTGACCTTAGTCTCCAGAGCGAAAAGACGCGGTTTTCGGTGCCAGGGACGGTAATTTAGAAATATACAGAAAAATAATTAGTATAAATATCAAGATGCTCTCCTCGAATATGATACTAGACATACCCAGCTACATTCTAGACGAAAATTCGATATTCTCAGACGATGTTTGTGGCTTCCTGAGCCGGGCGGAACTGCCAAGAAAAACGTTGACCTTAGTCTCCAGAGCGAAAAGACGCGGTTTTCGGTGCCAGGGACGGTAATTTAGAAATATACAGAAACATAATTAGTATAAATATCAAAATGCTCTCCTCGAAGATGATAATAGACATACCCAGCTACATTCCAGATGAAAATTCGATATTCTCAGACGATGTTTGTGGCTTCCTGAGCCAGGCGGAACTGCCAAGAAAAACGTTGGGACTCGAATATTATACTAGACATACCCAGCTACATTCCAGACGAAAATTTGATATTCTCAGACGATGTTTGTGGCTTCCTGAGCCAGGCGGAACTGCCAAGAAAAACGTTGGGACTTAGTCTCCAGAGCGAAAAGACGCGGTTTTCGGTGCCAGGGACGGTAATTTAGAAATATACAGAAAAATAATTAGTATAAATATCAAGATGCTCTCCTCGAATATGATACTAGACATACCCAGCTACATTCCAGACGAAAATTCGATATTCTCAGACGATGTCTGTGGCTCCCTGAGCCAGGCGGAACTGCCAAGAAAAACGTTGGGACTTGGTCTCCAGAGCGAAAAGACGCGGTTTTCGGTGCCAGGGACGGTAATTTAGAAATATACAGAAAAATAATTAGTATAAATATCAAAATGCTCTCCTCGAATATGATACTAGACATACCCAGCTACATTCCAGATGAAAATTCGATATTCTCAGACGATGTTTGTGGCTTCCTGAGCCAGGCGGAACTGCCAAGAAAAACGTTGGGACTCGAATATTATACTAGACATACCCAGCTACATTCCAGACGAAAATTCGATATTCTCAGACGATGTTTGTGGCTCCCTGAGCCAGGCGGAACTGCCAAGAAAAACGTTGGGACTTAGTCTCCAGAGCGAAAAGACGCGGTTTTCGGTGCCAGGGACGGTAATTTAGAAATATACAGAAAAATAATTAGTATAAATATCAAGATGCTCTCCTCGAATATGATACTAGACATACCCAGCTACATTCCAGATGAAAATTCGATATTCTCAGACGATGTTTGTGGCTTCCTGAGCCGGGCGGAACTGCCAAGAAAAACGTTGACCTTAGTCTCCAGAGCGAAAAGACGCGGTTTTCAGTGCCAGGGACTGTAATTTAGAAATATACAAAAAAATAACTAGTATAAATATCAAAATGCTCTCCTCGAATATGATACTAGACATACCCAGCTACATTCTAGACGAAAATTGGATATTCTCAGACGATGTTTGTGGCTTCCTGAGCCGGGCGGAACTGCCAAGAAAAACGTTGACCTTAGTCTCCAGAGCGAAATGACGCGGTTTTCGGTGCCAGGGACGGTAATTTAGAAATATACAGAAAAATAATTAGTATAAATATCAAAATGCTCTCCTTGAATATGATACTAGACATACCCAGCTACATTCTAGACGAAAATTCGATATTCTCAGACGATGTTTGTGGCTTCCTGAGCCGGGCGGAACTGCCAAGGAAAACGTTGACCTTAGTCTCCAGAGCGAAAAGACGCGGTTTTCGGTGCCAGGGACGGTAATTTAGAAATATACAGAAAAATAATTAGTATAAATATCAAAATGCTCTCCTCGAATATGATACTAGACATACCCAGCTACATTCTAGACGAAAATTCGATATTCTCAGGCTATGTTTGTGGCTTCCTGAGCCGGGCGGAACTGCCAAGAAAAACGTTGACCTTAGTCTCCAGAGCGAAAAGACGCGGTTTTCGGTGCCAGGGACGGTAATTTAGAAATATACAGAAAAATAATCAGTATAAATATCAAAATGCTCTCCGCGAATATGATACTAGACATACCCAGCTACATTCCAGACGAAAATTTGATATTCTCAGACGATGTTTGTGGCTTCCTGAGCCGGGCGGAACTGCCAAGAAAAACGTTGACCTTAGTCTCCAGAGCGAAAAGACGCGGTTTTCGGTGCCAGGGACGGTAATTTAGAAATATACAAAAAAATAATTAGTATAAATATCAAAATGCTCTCCTCGAATATGATACTGACATACCCAGCTACATTCTAGACGAAAATTTGATATTCTCAGACGATGTTTGTGGCTTCCTGAGCCGGGCGGAACTGCCAAGAAAAACGTTGACCTTAGTCTCCAGAGCGAAAAGACGCGGTTTTCGGTGCCAGGGACGGTAATTTAGAAATATACAAAAAAATAATTAGTATAAATATCAAAATGCTCTCCTCGAATATGATACTGACATACCCAGCTACATTCTAGACGAAAATTTGATATTCTCAGACGATGTTTGTGGCTTCCTGAGCCGGGCGGAACTGCCAAGGAAAACGTTGACCTTAGTCTCCAGAGCGAAAAGACGCGGTTTTCGGTGCCAGGGACGGTAATTTAGAAATATACAGAAAAATAATAAGTATAAATATCAAAATGCTCTCCTCGAATATGATACTGACATACCCAGCTACATTCTAGACGAAAATTTGATATTCTCAGACGATGTTTGTGGCTTCCTGAGCCGGGCGGAACTGCCAAGAAAAACGTTGACCTTAGTCTCCAGAGCGAAAAGACGCGGTTTTCGGTGCCAGGGACGGTAATTTAGAAATATACAAAAACATAATTAGTATAAATATCAAAATGCTCTCCTCGAATATGATACTAGACATACCCAGCTACATTCCAGACGAAAATTTGATATTCTCAGACGATGTTTGTGGCTTCCTGAGCCGGGCGGAACTGCCAAGAAAAACGTTGGGACTTAGTCTCTAGAGCGAAAAGGTGCGGTTTTCGGTGCCAGGGACGGTAATTTAGAAATATATAGAAAAATAATTAGTATAAATATCAAAATGCTCTCCTCGAATATGATACTAGACATACCCAGCTACATTCTAGACGAAAATTGGATATTCTCAGACGATGTTTGTGGCTTCCTGAGCCGGGCGGAACTGCCAAGAAAAACGTTGACCTTAGTCTCCAGAGCGAAATGACGCGGTTTTTGGTGCCAGGGACGGTAATTTAGAAATATACAGAAAAATAAAAAGTATAAATATCAAAATGCTCTCCTCGATTATGATACTAGACATACCCAGCTACATTCCAGACGAAAATTCGATATTCTCAGACGATGTTTGTGGCTTCCTGAGCCGGGCGGAACTGCCAAGAAAAACGTTGACCTTAGTCTCCAGAGCGAAATGACGCGGTTTTCGGTGCCAGGGACGGTAATTTAGAAATATACAGAAAAATAATTAGTATAAATATCAAAATGCTCTCCTCGAATATGATACTAGACATACCCAGCTACATTCCAGACGAAAATTCGATATTCTCAGACGATGTCTGTGGCTCCCTGAGCCAGGCGGAACTGCCAAGAAAAACGTTGGGACTTAGTCTCCAGAGCGAAAAGACGCGGTTTTTGGTGCCAGGGACGGTAATTTAGAAATATACAGAAAAATAAAAAGTATAAATATCAAAATGCTCTCCTCGAATATGATACCAGACATACCCAGCTACGTTCCAGACGAAAATTCGATATTCTCAGACGATGTTTGTGGCTTCCTGAGCCAGGCGGAACTGCCAAGAAAAACGTTGGGACTTAGTCTCTAGAGCGAAAAGACGCGGTTTTCGGTGCCAGGGACGGTAATTTAGAAATATACAGAAAAATAATTAGTATAAATATCAAAATGCTCTCCTCGAATATGATACTAGACATACCCAGCTACATTCCAGATGAAAATTCGATATTCTCAGACGATGTTTGTGGCTTCCTGAGCCAGGCGGAACTGCCAAGAAAAACGTTGGGACTCGAATATTATACTAGACATACCCAGCTACATTCCAGACGAAAATTTGATATTCTCAGAAGATGTTTGTGGCTTCCTGAGCCAGGCGGAACTGCCAAGAAAAACGTTGGGACTTGGTCTCCAGAGCGAAAAGACGCGGTTTTCGGTGCCAGGGACGGTAATTTAGAAATATACAGAAAAATTAGTATAAATATCAAAATGCTCTCCTCGAATATGATACTAGACATACCCAGCTACATTCTAGACGAAAATTCGATATTCTCAGACGATGTTTGTGGCTTCCTGAGCCGGGCGGAACTGCCAAGAAAAACGTTGACCTTAGTCTCCAGAGCGAAAAGACGCGGTTTTCGGTGCCAGGGACGGTAATTTAGAAATATACAGAAAAATAATTAGTATAAATATCAAAATGCTCTCCTCGAATATGATACTAGACATACCCAGCTACATTCCAGACGAAAATTCGATATTCTCAGACGATGTTTGTGGCTTCCTGAGCCGGGCGGAACTGCCAAGAAAAACGTTGACCTTAGTCTCCAGAGCGAAAAGACGCGGTTTTCGGTGCCAGGGACGGTAATTTAGAAATATACAGAAAAATAATTAGTATAAATATCAGAATGCTCTCCTCGAATATGATACTAGTCATACCCAGCTACATTCCAGACGAAATTTCGATATTCTCAGACGATGTTTGTGGCTTCCTGAGCCGGGCGGAACTGCCAAGAAAAACGTTGACCTTAGTCTCCAGAGCGAAAAGACGCGGTTTTCGGTGCCAGGGACGGTAATTTAGAAATATACAGAAAAATAATTAGTATAAATATCAAGATGCTCTCCTCGAATATGATACTAGACATACCCAGCTACATTCTAGACGAAAATTTGATATTCTCAGACGATGTTTGTGGCTTCCTGAGCCGGGCGGAACTGCCAAGAAAAACGTTGACCTTAGTCTCCAGAGCGAAAAGACGCGGTTTTCGCTGCCAGGGACGGTAATTTAGAAATATACAAAAAAATAATTAGTATAAATATCAAAATGCTCTCCTCGAATATGATACTAGACATACCCAGCTACATTCCAGACGGAAATTCGATATTCTCAGACGATGTTTGTGGCTTCCTGAGCCGGGCGGAACTGCCAAGAAAAACGTTGACCTTAGTCTCCAGAGCGAAAAGACGCGGTTTTCGGTGCCAGGGACGGTAATTTAGAAATATACAAAAAAATAATTAGTATAAATATCAAAATGCTCTCCTCGAATATGATACTAGACATACCCAGCTACATTCCAGACGAAAATTCGATATTCTCAGACGATGTTTGTGGCTTCCTGAGCCGGGCGGAACTGCCAAGAAAAACGTTGACCTTAGTCTCCAGAGCGAAAAGACGCGGTTTTCGGTGCCAGGGACGGTAATTTAGAAATATACAAAAAAATAACTGGAATAAATATCAAAATGCTCTCCTCGAATATGATACTAGACATACCCAGCTACATTCCAGACGAAAATTTGATATTCTCAGACGATGTTTGTGGCTTCCTGAGCCGGGCGCAACTGCCAAGAAAAACGTTGACCTTAGTCTCCAGAGCGAAAAGACGCGGTTTTCGGTGCCAGGGACGGTAATTTAGAAATATACAGAAAAATAATTAGTATAAATATCAAAATGCTCTCCTCGAATATGATACTAGACATACCCAGCTACATTCCAGACGAAAATTCGATATTCTCAGACGATGTTTGTGGCTTCCTGAGCCGGGCGGAACTGCCAAGAAAAACGTTGACCTTAGTCTCCAGAGCGAAAAGACGCGGTTTTCGGTGCCAGGGACGGTAATTTAGAAATATACAAAAAAAAACTAGTATAAATATCAAAATGCTCTCCTCGAATATGATACTAGACATACCCAGCTACATTCTAGACGAAAATTCGATATTCTCAGACGATGTTTGTGGCTTCCTGAGCCGGGCGGAACTGCCAAGAAAAACGTTGACCTTAGTCTCCAGAGCGAAAAGACGCGGTTTTCGGTGCCAGGGACGGTAATTTAGAAATATACAAAAAATAACTGGAATAAATATCAAAATGCTCTCCTCGAATATGATACTAGACATACCCAGCTACATTCTAGACGAAAATTTGATATTCTCAGACGATGTTTGTGGCTTCCTGAGCCGGGCGGAACTGCCAAGAAAAACGTTGACCTTAGTCTCCAGAGCGAAAAGACGCGGTTTTCGGTGCCAGGGACGGTAATTTAGAAATATACAAAAAAATAATTAGTATAAATATCAAAATGCTCTCCTCGAATATGATACTAGACATACCCAGCTACATTCCAGACGAAAATTCGATATTCTCAGACGATGTTTGTGGCTTCCTGAGCCGGGCGGAACTGCCAAGAAAAACGTTGACCTTAGTCTCCAGAGCGAAAAGACGCGGTTTTCGGTGCCAGGGACGGTAATTTAGAAATATACAAAAAAATAACTGGAATAAATATCAAAATGCTCTCCTCGAATATGATACTAGACATACCCAGCTACATTCCAGACGAAAATTTGATATTCTCAGACGATGTTTGTGGCTTCCTGAGCCGGGCGCAACTGCCAAGAAAAACGTTGACCTTAGTCTCCAGAGCGAAAAGACGCGGTTTTCGGTGCCAGGGACGGTAATTTAGAAATATACAGAAAAATAATTAGTATAAATATCAAAATGCTCTCCTCGAATATGATACTAGACATACCCAGCTACATTCCAGACGAAAATTCGATATTCTCAGACGATGTTTGTGGCTTCCTGAGCCGGGCGGAACTGCCAAGAAAAACGTTGACCTTAGTCTCCAGAGCGAAAAGACGCGGTTTTCGGTGCCAGGGACGGTAATTTAGAAATATACAAAAAAATAACTAGTATAAATATCAAAATGCTCTCCTCGAATATGATACTAGACATACCCAGCTACATTCTAGACGAAAATTCGATATTCTCAGACGATGTTTGTGGCTTCCTGAGCCGGGCGGAACTGCCAAGAAAAACTTTGACCTTAGTCTCCAGAGCGAAAAGACGCGGTTTTCGGTGCCAGGGACGGTAATTTAGAAATATACAAAAATATAATTAGTATAAATATCAAAATGCTCTCCTCGAATATGATACTAGACATACCCAGCTACATTCTAGACGAAAATTTGATATTCTCAGACGATGTTTGTGGCTTCCTGAGCCGGGCGGAACTGCCAAGAAAAACGTTGACCTTAGTCTCCAGAGCGAAAAGACGCGGTTTTCGCTGCCAGGGACGGTAATTTAGAAATATACAAAAAAATAATTAGTATAAATATCAAAATGCTCTCCTCGAATATGATACTAGACATACCCAGCTACATTCCAGACGGAAATTCGATATTCTCAGACGATGTTTGTGGCTTCCTGAGCCGGGCGGAACTGCCAAGAAAAACGTTGACCTTAGTCTCCAGAGCGAAAAGACGCGGTTTTCGGTGCCAGGGACGGTAATTTAGAAATATACAAAAAAATAATTAGTATAAATATCAAAATGCTCTCCTCGAATATGATACTAGACATACCCAGCTACATTCCAGACGAAAATTCGATATTCTCAGACGATGTTTGTGGCTTCCTGAGCCGGGCGGTACTGCCAAGAAAAACGTTGACCTTAGTCTCCAGAGCGAAAAGACGCGGTTTTCGGTGCCAGGGACGGTAATTTAGAAATATACAAAAAAATAACTGGAATAAATATCAAAATGCTCTCCTCGAATATGATACTAGACATACCCAGCTACATTCCAGACGAAAATTTGATATTCTCAGACGATGTTTGTGGCTTCCTGAGCCGGGCGCAACTGCCAAGAAAAACGTTGACCTTAGTCTCCAGAGCGAAAAGACGCGGTTTTCGGTGCCAGGGACGGTAATTTAGAAATATGCAGAAAATTAATTAGTATAAATATCAAAATGCTCTCCTCGAATATGATACTAGACATACCCAGCTACATTCCAGACGAAAATTCGATATTCTCAGACGATGTCTGTGGCTCCCTGAGCCAGGCGGAACTGCCAAGAAAAACGTTGACCTTAGTCTCCAGAGCGAAAAGACGCGGTTTTCGGTGCCAGGGACGGTAATTTAGAAATATACAGAAAAATAAAAAGTATAAATATCAAAATGCTCTCCTCGAATATGATACCAGACATACCCAGCTACGTTCCAGACGAAAATTTGATATTCTCAGACGATGTTTGTGGCTTCCTGAGCCAGGCGGAACTGCCAAGAAAAACGTTGGGACTCGAATATTATACTAGACATACCCAGCTACATTCCAGACGAAATTTCGATATTCTCAGACGATGTTTGTGGCTTCCTGAGCCGGGCGGAACTGCCAAGAAAAACGTTGACCTTAGTCTCCCGAGCGAAAAGACGCGGTTTTCGGTGCCAGGGACGGTAATTTAGAAATATACAAAAAAATAACTAGTATAAATATCAAAATGCTCTCCTCGAATATGATACTAGACATACCCAGCTACATTCCAGATGGAAATTCGATATTTTTAGACGGTGTTTGTGGCTTCCTGAGCCGGGCGGAACTGCCAAGAAAAACGTTGACCTTAGTCTCCAGAGCGAAAAGACGCGGTTTTCGGTGCCAGGGACGGTAATTTAGAAATATACAAAAAAATAATTAGTATAAATATCAAAATGCTCTCCTCCAATATGATACTAGACATACCCAGCTACATTCCAGACGAAAATTCGATATTCTCAGACGATGTTTGTGGCTTCCTGAGCCGGGCGGAACTGCCAAGAAAAACGTTGACCTTAGTCTCCAGAGCGAAAAGACGCGGTTTTCGGTGCCAGGGACGGTAATTTAGAAATATACAAAAAAATAATTAGTATAAATATCAAAATGCTCTCCTCGAATATGATACTAGACATACCCAGCTACATTCCAGACGAAAATTCGATATTCTCAGACGATGTTTGTGGCTTCCTGAGCCGGGCGGAACTGCCAAGAAAAACGTTGGGACTTAGTCTCCAGAGCGAAAAGACGCGGTTTTTGGTGCCAGGGACGGTAATTTAGAAATATACAGAAAAATAAAAAGTATAAATATCAAAATGCTCTCCTCGAATATGATACTAGACATACCCAGCTACATTCCAGACGAAAATTCGATATTCTCAGACGATGTCTGTGGCTCCCTGAGCCAGGCGGAACTGCCAAGAAAAACGTTGACCTTAGTCTCCAGAGCGAAATGACGCGGTTTTCGGTGCCAGGGACGGTAATTTAGAAATATACAGAAAAATAATTAGTATAAATATCAAAATGCTCTCCTCGAATATGATACTAGACATACCCAGCTACATTCCAGACGAAAATTCGATATTCTCAGACGATGTTTGTGGCTTCCTGAGCCGGGCGGAACTGCCAAGAAAAACGTTGACCTTAGTCTCCAGAGCGAAATGACGCGGTTTTCGGTGCCAGGGACGGTAATTTAGAAATATACAGAAAAATAATTAGTATAAATATCAAACTGCTCTCCTCGAATATGATACTAGACATACCCAGCTACATTCCAGACGAAAATTCGATATTCTCAGACGATGTCTGTGGCTCCCTGAGCCAGGCGGAACTGCCAAGAAAAACGTTGACCTTAGTCTCCAGAGCGAAAAGACGCGGTTTTCGGTGCCAGGGACGGTAATTTAGAAATATACAAAAACATAATTAGTATAAATATCAAAATGCTCTCCTCGAATATGATACTAGACATACCCAGCTACATTCCAGACGAAAATTCGATATTCTCAGAAGATGTTTGTGGCTTCCTGAGCCGGGCGGAACTGCCAAGAAAAACGTTGACCTTAGTCTCCAGAGCGAAAAGACGCGGTTTTCGGTGCCAGGGACGGTAATTTAGAAATATACAGAAAAATAATTAGTATAAATATCAAAATGCTCTCCTCGAATATGATACTAGACATACCCAGCTACATTCCAGACGAAAATTCGATATTCTCAGACGATGTTTGTGGCTTCCTGAGCCGGGCGGAACTGCCAAGAAAAACGTTGACCTTAGTCTCCAGAGCGAAAAGACGCGGTTTTCGGTGCCAGGGACGGTAATTTAGAAATATACAGAAAAATAATTAGTATAAATATCAAAATGCTCTCCTCGAATATGATACTAGACATACCCAGCTACATTCTAGACGAAAATTGGATATTCTCAGACGATGTTTGTGGCTTCCTGAGCCGGGCGGAACTGCCAAGAAAAACGTTGACCTTAGTCTCCAGAGCGAAATGACGCGGTTTTCTGTGCCAGGGACGGTAATTTAGAAATATACAAAAAAAATAACTAGTATAAATATCAAAATGCTCTCCTCGAATATGATACTAGACATACCCAGCTACATTCTAGACGAAAATTGGATATTCTCAGACGATGTTTGTGGCTTCCTGAGCCGGGCGGAACTGCCAAGAAAAACGTTGACCTTAGTCTCCAGAGCGAAAAGACGCGGTTTTCGGTGCCAGGGACGGTAATTTAGAAATATACAGAAAAATAATTAGTATAAATATCAAAATGCTCTCCTTGAATATGATACTAGACATACCCAGCTACATTCTAGACGAAAATTCGATATTCTCAGACGATGTTTGTGGCTTCCTGAGCCGGGCGGAACTGCCAAGGAAAACGTTGACCTTAGTCTCCAGAGCGAAAAGACGCGGTTTTCGGTGCCAGGGACGGTAATTTAGAAATATACAGAAAAATAATTAGTATAAATATCAAAATGCTCTCCTCGAATATGATACTAGACATACCCAGCTACATTCTAGACGAAAATTCGATATTCTCAGGCTATGTTTGTGGCTTCCTGAGCCGGGCGGAACTGCCAAGAAAAACGTTGACCTTAGTCTCCAGAGCGAAAAGACGCGGTTTTCGGTGCCAGGGACGGTAATTTAGAAATATACAGAAAAATAATTATTATAAATATCAAAATGCTCTCCTCGAATATGATACTAGACATACCCAGCTACATTCTAGACGAAAATTCGATATTCTCAGGCTATGTTTGTGGCTTCCTGAGCCGGGCGGAACTGCCAAGAAAAACGTTGACCTTAGTCTCCAGAGCGAAAAGACGCGGTTTTCGGTGCCAGGGACGGTAATTTAGAAATATACAGAAAAATAATTAGTATAAATATCAAAATGCTCTCCTCGAATATGATACTAGACATACCCAGCTACATTCTAGACGAAAATTCGATATTCTCAGACGATGTTTGTGGCTTCCTGAGCCGGGCGGAACTGCAGAGAAAAACGTTGACCTTAGTCTCCAGAGCGAAAAGACGCGGTTTTCGGTGCCAGGGACGGTAATTTAGAAATATACAGAAAAATAATTAGTATAAATATCAAAATGCTCTCCTCGAATATGATACTAGACATACCCAGCTACATTCTAGACGAAAATTCGATATTCTCACGCTATGTTTGTGGCTTCCTGAGCCGGGCGGAACTGCCAAGAAAAAAGTTGACCTTAGTCTCCAGAGCGAAAAGACGCGGTTTTCGGTGCCAGGGACGGTAATTTAGAAATATACAAAAAAATAATTAGTATAAATATCAAAATGCTCTCCTCGAATATGATACTAGACATACCCAGCTACATTCCAGACGAAAATTCGATATTCTCAGACGATGTTTGTGGCTTCCTGAGCCGGGCGGAACTGCCAAGAAAAACGTTGACCTTAGTCTCCAGAGCGAAAAGACGCGGTTTTCGGTGCCAGGGACGGTAATTTAGAAATATACAGAAAAATAATTAGTATAAATATCAAAATGCTCTCCTCGAATATGATACTAGACATACCCAGCTACATTCCAGACGAAAATTCGATATTCTCAGACGATGTTTGTGGCTTCCTGAGCCGGGCGGAACTGCCAAGAAAAACGTTGACCTTAGTCTCCAGAGCGAAAAGACGCGGTTTTCGGTGCCAGGGGCGGTAATTTAGAAATATACAAAAAAATAACTAGTATAATAATCAAGATGCTCTCCTCGAATATGATACTAGACATACCCAGCTACATTCTAGACGAAAATTCGATATTCTCAGACGATGTTTGTGGCTTCCTGAGCCGGGCGGAACTGCCAAGAAAAACGTTGACCTTAGTCTCCAGAGCGAAAAGACGCGGTTTTCGGTGCCAGGGACGGTAATTTAGAAATATACAGAAAAATAATTAGTATAAATATCAAAATGCTCTCCTCGAATATGATACTAGACATACCCAGCTACATTCTAGACGAAAATTCGATATTCTCAGGCTATGTTTGTGGCTTCCTGAGCCGGGCGGAACTGCCAAGAAAAACGTTGACCTTAGTCTCCAGAGCGAAAAGACGCGGTTTTCGGTGCCAGGGACGGTAATTTAGAAATATACAGAAAAATAATTATTATAAATATCAAAATGCTCTCCTCGAATATGATACTAGACATACCCAGCTACATTCTAGACGAAAATTCGATATTCTCAGGCTATGTTTGTGGCTTCCTGAGCCGGGCGGAACTGCCAAGAAAAACGTTGACCTTAGTCTCCAGAGCGAAAAGACGCGGTTTTCGGTGCCAGGGACGGTAATTTAGAAATATACAGAAAAATAATTAGTATAAATATCAAAATGCTCTCCTCGAATATGATACTAGACATACCCAGCTACATTCTAGACGAAAATTCGATATTCTCAGACGATGTTTGTGGCTTCCTGAGCCGGGCGGAACTGCAGAGAAAAACGTTGACCTTAGTCTCCAGAGCGAAAAGACGCGGTTTTCGGTGCCAGGGACGGTAATTTAGAAATATACAGAAAAATAATTAGTATAAATATCAAAATGCTCTCCTCGAATATGATACTAGACATACCCAGCTACATTCTAGACGAAAATTCGATATTCTCACGCTATGTTTGTGGCTTCCTGAGCCGGGCGGAACTGCCAAGAAAAAAGTTGACCTTAGTCTCCAGAGCGAAAAGACGCGGTTTTCGGTGCCAGGGACGGTAATTTAGAAATATACAAAAAAATAATTAGTATAAATATCAAAATGCTCTCCTCGAATATGATACTAGACATACCCAGCTACATTCCAGACGAAAATTCGATATTCTCAGACGATGTTTGTGGCTTCCTGAGCCGGGCGGAACTGCCAAGAAAAACGTTGACCTTAGTCTCCAGAGCGAAAAGACGCGGTTTTCGGTGCCAGGGACGGTAATTTAGAAATATACAGAAAAATAATTAGTATAAATATCAAAATGCTCTCCTCGAATATGATACTAGACATACCCAGCTACATTCCAGACGAAAATTCGATATTCTCAGACGATGTTTGTGGCTTCCTGAGCCGGGCGGAACTGCCAAGAAAAACGTTGACCTTAGTCTCCAGAGCGAAAAGACGCGGTTTTCGGTGCCAGGGGCGGTAATTTAGAAATATACAAAAAAATAACTAGTATAATAATCAAGATGCTCTCCTCGAATATGATACTAGACATACCCAGCTACATTCTAGACGAAAATTCGATATTCTCAGACGATGTTTGTGGCTTCCTGAGCCGGGCGGAACTGCCAAGAAAAACGTTGACCTTAGTCTCCAGAGCGAAAAGACGCGGTTTTCGGTGCCAGGGACGGTAATTTAGAAATATACAAAAAAATAATTAGTATAAATATCAAAATGCTCTCCTCGAATATGATACTGACATACCCAGCTACATTCTAGACGAAAATTTGATATTCTCAGACGATGTTTGTGGCTTCCTGAGCCGGGCGGAACTGCCAAGAAAAACGTTGACCTTAGTCTCCAGAGCGAAAAGACGCGGTTTTCGGTGCCAGGGACGGTAATTTAGAAATATACAAAAACATAATTAGTATAAATATCAAAATGCTCTCCTCGAATATGATACTAGACATACCCAGCTACATTCCAGACGAAAATTTGATATTCTCAGACGATGTTTGTGGCTTCCTGAGCCGGGCGGAACTGCCAAGAAAAACGTTGGGACTTAGTCTCCAGAGCGAAAAGACGCGGTTTTTGGTGCCAGGGACGGTAATTTAGAAATATACAGAAAAATAAAATTATAAATATCAAAATGCTCTCCTCGAATATGATACTAGACATACCCAGCTACATTCCAGACGAAAATTCGATATTCTCAGACGATGTTTGTGGCTTCCTGAGCCGGGCGGAACTGCCAAGAAAAACGTTGACCTTAGTCTCCAGAGCGAAATGACGCGGTTTTCGGTGCCAGGGACGGTAATTTAGAAATATACAGAAAAATAATTAGTATAAATATCAAAATGCTGTCCTCGAATATGATACTAGACATACCCAGCTACATTCCAGACGAAAATTCGATATTCTCAGACGATGTCTGTGGCTCCTTGAGCCAGGCGGAACTGCCAAGAAAAACGTTGGGACTTAGTCTCCAGAGCGAAAAGACGCGGTTTTTGGTGCCAGGGACGGTAATTTAGAAATATACAGAAAAATAAAAAGTATAAATATCAAAATGCTCTCCTCGATTATGATACCAGACATACCCAGCTACGTTCCAGACGAAAATTCGATATTCTCAGACGATGTTTGTGGCTTCCTGAGCCAGGCGGAACTGCCAAGAAAAACGTTGGGACTTAGTCTCTAGAGCGAAAAGACGCGGTTTTCGGTGCCAGGGACGGTAATTTAGAAATATACAGAAAAATAAAAAGTATAAATATCAAAATGCTCTCCTCGAATATGATACTAGACATACCCAGCTACATTCCAGATGAAAATTCGATATTCTCAGACGATGTTTGTGGCTTCCTGAGCCAGGCGGAACTGCCAAGAAAAACGTTGGGACTCGAATATTATACTAGACATACCCAGCTACATTCCAGACGAAAATTTGATATTCTCAGAAGATGTTTGTGGCTTCCTGAGCCAGGCGGAACTGCCAAGAAAAACGTTGGGACTTGGTCTCCAGAGCGAACAGACGCGGTTTTCGGTGCCAGGGACGGTAATTTAGAAATATACAGAAAAATTAGTATAAATATCAAAATGCTCTCCTCGAATATGATACTAGACATACCAAGCTACATTCTAGACGAAAATTCGATATTCTCAGACGATGTTTGTGGCTTCCTGAGCCGGGCGGAACTGCCAAGAAAAACGTTGACCTTAGTCTCCAGAGCGAAAAGACGCGGTTTTCGGTGCCAGGGACGGTAATTTAGAAATATACAGAAAAATAATTAGTATAAATATCAAAATGCTCTCCTCGAATATGATACTAGACATACCCAGCTACATTCCAGACGAAAATTCGATATTCTCAGACGATGTTTGTGGCTTCCTGAGCCGGGCGGAACTGCCAAGAAAAACGTTGACCTTAGTCTCCAGAGCGAAAAGACGCGGTTTTCGGTGCCAGGGACGGTAATTTAGAAATATACAGAAAAATAATTAGTATAAATATCAGAATGCTCTCCTAGAATATGATACTAGACATACCCAGCTACATTCCAGACGAAATTTCGATATTCTCAGACGATGTTTGTGGCTTCCTGAGCCGGGCGGAACTGCCAAGAAAAACGTTGACCTTAGTCTCCAGAGCGAAAAGACGCGGTTTTCGGTGCCAGGGACGGTAATTTAGAAATATACAGAAAAATAATTAGTATAAATATCAAGATGCTCTCCTCGAATATGATACTAGACATACCCAGCTACATTCTAGACGAAAATTTGATATTCTCAGACGATGTTTGTGGCTTCCTGAGCCGGGCGGAACTGCCAAGAAAAACGTTGGGACTCGAATATTATACTAGACATATCCAGCTACATTCCAGACGAAAATTTGATATTCTCAGACGATGTTTGTGGCTTCCTGAGCCAGGCGGAACTGCCAAGAAAAACGTTGACCTTAGTCTCCAGAGCGAAAAGACGCGGTTTTCGGTGCCAGGGACGGTAATTTAGAAATATACAGAAAAATAATTAGTATAAATATCAAAATGCTCTCCTCGAATATGATACTAGACATACCCAGCTACATTCCAGACGAAAATTCGATATTCTCAGACGATGTCTCTGGCTCCCTGAGCCAGGCGGAACTGCCAAGAAAAACGTTGGGACTCGAATATTATACTAGACATACCCAGCTACATTCCAGACGAAATTTCGATATTCTCAGACGATGTTTGTGGCTTCCTGAGCCGGGCGGAACTGCCAAGAAAAACGTTGACCTTAGTCTCCAGAGCGAAAAGACGCGGTTTTCGGTGCCAGGGACGGTAATTTAGAAATATACAAAAAAATAACTAGTATAAATATCAAAATGCTCTCCTCGAATATGATACTAGACATACCCAGCTACATTCTAGACGAAAATTTGATATTCTCAGACGATGTTTGTGGCTTCCTGAGCCGGGCGGAACTGCCAAGAAAAACGTTGACCTTAGTCTCCAGAGCGAAAAGACGCGGTTTTCGGTGCCAGGGACGGTAATTTAGAAATATACAAAAAAATAATTAGTATAAATATCAAAATGCTCTCCTCGAATATGATACTAGACATACCCAGCTACATTCCAGACGGAAATTCGATATTTTTAGACGGTGTTTGTGGCTTCCTGAGCCGGGCGGAACTGCCAAGAAAAACGTTGACCTTAGTCTTCAGAGCGAAAAGACGCGGTTTTCGGTGCCAGGGACGGTAATTTAGAAATATACAAAAAAATAATTAGTATAAATATCAAAATGCTCTCCTCCAATATGATACTAGACATACCCAGCTACATTCCAGACGAAAATTCGATATTCTCAGACGATGTTTGTGGCTTCCTGAGCCGGGCGGAACTGCCAAGAAAAACGTTGACCTTAGTCTCCAGAGCGAAAAGACGCGGTTTTCGGTGCCAGGGACGGTAATTTAGAAATATACAAAAACATAATTAGTATAAATATCAAAATGCTCTCCTCGAATATGATACTAGACATACCCAGCTACATTCCAGACGAAAATTCGATATTCTCAGACGATGTTTGTGGCTTCCTGAGCCGGGCGGAACTGCCAAGAAAAACGTTGGGACTTAGTCTCCAGAGCGAAAAGACGCGGTTTTTGGTGCCAGGGACGGTAATTTAGAAATATACAGAAAAATAAAAAGTATAAATATCAAAATGCTCTTCTCGAATATGATACTAGACATACCCAGCTACATTCCAGACGAAAATTCGATATTCTCAGACGATGTCTGTGGCTCCCAGAGCCAGGCGGAACTGCCAACAAAAACGTTGACCTTAGTCTCCAGAGCGAAATGACGCGGTTTTCGGTGCCAGGGACGGTAATTTAGAAATATACAGAAAAATAATTAGTATAAATATCAAAATGCTCTCCTCGAATATGATACTAGACATACCCAGCTACATTCCAGACGAAAATTCGATATTCTCAGACGATGTTTGTGGCTTCCTGAGCCGGGCGGAACTGCCAAGAAAAACGTTGACCTTAGTCTCCAGAGCGAAATGACGCGGTTTTCGGTGCCAGGGACGGTAATTTAGAAATATACAGAAAAATAATTAGTATACATATCAAACTGCTCTCCACGAATATGATACTAGACATACCCAGCTACATTCCAGACGAAAATTCGATATTCTCAGACGATGTCTGTGGCTCCCTGAGCCAGGCTGAACTGCCAAGAAAAACGTTGACCTTAGTCTCCAGAGCGAAAAGACGCGGTTTTCGGTGCCAGGGACGGTAATTTAGAAATATACAAAAACATAATTAGTATAAATATCAAAATGCTCTCCTCGAATATGATACTAGACATACCCAGCTACATTCCAGACGAAAATTCGATATTCTCAGAAGATGTTTGTGGCTTCCTGAGCCGGGCGGAACTGCCAAGAAAAACGTTGACCTTAGTCTCCAGAGCGAAAAGACGCGGTTTTCGGTGCCAGGGACGGTAATTTAGAAATATACAGAAAAATAATTAGTATAAATATCAAAATGCTGTCCTCGAATATGATACTAGACATACCCAGCTACATTCCAGACGAAAATTCAATATTCTCAGACGATGTTTGTGGCTTCCTGAGCCGGGCGGAACTGCCAAGAAAAACGTTGACCTTAGTCTCCAGAGCGAAAAGACGCGGTTTTCGGTGCCAGGGACGGTAATTTAGAAATATACAGAAAAATAATTAGTATAAATATCAAAATGCTCTCCTCGAATATGATACTAGACATACCCAGCTACATTCTAGACGAAAATTGGATATTCTCAGACGATGTTTGTGGCTTCCTGAGCCGGGCGGAACTGCCAAGAAAAACGTTGACCTTAGTCTCCAGAGCGAAATGACGCGGTTTTCTGTGCCAGGGACGGTAATTTAGAAATATACAAAAAAATAACTAGTATAAATATCAAAATGCTCTCCTCGAATATGATACTAGACATACCCAGCTACATTCTAGACGAAAATTGGATATTCTCAGACGATGTTTGTGGCTTCCTGAGCCGGGCGGAACTGCCAAGAAAAACGTTGACCTTAGTCTCCAGAGCGAAAAGACGCGGTTTTCGGTGCCAGGGACGGTAATTTAGAAATATACAGAAAAATAATTAGTATAAATATCAAAATGCTCTCCTTGAATATGATACTAGACATACCCAGCTACATTCTAGACGAAAATTCGATATTCTCAGACGATGTTTGTGGCTTCCTGAGCCGGGCGGAACTGCCAAGGAAAACGTTGACCTTAGTCTCCAGAGCGAAAAGACGCGGTTTTCGGTGCCAGGGACGGTAATTTAGAAATATACAGAAAAATAATTAGTATAAATATCAAAATGCTCTCCTCGAATATGATACTAGACATACCCAGCTACATTCTAGACGAAAATTCGATATTCTCAGGCTATGTTTGTGGCTTCCTGAGCCGGGCGGAACTGCCAAGAAAAACGTTGACCTTAGTCTCCAGAGCGAAAAGACGCGGTTTTCGGTGCCAGGGACGGTAATTTAGAAATATACAGAAAAATAATTAGTATAAATATCAAAATGCTCTCCTCGAATATGATACTAGACATACCCAGCTACATTCTAGACGAAAATTCGATATTCTCAGGCTATGTTTGTGGCTTCCTGAGCCGGGCGGAACTGCCAAGAAAAACGTTGACCTTAGTCTCCAGAGCGAAAAGACGCGGTTTTCGGTGCCAGGGACGGTAATTTAGAAATATACAGAAAAATAATTAGTATAAATATCAAAATGCTCTCCTCGAATATGATACTAGACATACCCAGCTACATTCCAGACGAAAATTCGATATTCTCAGACGATGTTTGTGGCTTCCTGAGCCGGGCGGAACTGCCAAGGAAAACGTTGACCTTAGTCTCCAGAGCGAAAAGACGCGGTTTTCGGTGCCAGGGACGGTAATTTAGAAATATACAGAAAAATAATTAGTATAAATATCAAAATGCTCTCCTCGAATATGATACTAGACATACCCAGCTACATTCTAGACGAAAATTCGATATTCTCAGACGATGTTTGTGGCTTCCTGAGCCGGGCGGAACTGCCAAGAAAAAAGTTGACCTTAGTCTCCAGAGCGAAAAGACGCGGTTTTCGGTGCCAGGGACGGTAATTTAGAAATATACAGAAAAATAATTAGTATAAATATCAAAATGCTCTCCTCGAATATGATACTAGACATACCCAGCTACATTCTAGACGAAAATTCGATATTCTCAGGCTATGTTTGTGGCTTCCTGAGCCGGGCGGAACTGCCAAGAAAAAAGTTGACCTTAGTCTCTAGAGCGAAAAGACGCGGTTTTCGGTGCCAGGGACGGTAATTTAGAAATATACAGAAAAATAATTAGTATAAATATCAAAATGCTCTCCTCGAATATGATACTAGACATACCCAGCTACATTCTAGACGAAAATTCGATATTCTCAGACGATGTTTGTGGCTTCCTGAGCCGGGCGGAACTGCCAAGAAAAAAGTTGACCTTAGTCTCCAGAGCGAAAAGACGCGGTTTTCGGTGCCAGGGACGGTAATTTAGAAATATACAGAAAAATAATTAGTATAAATATCAAAATGCTCTCCTCGAATATGATACTAGACATACCCAGCTACATTCTAGACGAAAATTCGATATTCTCAGACGATGTTTGTGGCTTCCTGAGCCGGGCGGAACTGCCAAGAAAAAAGTTGACCTTAGTCTCCAGAGCGAAAAGACGCGGTTTTCGGTGCCAGGGACGGTAATTTAGAAATATACAGAAAAATAATTAGTATAAATATCAAAATGCTCTCCTCGAATATGATACTAGACATACCCAGCTACATTCTAGACGAAAATTCGATATTCTCAGACGATGTTTGTGGCTTCCTGAGCCGGGCGGAACTGCCAAGAAAAAAGTTGACCTTAGTCTCCAGAGCGAAAAGACGCGGTTTTCGGTGCCAGGGACGGTAATTTAGAAATATACAGAAAAATAATTAGTATAAATATCAAAATGCTCTCCTCGAATATGATACTAGACATACCCAGCTACATTCTAGACGAAAATTCGATATTCTCAGGCTATGTTTGTGGCTTCCTGAGCCGGGCGGAACTGCCAAGAAAAAAGTTGACCTTAGTCTCCAGAGCGAAAAGACGCGGTTTTCGGTGCCAGGGACGGTAATTTAGAAATATACAGAAAAATAATTAGTATAAATATCAAAATGCTCTCCTCGAATATGATACTAGACATACCCAGCTACATTCTAGACGAAAATTCGATATTCTCAGACGATGTTTGTGGCTTCCTGAGCCGGGCGGAACTGCCAAGAAAAAAGTTGACCTTAGTCTCCAGAGCGAAAAGACGCGGTTTTCGGTGCCAGGGACGGTAATTTAGAAATATACAGAAAAATAATTAGTATAAATATCAAAATGCTCTCCTCGAATATGATACTAGACATACCCAGCTACATTCTAGACGAAAATTCGATATTCTCAGACGATGTTTGTTGCTTCCTGAGCCGGGCGGAACTGCCAAGAAAAAAGTTGACCTTAGTCTCCAGAGCGAAAAGACGCGGTTTTCGGTGCCAGGGACGGTAATTTAGAAATATACAGAAAAATAATTAGTATAAATATCAAAATGCTCTCCTCGAATATGATACTAGACATACCCAGCTACATTCTAGACGAAAATTCGATATTCTCAGACGATGTTTGTGGCTTCCTGAGCCGGGCGGAACTGCCAAGAAAAACGTTGACCTTAGTCTCCAGAGCGAAAAGACGCGGTTTTCGGTGCCAGGGACGGTAATTTAGAAATATACAGAAAAATAATTAGTATAAATATCAAAATGCTCTCCTCGAATATGATACTAGACATACCCAGCTACATTCTAGACGAAAATTCGATATTCTCAGGCTATGTTTGTGGCTTCCTGAGCCGGGCGGAACTGCCAAGAAAAAAGTTGACCTTAGTCTCCAGAGCGAAAAGACGCGGTTTTCGGTGCCAGGGACGGTAATTTAGAAATATACAAAAAAATAATTAGTATAAATATCAAAATGCTCTCCTCGAATATGATACTAGACATACCCAGCTACATTCCAGACGAAAATTTGATATTCTCAGACGATGTTTGTGGCTTCCTGAGCCGGGCGGAACTGCCAAGAAAAACGTTGACCTTAGTCTCCAGAGCGAAAAGACGCGGTTTTCGGTGCCAGGGACGGTAATTTAGAAATATACAGAAAAATAATTAGTATAAATATCAAAATGCTCTCCTCGAATATGATACTAGACATACCCAGCTACATTCCAGACGAAAATTCGATATTCTCAGACGATGTTTGTGGCTTCCTGAGCCGGGCGGAACTGCCAAGAAAAACGTTGACCTTAGTCTCCAGAGCGAAAAGACGCGGTTTTCGGTGCCAGGGGCGGTAATTTAGAAATATACAAAAAAATAACTAGTATAATAATCAAAATGCTCTCCTCGAATATGATACTAGACATACCCAGCTACATTCTATACGAAAATTCGATATTCTCAGACGATGTTTGTGGCTTCCTGAGCCGGGCGGAACTGCCAAGAAAAACGTTGACCTTAGTCTCCAGAGCGAAACGACGCGGTTTTCGGTGCCAGGGACGGTAATTTAGAAATATACAAAAAAATAATTAGTATAAATATCAAAATGCTCTCCTCGAATATGATACTGACATACCCAGCTACATTCTAGACGAAAATTTGATATTCTCAGACGATGTTTGTGGCTTCCTGAGCCGGGCGGAACTGCCAAGAAAAACGTTGACCTTAGTCTCCAGAGCGAAAAGACGCGGTTTTCGGTGCCAGGGACGGTAATTTAGAAATATACAAAAACATAATTAGTATAAATATCAAAATGCTCTCCTCGAATATGATACTAGACATACCCAGCTACATTCCAGACGAAAATTTGATATTCTCAGACGATGTTTGTGGCTTCCTGAGCCGGGCGGAACTGCCAAGAAAAACGTTGGGACTTAGTCTCCAGAGCGAAAAGACGCGGTTTTTGGTGCCAGGGACGGTAATTTAGAAATATACAGAAAAATAAAATTATAAATATCAAAATGCTCTCCTCGAATATGATACTAGACATACCCAGCTACATTCCAGACGAAAATTCGATATTCTCAGACGATGTTTGTGGCTTCCTGAGCCGGGCGGAACTGCCAAGAAAAACGTTGACCTTAGTCTCCAGAGCGAAAAGACGCGGTTTTCGGTGCCAGGGACGGTAATTTAAAAATATACAGAAAAATAATTAGTATAAATATCAGAATGCTCTCCTAGAATATGATACTAGACATACCCAGCTACATTCCAGACGAAATTTCGATATTCTCAGACGATGTTTGTGGCTTCCTGAGCCGGGCGGAACTGCCAAGAAAAACGTTGACCTTAGTCTCCAGAGCGAAAAGACGCGGTTTTCGGTGCCAGGGACGGTAATTTAGAAATATACAGAAAAATAATTAGTATAAATATCAAGATGCTCTCCTCGAATATGATACTAGACATACCCAGCTACATTCTAGACGAAAATTTGATATTCTCAGACGATGTTTGTGGCTTCCTGAGCCGGGCGGAACTGCCAAGAAAAACGTTGGGACTCGAATATTATACTAGACATACCCAGCTACATTCCAGACGAAAATTTGATATTCTCAGACGATGTTTGTGGCTTCCTGAGCCAGGCGGAACTGCCAAGAAAAACGTTGGGACTTGGTCTCCAGAGCGAAAAGACGCGGTTTTCGGTGCCAGGGACGGTAATTTAGAAATATACAGAAAAATAATTAGTATAAATATCAAAATGCTCTCCTCGAATATGATACTAGACATACCCAGCTACATTCCAGACGAAAATTCGATATTCTCAGACGATGTCTGTGGCTCCCTGAGCCAGGCGGAACTGCCAAGAAAAACGTTGGGACTTAGTCTCCAGAGCGAAAAGACGCGGTTTTCGGTGCCAGGGACGGTAATTTAGAAGTATACAGAAAAATAATTAGTATAAATATCAAAATGCTCTCCTCGAATATGATACTAGACATACCCAGCTACATTCCAGACGAAAATTCGATATTCTCAGACGATGTCTGTGGCTCCCTGAGCCAGGCGGAACTGCCAAGAAAAACGTTGGGACTTAGTCTCCAGAGCGAAAAGACGCGGTTTTCGGTGCCAGGGACGGTAATTTAGAAATATACAGAAAAATAATTAGTATAAATATCAAAATGCTCTCCTCGAATATGATACTAGACATACCCAGCTACATTCCAGACGAAAATTCGATATTCTCAGACGATGTCTGTGGCTCCCTGAGCCAGGCGGAACTGCCAAGAAAAACGTTGGGACTTAGTCTCCAGAGCGAAAAGACGCGGTTTTCGGTGCCAGGGACGGTAATTTAGAAATATACAGAAAAATAATTAGTATAAATATCAAAATGCTCTCCTCGAATATGATACTAGACATACCCAGCTACATTCCAGACGAAAATTCGATATTCTCAGACGATGTTTGTGGCTTCCTGAGCCGGGCGGAACTGCCAAGAAAAACGTTGACCTTAGTCTCCAGAGCGAAAAGACGCGGTTTTCGCTGCCAGGGACGGTAATTTAGAAATATACAAAAAATAACTAGTATAAATTGTATCGTTCTATTACGAGCGCCTACGGATGATGGACTGTACGCCAGGATGAGATAGGAACGACTGGCTCGTCGTCGTCTTTTATTCCCGCACCGCGAGGCTATGCTCGTGGTACATCCTCTTTTCTCTGCATTTAAAAAAAAAGTGCAAAATTAAGATGACACAAAGACGCTAGTCAAAAATAAAAAAAAAACAGGGACAAGAGAGAGAAAAAAAGAGAAGAAAGAAAAAAAAAACTACGGCATTTGCTGGAACGACTCATCATAACTTAGTCTCCGTGGAGGCTGTCTGCTTCTGCCCGATCGGCGTGATGAGGGCCCCTCCTGCGTCTGAGCTTGCGGTGCTTCCTGGTCCTCTGTCTCTTCATCTGTACCGTCTGGTCCAGGCGACTGCGGTCCCCCATCGTCTTCCGATTCCGAGTCGTCGTTTTCTTCTGTTGTCCTTGAATCATATTCTTCGTCAACTTTCAGGAGATGTTGCCTGTTGCGACGGAACGTCCTGCCATCTTCTGTGACGACGCTGTACGATCTAGGAGCGACGTAGGACTCGACAGTTGCTTTCGTAGCCCATTTTCCATCGTTTAGGATACGGACGGTGTCTCCTGGCTGCAGCGGCTCTAGATGTCGACCTTTTTTGAGGTTCTGGGTGTGCTTTTGAACAGGCGGTGCTGGATCCGAAGAGAAGTCTGGAAGCAGGCTTCGAATACCACGACCCATCAAAAGCTCCGATGGAGAGCGACCGCCTTCCAGCGGAGCCGTACGGTAGCTAAGCAAGCCGAGCCAGAAGTCCTCTTTTGTTGATTGTGCTTTTCGGAGTAGCCGCTTCACCACCTGGACGCCTTTCTCCGCGAGGCCATTGGAGCGGGGATACCCAGGGCTTGACACTGTATGAATAAAATCATACCGCGTTGAGAAGTCTTTGAATTCTTTTGCAGAAAACTGTGGCCCTCCGTCTGTGCAAACTTCTAATGGTATTCCATGACGTGCAAATATTTCTGACAGTTTGGAGATCACACCATTAGCAGTTGTGTCACGAAGCTCCTCCACTTCGGGATAATTTGAGTACGCGTCATACACCACTAGGTAATGTTTACGACCAAGTTCGAACAAGTCAGCCCCAACCCGACCCCAAGGATGACCAGGCACCTCACGTGTATGCAGAGGCTCATCCTGGTGTCTGTAGGTGAAAATTTGGCATGTCTCGCATTTTCTGACTAATGCAGTAATATCCGCATTCATACCTGGCCAGTAGACTAAGTTCCTTGCTCTTGATTTACATTTGTTGAGGCCTAGGTGACCCTGGTGTATTCTTGTAAGTATTTCTTTGCGCATTGCTGCTGGTATTACAACTTTGTTTCCTTTCAACAAGACTCCATTGATGACCGAAAGCTCTGTCATAACGGACTTCAGCTCACCCCGAACTGGAGTTCCAGCTTCTAAACTGGCAATTGCCTCCTGCAGGACGGGATCGCCTGCTGTGGCTGCCTGCAGGCTGCCCAGGGTCCGGCTGCCTACCAGTGTTGAAAACACTGCATTTGCATGTATTTCGACGTCGGTCGTGTCGTCTTCCGCTTGGGAACCACCGGAGATTCGGGAGAGTGTGTCCGCGATCACCAGCTTCTTTCCAGGGACAAACTGTAAATCAAATTCGAACTTAAGCAAACGAAGAAATAGTCGTTGCAACCTTGGTGGCAGGTCGCCTAAGTTTTTCTTTGCAAGAGCGATCAAGGGTTGATGGTCAGATTCAACGAATATTTTTCTTCCGAGTATGAATTCGGTAAATCTTTCGCACCCAAATACAATTCCCAGAGCCTCCTTTTCGATCTGAGCATATCTACGCTCTGTGTCTGTGAGTACTCGTGATGAGTACGCCACCACTTTCCAATCTTTTCCATCATGCTGGAACAAGGCAGCACCGAGAGCAAATGCAGAGGCATCTGTTGAGACTTTGGTGGGTCGAGAGGGATCAAAAATTGCCAGGACCGGTGCCTCAGTGAGCAATTTTCGCAGTTGTTGCCACTCAGTTTCATGAACCTTCTGCCATTCAAAAATAGTGTCTTGTCGAATAAGTTGACGCAACGACTCTGTCTGCGTTGACAGGTTTGGCAAGTACTTTCCAAAGTAGTTAACAGCTCCTAGCAACTGCTGAACCTCTTTCTTACTCGTTGGAGTTGGTAGGGCTGCAACACATTTCACAAGTTCTGGATTTGGCTCAATGCCAGCTGCGCTTATTTTATCTCCTAAGTAGGTGATTTCTGTGACCCCGAAGATGCACTTCTCCAAGTTAAGAGTTAACCCTTCTGTTTGTAGAGCATGAAGCACAGCACGCAATCGTTGGTCATGTTCTTCCCGTGTTTCGCCCCAAATCAGGACATCATCAATATACACCCGCACACCTGGAAGTCCATCCAAAAGGTAACTCATAGTGCGCTGAAACACCTCGGGGGCTGAAGCGATTCCAAAGGGTAGTCTGAGAAACCTGTAGCGACCAAAAGGAGTGCTGAAGGTGCATATTCGAGATGTACTGTCATCCAACGGTATTTGATGGAAACCGCTGTTGGCGTCGAGCCGGCTAAAGTATGCGGCATGTGCCAAGTCTGCTTCAATTTCCTCTCTCCGAGGCAGCTGAAAATGCTCTCGCTTGAGTGCTTTGTTTACGTGACGGGGATCCATGCATAATCTTAAGTTGTTGTTTTTCTTTCGTACTATAACCAAGGGGCTCACCCAGTCGGACGGTTCTGGTGCCTTCGCGATGACACCTGCTGTCTCCATTCGGTCGAGCTCTGCCTTCAGAGGCGCACGTAGCGCGTGCGCCACCCGGCGTGCTGGCTGGATCACCGGTGTGGAGTTGTCGCGAAGAACCATCTTGTAGGCTCTCTTTGTGCAACCGAGACCACGAAAGAGACCGGGGAACTCGCGCTCTACTTGTTGGCGCTGCTGGTTCTCGTGCTCTACAGTGTTGACCCGGTTGACGAGGCCAAAGTGGTCGCATGCTTTCAGGCCCATGATGGCTTGCCTGCCCTTCTTTACTATAAAGAAATCGATGAAACCTTGTTTTCTGCCGACAGATACCGACAGGCGGACTTTTCCCAGATGTTGTATGATGCCACCTCCGTAGCTATGCAGAGTTGCAGTCGTGTGTTGAGGCCGCTGCTTTTGTTTGATCTTCATAAACAATGTTCGAGGGAGCAGATTGGCCTGTGCACCGGTGTCCACTTTAAGCTCTACCTGCTTCCCTTCTATCGTAGTATTCACGGTCCAGTCACGGTTGCCGACCGAATGCACGCTGCTGGTTGACAAAATCTCAAGCACATCAAAATCGCTGCTTGCCTCACTGGTTTCTTCAACGTCATGTACGCCAGACTGCTTAGTCTTGCAACATACTGCAAAATGATTTTTCTTCCTGCATTTTGAGCATGTCTTTCTGTAGGCTGGACATTGCCTTGGCGCGTGAGCTTGGTTGCAGAAGCGACATCTCGACTTGTCTTTCTGCTGCTGCTTGACTGTCTTAACGATTTCCACCTTGGCCGCTGCTTCACTTGACCCTTTAACTGCCGCGTCATTCCATGTTTTGTTGTGGACATTGGCTGTTTCTTCGGCCTTGCAGCATTCAACTGCTATTTCTAAAGTCAAATCCTTTTTCCGCAGGAGTTTCTCTCGAATCTTCTTGCTTGACGTTCCATACACGATCTGGTCTCGTAGCATGGAGTCCTTTAGGTCGCCAAATCCACAGGTCGCTGCTTTCAGCTGAATATCGCGGTAGAAATGTTCGAAAGCTTCTCCTTCCTCTTGTCGCCTCGTTCGGAACACATAGCGTTCGAACGTCTCATTGCATCTCGGAAGGCAGTAGGCTTCGAACCTCCTTACCAGGACATCGTAATCTTGGGCTTCTTCAGCTGACAAACCAAACGTGTTAAATACCTCAATGGCTTCTTGCCCAGCGACGTGCAGAAAGATAGCGGCTTTTTGTTGCTGGTTGCGACCTTCCTTGGGCTCTGTAGCCAGAAGGAAGAGTTCCATCCTCTGCTTGAATTTTTTCCAATTCTCTGCAGCGTGCTCTCCCAGCCGCAGCGGTTCTGGTGGCGGAAGATCAGTCATGGTGCGTGGAGACTGAAGATCACTTCTGACACCATGTATCGTTCTATTACGAGCGCCTACGGATGATGGACTGTACGCCAGGATGAGATAGAAACGACTGGCTCGTCGTCGTCTTTTATTCCCGCACCGCGAGGCTATGCTCGTGGTGCATTCCAGACGAAAATTCGATATTCTCAGACGATGTTTGTGGCTTCCTGAGCCGGGCGGAACTGCCAAGAAAAACGTTGACCTTAGTCTCCAGAGCGAAAAGACGCGGTTTTCGGTGCCAGGGACGGTAATTTAGAAATATACAAAAATATAATTAGTATAAATATCAAAATGCTCTCCTCGAATATGATACTAGACATACCCAGCTTCATTCCAGACGAAAATTCGATATTCTCAGACGATGTTTGTGGCTTCCTGAGCCGGGCGGAACTGCCAAGAAAAACGTTGACCTTAGTCTCCAGAGCGAAAAGACGCGGTTTTCGGTGCCAGGGACGGTAATTTAGAAATATACAAAAAAATAATTAGTATAAATATCAAAATGCTCTCCTCGAATATGATACTAGACATACCCAGCTACATTCCAGACGAAAATTCGATATTCTCAGACGATGTTTGTGGCTTCCTGAGCCGGGCGGAACTGCCAAGAAAAACGTTGACCTTAGTCTCCAGAGCGAAAAGACGCGGTTTTCGGTGCCAGGGACGGTAATTTAGAAATATACAAAAAAATAACTGGAATAAATATCAAAATGCTCTCCTCGAATATGATACTAGACATACCCAGCTACATTCCAGACGAAAATTTGATATTCTCAGACGATGTTTGTGGCTTCCTGAGCCGGGCGCAACTGCCAAGAAAAACGTTGACCTTAGTCTCCAGAGCGAAAAGACGCGGTTTTCGGTGCCAGGGACGGTAATTTAGAAATATACAGAAAAATAATTAGTATAAATATCAAAATGCTCTCCTCGAATATGATACTAGACATACCCAGCTACATTCCAGACGAAAATTCGATATTCTCAGACGATGTTTGTGGCTTCCTGAGCCGGGCGGAACTGCCAAGAAAAACGTTGACCTTAGTCTCCAGAGCGAAAAGACGCGGTTTTCGGTGCCAGGGACGGTAATTTAGAAATATACAAAAAAATAACTAGTATAAATATCAAAATGCTCTCCTCGAATATGAAACTAGACATACCCAGCTTCATTCTAGACGAAAATTCGATATTCTCAGACGATGTTTGTGGCTTCCTGAGCCGGGCGGAACTGCCAAGAAAAACGTTGACCTTAGTCTCCAGAGCGAAAAGACGCGGTTTTCGGTGCCAGGGACGGTAATTTAGAAATATACAGAAAAATAAAAAGTATAAATATCAAAATGCTCTCCTCGAATATGATACCAGACATACCCAGCTACGTTCCAGACGAAAATTTGATATTCTCAGACGATGTTTGTGGCTTCCTGAGCCAGGCGGAACTGCCAAGAAAAACGTTGGGACTCGAATATTATACTAGACATACCCAGCTACATTCCAGACGAAATTTCGATATTCTCAGACGATGTTTGTGGCTTCCTGAGCCGGGCGGAACTGCCAAGAAAAACGTTGACCTTAGTCTCCAGAGCGAAAAGACGCGGTTTTCGGTGCCAGGGACGGTAATTTAGAAATATACAAAAAAATAACTAGTATAAATATCAATATGCTCTCCTCGAATATGATACTAGACATACCCAGCTACATTCTAGACGAAAATTCGATATTCTCAGACGATGTTTGTGGCTTCCTGAGCCGGGCGGAACTGCCAAGAAAAACGTTGACCTTAGTCTCCAGAGCGAAAAGACGCGGTTTTCGGTGCCAGGGACGGTAATTTAGAAATATACAAAAATATAATTAGTATAAATATCAAAATGCTCTCCTCGAATATGATACTAGACATACCCAGCTACATTCTAGACGAAAATTTGATATTCTCAGACGATGTTTGTGGCTTCCTGAGCCGGGCGGAACTGCCAAGAAAAACGTTGACCTTAGTCTCCAGAGCGAAAAGACGCGGTTTTCGGTGCCAGGGACGGTAATTTAGAAATATACAAAAAAATAATTAGTATAAATATCAAAATGCTCTCCTCGAATATGATACTAGACATACCCAGCTACATTCCAGACGAAAATTCGATATTCTCAGACGATGTTTGTGGCTTCCTGAGCCGGGCGGAACTGCCAAGAAAAACGTTGACCTTAGTCTCCAGAGCGAAAAGACGCGGTTTTCGGTGCCAGGGACGGTAATTTAGAAATATACAAAAAAATAATTAGTATAAATATCAAAATGCTCTCCTCGAATATGATACTAGACATACCCAGCTACATTCCAGACGAAAATTCGATATTCTCAGACGATGTTTGTGGCTTCCTTAGCCGGGCGGAACTGCCAAGAAAAACGTTGACCTTAGTCTCCAGAGCGAAAAGACGCGGTTTTCGGTGCCAGGGACGGTAATTTAGAAATATACAAAAAAATAACTGGAATAAATATCAAAATGCTCTCCTCGAATATGATACTAGACATACCCAGCTACATTCCGGACGAAAATTTGATATTCTCAGACGATGTTTGTGGCTTCCTGAGCCGGGCGGAACTGCCGAGAAAAACGTTGACCTTAGTCTCCAGAGCGAAAAGACGCGGTTTTCGGTGCCAGGGACGGTAATTTAGAAATATACAGAAAAATAATTAGTATAAATATCAAAATGCTCTCCTCGAATATGATACTAGACATACCCAGCTACATTCCAGACGAAAATTCGATATTCTCAGGCGATGTCTGTGGCTCCCTGAGCCAGGCGGAACTGCCAAGAAAAACTAGACGGTGGATTTGAAAGCGCAAAAGACTGAGAAGAGAAGGAGGGGACAGGACAGAGCGCTTTCTCTTCTCAGTCTTTTGCGCTTTCAAATCCACCGTCTAGATGTTCAACCAACTAGCCCCCCAATTAATTCTGATGCCAAGAAAAACGTTGACCTTAGTCTCCAGAGCGAAAAGACGCGGTTTTCGGTGCCAGGGACGGTAATTTAGAAATATACAGAAAAATAAAAAGTATAAATATCAAAATGCTCTCCTCGAATATGATACCAGACATACTTAGCTACGTTCCAGACGAAAATTTGATATTCTCAGACGATGTTTGTGGCTTCCTGAGCCAGGCGGATCTGCCAAGAAAAACGTTGGGACTTAGTCTCCAGAGCGAAAAGACGCGGTTTTCGGTGCCAGGGACGGTAATTTAGAAATATACAGAAAAATAATTAGTATAAATATCAAAATGCTCTCCTCGAATATGATACTAGACATACTCAGCTACATTCCAGATGAAAATTCGATATTCTCAGACGATGTTTGTGGCTTCCTGAGCCAGGCGGAACTGCCAAGAAAAACGTTGGGACTCGAAGATTATACTAGACATACCCAGCTACATTCCAGACGAAAATTTGATATTCTCAGACGATGTTTGTGGCTTCCTGAGCCAGGCGGAACTGCCAAGAAAAACGTTGGGACTTGGTCTCCAGAGCGAAAAGACGCGGTTTTCGGTGCCAGGGACGGTAATTTAGAAATATACAGAAAAATAATTAGTATAAATATCAAAATGGTCTCCTCGAATATGATACTAGACATACCCAGCTACATTCCAGACGAAAATTCGATATTCTCAGACGATGTCTGTGGCTCCCTGAGCCAGGCGGAACTGCCAAGAAAAACGTTGGGACTTAGTCTCCAAAGCGAAAAGACGCGGTTTTCGGTGCCAGCGACGGTAATTTAGAAATATACAGAAAAATAATTAGCATAAATATCAAAATGCTCTCCTCGAATATGATACTAGACATACCCAGCTACATTCCAGACGAAAATTTGATATTCTCAGACGATGTTTGTTGCTTCCTGAGCCGGGCGAAACTGCCAAGAAAAACGTTGACCTTAGTCTCCAGAGCGAAAAGACGCGGTTTTCGATGCCAGGGACGGTAATTTACAAATATACAGAAAAATAATTAGTATAAATATCAAAATGCTCTCCTTGAATATGATACTAGACATACCCAGCTACATTCTAGACGAAAATTCGATATTCTCAGACGATGTTTGTGGCTTCCTGAGCCGGTCGGAACTGCCAAGAAAAACGTTGACCTTAGTCTCCAGAGCGAAAAGACGCGGTTTTCGGTGCCAGGGACGGTAATTTAGAAATATACAGAAAAATAATTAGTATAAATATCAAAATGCTCTCCTCGAATATGATACTAGACATACCCAGCTACATTCCAGACGAAAATTCGATATTCTCAGACGATGTTTGTGGCTTCCTGAGCCGAGCGGAACTGCCAAGAAAAACGTTGACCTTAGTCTCCAGAGCGAAAAGACGCGGTTTTCGGTGCCAGGGACGGTAATTTCGAAATATACAGAAAAATAATTAGTATAAATATCAAAATGCTCTCCTCGATTATGATACTAGACATACCCAGCTACATTCCAGACAAAAATTCGATATTCTCAGACGATGTTTGTGGCTTCCTGAGCCGGGCGGAACTGCCAAGAAAAACGTTGACCTTAGTCTCCAGAGCGAAAAGACGCGGTTTTCGGTGCCAGGGACGGTAATTTAGAAATATACAGAAAAATAATTAGTATAAATATCAAGATGCCCTCCTCGAATATGATACTAGACATACCCAGCTACATTCTAGACGAAAATTTGATATTCTCAGACGATGTTTGTGGCTTCCTGAGCCGGGCGGAACTGCCAAGAAAAACGTTGACCTTAGTCTCCAGAGCGAAAAGACGCGGTTTTCGGTGCCAGGGACGGTAATTTAGAAATATACAGAAAAATAATTAGTATTAATATCAAAATGCTCTCCTCGAATATGATACTAGACATACCCAGCTACATTCCAGACGAAAATTCGATATTCTCAGACGATGTTTGTGGCTTCCTGAGCCGGGCGGAACTGCCAAGAAAAACGTTGACCTTAGTCTCCAGAGCGAAAAGACGCGGTTTTCGGTGCCAGGGACGGTAATTTAGAAATATACAAAAAAATAACTAGTATAAATATCAAAATGCTCTCCTCGAATATGATACTAGACATACCCAGCTACATTCTAGATGAAAATTTGATATTCTCAGACGATGTTTGTGGCTTCCTGAGCCGGGAGGAACTGCCAAGAAAAACGTTGACCTTAGTCTCCAGAGCGAAAAGACGCGGTTTTCGGTGCCAGGGACGGTACTTTAGAAATATACAGAAAAATAATTAGTATAAATATCAAAATGCTCTCCTCGAATATGATACTAGACATACCCAGCTACATTCCAGATGAAAATTCCATATTCTCAGACGATGTTTGTGGATTCCTGAGCCAGGCGGAACTGCCAAGAAAAACGTTGGGACTCGAATATTATACTAGACATACCCACCTACATTCCAGACGAAAATTTGATATTCTCAGACGATGTTTGTGGCTTCCTGAGCCAGGCGGAACTGCCAAGAAAAACGTTGGGACTTGGTCTCCAGAGCGAAAAGACGCGGTTTTCGGTGCCAGGGACGGTAATTTAGAAATATACAGAAAAATAATTAGTATAAATATCAAAATGCTCTCCTCGAATATGATACTAGACATACCCAGCTACATTCCAGACGAAAATTCGATATTCTCAGACGATGTCTGTGGCTCCCTGAGCCAGGCGGAACTGCCAAGAAAAACGTTGGGACTTAGTCTCCAGAGCGAAAAGACGCGGTTTTCGGTGCCAGGGACGGTAATTTAGAAATATACAGAAAAATAATTAGTATAAATATCAAAATGCTCTCCTCGAATATGATACTAGACATACCCAGCTACATTCCAGACGAAAATTCGATATTCTCAGACGATGTTTGTGGCTTCCTGAGCCGGGCGGAACTGCCAAGAAAAACGTTGACCTTAGTCTCCAGAGCGAAAAGACGCGGTTTTCGGTGCCAGGGACGGTAATTTAGAAATATACAGAAAAATAATTAGTATAAATATCAAAATGCTCTCCTCGAATATGATACTAGACATACCCAGCTACATTCTAGACGAAAATTTGATATTCTCAGACGATGTTTGTGGCTTCCTGAGCCGGGCGGAACTGCCAAGAAAAACGTTGACCTTAGTCTCCAGAGCGAAAAGACGCGGTTTTCGGTGCCAGGGACGGTAATTTAGAAATATACAGAAAAATAATTAGTATATATATCAAAATGCTCTCCTCGAATATGATACTAGACATACCCAGCTACATTCCAGACGAAAATTCGATATTCTCAGACGATGTTTGTGGCTTCCTGAGCCGGGCGGAACTGCCAAGAAAAACGTTGACCTTAGTCTCCAGAGCGAAAAGACGCGGTTTTCGGTGCCAGGGACGGTAATTTAGAAATATACAAAAAAAAACTAGTATAAATATCAAAATGCTCTCCTCGAATATGATACTAGACATACCCAGCTACATTCTAGACGAAAATTCAATATTCTCAGACGATGTTTGTGGCTTCCTGAGCCGGGCGGAACTGCCAAGAAAAACGTTGACCTTAGTCTCCAGAGCGAAAAGACGCGGTTTTCGGTGCCAGGGACGGTAATTTAGAAATATACAAAAAAATAACTAGTATAAATATCAAAATGCTCTCCTCGAATATGATACTAGACATACCCAGCTACATTCTAAACGAAAATTCGATATTCTCAGACGATGTTTGTGGCTTCCTGAGCCGGGCGGAACTGCCAAGAAAAACGTTGACCTTAGTCTCCAGAGCGAAAAGACGCGGTTTTCGGTGCCAGGGATGGTAATTTAGAAATATACAGAAAAATAATTAGTATAAATATCAAAATGCTCTCCTCGAATATGATACTAGACATACCCAGCTACATTCTAGACGAAAATTCGATATTCTCAGGCTATGTTTGTGGCTTCCTGAGCTGGGCGGAACTGCCAAGAAAAACGTTGACCTTAGTCTCCAGAGCGAAAAGACGCGGTTTTCGGTGCCAGGGACGGTAATTTAGAAATATATAGAAAAATAACTAGTATAAATATCAAAATGCTCTCCTCGAATATGATACTAGACATACCCAGCTACATTCTAGACGAAAATTTGATATTCTCAGGCTATGTTTGTGGCTTCCTGAGCCGGGCGGAACTGCCAAGAAAAACGTTGACCTTAGTCTCCAGAGCGAAAAGACGCGGTTTTCGGTGCCAGGGACGGTAATTTAGAAATATACAGAAAAATAACTAGTATAAATATCAAAATGCTCTCCTCGAATATGATACTAGACATACCCAGCTACATTCTAGACGAAAATTCGATATTCTCAGGCTATGTTTGTGGCTTCCTGAGCCGGGCGGAACTGCCAAGAAAAACGTTGACCTTAGTCTCCAGAGCGAAGAGACGCGGTTTTCGGTGCCAGGGACAGGAATTTAGAAATATACAGAAAAAACAATTAGTATAAATATCAAAATGCTCTCCTCGAATATGATACAAGACATTCCCAGCTACATTCTAAACAAAAATTCGATATTCTCAGGCGATGTTTGTGGCTTCCTGATAAAAAAAAAACTAAAAAATAATTATTACTATTATCGAAATACCCTCCTGGAATATGATACTAGACATACCGAGATACGTGAAAGATGTAAATTGAATCTCCTTATCAATTTTTGTTTCTTCCTCAGCCAGGGGTAACTGGGCGGAGAAATGATCTGGCATAGCTCCCAGAGCGACAGATGCGATTTTTTTGTGGGAGGGGCGAGATAAACAAAATTGCAGGAAAATAATATTTATGAATATTAAAATTTTTTTGCCGGAGAATGATAGTAGACATGCCCAGCTACATGCCACGTGGAAATTCTACCTCCTCATGCGATTTCTTCTAATTTCTTGACCTTATGAAAAAAGCACTGTATGATTTAGTCGGCAAAAAGGCGACAAGTAGCCTAACTCGCACTTTTTGCCTACTGCTTTGCCTTTTAACACTCCAGAAGCTTCCTTGAGATTATAAATGCGAACTAGGGTGCCTTCATCTCCGCTTTAATCGGGGTGATGACATCTTTTGTAGTACCCGATGCCGACAGCACGTGCTCACAACGAGAATACAAAGAAACACCTTGAAAAAAAAAATGAAAGCCGCTTACAACTCCCTGTAATGCCGAATTAGAGCGCAGCTCTTGAGGAGGAGGAGGGAAGGGCACTGGGGGGGGGGTTAAACTAACCAGGGGGGGGTCACGTTACCTTGAGGGTCACGTGACCCCCAATGCCGATGATGTCATCACTGACGTCACTGATGACGTCATCAGTGACGATGACGATGCGGGTACCGATGACGTCATTAGTGACGTCACTGGTGACTTTACCAGTGATGATGACGATGACGATGCGAATGTCGGTGACGTCATCAGTGATGATGACGATGACGATGTGGATGCCGGTGACGTCATCAGTGATGATGACGATGACGATGTGGATGCCGGTGTCATCAGTGATGATGACGATGACGATGTGGATGCCGGTGACGTCATCAGTGATGATGACGATGACGATGCGGATGCCGGTGACGTCATCAGTGATGATGACGATGACGATGTGGATGCCGGTGACGTCATCAGTGATGATGACGATGACGATGTGGATGCCGGTGACGTCATCAGTGATGATGACGATGACAATGTGGATGTCGGTGACGTCATCAGTGATGATGACGATGACGATGTGGATGCCGGTGACGTCATCAGTGATGATGACGATGACGATGTGGATGCCGGTGACGTCATCAGTGATGATGACGATGACGATGTGGATGCCGGTGACGTCATCAGTGATGATGACGATGACGATGCGGATGCCGGTGACGTCATCAGTGATGATGACGATGACGATGTGGATGCCGGTGACGTCATCAGTGATGATGACGATGACGATGTGGATGCCGGTGACATCATCAGTGATGATGACGATGACGATGCGGATGCCGGTGACGTCATCATTGATGACGATGACGATGTGGATGCCGGTGACGTCATCAGTGATGATGACGATGACGATGTGGATGCCGGTGACGTCATCAGTGACGATGACGATGTGGATGCCGGTGACGTCATCAGTGACGATGACGTCATCGGGGGGTCACGCGACATCGGCGGGGGTCACGTGACCTCGAGGAGGGGGCCACGTGACCTCAGGGGAGTCACGTGACTTCGGGGGGTCACGTGACCCCCCACGAGGTCACGTGACCTTGGTGGGGGGCTCGCGCGGTGCATTATGGGACATTTCCCATGATGCACCGCGCGGTTACGCCGACGGCGACGCCGCTCAAGCCGGAAACGGGCCCCTAAGAGCTGCGCTCTAAAAAGGTGCCGTAGCACAAGTAAAGCGCGCTCCTACCAAAGAATAAAAAGCACAGCGCCCGTATGAGAAATATTGCATCATTGTCGGTGACATGGTCTCGTGACGATAATTTACGGGGGTCACGTGGCCATCGTCCGTTGCGCCACATAACCACGTAACCACAGTGAAAGAGTGGGCCAACGGAAGCCACAAGGTCATGCGACCATGATCCGTGGGGTCATGAGAACACGGTCCGTGGAGTAACGGGAACATAACGCGCGGGGCGGGGGGGGGGGGGGGGGGTTTCCTCTCCGCCAGGTCTCCACGCGGGAAATGATATTGCATTTAAGCCTCACAGGTTGTCCAATTGTCCAAGATGACAGCCAACCTTTTGCCGATCACGGGCCAGCGCGGTTCTTCTTGGTGCGCGGCCAACGGACCCCCCCCCCCCCCCCCACCCGAAAAGTACAGAGGAAGCACCTAGAGCTCCCAGAAGTGTGTGGGTCAGAAATTGTGTAAAGTCGTCCATTTCTTTACTAGGATTCGGGCATGGTACAGGAACCGCAAAATCTCTTATTGGTCCATAAATGCTATCGACATGTATGGCGCTAAAATGAATTCATTTGTCCTTCGAAAATAAGGATCTTGCTACCATGGTGCAATCATCAGAAAAATATATGTCATTCTTTAAAATAGTAAAGGTTTGCGAAATATTTTGAGCGTGAGATCTCTGCTATCCCAACCATGTTTTAACGCTATTGCCAGCACTCGGTTATTAGAGAGCTTTAGACCTAGATAACTCAAAATTGAGCGTGAATTTCAAAATGCTCTCCTGGAATCAATTAAAGCTAAGATTAATAAAGCGATCGCATTTGACCTCAAGCTCCAGTGGCGACAAGCTTTTCTTCCTGGGAGCTGAATGTCATGGCCTCGTTTTCAATGGGAGTCTATGGGATTCGGTTTGTTGATTCGGGAAGGAAATGTAATGGTCTTGAGGCACTGAAATTCTTCAAAGAAGCGGGCTATTAGATCAATATTATGGCCCCCCGAGTGCAATTAATTTTGTGGTGTTTTAATTGAATTACAAAAATAAAACTTTTTTGCCCATTGAGTTACGCTGGGGCGCTGACGTGACTGCCGAGAGATGGCGTAAGTTGCGAGCGGCGGCATGTCCCGGATTCTTGGGGTTGTCAGAGTAAACAAAATGTCGGACGTGGCTACGACAAGTCGAGTCCAAGCCATCTTTGCCGCGTGGATGCTGTCGCGGGACCGCGTATTCCGCGACCGCTTTCACCTTGGAGGCCCTCTTTGGGGCCTCCAACGTCGTTTTCGATTTGGCCGCGATGGCATCATGTACATCGCCGACGTGTTGGCGAGCGACCTCAGGCGACCAACGAGACGCAACCACGCAACCCCCATCATGATTTAAGTGCTCCTAGCGCTGAAATTCTTCGCTACCGGCACCTTCTTGATCACGGCGGGGGACGTCTTGCATCTGCACGAATCAACAGCGTCACGGTGCGTGCGACAAGTGACCCTGGCTCTCGCCAAGCAGGCACAGGACTTCATACGGTGAGAAAAAAAAAGAAGTCCTAACACTACAGTTTCTTTTTGCCAGTAGGCCAGTCAGCTGCAACACGATTTCGAATTCTGGGGAAGAGAGACTTATTCAACTTTTTTCGTGAGAGAAATGACTTGTTCAACTTGATTTCGTTAAAAAAAAAACTTTTTTTACCAACATGCAGCGCCATTATTTCGCCCTCGATATACATGCTCAAAGCGATGTCTGGCTATTACGACTCTCCGTAATCTTAAAGTTTCTTGTGGTGGGCGCAGTTCTCGGCGGTACTTTGTATTGTGGCGTGTTTCTCATTACGAAAAAACTACGTGTTGCACAACATGTTAGCGGAAGTATTTGGTGGATACTGACGAACGTTTCAGAAAGTGTGGAGCGTTTCAAAACAGTAGCGAATAATACGTACTGATTCACACTCAATCGTGACAAGCTTCATACGCAAACGGTCCGACTACGCCATAATCGAACATGTACTAGATTCACCCAACGTTATAATTTATTTGGTTTGAACTGACAGTGTAAACCTCATTTTCTACTTCAGGTGGCCAACAGCAGCGGAAGTCCCCGAGCTGCAGCGGCAGTTCTACGGCGTGGACGGCTTTCCGGGCGTCGTAGGAGCCATCGACGGCACCCACGTTCGGATCCAAGGGCCACCGCTGCACGAGGAAGTGTTGGTGAACCGACGCTTTTATTATTCCATCAACGCGCAGCTGGTGGTTGGCGCGCGCCCAAGGATCCTCAGCGTGGTTGCCAAGTGGCCCGGAAGCGTCCACGACTCGTACGTGCTGTTGAAGAGCAGTGTCGGGGAGAACTTCGCAACGGGCGCATACGGCGGCCTCCTCCTCGGCGACAGCGGCTACCCGTGCAGGCCTTGGTTGATGGCGCCTCTCCTATCGCCGACCACGCTGGCCGAGTGTGCGTACAACCAGACGCACGCAACGACTCGGTCCGTGGTCGAAAGGTAGGCTTTAGAGCTAGCTGCTCTCAGAGAAGACTAAGGCTATACGCACGACGTCGTAAAGCTCGACCAGAGAAGGGTAAACTAACGACGTGAAACGTTTTGATTCTCGCATAAAAACTCAACTGTCACAACGAGATTTTGAAAGTCACGATCGTGGCATTGCATATAGGGGCTACAGAGCCAATGCACGCCGTTTCACTGCGGAGCTAAATATAGTTCACCTAAAATAATTGGCTGAGTATGCTTTCACTACTGAGTTAAAATTTTTCTTTTTAGCTTTCCTTCCACAATGTTACTATAATATTTGTCAGGGCGGGCCAGACTTGCAGCATTTATTTTTAGCTCCTTCGAGGTTTCTTGGTTTAAATTTACCGCAGGATTTCTAGTTCCCTGCAGAACTGTCATGGCGTCTTTCTCACTGCGTTGGGCAGGGGTGGGGATGAAGCCACGACTTTTGAGCCCAGAGTCTTTGGGTTTTGCAGCATGCGCCTTCGCTATATGTTGTCCGAGCTGTCGTGCAACACCGAATCCCCCTAGGGTCAGCAGTAATTGAATGCAATCCAAATGGGATTTGACTTGCGCCTTAGCTTGGGCGTGTTCCTAATTCGGTATATTGCGTAAGCGCTATACTTTTTAAGCACCAGAAGAGTTAACGCATCGATAACCTCAAAACTGCTGCACGGTTGAACTTCACGGCATTTCTTAAATTGACGCAACATGCTCATGTCGGTTGCAAGACGGATATAGTTCTACGAGATTGAAACCTGTGTAATTTCCCTTGCAAGTCGGTCCGGGTTTTCAGTCAAAAGCGTTTGCTTGTGTTTAGAAACGGGTGAAATGTAGGAAAATATATGCAGGTATATCTACAGGATCCGCTATTGCAGTTAAGTGCCCCCAACCGCAATTCTCATGCGAAGGAGTGAACTGCAGCAAGTGGATTGCTGTTAATCCAAAATCTAACAGAACTGCTTGGTGTAATAACACAGAGCCGTTAGCTCCACCCCATTGTATTTCTATTCATGGCACAGAAAGTGTATCCCCAGGATAGGAAATCTTGTCAATAAAGAGAAGCAAAATGAGTGCGGCACCTAATTCAAACACTGATGACAGCTCAGCTTCAGTGCTTGTTTGTGGAGAACATTCTTGTACCCACAGCCTGTAATGCATGCTTGATGCCACGAGAGATGCACGTCTTGTTAGAAGAGGTGAGCTGCTGTACATGTTACAAGCCTAACCTGATTATTTATTTATATGGCACCCTCTTTCCACTGTCTGCGTGTAAAACATGACGCTACGAACACATTCAGGGGATGCAACTTGATTAGATGGAGTGTCCAGTTTATGTTCGGTGTGCCTGGCAGTTTTATCAATGCGGATAGCTGGTGCCCTAATCAAAGGGTCCATCTATCCGCTTCTTCTCCATTAAATAAGCATAAAGAATTTTTTGTGAGGTCTGTTCACCTTCGCGGCATCACCGCACCATTCGCGAACACGAGTCTCTCCTCCCTATTTGTCAATTTAACTGTAGTCCTCTTGGATGGAGTTTTTTTCAAGGCTAGTTTCGAACGCAATCTCTCCGTGCCTCCCCCTTCTCTGACGAGAACGAGTGGCATAACTTAACTGTCTTCCATGCATTGGGGTACAAGGGAAAGGTGGCAGTTAAGCCTGCTTTAGATTGTATAAAATGTGCCAAGGGCCAAATGAAACTTTTCAATCGCAGGACGATCGGGCAGCTTAAGCGCCGCTTCCTCTGCCTGCATGCCGAGCTGAGGATGTTGCCGGAGCGCTGCTGCACCACCGCTGTGTGATACATAATATTGCACAGCACTACACATGCAGGGAAGTTCACTGTGTCCTTCCACTAGAGGTGCCGGTGCCTCCGTCGCCACCTGAAGCAGACGATGGGATTGCGCGGCGACAAGCAATTGTGCACCAACACTTTCGTGGTGAAGTTTAAGCCTACAAGCACAAGTTTAAGAGCCGCACTTTTTTCTTACAAGATAGCTTTTTAATGTATTGGTCATACAGTGTTTAAAATATAAACTGTAAACAACGGAAGTTTCCCGTGGACCTAATTTTCGTGAATTTCGCGAACCGCCTCCGATTCGCGAACAAGAAGTCCCGCGAACAATTCGGGAAAAAATTCATCACCTTGAAAGCGGCATTGAGACACCGGGGAAACACGCGTCCAAAAAGCATAACGATATCATTATACGCGATATGTGAATATGATATGGAAAGTATCCTAAAGTAAATAACGCCATAGGTCGGAATGCAGCTCACCTCAAAACGTTTATTTGGTACATTCAGACAATTCCTGCCAGAGTATAGCCGATTCGGATCGTGTCTCTGCGGTTCTCGAGATCCGCATACACTTCAATCGGCCATGCTGCGTGAACGGGCTTCATAACTCATAGGTAACCTAGTAAGGACATCGCGGGACAGCAGATTGACGGGCACAAGAAAACGTATCGCACTGACACAGAACGTGCTAGCGTCGACGACCACGGTACGCAGCCAAGTTTAATTGGCCCCTAAACCTACTTTGAGTCGGTTTATTGTTGAGTCGTTGGACCCCATCGCCCTTTGTCGCTTGCCTTGCATGCAGTGTGTGTGACCTCGAAAAGTGAACCCAAGAAAGTTTAAGGGGTATGTGACCCAGTTAGTTTGGACCCTTAACTTATTTACACACTGGTTTGACCCCATTGCCCTTGGCGGTTGTCCTTTCATGCAGAGTGTGTGACCTCGAAAAGTGAACTCGAGAAAGGTTCACATCGAAGAAATTCGATGTGAACACTAACCCAGTCTTTGTCGGCGTCTTGAAGTTGCGGGTAACGGCAGTGACTTCCGGACCACTAGTCACACAACCTACCGCCGTCTTCCCTTTCCTAGATTTTGACTGACTGACTGAAGCCGCAAAATCCTAGAAGGATGAAAAGACAACCGGGCCGGAAAGGGGGGGGGGGGGGGGGGGGGGGTCTGGTGTCAGTCTGGATTCGCGAAAATTATAACCCGCGAATAATTTTAATTTTTCAACTTTGACCCAATTCGCAAATATTTGAGCCCGCAAAACTTCCGTCGTTTACAGTATATATATTTGTGCATCTAACACTTAATGTACTTGCAATCAAAATTATTGGTCTAACACACCTCCATTTCGAATCGGGAAAGAACAGAAGCATTTTAACAGACGTGCACAGCCATACATGTGCAAACTTGTCACAATGTCTGGGCCCCTTTGCCGATTAATAAAAATAATGTGAAAAAGACAAAGTACGAAGATTATATAGAAAGAAAAGAAAAAAAAAATTCAACTGGACGACATGCAAATAGGGCCACTAACGGTGTATACGTGAGCAGTAAAGCGACGACAGGGTAGAAGGTGAAAATTAAAAGATATTTACTGTCTTCACAAGGTGACAAAAACAGCTCACGTCAAAAAACTAAGCGACGCCCGGCACACGGCTGCGAGCAGAAAAACACAAAACCCAACAGTAGCTCAATATATAGCCCCAGCCTCAAAGCGAACGGGCCCAGTACAAGTGAAAATGAGTCTTATCTGCCGTCGACGCGGATCTAGGGCGCATGAATGCCTTTTCCGTGGTCTTGGTCCAGTCCGTCAGACGATTTCATCTGGTGCACTTCCTCACCCAGCTACACCGCAACACAGGAACCAACAGACCTCAATGGGGAACAATGACGTTCCAACGGCAGGCTTAACTCATTGCCGTCTTCACAACCGCAGGACGGGACAGCAGAGTCCCCGACTGCTCTCTGGGTTCCGGTCTTTTTTCCTGCCAGTCCACTTCTATATACAAGAACTAGGATCATTCTGGAGACAATTGCTTGACGAATCAGAAGAAGCTTCTTCGCTCCAATCAAAACTCAATTTAGTGGTTTTTAGAAAAACAACAAACGCAACGCTACTTTCACACTTCATCCAGCTGGAACAGTGTCGCTGGGCGGTGGGGTACGCAGTCAGCCGAAATTCTCGGTTCAGCGCGTACAAATGTTGCCTTTCCGCTAACGAGCTGTGCCCCGACCGTTTTCCTTCGGCTTCCCCACATGGTTGAACCGAACACAAGTCAAACAAAAACAAAAACAAACCTTTGATTCTGGTGGTCGACACACATAAGGCGGCCTTAACGTAAACAAACCAGACCGCAGGAAGTTTCTCTTAGATACATTCGGCGTGGCACAACAAAACACACGCACAAAGAGCAATCGGTTCTCGGTAGGATAAGTACTGTACAGTGTACATAAGGCGGAGTAGAGATGAGAGAGCCAGTCCCCGGTCGCTTCTTTTGGGAATATACGGCCTGCCTTGACAGACCACTCCCACAAAAGAAATGTAGCAACAGAAATATAAGGGATTCAAACTAAAAAAAAAAAAAAAAAAACACAAAAGAAAACTCAAACTTTCGGTTTGAGTTTTCTTTTTTTTTTTAATTGTTCTCCAAACCAGCCAGATTTCTGTCGAAGATGTTTACTTTCAAGATATAAGGGATTCATTGCACTGAATCGCAATCTTGGTTTTGAAACATGCCTTACTTGCAGTATCGCTTGTTTTGTGGAAGCATATTCCTGAGTTTCAGTCTTGCATATTGGCGACGTGCGCCACCGAAAGCGTCGCTGTGGTCGGCCTTCCGCGATTGGCCGAACGCTGACTATGACGTCGGAAAGGGGATTTATCACCGACGGAAATAAGAGGAATGAAAGAACTTTAATTTTGGCGGTGTTGGCAGTGTTTCTTTGAGAGCGCAATGATTTCAAGCTTCCACCGTGCTATTTACGAACACCATCGAACTTGTTCTTTGCAAGGTAATGACGTCACAAGGGGCAACCGTAGGAGGGCGCCACCAAAACATCTCGCCACTAATAGGCCCATACAAACAATAGACCGACCTCACCAGCCAATTTGACTACACCACCACTGCCGCAATGCATCGAGGCAACTTCAGACTTTCTGCACGTGCGACAACCTCGCTGAAGCTCTGCGCGTGTAAGAACGAGACGGCATGAGTCTTCTCGTGCACTGTCCTGGCACTGCCGTCTGCCTCCTCTGAACTAAAGTTATGATGGAGCCACGCATGCAGGTAACAAGGAAATATATACCACATATTGTCACGAAGAAACAGGTGAGGAAGCAAAGAATAACTGGGGAAACTGAAACGTTTAATGGGGACAAACTTGTTCCCAAAAATAAAAAAAAAGGAAACAAGATATCAGCAGAGCGTCGTGGGCGTTGAAGTCGGCGAAAGAGCAGAGTCGAACGCTGGGGCGAAAACTGACCCCGCTCACCCTGCGGAGTCCCTTATGTACCCCGTGGTTTTGTGGATCATTCGGCGTAGAACTTTCCATCCGTGGAACATCGGAACTCAATCAAACGAGAATGTTCTCGAACTTCCGAGAAGGGAAAGTCGAGAGAGTAAATAAAAGGACAGTCCACTAACTGGAATCAAACCCTGGCTTTTTGCGTGGAAGGCACGCGCGATAACCGTTAGACCACGAGCGCGCTGCCTACTTAGTCAGTTGCGCTCGCAGCGGTATGCCACGTGATAAGCAAATTAGGTGCTTCGTTTTATATGAACCATGAACAACCCGCCGACCAGTGGCTACTTTTCGATGCAATGCAGTCAAACACACTGAAACGCAACTGCGTGCATGAGCGTTTACGACGTAGCACTGCCATTTTGCAGCTGCATTTTGTACTTTCTTTCAATCTCACTCCCACTCAGCTGTGACATCAGCAAATGGTGGATGCTTTTGTCTTCGTTTTGAAATGCAAGAAGAAGACAAATGTGCAGGGACTTTGGCTCAAAGTGCCTCAAGGAACTTTGACAAAAGACAGCAAGAAGGGAAAGGATTGTAAGGAGTCCAAAGAGAAAAAAAAGCGTTGACGCTGACTGCATGGCACATCGGTGGTGACCTTGCACAAGCCTGTACAAATGCGGTGGTGCGGAAGGCAAATATTTTTTCTTGAAGTGGTGCCCTTACACGTGTTTACACGGTAATGACGTTCGCTTTTACTTGGCAGAGTGTGTAAAAGTTGCTGCATACTTTTTATGAAGCACCATTTCTTTAGTTCTGCATGCTGCCAAACGAGATAATGGAGTGGAAGATTTGTGCATGCGTGATAGTAAAGGTGGAGACATTGAAGAGCACTAACCACAAAACATATGCTTATTATGTTTACAATCCCCCCCCCCCCCCCCCCCCCCCCCTTTAAGGGCCGTCTTCTTGAGCAGCCAGTCCAAGCAGGGCAAAAACAGTCTTGCATCGTCCTCTAAACAAATAGGGTAGCATTCTGCGACTCTCTTTTTTTTTCTTTTCTTTTTTGCTGTGAGCTCTGCTTGTGCCGTTCTGAGCTCCTCAAGGGCTGTATTTAGGCAAGCAAAGACACACTTCTGCTTGAGTTTCCTGACTTGCGCGAGCAGTTCTTTATAATACTGCCTGTCCGCAGCCCGTGTACCGGCTGCCGATCCTGCGGGCGATGTGATGGGGCTTGCCTGGTTGTGGACGAGGAGGTCCCGGTCGTCGTCGGCCCGGTGGTACTGGTCGCCCTTCAGCAGCAATAGCTGCTGCCTGAGGCTCAGGCGGTCCCTCCGCTATTGTCAGAGGCCTTCCTAGGTGTGGCAGAGGCCCTTCCCGGCATGGCAGAGGCCCTTTCCGGCGTGGCAGAGGAGCTGCTGCACCAGACTCCAGGAGCGTCTCGTCCTCTTCCTGCAACCAGTCCGAAGGCTGGTAGTTTCGTTCCCTCGAACCTCGGCACCTCGAGTAAAATGCCCCCGGGGTCCACATCGACCTGGTGGGTGAAAGCCCAACTTCAGGCCCAGCCTCGTCAGTTGCTAGCCGCACATTGGCTGGTACTGTGCTGATCCTAAGAACAATCCGCAAGGATGCGTGTCATGTCACCTCTGTACATATTTTGCAAGCACTCTTTTTTTTCAGATAATCTTTTTGTGTGCTTGTGGATCAAGCTCGATCCCTCAGCTCTTGTCCTTTGTGGCTATTGTGAAAGTAGCTATGCTCTAGTAGAGCTAAAATACGGTGTGCAGGTCAAGCCCAATATTAATGAGCAAAAAGTAAGGGCGCGAACGAGCTGGTGTACATTGCACATGGTTAAAAAAAACCAAGACTGCGGGTAAACGACACAACACTACAAAGTCTCTATAGTGACTTTGTGGTGTTGTGTCCTTTACCCGCAGTCTCGGTTTTTTTTTAAACCATGCCCAATATTAGCTCTTGTGGTTATCAGTTGTGGATGCAGCTGGCTTCAAGTGAAGCCAGTGTGCAGTGTTGGTTCTGATATGTTGTGTTCTAGTAGGAATGTCACAAAGACACGTTGGTTGCGAAGGTAAGAGCATGGCGTTGCTGCATGGCCGCGTGGCTAGCTCTAACGGGGCTGGTATTCTATTGGGAATATTTGCGACACCTTAGATGGGATTAGGATCCATACAAAACAATACATAACAGGTGCAAGCCACCCTATTTCCTGGTTGCTTGTCCCTGTGTTTTTATTTTTCCAATGATTAAAATACTACCATGCTAAGTATCACATGTGCTTATGGTGATGCAAATTTAGGGACTGGATGCTTGTCAGTGTTAATAAATGGTACCCATTGGAGATTAAATTCGAGCTTGCTGCTCAGAATGACTTATTATTGATGGTATACCAAAAAAGACATTCTTCGTGTGGGCAAAATGCGTTTTGCATTTGTTGCGGAAGCTTGCCGTCGGCATTTGCTCAGCAGCAACGAGCTCAGCTATGACCTACAGTAAGCATTAACTGCTAAATGAGTGAGATGGACCAATCTTGTACATATTCGCGACAGACTCTCAGCTTTGTCTTTGCATTCATTTAACTTGGCAGCTCAATACAATGAACCCAAGGAAAAGTATTTGCAAGTGTTGTGTTTGCGACCCTCGTACCTACCAACATGTAGTTTTCGATACAAAACAAATTTGTGTTGCTGCTTGTCATGTTTCGGCTTTACTTAACAAACCTTCTAGCCTGTGTATTTTGTAATTATAGTGTAGTGGAGGACACAATCACCTTTGCATTGTTAGCATTGTATAATCATGTCGTATTACACCTGAGACTGCGGTGGAAGAAATCGGAAGAACTTTCAGTAGAAGGAACAGACACAGAGAACGTCTCAAACTCAGCTAACTGGTTTATTTCTCAAACTGCCTTTAAGTACCCACGGAACTTTTTCCCAACCACACTCTACAGATAAACTCCTTTGTTGCAGACATTTCGAACCGGATGGAACACGCGCAAAAGATACAAAACAACCCACACATGAGACGAGGACTTAACAATGGGGCACTGCGGATCATCGCAGTGACCTTGAGAGAGATATGTCCCGAATTATCCTAACAGTCGCGTCAAAGCGCAGACACACACAAAAAAAAAAACAAAAAAAAACACAGGTGGCCTCTAAACCGTGGCGACGCACCCAGACATAAAGAGACCACAAATAGAACACCTTTTTTTCCCTATTTCTTTTCCTTGGGAAAACACACCCAAGTGATCTCGAAACCGCGATCACAAGCACATTAAAAGAAATTTATAGATGTATATACACATACACATTGTCTCTCCCCCCATTTTCTTGCAAACCGAACGCGTTCGTTCAAAGTCTGAGAAACTTTTTGGAGTTGCGTCCAAGTTGCATCGATGCTTGGCTTATGCAGTTTCCAATAGAACTTATTCTTATTGTTTCTTCAATGACCCTCTTAATGTCATTTCGCTCTTTATGCAGAACTTCTGTCTCTGACCAATGCGCATTACAATTATTGCATTCCTCTATGTGCTTTGCTATTTCGGAGTTCGGCGCATGCGCTTACATTTCTCTTGTGTTCTAGTAACCTGTGATTGAGGCATCTTGAAGTTTGTCCCACGTACCTAAATCCACATGTCAACGGAATCTCATATACTACACTCTCTTTGCAAGGAACTGAAGGTTCCCGATGGGGCCTTCTGACAGCCCTTGTGGTCCGACAGAAAGGGCGTCAACCTGCTCATTTTTAAATTTGAAGAAAACACTACGTCCACGCCGAACTTTTTTGCGAGAGCCTTTAGGTTGTGGGAAATCCCGTGGAAATACGGGATTACTGCTATCTTCTTTCTTGCTTCCTTTTCCCGTGGTTCCTTGTTAAATTTCAGTTCTAATTGTCTTTTAATGAATTATTCTTCATACCCTGCAGATTCTAGCCTCCTCCACTGTTCTTTCACAGCACTACTCATAAAATGAGCGGATGATTTACCCAACGCGTTTGTTACTAAGGACTTAACTACCCCTGCTTTAACCGACTTGGCGTGACAACTCTTTCTACTTAACACAGGTTTTCCGGCTTTTTTCCCGTATTCCCAACAAAGACCTTGTTTGACATGTACGCGTAAATCTAGAAACTGCAGGATCCCATTTTCAGGTTTTTCAGTTGTAAACCTAAGCTCCGGAGCTGCTGCTTTTACAATCGATTCCAAACCCGGAGCATCATTCTCTCGAAAAGCGCAAATAAAAGTATCATCCACGTACCTTTTAACAATGCAACCATTCAAGTTATTTTCTTTAAGTGTTTCACTTACGCAACTATCTAAGGTGTTAAGATAGATTTCTGCTAACATCGGAGCCACCGAAGATCCAATGCATACACCATCTCTGAACATATTTCTGCCCATTATATTCAACAACTGTTGCTTGAAGGTACAAATCAAGAAGTGAAAGGAAACTGTCGATGGCGATGCCCGTCCTGGACTGAAAGTTTACCAGGTTTAACTCTAGCACTTGCCGAACTCTTTGCATGAAGCGCACTTTCTCAAGCGAATAGTATAGATCAGGGGTGGCCAGGCCAACCAGGCCTAAGAGCCGCAAACGAAACCACGAAACTTTTAAGAGCCACGGGGGGGAGGGGGGGCAAGTTTAAATTATGTTCAGAGTCTGACTGTACGTAGGAGTGCACAAGGCTGTACGACAGTACGTATGGAGGTACAAGGCTGCCAAACCCCGAGTCGCACTTCATTCTGCCTGAAATCCCTTCTTTTTTTCCTGGGGAAATGCGGGAAGGGGGGGGGGGGGGGGTCCCCTCACGAGGGATCCGCGAGCCGCACTTGGACCAGCAAAGAGCCGCATGCGGCTCGCGAGCCGCGGTTTGGCCACCCCTGGTATAGATCCTTAATGTGCATTGTATTCCATGAAAGCCCTCTAGAACATCAATCAGTGCCTCTGAATTTCTCAGTGAAAGACTCCCCTCCAGTTGAATTACATCCAACCCTCTTTGCAAAAATTTCGAGACGCTACACTGCCACGTTCCGAGTTCGTTGATTACTGTGCGAAAAGGCATATCCTGTTCTTGATATTTCAAAAAAAATTTTAGAATTAACGAAGACCTTGTTTGGTTAACTACTTGTTTTGCCAAATTATCCATCTCATCTTCCTTGAAGATTTCAACAATATTCTTCTCAATTTTCTTAATGTTCCCTTTCCATTCAATGAAGAGTGCGCTGAGGGCTTCGTCTGCCGTTCTTCCGAACACTGTCTCGGGAAGTACACCGAACATACCACTTTTGTCAGTCTGCAGCAGACGCAGCGATCCCCTTTCTAGTTCCTTCGCGGCAGCGCTTATGACACGAAAATCTCTCTTTTCAGTTCGAAAGCTATCATTCATCAGTTTGTCCATTCTATCAACAGCACAATCCACGAACGTGGCTCTTTCATCATGACCCGTCACTTTCGAAATAGTCTGAATTGCGGAAAACACATCTACCCTTGAAGGTTTCACGTTCATGCCGAACTTTGGGCCATTCCCCAGTGTTTGTTCCGTCTTTCTAGAAATGGACACCTCGTATGGATTCACCACGTGCGGTATAGTCAGATTGGACTGATTGTTGAGGTGTGGTAGTCTTCCACATGCTGTCGCCTGATTGTTCCTTTGGATGCTCCTTAACACTGTTCTTCGCTTTGCGCTCCAAAGACTGTCAAAAAGTACCTTCTTTCCTGCGTTCCAGCGTTGGAAGTCCTGATCGTGCTTGTATTGCTGGCCGAAGGATGGTCCAGATGCCCTCGCAGGCCCGTCGTAGTTCTTCAATTCTCTTGGTCGCACTTTGTCTGTATGCCTTGATAATCTTCTTTTTGGCGCTCCATGGGAATCTTGAGGATGATAGATGTTTGAAGAGGTTCGGATCCACATACTGCTTTCTCAAACTGATGCCCAGGAAAGCGACCTCCGCTTCCAATTCAGCCAGACGTCGTCCCAGGTTGTCGAGTACCGTGAATGCTTGAAGGATCAGCGAGGTTGGTTGGGGTACAGCCGGGGGGCCATAGTTGAAGGGAAATAAGCCTGCTTCCGGAACTATTAGTGAAAAGACGGTGAGAGCGCAGGCGAGCTGGTGGTAACTAATCATGTCGTATTACACCTGAGACTGCGGTGGAAGAAATCGGAAGAACTTTCAGTAGAAGGAACAGACACAGAGAACGTCTCAAACTCGGTTAACTGGTTTATTTCTCAAACAGCCTTTAAGCACCCACGGAACTTTTGTATCTTTTGCGCGTGTTCCATCCGGTTCGAAATGTCTGCAACAAAGGAGTTTATCTGTAGAGTGTGGTTGGGAAAAAGTTCCGTGGGTACTTAAAGGCTGTTTGAGAAATAAACCAGTTAGCTGAGTATGAGACGTTCTCTGTGTCTGTTCCTTCTACTGAAAGTTCTTCCGATTTCTTCCACCGCAGTCTCAGGTGTAATACGACATCATTAGCTACCACCAGCTCGCCCGCACTGTCACCGTCTTTTCACTAATAGCATTGCATAGCTCCTTTGGAAAATGTACCTTCTAGCATTTGAGCAGTGCACCAGACTAAGTCTGCTATCCATAAGTGCAGTGACTTTTCTCTGGAATGCCGATCTTGAATTTTAACTCGAGTAACTTGGCTCTAAGTCTCAGCGCTCTTGGATGTGGATAGATCCTTTTTGATCTGGATGGAACATGCCGGAATATACCCTCCATTGGGCTTAGTATTTAGTGCTGCATACCCGAGATATGGTTATAAATACAATGTTAGGTTTGCTAGAAGAGCCCCCAATTGTGTGAATCTCAAAAGGCTAGACTCCAAGGGGCTAGCCTTGATTGCATCAAATGGCACATCATGCATTCTAGTATAACCGTAGAAACAGCAGTAACATGCCAGCTCGCTAATCGGTGTCGATTCCCTCTTTTATGCGAGCAAAAATTTGGGTTTGTACTGACGATTGCCAGCGCGGCTTCAGTCAGTGGTGTGAATTGGTAATTGTTCCGTCCTGTGCCTGTGGAAGACAAAGCTCTTTTTATATTTTATTGGTGCATTGGATTTCGGCTGATTGCGGCAAGTGCATTCATTGTTTTGACTTGATTGTGTTAAGAGGTTGAAATCCACAATCGTTGATTGCTTCGATAATTCATTTTGGGGAATGAGAAGTGAATAAAAATTTCTTTAGCACAGAATTCTGCTTGATTGTGTTAAAATTCAGAACCCTTCATTGCTTCTATAATTTAGCCGGGAAAATAAGAAGCGAACGAAATTCCTTGAGCAGATAGAATGTTTCATTTTTATGTGCACTAAGACTTATAAAAACTCGCTGGTCCTGGGGTCTGCCTTCGAAGAAAGTGTCGAGCTGCAAAATGCATGTTTCGCCACTTTTTGGCATATGGTGCTCACTTGTTTCGTCGTTAAATATATATATTTCTAAACAAGCAAGCCACTATTTGTGCCATTATGCAAAGCGTCAATGGATGCCGCGAGTTTAGCACGGGTGCTCTCTCCTGACATTCTTTTTTAGCAACTTTTGTAATCTTGTAAAATATCTCTCGAATTACGCGTTTTCGTTTCTCCACCTCCTTCACCAATTGAAACTTTTTATCTACGTACCAAAATACTTTCTTCTTTACCTTGGAAGGGATTCGTGATCGACCGGCGACGTACAGAGCTATTTCTGTATCTTAAAAAAAATGGAGCACCCTAGCACGAGCCGACATTTCTGTAGACACCTTTTTTCGGCGTATGCGCTGAATGGTGGTGACAGACGACACATCCAGAAACGCGGCTCGTTGTCGCTTATCACATGTAAGCGAAGTTTGCACGAAACACATAACGCAGTTGAGGCTGAACCGCATGTAAGTGATGCGTCGCTCGATTTCTGGATTTCTAGAAACGTCGCTCATCACCTTCTTGGCTTGCCCCCGCCACTATCATGCGGTTTGCCTCGTCGCGAGAGTGACGGAGCAGCAGCAGAAAGGGTTGCCGTCATTTGTCTCGACACTCGCCAAATGGCTTACATCGCTTAAACGACTGTCGTCGTTGGTCGCTGCCTGAATCAGACGACCCCGTTTGTATCCCCGCCTGGATTCTTCGTCTTCCCCCGTTTTTCCCAGAATGATTGATTGAAATCTTGTCTTTATTGATGAGAAAGGTTTGCCTGCCTATGGTCTGGTGAACCTGAGGCAGGAGGGAGGGGTTTGTGAGGGTTGTAGGGAGAGGGGATTATGATGATGATGTTTAGGCTAGATAAATTGATGGACCTGTGATGTCCTGGTAAAACGTATCAGTGAATCCAGGATTTGCTGTCTGTGCTCTGCCTGTTGTGTGCATCAAGCGCACTGCTTGTCCATTGGTTGACGGGTAGAAGGGTGCTGACGTGATGTGTCTAACGAGACCAGCTTGCAAGAATGTGCGGAATTCTTCAGAGGTCAACTGGGCCCCGTTATCCCAGACTATTGTGTCTGGCATTGCATGCCTTACAAAGAGCTGACGCGAAATGTTTATGAAATACATGTTGTCATGCTCGACACAGGACAACCTCCAGCCAGTTTGAGAACGAGCCCACAACGATGAGGAACGTCTGTCCCTAAAACAGCTCAGCAAAGTCCATATGCAACCTCGACCAGGGTGCTGGAGTTGCATTCCATGCGTCTACTGAGGGACGAGGAGGTGCAGGGCGTTACTCTTGGCAAGCCACGCACTTGATCACATGGTCTTTTATGCTTCTGTCCATCTTGGACCACCCCACATAGCTGCGAGCCAGTGCCTTCATTCGGACGATGCCAGGATGTCCGACATGGAGGGCCTCCAGCACCACCTTCCTGCCTTCTGCGGGAATTACGACCCTGTTCCCCCAAAGTATACATCCTCTGTGAACCGCCAGCTTATGTTGTCGAATCGGCGGTATCGGGACCCCGATACCGCCGGTAGAAGGCATTCCGGCGTACAATCTCCGACGGTTGGCTGAAGGTCTTCGTTTCGGGAGTTGCCAACGCGAGTAGTGACTGTACTAAGTCAAAAGAGGCAGCTCCGTAGACGCTAAAAAAAAAAAAAAAAAAAAAACGAAAAAAAAAAAAAAACGGCACTTTTTCTGGTTGGGTTGGTGATATCGTTTGCCTCGAAGTAGAAGTTCCATCTCGCCTCGTTTGCCTCGAAGTAGAAGTTCCATCTCGCCTCGACTTGTCCAGAAACGCAGGGTTGAATTCGTCTATCTGTCCCAGGGTCGCCATTTCTCGTCGAGGGTAAATGGAGGATGCCCGAAGAAAGGGCGATGTTCACAAACCTTGTGCCTCGCCTGTACGTTCTGATGTGGGGACGTAGAGTGCGGCAGTCCCTATGCAATCCCATCCTCATCACCACATGATAGATCCTGGCCAGTAGATGACGACAGGATAACATGAACTATTTATTGACTCAAGACACAAAGGCTACATAATGAAGACATGACAGCTTCACTGTGTGCTTCGGATTTTACCGCGGTGTGGCGTAATCTAGGATTGCGATCTGCGTCCCAGATGGTGCCACCACTCAACACACAACAGTCACCATGAGCGATCTATTGAAACTGCGGCTATTGCCAGAGCCTTTCTAATAGGACACTGAAGTAAAAATGTCTGTCAAAAAAAATGGGTGCTTACAAGCACTGAGACGTCAGAACTTTTCAGAAGATATCTTTTTTTTTTTGGGGGGGGGGGCGGCGGTGGTTTGTGGGGGGGGAGGGCGGCGAGGGCGTTTTTTCGCCCCTCCCCCGTATCGTTTCCATTAAATTTCTGACCTGTCGGGGGCGGTCGCACCCCCTCTCCCCCCCGTTTCCACGCCACTGTACAAGCAGAACGTGATTACAACCATTGTGTCTGTAGTCGACTGTATACTGGTGGTTGCAACGACTACCATTCACGGCGAGAGCTATTGTAAAATGCGCCTCATACGGCTGTAGCGCTTGCTATGTATCGTATCGATAGTTTCATTGAGTTGCCCCGCAACACAGTAGCCGTCAAAGAAAAGAAAGCATGAGCGGCAGAGAAGGGCTGTGGCCGCACAGTTGGCAGGACTCTTCGTGGTGGTGCATTGACGGCACTTTTTTAACTTTTATGTTCACAAACTCTTTGCATCAGCCTTGCCCGTTCGTGATAGCGATGCACTTTGCGTCTATCTTCATGATGTAGTTTCCACGTTTTGAGTGTACCTTAGGGCCTCCTCGCCGAGTACGGGAAGCATGCCTCCCCCGAGCTCGGCCAGGCAATGATCAGTCGGCAATGGACCCCGAATGCATGCCCACTGAAACGCTGCCACCGGGACATCAGCCTTTGCGGTCCATGGCATATGGATCCCTGCGTTGTTTAAGAGTACTTCACTAACTCATAACTTTACTATGAGTGGCGTCTAAAGCCGATGGTCGAATAATTGCAAGATTCCAGTTACGCCTCAACCGCATATTGAAATTTGTTCTTCCGCGCAATAGCCTTTCGCATCAGAACCTTGTCTGTGGCATATTGGAACTTTCCGCTCGTAGTACATTTTGCCAACGCCGAAATATCCCGTACGTGCTGGTTAAACGTCAGCATCGTAAGTTTGGCACAGTTGTTCAAGTTCACATGCCAAAAACCAGGTAGTTCTGTAGAAAATGTGGTGCACATCACTGCATGTCCGGGCAATTTGTGGCATCCTATGCCTGGGTAGGTGATTTCATGCGGTGGGAAGTCAACCACCAACATGATGCGGGCCCCCGTTCGTATGCCCCCTGATAACCAAATTAGTTGCTTCGTTTAACCACGGGCAACCCAAGGAGTTGTGGCTACTTTTCAATACAGTGCAGTCAAATACAATGAAACGAAACTGTGTGTATGGGCCTTTACGCCGCTGCACTTCCATTTGGACCTTCAGTTTGGGCTTTCTTTCGTACTCGTTCCCACTCGGCTTTCACATCAGTAGATCATAGATGAAGGTTGCTCAAACACAAAAAAGGAGACGAGTTGTTTGGTGTCTTGACTGAATGTCCCTTAAGCAACTTCGACAAAAGGCTGCAAGAAGGAAAATAATTGTAAGGATTGCAAAGGAAAAAAAAAAAAGCTTCGACGCTGACTGCATGCCACGTCGGCGGTGACATTGCACAGGCCTGCCCCGCAGGGGGCACCTGTGAAAGCAGGTGTTTGGAGAGTGGCGCCTCCACGGACCCCGAGCCATGCGGGTTCGCCCGCCCACGTCTGGCTGTGCGTGGCTTTCCCGTGTCTGGGGAAAAGGGCATCCTGGTGGTTGAGCCGAGCCCGGGGTAGGTTTGGACCCTTCGGGGCCAACTGGGCGAGGCAATACACCACTTCGGCCCCCGCTTCTCATAGACGGGAGTCCTGGTATGGCCCGGCCAGGATGATTCAGTCTAGTCGCCACTTCTACTATCCCCTCTCTACTTTCACCCTTGTCTTCTCCTCCTTTTCACTCTTCTCAATTCTCTTCTTTCCTTTTTCAACTTCTCTGGCGGCAAGGGCTAACCTTGGGTGGCGACAGACCCCTTGTCCAGAACCACACTTGGGTATAGTTCCTGGGCAGTGCTAATAGCATAACGTTTCCAGCAAAGCCCTTTTTGTTATGGTGCGTTATCTATTCCCTAGTTGGGCTCCGTGGTGGGCGGCACACCGCAGGTTCCGAACAAACTTCGCCTCTTATGGCCACCCCCAAACCAAAACCCCCAGTTCTTGACGTGCCGCTAAGAGGCATCGTCCCGAACGAACTGTCATAGTAAAAGATAAAGATGATGAAACATTTTCCAGATTCATGGTGATTCACTCCGAGGTCCCTGACAAACCTCTCTCTAAGATGTCACCGTTTCTTGTAGCGAAGGTTCTTGACAGCCAGATTGGTGCTGATTACAAGGCAAAGAAACTGCATTCTGGTGATCTTCTTGTAGAAGTTGCCAAAAAGTCCCAGAGCATTACGCTTCTGAAATTGACATCCCTAGGTGACATACAGGTAACAGTGAGCACACATAGAACCCTCAACACCATTCGAGGGGTGATTTCAGAAGATGATCTTCTTTCCAGTAGTGAAGATGAGATCTTGGAAGGCCTGCGGGCATCTAGAGTAGTGGCGGTCAAACGCATTATGACGAGGCGTGACGTTGCAGAGGTGAGAACTAAACACCTTATCCTGACGTTCGAACGTGACACGCTTCCTGCACTCGTCAAAGCTGGCTACTTGAATTGTCGTGTCAGACCGTACGTCCCGAACCCACAGCGATGCTTCCGTTGCCAGCGTTTTGGTCACGGGTCGCGCAGCTGTCGGGGGAGGGAGACATGTGCAAAGTGTGGGAGCCACGACCATGTGGCCGACGTCTGTGAAGATCCAGTTGCCTGCTCGAACTGCAAGGGTTCTCACCCTGCTTACTCTCGGTCCTGCCCGCTGTGGCGACAAGAAAAGGAGATCCTTACCTTACGAGCAAAAGAGAACCTACCGTACCCTGAAGCAAAACAAAGGTTTTCCTTCATTTCTAAAGGTACCTACTCCGACGCGGTGCGCAGGGGCCCTGCACTACGTACGGACTCCAGGGCTACTCAGTTCTCTCTTGAGGATTTGGCAGGCCCCTCTCAGGCCCCGAAACAACCTGCGGGGAAGCAGGGTGTCCCAGGTAACGCTGGGAGCACACAGACTCCCCAGTCGATTCAGGCACGACCTCCGGCTGACCGGCAGCCTCGTTCCAGTAGCTCTCAAGGTGGAGAGCGAGGCCGTCGTTCCAATCCCTCGGAGGCGGCCCGCCTTGTTTCGGAGCAACAGGGCCCACCTGCTGCTCCATCAACGTCAAAAGACGAAAGTGTGAATGTGGGAGGGTCTCGGCCTGGTACGTCGAAGACTTCTTCGGCGGGGTCTGGCCGTGGCCGGAAACTCGTGGTCCAGGTCTCCGACCACGTCCGAACTGGCAAACCTGCGTCCAAGGTTCAGGATGCAGAGGGAGCTGTTGACATTGCTGACTCTTCAGCTCCTTCCTCGGATCAGGAGGACATGAAATGGCAAACTGCTAAATCAAAACAAAAAGGAAAAAAGCCGGTGGTTCCTCCTTAGTGTGTAGCACATGTAGGATTGCTTTAATTCATTTATGAAATCTTTTATCCTTTAAAATGGACTCTGTAATTCTTCAGTGGAACTGCCGTGGCTTATTCACTAACCTTGCAGATGTTGAGTTCCTTTTAGAAGAGTATAAGGCATCTGCCTTATGCTTGCAGGAAACACACTTAAATACATCTCACACTAACTTTCTGAGACGCTATAGTGTGTTTCGTAAAGGCCGCCCTAGCATGTCCATTTCTTGTGGCGGCGTTGCGGTGGTGCTTCCAAAACATATTCCATGTGCAGAGGTTCCGCTTCAGACGCCACTCGAAGCTATCGCTGTTCGTCTCTTGTTGCATAAAGCCATAACTGTATGTTCAGTGTATTTTCCACCTTCTCTTTCTCTGAAGCGACAAGATCTCGACTCTCTTTTAAGCCAGCTTCCAGAGCCCTTTCTTTTACTCGGTGATTTTAACGCACATAGTACCCTCTGGGGAAGTGATCATACAGATACACGTGGAAAGATAATCGAATCCATATTATTTTCACAGTCATTATGCATTCTTAATACTGGCCATCCTACATATTTTAGTCCTTCATCCTTGTCATCTACATGCATCGATCTTTCTATTGGCAGCGCAGATCTGCTACCCGATTTTTCATGGACTGTTGATCAGAATCCCCATGGAAGTGACCACTTCCCCATTATTTTAAAATGTAACGACACTCCGCAGTCTTCACCTACGCGCCATCCACGCTGGAAGTTTGAAAAAGCAGACTGGAGCCTCTTTAAGCAGTCATCACTCCTGGCCTGTTCTCGCCTCGATCAGCTTTCGATTGATGAGCTCAGCCATCTTTTAACATCTCATATTCTCACTGCAGCGTCCCTCTCAATCCCTCGGTCATCTGGACAGCTCCCGAGACGACCGAAGCCATGGTGGAATGAAGACTGTAAAGAGAGTCGCAAACAGCAAAACAAAGCTTGGAGTGTTCTAAGACGTTATCCAACTCGGGACAACCTGATATCTTTCCGAAAAATGAAAGCCCGTGCTAGGTACATTCGTCGGAAAGCGAAACGCGAGAGCTGGCAAAAATATGCGTCCTCTATCAATAGTAGTACTTCTTCCAAGGAAGTATGGGACAGGATTCAAAAAGTAAATGGCTCATATCATGCTTTCACTATTCCACTTCTTCCCAGAAATGGAAAATGCCCAAGCAATCTTGAAGAGCAGGGCAACATCTTTGGCGAGCATTTTGAATTCATTTCCAGCTCGCAGCATTACTCGCCTGCTTTTCTGCAACATAAAAGGAAAGCTGAAAGTATGGTACTGAAAACATCTGGTGGTGAACGCGAAGCTTATAATGCCCCCTTTACCTTACACGAACTGAACATAGTGCTCCAAAACTGTAAGTCATCGGCTCCTGGTCCAGATGGTATTCATTATTATATGCTTCAACATCTCCATCCTTCCACACTTAATATTGTTTTATACCTTTTTAATCGTATTTGGTTTGAGGGCTACTTTCCATTGGACTGGAGAATGGCAACAATCATACCCATACTCAAGCCCGGTAAGGATCCATCCTGTGCAGCTAGTTATAGGCCTATCGCTTTGACTAGCTGCTTTGGAAAGACTCTTGAACGAATAATTAACAAAAGATTGATGTATTTCCTTGAACTAAATAGACATCTAGATGTGAATCAATGCGGCTATCGTTCATCTCGGTCCACTCTTGACCATTTAGTACGGCTGGAGACAGTCGTGCGTGAGGCCTTCGTTCATAGGCAACATTGCCTATCTGTATTTTTTTACCTCGAAAAAGCCTATGATACAGCCTGGCGTTTTGGTACACTGAGGGACTTGTATGATATGGGTATCCGTGGTCGAATGCTTTGTACCATTGAGAGCTACCTCAGCAGGCGCTCCTTTCGTGTTCAGATAGGAACAGCTTTATCTAAAGTGTTTGTCCAGGAAAATGGCGTCCCTCAGGGAGGCGTTCTTAGTGTCACTTTGTTTATTGTCAAAATGAACTCCCTTGCATTGGCTATCCCCCCATCGGTGCAATATTCACTCTATGTAGACGACCTTCAGATCTCAGTGTCGTCTTGCAATCTGTCACTCTGTGAGCGACGAATTCAGCTAACTATCAATAAGCTATCAACCTTGGCCAATCAAAATGGGTTTAAGTTTTCCTCAGATAAAACAGTTTGTGTGTGCTTTTCTCGGAAACGCGGACTACTTCCAGAACCTGTTCTTGCACTAAACAACTCCACAATTTCTGTGAAGCGTGAGTACAAGTTTCTGGGTCTTACATTTGACAGCAAACTAACCTTTGGTGCCCATATTAAGAATCTAAGATTAAAAGCTTACAAATCACTTAATATTCTTAAAGTCCTGTCCCACCAATCCTGGGGTTCTGACCGGACGTGCCTTTTGAGGATATATCGCTCGATAGTGCGATCACGACTGGACTATGGCAGTATTGTTTACGGTTCAGCTAGGCCTTCCATTCTAAAAATGCTGGATCCTATTCATCATCTTGGATTGCGATTGGCGACGGGTGCCTTTCGCACGTCTCCTGTGCCAAGTCTGTATGCAGAGGCCAACGAGCTGTCTCTTGAGAAGAGAAGATTTTCTCTGGGCTTTATGTATTCCCTGAGAGTCAGGTCCATCTCTGATCACCCTGCGCGAATGGCTGTGGAAGACATGCGCTCTGAGAGGGTGTTTCAAAACAAAGCCACAATTGTGCCTCCCTTCTCTTTGAGATTGAAAAGTGCCAGTGTGAACATGGGACTCGATTGGAAGCCCCCGGTAGTGCAGTCTACTGTTGCGGGAGCACCTTGGGAGCACCCTGTCATTAAGTGTGACCTTTCACTCACGCGATACAAGAAAGCTGATACTCCTAATGGTGTGTTTCTTCAGGAATTCTTGGCACTGCAATGTCAGTATTCCGAATATGTAAGCTTCTACACAGATGGTACAAAGACGGAATCTGCTGCTGGGTGTTCCATGATTGGCCCAACAGTTCAGCTTGTTAGGCGAATCAACTCCTCTGCTTCTATTTTTTCAGCGGAGCTCTATAGTCTGCTTCTTACCATAGGCTTCATACTTGATAAAAAGCTCTCTCGCTCCATCGTATACACAGACTCCCTCAGTGCATTGCATGCACTGTCTTCACTAACACCCCTCAAGCACTTCCTGCTCCTTGAACTGCGAAATAAGGTTGTTGCTGCCTCAAGACAGGGATACGAGATTGTATTTTGCTGGATTCCCAGCCACGTGGGCATTCCGGGCAATGAGGCAGCAGATCGCGCAGCAAGTACTTGTGTAAAACGAACAGTTGACCTCCACAGCATTCCTTATACAGACTACAAAGGCCTTCTCAGGCATCACGTTAAGTGCAAATGGCAGGCTGAATGGGACCAAGAAATTGGCAACAAGTTGCACATGATCAAACCTCTTTTGAGCGAATGGCAGAGTGCACGCCACCAGGAACGCTTTTTTGAGGTTGTCCTTTGCCGGCTCAGGATTGGTCACATTCATCTGACTCATGGCTACCTCCTTCGTGGGGAAGATGCCCCCACTTGTGAGCAGTGTGACAATGCCTTAAGCATTCTTCATATTCTAGTTGAATGTCCTGCTTATCATGAAGAACGGCTTTTGTATTTTTCGCAGCTGTATCAAGAACAAGTCCCACTACACCCAGCTCTGCTCTTAAGTGATGATTCTCTTGTGACACATACTAATGTTTTCAAATTTTTAGATAGTATCGGCCTTCTACACCGATTGTAGCTTTCTTAACCTACAGATCATGCCCATCACCCTTTTACCTTTTGGTACCCCATTACCATCTTTTATCTAATCACTGGCTACTAAAGCCTTTTTTTTTCTCTCCAAACCTTTTCCAGCAATAGTCTCGTTTTTGGCGCTCTATGGCCTTAGTAGCTTTTGCGCCATAAACACCAAATCAACCAACCAATCAACCAATTGCACAGGCCTGTACACATGCAACGGTGTGCAAGGCAAATTTTTTTTTGTTCTTTAAGGGTGCGGTTCTTACACGTGTTTATAAGGTAATGACTTTCCCTTTTACTTAGCTGAGTGTGTAAAAGTCGCTGCATTTTTTTATGACGCCATCATTTCTTTAGTTTTGCATGCTGCTACATGAAATACTTAATGCAGTGTAAGTTTTTGTACACTTGGAACCAAAAATATACCCTACTGAAAAAAAAACCATATGAATTTTCCATACGGGTCTTCATATAGCGTTATGGGATACGGGTCATATGGTTGGTACGGGTCATACGGTTGGTACGGTTCGTATGGGTCATATGGTTGATACGGGTTGGTACGGTTTGTACGGTCCATGTGGTTTGTACGTTCCATATGGCTTGTATGGTTTATATGGTTGTTATGGGATGATATTGTTTATGCAGTTTAAATCGTTGATATGATCTATAGGCCAACGCACTATTTACCAACAAGCCCTCACGAGGTGTGGGCAATTTTTTTTCCACACGAGGTGCAGGCAATGCGCGTGCGCAAGAACGGTATTTACGTGACGTAAAGTGTCTGCACATGCGCCCTAACAGTAGCAGCGCCACCGTAGCGACGTGACGTCAGGGCCGCGTCCTGCTGTATATCGGTCGTATTAACCACAAGGTTCACTCGTCAGTGAAACATGAGGTTCAGCAGGGAAACACTTTCCTTTTAAAGCCTATGCAAGATAGCAGAAAGTGCATGCACAGAGAAATGCTCGAACTTCGAGAAATATTGAACATGCTTTCCACCCGCAGGTTCGTTTATTTGTCCTCCAGTCTCAGGCTTTGAAGCAGCTCGTGCATGTTAATGATGCATTTCCTTGAGGCGAGCTGCATCTGCTTTCCCAGTTGGTCACAGGCTGACTCACCAGCGACGGGCGTCTGAAAGTAATTTAAACAAAACCGACAGTCACATTACATGTTCTCGTAAAATAGTTTGTACAGTACCTATTTAGTCACTAAACCCCTTTTCAAAAGTCCGTCAAGCAACATTGGCGGTCAGCGCTGCTTGCTCATGAAGTGCGTAATTGGATCTGAGTCTCGCTGAACGCTGACGCAGGGCTCGCTTTCAGTATATGCTTAGAGTGTGTGAGCAAGCAATGGCGGACAGGCGTTCGCACTGATTTTAGAAAAGGGTGTATAGACTTAATTTTTATGACTGACTTAATATTTAAAATCATCTAGCATCTCCAATTTTCACATTTTGAAAACAATCACAAACATTTATTGAGGCAATATATCACCGCATGACGGGAAATACATAGCATACAACTCCCAATTGCAAAATGTCCTGGCAGCGAAATAACTCCCAAACCCCAATTGTTTCAGTTTCATAAAATAATGAGAGCATAAAAATAGACTCACATGCTGTATTGCATTTATCTAGCATTCATAAGAATAGTTCTTTCTGGCACTGAAAGTTGAGGCATCAAAGTATGTGCCAGAAAACTGAGGAAGAGGAGGATACGAGAGCGCACGGGGAAGTCAGAACGTCAATTTCTGATTGGAATAAATAGTAGGTAGACCTTCCGTTAGACTGAGTGGGTAACCCGGGGAATTCATTGTTCGTGAGGACATTTTTCCATTCACCCCATGCTGCTCTTGAAAGAAGAAACTCCTCTCCCTTAACCACAGTTATTAAGCACTTCTCATAGACCATACACAGAAGGTTGGCAATGCCAGCACAAGCTCATGCCTTCACTTTGAGCATGGATAAGCATACATAACTAAATCTGAGACACCGGAAGAAGAAAAAAGGGCACAAAAAAGAGGACGACACATATAATGTCTTGAACACAGCTGCAGGTTCATTCTAAAACCACACCATTTTTTAGGGGTACACAGCAGACAACGCCAAGAACCCTCACACCAAGTCACACCCCCAGATTGTCAGCAAGGGCGAAAAAAGAACTGCCCACAATGCTCCCACACTTGCCAAAGTCAACCCACCGACTAACAAGTAAAAAAAAAAATGCAGCTGTGGTTGAGACGTGTTGTGTTTGTCGTTGTCTTTTTCGCGTCCTTCTTCCGGTGTCTCAGGTTTAGTTATGTATGCAATTCACCAGCCTTGCCTGCACATTTACTCTTCTCTCAATTAAGCATACGCCTGCAATTCGTAATATCTGATCTATGGAAAGTCTCTGTTCCACCAAGCCTTTTCCATTGTCAAATGAACGGGCAATATTTATAAAAACCTTCTTTCATTACATTGTTTCAGAGAACAATTGTTATTTTTTAATTAGGATCAACTGATCAAATTAGAATAATTGCCAAATAATGGCAAATTCACACAATACATCGAACTGCGATTTTCATCCGTGCACCATTTGTCAAGTTACCATCATGTAGGCTATTCCTGCGACTTGTCCCTCGTCCGCGGACAACCATAGTGAAAGGGCAGAGCGCATTTTTAATCGCAGATTTTTGGCAAGTGAGTAACTGGAAAAGCGTTTTTACGGTAGAGTAGCAACAGCTCACCAATATTTTTGTTTTAAAAATCAGCCAAAGAAAGAGAGTGGATCATTGTTTTGTCGCGCCACTCTCAAATCTCCACGCGTGAAAGAAGCTGCAAGAACTTTGCCCGGCTGACACGCCGCAGGTTTTGGTACTCCTCCGGGTTGGTGTCACGAAGCTTGTCAAAACTCGCCTAGCACGCTGCAATCTTTCCTGCACATCCACTCAGTTTTCTTTCCAGCAAGACATTTCTTTTGGCTTGCGCTGAAGAGTGGTGCACAAGCGAGCAGTGTGTAAGGGCATTTCTATATGCCCCTCCGCGACCCCAGGACTTCATCGCTATGATGCTGAAGCCTGCTGAAGCAGGATCATACTCGTGTCATGTCGTTAGTAAAGTAAGTGACACTTCGCGCTAAGCCTGCCACTATGTTTTGTCTCACTTGGTATGTAAGAGCGGCACACAAAGATTCCTTTTTATGATAGCACCGTGATCCTAGTCGCAAACTTCACTTCAGCTCTTGGAAAAAAAGTGCCACACTGCGATGTTGGCGTTTTCCAAAATTGCAGGGCTGCGAATAGGTACAGTATGTCCTCGCTGTCGCCTGGTCGTCGTCTTTGTGTGGATGCGCTTGGGGGACTAACGCTCCGTGGACGACTTGTCACGTGATAAACCCATCCGCGGATTAGCACGTCGTGTAAATCAGCCATAAGTGGACTGCGGACTCTGCACTCACTTAACATTTCTGCTGACGTTGGTTGCACGTCATGAAAGTGTGTTTCGTATCCAAATATATATTCTCGAAGAAACGAGGAAACTACATAATGATGTCGCACATTATTCACCTTAACCACTTAACCGGTTTTTGTTTTCAGTTTTTGTCCCTAAATTTGTTTTTCCTTTTTTAAAGCCTGTGTGGCTTGGGCCGCACGTGCCTCCACAATCGGTCGCCATTCTTAAAAACGTGTACAATAAAAAAATGCGTGCTTCCATCTCTCAGCTGCACCGGAAACTAAGCTCGGAACGGGCCTGGGACTTCCGAAACAGCCGAGGGGCAAGGTGGGGTGCCGGACGTACTACACTCTTCCTAACCGCCTAGGGGACGGCTCTAGGTGGATGAGCTAGGCTTGTTTAAAACGGTTAAAGGACACATGCAAAAGAAACATTTTTTTTAAACAGCCGGGTTAGGAAAGGGAAGTATTAAAGCAAATTTACAACGAAAAAGAATTTTTTTTAGAGCTATGTTTACGGCGCTAAAAAATTTGTAGTTGGCGCCCGCGGGCGCCGCGGAGAAGTGGCCCATATTTATCACGTGATTGGCCACTATTTGTCACATGGTACTTGCACTCTTTCGGATGCTTTGTATGGTCTCGAAAAGTTACTTATTCATCTTCGTTTGAAGTGCAACAAAAAACGAAGATTAATAAGTTACTTTTAGAGCGCAAAGGAAGCTCCTGAAAAAGCGCAAGCAGACGTGAAAAACCTGTGCACCGGTAAGATGACGGCGGCGGCACCCCAGAGTACACGAACTTGCACGGCGACGGCGGCGCCGCCGTGGACAAACGCATTGGAGCGGCAGCGCACAGTTCTCAGCATGCGGCGGCGGCGGCGTGATTTTGCGGCTTCGGCGACACAGCGCGGTGGTGCACAGGTCTAACACGTGACCAGCGGCGGCTTTTACGGGTGCCAACTACAAAATCGTTTTGCGCCATAAATATAGCTCTAAAAATTGTATTTTTCGTTGTAAACTCGTTTTACAACAATCTTTTTCCATGTAGGTTGTTTTAAAAAGATGTTTTTTTTTTCCTTTCATGTGTATATTAAGGGTTTAAGAAGCTCCAGTACCTTCCATGTCATTGAATCTTATGTAGTAGTATACGATTCTAAGTTGCAAGACTAGGTTACACAAAGTAACAAGAAAGAGAAAGACAGGACGTCATATCGTTTCATATTCCCATTTCTTCAGTCCCGCATTAAAAGGTTTTCATAATAACACTTACAGTTGTATTTTATCTACACTTCTCTTTCTCACAATGTCCTCTCTACGAAATGGACCAGCAAAATAAACCTCCCCCCCCCCCCCCCCCCGCCGCAAACATACACACAACGCACAATAGAAATTTCTGGAAACAATATTCCAATAATGTATTGGGCATCTGAACCAAGCGGAAGAAAAATTTTTGGTCCGAGGAAATAAAGGGTTACGAAACTGACGAACATGGCAGTAGCATATTTTTCACTTTTGCACGTGTTGAAGAACCATTGATTTTTATTAGAAAGCTAGAAAAGCCAAAGGCTATCAGGTTGCTCACCGACAGCAATTATAAGGAAAGGGGGGTGGGGGCATTATTGTGAAGGCATCTGGTCTCCAACGCTTTTGCCTTTCTGAAAATCGGAAGTAAGAATTTTGATGAAAAATAACCCCAACTGTTGCCACAAAACATTCTTTCATTCCATTCTCATATTAAAAGAGTTGGTATGAGAAACTTTGCCGGGCTGACACGGTGCAGATTCAGGTATTCATCTGCGTCGAGAAGCTCCTGCCAAATCGTGTCTAGTACGACGCAAGCGCTTTGCACCTCCACTGAACCATTCAGCCAGCAAAACCTTTCTTGTAGAGGTGTCGCGAACCGGCCGAGGTTCGAGTTCAACCAGGTTCGACTTTTTCTAACTTTTGCGGAAAGTTAGAAAACGGTTCGACTGAAGTTCGACTGCTATTCGCATGCGCGACATGCAGGCCAGTTGGCTTCGGATTTGATGGTGATGTCTAAGGGATGAATTAAGTTCAGCACCGATTGGTTATTCCAGTTAATACAGTACAAAAAATTAAGTTATTAACTTCTTCAGTGGTGAGAGTTAGTTTCTTTTATTTGCAACTGTTTATAAAATTAAAATGACCCTTTGCGTGAAAAAAATTCTGCGGACCCAGCCATGCTGGTATCACGGTCTTGCCACGTTGTTCACAAAGTCGAACAAGTCTAACCTGATTAAAAGTTTCCAAGGATTGTCGAACCGACTCGACCCAGTCAGCCCCGAATGTCCGACCTAAAAATCCGGTTTGACAAAAGTTCGCGGCACCCCTACTTTCTTGTGGCTGTGGTGTACTGAAGGCGCGAGCACGGAGCGAGTGAAGGCGTCTCCAAATGCCCCATGGCGAGCCCAGGACTTCGTCGCCTCTACGCCAAAGCCTCCTCGAGTAGGACTATGCTAGTGTTTTTGTCATGACTTCGTTTAGTAACGCTAATGGTGCTTCGCACTAAGCCTATCATGGTGTTATGTCGCCCTCTGCACGTAACAGCGGCGCAGAGTTCGTTTTCTAAAGCAGAAAATGTTGATTTCAATCTGGGACAACTGTGCCACACTGTGATCGTACAATGTTAGAGTTTCTCAGCAGTGTGGGGCCGCGAACATGTTTGGGACGTCCTGCCTATCGTTTGTGAGTGTGCTCCTTTATGTGGATCAGTCCGTCGTATGAATCAGTCATCAATGAAGAGTGCTGTTCATTTTGAACTTGATATAAATTAACTGAGCTGCACCATATTGTAGGACGGCTAACCCGTCTAAAACTCATTGATATGTTTGTGTTAGCTTTGAAACTGGCATGTAAGTGCCAGTGCACGAGGCCGGTGCAGCACTTGTAAGCAAACGGCAATATAGCCCTGAAATGAGAGGTGCTTGGAAGTCAATTCTTGGCCGCTCCGCAGAAAACTATCTCAAACCTGCCTTCTTCATAAAGTCGAATATCATTGCCCCGACCTCAAGAAGTCTTTGTTATCACCTCCGGAATGAACATCATCTCGCCTCATCATCTCGTATTTCCAGTTCCACAAACACATTCATCAGTCTTTCCTTTCTCAAGCCATCTGCGACTGGAACGGCCTACCTTCCACCATCGTAATCCCAGAAGTATTTCTAGCAAACTTACGGATACATTTTCCTTGTTTTAAGTATTTTATTACCAGTATGTATGATTAATAAGTTTCCTTTTCTTGTTTGTCTTGATTTGTATAACGTGTATACATCCCCCCTTCTGCAATTCTCTAACCGGGCCCTTAAGGTGAAGATAAATTAAATGAAATGATTGGCAACACAGCACTCACTCGTGGCACCTGTCTCTCGCATTCGCACAATAAAGGCTGAACCGCATGTAAGCCGTTTAGCAAGCAACGAGACGAGCAACTGAGTCTTGTCACTGTCGCTCGGTTTTTGGATTTCTAGAAAATGTTGCTCAATGACTTGATCGCTTGCTCCCGTCGCTTTCAAGCGATTTACATTGTCACGAGACTGACTGAATGATAGCAAAAAGTTTGCCATCGTTTGTCTCGTCGCTCGCTCAATTACTTACACGCAATTTACACTTTATGGCTGTTGGCGCTTGCAAAAATGTAAAGCGCGAATTTTATTAAAGGCTTTGTTCTTGCCGACTCTCAGACTGCTGCGAAAACTTTGGGTTCCAGTGAAATAAGAACACATGATTTCTCATTTTGCTTATGAATTGAGGAGGAAAGCTGAGGAGGAAGTAGCTTGAAAATCAGCTCTTGATTTCCTCAAGAAAGTTATATGGAACATCTTTTTTCAGTTTTCTTTGGCACTACTCAATACGCGTTTTTTTTTCTCCCGACCTTCACAATGATGTATTGCCAGAGGGTTAGTAAATGAGCGCTACATATACAGCACTTTGTATAAAAAGTCCGTGCCACAGTCGAAAAAAAAACTCCTTATACTCTTCGCAAGCAACGTCACCAATACAGACGCTACTTCAAAAGGCGCAAGTTACGCAATATTTCGAGTTGTTTCCAAGGACGAAAATCGAACTTGGATCCGACCTCCCACAGTGGGAACAAACGGGGTGCAAATACGAGCCCTAAGACGCAAACTGGTACCTTTAGCAGTCATGGGGTCCCCACAACACACCGCCTAGCTAGGTGGTACCAAGCCGCCACCCGATTTGCAGAACTCAAGTCTTGAACACCGATCTACGAGATAAAGTTCCCTGATCACTCACGAAGTGCCTCGCTCGGCGCCCCACGCCCCCGTGGGACCTTGCCTCTGGGTCCGTTCCCGCCATTTGACTGCTCGCTCAGTGACAGGTCGGTTCAGGTACTTCTTTGGAAAAGGCTTGAGGGTCATCCAATGCGCAAAGAATGCGTGCGACAAGGAACCGCACACGTTCAATTTTACGCTTCCTGCGCACACAAGAACACGCCATCAACGCTCCGAAAATAAAAGTCTGGAAAACTATTCACGAAGTAGATTAAAACAAACAGCCATGGGCACGCCGGCACCTGGGACACTTTTTGTTTTCCCAAGAACGTTCTTCGATATTTTTTTCGAAAGCCTAAAGGCCTGAAACCGCCCAAAATACGGTGGCCCGAGAGTTTTGCAGCTTGCTTTGCTTTTGATTTTGGTTACAATGGCAATGGCGATGCGGCGGCGTTCGCTGGTTTGACGACAGGTGTTACAACGACACTCATTTGACGCAACGTAAATGTTCCTGCTTTAATTGACCTACATTATAACTTTTAAACATAAATAAAGACTGTTTTAACATTTATATATTTATTTGTAATAAAGTATGTTGGAGTTAATTGTGTACTAAACTAAAGCTTTGCCTGGCTCAGCCTCGTTTTATTCTAACGTGGCGGCGACAATCGTTCTCTGTGCCGCGCTCGACCTATTGGCTGTGCATTGGTTGTCCTCTTATCCACCTTCTGCGATCCGCATCAGCGGCAAGCGTGCTGTCTAAGTATTGTGTGCCCGCCGGAAAGAATATCCAGTCTCCTCGGAAGCAAGGCTGCAACTAGGGCTGCTCAGATCGTGGCTCGGACGTTGTCGACACCCACAAACCGCGTCCGCGAGCCTCACGTCGTTTGCTTGGTTCCTGCACGTTTCCGGCGTCGGATTCCTCAGCCTGGCCTCAGCCCTACATGACCTAGCTGGTGAAAGACAATCTACGGCAACGCGTTGTCTTTGGAACGCGATTACTGCGATCAGTGGCTCTTAAAAACTCGGCAGCCCCCCTTCAGTGGTGAGCTCTTCGATGTGAATGCCGTTACCTTCACAGTGTCCCGACTCTCCGAATGGTCATTCTACAGGCGACGCTGCGAGACACGAGCCTTCTGTGTTGCTTGAACTCTCAGTGTGGTTCTCAAGATGGGCACTTGGTCTCGAATAAACTGCTGCACCTGTAGTCACTCTCGAGAATCATCCCACGACAGTTCTAGCGGTACGTAAAACGTGGATGCAGGATTCGGTTTATGGCGGTCACCTTGTCGATTAATACAGTGGAGAACACTGCTTACAGAAAGAATCATTCTAAGAAGTGTAGAGCTGTGTTGGTCCTGGTACCTTTCCGATTACCCTTTTGGCGACGCCGTAACCTGGAGTTGGAACCTCCCACAAGCATGGCAGGGAGCTGTTATGCTGCGAGTTCTGCCCCGCCTTCCGTGAAAGCTGAGTCCTACGGCTTGCCCAGCGAGCCACTGGTGCTCATTAACGCGAATCAATTGTGTGCATACTAGAAGTCTTGAAGTTGAGTCGCTCAGAGTGCAGTACATACCATGGAACTATTTCCAGTGGCCCAAGTGCTGGACAGTTCCATGAGACAGTGTGCCCACTCCAATTGAACTCAACATATTAATTAATCGTAATAATGCCTTCCTGCAATCAACTCCACTGCTGTTACTGACAACCGGATGTTGGTGCCGCTTATCAGGTGACCCCAGAAAACACGAGGGTTCGCAGAACAACATCGAGAAGGTCTGCAATAAACATCCAGCTACATTTCTTCTCAAAGCATGTCAACAATTTTGTCCAAAACGTGTGGAACGTTGAATTTTGTAATTTGCATGCCTAGTTGAACAGGCCATAACACACGTAGGTGCCTTTTATAGCCCTGGTCCTGCAACACCTAGAGTACTGCAGCTTCATACAAGACTCCTATGAGGTTTATCTTGTAAGTCAGTTGAAAGTGTTCACCAAAGGGCAACTACGTATGTTAAAACTCCTTTACCTTGTAGTATATTGTGCTTGTGTCCTGTGTCTTATCTATATGTGGTATATACTGGATGCCATATTTGAGGTGACTGCTCGTAATGCATGCACGGGAGGCGAAGGAGAAATTATCTTCTCAACGGGGCTCTCCTTTGTGTGTTCCAGACTCGCCCAGACGTTGCTATTCTCCCTCTAGAAGACTAACCTGTCAATCAAAATTCGTACCAGAGCACCTTTCCTCTCTCGATCCTCGATGGTGGCGCGAAATGGATGATGCGACGTCAGTGCAAGGCATGTAGGCATGTTGGAAGCTTGCCAACAGTGCATGCTCAGCAGCAGCGAGCTCAGCTATGACCGCTAGTGAATAACACCTATTGCATATTATCAGCATCCCTTCTGTCATTCTTATTAGTCTCCTGCCGTCACTGAACATGCCGACGTTCCCATGCACTTCGCTTTATGCCTTGTGAGTTTTCTGGCTTCCAGTAATTGTGTAATATAATAATTAGTAATTTCAAAATAAAGTGCATATTTTCATCCGCCTTAGATTACTTTTTTTCACTCGCTTTCAATTTTGTATTTAGCTGCTGCTTTAGGATTTTTGATGAAGCTTATTTCTCATTTATATTTATTTATATATTTACCGGCCTTCCAGACAACAACAGATTCCCAATTCTTAGCCAAAACTTCTGGTTGTAGGCCGATGAAAATATCGATGGGTCGTAGCTTGGGTGGGCGACCTTGTCCTGCTTCTCCTTCCCGGTGAAGTGTTTGCTGTTTATTTTGGTTTGCTATAGGTGTCCTTGTTCCATTGTCGCTAGAAAACTTTAATTGTATTATTCGTCAGCAGCTTATAGCGAAACGTGAACTGCCAGGTGAGAAACGATTCTTACTTGCATTTACGTACAAGTCGCACCCAGCCCCAGGTCGCGAGGTGCACTGCCTTGCACAGCTTCGAAGTGAAGCTGGGAAAGCCATAAAACATTGAGCCATGCTAATTTTTGTATGTAGTGTTTCATCCAACAACGCAGCAACTGTTCTGGCTTTTTTATTGCGGAATAGCTACCTCCAAAAAACTAAAGCGCTAATCCACTACTACCGCTGCCGCTGATATGTACAACCAACACAGCGACTGCAGAAACTTCCCGATTAAACTGACATGTTTGCCCCTAGAGGTTCCCTCTCTGGTGGGGGCTTGTACATATTACATCTGCTCGGTTCCTTATGTATCCGCCATCCCTAATGTGACAATATTCAAAAATATTTTAAACCTAAAAGTACAGAGAGATTCGCCGGTAAAAGAGATTTAAGCGGCGACATTGCTGCAATTTCTCTCGGTTGTAACTGACTGCTTTTGTCAAAACTGCTCTGCTGGCTCCCCAGTCTAAACTATGCCCACGACATGGCATATTGGTGTGATATTGATGTTTTAGATGAATGAAAAACGTGCCCCCAGTAAACTACCAAGGTTCTGCTACTGTAGCCAAAATACTATATGGGTCATATGGTTCTCTATGGCATTAATATAAAGAGCCCTATGTGTAGATAGAGTTCATACCGGTTATAATGCCACGACTGTCGCCGACGAAATACGCTCGTGGCGGAATGGTTATCGTCTTTGGCTCCTACGCAAAGGGCTCGAGGTTCGATGCCTGGGAGTGTACGCGCCCTTTCGTTATATCTGTAACTGTTCAGTTTTAGTAAATTCGAGAACCTCGTTGCTTATTCGAAGTTAGAATGTTCTACGCACAGAACCTTCTATGCCAATTTTCCCAGACCGCAAACATGCTTTTTCAATTGAGTAATTTCTCTCCGCCTTGGGCAGTGTCCGACTTGCATAGGCGATGACTCGCTCGGTGCCTTCTTGCCCTTAAACCAGTACCGCCCCAAGCCCTGCATTACTAGCTTCTGTGTGAATCTCGGTTTCTGCATCCAGATCAAAGCGTCCAAGAACAGGAAAAGTCTGGAGTATTCGCTTCAGCCTGCGAATGCCTGCTGCTACTCCTCGGCCCATTCAAACATCTCGGCATCATTCGTAAGGTTTTTGAGCGGTGCAGAAAACCTTCCGAAATCCCGAACAAACGTCGATAGTAGGCGCAAAGTCCAAAGAATCTCCGCACGGCCTTCTTGTCTGTCGGCGCTGGAAATCCTGCGACGGCACGAGTTTTCTCGGGGCCTGGGCAGAGGCCTTTGTTACTAACCATGTGCCCTAGGAACATCAACTTCTCAGAGGAGAATCGACACTCTGACGGCTTGAATGCGAGTCTGGCGCTTGGCTTGGAGAACAACTTGGAGTCGCCGCAAGTGCTCGTCGAAGTGGCTTGAAAACACTATGACGTCGTCAAGGTCGACAAGACAGCTCTGCCACTTCAGTCTTGCCAGTATGGTGTCCATGACACGCTGGAAAGTTGCTGGCGCCGTGCATGGTCCGAAGGGCATTACCTTGAACTCCTACAGTTCATCCGGCGTGACGAAGGCTATCTTCTCTCGGTCCTGTTCGTCAACTTCGTTCTGCTAGTAGCCGCTCTTCAAGTCCATCGACGAAAATACCGAGAGTGGTGCAGCCGGTCTAGCGTTTGGTTGATGCAAGGAAGTAGATAGATATCTCTTCGTCACTGCGTTCAGCTGCGGATAGTCCCCGCAGAACGTAAGCGTTCCGTCCTTATCCAGTACTACTGGAGAGGCCCACGGACCGCTTGAGGGCTGAATTATGTCGTCGTTCAGCGTTTCTTGTACTTGATCCTGAAGGACCCCCCTTTCTTTTATGGCGACTCAGTATTGTGATCGATGCACACGGAGCACGTCATCCTCGGTAATGATGCAGTGCTTCTCAACGGTGGTTTTGCTCACCTTCGACGAGGTCGCAAAGCAATCCCGGTATTCGGCGAGGAGCTTAATCAACCGCCGTCGTTTCGGGTCCGGATGCTCGGGTCAATGTCGAGCTGTGCAGGCGATATACTGCCTCGCTGAGGTGACGAGGACTCTTCAGTTCTTGCGGCGATTTTGGCTTAGTTCCGTAGTTCCTCGACTTGGCCCACGGTGATATTTTTCGGGGGGTGTTGCGTTTCCTGTCGAAAGATCGTCATGAGGACCCCAGTGCGCCCATACTGAAGTTCAGTTTTTTCTCCTGTGATGCCTATTCTTTTTCCCAGGAGCAATTGAATGTTGCCTTCCGGGACAACTTCTCCGCATGTAGCTCAATTTGTTACGACTGGTACAACAACATGATTGTGGCTGCAGGTTCACGAAGTCGGCAGATACTCGGACGGTGGCTGACGTTGTTTGCGGTCTTTCTGGAGGCGGAGCAGGTGTCCGCAGCGTCAATCTGTTCTCTCCAAGGTCGATGATGGTACCGTATTCAACCTAAGTCCACGCCGAGAATGACGTCTCTGGCACAGTCTTGTAGAACGACGAATTTTACAAAACACGTCTCGCCGTGAATTTTGACGCGAGCAGTGCACCTTCTGAAAGGCGTGATGTGTCCTCGAGCGGTTCGTATCTGTGACCCATCCCACAGCATCGTCCCTTTTGAAGGCGTTGAGAGAGTCTCCCACTCAAAACTGAGTAGCCTGCTCCGGTGTCCACAAGTGCTGCTGCATCGTGGCCCTCAATACCGTTTAGGTTGTTGCACACTGTTGCAGGAGCGTCATTGCGATATGGGTGGCTTCGGGAGAATGGATATGCTCCGGCGTTCTTGGAGGCTCTTGACTTCGATCGGTCGTCTTCGGCAACGCCACCTCCAGGCGTTGCCGCAGTTAGTTTTCCTGGCTCCGGAAGTAGATCTTGAGTGGGGGGTTGAAGTCAAGCATTTTGTTTTTATATATTTTATTATAGGAGGCAAGGGCTGCAGCCGAATTTCTGTCGTTTTATTTTTACTTACCGTTTATTAAAAAAATCAAATATGATTTGCATGAAGTTCCTTACTTAGCGTGTGCAATCGCTTTTCCTTCCTGCTTTAGAGCAACAGTAGGGAGTTTTAGTGGCTCGTACGCAATTCAGTCGTGGGTCGGAAATGCACACGCGTAGAATACAATACTATCGCTTTTTTGCGCATGCACTTTTCGACCCTCAAAGGTTTTACGTACAATTCACCGAAACTCACTGATATCGCAAAAACACTTACGCGTGGTGCATCAGAAAATTTCAAATTTCCTACGGGGATACACAGCATTGCAAAATTGAGTTCGCGGAAAATCACGTTTATTATTCTTCAAATGTTCATCGAAAATGACATCCACGCTATGAAATGAACGAGTAAACCCAGATAATTACATATATACAATGACATCTAAATACATATTTTGAAAATCTGCACAAAAGCGTGATGAAGGAAACAGATCCGTATGTAGGCCCCAAAGCCACGTGCGTTGATCGTCTCAAGGAAGCCCAAAGGTAGCCGATCGCTTGGCGATCCTGGAGACAAAATTCTTGATGCTGTCGTAAAAGGTTGAGCTCGACGTTCTTCCTTTTTGAATGTGCAAAATGAAAAGGCGCGATAGCCTCTCCTGACACATGCTGCTGCATAGATGCGTTTTAATTCGGCGTAAGGCACTAAACGAGCGCTCCCCCGAAGCGACAGATGCAGGCTCAGAATGGCGAAGTTTCATATATTTTACGGCTTGGTCCAGGAGGTCTGTAGTGCCCTCAATATGGTGTACATTTTGAGGGAATCAAGGTTGCATAAAAGAGTCGGCAAAAGTAAAGACTGCCCAGAGTGAGGCTAGGTCAAAATCACATGAATGCACCTCCTACGGCCTCTTTCAGGTCATCTGCTGTGAACTGTCTTCCCCCGTCAGCGTTAGTCAAAATGCTCGCTAGTTCTACACCCCCCCCCCCCCCATGCTTCATACCAGGCTATTCAAACCCCCGTTAAGTTTCACTCAGAATGAAGTCTATAGCCGCAAAGTACCCCTTCTGTAACGCTGCCTTGCAATCCAGTACAACTGGTAAAGAAGGTTTGTTGCTCATTTTGAGCATTTTTGGCGGTTTTGTCGGCTTTGCGTTGCGCGGGTCCTTCAAACCTAGCCGCATTGCAGTTCAGCTCCCGCAGTCCCACAACTCTTCAAACGCGAAATCAGACCGCAGATGGGACATAGCCTCGCAGAGTCTCTGTAGCCTCTTTGATACCTGCGGCGCGAAATGTTTAACGTTGCAGTACCCTCGCACGCTCTTCGCATGGACCGAACATAGCTATAGAAATGTTTATTCCTAGCAGTGTTTCAAACATTTTCAGAAGCCTCTCATAACCCTTCAAAATGGCCGTGCTGTTGTCTGTAATCGAATATTCTGATTGTAGCAGCTCGTTCGGTGTCCCCTGAACTCGGTTTTCAGCGAACCTTGTAATTGAATTCATTCTGACAGTCCACCTTGTTGGGCAAAGCGGAAGAAGGTTATTTGGAGTTGATCCGGCCTCTTCTGCCGCCTCGCTGTCTGGAGGAATTACAAGAGATGAATAAACAGCCTGGCGTTTCTTCGAAGTCGGACTGGGGGGGCTCAGCCCCGTCATGAGAAGTCTTGAGGAGAATCTGGACCCCCCTGCCCCTCCCCCCCCTCCCCCCCCGGTTCCGGAGTCCCTGGGATACAGGCTCTGTCGGCGGGGTCATGGCACTGGAGACGCTGAACGTCTTGTTAATGGTGAGCGGAATTCACAACGGAGAGGCGGTGCTGAGGATGGCTAACATCGGAGGTACTTTTCGATGTTGTGAGGGTGTTTGCCGTACCTCGGGCGTGGTCGTCCAGGTCGAACCCACGCAGCCCAAGTCGGCAGTAGGAGCATCCACGATAGATGTGGTTGGCTTCCTTGCAGAGGTAGCAGAGCGGGCGTTGGTCGGCTGTTCGCCACGGGTCAGTCTTTCTTGACAAAGCTTGTTCTCAGCGGACGCGCGCCCGAAATTCCTGGCGTCGGGGATACCGCGTGGCGAGGGGGCTTCACGTCGGGGGGCTGCCATGTACGGACGCGGAGGTTTTGGTGTTCGGTGGATCACTGCGGCGTAACTAATTGATCAGTGATCTCCTCTTGCGCTGATACGGTGACAGCAGCCTCAGGCTGGAAGGCTTGGTGAACCCCATTTCGCACGACTTCGGTGAGTGAGAGAGAGGACGAACAATCAGCAGCGGGTAGCATCTTGGAAAGGTCTTCCCCAACGATGTCGCAGACAATTTCCCGAAGTCCGTCGGCACCGGCAGTGGTTAGGCCCAGTCGTAAAGATGTGACGATTGGAGGAGCAGTCACTCCAGCGAGTCGATGGTAATGGCTTGCACAAAACGTCAGCGCGCGCTTGATGTTGCTGGCTGGAGTCACAAGACCGTTGACGGCTGTCGGCATTGCGAACGAGGACTTTGAAAATTTCACCCTTCACGCAATCCATAAGGACGCGAAGTTTCTTTCCCTCGGCTGCCTCTGGATCTGCTCGGGTACAGAGGCGCATGACATCTTCAAGAAAGCTGGTCATGGTATCGTTGGGGCCCTGCACACTTCTTTGGAGAAGGTCCTCTTCTCGCAGTCGATAGTGGTGATTGATGAACGTTTGCTTCAATTGAATGAGGCAGGACTTTCACGTAGTGAAAGAGGATTCGGGGTTATCAAACCAGTGCCTCGCAGTGCCTTCAAGCGAGAGGTAGAGTTTGTGGAGGCGCTGCTGAGTCGACCATTCATTGTGGCGGGCTACGCTTTGATAGTGTTGCAGCCAATCATCGATGCCCTCGCGGACCTCACCGAAGAAAGGCGTTGGAGTCCGGGGTGCGATGTGCACGTATACGACGGCGGGGCAACCGGGGTGTGCAACGACTGGTTGTCCATCGTCGGCCTCGTTGGCTGCGTGTTCTTGAGTGGCAAAAGTCAGAATTTCGGAGTTAGGCCTTGGGTGCAGCGGCTTCCTCGGGTCTTGGTAGTTTGTGCGGATGATACTCTTGAGCGGGGGACTGGGCTTTGGAAGTGAAGCATCGGAAGGGTACGCTTCATGGGCTGCGTTAGCCCGGACCTCCGCCACAATTTCACGAATGACAATTGATGAGACGACGAAAACTGAAGCAAACCAAACCTTTAATGGGGCGAACTTGTGCCCGAAACAAAATAAAAAAAGACTAGCTTCGCAGGCGGCGGTGACGGAAAAACCGCGAGATAAAACGCGGGTGGGGCTATTTGCCGGCGTCTGGCACAACAGCCCGGGGAAAAAATCCCGGCAGTTTCGGATGGCGCGTGTATCGCTGGGGATTGTGTTAACCCCCCCCCCCCCCCCCCCCCCCCCGGGCTGCGTTCTTGCCGCTTCGCGGCGACAGTCTGCGGCTGCTGATTAGAAAAAAATATTAACCCAATTTGTCACGATCCTTCTAAAACGTGGACGAAGGACGAAGGGAGCCGAAGCACCAGCCAAGAAGGGACGACACGCAGCCTGGTTGTGAGGTTGAACGATGACTGACCGGAGCGGCGTGCGCTCAACGGCGTTTATTCGGCGCGGTGACCAATGTAGCCCGCCCAGCCAGGCGGCCGCAGACGGGAGGACTGGAGGGGGCGCTACATACTTGTCACACTCCTCCCCCCAGTTTGTTTTTCTAAAAAAATAAATAACAATGCACACGGCCGATGCAGATTCTTTGTCTGACCGTGCCAAGTCCTGGCCGGTCGACGATGAAGATCACCCCGGCGAGTGGCGGTCAGGTGGCCTCCGCTGCCGCGTACTCCTCCTGGGCACTGGAGTCGATGGGCCAGGTGTGACAACGCCGGGCGCTGCCTGAACCGGTTGCATTCCACCCGGTGGAGCTGCAGGGACCGGATTTGGGTGTGGCATGGTCCAACTGGTGCCACAGAAGTGGCGACGCTTGTTGCCTCCGTGCTGGTTGGCGCTCCACTGGCCGCAACTGGTGCTGTCGTTGGTCCCCCTGCGGGCTGGTCCTCTGAAGCGACGGCCGAGGGTGCAAGCCAGGTCTCGGAGCGAGGCCTGACATGGTCGGTGTGCTGGTGCCAGGTGGTCCCGTCGAGCATGCGGACGAGCTGCGACGAGGCACTCGCTGGTGAAACCACATGCCCGGCAGACCAGGGTGGGCCAGGACAGGAGTTCCTGGCGTAGACCTACGCTCCCGGCACCGGCAAAGGCCTGGGACGGCACCCTCGGTCAGCAGCCAGCTTCTGCTTCAGCTGCTTCAGGAGCGCCGTGGACCGGAGGTCTGGATGCAAGACGTCCAGGGGGGTCTTGACCATCCGGCCCAGCAGAAGCTCGTAGGGGCACGGCCAGTGACCTCATGGGGTGTGGTCCCGTACTGGAACAGTACCCGGGCCACCTGCCTCCGGAAATCCCCAGGCTCGCTCTTCTTGAGCTTGTTCTTGATGGTCTGTACCACCCGCTCCGCTGCACCATTGGAAGCGGGGTGGTACGGCGGAACCAGCATCCAGTGGATCCCATTCTTCTGCAGCCAGTCCAGGTAATCGGCGCTGGCGAAAGCGGGACCATTGTCGGACACAATAATGCTCGGCAATCCCTGCGCCGCGAAGACCTGCCGCAGCGCCGCAATGGTCGCTTGCCGATGGAGTAGTGACTGGCAGTGCCTCCACCCACTTCGATAAGGCGCCCACTACCGCCAAGAAGTAGTGACCCTTGAAGGGTCCCGCATAATCAACGTGCAGGCGGGACCAGGGCCTCTCTGGAAACGGCCAGGGGGTGATCACCACGTGGCGCGAGGCTCGCTGGTTTTCCTGGCAGACCTGGCAGCCTTGCACCTGGTGCGTGATGTCCTGGTCCAGGCCAGGCCACCAAACGTGCGACCGTGCCACCATGTTGGTCTTCTCCACGCCAGGATGCCCCGCATGCAGCAGCTGCAGGACCTTGGCCCGGAGACTGTGGAATCACCTCCCTGGAACCCCAGAGCAGGCAGCCCTGCTCCAAGCTCAGCTTGGCGGTCTTGTTGCTGTACGCCTGGTGACGCAGCTCCTCCCCTCGGGCAACCGCCTTGCCCACCTGAGACAGGACCGGGTCCCGGCTGGTCGCCTGCGCCACCGCAGTCCTGGTAAGCACCCCCGGGCAGGCCCGCTCCTGCAGGAACACGTCAGCTGGCTCTGGAACGGCAGCAGGCACCTCCGGCAGGGGCAGGCGGCTGAGGGCGTCGGCAGGTCGGAGGTCCTTCCCAGGGCGGTGACCAGCTTGTAGCTGTAGGCCGCCAGCGTCAAGGCCCAGCGTACCACACGAGGCGATGCTTGCACTGGGACTGCCTTGTCAGGCCCCAGCAGCCACTGCAGTGGTTGGTGGTCCGTGACCGCCTCGCACTTCCGGCCCCACAGGTACTGGTGGAAGCGCCCGACCCCGAACATCAGGGCCAAGCCTTCCTTGTCCAGCTGGCTGTAGCGTTGCTGCGCCAGATGAAGCCGACGAGAAGCAATCGCCACAGGGTGTTCTTGACCATCCTGACCCCGGTGCGGCAGAACGGCACCTACCCCGTACGGTGACGCATCTACCGTGGGGACTACAGGCTTGGCCGGATAGAAGTGCACCAGCACTGGAGCCTAAACGACCAGCTCCTTGCTGCGCTGGAAGGCCAAGCCCTGCTCCTTCTTCCAGGCCCACTGCTGACCGTCACGAAGCAGGCGATGCAGCGGCTCTAGATGCATCAACAGGTTGGGCACGATCCTCCTGTAGAAGTTGACGAGACCGAGGTAGCTCTGAAGCTCCTTCTTGCTCTTGGGCTTCGGCGCATGAGCACGGCCTCAATCTTAAGGGCTGCCGGGGCCAGGCCAGCCGAGGAGATGATTTGTCCCAGGTACTCCACACTTGGGAACAGGAACACGCACTTGTCCAGCCTCAGCTTGAGACCGGCGTCCTGCAATCGTGTCAGGACTTTGAGCAGGTTCTGCAGGTGGTCCCCCTCGTCGGTACCGGTAACCAGGATGTCGTCCAAGTGCATCGCCACGTGCCTCATGCCCCTGAAGAGGTTGTCCATCTCCCTCTGGAAGATGGCTGGGGCTGAGGCCACGCCGAACGGTAGGCGCGTGTACTGGAAGAGTCCCATGGTAGTCCAAATGATGACATACTTCCGGACGGCATCCTGGAGCACCAGCTGCTAATAGACATCTCGAAGGTCGAGCTTGGAGAACTTCTGTCCTCCGGACAGAGCCGACCGGAGATCTTCTATCCGAGGCAGCGGGTACTTCTCGACGGTAGCGACGGGGTTGATGGTGACCTTGAAGTCCCCGCAGATCCTGACACGGCCGTCTCACTTGAGGACGGACAATTGGTGCGGCCCACTCGGAGGTCTTGACAGGCACCAGGATCCCCTCTCGCTGAAGCCGTTGCAGCTCCCGGGTGGCCCCGTCCTTCAGGGCGAACGGCATCGGACGCGTCTTGAAGAACCCAGGCCGGGCTCCCTCGGGTACGTGGATGCCGACCGTCGTGCCGGCGAAGGTGCCTACCCCCGGATGGAGCAGGAACTGTAAGTCGGTCAGCAGGCTCAGGACGTCTTTCACTACGCGCAGCGCAGCTTCTTGGTACTCCGGCAGCCAAACTCCCAGTGCGTGAATCCAGTTCCGGCCCAGCAGCGTCGGCGACGACCCCTTAATGAAATAAAGGGGAAGGATTGCCTCCCTGTCGCCAAGGCAAACCCTGACTTGGGCCCCACCCTGGACCTGGGAAGGCTGCCCGGAGTAGCTGTGCAGCATGACGTCCGACGCCTCGATGGACACGCCAGGCAAGGTCCGCTTGAACAGCTTCCCGGGCATGACCGACACGCTGGCCCCCTTGCTCAGTTCCATGGTGATGGGGTGGCCGCACATTTCGACAGACACCAAGTTAGGCGGCACAGACGATGAAAGTCTATTGGTGTGCCACACGTCGAAAATCTGCGGTTCCTTGGCCACGACGTGGACCCTGGCTGAGGAGGTACCCGGACCTGGTGCCGCTCGTCCCCGCCGTATTCTCTTGCGACGACCACCCTGGCCGCGGGCTTGGCTGGAACCCGGGCTTGAACCAGGCTGCTGCTGCTGCTGCTCGCCGCCACTCGTCCTCCCCCCTCGGCACACACGTGCCAGGTGCCCAGTTCTCCCGCACGTGAAGCATTGTGCTTGGACGAACTGACAATGTGAGGGGGAGTGAACAGCACCGCAGCGGCTGCAGGCACCGCTCCTTGTCGCCATCTTGTTCACCGCCGCTTCAGTCGACGGGGGGCGGGCCGCATGCGCTATCTCGCTGGGGTCGTTAGCTGCTGCTTCCATCGCCAGCGCTGCTTTCACCGCGTCGTCCAGCGAGGGGTCGGGGAGCTCCAGGAGTCGCTTTTGTATGGCGGGGTTGTTGATGCCGCAGACGAACCGGTCCCGGAGTAGCGAGTCCAACTGGTCGCCGAAGGCGCAGGTGTTCGCTAACCCTCGTAGCGCAGCGACGAACCGCCTGAGGGTCTCCCCGTCCCGGCGGCTCCGGTTGTTCAAGCGGAACCGCTCCATCAGCGTGGACGGCGCCGGGCTGAAGTGCGAGCGCAGCGTAGCGAGCATCTAACCCGGCGGTTTAACGTGCGGCGTGGCCGGCTTGCAGAGGTCGAGCAGGAGACTGAAGACACGGGTCCCGCAGCTGGCCAAGAAGATGTCCCGTTGCTTCGCCTCGGGCCTGTCGTTCGCCCGGAAGAACGCGTGGACCTGTTCTTCATAGATTGGCCAGGTGGACCCATATCCCTCGAACGAGTCGAGCCTCCTGTACAGCGGCATGGCGACAGGAGCGGGGGCCGGTGTTCCGAATCTCTCGGCGGCGTGGGCCAAACCGTGCACGTTCGTGGTTTCCAGTGACACGGTTCCTCGTCGCCAGTGTCACGATCCTTCTAGAGCGTGGACGAAGGGGGCCGAAGCACCCGCCGAGAAGAGAGGGCACGCAGCCTGGTTGTGAAGGTGAACGATGACTGACCGGAGCAGCGTGCGCTCAACGGCGTTTATTCGGCGCGGTGATCAATGTTGCCCGCCGAGTCAGACGGCCGCAAACGGGCGGACTGGAGGGGGCGCTACATACTTGTCACACAATTGGCCCAACCATACACGTTGCTTCGGGGCGGTCCGCTGGCGGCCCAAGCCCCACTGTCCTCCACCTACCCCAAGAAAGGGAGTCATATACCATTTAGTTCAGCAAAGTTTCGTCGACAATATTCGTTTTTTTTTTTCATGTTAATTGTAAAAAAAATGTAAATATTGCCGCCCGCAGAGCCGAGAAGCCAACGCTTGGTCACGGTCTTCTAGAAGATTCCCGGTCATTCTCGCAGCAGACGTAACTTTCCCTTTGCTTTGTTATGCTCAAAAGTGCCAGTTCATCCTCGCCCCGAGCGCGCGACGCTCGAACCTTCTTTGCCGAACATTCGAGATAGTGACGCACGGTAGATAAGCAGCTGCCCGCGACCTTTTCGAGTCAGTCTCAGTCTCGCTAGCGCTCTGTAGTGCCGCCGAATCGCCGCCCACTTTTCTGCTGCCTCAACGCTCTTCCGTTACTTATTTTTGTTTGGCACAAGTTCGCCAATTAAACCTTTATTTTTCAGTTCACTCTTCGTCTTCTCGTCGCCTTAATTCGTGGCATTTCTGGTGGAGCAGGGGGTTAGAAAGCCAGTGCAGCGTACCCCTACAAGAACTCGGTCAGCAAGCCCCATTTCCCGACGACCTTCCGTTGAAGACTCAGAGCATCGTGCCAGCCGCCTTCATCAAGGCCAAGCTCCTGAACTCGGACCCCTGCCGCAGAAATCAATGAAGACCGCGACGATGACCGCTCCTCCCGTCGTTGTCCTGCCCGTCGCCCCCGATCGCCGACAGCTTTTCATGGCGAAACCTAAAAAAACATCGAGGACTGAATCCTTCACTATGAGCGCGTGACCCGCCACAACAGATGGAACGCCGAGCAACGCCTCCAGAACTTCTACTTCACGCTGGAAGGCACCGCGAGGCACTGGTTCAAGAACCACGAAGCTTCGCTCACTTCGTGGGATATCTGCGCCACCGAGATGAAGCAAACCTTCTCGAACCAATACCGGCGACAGAATGCGGAGGACCTCCTCCAGACCCGGACATAAGCCCCCAACGAAAGCGTGACAAGCTACTTTGAAGACGTGCTACGACACTGTACACGCGCCGACCCGCAAGCCACCGAGGAGAAGAAGTTGCGCTTCCTCATGAGGGGCGTCAAAAGCGAAATCTTCGGGGGCCTTGTTCGCCACCCCCCGACGACGGTAGCTGAATTCGTCGCTGAAGCCACGAACATGGAGCGCGCTTTGCAAGCACGATCGAGTCACTACAATCGACTCGCCGGCTCCCATGCTGATTCGGCGATTGCATCGGCGCCACTTGAACTGCACGGCCTTGGTGTCGAGAACCTTCGCCAGATAATGCGCGACGTCGTTCGGGAGGAGATCAGGAAGGTGCTGTCCAGTGCTGATCGCCCTCCCTCGCTTTCTATGACGGAAGTAGTTCGAGAGGAGGTGCAGCGAGCCTTGCAGCAGGAGGCTCCCATCGACCTGCCGCCACCGGAACAACCGACGATTAGCTACGCCGCCATGGCCCGACGACCGCCACCTGCTGCCCGTCAACCTCCTGCACCGCAACGGAGAGACGCACCAGCACCACCGTACCCCCAACATCTCGACGACCGACCTCAGTGCGTCCGGCTAGAACAACCGGCGCTAGGAAGACCGACGTGTCGAGGACGGCTGATCGACGTCCGTTGTGCTACCACTGAGGGGAAGCCGACCACATCTACCGTCGATGCCCCTACCGCCAGCTAGGATTACGAGGGTTTGCGCCCAACGACCCTCGACCACGTCTTGGGGTGCGACCTCGGGTCCTCCAGGACTACCTCCGCCGTTCTTCCTCCCCTGAGTCGTCTTCCCGCCGAGGATTCCGTTTACCATCCCCCCGACGCTCGCCATCGCCCTTCCGGCGGTCTCGCCGAGACAGCCTGTCACCCATCACATCCCGTCGGGAAAACTGAGTGCGGCAATACCCGGACGTGGTATTGCCGATGACAAACGACGCCAATATCCTCCAAAAAGATCGGAGCCTCCCACACTAGCGACGAGACTCGTGAGAGCGAAGCTTCTGCGACGGTGTCCAATAACCTCGACCTAATCATCGACGGCCACGACGCGAAGGCGCTCACCGGCACCGGAGCAGACTATTCGGTTTTAAGTGGGAAACTTTCTCGCCGCCTTCGCAAGGTGATGATGCCGTGGGAAGGCCCGAAAATACGAACTGCCGGTGGACATCTCATCACACCAGTGGGAAGGTGTAATGCGCGCGTGGACATCCACGGAGAGACCTGCCCCGTGAAGTTCGTCGTCCTCAAAGACTGTTCGAGAGACGTCATCCTTGGCATGGACTTCCTCTGTAAGTACGGTGCAGTGATCGACCTTGGAGCAAACAGGTTGACGCTGCGAAAGCCCGTGCTACCTCCGGAGGGATCCAAAACGTCGCCAGCCGCCGTCCGAGTCATTGCGGACCACGTGAACCTGCCGCCACGGTCGAGTGTTCTTGTGCCCGTCGTGACCGACGCAGTTGCCAGCGGGAAAGTCCTAAAAGGCAACGTCCAAATGCTTCTCGGAAGGGGAATAGGCGTCGCAAGGGGCGTAGCAGAGCTGCAGGATGGACGTTCTGTGGTCCTCCTGACGAACTTTCGATCGGAGGCGCAGCATCTCACGAAAAGTGCCCCTATAGGACACGTCGAGGAACTCCGGGCCGACGTCGAAATCACCGCAATCTCCGACGAGCCCTCGCCATGTCAGCCGTCCAGTACAGTGCCGCCACAGCTCGACGTTAACCCCAAGCTCAGCGAAACGGAACGACGACAGCTCGGAGACCTCCTCGCCGAGTTCGGCGACTGCTTTGCGACGACGTCGAGGGTGCGCCAGACAACAGTTGCGAAACGCCGCATCATTACCAACGAGGACGTGCTCCCTGTGCATCGGCCGCCGTACCGGGTCTCCCCAAAGAAAAGAGAGGTCATTCATGAACAAGTACAGGAGATATTCAACGACGACATCATTCAGCCTTCGAGCTGCCCGTGGTCCTCTCCAGTCGTGCTTGTAAAGAAGAGAGACGGAACGCTTCAATTCTGCGTTGACTATCGGCGGCTCAGCGCAGTCACCAAGAAAGACGTGTATCCGCTTCCCCGCATCGACGACACGCTGGAACGGCTGCGCCACTCCCGATACTTTTCGTCGATGGACCTTAAGGGTGGCTACTGGCAGATCGAAGTCGACGAACAGGACCGAGAAAAGACTGCCTTCGTCACGCCCGACGGACTGTTTGAGTTCAAGGTGATGCCCTTCAAACTGTGCACGGCGCCGGCAACGTTCCAACGTGTCATGGACACCGTCCTGGCAGGCCTCACGTGGCAGAGCTGTCTCGTTTACCTCGTCGATGTCGTGGTATTCTCGGCCAACTTCGACGAGCATCTGCGACGTCTTCGGGCCGTTTTAGAGGCAATCAGGACCGCAGGGCTCACCCTCAAGCCGACGAAGTGCCAGTTTGCCCACGGCAAACTGAAGTTCCTGGGCCACGTTGTGAGCAACGAAGGTGTAAGTCCTGACCCTGAGAAGACTCGCGGCGTAGCGGTCTTTCCACCGCCCGCCGACAAAACGGCCGTCCGAAGATTCCTTGGACTTTGCGCATACTACCGGCGACTCGTTCAGGATTTCGCCAAAATTTCTGCGCCGCTAACGCACCCTACGAAAGACGCCGTGAACTTCGAATGGGGTGGAGAACAACGACAGGCGTTCGACGAACTAAAGCGACGGCTCCAGTCACCACCGATTCTCGGCCACTTCGACCAATCAGCCGAAATGGAGGTCCACACGGACGCCAGTAATACAGGACTTGGAGCGGTACTGGTCCAACTACAAGACGTTGGGGAGCGCGTGATCGCGTACTCTAGCCGGACGCTGTCGAACGCGGAACGCAATTACTCGACGACCGAGAAGGAATGTCTGGCCGTCGTCTGGGCCATCACGAAATTCCGCCCACAGTTGTGCGGGACTCCTTTTCGGGTGGTCACCGACCACCATTCGCTGTGTTGGTTAGCGAGCCTGAAGGACCCATCGGGACGCCTCGCTCGGTGGAGCCTACGACTGCAAGAGTACGACGTGACCGTGGTCTACAAGTCAGGCCGAGAACACAGCGACGCCGACTGCCTGTCCAGAGCCCCTGTCGAGTCAGCTACCGGATATGCCAAAGACGACGACGACGACCAGTTTCTTGGCGCGGTGAGCCTTCACGGCATGGCAGCGCTCCAGCGGGACGATCCTGAGTTGCGTGCATTGATCGACCACTTGGAGGGACGAGGGGATACAATTCCCCGAGCCTTCTCGCGTGACCTGCAAAGATTCACCGTCCGGAGAGGTGTCCTCTATAAAGAGAACTTCGGGGACAACAACTCGACGTGGCTCCTGGTCATTCCTGCTAGACTTCGAAAAGAGATCTTTCAAGCCTGCCACAACGACGCAACAACTGGTCACCTTGGCTACAGTAGGACTCTTGCTCGGATCCGAGAAAAATACTACTGGCCCAAGCTCCCGAAGACTGTCCACCTCTACGTCCGCTCGTGCCACGAATGCCAACGACGCAAGAAACCACCAACGAAGCCGGCAGGTCTCCTGCAACCGATCGCGCCCCCGACTGCACCATTCCAGCAGGTTGGAATGGATCTTCTCGGACCTTTCCCATCGTCGACGCAGGGAAACCGGTAGATAATCGTGGCAACTGATTATCTCACCAGGTACGCCGAGACAAAAGTACTCCCGTCGGGGACCGCGGTGGAAGTAGCCAAGTTCTTCGTGGAAACCATCGCCCTCCGACACGGCACTCCCCAAGTCCTGATTACGGACCGAGGATCATCGTTCATGGCGCAACTGACACAAGAGATACTCCTCCTAAGCCACACCGACCACCGCCGGACCACGGCATACCACCTGCAGACCAACGGGCTGACGGAGCGACTAAACAAGACATCGCCGACATGATTTCTATGTACGTGGAGGTGGAACACAAGACGTGTGATGAAGTGTTGCCCTACGTCACGTTTGTGTACAACACGGCGATTCAAGAGACTACCGGCATTACACCCTTTCAGCCGGTGCGCGGCAGAAAGGTGACGACGATGGTCGACGCCATGCTGCCCCACGACCCGACGGGGGACGGCACTAACGACGCCCAGCTGGTCACCCAACGAGCAGAAGAAGTACGCCAGCTAGCCCGTCTTCGAATAAAGGACCAGCAACGTGTCGACGCTGGCCGGTACAACCTTCGCCGCCGTGACGTGGAGTTCCAGCCGGGTGACAGGGTATGGGTGTGGACGCCCATTCGCCGCCGCGGCCTCAGCGAGAAACTGTTAAAACGCTACTTCGGGCCCTACATGGTCATCCGCCGCCTTGGGAACTTGAACTACGAGGTGCTCCCCGATGGAACTCGCCCATCAGGACGCCGCCAGCCACGACCCGAGGTCGTCCACGGTTCGACTCAAGTCGTTCTACGCGGATTAGGATAGTGACACTGCATGTTTGTTTTGTTTCGCCGTAATTGTTTTAGCCATTTCCGTTTTCCTTTCGTTTTGCGTCGGGGCGATGCACTTTTAAAAAGGGGATAATGCCACCCGCAGAGCCGAGAAGGCAACGCTTGGTCACGGTCTTCTAGAAGATTCCCGGTCATTCTCGCAGCAGACGTAACCTTCCCTCTGCTTCGTTATTCTCGAAAGTGCCAGTTCATCCTCTCCCCGAGCGCGCGACGTTCGAACCTTCTTCGCCGAACTTTCGAGATAGTGACGCACTGTAGATAAGCAGCTGCTCGCGACCTTGCCGAGTTAGTCTGTCTCGCTAGCGCTCTGTAGTGCCGCCGAATCGCCGCCCGCTTTTCTGCTGCCTCGACGCTCTTCCGTTACTTAATTTTGTTTTGCACAAGTTCGCCACTTAAACCTTTATCTTTCAGTTCACTCTTCGTTTTCTCGTAGCCTTAATTCGTGACAATATCGCCAAATGCCTCAACAAGAAAAGAAAAAAAAAAAATCTTAAGCGTATTAGGGATTGAACCAGTATCGTACTGATTATGAAACACACTTTACCACTGCACCACTCTCCAACTTTGAAATGCTGTTTTCACAATTTGTTTTATACGAGACCGAATATAGGAAAACGGCCGGCATTTCTTTTCCCTGGTGTGCGAGCTACCAGTAGAATATCCACTTCCAATCAAACGCTGGGGCGAGACGGACACCGTCTCTCAACACCGAGCTCCTTATGTACACAAGTGGGCTCCTGAAAAAATCGGCGTAGGAGGTTCGGCCCATAGAACATTCTAACCTCAAATAAGCGACAGAACTCTCGAATTTACCAGAACTCAAAATTTACAGAAATGACAAAAAAAGGCGCGTCCGTTCCCAGGCATCAAACCCCGAGCCCCTTGCGTAGGATTTAAAGACGATAAACATTCGGCCACGGGCGCGCTTGGTCGGCGACGCGCGTGACAATTAGGTGGAATTGTTTGCAGTCATATGAACGTAAACGGTTGAGCATATGGCAATGGTGCGACTACATGAATGAATATAGTTTTTTGTGGGCCAGACTATACAACCATACGGAACCACATGTGTATGGTATGGACCGGTATGGTTGAGCCATATCCAACTATACGGAACCATATATGTATTGTATGGCTCCGTATGGTCCCGCCATATCCAACTATAGGAACCATATGTGAGTGGTATGGCTGAGTATGCTTCAGCCATATGGAGTCGTATAAATCCGTACCATGCCATATGGTTTGCCATATCGAAACATATTGATCCATACTATTCCATATGGTTTGCCATTTGGGTTCATATAGTTCTTTTTCAGTAGTTTATTGAAATAAACTTACCAAAATAAATTGTTTATTTTTTTTTGGTAAGTTCAATGCTTTTTTTCCAAACTGAAGGACCCTCCTCCCCTTTAAAGGGCTTGTTGTAGGGCCTGCCCATGTAAGGAAAACATTTTTTCAGCCTGTTTGATATACAAGTTTGCTGCTTTTTCAACCATTTCAGCAGTCTCACAGGCTGCCCTTGCTACCCTCGCCTGCCCTTCCGACACCTTCAGTTTGGCAAGGAGGCACTGCCGTTCTAGCTTTACGTTCTCCTGTCGCCGCGCCAGGATGTCTTTATAAAACTGTTTGTCCGCAGACCGTGTGCCGGCTGCCGAGCCTGCGGGCGGTGTGCTGGGCCTCCAGACCGGTCGTGGACGAGGTGGTCCCGTCCGGCTTCGGCCCAGTAGTGCCGGTTGCCCTTCAGCAGCAGCTGCTGCCTCGTGCGGTCCCCCTACCACAGAGGGAGGCCCCTCCCAACGTTGTAGAGCGACTGCTGCTATAGGCTTCACAGGCGCCTCATCCTCGTCCAGCGGCCATTCAGAAGGCTCGTAGTCTTGCGTTTCCTCAGATTCCGGCACCTCAAGGAAGGCGACCCCAGGGTCCCCGTCAACCTCATGGCTGACGACCCGATCCTCTCCTACCACCTCGTTGGTGGTTGGCTGCAGGCCGACTGGTGCTGTGCCGGCCTTAAGGGAAATACACAAGAATATCTGCCTTGTCTTCCTTGTACATAATTTCAGAACAATCTTATTTGTATTTCATTCAAGCTTTTTGTGTGCATGTAGATCAAGCTCGACTCCTCAGCTCTCGGCCATTGCTGATATTAGTTGTGAAAGTATGTGGGCTTTAGTAGAGCCAGTCTACAATGTGCAGGTCAAGCCGGATCTTGGCTGTTGCGGCTATTAGTTGTGAAAGCGGCTGGCTTCATGCAGATCTAGTGTGTTGATGCCGGCCACATATTTGTGGTTCCTTGTCCCTACAATCCTTTTTTATGTCAAAAAGACTACCATGTTAAGTAGCAGGTGTGCTCAGGGTGATTCCGAATTTAGGGGTAGTGTGTACTGGCCAGTGCTTAATAAATTGTACTCAATGTACACCATATTTGAACTGACTGCTCAGGATTACCTTCCGATTTCTTTTATTTACCAATACTCTTCACCCCTTCAGGGTAGTTTTATTCCAGAAAAGACATTCCTCATGGTATGCAATGCGCATGTTGGAAGTGTTGCAAAAGCTTGCCGTCAGCATGTGCTCAGCAGCAGGGAACTCAGCTGTGACAGTGAGTGCTACCTACAAAATGAGTAGGATTTGAGAGCACTAATCTCACACAAACATGTTTATGTAACAGACTGTCTCAGCTTTGTGCCTTCATTCAATTAACTTGTCATCTCAATACAACGGACCTGGAGGAAATCAAGTCCCGGCGTTGTCTTCGGGTCTTTTGGGTTTACGTAGCTGTAGAGTTTCCTAAATATAACAATATATTTGTTTTCCTGCTTGTCACAGTTGGGCTTGACTCCATAAACGTCTAACCTGTATGCGGTGGTCTTGCTATAACTGAAACTCGGATATTATACTTCTGGTTAATTCAAACGAAGTTCATATGTTTGGTTGTCCCGCTATGGGTTTTTAGTGTATCCACAAGCCGCTGAAACCGAATGCCGTTTTCCTGTAATTCATATTTCTTTTGTTCCTGCAGCCTTTTGTTGTGTGTGCTTCTTTCCGACCACCGGTGCACTGCAGAGAGAACACCAATGGAGTTGTTGCTTCTCCGCTATGCACCGGTGCTCGGTGATAAGCGCACTCAACGGGGCGGATGCGGAAATTTCCACAGCAATTTGCGCAGGCGCTGTGATGTGGCAGCATGGCATACACCGAGCACCGGCATGTTACGGAGAAGCAAGAGGTCCATGACTGTTCCCTCTGCACTGCACTGGTGCTCCGAAAAAGGTGCGTTAAACAAAAGGGCTGCAAGGAAAAACATGAATTAGAGGACAACGGCATTGAATTTACGTGGCATAGGCATAGCACGGGCACGTCACAACGTTCGCAGAAGCTGCTATGGAAACTGTGGCGCAGTGCCCATTTTCATTGTCCACGTGTCCCCCGTTTAATGGTTCACACTAGAAAACTCCTTGACCTGATGAACATGCTGAATTTAGTTTTGAGTTGTCATGTGCTGTTTGAACAGCTCAAAACAATGAACATTTTTGAGGGATAAATAAACTTATGTCTTACATTTTACGGATGTTTCATGTGTAGCATACCTGGTTATGATAAGTATGCCTATGTAGAGAAAAGCATAAAATACCTTTTGTGTACAAGAAGCCATTCATAGGGCGAATCATATTTTTATCTTGCATCATTATTTAGATAAATTTCTGATAAATCAAACAAAATGCATTGCTTCCTGGAGTTTGAAATCATGAGAGTATAATGTATTTTGTAATGGTGCTGTAGTAGAAACACAATCACCTTTGTCTTGTTCGCATGGCATGACACCTTTTAAAGATATACCTTTTACCATTTCAGCAGTGTACCAGCCTAAGTCTACTATCATTTTTCTTTCCCAAACCTTCAAGACTCGGCCAACGGCGCTTGCGATGTTCAGAAGACTGCGTCGTCCTCTCCTTGTGCATGCCGGCTCATAGTCACCATCATTTTAATCTTGCATCTCACAAAATTAGGTCGTGATCTTACATCATCACATAATCACCATCACTAGATGTGGCATTGCGGCCATACCTTGCACGGGCTGCTGCCTTTTTGCAGTGCCGTTGCTCTCCTGATCTAATAATAATTATTATTAGTATTATTTATATTATTTTTATTATCATCATTGACGAGTGCAGTGGCCTTTCAGTGACATGCCAAGATCGAATTTTAAGTAATATGGCTCAAAGTTTAGAGTTCTTGGATGTGCACGGTTCTTTTTTGCTCTGGAGAGAACACACCAGAACGTTTCTTTGAGTGGCCTGGTATTTTGTACTTGCGAACCCCAGATATCATTATGAATACAATATTAACCGTGCTAGTAGAACCCACAATCTTGTGAATATCAAAATGCTAGACTTCGTACAAATAGCAGTAACATGACAGATCACTGGTCGGTGTCAATGCCTTCTTCTATACTCAGAAGGTTGGGGCTTGTGGAACCGATGACCGCCTGCACAGCTTCAGCCAGCGGTGCCAGCCTGTAGTCGGGGTCGCCCTGCGCCTGTGGAAGACAAGGTTCTCTTTATATTTTGTTTGGGCATTACATTTTGTCTGATTGCAGCACGCGCATTTATTGTTTTGATTTGATAGTATTAATAGCTTTATTTCTTAATTGCTTCTATAATTTAGCCAAGAATTTGAGGGAGTGCACAAAACGTCTTTAGCACACAAAATGTGTGCTTTATTTTTATGTGCAGTAAAAACATATGTATAGTAAACTCACCGGCCGTAGATGCCTTCTTCGAGAGGGTCAGTTCCGCGCGGCTGCGAGATTTTAGGTTTTCCATTGCTTTTTGATCTGGGGCACGGTGCGCAGCGTCCATGGATGTCGCGAATTCCTCACGGATGCGATCTCCTGCCATGCTTTATTTTTAGCAGCTTTTGTAATATTGTTGCTAAATTTCTTCTTAATTATACGTTTTCGTTTCTCGATTTCGTAAACCAAATGAAACTTAACATCTTCGGACCAATTCGATTTTTTTTACCTTGGGAGGCATCCATGATGAACCGGCGACATTCGTGTCTGTGTGCAGCAAACGTAGACGGTCGTCTGCTAACTTAATATTCGAAATATAATTATTATCTTTTATTGCAAATGCTTCCGTGAGTATACGTCCAGTGGAATTTTTTTTCTTTAAAAATTAGGCGTCTAAGGACACGCAGGCATTTCTGTAGACAACTTTATTCGGTGTACGCACTGGACGTCGACGACGGTGGTTAAAGACGATCGCGATACGAAGCAATATGACAGCGTTCGTACGCACTAAACTCTACCCTAAACCGCGCATCGCTGACTCTTTTTTTGTCCTTCTATTTCGCGCGGAACCATGGTATGTACGAGATATGTGCCGCAGTTTTGCGACTGTCGTCGCAAAACCTCTGTCCAAACCTATCGCAGCGTAGCAGAATCAGGCATTCTCTCGCTTGCCGCTTCGCGTCACCGGCGCTTTCTCATTGGACAGGAGGTCACAACTCGTCACTTCCACGTCCGGAATCTTCGGCCGTGTTCCAAAACTTACTCGATCGCACTCTAGGGTAAAGGTTTTGTACCTTTGCGATCGAAAGCCTACCAGCGTCCGGCATTACTCGATTTTTGTTGTCACGTGACTTGATCCGCCAGGGTAGCTCAGATACATTAGAGTAAATTTGGAACGCACCCTTTGTTTCTTCCGGTATTTCTTCAGTTTTCCCTAGATTCCCTATCTAGGTACTGCTAACTCCGTTCTTGGCGGTATTGGTGCCGGTCTCAAGTCTCGACTTTGCTAAGACCGCGCCGGAGACCGTGCTGGATGCGTGTTGGTCTCAGTCACGGTCTCAGCCAAGACCGCCTGGCGCCTGAGTCAAGACTTGAGCCAAGACTTGAGTCAAGACTTTCTAGCAAGCGGCTTTAGATGTAAAGCTTGATTGCAATCGTGAGATGGCTTGCAAGAGACTCGAAAGACAGCGAAAGCGGCTAGGCAAGAATCCTGATATCATACAGAAATATGATCAGCCAGGCCGGCTTTAAGTCAAGAACGTAATGATGGAGAGGGTCGAGGCAGAACTTGGGTGAACGCGTGTACTGCAGGTTTCATAGGCTGTTCCCCAACAGGGCAGGAGTACGACGAGGATCAGAATCGTTTTCGGCGCATCTTCGCACGGACCGTACTGAAGTCAAAAAACGACAACCTGGAGAGCAGTTCGAAACTAAACCCAGACCTTCTTAGCCTGGTTCTCAACTTCAGGCACCACCCGGTGGCACTGGTTGCGGACGTCGAAAAGTCCTTCCTTCAAATGGAGCAAACATGGGGGATCGCAATGCTCTGCGGTTCCTCTGGTACAAAGAACCAACTCAACGAACCTGACAACTCCGTAAGTAAAACTCTGGCGCATGACGACGGTCATCTTCGGAGCCACGTCCTGCCCCTCTCTGTTGGCAATAACCCTGCAACGTCATTTCAAAGAAATGGAGAGCATATTCCCCAAGACAACCAAGCGAAGGGGTAGATCGGTCTACCTTGGTGATCTCTTGACGGGCGCGGAAAGGGTTGAGGAGGCATGGACATTCTGCAACGAGGCGATCAAGATATTTGGAGCAGCGGGGAAGAAGCTCCATAAGTGTGGCTCCAGTCGCGCAGCCCTGACGAAAATGCTTGAAGACAAGGGCTCATTGGGACAACACACGGTATGCGTTGAAGGTACTCGGCCTGAGGGTGGAGCCGAATGAAGACAGTCTTTTCTTTGGGCAAAACACGCGGTTGAGTTTGCCCGCGAACGAAGAAACTCTAAGCGTTTCAAACTCCAGACAACGGCACGCCTATCTGACCCCTTGGTTTCCTCTCCCCCTTCCTGGGACGAGCCAAGATATTGTTTCAGGAAATCTGGAAACTGAGCCTGCGCTGGGACGATACACTGCCGGAAGAACTCATGAGTGACTGGCACAAATGGTGCGACGTGCTCACCACACTTCAGCAGATTAACGTGCCCAGGTTCTGCGACAGCGAGCTGAAGGATAACGCTGTACATAGAACGTTGCACGTGTTCTTGGATCCCCAAACCTCCCCGTACGGATCTATGATCTTCATCTGGTCAAAACATGACAGCGGAGAAAAGACCGCGACACTTTACTGGCTAAACGCCGCGTGTCACCCCTGAAGGAAATCTGCCTGACGAAATTAGAACTCATGACAGCTTGATTGGATCGGGGCTGTTTATATACGTATGGACACACCTCAATGTCCAAGTGGATGAAGTACATATCTGGACGTACTACATGATCGCTTTGCAATGGATTAGGAGGGAGCCTTTCAGCTAAAAGGCGTTCATGAAAAATCGAGTACAAGTATTTTAGTCAAACAGTGAAACGACAATATGGCACCACAGCCCGGGGAAGAAAAACACCGCCGACCTCATGACACGAGGGAAGACCACGGATCGACTGCTTTCTGCGTCTCTCTGCCCTAGTGAAAAATACACCAGGCCGAGAGCTGGTGTGACTTGATGTGACACCAGACTTTTTCACGAATGTGATTCGGGACGTTTTCTAGTGTTCTGATGTGACACCAGAAATCTGGTGCGCTGGTGTGACACCAGCAGTCTGGTGTGCTGGTGTGACACCAAGAATCTGGTGTGACACCAAGAATCTGGTGTGACATCAGGTGGTGGTGCTTTGGTGTGAAACACTCTTGTGTGACATCAAGTTTTGTTGTGGTGATACCAGAGCCCCTGTTTACTAAGTTTACTAACTGTTGCTTTACTCAGAAAAAAGGGTACAAAGATAAGTTTAACAACGTTGCTGGTATAACTACTTTATCGAAGAAAGCATACTTTTGGAGGGAAAAAATGTCATCTAATTATATAAAAAAATGAAGGGGATGGCCAGTGACGTGGTGACGCCTGAGGCTCTTCCTCAATCCAGCCTAAAAGGAAAGATCAAAAGTGCCGTTTCAGCTCTTACAGCCTTTGGTAAAACATGCAGCGACGATAAATAGATTTTCATCTATACTCACGTTTCTTCTGCACCCCCACTTCTTTCTCGGCAGAGGGAGCTCGCTAACTTTCTCGGAAAGGTAGCGGCGGATGTTTTTCGCCCTTCCTGCAATGACCCCCTCGTGGGTTGTCTGTCTGGCGTAGTGTTCAAAGAAACCTGCAACATAAGAAGTATAGGTTTAAACAGTGTGCTGAGCACCAATTCAACAGATAATGCCAATATTGTTTCACCGCATGAACCAGGATAATGTGGATTAAGTTTTCAATCAAAGTGAAATGAAAACAGTTGCTTATCAACAACAATAGAAAAAGCAACAGCGAAGCATTCATGCTCAAGATAGCTATAAATTAATTAGTAGCTCATGCAGATCTGCGCGTCAAGCACAGTAATAAAGGCTATACCCCGCTCCTTTCAAGAGCACATCTGCCCTTTAAAATATCAAGCGAACCTATAGTCCAGTGGTGGCCAAACCGCGGCTCGCGAGCCGCATGCGGCTCTTTGCTGGTCCAAATTCGGCTCGCGGATCCCACTTAAGGGACCCCCCCCCCTTTCGCCCCTTTCCGCGTTTCCCCAGGAAAAAAAAAAGACTTCAGAACAAAGCACACTGCAGCTTGCAGTTTGGCAGCCTTGTACTCCCATACGTACAGTCACACATCCTTGTGCCCCCATACGTACAGTCAGATTCTCAGCAAAAGTCAAGTCTGCACCCCCCCCCCCCCCCTCCGCGGCTCTTGGAAGTTCCGTGGTTTTGTTTGCGGCTCTTAGGTCGGGCCAGCCTGGCCACCACTGCAGTATAGTCTGTAGAAGGTCAAGAATAGCAGGAGAAGTCTCTCCAGATTAGTGGAGCCGACACTGGAGAAAACAAAACCACAAATCATGGCAAGGAGGGGTGGTTTCCTCCTCTCCACCCTCCTGCTATTCTTAACCTGCAACAGACTACAGCAACCAAATTTAAAAATATTAAAATGCTGTTAAAAACAATACAACAGATAGCTTATCGAGCTTTTTCTCAAGTTCTCAAATTCCCCTACGTTTCCAGATTTTCCCGCAGTATTTCGATTGAACTCGCTGGCCGTTACAGAAGGGTGACAGCAACCTGGCAATTGTGCTGAGGTATTGAAATTGCTTTCCAAGTTGCTCAAGGAGAACTTCCTTGAGCATGTCATATACTGAGCACCATTCCATCTGTCCGGCACAGGTATAACCGAGCTTGTGCTTTAGAAGATGTCCGGGTAGGCCCAGTTCCCATTAAAAGGCTTCGACAGCGATATCAGAATAATAATATTGATGATAATAAGTGTAACAACATTATTAATAATTTCATTTTTGAAATAAATGGAGGGGCATAAGGGAAAAAGCATCCAGTGGAGACTTGACTGACATATTTTCACTTTGAAGACACAACTACAGAAAAAGAAGGTATAAAGCAACTATGTGTGTGAAGCACAGGTCACACATAGACGGAAGTGTCCACCGACAAGGTCCGACAAACCAGGAGCCAGAAGATCGTTCTATTCATCGTCCCTGCTAGAGGCTGGAGACACGTGGTGCTTCCCGTCTGTTTAATAGTAGGTTGAGACGTCTCGCGATGCTTTGAGCAATGTGACGATCAGTGCGTTCTGGCACACTGTCATGATGCTTTAATTTGTGAATTTCCCTGGCTTGGCCAACATAAGGGTTTAATTGACATTACCTTCATTTTACAGATTCTTAAAATTCCCTGGACACTCTTAGGTTTTCCCTGTCGGTAGAACCCCGTTACTTTACCTTTAAAACGCCACAAGCAAATTATACCACGAGTCATATAACTTTTAGAAAGCAAACAAACCCAACTATTTGAAAATTTGAGATATGTGTGTTTCTCAAAAAACTTTATACACCAAATACCCATTTAGAAAGTGGAGACACATAAGGGACGATACAGACGGGACAATCTTTCAACTTCAACAACACTCCGCTCCGTGGGAGCGCTGAAAAGGGATATCTTGGGGGAAGAAGAGGAAGGGGACGAGGTTGCCAAACGAAAAAGGAAGAGGGGCTCGACTGTAGGTGCGGGATAACGGAATGAAAGGAAAGACCGCTTCTGCCGGTGACCTTGTCGCCTTGCCTACTCTGTCAGCGTTCGGCTTCCGTTGTGGGCCTCAGAAAGATAATTTCCTTTCTTGAGAGCGAATTGGAAGGGCTTCTTATGGTCTGCGGGCATGTCGCCATCCGATAAGCCTCAATTATTTCTCTCCCGACTCGCTCGCAGTGGCCTCGCATGGTTGCCGTGCCGGCGAAATTAGGAGCGCAGCCGGGATATTTTCTCCCGTGAATGGCGATCGGGTGCTGGGAATCCGAAGCAGCTCTTTCGGCGTCCATTTGATGTTCTCGGAGTTGGTCGTTGAGGCATCGCCCCGTTTTCCCGATGTACCTGGCCCCGCAGGACAGGGGGATCGCGAACACTTTCTCCGTCATGCAAACGGTGAACTTCCTTGCATATTTTTTTGGTACAGGTGGGTTGTGGGGGTCCCTCTCTGTTGACGGCCCTACACATGTCGCCGAGTCTCGATTTGTACGTGAAAAGCACTTTTGTATCGTATTTTGAGGCGAGAGCTCTTAGGCGGCGAGATCTTGTTTGGATGTATGGAATACAGGCTGGACTTCTGGTGACGAGTGAAGTCTCGGCGGTTGGCCTGGCCTGGGGGTTCGTAGGCAATTTTTGTTAGGTAGCCAAAATCAAATCTGCAGGGTAGCCTGCCCTCCGAAGCCGTGAGCACTGTTGGCTTAGGCTGCCTTCCCGTTGGTGGGCGCAGGACTTTGTGTATGCCGCAGAAAGCAGGCACCTGACTATGCCGGATTTTACGTTTTTGGAGTGTGAGCTTGAGAATGGAAGCACCGGCTTAGTTGTACAGTGTTGGAAAGACCAGCACACTCCTTTTTCGGAAGGTTGGAGGCGAACTCCCAGGAACTGCAGTTCGCCTTCCGTGGGGTCTTCCCTCTTGAATGATAGGTGCCCAGGCGAAGCGCTGAATGCCTCGATGATAGCCCCCGGAGTTGCGTGGTTATGGTGAAGGATTAGATAATCATCGACGTACCTGAACACTTCCCAGTCCTGGGATTTGGTTTGCAGATGTCGCTCGATGCCTTAGTCCGCCACGGAGAGATAGATCTTGCTGAGAGTCGGGGCCAGACACGATTCGATGCAGACTGAATGAACACGTCCCCATTGTGCTTGACCAGTGTTTACCGGAGGTAAAGCTGGAACTTCTCTAGCTTTACCTCCGGTCAACACTAGTCAAGCACAACGGGGACGTCTTCATCCAAAAAGCTGGAGTCTGCATCGGATCGTGTCTGGCCCCGAGTCTCAGCGAGATCTATCTCTCCATGGTGGACCGAGGCATCCAGCGACATCTGCAAACCAAATCCCAGGACTGCGAAGTGTTCAGGTATGTCGACGGTTATCTAATCATTTACCATAACCACGCAACGCCGGAGGCTATCGTCGATGCATTCAGCGCTTCGCCTGGGCATTTATAATTCAAGAGGGAAGACCCCACGGATGGCAGAACTGCAGTTCCTGGAGGTTCGCCTCCAACCTTCCGAAAAAGGAGTGTGCTGGTCTTTCCAACAGTGTACAACCAAGGCGGTGCTTCCATTCTCAAAGGCACACTCAAAAAACGTAAAATCCGGCATATTCAGGTGCCTGCTTTCTGCGGCATACACAAAGTCCTGCGCCCACCAACGGGAGGCCAGCCTAAGCCAACAGTGCGCACGGCTTCGGAGGGCAGGCTACCCTGCAGATTTGATTTTGGCTACCTTACAAAAATTGCCCACAAACCCCCGGGCCAGGCCAACCACCGAGACTTCACCCGTGACCAAAAGACCAGCCTGTATTCCATACATCCACGCAACATCTCGCCGCCTAAGAGCTCTCGCCTAAAAATACGACACAAAAGTGGTTTTCGCGTACAAATCGAGACTCGGCGACATGTGTAGGGCCGCCAACAGAGAGGAACCCCCACAACCCAGCTGTACCAAAAAATACGCAAGCAAGTTCACCGCCTGCATGACAAAGGAAGTGTATGCGATCCCCCTGTCTTCCGGGGCCAGGTACATCGGGCAAACGGGGCGATGCCTCAGCGATTGACTCCGAGAACATCAAATGGATGCCGAAAGAGCTGCTTCGAATTCTCAGCACCCGATCGCAATTCACGGGAGAAAATGTCCCGGCTTCGCTCCTAATTTCGCCGGCACGACAACCATGGGAGGCCACTGCGAGCGAGTCGGTAAGAGAAATATTTGAGGCCTATCGGATGGCGACAAGCCCGCAGACCATAAGCAGTCCTTCCATTTCGCTCTCAAGAAAGGAGATTATCTTTCTGAGGCTTACAATGAAAGCCGAACGCCGACAGAGTAGGCAAGGCGACAAGGTCACTGTCAGAAGCGGTCTTTCCTTTCATTCCGTTATCCCGCACATACAGTCGAGCCCCTCTCCCTTCCTCGTTTAGCAACCTCCTCACTTCCTCTCCTTCCTCCACGATTTCCCTTTCCCATGCTCCCACGGTGCGGGCGAGCTTTAAGCTTGAAGCTGAAAATAAATGTTGAAGTTGAAACATTACCCTGTCTGTATCGTCCCTGATGTGTCTCCACTTTCTGTGTGATTAAAAAGCACCAACGCGCTCAAACAATACAAGTGTACACTAAATAGGTTGGCAGAAAGCAGAGGCTTGATGTTTCAAGCAAAAAGCTCTCACAAACATGTTGACTTAAACTCTATTAACGTGTTTAAGTCAATATGATCCAAAAGTAAGAAAAGTAATACGTGCAGTTTTTAAAGTCCTTTTGTGCTTTATCTGCTGCTAGACAAGATAATGCGATGAACCCCGTAAATTTGAGGAAACGTTTTTAGCAGCTGACATCAGCTGTCACCCCTCTAAAGCCTGCCATGCTCATCGTACCTGCTTCACTTGTCATACATGCATAAATATGTTACATGGGGCACTCCTTGCAACCGCTTCGGTCAATTTAAACAAAGATGTGTGGACCGGCCATAATGTTTTCTTCTGGGACACCATGTATGGTGCTCAATACGAAAAGAGCTTGCCGAGCGCATGGTCTTGTGTCCCCACAGCTCAATCTGGCGCTCCAAGTCGCACATGTGCACAGATCGGCCAGGCATGCAATGGCTGCTTGCGGTAAGTGCATAGCCCACAAATGATTATTGCAGATTATGACTCTGCTGAATGACTGCATTTATCTTAGTCACAACATAACACTTCTTTTATGGCAAGATTTCTACCAAATAATTAATCTCCAATTCCCCGATTTTTCAACATCGGGCAGCTGCTGCCAAACATAGAGTACATGAAGACCATCCACAATTTAAAAGAATTTGTTGCAATTGTTCTCTCATCTTGCTGAAAAACAATTTATTTGAGCAATATACGAGAATTATTCTAACAATTTTGAGTCGACCTAAACCAGCGATGGCCAAAATGAGTGCTCAAAAGCCACAAACTAGTTAATTATTAAAAAGACACATGGGGGATAGAGGGGAGGGGGTGTTATGGCTGTTTATGAGACAATCCTTTTATTTATGCCAACACATAACTTATAATTTGGCTAGTACAGTTCTAAACTGTTTTTTGGACACCGCTATTTCGGACATGTCCACTTATTTGGACGTTTTCGCTGAATCGTCCCATGGAGTTTGCTGAACCATAACTTATACATTAACCATAGAGTTCATGTATTACATTGACCGAAATTTTGGACACCATAAAGCTCGTTGCTTAATATTTCGGACACAATTTGCGTGATTTTTTCCGTCTACAGTCATGGAACAGCCACCACGATAACGCCGTGAGCGTAATCACCAATATTTTAGTTCTGGTTTTCATTTGTAGCCTCGATACCGTATACGCAGTAAAAAAGCTGAATTATGGTTACAGTCGGGCTTCCAGCTCAGCTATAGCCAACATGGCTGCTGTTTATTCTTATGTTGCGTTTTTCAATGCAACCACAAGAAAATCAGCCGTCGGCCGTACTTGTGCTGTTTGAGTGAGTGCTTGAGTTGAGTTTTCTGTCCAATGGTAGTGAAGTAAGCTCGGTGGGCTAAACATCGTCTCCAAACAGTGCCAAATGACACCAACTTCATATTTGCTGTGTGCACCATCGAAGGTGCAACCAAAGCACACCACCGTGATCAACCATATCAACAAACGTGAAAAGTGACCAACATACAACGTTGCACGAGAATTTAATATTGACATCAAGCAAGTGGCCAGTGCGAAGCGAAGTGGCAGGCATTTGATATCGTGGCTGAAATCTTTTTTTTGGACTGCTTGATTATTTTGACAACTTGAGGTCCCTACGAGTCCGAAAAATTGGTCGGCGACTGTATAGAAATTATGGTTTCAAGACCTAATCTGCTTCTCTGTTCGAGTCTTGTCATCCTAATGTCTTCAATAAACAGAGAAAGTAGGTGAGACATGCCACTGGATAGGGCTTAGCAGTTTTTCATTTGCATGTGTGCATAGAGCAGTGGTCTCGGTATTTTATAAGGCAGGTGCATGGCATTGTATAAACAAGGTTCACCTAGCATAGACACCAATTTTGGGTAAAATTTGTTCGCACAAAGCTAATGCTGCCTCAACCTTGCCCGCGAGGAGGCGCCAAAAAGGTAGCATATTTTAACACGGAGCTTACCCTTGTACCTGATTTGCCCCTTGTGACCATTATATGTTACTATGAAATGCCCCAAAAACTATGACTTTAAACCAAGCAATTTTATATGTCACGTTTTACATTTTTTGCCTGTTTCTCATTATAATGCTGTTATGAAAAAACTTAATGTTTGGCCCCAACTATTTGAGCTTGAGGGTCCTTGGATCACAAGAGCCACAGTTCGGGGCATGCGGCTTGCGAGCCACAGTCCGTTCACCCCTGGCCTAATCCAACTTGCATTTTCAGAAATGTCTAGGTTGGCCCAGTCTCAATTAACCCTTTAACTGCTAGGTTTTAGTTTGCAGGTGTCGGACAGTCTGGGCTTGCAAATGAACAAAGTTGTCTAAATAAAGTTTACACAAGCTGTTAGCCGGTGACATCACAAGGCAAAAATCTGTTTTTGTTGATTTTTCATTAACAGTGCCACACAAAAATCTTGGCAGCCCGAGTTTAACCGTTGAGTAGTTGGAAGTTGCACATGAGTGTGCCTGGGTGTACTCGTACACACTACTCGGGCACACTTCCAAACATACCATACATCTGGTAGTTTTGGACAACAGCAGCACCATGAGCAAGGAATCAACAGAAGCCGACTGCTTCCCGCTAGGAAGTAATTCTGAATGACACAATAAAGAAAAAATAGACCTGCCAAGATTAACAGCGACTTACTACGTATGGCTTTCACTTTCTGGGGCGTCATCGGGGCTTGCGGCGACATGTTGGGGTTCGCAACGATGCTCCGGTTTGAAAGGGTCCCAGTTACGCTGCGGCGAAGGAGGACCTCCGACGACCATATAACCACTGCCGCCTTCTTAACAAATAAAACGTCCCTTTCTGCACCCAGCAAGGTCTCGAAGGTGTCCTTGTGCAGCCAAACATTTTCGCCCCAGTGCATCTGTACAAAACATGAAAAAGATTACATTTTTATAAAGAAGCAGGAATAGTGGCTCTCCTCAAGTAACAGAAACATTTCAAGGGCGATGGAATAAAACCTCTTATGTGGGCCTCTTCCAAGGCAATTGATAATCCAGAAAGAGCACAAAAGCAATGCTCTGCAGCACACAATGGAGACTAGAAATTATGTTTGGCTCCTGTGGCATCTGAGAAAGGAGGAAAAGGAAAAAATTGGAAGTGAGAACTCATTGTCATCATTTTAGGAATAACCATTTTATACTTCCCATCCCTTCCTGCTCCCCCTTTCTATAGTGCCACGGGCAGTTCCCCAAATCTCAGGAATCTCCTTCGTGCCACCAAAGGAACCCACTTGCTGGTACTTGCCTTTTCTTCCAAGAAGAAAAAAGAAGTTTCCGAAACCAACTTTCTTAGTGGTAACCAATTTACAGGCTCTAAACACCTTACAAATCATAAAATTACAACCATATGCATCTCTTTCCCCATTAAAATTGTGGAAAAACATTCTGGCATGCCACCTTATCTGCTGCAGATCGCAGAACTCGAACCCCGCCGAATGATGAACGGTGCTCATCAGCCAGCTAGCGAGCGATAGTTTCCCGCGTAAACTGATCCGCACGTGGGTTTTTTTGCTAAAATTTTAGTTACCTTTACAGTGGATGCTTAGGGCTGGGCTAGAATCACTGTATGGGTTCCAAGAGTAACGCATTCCTTTTCTTTTCGCGTTTTGCCGACAAAATACTCACTCTAGCTGATCATGTTTTGGAATGGTGAGCATTATTGGATGGTACCCAACTGAAAAAAAAAAAACATTTGAAATTCAAACGGGTGGCAAACTGGTCGACCCGTTTAAATCAAACGGGTGCAAACTTGTCGACCCGTTTGGATCAAACGTGATTATGGGATACGGGTAGCCGTTTGAAACGGTACCCGCTCGAAACGATACCCGTTTGATACAGGTGCCCGTTTGATACGGGTGCCCGTTCGACCTTGCACGTGACCACACGTTTGAACGTGCCATTCTAATCGGGAAGTTATGCGCCAGCCCTAAATGGGGATCGTCTGGTAGGTTGGGTATCTTAAACTTATTTAAGACGTTCCGAAACTCATAAACCTATTTATAACATGAAGGAAACACGTAGAACAAATGTGCTCACGTAGGTGCTTGCAAATGGACATAAAAAAAGACACAAAAGATTGTTTTCAATTCTCCTCAAAGTTTATTACGTCTTCTGTAGTCAAGTACAAACGTGCAAGCGATCTGTGAAATGTGAAACGTTCTCGAAGCTTTTATACAACTGAGAAGATAGCAAAGCAAACAAGAACCGAGGTAATTCTAGACTATGAAGGTAGACTTTCGGGAAACTATACGCCCGGCTGCAACGAGAATAGTGGAAGCATAATTATATAGATAATCTGGAAGAGCACGAGTAGAAGAACGGTCAATCGCAAATAGCGGACTTGAAACATGTAATCCGTGATATTTGTCGGCACGGTCAAAGCAGGACAACCACACAAACACAAACGAGAGGGAACGGCTCCTTGGAAGTTTCAAAACGATGTGGCGCAGAAGCTGTCATTTGCCGAACCCAACCAAACCGCGAGAATTCCTGACTTCTTTGAAGAATTGCTTGTTGCCCATATAGGCGTAGGACTTTTCGAACACTGATAGCTTTGCTGCACATCCAATACGTTGTCGCGAGACATTCTACTAAGACCGCAGGGTTAGAAGACAGAACGAAGCAGGTGGACGAGCGAAGTTCAAGCTGACAACAAGCACACAAAAAAAAGCGGCTGCCAGGCGCACCCTTCCGGTCCTCGATGCTTATCAGCGTGTAGCTCTCGCGCTGCTGCGGGTCACGTGACAGAGGTGACAAGAGAGGAGGGAGGGGGCGAGGTCAAGGCGCCGGGACCACCGGGACAGCCCCTCTCCCTCTCCCCAGGCATTCCAGTGAGATGTGTTTTTGTAGCCTCGAAAAACAAACGCGCACGCGCGCATTTTAGCACGCTTAAACCTTGGAAATGGCGGCGGGGCGGCCAGAAGCTCGGCCTGCGCCCGAGCGAAGAAAGTACTCAGCGCGAGCTCGTAGTTTGACTGCTGCAACGGCGGGCGTGCTCTCGCAATGCTCGATGTTCTTGCAGCCGCGTGTACGCGTGCTACCTTCGCTGCGTCTTGAATTAAAGTGAAACTGAGTCTAGACGTACATTCTTTCACTTGGTCACGTCTTCTGCGGAGAGAGATTCCAGCTGAATAAGTAAATTGAGGGAACAAAGATGGACAATGTTTTAAGGTTCTGTCAAAAATATCGGCTCACCAACGTCGCGCGTTTAGGTAAAACAACAAAAAAGGTGTTAGTTTTAGTTGCAGTATAATCGAACATCAACGCAATTGAAATATAAATATAATTACTTGCATTACGCCGATGTTCTGAAATCGATGAACCGGCGCTCCCAGCCTTCCGGAAATATTGGCTGCCACGGCTGAAACGCTAAGCGTGCCCACGCCGCAGATCTGTACGTTCAATATTGCCGCGCGCAAGGCTGAGAAAGCAACGCTCGGTCACGGTCCTCCAGAAAGTTCCCGTTTATTCATGTACCGCACGTAACTTCTATCATTTATCCCTGCTTGTATGGCGCCCCTGTAGATCAACTGAACGTTCTAGGCTCCGCCTAATGTTTTTATGGCTGCGAAAGCAGATCATTGATGGTAACATAGGATGGGACAACCTCACATGTAGTATACAGCCCACCATAAATTAAAAAAAAAAGTGTATGGTTCAAAATAAACCGCGATAGCAGGAAACACTCTTTTTTTGTTTTCAGTGTCACAGATAAACCAAAATATTAAGTGATTGAGTAACTGGTAAAAAGATGATGCAAGGACGGAGACGTTTCTCTGGAACAGTTGTCCTATCGGGCTACTTTGTATTTGTAGGGGTAGAGAAAGGGACTACAGAAATAATACTAGAAAGATGTGGGTGACCATGAGTGCACTTTTATGATGGTTCAAGTTTCACTTTTGGACACTCTGGGAGGGATGGCGTTTCTAGCTGCCAATATACTTCGGAGGAAAACTAAGAGGGCACTAGGAGCCACGCGCGCTTCAGCCACCGGCGCTTTATCCACATACGCTTCAGTCACCTTCACTTGAGCCACGAGCGCTTCAGCCACCATCGCTTTAGCCACCGGCACTTCAGCCACGGCCGTTTCCTATAGCCTTGATTTCGCTACCTTGAGCGTGGTTGGGCCCATAAAGCTACTTCAATAAAAAGAACCAGGTCAAGAGGGATTCAAAGCTCGTTGGTCCGCTTGACTGCCACGCACGCGGTATTAGCCCCTCATGCATTTTGGTAACCAGGGACCTTCTGCTTACCAAAATACATTTAAAATAATGAGGAAATGCACCCAGTATCAATATGTTATGCCATCCTTAGTCTCGATTGCGGTCTCATGTTCTCCAGGCATTTCATTCTAGTGGGGATCGTCGTGTGAAATTCGTGCCTCTCGTTGTCCGCCCTCAGTAGTGGTTGTCGTCGGGTGCCCTCATAATCGTCTTCATCGTTGTCGTTGTTCGCCATCGTAAGTTATCGTCGCAGGTCGTCGTCGTAAGCTGTCGTAAGCCGTTTTCGTAATCTTCGTCGTAGGGCGTGGTCGTACGCAGCTGTGGTAGGGTCGCCGCATGTCGTCGCCTTCGTAAGTTGTCGTCGTAGGTCATCGCCATATGCCGTTCTCGTAAGGCGTCGTTGTCGATCGTTGTCGTACGGAGTCATCGTGGACCGTTGTCATAAGTAGTCGTTGAAGGTCGTCGTCGTAACTCGTTGTCGTAAGTCGTCGTGGCATACGTCGTTCTCGTAGAGTGTCGCACAGGGCGTCGTCGAATGGCGTCGTCGCAGGCCACCATCGTACGTCGTCGTAGTACGACGCTGCCCCAGCAGAAGGAAGGAGGCCACCCCAAGACTTCCTATTTGTTTTTTTTTGTAAAAATGCCGCGCGCAAGGCTGAGAAAGCAACGCTCGGTCACGGTCCTCCAGAAAGTTCCCGTTTATTCATGTACCGCACGTAACTTCTATCATTTATCCCTGCTTTTGTTTTCTAGAAAGTGCGTGTTCATTCTGGCCCCGATCACGCGACGCTCGAACCGCTTTCGCCGAATCTTCGAGATAGCGGCGCACTCTAGATAAGAGGCCGCCCGCGACCTTGTTGAGTCAGTCTCGCCCTAGCGCTCGATTCTGCTGACACGCCGACTTCGACGCCCGCGACGCTCTGCTTTCTTCTGTTTCCTTCTTTATTTTTTTTTGGCACAAGTTCGCCACATTAAACGTTTATTTCTTTCTGTTTATTTCCTGTTTTTTGTTTGGTCACCACCCGTGACATTTGGTGGAGGTGCGGGGTACCGCATGCCCCTGCCGCGTACCCCTCCGAGGGCCCACAGTGCAAGTCCGACGCCTAGCCCACGAAGAACCGACGAAAGCACTTCCGAGATCCGGTTCAGTCGTCGCACCCAAGGTCTACACCCGGAATTCGGATCTCTACCGCCCAAGACTAAGCAGCCAACGAGGCCAACGATGGACAGCCAGTCGTCCCAGAACCCGTCCACCGCCAGCGTCGTATACCTGCCCGTCGCACCAAAAACTCCGACGCCTTTCCACGGAGACACCCACGAGGACATCGAGGACTGGCTGCAACATTATGAACGTGTGGCCCGACATAACGGGTGGTCAGCTGAGCACTGCTTGCAGAACCTTTACTTCTCGCTGGAAGGTACTGCACGGTACTGGCTGGAGAACCACGAGGCTTCTTTAACCTCGTGGGAGGTGTGCAAGCAAGAGCTGGTGAAGACGTTTACCAGCCAACACCGACGCGAGAGGGCCGAAGACATCCTTCGAACAAGGACCCAAGGTCTGAATGAAAGCATCACCAGCTTCGTTGAGGATGTTCTTCGCCTCAGCGCCCGCGCCGATCCTCAGGCTACAGAGGAGAAGAAGCTGCGACACCTGATGAGGGGTGTCAAAAGCGAGATATTCGGAGGTCTCATTCGCAATCCTCCGACAACTGTCGACGGGTTCGTCACGGAGGCGACGAATATGGAGCGTGCGCTACTAGCACGCGCCAGACACTACGAGCGGCACCCTGGCGTGACTACTCTGGCGACATCCGGATACGACCTTGGTACCGACCTCCCAGGCATCCGTGACATCATCCGTGAAGTCGTCCGGGAAGAAATCCGCAAGATGCTCCCCGCTACGGATCGCTCGTCCTCCCTGTCGCTCGCCGAGGTCGTCCGAGAGGAAGTCCACCGAGCCTTCCAACCTGAGATTCCGATCAAAACGACGACGCCAGAGGAGCCTACTTTGAGCTACGCCGCCATGGCCCGAAGATCGCCGCAAGCTAACCGCCAGACCACGGCGCCACCCCGACGAGACCCTCCGATGCCACAGTATCCTCGACGCCAGGAAGGACAAGTCCACGACGTTCGCCCGGAGCAACCCTCGTCGAGGAAGACCGACGTGTGGCGAACGGCCGACCGACGCCCGCTCTGCTACCACTGCGGGGAAGCCGACCATGTGTACCGCCGATGCCCATACCGACGACTCGGGCTGCGCGGATTCCACCCAAACGACCCGCGCCCCCGGTGTGGTGAACGCCCTCGGGAGATCGACGAGTACCTGCGACGACCCCAGTCCCCCGAGCCTGCGTCCCGCCGAGAGTTCCGGTCGCCATCGCCACGACGTCCAGCTTCGCCGATGCACCGACCCCGACGTGAAAGCCTGTCGCCCCTCGCTCCTCGCCGGGGAAACTAGGCGCGGCAACCCCTGGAGGTGGAGTTGCCGAAGACGACCGACGTAAAGAGCCTCCAAGAACGCCGGAGCGCTCCCACTCTCCCGACGCCACGCATCGCTACGACGCCCCTGCAACGGTGTCCAACAACCTAAACATCGTCATCGACGGTCACGACGCATCGGCACTCGTGGACACCGGAGCAGACTACTCAGTCTTGAGTGGGAGGCTCTCCCGCCGCTTTCGAAAAGTCATGACGCCGTGGGAAGGACCCCAAATACGAAACGCCGGAGGACATCTCATCACACCAGTCGGGAGATGCACTGCTCGCGTCGAGATCCACGGTGAAACGTGCCCTGTCAAGTTCGTTGTTCTGCAAGACTGTTCGAGGGACGTTATCCTCGGAATGGACTTTCTCTGCGAGTATGGCGCCGTCATCGACCTCGGAACAAACCGGCTGACGCTACGAAAACCTGCTCCACCAGCGGAGGAACCCGAAGCGACGTCACCCACGGTCCGAGTCCTCGCAAACCACGTAAACCTACCACCGCGGTCGAGTGTTTTCGTACTTGTCGGGATCGATGAAGCTTCCTGTGGCGAAGTTCTTCTCGAGGGAAGCCTCCAATTGCTCCTGGGAAGAGGCATAGGCGTCGCAAGGGGAGTAGCTGAACTTCAGGATGGGCGGACTGTGGCCCTCGTGACGAACTTCCGAAACGAAACGCAACACCTCACGAAAGGTGCAGCCGTGGGCCACGTCGAGAAACTCCGAAACCCCGCCGAAATCACTGCGATCACTGACGAATCCTCGCCGCCCCAGCAAGACAGTACGTCGCCAGCGCAGCTCGACATTGACCCTAAGCTTCCGGACCCTGAACGGCGTCAGCTGGTTAACCTCCTCGCCGAATACCGCGACTGCTTTGCGACGTCGTCGAAGGTGCGCCAGACCGCGATTGCCAAGCACCGCATCGTTACTGAGGACGACGCGCGCCCTGTGCATCGATCGCCGTACAGAGTCTCCGCTAAGGAAAGGGAGGTGATCCATCAGCAAGTTCAAGAGATGCTGAATGACGACATAATCCAACCTTCAAGCAGTCCATGGGCCTCTCCAGTCGTGCTGGTTAAGAAGAAGGACGGAACTCTTCGGTTCTGCGTGGACTACCGGCAGCTCAACACGGTTACGAAGAAAGACGTCTACCCACTCCCCCGCATCGACGACACTCTAGACCGGCTGCGCCACTCTCGATACTTTTCATCGATGGACCTGAAGAGCGGCTACTGGCAAATCGAGGTCGACGAACGGGACCGAGAGAAGACAGCCTTCGTCACGCCGGATGGACTGTACGAGTTCAAGGTGATGCCCTTCGGACTATGCACAGCGCCAGCAACTTTCCAGCGTGTCATGGACACCGTACTGGCAGGGCTGAAGTGGCAGAGTTGTCTCGTCTACCTTGACGACGTCGTAGTATTTTCAGCTGACTTCGACGAGCACTTGAGACGACTCCGAGCTGTTCTTCAAGCCATTCAGACCGCCGGACTCACACTCAAGCCGTCAAAGTGCCGGTTCGCCTATGACGAACTGAAGTTCCTTGGCCACGTGGTTAGTAACGAAGGCATTCGCCCAGACCCCGAGAAGACTCGCGCCGTCGCGGCATTTCCAGCGCCGACAGATAAGAAGGCCGTGCGAAGATTCCTTGGACTTTGTGCCTATTATCGACGCTTCGTTCGGGATTTCGCAAGGATTTCCGCACCACTTACGAATCTCACGAAGGACGCCAAGAAGTTCGAATGGGCCGAGGAGCAACAGCAGGCATTCGACGAACTGAAACGACGACTCCAGACTCCTCCTGTGCTTGGACATTTCGACCAGGATGCGGAAACAGAAATTCACACGGACGCAAGTAACGCGGGACTGGGCGCAGTACTAGTCCAAGTGCAAGAAGGCATCGAGCGAGTCATCGCCTACGCAAGTCGGACATTGTCCAAGGCGGAGAAAAATTACTCCACAACTGAGAAAGAATGCCTTGCGGTCGTCTGGGCAATAACGAAGTTTCGTCCGTACTTGTACGGCAGCCCGTTCCGTGTAGTCACGGACCACCACTCGCTCTGCTGGCTTGCGAAGCTGAAGGACCCGTCAGGACGCCTCGCTCGATGGAGTCTTCGACTACAAGAGTTCAACATGACAGTGGTCTATAAGTCAGGCCGCAAGCACAGCGACGCCGACTGCCTGTCCAGAGCCCCCGTCGAAACCCCCTCCGGCTGCAGCGACGACAATGACGACGAGTGCTTTCTAGGAGCAGTGAACACCGACAATATGGCACGACGTCAACGGGACGATCCTGAGCTGCGCGCATTAATCGAGCACCTGGAAGGGGGCAGGAGTACCGTGCCACGTGTTTTCTCACGAGCACTGCCGACCTTCGCCATCCGACAAGGTGTACTCTACAAAGAGAACTTCGGCAACAACAACACACCTTGGTTGCTGGTAATCCCGAGTGACCTTCGAGAGGAGATCTTCCAAGCCTGCCACGACGACCCGACATCCGGACACCTTGGTTACAGCCGGACACTGGCCCGTATTCGTGAAAAGTATTACTGGCCGAAGCTCCCAAAGACCGTCCACCTATACACACGATCATGCCACGAGTGCCAGCGACGCAAGAAACCGCCGACGAGGCCGGCCGGACTTCTGCAGCCCATTTCTCCTCCAACTACACCCTTCCAGCAGATCGGAATGGATCTACTTGGTCCTTTTCCGCCTTCGACGTCGGGGAACCGCTGGATCATCGTCGCCACAGATTATCTCACGCGGTACGCCGAAACGAAAGCTCTTCCTTCAGGGACTGCTGTGGAAGTCGCCAAGTTTTTCATCGAGTCCATCGTCCTCCGGCACGGCGCTCCCGAGGTTCTGATTACAGATCGCGGATCTTCGTTCATGGCCCAGCTGACGCAAGAGATCCTTCGTCTCAGTGGCACCGGCCATCGTCGAACCACTGCATACCACCCGCAGACCAACGGACTGACCGAGCGACTCAACAAGACAATCGCCGATATGATCTCTATGTACGTCGACGTAGAGCACAAGACGTGGGACGAGGTGCTGCCCTACGTCACGTTCGCCTACAATACGGCGGTTCAAGAGACCACTGGATTCACCCCTTTCCAGCTGGTACATGGTCGGAAGGTAACGACCATGCTGGACGCCATGCTGCCCCATGAGCCATCTGACAACGAGAGCGACGACGCCCAGGCGGTTGCTCAACGCGCCGAAGAAGTTCGCCAGCTCGCCCGACTCCTGATTCAAGACCAGCAACGCGTCGACGCCGGCCGCTACAACCTTCGTCGCAGGGACGTCCACTTCCAGCCCGGAGATAGGGTGTGGGTATGGACGCCCATCCGTCGCCGCGGCCTCAGTGAGAAACTGCTGAAACGGTACTTTGGACCATACAAGGTACTTCGTCGCCTCGGCGAGCTGAACTACGAGGTGATGCCCGACGGAACACGAACATCGTCACGCCGCCCACCACGACCTGAGGTCGTCCACGTCGTGCGCCTGAAGCCGTACTACGCTCGATAGGACTGTGGACCTTTTGTGCTCCAAAAGACTCTTTAGTTTATCGTTCTTTTTTATTTTGATTTGTTTTACACTGCATCGGGGCGATGCACTTTTAAAGGGGGGAGTAATGCCGCGCGCAAGGCTGAGAAAGCAACGCTCGGTCACGGTCCTCCAGAAAGTTCCCGTTTATTCATGTACCGCACGTAACTTCTATCATTTATCCCTGCTTTTGTTTTCTAGAAAGTGCGTGTTCATTCTGGCCCCGATCACGCGACGCTCGAACCGCTTTCGCCGAATCTTCGAGATAGCGGCGCACTCTAGATAAGAGGCCGCCCGCGACCTTGTTGAGTCAGTCTCGCCCTAGCGCTCGATTCTGCTGACACGCCGACTTCGACGCCCGCGACGCTCTGCTTTCTTCTGTTTCCTTCTTTATTTTTTTTTGGCACAAGTTCGCCACATTAAACGTTTATTTCTTTCTGTTTATTTCCTGTTTTTTGTTTGGTCACCACCCGGTATAATCAAACGGGCTCCGGAGAGCCGTTTGATTATACCGGTACAGTTTGCAACATGGTCACCGGTTTGAGCAAACGTGCGACAACTTTGCCCAAACGAGTCGCCCATTTGCCCAGACGAGCGACCCATTTGCCAAAGGAGTGACCTGTTTGTCCAGATAGGTGACCGTTATGGCTCATATGGGGGACCTCTTTGAGCCATACGGGCGACCCCTTTGACAAACTGGTGACCGATATGGTTAAACTATTACCGGTATCGACCCGTTTATTTTCTTATAGGCGCCAAATGTTTTTTTTTTCAGTAGGGTAGTCATCACGTGACACAAGCACTGCTAACTCACCTCCACAAGCACTTCAAGTGGCTCTAATCGCCACCATCTTGGGTCCAGCAAACACCTGCACACACGCACGCTCCCCTGCTCATCGAACGCACGCTTACGCACAGTCTTTTCCACGCGGTTACTGATGTCAAGAGCAAGGAGGTTGTGTACTTAGTGGCACAATGCCTGCTTGTTGCGCTTTTGGGTGCAGCAGCAGGAAGAAGGATGGAAAGAGACTCTTCCGGATCCGGTTTGGAAAGAACAAAACTGCTAGCCGGAGGAAGAAGGCTTGGCTGGCCATAGTAAAACGGAAAGATTTCGAACCCACTGCAACAAGCAAGCCTTGTGAGGTAAGTGCCGATTACAGGTGATTCATTCCGCGTGTCGCGGAAGGAACCAGCTCTTTCAACACGCTCCAATGCATATCACTATTGCCTTCATACACCGGTCGACACGTGGACCCAAGATGGTGGCGCCATGGTTTCGGTTTCAGCGTCGCGCCGCGGCTCTAGAACGAACCTTCGGAGTTTCGTTACTCTGGGAAACCATACAGTGACTCTAGGTTGGGCGTCATAGCTACCTAATCTCTCATTGTTGAGTCAAAGATACCTACGAAACGTAATAGCATTCCATAGGGATAAGGAATCGCAAACTGGATCCATAGAAAAATAAAAAAATTAAAATAGCAAACTGGATACATCAGATAATGGAAAAAAAAAGTCCCCGCAAGTATCGCAAGCGCACACACCAAGATGCAGACGGGAAGACACATCACTCCCGCGGAGGGAGGCGAGAGGAAAACATAGTTTAGATGTACTTTCATAGTCCCAAGCTTAAAGGGGCACTCTGGAGCTTTCTGATATGGCCAATTTATGACAATATCACAATCTATATGCTCCAACCATCCGAAAAACACAACAGTTACAATCATGTGCACGTTTTCACTATTAGAAATATGATGAAAGATTGCGAATCTCATCAGATTGCGAACCTGGTCGAACGATAAATGGTGCTCGTAAGCCGATTTTGAGCAATGGCCTCTCGTGCGGACAAACAACCGACCAGTTCTGCTCGTCCGCACAAAAAGCCATCCCTTACGATTGTTTGACAAGCGCCATTCGTCATTTGACCAGATTCAGCAGGGTTCAGTGTGCGGTATGCACTCTGAACCCTGCTGAATCTGGTCACACGACCTAGCAACATAAAAATTCGGGAGACCGACGTGCGGGGGGGGGGGGGGGGGGGGGGTGTTGAAACATTTCTTTTTTTTTTTAGTTTGAGAAGAAATTCCATGAAGAGGCACTCTGCGCGAATCACACTGCCTTCGCAGTTGTTTTGGAGTAAACTGCCGGTAACGCCCGGCCTTTCTACGGCACGAGCATGGTTCTGATGCTTTCGTGAAGCGATGTGTATCTTGATGTGTCAAGCTTGCCGCCGTGCGAAACTCTCCCACATCACAGGCGCACATGGTACAGAATTCATACTTGTCAGCTTTTTGCGAAGCGGCAAAGCACGGACACTGAGTCGCGTATGATTTTAGAAATACTTGCAAGTACTTCTTCCTGGCTGTTGAAAGCGCCATCAATCGTTCCAACAGATCAGTGGTTCCAACTAAACTCGGGGAAACACGAAGAGCAGTTCGGCGTTTCGCACCTCACCCGACGACCTAACAAAGCCAATTGAAGCCTGGCGCACCCATGGTCATATAAGCCGTGTTCCAAAATGCGCTCTAACTTCAGGAGTAGAGGTTTCGTACTTTGGCGTTTGAAAATCTACCCTCGTTTTACGGTACTGTTCTGAGTTGTCACGTGGTAACCCGCCGGAGTAACCTAAACCTACTCTCGAGTAACTCGCAATGACACACGCGTGATGATTATAGCAATGAGGCATCATAAAAAAAAAAAAGATTACGGTGGACATTTTTTGGGAGATCTGAGGTCGCGTCCGTACAATCGGGAGTTGTGATCAAAATTCGGGAGGCTCCCGGAAAATTCGGGAGAGTTGGCAGGTATGAATGTGCCATCCGTAAGCCTGAAATCCGCTATGTTTTATCAAATGTTTTGTAGTGAAATAGGCTGCGTATGATTGTAATATTTGGATTTTAGAGTACTTAGCGCACACGCATCAAGTTACAGGCTATGTCGAGGGTCAACAACCTTTTCCTGCAACAGGCCGAGTTGCCACAAGTTGGACAAAGAGCGGGATAGACATGGAGGGGCCCTTTCTCCAACTTGTCCCGGTGATGCAGTAAGCAACTACTAGAGAAAAAGGCACTCTCAAACTAGTATGATGCTCTACCGTCCTAGGCTTTTGGCTGTTGGTAAGCATCGCAAGTAAATAAATAAATAAATAACAATCAGATGGTTTCTTCGTTTAAATGCCCTATAGTGTGTGGTTTGGTGCTAGATACTGGAAAATACATGCATATAAATTAAAGTTGCTAATGTAATCTGACAAGTTGTTATTGGGAGGAGCTAATTATACGAACCTGCTGTTGTATCTATGGGTTGCACTCACGTCACATCGCATACTTTTGACCACCATATAAAAGGAGGAGAGGGAAGCTGCTTTCGTAATAATTTTGAGTGAAGGGTTAATCTTCTGGGAGGAGAATAGCGACGCCTGTGCAAATCCGGGAAGCACGAAAGAGAGTCCTGATAAGAGGAGAGCTCCTTCTTGCCCTCTTTTCTGGTGGTCATCCGAGCACTCTTTGATGGACGTCACATGCAACCCATGTATGAGTTTTACAAGGTGTCGGGGGTCAAAATTGTTGCATGGTCCCAGAACATTGTATGCATGTGGGAGGATGAGAGAAGAAAGAGGAAGGGGGCATTCCTAAATTGTGCCGTGTGCCAGATGAAACTGCTTAGCGGACAAGATCCGGACTGCGGGCTGCTGACCCCTGCTTTACTCATTATGACAACAAAAGGTGGCACCTCATTGCAACATACTGCAAATTACATGACCGGCGGTAGCCATCATTTCATAGCTCATCTCATCTCACTGCTGCGCGCTGAAGACAGCACGCAGCAGAAAGCAACCGATTTTAATCCATCGGTAATCAGTAATTCGAAATCGACCAAAGTGAAAAAATTGTTCATGTTTTTATAATTTCATCTTTGTTTTATCTAAATTTAGGAGCATTACGGCCTTTATAAAGGCTCTCCTGTAACTGCTGGAACACCGCTTTGTTGTTTGCCACTGGCAGTTTTAAACGACACAAAAGCCTGAAAGGTGCTGAGTCAGTGCTCATCGCGACTCAGTAAATTAAGAAATGATGAATAGACACTTTCGTTCCTACCTCTGCATGAACTCCAAACACAGGCTTGTCTCCTTGCAGTAAACGATGTCGAAGGCGAAGTGAGCAAAGAACACCAGCTTGAAGGCCTGGCATGGGCTGGAGGTGTGGACCACTGGCTGGCTGTCGATGCATGTCGTGAACGACTTAACAGTCACAACGCTCCCTCTTGAATGAAATGTGTCATCATTTAGCAATGCCTACCTGTCTGCTAGTATCATTTGCAACTCTACCTTCTCACAAATGAAAGAAGAGCCCGGCATCTCCCCCAAGTCATCGTCACACGCAGTTTCCTGTAATGGAAAAAGAGTTCCACACCTACAGTAGTATTTTGGTTTGTAATTCGGTTTTCTTTTCAGGAGAAGTTTTCAGTGGCATAAAAGGCATGCGGGAAGCCGATTGGCCTATTATTTCCGATACTAAAAATAATTGCCTGTTCAATTTCAGTTCATGCTGTGGCGCAAATTACAACTAAATATTTTGGAAATGTTGAACTTGTATAGTGCGCAGGTTTTGAGGATTTTTTGTCTTGAGAGCAAACGAATATAATAAGCGTTAAAAAAGCCTTCCGTAGCAGACAAGGCATTTACCCGTACATGAAAGTGTTAATTTGAATAGTGTGCACAATATAGTAACGTGTACACACTAAGTTACGAGGTGACCTGCTAGGAATACTAAGAAAAGATAGGGTTGCAAAATCTTGCTTGCAATGTTTACCTCGATTAGTTTGCAGACGAGGTCCTTGTCTTCCTCGAAGATGGCAAGCAGTAGCAGAGGAGCACCTTTATGTTAGACTGCTGTAGACTTCCTACTCACAGGGGCACGACACCGCTCGTAGAACGATGCACTTACCACCGATTTTGCTCCCGCTGTCCCTACTTGCTGCCTTCTCAGCCGCTGACAACGCTGGCTTCCACGTCTACAACAGACCGGACGAACACGGACGCGATTTCGCCCCAGCAGCGATTCCTACCACCGGACCCTTCCACTTGGCGCCGCTGTTACCCACGTGCAAGAAGGACGCAAGCATCATCTGGCAACCAAGACCACCCACCCTCTCCTCTGCAATGGAATATAAGCACCTGACAGACACCGCTTCACCGGGGCACGACACCGCTCGTAGAACGATACACTTACCACCGATTTTGCTCTAGGTGAGTTACAACGATCACTCAAAATGTTACAGAAGCAGTAACCCCTATCTACTTATTGTGTCCTGCCCCAGCGACTTGTTGAATTGGCGAAAGTGGCTTGTCATTTGCGCCCAGACTTGTGTGAATGTCGCGCTATCAAATCTACTTTTGTTGTTATCAGGGAACATCGAAACTAACCCGGGTCCGGATGATTGCCCGCAACTGGCCTCAATGCTTGAGAGAGTGCAAAGGATTGAACAAGGGCAATCTCAGTTATTAACGGAAATAAGTGGCATAAAAGAAAAACAAACTCACACGGATGGGCTTGTACAAGAGTTAAGCTTAAGAGTTACGGCTTTAGAGGGGGAAATTACTTCCCCTAAAAGCCCAGTGCAGGGCGCTGAACTTCCAAGCAGCACTGTCCAGTCTCTCACTCAGCAACTAGAGGCACTGAGGGTATCGAGTGACGACGCCAACAACCGACTGCGTAGGAACAACCTCCTGTTTTTCGGACTTCAACATTCACAGTCGGAGGCCTGGGCTCAGTCTGAGGGGATGGTTGTTGCGTTCTGTGCTGGGGAGCTGGGCATAAACATCCACCCAAATAACGTAGAACGCGCGCACAGACTTGGAAAGTATGCCGTGAGCAAGAACCGCCCTATCATTATGAAGCTAACCCATTTCAAAGGTAAAGAACGTATTTTATCACGGGGACCGAAACTTAAAGACACAGATTTCGCGATTCGCGAGGATTTTTCCACGGATGTTCGCCAGGTCCGTAGCAAGCTCATTCAGTTTGCGAAAAGGCAGAACACGCCTTTTAAACTTCACTTTGACACGCTTATCATTGGGAACTCATGTTATGCGTACGACATCGCTTCAGGAGATCTGAAAAGAGCTAACCGATAGCAAAAAAAGAAAAAAAGGACCGCGTAACGCTGACTGTAGGCGAAACTTATCAATAAACAAATCTCGCCTAGTAATTCAGCCTCGTTGTGCAAACACTCCTTTTTCATTGCTACTCACTAATATACGAAGTGTCATTGGCCACCGTGAGGAACTTGTGGCCCTCCATGACGACAGCAACCCTGATATTTTGGTGTTGACGGACACGTGGTTACGACCTATTTTTCGCAATGATAGAGATAATAGGCGAGGTGGTGGCGTACTGATAGCCACAAACTAAAACTTGTCGTCGCGTCTCATTCAAACTGACAGCTCACTTGAAATCTTGTGGATTTCCGCATCTTTGCCTACCAGCGAAATAGTATTGGGCGTGCGTTATAGGCCTCCTGATTGCGACTCACTTTTCACTGAAAAACTTCATGACAGTCTAGAAAAAGTTCAGCGTAGGTACCCCAAATGCAATGTTTACTTGTGTGGTGACTTCAACTTTCCAACGATCGATTGGACTGTTCCAACTTCCTCTATTCGTGAAACCAGAGCATTTATTGAGACGACCCTCTGCTTTAACCTCACCCAAATGGTCGACCAACCAACGCGTGGCTTAAACATTCTCGATATTGTCTTTACATGCGCACCTCAAACAATCACTTCCCTTTCCTGCTCAACTGGCCTCAGTGATCATTGTTGGTTACAAATCTTTCTTTACTTACATTCCAATACCCGTAGTCCTATTACAAAACAAATTCGGGCGTACAACAAGGCTAACTACAGCGAAATAAACACCGGTCTCTGGTCCTTCTATGAATCCTTTTCTGAAGCCTTCTCTGCTAGATCTATCGACGATAACTGGTCCTTATACAAAACGAAAATAAACCATTTAATTAATGCCTTTATCCCACTCGTCAAAATTAGGTCCGATAAGAATCAGCCCATGGTTGAAAAAACCCCGAGACTGCGGGTAAACGACACAACACTAAAAAGTCTCTAACGACACAACACTAAAAAGTCTCTTTTAAAGACTTTTTAGTGTTGTGTCGTTTACCCGCAGTCTCGGGTTTTTTTCAACCATGTGCAATGTACACCAGCTCGTTTGCGCCCTTACTTTTTGTTCAAGAATCAGCCCTCGTATAATCGTCAACTCGAGAGCCTACGGAATAAAAAGACGACTCTACTCATCAGCTAAGCGACTGGTAACAGACATCGCTTGGTCACGCTACTTGAGTGTTAACAAAGAATATGTCACACGCTTGCGACAGATAAAAAATCGCTTTTTTAATGATGACCTACTTTCAATACTAAAAAAATAATCCAAGAAAATCCTGGCGACTCATATCACCTAACGAGAACCCCTGTGGCATACGATTAACGACTGACAGGCACACGTATTCTAGAGGCTAATAACCCGATGGTCCTTAACGACCACTTCAAATCAGTCTTCACCATTGAAAACACGGACAACATTCCTCCAGTCGGTGAAGTCGACTACCCATTTATGTCGCCCATCGCTATCTCTGCACGCGGCACTGAAATGCTTATCGACGACTTAAACATATCCATTTCCACTTTCCACAATATAAATTCAAGAAATTTAAAGAACACAAAATAAATCTCTAGTGAAATCCTCTGTCTACTTTCCAACAATCCCTAGCCACAGGCCAAATTCAAACAAATTGGAAGATTGGCAAGATTATCCCGATCCACAAAAATGGTGAGCGTAGCCTAGTTTCAAACTACCTCCCTATACCCTTGACGATCGTGGCATCCAAATTGCTCGAGCATATCATATTCTCTCACACAGTTACTCATCTAGAAAATAACAATTTTTTCATGAGAAGCAGCATGGTTTTCGTAAGGGGTTTTCGTGCGAATCACAACTAATAGAATTCACTCACGACATTCACATAAACATGAACCAGTACACTGAAACTGATGCCATTTTCTTATATTTTTGCAAGGCATTTGATTGTGTTCCTCATTGCCGACTACTCGCTAAACTCTCTTCACTTCACATTGACTTGTCTAACACTGTACTGGATACGTAATTTCTTAACGCTACGACGCCAATACACAGTGTGCCGTAATTACCAATCTAACATGTATGATGTAATTTCTCGTGTGCCACAGGGAACCGTGCTCGGGCCTCTTCTTTTTTTAATATACGTGAACGACTTACCCGATTCCATCTCGTCCAAAATACGCCTCTTTGCGGATGACTGTGTTGTTTAAAGGGAAACCACTAATCCCGATGATCACAAAATACTCCAGCAAGACCTAAACTCCATCAGTGCTTGGTGCGACAATTGGCTTATGTCTCTTAATGGTTCCAAATGTAATGTAGTAACTTTCAGTCTCAAACAATCGTTATCGCTTCATTCATATCTTTTATATAACTCGCCCCTCTCCCTCTCATCCTCTTACAAATACCTTGGTGTTCATCTCTCTGACAACCTATCCTGGTCTAACCACATTGACGCCATTACAAGTTCTGCATCCAAAACACTGGGATACTTGCGACGCAATCTTTTCTCTGCACCCCCCGATCTACGCAAGTTAGCGTACGAGACATACGTTCGCCCTATACTCGAATTTGCTTCCGCTGTATGGAACCCCCACCAGAAATACCTTATCAATCAGATCGAAGGCATCCAAAACCGTGCAGTTCGTTTTATAACATCAACCTACTCTCGCCAAGCAAGTGTCTCCTTTCTTAAAAAAACTCTATACTCTTACAACCACTTGAAATACGTCGCACCGCTGCCCTTTTATGCATCATTCATAAATCACGATATTCTAACCCAAACGTTATCGCCCCCCTGCTTGAGCCCCCTAACCGAACATCTCGTCGTTTGACTAACAGCCGAAGTTATAAGCGCATTTTTGGTCATACGTCTGCGTTCAAATATTCCTCACTACCACGCGCAATCATGCATTGGAATTCTGTTCCTGATCACATAACCGCACTTTCCGACCCTACAGCATTCCGAGTAGCTGTTTTAGATTCTTTAAGTGCTAATTAGTTTTCTTTTACGGTGATGTTCTTGGCCAGATAAAGAAGTGTTATATGTGCTCGAATCCTACAATTTGTATAATACATAATTTTACTATAGTAGTTTTTCAGTTGTGATATTGCTATCCTGTTCGTACTGTTATTTTTTTTTTTCATCTTTTAAGTGTTGACTATACTGTAATTCGAAAAAAATCCCCCTTGTGAAATGTCCAGAAATGGACCTTCAAGGTGTTATGAATAAATAAATAAAAATGAATAAATAAATAAATCTTTGCGGCTTCAATTTCTCGCAAGCATGCCCTCACGCTTGATAACTCAGGAGTGAGTAGAACAGAGCATGGTATATAATTATTTTCATGCGAACTGGAAGAATTTGGCTGTGCCAATACGTTAAACCAACAACGCATGACAATGTGGAAACGAAATACTTTACATGGCTATTCCATGACATATTTTCAGGAAAAGAGTCACCGAGTGTTTTAAAATTATCCACGATCTCTATCGGACTTGAGCTAAATACTAGGCTTTGGTATAAAAATTTGTTTATTTTTTGACGAAAGAAAATATCCTGTGTCTTTTCAGAGTTAATACTTAGTCCATTTTCTTTTGCCCAAGCCGCCAACCTTGACAAAGGAAAATTCGCAGCCCCCACAATTTAATTGCTATTTAAAGAGGTGTCGTGCCGGGCTGTAGCCGGCGGTCAGACTGCACGGCCCACCAGCGACGGCAAGCAAGCAACTGAGCGTACAGACAGTTGAAAGCCGGGAACCAAAAAGCATGTTTATCTCACGAGGCAATGCCTTTTTACAGAAGACGCGGGCACAGTGTTCGCAACCCAATTACTGAAAGTGTCCAAACTTGGCACTAGCGCCACCCACAACATCTCCCCGCTTAAGAATGTATGAGAATGCACCGGACACCTTGGCTGTGAAAAGAACATAATCTTACAGATCGAGTCTCTTGGGAGCGATCACTTGTCTCCCAGAACGGGTCGTGTAGGGTTGGCCCGTACCGTTATCACGAACACCTGGTGGTGATGCCAGACGAGGCACAACACGATGAGGGGAGTCGCCAGGTCCACCCGAGGCTGAACCATCGCCGGAAGCTGGGGTAGCGAGGGGCGTTGAAGATTCGTTCCGGTCGCTGGGAGCCAGTGTAGACGGTGGAGCCGAGGTTCGACTGTAGGGCACTAAGTTGCGCCGGTTGCGTTGCAGAACTGCCCCGTTGTCAATCTCAACGACATAAGACCTCGGGCGTTGCGCCGGGCTTAAGACAGTGCCACGCAGCCTCTCAGGCTGAACCCAAACTCGAGTGCCCTGTTGAAGTGTTGGAAGAGTATGGGCTCGATGACGGCTGTTGTGCTGTCTGCTTCCTACGGTAGTCGCAGTCTCGGGTGACAACCAGGTCTCGCTCCGGGTTAAGAGGCTGTAACTGCTCCTCCCTCTTCGGGACCCGCGTTCGAAGCTGGCGGCCCATCAGCAGCTGTGCTGGGCTGTAGCCGGTCACACCTGGCGTGTCTCTGTAACTGAGGAGCGCCAAGTACGGGTCCTTGGCCTTGCGAAAGAGGTTCTTAATGGTTCGAACCATTCGCTCCACTTCACCGTTTCACTGGGGGAAGTTTGGGCTACTGGTCACATGTGCAAAGCCGTAGGAGCTTGCGAATCCGGCGAACTCCCGCGACGAAAACGGGGGACCCTTGTCAGACCGGACAGTCTTGGGGATTCCGTGACGAGCAAACACACTCTTGAGGACGTTAATGACCTTCCTTGCCGTCGTGCTTCCCAGCGTCACCACTTCCGAGTACCGGGAATAGTTGTCAAATAGGAGAATGAAGGTTTGGCCGTTCAGGTGGAAGAGGTCGACGCCGAGGACTTCCCACGGAAGACTTGGGAGACTTGTGGCACAGAGGGGTTCCGCCAGGTTAACTCGGCAGGAGGCACATTGCTCACAGTTCGCCACAAGGGAAGTGATGCTGGCATTGATCTGGGGCCACCAGACTGACTCGCGGGCTCTGGACTTGCAGCGGTTGATACCTTCATGGCCTTCGTGGATCAAGGCAAGTATCGTCGGGCGCAGTGCAGCTGGGATGACGATACGGGTTCCCTTCAGCAGAAGAACATTACAGACTGAAAGTTCTTCCAATACGGGTGCATACTTTGCAACGTGCAAAGGTAACTTTCCCTTGGATGGCCAACCGCACTGACAGAATGAAATAAGCGTGCTGCATTCACCGTCGGATGCTTGAGCCATCTTGAGATCTTCTATGGTAACTGGAAGCACCTCAGAGGAGCCGTCCACTGTTTCAGCTGCGAAAAGCTCGATGGCATCCAGCTCTCCTGGCGCGACGAGGGCCTTGCAAGGGATTCGAGACAGTGTGTCGGCTGTGGCTAGTAGTTTTCCAGGAACGTGCAGCATTCGGAATTGATGCCGCATGAGCTTCAGCCGCAACCGTTAAATCCGCGGTGGCAAGACGTCGAGCTCCATCTTTCCGAAAAGGGAGACCGAGGGCAGATGATCCGTCTCAACATCGAAGGAGATGCCACGCACATACACGTCGAACCTCTGTGCAGCCCAGGTGACCGCCAAAGCCTCCTTCTCCGTCTGGCTGTAGCGCTGCTCAGTTGTTGTCAGGGATCTTGATGCAAAGGCGACAGGTCGTCTCTCTCCTGTTGGTTGAGTCTGCAGCAGCACCGCGCCTAGGCCGAAGGAGCTTGCATCTGCTGAGACCGTAGTTGGGTGGGCTGGGTGGTATTTTCCCATACAACGGTCGGACGTCAGCAGCTTCTTGAGAGCATCGAAGGCGACTTCCGGTTCGTACGACCAGGTCCACTCTGTGTTCTTGCTAAGCAGAGCCCTGATCGGCGCTGTCACTTGGGCCACGTGTGGAAGGAAGCGGGCCAAGGGGTTCACCATGCCGAGAAGTCGGCGTACCCCAGCGACGTCCGTTGGTGGGTTCATGTTTTGCACGGCAGACAGCTTGCCGGGATCGGGCCTTATCCCTTCCGCTGAGACGACAACTCCCAGGAATGACACTTGGGACACTCCAAAACTGCACTTCTCCCTGTTGAGGGTGACGCCGACTTTGGAGAGACGACACAGCACCTGCTGCAGGCGTTTGTCTTGTTCTTTCTTTGTTCTGCCGAAGACTAGGACGTCGTCGATTATGTTGACTGTTCCGTCTAGGCCCTCCAAAATCCATGCCATCTGTCGCTGGAAAAACTCTGGGGCAGACGTGATGCCAAATGGGAGGCGGCAAAAGCAATAACGCCCAAATGGCGTAATAAGTGTCGTAAGCTCCTGAGAGTCCTGGGAAAGCTTGACCTAATGGAAGCTTGAGGTAGCATCGAGCTTCGAGAAGACCGCTGCATCGCCTAGAAGTCCCAGGACTTGATCGACAGTGGGGAGCACATGACGTTCTCTCAGGACAACTTGATTCAGCTTCGTAAGGTCAACACAGAGGCGGTAGCCTCCCGATGACTTTGGAACCAAAACCAGTCCAGCACACCAAGGTGTGGGGTTGGTGACCCATCGAATGACTCCATCTTGTTCAAGTTTCGCCAGTTCCGTACGCATAACCTCACGCAGGGGTATCGGTATGCGGCGTGGAACACTAAGGGAAAACGGAACCGTATCTGGGCGTAAACGGATCTTGTACTCCTCCTTGAGCGTGCCGAGGCCTTTGAAAAGTCCCGGCGGCACCTGTACTTTCATGTCGTCCAAAAACTTGACCACACCCAGAGCCTGGATGGCAGGGAACCCCAGCAGGGGCACGGAGAGGGACTTGATCACGTACAGACGCTGATGAGAGGTCTTGCCTCGCCACAGGAGGGTAGCCATGAAGGACCCAACAACTTTTAGCGACTGGCCTCCCGGTCCCGTCAGCAGGTCGTCGACCTTGTCCAGATGACGAGGTAAATTTGGGAAGGCTTGCGAAACAGCAGACACCTCCGCGCCGGAGTCTACCTTGAATCTCGCCGTGTAGTTGTCGACAGTGACCTCGACGTACTTGGCCTTGGCCTTCTCGGTCTCGAGGATTGCATGGAGCTGTAAGGCCGCCACCTTGCTCTGCTTTCGTTTGCGAGCGCGACAGACGTCCGCGAAGCGGCCCTTCTTTTTGCAGTAGTTGCACAGAGACTGCCGAGCAGGACAGTCGGAGCGTGCGTGGGGGCCTCGACCGCAGTAACTGCAGGAACCCGAGTCGATATCGCCACGTGAAGGCACGGCTGAAACGTCGTCTGACCGTTTCGTTGTCTTGCGTTGGTGCGTCGGACCCCGACGAGACTTCGTAGCGTCGACGTTGACGGTGAGCTGGCCTGACTCACTCCCACGAGCAGTCTTTTCTTTTTCGGCGCCTTCGGCCTGACTCGCCTGTGTCCACGCGTCCTTAAGGCTGAGCTTCGCGTTCCGACAGAGTTGGTCGGATAGGCGTCCGTCGCAAAGACCGACAACGAACCGGTCGCGAACCAGGCGTTCTTCGACATCGGCGGACGGGTAGTTGCACCGTTTAACAAGCTTGCAGAGCTCTGCGTAGTAACTGTCGACGCTCTCTCCCGGCTGCTGAACCCGCTTGTGGAACCTCAAAGACTCGTACACCTCGTTGAGGGGGTGCACAAAGTGTTCCGAGAAGCGCTTGACCACCGTGTCATAGTCTTTCAGGGAGGCGGCGTTCAAGCCGAACGTGTCGAGAAGGACCCGAGCTTCGGGGCCCATACAGTAAAGAAGTGTCCGCACCTGAACATCCGGTGGTGCTTGGCGAAGTCCGGAGGCATAAGCGTAGTCCTCGAATTGCGTAAGCCACGCAGGCGAAGAACCGGTGTTGTCGAAGTCGAAAGCAGCCGGCTGACGTAGGGAGACGCCCGCCCACGTTGGAGCTTCTTGCGAGTTCGCCATGACGGAGGGACGTAGGCCTAATGAGCTGCCATGAGGACTGAAGGTACGTAGGCCTAGTGGAGTGCTTCTGACACCATGTCGTGCCGGGCTGTGGCCGGCGGTCAGACTGCACGGCCCACCAGCGACGGCAAGCAAGCAACTGAGCGTACAGACAGTCGAAAGCCGGGAACCAAAAAGCATGTTTATCTCACGAGGCAATGGCTTTTTACAGAAGACGCGGGCACAGTGTTCGCAACCCAATTACTGAAAGTATCCAAACTTGGCACTAGCGCCACCCACAACAGAGGAAAAAATATACTGGTGTCTTCTGCTTAAATTACAAATTTAGCTACGGGGTCTATATTCACAATATTGTTTATGTACAGGTTAGAAAGAAGGGGCCCTAAAATACTCGCTTGTGAAGCCCCAGAAATAATACGGTCTCTGTCGGAGGAATGACCACTAATGATAATATATTGGAAGCGGTGACTCAAGTATGAATTCAGGAGTGATAAAGGCAACCATCGAATACCATAGTAATTAAGTTTACAAAGCATAATGCTATGATTTACGAAGTTAAAGGCTTCAGTAAAATCTACGAATGCGTCAGGAACCGTTCTTTTTCTTCAAAATTGTGTAATATATATTCTTTCAGGAAAAAGATGGATAATTCCGTGGGACGATTTTTTTCTGAAACCAAATTGCGAGGATCAGAGTAAATCGTGCTAATTCGCAAAGTGTACGAGACGGGACTGTATTACTTTTCGGGGGCCTTTAGAAAATAAGGGAAGAATTGAAATCAGTCGATGATTGCTGAAATTAATTTTTCTCCTTTTTTGTGAAGGACAGATACTTTCGCCACCTGCATCGCGGTAGGAAATACTACAGACAAACTACCTAGCAAGATACGCAAAAGACACTGACCGCCAGTGCATTATTAGGGAGTTTTAGAATAGCGCACGCTAAAGCTTTGCGTGCGCAAAGAATAGCGTCGTCGCCACTGCGCATGCTCCGAACGCAAACCAGGTTTTGCGCTTTGCGTGCGCAATTTTAGCGCGCGCTATTTCTCGGAAATAGCGTGCGTACGCAAAGAGTTTTGCGCTTCCCCAAGGAGGATTTGTGATGAGAAGTTGGCTAAAGCCAAGACGAGCACAGTTAAAAAAAATGTCGGCTTCCAGGATTATGTTGGCGGCTGCTTTGGCGGCGTCGTGAGTGCGACGTCGGCGTCATCCTCGCGACTGCAATTTTCAATACGGGACGACACTGTACTCGGTTTGGCAGCGATCACCGGCAACTTGATGCTTGCGGCGCGCGAACATTTCACGGCGAAGGAACGATGTGCGAAGGTCAGTACCCGAGACCTCTCTTGCCGAGGCGACGCAAGCGGACACGACCGGTCAACCGCTCGCGTCGCGTTCTCATGTTTAAACAAATTAGAATGCTACTCTGGACCAAAAAAAAAAGTTTTTTTCTAAAGTTACATCATTTCGTGTGTGAAATAAAAATTTTTACTGTATCTTGGTGGCGTCGCAAGCGCCAGATGCTTGGGCTTTTGCGTCGCGGCAAAGAAACGCTATTCTAAAACTCTCTCGCGTCGCGTGCGCTAATACAAGCGCTAAATTTAGCGCTTGCGTGCGCTAAAATTGCGTACGTTATTCTAAAACTCCCTATTGGTGCTTTAAGACGTTTGCATACCCCTAGCGTTGCGTCCAGTGGACACTTTCTTAAGGCAGCGAGAAAACGCGCTCGGCCCGCCCGTAAAATCGCAAAACGTCCTGATCGGCATTACTTTCTTCTAAACAAAAACTCGGTCCCCGCGCCATTGTTCGCGACATGTCGCGATCCAAACGAACAAATTAATCTGAAGCGGCACATTTATTCACGTCCGATGCCACGCTTTTGCGCCCCCACTCTTCTCTGAGCAGCGCGCCGCCAACTCAGCGGGACCCAGATATCCCCGTCTAGCCTTTTGAGCGCGGCAACGTCGCAGAATGAAGGACAATACGATGACTATTACGTCAGCGGTCAGCTGTTATAACGAGATGATCGTCTACAAGAATGGTGCGTATCTGCATGACGATAAGCTCAGCTGCAACTAAAGCATACGACACGCGCCTTTCGTCGTCTCTCACAAATTTATTAGACGGTCCCTGCTACTGGGCCACGTGACCTGGAACTCTCCGCCGTGTCTGCATGTGTGCCTCACCGGAAAACCGACGTCGCCTCCCTCGCTACCGAAGAGCAGAGAGAATATTGGAAAAAAGGCGACAGGAGACAATGGGGGAGGGGAAGATGCGCGCTCCACTTCTGTGGTCAGCGCTTTCATCGTACTCGCGAAAGTTCGAGAGGCGCGGTCAGCGAGGACACGGCGGGGGGCAACAAAAACGGGTGCGAACGTCTCGGTCGTCGGGCGGAGACGAATTGGCTTGGTGGGCACTGGGATGAGTGCTTCCCGCATGGGCGACAGCCGGCGGCGTGCGGCGAACTTTCGTGCCGCTGTCTGGCCCGGCCAACCAAAAAACGCGGGAAATCTCGCAAGTGCACAACATATCATGAAAGAGCACTCGACCTTGAGTTAAAACGCTGAGGTTCACCGTTCCTCACGGTAGGACCCTCGGGAGCGTAGTAAGGCAAGGCGCCGTGCGGCGTTCGATTTGTGGGAGCGTCTTGCTGCGAGCGGCTTTCGCGCCCGCGTTTTCTCGTCGGTGTCACCGTGCCTTAAGGTACCGCGGAAACCCATTTCGATTGCGTGTTCTAGTTTGTGCTTGGGCCCATAGGGAGACTTAAGCCAAACGGAACAAAGCAGTGTCCCTACTAAACGTAAAAATGCACAGCACTCACCTTACGTCAAAAATCGTCTAGCCGGGAAAACCAACGTCCACAAGGAATCGCTATCCGCTACTTATCTTGAAAAATGAGCTCCGCACCAAAATCAAGACCGAATAAAACACGGCGCGCGTTAATCCTTGCACTAAAATTACACATAAATATAGTTTTATTCTCTAAATACACGAACAAAATATTGATGGGTCAAATACGTTCTCAGAACCGCTTTTTGTGAAGTGAAGAAGCATTTGGTTTTCCAAAGAGGTAAACACAGAAAATGTAGAAAGGGTAAAAGCACAGGCGAGCTGGTGAAGAACTTTCATCGTAAACCGGAGACACGGAAAAAGAAAAAAACGGACAAAACAACAAGTCTCAAAAAACAGACAGAAAATGTCTGTTTTTTTTTTCTTGAACAGGTTTCGGTTAAAGACCATTGAAAGACATTTTCTGTATGACAACAAAAAATGTCTGTAAAAATGCTTGTAATTTTACACACATTTTTAACACTGTATTCTTTTTAATGCTAAAATTCCACACAGAAAATATACGTACTTTCCGTCGTAATTTTGTACTGTTCAGTCCTTTCCCCAGAGCGCAATCGCTCTAGGAGACAACAGACAGTCACATTCGTCACTGTACGATAGTAACTTACTGTTCAGACCAGCGTACCAACATGACCATCCGCAAGTCGATCGATTGCACGTGCCTAATCCCTCAAGTGTTCTTAAACTTTTAAATGGAAAGCTGAATGTCAAACTGCGAGAACCCGCCCCCTCCAATCACGGCCTGACCAGCGGCATCACTGCCCGACAGTTTACGTCATCTCATCTTGTTACACCACTGATACGCGAACACACGGTCAGGTCGGCGATAATTCCAGTCTTCTGTTCACAACCCACAACACTGCCATCACGCTGTTGCTGCTATGTTGCTGACACGCATAGATACACAACCACGTTGAACGCCGGTTGGCACTCGGCATCGGAAAACAGAACCGAACTCAGCACGCAAGGCACCCAGGCAGAAGGCAGCAAAATCTGCCTGTCTTGGACGCAGTTCCTGCGATTTCCATAACGTCAAAAACGTCGACGCAGTTCCGCGCGATTCCGCTACTGTAGTTTGGCGTGGGTCCCGCAATCCGGAGACGGCCGGCTAGCTTACCCAGTGTATATCACCATAGGAAACCAAAATTACAATACCTTGTGGCCTTTCCTCTGCTAAATCGCCTTCAAATATTGCATCATACACAATCGACCTAAGCCTCCCTAGAAAAAAAAATGAACGGATGTACAATCTTGCGTGGCGTTTCTTTTTACAAATACTCATTCAAGCATCCCGGCATGACCTTTTTCTACATATATATCTGAGAAAAAGAAAAGAAAAAAGGGTGCCTTGCGGTGTTTGATTGCGTTTGAATAGGCTAATTAAGCACGGCGGTCTTTAATTTTGGGCTTTCTGGGATGCTTGACCATAGCCCCCTATACACCAACTCAAGTTCTTGATGTCACGACCACGGCACTGCTCCCGGCACTACGCATGCGCAGACGCTTTCTCTCACGCTAGTCTGGTTTCTGCGCACGCGCCTTGGGCACACCAGCTGCGGGCAAAGGCTGGCTTGCACCTTCCGCGCCCTAGTAATGGACCGCCCAGACGCCGTAAAAGTCAGTCCGTAAAGAACATTAATCGGTCCAAGGACATTAGAAGGGTTTGACACTCTTGGGTCCCTTCTCGCGCCCGATGGTAGCTCCGAGTGCCTCGCCTTTCTTCCAAATCTTCTTGGCGGGTGGTGATTGACGGTGGGTGATGATATCATGAGGGTTTTGGCGAGAGTCGGGCTCTTATGGCGCCTTTCTGTGAACTTCAATGATGTGGGATCAAACAGATAGTCTAGCAAAGACCGTACGATCCGTGTTCTTCTGTCGGAGTCAGTGGTGGGGTGTGTCCATTCTCCCATTTTTCGCTGGACGGTCGCCCTTCAGATTTGGACCCGTTACGTAAAAATAAAGTAATTAATCACAATTACAATTACTTGACCGTAAAACAAACAGATAGCCGTTAAAAATTACTGGTTTTTAAAAGAAATCGATTCCTTAGATTTTGCTGGTGTTTCGAATTCAAGGCTTGCGCGGGGGCGTACGTCGGCGCGGACGGGTTTAAGGAGAGCGTGAACCTGTCTGGCGACGACACGAGGGGATTCAGCCCAACGTGGCCTGGTTGTCCGGAATACCCATCGTACGTTCTGCAATGGGTATTCCATCGCAGAACACTTCCGAGAGAACGCAGATGGCTGCGTTATCTCGGAAGTGTTTCCACGCGAATTGGTATATCTTCTCCACCGCCGGGCTACGCGTGACAGGTGTTGCTGGATTTCTGGGATCGCCACCTGCGAGTCAGTATAGATCACCAATGTCTTGTTTCGCGGGTTTAGTGCCGCCGGGTGTAGTAGTCCCAGGTGGATGGCGTTCAACTCCGCTAGCTCCGCTGTGTCTCCGTGGACAAAGGCGAAAATTGGCAGGCGAGGAGGAAGTATCTTATAGAGAGCACCACATACGTGTCGTACAGCAAACTACGCGTTTTTTTTTACGGACAAAGACAAACGTACTCGCTTTCTCCATACCTTCTTAAGAAAAACAGGACAAGAGCGGAATGTTACGAAAAATTGTCGCGGATATGTTGCGGCACACCAATATCCTTTTCTCGTGTGCTCTTGTTCTAGCTCTCCCATTTCTGGCGCCCGGTTATAGCGCGGATGGCGCAGGCCGGCTAAGCTATCGCCATAAAAAGGCGATATCTTAATCCACTTTAGTGCTCCTGTAAGCCCTCAATTGCTGCCCATCTGCATGGTATGGAATATGCTAGTAACTCTAAAGCGGCGAACTAGAGACTATATACCATACGTTATATATAGCCTATAAATCGCCTCGGTCCAGGTGTGATACAGCTTCGGCCTCTTGTAGGTGCGATGACTACTGCAGCTATGCGTTTTCCCACCATGACCTAAAGCGGGCCGGTGCTGTGGACCCACTCGAGCAATGTGTGCGCAGCTTCGTAATATTGTACTCGATTTCCCATATACCTGATTGAATCGGTCGTATTGTAGAGATCGCTGGGGTCCATGTTAAAGGGGGACGTGTAGCTGAACTAAGATAGGGGAATAAAAGAGGGGTGCAAGGAGGAAAACCTTTTCGAAGTCCACTTTGTCTTCTTCCGTCAGCGTTGCTGCGGCGAGTATGTCCTCGGCATCTCCCCCTAGGCAGTAGATTAGAGCGTCTACTTGAGCTGCTCCTTCTTCCTTCATGAGTCGCGAGACCCTTCTGTACCTGAGGAAACGACTGGACCAGGCCGTCCACTCCTCTGGGCGTTGAAAATAGAACGCCGTCGGTGGCGCGAAACCGAAGGCTGGCCTGGTTTCCCGATGCTCGCCCGCCGCCATCTTGACCGGTTGCGGTTAAGTGTTCGCAGCTAGGCTTAGCTCTTTGCCTCTGACGTACCCGGACTTCCCGACCGTTTTCTTTCTTCCCAGTCGGACGCCTCCTCTGCTGTGACCGCCGCTCGTCACGCCTGCCCCTTTCACTGCTGTGGCCGCTCGCACCCCACTTCTGACACCATGTCGTGATAATTCGGATTGACCACACAGAGAGAGACATAACAGCACCAGCGAGCTGGGTTAAGCACGCGCCCCCAACTGGCTGCCCCCTCTCGGGGTTTTATTGAAACGCATAAACCTGATTATTACCACAGGACCCACCAAACAAATCTCTAAGATAACAAAGCCGTAATGCTGAATTGTCTACAGGGTTAGATCTAAACTATGAAACCCAGTTTTTAACGAGAAAGCGTTTGAGAACTCATATCACAAATACTCCGTCGTCGGCGTCGGCGGGTTTACAAAAAAATTAAAAATTGACTGAAGGAGTATCAAACTTGTATAGGTAATTGCATATTCAGTGAATCGATGACCTATTGAGAGCGGATAACCCTTTTATCGTTTTTTATGCTAATTGGCAGACCACTCGGGATATATAAGCTGTAGACTAAATTAAGTGTCTAAAAGTAACGACGGTTTGATGTATACCTTCTTTATTCAATGTGAAGTGCCAAATATCTGAAGAAAGTCTTAAAGAATGTGGATACATTGTGAGCAGGAAATACTGCTGAATACTTGTAGACTTTTTATTCAAAATTCAAACACTTCAGTCTACAGCTTTTCTTTTCCGAGTAGTCGGCCAATTATCTGAAGAAACACAATAAAGGAAAGTAGAGATATTATGGGTAGAAAAGGTTTGCTGGAACTTTAATATGCTTTTTATATAGAGATTTCAGACCCTTACTCCCTAATGCCTATATAGTTTGTATCCAGATTGGCCCGCCAATTGTCAGAAAATTTTTTTAAAGGGTCATACATTTTGGAATGAAACGATGGGTAGGCCCTGTATAATTTATTTTCAGATACTTCAGTCTATATATTTTATATCGAGAATAAAAGAGCTAATTATCTGAAAGAGCTCATTATAACGTAGAAACATTGTAGGTAGGAACAATTTTTCTAATGTAAACCGACTTTACAGTGACCTTATGTACTCCTAGTCTGTCTACTTTTTAGCAAGTTTTTTTTTTTAATTTATGGTTCGTCCATTTTAATTAAATTGGCCTAGACTAAAATATAAAGACAGTATACTAACACATGAGGATACGACTGTAAATTCTGAATACGGTCTACAGGGATTAAAACTAAATTTGTATTTACTAGTGGAAGAAAATAAATCTAGGGTGGGTATCCTGAATATTCCTTTTTGTTTGACTTCTTCCGAATACAATATTCTGCTGGTTGAGTCTGAGCATCGTAGAAAGGCTGTTTTATCTTGCTGGCATCGACACAGGAAACACTGTGAACGTGCATCTTGAAAACTATACACTTTGAATTGGGGTTTATAATAGAATAAGTTTTCTTAGCCAAGCCAAGCATAATATGACACCGTTGAACATGCGTGTATATGTCATTGCACAGTCCAAGTGAATCTTTTTTGTTTATGGGAGAACATTTTAACGTGATAACTATAACTTGAAGTGGTGGAGAAACGTATACAACAAAAATGTCAGTATATCCTAGCCCAATTCAAGTGAATCAAATTTTTTTAGGTTAGGAATATGTAAAGCAAACCCGCAGTTTGAAACTGTGATGGAAGTACAGCTACAACAAAGTGTGTAAGTTAAGGTTTGAAGTTAAATGCATCTATATGCACTGGAACTTGAAAGGTACAGAAATCGCAGAATCTACACAAAAATATGAAAAAAATATTAATAAATGTGAAAAGAGTACAAATATTGCACACCAATCACAGCGTCCACCCTGGCCTTGTCCAAAGCATGATATGTGTCTACAGATTTGTGGGCAGTGCTCTTTATACCGTAGAGTGACCAGCCAGGTATGCATTCAGGGCTGAAGTCTAAACACGGTGCGGAGCAGTGCTGTGGCGTATAGAGCCATGCTGAGTCCCAGCCTCTGCGCTATTACAAAGTTCAGCACTGGCGAAGCGCTGTGCTGCTCAAAGCAACCACCGAACGCCGGACGCCGGCGTTTTGCGTTCGACCGCGTTCAAACGGCGAGAAGAGATCAAGGCCGCTCACTGAGAGTCTAGCATCTAGTTATTCCGACCAAAGCATGATGCTCTGAGTTCCCGCGCTCTCTTGCCCCCTCCTCTCCCTCCATTTCTACTGTTATCGGAGGTGTTGACCATTCGCGACTCCAACTAACTATAGGTGGCGCCACTCATTCTGCAAGATGGCGGGTTTGGTGAGGGTCAAAGATGCGTGCCGCTGTTGAGCCTGTCTAGGGTGCTGGCTTCACTGAGCGACATAAATTATTTCGGGTAATACGAAGAAGCTAATGTTTAACGAGCGCAGGTCACCTCTTTAACCTGAAAACAAGAACGGTGTTTAGCGTATTAATTACGGAAGGATGCGCGGTTTAATTCTGGAGCGAAACCGAAACTTACCTCTATTTTGGATTTAATTCCTCGACAGAGGTCTTAATTTCGGATTCTTTCATGACTCAAGATGTGTCTCACATCGTAATTATTTGCTTAGAAAAGTTGTTCGCGGAAAGTTTATGTTGTGACGTACAGTTCGATCCAGGCTGATATTCGTAGTTGTTGAAAAAATCAGTTCTGATATCTGGGCGTTCTCCTTGCCTTTTTCTCGCTCAGATAATTATCATGAGAAATAATTACAATTATCCCAGCACAAGAATAAGAGAATAATTATATTTTTTACAATATGTACACAAGACGCATAAACTAATAAACGCTGCTCTCACTGCAACAACCCAAGACGGAATCCGAGTCAGACAGCTGAAGTGTGTGTGTGTGTTTTTATAGCACCGCGTGACGCCTAGGACTTCATATTACATCCAGCGTTTGACTGTTTGTCTATCTTGATAACTATGTCAGAGCTTTTATATGCTAAAAAGAAAACAGAATTATACCTTTCTGGAAAGACTATTATGGTTAAATAGAGTATTCTCGTGATCTTGGCGTTAAGTAGAGACATACATTGTCGCGATTTGTATTAATAATAATATTAAAATTCATATATTGGAATAAGTAATTCTTATTCAAATATGTGAATTTTTTTATACTTCCAAACCAAATGCCCAAAAGATAAAAAAAAAAAAAAAATTTTAGTTACTAGTTTTTTCATAACATTTATTTACTTTTGTATTTGCTCGCCGTCGTTTTGCCCATCTCAGCCTTTCCAGTTTGAAGGAACGCCCTCCTGCTTGCACGTCTGCTCACTGCAGCACGTTTCAGTGGAGTTGGAAGCCGGTGAAACAGTAGTGAGTTTTAATATTGCGTATACGAGCGAACTCAAGCCGTGTGTGTTTGCGTTAGCTTTGCGCGATCCACACTGCGCGTGCGCGGAGCCCGAAATCGCGGTCTTGGGTGGCGTATGGCGATGAGGCGCACGCACAAAGTGGAGCACGCAACTCTAACGCAAACGCACACCGCTTGCGTTTGCTTCTATGCGCAATAATAAAAGTCTCCAGTAAGGTACAATCCCATACCAGCTGCAGCACCTCGTTGGGACAGTGAAGAGTGTTTTTTTTTGCATTCGGAAACGACATTTCGTGAGCCATGAACGCGAGCAGTTCCGCCATGCCAGCTGAGCTGGAGAATCGGGGGACCCTCACTAGAGCGCTTCCCGTTTCCACCGCGGGAGGGCGAGCGTCGAGCTGGAGACGCGAATAGCCGCACTCCTTCGTGACGACGCATGAGCCCGTCCATTCGATCAGGACAACTTGCGTGACGTATGGCTAGACCTGGGAAAGTCCGCAGCGGCTCCGAAGAACGCGAGTTTTAGTTGCATTTAGTTACGGCATGCTGAGTCAGTGTCACATGGAAGCAGGGCTGGGAATGCTCGGATACATGGCAGTAACAGCTAAAAGGAGGATAGTGAAGTGTATAAGAGTATCGCGATACCTAACAAAAATATATTTTAAAAACAGAAGTGCATTTGAAGATACAGATACAAAAAAAAAAACATTTTTGCCAGGGCAAAACAAAAATGAAATATTATATAAAGAGAATCTTGTTTTGTTGTCAACATTATTTTTACCGGTAACAAGTTTATATTCATAAACCAATAGAATGCCCATCTGCAATGTATCTTAAATATTGCAGTAGCATTACAAAACAGAAAAGAAAGATACTACCTTGCTGCTATACTAAATCAGATCTGAATAGGAATAGCTTTCTAAATAGCTTGTTGCTCCCCTGCTGGCGATTTGAGAAAGCGTCCTGTTAGTCATGGAGATTAAGCTTTCCACAGGTTCTGACGAATACAGGTTCCTATTAAAACGAACAAAAACTACCTTCACACTGGGAATGTTTTCCTGCATGCAAATATAATTTTTTTTTTTTTTTACTTTTATGATTATGCATGATTTTGTGTAGAGGTGCTAGTGAGTACTGTCGTCAACAAAGTCTGCACTTCGAATGCAAAGAAAAAAAACAAGTCCTCAAGAAAAAAATAAAGAAAGTATACTAATTGTGAGATATAGTAGAGACCTGAGTTTTCGGTTTAAACCGATAAAAACCGTTAAAAGTACGCCGAATCCATTTTCTTAAATTCGGTTTTAACCGAAAATTGTCAAATTTTAGGTTTGGTGTTTTCATTTTAACCCGATAAACGTATGTCTAATGTGTTTTCCTAAATTCGGTATTAACCGAAAAAGTCAGTTTTTTATTGCCGCGTCAGGTAAGTGGGGGAAGGGGAAGCAGAGAGAGAGGGCTTTGCAAGGTTCGACATTGTGTTACGTCTTCGTGATTCCCCCCTTCCAAGGTTCAACATGCCACAAAAGAGGTCTTGGATTGGCCTTCGTGGGGCATCTACGTTCTTTTTGTAATCAGGCTTAGCGTGTCAAGTTCCCGATCCTAAAAAAAAAAATGTTTGGATGGGGGCTTCATGCACTTCAAAGGACATCGAGGAGAGCGGCTAATAGTTTTCTTAACACTCTGTCTCACAATTCCCTGTGGTTAAGAACATAAAATAGATTTTTAATTTTTTCTTCTCCTGGTTTTTGTACGGTCATCACCCCGGACGGTCACGTCGTCAGAATGGGAAGGAAAAGGAAGCGCGCTGAAGATTATGCCCGCGAATTCCGCAATTTTGAGGTGTGTCCTGACGGAAGTTGTAGCGAAGACCATGTATGTATATGTGCCGTTATTCTTTGAGTAATCACAAGTATCAGAGCTACAAGAATCATCTGATCCGGTGTCCGATTGTGTTTCTTTCATATTCATCGAAAATAAAAAAACGGAAATCTTTTTGGGGAATAAATATACACCGAAAAAAAACGAAACTTGCTTTTAAATATAAACACCGAAAAAAGTACGCCGAATTTAAGAAAAAATAAAAGCCGAAAACGCGGAACCCTAGATATAGTTTGAAATTAAACGTGGGCGTTCTCAAACCTGTAGTTATTCTGGCATAAAATTGGCATTTTACTTCTATCAGGGAGCTGTGGGAACCAAGCGGGTCTGTACTGGGTTAATCTTTCTCTCCAAAATGGAGCACAGGCTTTTACGCATCTTGCACCTCAAGAGTAAAAATTAAAAACAAAGAAAAACGTGAGAAATTTTATTTAGAATCACTCATGGCTATATTGACTAATTATAGTTCCCATTTCACTTCCATAACTTAAATGACCGTTACCTAAAAAAAAGTGATCCGTTGCTGGCGCGGCGTTGCTTCCATCCATACAGTTCTATGGCAAGAAACCAAACACGTGTTACGGAAGCCATAACTGCTGCCACCACTCACACTTTCGTGACCTACAGCAACATCTGGCTCTCAAAGGTCTCAGCGAACATCTTGCGTCTTTCATTATTAAAAAAATTGTCCGCCTCGAAAACACCTTTTCAATCCAATGTTTTTTTTTCATATTTGCAGTTTTTTGCGATGGTGATAACGCGGTGTCACAATCGCGCTCCCTAGCTTCTGGTTGATCTGCTTACGAAGAAAGGCCGCTCGCTTGCCCCTTCCCTACGTTGAAGTGCGACGTACGGCTCTTACATCTCTCGTATTCCGCAAAATGAGGATTACCAACGCGTCGCAGGCCCAACCTCGTTTTGCTGTTCTACGACGATAATCACCTGGACACGCGACTGAATCTATAAATTGAGTGGCTAGAAAACACCTCGCTCGCAAGGCCTCGATTCCCCGTTCAACGCCCAAAACGTCAGCTACATCATATTCGCCCATTGAGGCTCTGTGACCTAGCTGCCCCAAATTTCGATTTGGTCCATAGTTTGGCTTATCTTCGTCCCTCAAGCGGATACAAAGAAGTCATCTTTTCTCTCTCTCTCTCTCTGGGGGACAGAAGGAAGCAAAGAGAAGGTGAAGGGGCAAAAAGAAATGCCGCCGTACAGATCCCGTACACGTCACAGTAACGTTTTTTAGGAAACTTTGGGATTTTCGGAGTTTGCCTAATGTTGTTTGCACGGCGAGTCAGGCTCCTTGTGTTGGTGTGCTTCCCTCTTAAACACATAAGAAACGATAGACAATCATTCTCATACGCGAAAAAGTAATGACATTTTTTTACAATTACCTTCTGGAGTACACCAGCTCGCCTGCACTCTGACTATTTTTTATAGTTATTCACTCCACTAGTGAAAAGCCATTTGCATGAGAAATGTCATGTCCAATAAGCACATGAATCATACTATATAAGAACATAGAAGAAGCTAAAAAGAACTATATTAGAACTGTATGATATATAAGAACCATATAAGCAACTTGCAAGAAATATCTAATAAATTTGTTATATGGTTTTTACATATTCTTTTATATCTTATATAATTCTTATATAGTTCTTATATGATTCAATGTTTCTTATATGTTCTTATATATCTTCCATGATTCATGTGTTTATTGGACACATAATTTTCTCATACAAATAAGATTTTTCGATAGGGTCGTTACTTCGTTCTTGTTTCATTACTTCTAACAGATTATCTACAAGTCAGGTTTAGTTCCATTTCGGCGCTCGTTTCTGTAGTAATATCAAGGCGTCGCCTTGGAATGAACTGTTTTTTTCTTTCTGGTGATTTGAATTGATAATCTTCACACTAATCGAAGTAAGGGCCACAGGAGGTGTGACGTGCGCTTGTGAATATCGTGCTCACAATGGCGTTAACCTTGAAACCCTGTGGGATTCTTTATACAGGTAGCTATACTAATAATCGCCGCCCGATCGGCATGCGTTTCGCTCGTCACCCAGGGAGTGACAATACTTGAAGGCAGCGAATGGGTTTACTGTAGCTCCCAATTGCCCGTCGTCGAGAGCCGGCGGTCCAGGCCCGCCCAGCCTTGTTGCCGCCCCTCTATCAGAGCTTGCAGTCGGAGTACGTGTCCAGGCCTCCGGATCGTCCTTCCCACGCCAGCGCTGCTTAGGCTAGCTGTCCAGATCTAGCACACGCCGAGTCTCGCTGCGGTACCATTCCGGAATCGTCATAGCCCAGGTCGGTATGGCCAGGGCTCGCCGTTTCCACCGGTCCGGACGTCAAACCTCGCTGGTAGACCGCTCTGGTGTTCGCCATGGGCCAGGCCAGGCGGCCCGGCTCCATCGTTCCTGCCCAGCTCCAGCCTCGCTCAGCACGCACTGCCTCTCGCCAGCTCGTGTCTTCCCCGCCGACCGCCTGTCACGTGCCCTGTGCCTCGTCTTTCACCCTCGTCTCCCACAACCCTACAGACCAACAACTGAGACACCCCGAAATATATGTCATCTTTGTAGTATAGGTAAGGGAGTCACGAACCTCGGGGAGTTAATGGACGAAAAAAAAACATTCCTTGACTTCAGAGCCTCAAGGTTCCATTCACCGTACCTAATACCCCCTTGAAGCCTATAAGAAAGGAAAGAGCCCCAGTAATTTTCGCGTGGAGGTAATTCATACCTAAAAACATTGTAGCGAACTACATCGGCCCATGATTGTATACACGATACAAGGAACACAAGAACCATCGATTTTGATAATGAAATACAGATACTGATTGAAAAATTGTATCGTTATTCAGAAGTATAGATGCAAATAAAATATATTTCTTAAAGAATATCGCCAAACATTTGTGTCGCGACACTACCCAACCAGAAGAGGACTGCTCCTTTTCTCCCCTGCGTCATCATTTGTGCATCCGTGCATCGCTTCCTATTGGCTGCGCCAGCATCGCCGCCAGCGGGTGCTGCGGGGTTACACAACCAGCACGGCACTAGCACGCGGCAACGTCAAGATGCACATGTCTGTCGGTTTGTTGCTACCAGGGCTGGGCAGTATCGCGATACAAATGTATCGCGATAGTATCTTAGAGATACTTTCGAGTATATGTATCTATGTAACGAGATACAATTGAAAAAAAAAGTATTTGTATCTGAGTAGTAAAATACAATAACAATGTACCGCTTTAATTGCTATACTTCCCTGACTTAGGTATCTCGTTAGATTTGTCGCCATTTTTGCGATAAATTTAAAAGATAAAAACATGTGTTTGGTTGTTGAGAATTTATAAACTGCACCGGTTCTATTACATGATCCAACTCATTCACCAACATAAAAGAAAAACTGTGGATTAAAAAAGGTTACGGGAAAGAATAACAAAATCAGCTTCTCTCGCAACGCCTTCCACTTTTTTTCCGATTTAGCTTAGCGAATGCTGTAAAAGAAGTTGAGTGGAGAAATGTACGACCCAGCTGCACAATCTCCCCACTCTATGGGTGAATCAGGAGCATATAAGACGACAGTTTGAGATGCGCCCTCACGGCAAAACAGGATTAATTTCGGGCAGACTGTGTTAAATACTCCGTACAATATCGAGCATGATACGCAGTCCTTACCGTTCTGAATCATTATAGTTCAACGGAGATGACATGTTTATTTTGTTTTCTTTTAGCGGCGGTAATGATAAATAGAGAGTTCGATCGAGGTAAGGGGTAGTGCATAAAATGTCGCAAAATGAGGAGCACCACCATAAATTACCATTTGTATTCTCCACGAACTACACCCTCACCACGTGGCACCGTTGTGGAACAAGTGTATGTATTTCTATAAAGATCTGTATCTGTATTCTGGGTTATTTTTTCGCCGTTTCTGCAGGAGTATTTCAGGGATATTCCGTTGCATAAAAACAAATGTACATCAGTGTACATGTACATCCTTTGGGCCTTAGAACACCCGTATCTCATTATTTATATTCCCGAATACTTTTTGGAGTATCTCCGCCCAGCCCTGGTTGCGACTGCCGTTCTGCTTCATTCAGCGTGGTTCCCGCTCCATACCAATGCCCAGAGCCGGGGTGCAGCGACGAAAGCGTCGCCTCCTTCAGCGCCGCATATTCCCCTAGTGATGAGCTTGCGAAGTTAGAATGAGCTTTTATTACCTTTAAATTTGAGCGTGACGCCACGGAGTTTTTTTTTTCCTGGATGAGGTTGAAAATACCTGAATGTATTATTTTAAGTCATTGGTGAAAAAGGGGAGTTTCAATGGGCTGAATGCGTTTACTGAGCCAGGAGATGTGGCATTCAGGAGAAAAATATTCCAGAACATGAGGCGAAACCGCGATAGCGGGATGCGCGTTCGGGGTTTGGGTGAAAACTCCCATGGAGCCGGATCCGCAGTTTTTACCGCTCATTCTGTCGTGGACGTGGCAGCGGCCGCGAGCGCAATTGGGAGGATTGAGTAGGTTTTGAATGTAGCCGTGACAAGAACATCACGTGCCTTGCCCTTTCAGTTGCGAAGAGTAGCAAATTTCAACTCTAGCGTGCTGAAATGCAACACTAGGGAAGTAGAGTAATACGGATTCTTGGCGAGTTGGTACTGACACTTGGAAACATAATAGCGCTTCACGACAGGACGAAGAGAAGGAACGAGACAACACAATGCGCTAACTTCAACTGGTTTAATAGTCAGAAATGGAAAGGTATAAAGACTCTGCATCATTGCGCCATTCAACCAATCCCATGCCATGCCAATGCTCCCAAGAACTCTGTGTCTTTGTCGCACAGGGTGGATCGGTGGCCGAGTGGGCTAAAGCGCACACCCAGCTCGACGCGCGTGGAGCGAAAGCTCGCGCTCCACAACTCAGGAATCTTGGGCTCAAACTCCCGCCCCCCTGCCCGTTTTGATCTGGATGAGCATCGTACCGGCGTGCGGTCGTGTATCACTGCTGCGTGGTGCACTTTAAAAACCCAAGGCTAGCGGTTGTACTGCACTGGCTAAATTGCTCATCTACAGCGAGTGGCTCGTTGCAACTTTGAATGGAAGACCAACGACTCGCTGTATAAATATCCCCATAACCCAATTTTTTTTTGTCGCACAAATCGATCGGCGCCACGCTGACACATCGATCCCCGTAAGTTTTTATCAGCTCTGTCTCTATAATTTTCCTTAGCGTCTTATCTCTATGCTTTCTAATAACAGTGCACAAATTAAATTAACGTTTGCACCCACAGTCATGGCAGTGCATTGAAAAATTAACCGTCACGCTGACCGCTCACTTTTTGGTTGTGTTCGCGCAAGCTATCATGTAGACATCTACCGCACGTCACCGGGATCTGATAGACGACTCTCTCTGCGCATTCTACGAACAGGCTGCGATGCTTTTCCACTCAGCCAACCAGTGGTTTGTGGTAAGGGTTCGACAGTTTTCACAGCATGGCAAGTTTTTTCGGTGCAGAAAAAAACACGTGAGCATTTACGTGGTTTGCTATTTTTTTCAGATTGTGTGCGGTTTTGTGCATGTAAGGCACGACCGCCAATCTTTGTTTTTTTAGGGCCATATCTTGATCTTGACTCGCTGCTACTCGTAGCATCTTTAAAACCTTTTCTGGAACCGACACCAGGAGTGTGCCCGGTAACCCGGCAGCCACCAAGCGTTCCGACCGCTCCTTCAGACCTGAAGGCATCGGATGATGACACGACCTTCTGATGGCGTTCACAAAGCACACACTTAGAATTCCTCTCTTAACAAGTTTCAAATGCCATGAATTGAACGGCAACAGGGGCTCATTTCCTCTCGGTTTGTATTTCCAACACAGGTTGCTCCGAAATTGTGAGCTGATATCTAAAAGCTGTATGACGTTGTCCACAGGTACCTTGTACATAAACTTGAGACGATCTAAGACGTTACTAAAAACTGTTAAGAGGCTGTTCATCACCTAGGGAAAGTGAGAAATATCATGGTGAAGGAAAACTAAACAATCATCGACAAATCTAAAAACCTTGCTACCATGAAAGTCATTCAGGAGTTCCGAGACAACTCAGTCATAATGGACTAAAAACATATTGCTCAAACTTCGAGATAAACGCGCGCCAATACACACCCCTCGTTTTTGAATATACACTCCGTTGTTCCAATCAAGAAAGGTCGAGGAAGGAGGGTTTGTGGTGTTAACAGCAGCCGAATTCGGGAGTAAGGCCCTTGAGGCTATTTCGTCAGTTTTCAATCAGCGTCAGAAGCTGCCTTTAACTGTGCTACAGGTGGAAGGGAAAACAATTGTGCAAGAGGTCAAAATTCGGTATGTTGTCACAGAGTCTTGACAAAACCAAAAGGGAGTGCCTACAGATGTTCTTCAGAGCTAAGACGCACAAAGTTGATTGTCTGTTAAGAGTGATAGATTTGGAGAGAGGCGGATGGCAGAAATCGATTGCGCTCTTTCTGCAAGATAAACTGGAAGCCATTTGTATTGACGACCCGGTTTTGGTCAAAAGCACGAATGAAGTAGTAGATTTTTTAAGGACGAACGCGGACAAAGGCTTCCTAGCCTCCTCATTAGACAAATGATTTATACTATTCTCCACCGCACGACAAACTGCTGGCCTGCAGCCTAGAGGAGAGCATCGATAAAAACGGGGTGGTGGCGTTACAGAATGCAGCAGGGGTGATTGTAGACAACTTTTTAGAATTGCTTATATTTGACCTAAACTCGACCTTTGTTGAGTGGAACAACAGAGTGTACATTTAGAAACGAGGGGTGTGTATTAGCTCGTGTTCAGCTCCAATTTTCAGCGATATATTTTTATCCCATCATGACAGAGGTTTCTCGGAACGCCTGAATGACTTTCATGGTAGCAAGGTTTTTCGATTGGTCGACGATTATTTCGTTTTTCTTCACCATGATGTTTCTCACTTTCCCTCGGTGATGAACAGCCTTCTAACTGTTTTCGGTAACGACCTAGATCCTCTTACGTTTACGCACGAGATACCTATGGACAGCGTCATACAGTTTTTTATATCAGGCTCACACTTTCGGAGCAACATGTGCATTGGAAATACCAACCGAGAGCAAAAAAGCCCTTGTTGCCGTTCAATTCATCCCATTGTAAACTCGTTAAGAGAAAAATTGTAAATTTGTGCTTTGAACGCCATGAGAAGGTCGTGTCATAATGCGATTCCTTTAGGTCTGAACGAGCAGTCGGAACTCTTGGTGGCTGCCGGTTTTCCAGGGACGCTCCTGGTGTCGGTTGCAAAAAAGGTTTTAAAAAAGGTACGAGTAGTAGCGAGTCCAGATCAAGTTATAGCCCAAAAGAAACAAAGAGTGGCGGTTGTGCTTTACCATGCACAAAACCGCACACTATCTCAAAAAGATAGCCAACCGCGTAAATGCACGTGTGTTTTTTTTCTGCACCGGAACTACGTGCCAAGTTGTCCAAACTGACGGACCCTTACCGCGAACCACTGGTTGGCTCCGTGAAAAAGAATCGCAGTTCGTTTGTAGAATGCGCAGAGGAAGTCGTCTATCAAATCCCTCTGATGTGCGGTAAAAAGTACGTGCGACAGGCGGGAGGATGTCTAAATGATAGATTGCGCGAACACAACCAAAAAGTGAGCGGACAGAGTGACGGTCATTTGTCAATCACTGCTATGACTGTGGGTGCAAACCTGAATTTAATTTGTTCACTGTTATTAGAAAGCATAGAGATAAGACGGTAAGAGAAATTATAGCGGAAGATCTGATAAAAAACAAACAAACTACGGGGATCGATGTGTCAGCGTGGCGTCGATCAATTTGGACGACAAAGATACACCGTTCTTGCGAGCATTGGCGTGGCATGGGATTGGTTGAATGGCGCGATCAGGCAGAGTATTTATACCCCTGAATTTTTGACGATTAGACCATTCAAAGTTAGCGCACTCTTTTGTCTCGTTCCTCCTCTTCGTCCCTGTCGTGAAGCGCCATTATGTTTTCCAAACTAGGGAAGTATTTGTGGTTATTGGTTTGTATCAAGAGCTGTGAGTCATATCGCCCAAGGTCGATGAAATTCTTTCGACCAATTAATTACGTGCCTTTTTTTCACCCGATTCTTTACCAAGTAATGACGAAACTTTTTACATATATGGCTCTGCCAATGCTTACCCAAACGTGCCACCTTACGAACGTACTAACGTACCCAGCACCACATTATATGTTCCCCTTTGTCTTTTATTGGTTATTATGTTTTACGATCTGTCAGCACGCGGGGTGGAGCGTCGAAAAGTTGGGGTTCCTTATTTCGTATTTCATGTAGTTTGACACCCCTTCTGCGCGCCAATAACCAGCCATGGTGGTGAATTGCCCACGTCCGAATTGGCTGCACCTCTTGGTTCCGTCTTCGTGCTCCAGGTTAAACAAGGCCACTCCAAACTGAAGGGTGGGGTACTGCTTCGTGCTCATGCATAGCTGAAAACAACGCACAGTGATGTAAGTAAAAAGAAAACACATATGCGCTGCTTTCAAAATGGCCCAATAACTTCTGATTACTGTACAATAGTTTCACGTCAAGTCTGACCACAGCAAACTCTATGATTCGATAGAGCCAATCGTGCGACGCCAAAAGTGCATCGTAATGGTGTTCGTCGCTTTTGTACATTTGCGATAACCGGATAAATTAGTCACTCGAAAAAAAAAAAAAGAACTGGACCGCGCTGCCTTTACTGTGCGTGATTGTATTTGCCGGCAATAGCAAACGGTCTAAGCCAATAAGGACCGTCACGAAGTACTTTCGGTGCTACTTGCTTAGCTCCTCCGAAAATGTCAGCTGCGATCGAACCAAAGTTAAAAAAAAATGTAGCTGACTTGTTTTTTTTTTTTTTCCTCTTCACGAAAATTTGATGTTGCATGATAAGTTTCACAAGAAAAAGCGTTTTCTCAGGACAAAAATTTTCCATTAAGGCCTCCAATCTCTGTGGTCAAGAAGATAACACTGCGCTGTCTTCCACCTACGTTCAAAACTAATTATCATGCCTTTTATGGCACCGGTGTCCAGGGCAACGCCCCTGAATAAGAAAGGTAGCGCCACCTTCTCCCTCCTCCTCTGACGCGCACAGCTTGTATTTTTATGCTTTGCTTTCTTACACCCGCGGCGCATCGAGTGTAGTGCCGCCTGGATCGGGCCAAGATAGCAGATGGCCTTCCTACACTTGAGTCAGAGCATAGTCGAAGGTTAAAAGACACGCGCGAATACATACACGCAGGCTAAAAGCGTACTGTAACGGTCAACCAGCCTCGAAGGATGTGCTCAAAGAAAGACAATGAAAGCCGTGACGTTGCACAGTCGGCGTTATTTGATTGGCGGCATGAGCTCATAGTATGCACTGCACTCCGACAGCATAGGCATTCTATCTCCCTCCTGCTCTGACGCGCACCTTTTATTTTCATGTTTTGCTTTTTTGCACTCGCGCATCGACTGTAGTGCCGCCTGGATCGCGCCAAGATAGCAGGCAGCAATCTTCAAAGGATGGCGCTAATTTTCGTATAAAGGGGCTTCAGTCCAGGGCCTTGGTAAAGTGCACGGACAATTTAATAGTCCATCAAATCCATTATCAGTTATCAACGTTGCCCAGCTGGCACCGCCTGGGTCGAAAAAGGTATTTCTGAATATTATCCGTCGCCTACTAGGGGCCAACGTCGGGCATATATTGGACGTGAGAGCCACGCCCATGTTCGGCTGAAACTTGCTTTCAATCTGTCATAACAACAGTCCCTGCCGAACGCTTACGCGTCGCTCGTGTTCGCTATGTGACCCGCGCTGTCCGTGACTAGATTGCGAAGGTCACTCAGCCCGACAGATTACTTTCTATGTGGTGTTAAATTACGGGTAAAGGCACTAGGGCGAACGAGAGGTAAAAAAGACTGCGGACGAACATGTCGCCAAACCCTAATGATGTCGAAAAAATCGTCCACCACATTCATTGAATTTCCTCAATAGTGTAGTCAAAGCCGAAAGCTGGTGACTCAAGAAGTTTGAAAACTAGCTTAATCTACGGGTATGAATAGACGAAGCCCTATAGAACCACACACCGGAAGTAGTCCATGAACGCATGAATACGAACCTACACACTGTATATAAGCTGATTACCGACATTTTGACGCTCTTCTGCAATAAGGTAAGCCCCCCTTTTTCCCGGCCCTGTTTTTCTTTGTCTTTAAAACAAAACTGCCTAACTTGTGTGACGTATAATTCCATCCTTTGTCCTTTGTTTCCGGATTTTTTTTTCATGATTTGGGGATTAACGTTTGGGTGCTCATGTTCAAGCTGCTAATACTAGAGAAAGCGGGTTTTTCGGAAAGTATATTGGAATTTTTGTTCGTCAGGTTTTATTTAGAGTGATATAAAAGTATAATTCGCAATAAAATCTATTATTCCCTTAATATATGAGATATTTATTATATTAAAGTACAAAACGAAGCTTTGCAACATAGAATACCAACTCAGTTGTGTTTTTCAAGTTATTCTAATAAAGTCCGTGTTGCTTACACAATCTGGATGCGCAGCCTTTTTGTCTGCATCCCTGTGCTGTCCGATATTTGTACATACATATCTGAAGTGAATGAACAGTCTGTGAATACATCACTATTACTTCATCTAGAGAGGAGCAAACCACCTGCTTGTGCTTTCGAAACAAGGTTTTGATAATAGCTTCTCGTTTTACACATTTTTCATAGCTAAAAAAATATAGAAGGGCAGAATATATATCAGAATATATAAAGCGTTATCGGGGCTGAGTAATTCGAAAAATGGTGCAATTTCATTTCCAGATTTGTGCCAAAATCGGGCTTAACTCGGTTTTCACGACACACGTTTGGAGCGTAAACATCTGCAACGATGTCGGGTTTTATTCAAAAACGAAGTATTCTACATATAAAGCACCGTCCAAGGAGAACACAGCAACTGACAAAAAGCAGTTTTTTTCTTATAAAAACATAAACGTGGCGGCGCCCGCACATTGCTTTAGTGAGGTTATCATCCACGCAAAAAGCGCAGCCTTCCTCCTCTCTCGCTGTCGTCTTCTGCCCATTCTCGTATTTGAGAGGTTGGGGACTGACAACAAGAGTTAACGCCATGACAATCGCCATCAGAGCGTGTGAGTGGCTGTACGGACCCACCTGACGAGCAAATTCCAAGCCTCTGTCCAAGGTATCAAGCGGAAAATAAACTTCCTCCGAAAAAAAAAAAAAAAAAAAAAAAAAAAAACGAATTCCGGAGCGAAAGCGGAGGAAAGCCGCAATTTCTGTAAAAGCAAATCCTACCAACTACAGAAAACATGTCATGTTGAGACAGCCATCAACGAGAACTATTCGAGACGGCTTTTCGAGCTCCATTTCAAGACCTTCGTTCTTAAAGGGAAATGGCCGAAAATAATCTTGAAACTCACTTTCCACATGATGGTGTCCGGGCTATCATAAGTGGTAGCCCAGTCGTCTTTGATGTCAAATCCATGCATCACGTGTTGGGTTGGAACGATCCGGTCAGTATTGTTGATCTTGCTATCGACGCACATCTTAGCGATAGAAGGCTTCCATTAAGAATGAAATAACGCCATGAGATAATTCAAAGCTCTACACAAATATAAGTCGCTTAAATAAAGCTACGGTACAAACCATGCCTTCATAAGCAAACAGTGAGCTCAAACTACTAGGGCGTCTAAAATGTTCTTGCGCTTTTACCATTTGACGTTTCCTTCGTATAAAGTGCTGTACACCATTTTGATGTTTAGATATCCAAAGCCCAGTGTGTGACTTTCCAGTCCCGAACACACATGTTTGCCGCTTGGGAACGTACAAAGGAAGCGCCATACGCACGACTGCTGGAAATGTTACCGGTCGGGAGCCTGATCTGGGACGGTTTATCAGAGTAGAATCTGAGCGAGAGGAGTACATGAGAACTTGAGGGGACGCCAGAACGTCGAGCTCTTACTGGAGGGAAGAGGGGATCATGCAGAGTTAGCTGCCTTTGTCTCTATTCCGTGTTCGAACGCCTTAAACCGCAAACACTGATTGCCGAACGCCAGCGTTCAGCGTTCGAACTTGTTTGAAGAGCGAGTAGAGGAAAAGGCAGCTAACTTTGAGTCTACCAACCGGAGCCGTATATGTAGAGAGTTTGGCCATTTGTTGGGATGTATAGGAAACAATTGAGGAGGCGTCATTGGCCGAAAGCGGGCTGGGCGTGTTCCAGGGCGTCTTAACAAATTCGAATGTGGCCAACGAGAAGCCGGAGATAATACCCTGGTGGTGGTGGCGATAAACAAACTTAATAAGTGCGCCGGAGACACTCTCGGTGATTGAAAATATGGATCACGTGATGTTTCGATCACGGTCATCCAAGATCATGTTGGAACAGTGGGACCAGCGGAACGATCGACATGATCCGTACGCCAAGCCAGAGGGACGGGAATCTGCGGTTCGAGCGATCGCACTCTGTCCGAGCGAAACAGAGTTGAGCGGCACATTCGTTTCTTACATATTTCTGCATGATGATGATCAAAACATCGCGTGCATCCTATTTTCAACCATGAAATGTTACTACGGTTTACTCTTACGCGCTTATTAAAACCAAATACCAACATATATACCTTTGATTAAAACAGTTCCTCGCAACCACCGCTAGGGGATTCTTTTAGGCTTCTGGTTGGACAAGAGAGCACGTCAATCCCACTTTCTGTGTCTGGTGCACGCCCTGGCTCTGCCCACGCCACACATTGACCAAACTCTCTCTATACACGTCTCTGCTACCAACGAATATTTCCAGCCAAAGCTTGGTGTTCTGACGCCACTCGCGTATTTTCGTCTTCTCCTCTCAGTTTCTACCATCAGAGTCACCGACATAAGCAGGACGACCGGGAAGAGTTTCAAAATTAAGTTGTTTTGCCTCCAGCGCGAGCATTCCAGTTTCGAGATTCATTTGGTCACTCGTGAGTTTAGAGTGAGCACGCGAAGCCCACAAACGACGAGTGGCAATGAGCCGGCCAGAGGCCGGGCATTTGAAACGTACGCCCAGACTTTCTGCTTACTTGAGCGAAACACTATACTCATGATGAAGCACTTTAACCAGACGGGGAAACGTGAAGTGTGTGGGGATTGAAAAGGACGACAATAAAGGTGGCTCGTGAGGTGGGTCAAGCCAGCGCGCGCTCAGGACGAGCACGGGTTAGAACGGGCGTAGACACCAGTGAAGCGGCTGTCTTTTCTTTTGACAGTTGTGTAACAGTTTGTCACGTGTTTTGCTCTGGCTTTTGAGGGCCTTTGCGTTCAACTTTTCACCTGGTTTCCCAAGGACGAGAGTCTGCACGAGTGCAACAACGCCACCCGAAGGCGGCATACCGCCGCAACCTGACCGGTTGCGGTTAAGTGTTCGCAGCTAGGCTTAGGGGGGTTTGCGGAACCTCTCCCAAACGTCATCCCCTGGGTGGAAACCCGAGCGCCGGGGTCGGGGGACGTTTGTACCCATTTAGCCGGTGGGTGTCCGACGGTGGGCTTCGAACCGACCACCTCCCGTAGCCGAGGCGGACGCTCCGTGCCACTAGGCCACGGCTACGGTAGGCCTTTATTGTCGTCCTTTTCAATCCCCACAAGTGGGAAGGAAAGAGTACCTTACCTCAGCTATATCACGTATTTGAATAAATTCGCAGTCTCTTCCCATCTGGAAACCGTCCACAGAAGAGATTACCCTTGGTTTCGCCAAGAGCAAGCTCATTGAAAATGACACCATGAGGACGAGTCCTCTGAATTGGTCATAGCTGTTTTGTACATAGTCCAAAGCTTGCACCTGAAGCGGGTGTGCCAAAAAACAGATCGGAACCAACGTGTGTGAGATAGTACGTTCCGCTTCTCACTTTTATTCCCGATTCCGTGAACCTACCATATGGGCATATTGTTCTATTGTTCTCATAGTTTTTTCTAAGTTGAGAAAACGAAAATATCGTGCCAGTCCGACGTTAATGCTTGTTAATGCTAACAGTTAATGCTTAACAGGTGGAGAATAAAAATCAGAATGACTTAAATGGTGATCGGGATTTTACGGATGTCCTAAATCGTGATTTAAAACAGATTAGTCTGAATATACTGATTTTAAAAAACTTTTATTGCAAAAGTAATCACAAAACAAGATTTTATTTGTCGTTTGTCTGTCATTTTATGCTTTTTTGTGTGCATTTTTTTTGCTGACATCAAAGATTAACCCAGGAATAGAATACTTGTAACAGGCACACGCAAAAGTCAGTTCTCTTCTGAACATATACGCCCCATGAGGTTTCTTGCGCCAAAATGGCAAAGTAAAAAAAAACTCACGCTCGGATTTTGCATCAATTTGGTCCTTAACCTGTCACCGACTACGTGTCAGTGAATGTTCTTATAAGTCGACTAGGGCTCAATGCGCATTCAGAAAAAAACGGGCTCAGCTGATATTCCACCGGCGAACAATATATGTATAAGTTTTCTCACCATGGAAACCTCGTATTTGTTAAACGGGTTAGAGTACACATTTGAACCCGTGATCTTGCAGCCTTTTCTTGTTTTAGGAATATCTTCTAGGTGTGTTCGGATTACTACAGCGTCTATAGGCGCATTTCTGGAGAATCAAAAAAGCGAAAACACGAGTACGATTATTAAGGACAGCGGTTGTGAGACAGGTCATATGCATACAGGGTGTTACTTCTTAGGTTTTACAAATTTGTGTTAAAAAAAATGCTACAGCCTCACTAATGCGGTCTGTGCAGGTGAGCATCATGGCGAGGGGGACATAGTACAAAGGGCTAATTATAATATTAAGACCACAGAAGAACTAAAACATATTGATATTGTTTTTTTAATTAGTCGACATTCACTTAGGGTTCCAATATGGAACTTCCTGAGCGTCATCGAAAACCTCTTAACCGCTCAATTTTTTTGGAAAAACTCCGAGGACGTGGAAATTACGGCGGAGCGCTAAATTTACCACTCGTGAAGCAGGTACAAGGCTACCAGACTCGCGTGTCTTTTACGTATCTTACTATCCACATTTTGTACCCCGCCAACCTTAACCCTGTTGCACGCGTAGTAGCTTTAGCGCGCCACTCTACTTCCGACGAGCTCACAGTCTTTCTAATAGTCATTGTTTTAGTGGATTTCGATGACCCTCTACGTGTTACCAATAAAAACATGTATTTTTGAGAAATTAAAAAAGTAAGGAACGAGTATTAGTTTATTGCTTGACTTATAAGAATTATCCCCTTATATTATACCCGCCTGGCCGTATAGCTCTCATGCGCAAAAAGCATTAAGGCAGGTTTGACGGCTTTAATAACACAAATAAAGCACAAAAACAAAGCCTGTATGTCTACGCCACAAAGTTCTGTGCTCGAGGGTCTTAGTACTTTGTTTCATTCTAAGTGCAACCGCAGCCGACGTTGCCATCTAATAAAGCCAATAAAGCTGTGCAAAAGGTGTTTCGCCATTGCGCTCGTCGTTTTTGTACGATTTCTATCACCGGCGGATCGAAGCGGGCACAGCGAATGAGCCATAATCCTGCACTTTTTTTGTTGGGCGTGATTGATTTCAATCGGCGATAACAAAGGCACAAAGACGATGAATGCCGTGACAGTTGCGCTTTGGGTGCTCCTTGAAGGGATATGTCGAATCGTAGCGTCGGTTGCAGTCGAACTTAAAGTAGAACGGAGTCTATATGTTGCTCTTGGATGTTGTAACATTCATGCGATAGCGTAAAGAGTTCGTGTCAGCGAAAAGCCGCCGTCGGTGGCGTGACCAGAAAATTGCGGTCGCCAAAAGCCATAATTTTTCGATAAAGGCATAACGTCGCAGCCACATGAAATCGCGCGGAAGTTTTAAACAGCCAAGAACGCTCACGCGAAACGTGACACAAGGCGTGGACTGAGAGTAATTTAAAATACACAATGCATAATGCGAATTCAAGTCCGCGGCATGTTACAAATGATTTCTCTTTATAAACAAATTGAGTTGCCTTCAAGACAATTTTGAAGAATTTTAGGCGGGATTCGAAGCCACAACCCTTCGGTTGCGAGCCAGTCAACTACAAGCTACGCCACAGCGCGATCGCTTATGGCCATCAATAAACGTATTTGTCGCCTCACCTCTTCCAATTGGATATTAGCATTACCGTATTTCTCGTCCCATTAGTCACAGAGTTGTATAAGTCGTACCTGCCTATGAACAACGGTTTTCACGACCAAGTTGGCAAATAAGTCGCACTTCTTTATACGCAACGCGCGGCAAAACTATATTTATTACGAAGCGTGTGTATGTGTAAATGCATGCAGGATCACGTTTTACTTTTGTCGCGTACAAAACGGACGAGAAATACGGCTCCCATGGTATGTTGGCAGAAATAAGTTGTATAATTACTAGACAAAAGAAAAATATTCATAAATCGCACCGTTATGTAAAACGCACCATGGGAAATTTAGATAGAAAGCCTAGACTTATTCACAGGAAGAGGCCGCACTACGGGATTGCTCACAGTGCATGATCATACATACTTTTCTTATCTGTTCAGCAGGAATTTGTGTACACCTTTACTGTGAAAACCAAATATCGACTTACTGGAGAATTTCTTCGAGGTAGTCATGTGCAGCGCCAGTCCTTGGAGCATAGCGACTGATTCCAAGGATAAGATATCCTGGCTCATCAAACTTGCCAGCTCTGTTGACTTCTTGAAGTCCTCGCAGCCTCTACGGAAACATAATACATAAAGCTTGATTGAATACATTCCGCGAATTTCTGTTCATAGAGCACACATACGAGTGGAGCAAATGTTTGGTTTTGCGTAAAAAATGGTGTGCTGTTCTTAATATGGCTTGGCGAAAGACTAACCAAATACGCTTTCCATACTTCAGGAAATTAAATTCCATATATATTAAACGAATGATGCGTCTCACCTACTAGGCTAAAGGGCACTGTCACTTTTTTGGCTTTTGCCATTTTTCATCGGATCAATTTGAATCTTTGAAAAAATTATGCAGCATACTAATATCTGTATGATTCACTTTGAACATCCTATTTCTTTTGCAGCCTGTCTGCTTATAAATATTGATAGTGCGCTTTTTGTTTTTGCAAAAAAAAACATTTCTTCTGAATAAAGAGCCTTAGTATCCAATTTATTATGGACTCTCCCAACAATCACCCTGTGACCTTCGTTTTTAACCGCACTCTTTGAACGCGGCGGGCACTACATGAAAGGGTTGGTCAAATGAAAAATAATACACATTTCCTTCAAATTTTAGTACCACAAGAATGGCACACAAGATGGCTGTCTCCCCATTGATTACTTGAGCAGCACAAAATGTATCAATCACTAAGGAAGAGCACTATAAGCGGCGTTGTGAAATGTAAAAAAAAAATGATTCATTTTGGCGCGGCTACTTTTTATTAGTCTACCTTCAAGTGCTACAATAGACTCCTTTTTACCATTAGCCTCAGCAATCCAGGAGAGTGTCCAAGAGCTCATGCAGCTTTGGTTACCCTAATTATTCGTAACACTTGCTAGAGTGGCAGACAATCACCTTTTTTAATGTAAGTTCATTCGACGATGGGTTTCAATGGTTTTCACTTCTTCACTACCTAAAAATCTAATTACAGAAAGCTGCTCTTTGGTTTTTGACACAAATTGAATGTCTATTTTTAAGCTGCTACGGCGGCGTAACGCTGGTTTGCAGCACTGTGCTGATACCTGTTGGACACTGTTTTAATGATCGGTAAGAAGGGTGAAGACTTGAAGGATAACGATATGATATTCAAGAGTGCCATTGCAATTTTTATGTATTCATTTGACTCGCACTCGTGCGGGCATGAATATACAGTGTTTTTTTTTTCTTAACTGCAGTGGGTTTTGAAATAACGGTGGAAAATATAGGAATGCGGTTTTCATTACGTGTTTATGTTACCCGACGGACGGTATACGGGAATATAATGACCACTATTATGAGGGTAATAAACAAAAATTCGGTAAACTTTTTAATTACAGTAATTATGTGATATGTGTTTGTTATAAACTTAAGGCGCTCGTATGCCAAGACCGTTTTATTTGGTAGAATTCGCATAACCAGCCCGTGTTCCGAGATATCTGCCTCCGAAGTTTCTATTTAATCCAACTCTTTTCTACTCAGTCCGGCGAACCCGCGAGAGTTGACCACTATAGCCAAAATTTCCTACATTAGCACGATAAAAGTGCAGAATTCGGCAACGAGTATAGCGAAATAAGGGTTCGTTGCGAGAATTCTACGAAATTAAATTAGTTTTGACATAAGACCGGCTCAAAGGTTTTGACATGAAAAAATGTCCTAATTACACAAATTAAAAGTTAATTAACACGTTTCAGGTAATTATTATGAAAATAGTAACGGTTATTTTCCTATCTAATGCCTGCCGAATCATATTAAACACTTAGTGAAAAACCCTTTATTTTCCCACTTTTTTTAAAACTCCGGTTCAGCTAAAAAGAACACTTCATATGCGGTAACCGACTTAATTTTCGCGGAAACCGAATTTTCGCAAATCGCCTACAATTCGGGAAAAATAGTTCCCGCGAACAATTCGCGTAAAATGTAAACACATTAAATCTATATTGTCATCCCTCCGCGTCGCGAAAATGAGAATCTTCGAATTATTCCAAAAATACAGCTTTCATTAAATCGCAAAATATTGAACCCCCCAAAATTAAGTCATTTACAGTATATATATATTGTTACAGTATATATATATTTACAAGAGGACGTCCATAACCAAATTAGACGAGATTAGAAGTGTCTCACGCGTCGTCTGCACGCGCTTCTTTGTCCTCGGTGGGTTCTAGCACGCGCCTCAGCAGCACCGCTACACTATTTCCCCTCGGAGTTTTTTAGTGATGTTTCTTCCTAGGTTGGTTCCATTTTGCTAAACAACCTCGTCACGTTCCATTAAAGATAGACAGTTCTTTTCGCTGGTGTCGTTGCCGTTGTTCTTCTCCACGCTCACGAATTTCACGCCAACATCGAAATTCCTCCTCAACACCGAAATCCAGCACATTGGCGCTTTTTGAAGTTGATGCCCGGAGACTTGTGACTTGGCAGCCGCTAGCTTCTATTTTCGTCACTCTCGATGAAATGCCTGATAACTCCGATGCCGGCACAGATCATATCGGTGTAAAATAACACTGCACATTTGCGCATTTTGAAATGAACACCGAACATGAAATGCGCCGGTGACGCCGAAGCCCAGGAGACGCTGGAACGTTTTTTAGAAGATTGCCGCTGATGACCTTCCTACGTTGAATGGCCACAACGACAGTCAAAGATTTCAAGACCAGCGCGCACTTACGCGCCTTGACTGCCTGAAGGTCTGGGATGCAAAAGTGGCCATCGGTCAAAGCAGGATCTTCATTTCACGGCCACAAACTTGTCGTGAACATCATGGCGAAGTGATGACTTGTCCGTGGAAGGTGCGGCACGGCGATTTGCGACTTCAGGTAATCAAGCCGTGATCCTATGGCTCATTGAGACGCCAGTGACGATAATGTTACACAGGAGTTTCATCCTGACAAGGTGCCTTCCGGGTAGCATGAGGTGCCTTACCAGAAATCCAACTTCTGACACCAAATGTTACGTTTTTAATTTACAAGAGGACGTCCATAACCAAATTAGACCCGATTAGACGTGTCTCACGAGTCGTCTGCACGCGCTTCTTTGTCCTCGGTGGGTTCTAGCACGCGCCTCAGCAGCACCGCTACAATATATATATATAAATAGAAAGAGAAAGAGAGAGAAAAAAAGACGTAGCGCAAGATGACGGAAAGTATATATGGCAGGAAAACGCACTCTAGACGGTTGTTGGAGTTTTTTTTTAAACATATTATTCGTAAAGTTCGTTGACGTTTCGGCCTGAAACAGACCTTTTTCAAAACTGGTTACATATCACGAAACATTGACACAACTTGGCTACATCAGGTGGCCCATGACGTCAAGGTATTATGCTAATTTAAACACCTGGCTCCTTCAAGAGCCCCACGATAGACTCGACACAGTTATCACCACAAAAGCCCATTATTTGGGGCCTAGCCCGAAGTGCAAACCCCCAGAGTACAACTGGCAAAAAAAAAATGATACAAGAGTGGAAGATCTGACTGAACGAAAACGAAGAGGTAGCCAAAAAACTGCAGACGCCAATTGCGTGGCGATAATCAAGTCCCCGACGTCATCTTCCCGAGAAGATGACGCTGGGCCTACGGACTAGCCGGACCACGTATTTCCTGACGGCCACTCAACCACCCTGACGCTCCAGCCCTCGTCGGAGGCAGCTACTTGCTTAGAAGACGACGCCAGCGGACGCCCTGCCGGACAGAGGAGCCAGATCGCCGAGCCTGCCCCTCAAGCGAGCTTCAATCTGTGCAAGACTTACAGCGCGGCTCTCTGCGCGCAGCAGGAGTAACGGTCTCCGCCTAGCACATCACAAGCTCCTCCTGTTTTGAGTGAGATACCTGTTACATTTTCACTACATTTCTTTTAGGAATGAGGAAGTTCGCGGACCAAAGGATACACCACGAGTCCTATGCCGCATACCATTGAGACTTGCCTCGACGCGCATTGCTCCCGGGGGTTTGCAAATTTGTTTTCCACCTTGCATGACAAATCTCTCCGAAAGCGATTTAAAAAAATGGAATGCGGTGCTTACGAATGCTTCTCTTGATTTAGTAAAGAAGGTAAAATTCACTGTCAGACAACTTCGACGAATGTTCAAAGGTTTGAAAGTAATTTGCGTCGCGCCAACGAACTGTCAGCGCGTGAAACCGCAGCAGCAGAGGAAAATAAACGTGGGATCGTCAGGGAGGTAAAGATTAGTAAATTAGCTAGAGATACCCATGGTAACCTTAAGACGTAAAAAAAAGACGTACAGTACAACGAATTCTCTAACACAGCTAGAAATAATGTTAAATGTCCCTCGATGACGGTGAGTGGATGCAGAATAACTCCCTTGATCATAGCAGCATAGCTAAATTATCTAGTGTACAGCTAACCCACGACGAAGAGTCGCTCCTCTCAAGGGGTCTTAACTACTGCCTGACCTCAGGCCGGTGCGACGATTTCACGCACCTCCAGGATCTTAATAATTTCGCACGAAGCCTTCGGCTCCAGGAATTCTTATTTTGAAAAACCCCAATCAAAGCGCATCTCCTCTGCTTTCGACATCGTCTGGGTGAACTCCCTGTCTCAACAGAGAAAAGCATCTAGACCTTTATATCCAGGCGGTTCAAAAGGACATTTTGTCAGCTTTTGGAAATCAGCAAGCGCATCACTATAACCTCTCGCTTTTCGAACGCACTGCTTTCAAGGATCTACGTAACAAAAAAGATATTATAATCAAACCATCTGACAAGTGGGATGCCATAGTTATACTCAACACCTTGGATTGCATAAAAGAAGGCTATCGACAACTAAGCGATGCCGAATTCTACCGTCCTCTAAACAACGATCCAACTAGTCAGCATGCCGAATTTATACACCAGCGACTTATCTAGCTAGAGAAACAAGGCGAAATTACCGACCAAACTTTACAGGGGCTAAGTGCTAAACACGCCGTACCTGGGCGCTTCTATATGTTACTTAAGATTCAGAAAGAAGGGAATCCCGGCCGCTCCATTATATCGGGTTGCACTAAAGAAATAGTACAGCCAGCCTCTGCTGTGCTGTCATTGTGCGACGCAGCAGAGGCTAGTTGCACTATTTCCCCACAGTGCGCGATGCCGTCGGGGCCGATACGCGCTCCGATTGCAAACCGAAACCTAAAACCCGTCGAATTTGTGCGGTATTTCAGGAAGCTGTAAAATTCTGCGCGTGCCTTCTATCGTTATACAATTTGTTGATCTAGTGTTTTTCGATGACGCTGAGCAATTTTCTAATAAAAACCATGCCCTTAATTGCAATATTAAATAGTTAATTACGCAAAAATAATGAACAGTTTAATTATCCCGGACTTTGATAATTTTCCTAAATAGGCCCTTGGCCCAGGGCTACCACGACACAAGTATTCTTTTGTTGTAGTTTTCGCAATTTCGAAGTCGTCCACCTTTCGTGGAGCACTATATATATATATATATATATATATATATAGATATATATGTGTGTGTATTGATATAGAGAGAGATAGAAATAGGGATGGATGGATGGATGGATGCAGACTTGTACGCAATCCGTTATAAGTAACGAAATTACTTGCAATCCCTTACATTTATCAGTAATTTTGTAAGGGAATAATTACATACTTTCTAGAGTAATTTTAAAGTAATTCCCTTACATTTTTTACGTAACAGATTCCTTGTAATCCGTTGCATTTTTTTTAGGACCGCCCCCCCCCCCTCCTAAAGAAAGGGTTTTTATTTTGGTAAAGCCGAGCGCAGTCACATTGTCACGCAAATGGACCACCGCAAAGGGAGGCTTGGGCACTCTTCAGTTCCGCAAAGTCTTTTTTGTAACACCAAGACCCTGAACCTATTTTTTAGGCCCTAACAACAATGTCAAAAGATCAAAATAAACAATTTCACAAAAAAAAAGTGAACAAAAGGGGGGGGAGGGGTATAGCCCCTTTGTTTTTTTCTTTGCGATCGAAGACGGGGAGAGGAGGACACCAAGTGATTGTGTGCCTCTTCGAGAAGGTGGAGGCTGTAAATGCACAGACAATAATTAACAATGTCCTTCTCGGTTATAGTGACTACGACCATTTTCATAATGTCACAACCAGGGTTGCCAGGTTGGGCTATAATAGCCAAATCGGGCTACTTTGTCATGCATTTGGCGTCGAAATCGGGCGGTTGGCTATGTGGCTTTTTTTGGGCTATACTTCAAATCCTAACGCGGTACTTTTTTTTTTTGCTTGGTTTAGATTAGATGCAGAAAACACACTTCAGCGTGGACACAGAGCGACAGTCCACCCTTTCCGGATTCCCCCTTTTCAGGGATTTTCGGAGTGACGATTCGTGGGCGTGATGCCAAAACCTTTAAGAACTACCGTGACCTAGATTCAGCTCCGACGATATCGGTTTTCTATTAATCGTGGCTTCTTTTATGCTACCAAGCTCTTTCTGCTTCCTACAGGCGTCTTTTATTTCCTCGAGTTTCCCACCATCCTCCTACAGGAAGCACCTCATCCGAGGAAAAATAATACTAAAGGCAACTCAAGGCATCCTGCAGAATTTGATGTCGCCCGATAACTCGTGCTGTACCGGATATAACAAAGGAGGTTTTCCGCGAAACATGGAGGTTTCTTAAAACACAATGAGCCATATCAAAAGACAACAGATTTGAGACAATGAATATTCCGAACATGGCCAAGATCGATATGCAGGAGCAGCCCTGTTTCCGTTGCTATCCGAACTTGACATCGCATTCCCGACACTGCCCATGTCGAATGCCGCCGTGGAGAGTGTATTTAGTCGCGTGTCACTCACAAAGTCAGGCCCAAAGAAGAACATCTCCCTTCCAACTCTTCAAAACGTACTCTCTGTTATGTTTGCTTTCCTTGGGAAGGACGAGTTCTGTAAGGACATCATCCGTAATGAAGAAGTTTTTCCCGTTTTAACACGGAAATCATGTACGAGGCGAGTAAGTTGGGCACGAACGAGTGCTTCATAAATATGAGACTTAAAGAATGCGCGTGGAAAGTTTTTGTGCTTTTGTGGTTTAAATAAAACGTTGAATACATTTCAAGATGTCGTACATCTTGCAAGCTGCCCCTAAACCCTAGATATGCAGACGCAATACCTTAGAATTGAGCTTGCACATTCGAGCGCACGATTTTTTGGGCTCTGCAGAATATGGCTACTTTTGGGCTACATATTTTTTGGGGGATTTGGCTACTTTTGGGATACACTGTCTGGCTTTTGGCGGTTTCAGCTGGAAACCACCTGGCGACCCTGGTCACAACACGAGACAACGCTCGGTCTACCCTAAAATCCACCAAAGGTGATATGATAATATGTGAAGGTGTTATTGCCAGAAGCATCCTCGTTCGTTGCTGCAGACTTATCATCTTCTCTTAGAAAACAGGATGTATTTTTTTCTGTTACTTTCACCTTACTTGATCCTGTTTTAAAAGCTATTTACTTTTTGCAGTCCAACTTCTTGGATTGGCCACTTTATTTGTGAATTCCAGCCAGGTTATCTGCATCTCAGTCACTCTTTTTGTGAGGCAGGTTTTTGCGAGCACTTCAGAAGTGATAATAATCTTCCTTTCTTCTTCTTCCTGTTTTTACCCCAGCAGGACGCATTTTACTTCGAGGAGATATTTTTACAAATAAAACATAAGGTTAACTGACGTAGACTTGATATTCTGGGCTTGAGGAAGAGTGAAACTCGCGAGTGGGGTCGTTGTGCGGCTTTATTCTCTGTCCTTCGCTGCCCGTGGCATCAGCGGACGTGTGTCTGGAGAACACCGGAGTAAACTGCGGTTGGTTCGTGCTCCGTGCGTTTTTAAACGACATCAAGAGAGGTACACACGGCAAACATGCGTTTAGATTTCCTTGTCTTAACCGACGTTCTAATTGTTATTATGGGTGTCCTTTTTTTTTCCCGATTACTTATATTTATATACTGGAAACTTTTTTTTTATTCATCAATATCTCAACCGAGGCTCGACCTGTTCAGAACCAAAGAAAGAAGAATATTGAGTCAAAGCTTATTTATTATTTAATTATCAGCTTACGGTTACAACTGTGTTTTTCTATTGTCTGACAATATATGACGGCATAGTAAGATGGACATAAATCAATTCTTAATCTAGTTTTGGCTAATTGCATGACGACTTCTACAGCTTCACGATTTCGACAATGGAGAATTTTAGGAGATCAGCCCGATGACTCAGATAACGACACCCGATACTCCGCCGCCACCTTTGTGCATTCTTCATATCGATATCGGGGGCATCGGAGATATCGAAACGATCTACTAAAACTCTCGAATATCAGGCAAGGGCTGCGACGACGAAATTTTCCTTCGTCATATAAGTAAATATCTTTTCGTAAATAGTACTTCCATTGCTGCGCTGAAGAAGCTCAATGCAGATCATAAAGCATTCGTGCGGCACAATATGCCACTCCCATCCAGTGCCTCAGTTCAAAGGGTGTTCAGCGTAGCAGTCGACATATGGAGTAAGAAATAACGCTAAATGTCTCACGAGACTTTCGATAGTGAGCTGTTGCTCAATATAGTCAAGGCCACTAAATGGAACAGGTTGAAACAATAAGAACTTGAATAACCCTCTTCCCTTTGTTTCTTACCTGAGGTCAATAATGTTGAATGTAACGCCACGAAAGTAACGGATTGCTTTTTGGGGTAACGGTCAGTTACTTTTATGGGAGGGTGATTGTAATTGTAATAAATTTCAATTTAGCCTTGAGTAATTGTAAATGTAATCCCTTACTATTTTTCAGTAACGTGTACAAGTCTGGATGGATGGATGGAGGGATGAATGGGGATGGGGATGCGGACGGACGGACGGATGGACGGATAGATTTATTTATTTATTTATGTGCTTTGACGAACAAATGTGACGCTGTCTTCGGTTCATCTTGCATCATCATCATCGCCAATCTTCGCTGGGTCCCGCGGGGGGGGGGGGGGGGGGCTTGTACTCCCGCGGGACCACGAGAGTTTCGGTGCTTTTGAACAGCCAGTAAACGGTCACACTAAACAAAATGTGGTCTGTTTTCGTCACAGACATTGGTGAAGGTGCGTTAATCGCCCATCCTCTGCCTCAAACGTCCAGCTACCCTTAACCCTGAACCTCCGGAGCCGCACCTTGACGTCATCTACAGTAGCCGACGTCAGTTCTACTTTTTCTTTGGGAAGGTCTTTTATTATCATGCACAAGACGTCCGAACAATGCCATGAGCAAAACCTTCACCTCATCGGTATTCAGCGACCTCTGTTATGCGTTTTCTTCCAGAAGTTGTTTTGACGTCCAGAGTGAGACGCCCTGACAATGTCCGCGCTTCACCTTGATGTCTTTGACATCCACGATCTCTAATAAACGCCCAGGGCAGCTCTTGCTACATCAAGCACGAAGCGTCTCAACGAACTACGGAAGCGAGTTGTGAGGATCCATATAAAATATACGGGCTATCTGTTTATAATTGGAACACACAAAAACAAAATGCAAACGCAGTCGTACCTCTGAATATGCCTATTCAATACATGTATGAGGTTTGCGTTTTCGCTCGCAGTCTCACAAATTAGTTACAGTAAGGGGTTTTATATAAAAATATACAATAGTGCTTGATTGTGTTGAGACTTACCCATAATATTTTTTACAAAAATAAATTGCAATACATTACCAATTTTGTTTAGCGAGCCATTTATTTTGATAAAGGGGTGACCGTCGTGTCCAACAAATCAGAAACTACAATTGCAATAAACAACTCCTAAATGGCATTCGAGATGTTCTCCGATACGTCTGGCACCTGAGGGCTTGTGAACTTTGGGAATCTCGGAGGCCTTTGACCTAAATGGCATTTGAGTTAACCGTCTGACAGGGATATTCGTCTCATTTCGAATTTCACAAAATCTTCTGAATCACATAAGCATGGTTCTGGGTCCTCGGTGAATATTGATAGACTTCGAAAGTTAACCGTCGAAGCCGGTTTCATGAAAATCGATAATAACCGATAAACGATACGTCAAAATTGTCTCGAGAAAAAATAGAAAAAAAAATACGGGAAGAAATATTTGTCGACAACTTTAGCTGTGAATAGGAGTGAAAGGTTTGTGGCATTGAACAGCTTCCTATTCAAAAAAGGCAGATTGTGCAACTTGTTTGAAAAGGTATATCTTCTGAAAAGTTGCACAAAGTGTCTTTTCAGAGCAGGGAGGTATTCAATACCTCAGACCTTTCACTCCCATTCACAGCTAAATATTGCAGTACATATGAAAAGTCGCACACCTTTATTTGGAAAAAGCAAGCCTTTGTTGTGAAAGAAGCTGCGAAGACTGGATATGCGGACAACACTCGTAGAACTTTCAGGCCGGTTTTTTTACAGCTAACATCACCATTTTACGAAACATTGCACCATGTAGAAAAAAAAAACTAGGACTTTCATTGTGGAAATATATTTATTCTAGAACTACACAACACTGTAAATGAAAACAATTGCACATCACAAGAAAGTATACAAGAAAATACTGCCATCTTGGCACTGAAGAACTTGCCGAAATTTTACATGACTAGCATATATATAGGAATCTACAATGGTTCTTAGTGCTGCTGAACGAGCCCGAAACATTGGTGCCTGCACATTAAAAGTTAAAGCATTCATTGAATGTGCATGTTACCTGTTGAAATTGTAAGGAATTTCGCCTCCTTCCTGTGAAAAATTAGACGAACTTGCCAGGGCCTACGGTGGACATGCTTGCAGCGTTAGCAATGCTTGTAAACTGCGACGTCATTTTGTTCTAAGCAAGGGAAGCAGAAGGCGATCTCATCTGCTCGTTGTGCCTACCGGGAGTTACAACCATCGCTAACTCTATCATCTGCAGACATGACTGCTATTGACACTGGCCAGTTTGTTGGTCTTATTTTCCATGTGAAGGGAGCTAAGTTTTGAAATTTTTTGCAGGAAAAATTCACATTTGGTGAAATCTTAATTGAGCTTTCTACATGCAGGATCTGATTGTTCTGGCTCGTTTCACAGCACTAAAACATATTGTAGACACCCTAATATCCATTCAAAAATAAGAAAACTTGTAGAGAAAAAAAAGCTAACAAGAGACACCTCTTTTTAATGTCGTTTGTTCCCTTTTTTAATGAAAATGACTATAAAAAATCAAACACCTTAGTAAAAGAGCTCCCAATCATAAAATGTGAGGCAGTAAAATTACTAGTATATTTATAAATTAAAAAAAAAGAAAAAAAACTGGGAAAGGTTTTTGGCCTGTAGGAACATATCTGCTCAAGAAATTACTAGTATATAAGATGACTCAAGTCCCTAGGCTCGACCTAAAATGGACCGTAAAAATTGACGCCTGTACGTAGCGATCTAAATTTTTCGTCATAGGTGTATTTCACAGGTAGTTTTTTTAATTACAAAGCGCAGCTCTTTTTCTGTAAATAGGGCGAATAAACTTGCCACGGTCTACGACGTGAAGGCGACGATTTTTACGGCCCCTTTTTGATCGAGCCCGGTGACTTGGGTCACCCTATATTTATAAATAAAAAAATAAAAAAAAACAGAACAAAACTTTTGCCATGGGTTTTAGTCCTTCAGGAATGCATGTGCTCAAGAAAGTAAAAATAATGTTCACTTAAATGCGAATGCATTCCTTCAATGCATTACACAAGCCCAGAACAACATTCTTTTAACAACATGTGTGGAAAAAAACTTTTTTTTTTAAATTTAGGATGGTCAGCAGCTTTGTGTCCATGCAGCCCAGCTTTGAATGTTTGAGACCTACAAGTCTCTCTAAACAAACAAATGTGCAAAAATATTTAACGAACTACTGAAGGTCGAAAACCCATGCCAGGCAGACACGAAGTGTCACAGCTTCCAGAGGGTCCTCTGTCTCATAAGCCAGATTTACAAAAAGCACACTGCCGCGCTCTGTTGGGGTCCTGCGACACACTTCGATGGAATAGACTGCGGGGAACGTCTGAAACAAAGGTTGGGAATTAAAACAAATCATAAAATCGAAGGCTTTCTGACAAAAAGAGAGGCCTGCCCTTAGAGTAGATACAAGTAACTGATGATAAGCAGATACAGGTAACTGATAGACTACCTGAAACAGGTTCAGTACATACTCCCTAAACCTAACACCCCAAACCAGTTACCCTAATATTGTTCTTGGCAAATCAAAGCTAAATTGGTCATTGGAGCAGCTGGAATATCCTCTCCAGGCTAGGTCATCATCGGGTACCCAAACTTCACCACGTTGTTCGACTGGTGAGCAAAGGAGTAGCACAAACAACGCAAAAGATGGACCATCTCCGGTCAACAGTAAGTTTCGGGGGCACTGCGATATCTAAAACTCCTAGATGCGGTTGATGTATATGAAAAGGCTCTTAACACGGATTCATCTAATGCCTTGCATTAAAGCCAGAAAGGTATTTCGTTTATAACGAAAAATTCAGCCTTCAGGCTCAAAATAGAAACGTGAGATCGTCATTTACGGATATTGTTGATCATATTCAGCCCATATCTGAACAGGACGGGTATATTTCAAATTTCGTTAAGTATCCCTTTAAAATATTTTCATACCACAGAGCACAGACACTTCAGAATTTTTTTGTCCAACCACCATCTACACTATACTCTGTATCACCTTAGTCAGGGCGCAGCGGATGCTGCGAGCCATCAGAGCTAATCCAAAGCTGTGCGGGTGTCATGTGTCCTTAGAGAGTGGGCGCGGCGACATGTGTTATGTGCTATGTTCAAAGAGCACGATTAAATGGGATTGCTCTTAGCATCCGCTGCGTCCGGACATAGGGTGAAACAGTAATAACATGCAGTAAAATCCTACCAGGTGAGAAATAAGGGCCTGATTTTGTTTCCTCATATGCACACAGTTAATAACAGAATAATCACCCATGCTAGTAGATTGTTTTCTAAACTAATCCTTTCAATTGTGCTCAGTGCCAAGTGTCACAGCAATTCAACACAAAATATGAAGGCTCTATTTAAGCATCACATCAGTAATGCAAATTTATATTTCTTTTTAAATACAGCCATTCCCCCATTTTTTTAAAATGTTACTCATCACCAGATGGTCACTCACAATTTAAAATTAATGTACAGAAGCATTTGGAATTTCAGATGCCGTACAGATAACTGTTAGATATCTCGAATTTAATTTACATAGTTTGCACCCACCTATCACATGAACTGAGTTGGCACCAATTCGGTTGCAATAGAAAGCTAGCTGGATTGGGACTTCCGCTAACAGTCAATGAAGGCTAAATTGTAAAGCAGGTATACCTTGTTTCTCCGATTCTTTAACATCATCCATCCTTTCAACAGTCTGGTAGAAAATGTCCGGCTTTGTCCTGCCCTCTGTCAGTTCAAGGGCGGTCGCCAGGTTTTCTGAGGCAATTTAAAAAAAGAGTTGCTCGGCATCGACGCTTGTGATGCGATTAAACTCAGCAAAAAACTGAAATAAAAATAGATGATCTTTAGTGAGCCAATAAATCGTAAACTACGTTGTAGAAAAGCAGGAGATAAGAAAAAAAGATTCCCAATTTATTATGAGAAACAGAATCGTATTTGCAAAGATGTCAGTGGGATAATAAAAGACTCGTGGTGCTTGCTTTTGCCATGGAGGAAGTGCCAGTTAATAAGACTATGATGTTGTTATCAGTTTTCTGAAAGTAATTCGTTCCAAGCACATCTCATTATGCTTGTGATCACATTTAGTTTTGCCCGTGCTTTGAGAAGTGCTGTTAATACTTACTTTAAAATAAACAAAGGAATAAAAACAAGTATGAAGTACCCCAATTTTCCACATAAGCCAACTAATTCAGAATGTGCAGTGTTTTTGGTTGGCCAGTTACGATCAGATACATCTCAGCTGCACCAAATCTCGCTCAGCAGGAGGAACCTACCAAAATATAAAGCTATTTGCTCGGTTTTCTAGCCCTCGACAAATATAACTAAAACGCAAGTATTTTCTTATAATGCTGCTATAAAAAAGGCAAGCAAGAAGTGGCCTATGAGGAGAATTTTTTTTAAAGGCACGTTGAACTTGAATTTCCACTGAATTGAGCAACAGGGCAAGGACAGTGTGCTTGCTCTCTTGAAAACTTCCAACAGGTTGGCAGGGCAGTGCCATTTTAAACCTTGTTATCACATTGGGTATGCTCTCAGATCCAGCCAGCTGTCGATCATAAAACCGGTGACCATGCTTTCTGCACATACTCATGTGCATGAGGGCAGGGTCAGGTAATGAAATACTTGTCCCGAGAGCCCGAAGTTTCTGCCAACCCGTAAGCTGAGCCCTTGGAAGGAAATTAATAGCAAAAGACGGACGGCTTCATTTACTGCAAATGTGCTGAAAAAGAAAAGTGTAATACAACAAAGGGTAAAGTGCACCTTTTTTATATCTTCTGCATCATGAAGCCTTACAATGATCTCGCAGAACAGGGCCGGTCTTGGTTTTCCCTCAGTCACCATGAAAACAGTTGGCAGGTTTTCTGAGGCAACATTCATAAATCGCTCCTTTGCCTTGGCGCCAGTACTAATACAAAAAGACACTGCAAAGATCTGCAAGAAACATTATTTTCACATTTTCAGTCTACTTGAAGATATTTGTAAACTGCTCTTTTTAAAAGAAAAAGCGAAAAAAATCATTACTTATCAGTTGTAACAAAATCGTAATTGATGTAAGTGGGATAAAAAAGGAGACCCACCATGGTGCCAGACTTCACCATGACAGGACTAACGGCGCATTTATGCCAGGACTGGAGCCGCAACTGCAAAGCAGATCTGTGCGTTGAGGAACATTTTCCCCAACCGCGTCACCGAGATCTCCCTGCAGGAGCTTCCATTCGCTAGCAGCGCGAATGCACCATAATGGGGGTGGTCGTGGTCTTATCAGGGAACTTACTGCTCCTAAAAGCATGAGCAACATCGTTAGTAAGCAACATATTACCTGGTCTGTGAGCTTTAGGGCTGGATAGTCGTCTACGGTGTTGAAGATTGTAGGGTGTATGCTGATGTACCCTCCTTGCCCAAAAGTCCTCTCCATGGCATCTTTCACCATCTCCATATACGTAGTAGCTCCCTTCCTTTCTCTTCTCATTGCGTCCATGTGGCCGGCTATGAAATTTCAATCTTCAGTCGTAAGCGAGGATGCTTGCAGCTTCCTAAAATTAGAAGGAACGAAGTAAACCAACCTTGAACATAGTAAAAACACTCAGAGATTTCGAAAAAGGACAGGCAGACATAGTCTTAATTAACTAGCACCAGCTCGTTTTCGCCCTAAACCTCATGAATCAACCCTTTTCCATATGTCTGTTCTCCACCTGTGGTCGAATTTTTTTTTTTTTTTTGCTACATCAAAAGTATTTTTTATAACATTCAAGAGACAAAGAAGCCTACAAGTGCGAAATAAATAGTTTAAGGAGCTCAATAATCAAAGATTACTCAGTTAGTTCAATGCCTCCTAGATCGCAAGGCTTTAGTGTTGCTCGATTCTACCCCCTCTCATAGGTCATCGCAAGGCTGACTGGAAAAAGTGATGCATTTGCATTCAGCTGGAACCCGTATTCTCACCAACTGAACACGAGTTCTAGGCCAATGCTAACATAGCACTGTCCACTATATACCCTGCACTGAAATATGATAACCGAGAAAGAAAATTAAGGGCTAAGGTATTGGTATTTAGGAGGTGCTAGGCCAACTCAAAATTAAAGTGTCCTTTAAATGAAGCTAAAGCAACATTTTGTGTCGTGATAACTGTTCATGGCATGTGCAAATTTATTTTTACGTGACTTGTTTTTATTTTTGATTGCAGCTACTTCTGTTCCAAAATGGCGATGCTATGTGGTAATACCCTATTATTTATGTAAGATACTGTCATAAAGCATAGTGTCTGTCATAACCAGAATTTATTAATGCGAAATCGAATGACAGTCAAGACGAGAAAATTGCTTCCTAAAAAAACCCTGAAAAAAAAAATTCTTTTAAACAGTTTATAAGGAACACAAGTGCCAAAAAAATAAATTTTGCGCAAAAACATTTTTTAGCAATATTGACGGCGCGAGATTAATTTTCTATTAATTTCATGACGTCACGGAATAATAATACACAATTTTCCCCTCAATGAGATTGGCATACCATTTCTCCACCTGAACGCGATGGCCAAGGCAATCCACCTCTCCTCCCCGCACCCGAAAGAAAACAAGTGGAAAGGACGTGATTACCGACTAAATCGCGTCTGTGACCCATGACCTGTCGATTTTTTTTTTGTTTGTTGCATATTTAATATTGTTCACTTGTTACTATATTAATATCTTTATTTTATGTATGTGCCTCTCCCCCTCTGTAATGCCTTCGGGCCCTGCATGTATTTTCAATAAATAAATAAATAAATAAATATACTCTAATCTTTTTTTGTTGTTTATTCGCGTAAAATTTATTTTTCGACACGCGTGTCCTAACCAGACTGTTTGAAAATGCTTAGAGTCCAAAGCAATGAAAATGCTCAGAGCCCAAAGGAAACACAGCTAGCAATAACAAGCATAAAAAAAAAAAAAAAAACTTTTGAACGAAGATCACAAGAGCAGCTTTGAAGAATACAACACACATTTCGAAGCCACGAGCACAAGTTACACAGGGCAAAAGCAAACTCCGAAGTGAGGATCTCAAAAGCAGAGGTATTACAAGACAAAACACCTCTACGCTGGGCTCTATAAACAATAGTATCGTTACAGCGTTCAAGTTCAATTCCAATTTGGTGATTCCCGACCACGGTTGAAACTATAAACTGTGCCGCGGAGCCGACCAGCATCGGCCGAAACATAGAGGGCCGAAAGACACTCGGAAACCCGCAGAGAAAGTAAAAACATAAAATAATGCTTCACTAAACGCGCGCGTGCACGACTTCGCGGCGCCGCTCAATTTCGTCGATACGTGCTCCTACAACGTTTCGTCGAGTTTGTTTTGTTTCGTTCACCACGGGGATTGCATTATTGGTTTAATTTCGTTCGCCGCAAACCTACCTCAACTAAAGCGGACTTGCCCAGGCGACTCTGATACGCCACAAATGAATTGGCGATCGCCGCTTTCAAACCGTCCGCACCACGCGCTGAAACCCTTCGCTCCGCTCGGAGACACTTTAATATTGATCGAGAACATGTTTATTTACGCATATCGGATACGACCATACATTTCGCCTAAGAGCGTAAGCGCGAAACTTTACTCACGAGGCGCGAGCTCGCACCAGCTAGGCCTCATGCGAACCGCAACGTTTTCGTCAAGCTCGCATCGCCTTGGTCGCCGACCGAGGCGATATGTGCGGAAAGACGCTTCCGATGAAGCGTCGCAAGGTTGGTCGATGAAACGAACACGGGTACTTTTCGATGAACCTAAGTGGCATTAAAACGCTGCTGCGTCGACGAAACCATCTGCCGGTGTTATATCGTTTGTTTGATGAACTGATTGCCGCCTGGTCTAGTTTTGAAGTGCTAGGCCTCGTTTGCACGCTAACATGGACGAGTACGAGCCCGACCGCGTCAGAGAGCGAGCGCCTATCGTACAGGGTAACCCTGCGACTTTATGAAGTACGTTCTGAAATGACTATAACATTTCTGCTGCTCAACAAGTAGCCAAAGCAATCAAAACTCACCGTCCAATCGGTCGCCACTCCGACTGCATCCGACGAGGCTTCCACCGCACCGCCACAGGTCAACTGGGTCAACCGTCACCTCCAGTTCAAACTCGGGCGCGCGCGCGGCAGTCGGAGAGTAGGTAGCCTCGTCTCCGGCGCCTCCGCGTCGCTCGGATTCCGTTCTCATGTTTTTCGCGGCCGGAAACATTCACCGAATATGCGCGTGTAGTCACAATTTCTAAATTCCGGGGCCAAAATCTTGTTTTGCCAAGGTTTCTTTCCAAAATAGCTACTCGAGTGATGCTTCGTCCACTTCATCGAAGGCTTGCGGCAGCCATTATTGGCGAGGGGACTAAAGTATTCGTTAGGGGATCAACTCCAGCGGGAGCAACGAAATGCCCGCGGGACGAACTGCTCGAGTTACCGCTTCTGAATAGAGGGCGCTAGGGTCGCGGGGATGAAAGATGGCGATTGGTCCCTTTGCGCACCTTTTTTTTTAAGAGTGCACCCGCTTCAAGTCCGAACTCGTCGACCACGCATGGACGTGAGGACACCAATTTGACTTTGTCAAGGCATCGACCTTGGCGAGAGATATAAGGTGGGGACCGAGGAAGCTGCTGGAATCTTGGTTCATCCAGAATGACAAATGCGGAAGTGATTCATCGCTGGTAAACAAGAACCGTGGCCCCCTGCCGGACGTGTACACAAACTTTATGCCTAAATAGCCGAACTTTTTTGTGCGACTCTCACTCGCTCTGTGCTCTACTGAAGATGACTCCCGCATTGGAGGCGCAACGTTTAATTAAATTGTTATTTTTGTTATGTCAAGCCGTTTTTGTTATTACATAAATTAGGAGCGCAACCGGGACATTTTCTCCCGTGAATGACTATCGGGTGCTTTGACTCCGAAGCAGCTCTTTCGGCGTCCATTTGATGTTCTCGGAGTCGGTCGTTGAGGCATCGCCCCGTTTGCCCGATGTACCTGGTCCCGCAGGACAGGGGGATCGCGTACACTTCCTTCGGTTCCTCTCCTTCCGCCAAGATTTCTCTTTCCGGTACTCCCACGGAGTGGGCGGGTTTTGAGGTTGAAGCCGAAAATAAAGTTCGCTCTTTCCACTTTTTTTTTGCGTTTCCTCCTCTCCTGCCTTCCTTTCCTCACTTCACCGCCCTCCCCCGAGGGGCCAACACGGAGAATGGATAAGGAGACGCCTCCGTTAATCCGGCATAACCCGCCGTAAAGGGGGCGGGCTGCTTGACTAAAAATTATCTCGCTGCACAAAAAAAAAAAAAAAAATAAAAAAATAAAATAAATAAATAAATAAAAAAAAATAAAAAAATAAAAAACGTCGCGGGCAGCGATTTACTGCTCTTTGCCGGATGCGTAATGCTTCGTCCGCCTTGAACAAGCTGGTATGCATTGGACTAACATTTTTCGAAGCGCGGCAGGTTTAGTGTACGTGCTATCATAATGGTCCTGCAAGACTTCCCTGTCCGCCACAAGCTAGTCAATAATTCAAGGACATAACGATGGCAGCGTATTCAAACAGTGTAAAATAAAATGTATATAATATTTATAAGAATACTGTCGTCTTCACTGCTTGGCTTTCAAATTTTTAGCGCCGCAAATAATCGTAATCAAAATATTTTTATAATGGAAGACCCCTCGTCGTGCATCGAACTAACATTACGCTTACGTGAAACATGATTCGGCGCGGGAGCAACTCGAGTCACTGTAATTTTTTTTTTTTTTTAACGTGGATTTTGTTTTTTAATCTAACTGAGGTACCACTGGCAGAACACGAATCAGATACTTGGAAGGATCTGAAAACTCATATAGCTGGTTGAGTGAATGCAATACTATCGCATTCGTTGAAGCTCGATTTGTTGATTCGAACTTCAACAAATCACACGCACCCATTCTCCCTATTTCTGTTTACCCAGTCATAGTCGTTTCCTCACGATGCAATACGACTACAAGTAACGGCAGTTTATGCAATGTTGACGATACACAGCCGTGATCGCACGGTTTTTAGAAGCGCTATAGAACGAGCACAAGCGTCGAATTTCGGTACTCTGATTGATTTCTGTCTTCCCGCCGTGACACCACACGAGAAAAGCGATTTCGTTCTGTCTGTGAAACTAGGAACAAAGAAATCAAGATATAATCCCGTCATAAAACAACGCGAAATGGATCTCTGCAGCCAATACCCAACCGTTCGCGAGGTGACTGGGCAAAAGCATATATTACCTCCGTGCCTTTACCCTCTGCGCACCGCCAGAGAGAGTCATACAAACTCCTTTGCGCTATTATCAACACGATTGCGTTTGCAAGCCGGTAGTATGACTCGGCTGGGATTCGTCCCTTCTGACTTTCATAGCTCTGTATGAAACCAGAAAGGTAGATACTTTTCTCCATTGGGTTGGTTTGCCCGGGGCCTCCAGTTATTTACGGCCGAAATCACACTAGAGGCGCTTCAGCAATGTTTACTCCAGAGCCGTTTATACTGAGAGAGTTTGGCCTTCTTAAGGAGATTTTGACAGTCTGACAACCACAGCAGCGTAGTCTGACAACCGGGGGATGACTACTTCCGTCCGCCATATTGTGGCTCTGACTCATAGGAACTCTACGCGATTTCTCAGGAATGAACAAGACAAAAAAGTAACGCCATATTGTGTTATCGCGAAATACGCTTGTTCTAGCGGCCAACAAGCTCCGCCCATCGGCCAAACTCTCTCAGTATAAACGGCTCTGGTTTACTCTGGTCGACACACGTGCTCCTTAAAGATGCCTGTCGTCAACTCTTTCCCAAAAGATACTTGAAGAGCCAATCTTAGAGGCCGACGGATAACGAGGCCATAGACCTCAAAGAAATTATAACAGAAATTTGGCGTCGTCATTCCCAAACTGGTTGCCGGACGAAATCCAGGGTTGGTAATAGTAACATAAGATACGTACGGCAGAATTCCCTGCCATAAATAAAATGATTTGGCTAACGCCAATGTAACGCGAAATAGGTGCAAAGAGTTTTGTGATAGAAGCGTAAACCGAAAAAAAGGGAAAAAAAAGAAAGAAAGAAAGAAAGAAAGAAAGAAAGACTGAAGAAAAGGAGAAATTATAAAAAAAATCTCTGGTGACTTGGCCAAAAAAAATTCTGTTCATGTGATTTTTCTTGCCACGTGACCAAACAAACAAAAAAAAACGAAAAAAAAATAACACGAGAAAAAAAACCATCCCCTGCCCGGTTTCGAAGCTAGGCCCTCTTGATCGTGAAACTAGAGCGCTATCCGTTGCGCGAACATAACTTTTTTTTTTTATTTTTTATTGCAGCCAACATAACTTTTTTTTTCTTTCTTTATTCCAAGTTGCGCCAACATAACTTTGCCAGTAATGCTCACGCATTCCCACATCATAGGCGAAAGCTTAGGTGCCTTCGCAGTTTTTCATGCATGTGTTATTTTTATTTGTGGCAAGGGTTCACGTCCAGAATGCTTTTAGAGTTTTCGACCAAAACGAGTTTTCTTCATCCGAGTCACCTTCTAGAACCAGTAGACCGCACTGGGTCGTCCGGCTAATCAAGCAGCTATTTTCAAATTCTCTGGCGTGCCCGTCCTCGGATCCGAGGTCGCCGTTTGACAAGCTTAACTTTCTTCCACCTGGTAGCCGGAACCACCACGGCCAGCTTTGTTCCGTCCCCGCTCCCTCTCGAGAGGATGGCCTCGCCCCGAGGCTAATCCCATTCTCTAAACCTCCTTCCATCCAACGCTTGACCTTTCCCTCCCCGTCCCCCAGCTTCGGGAGAGAAGGTTCTTCTCTGCAGAACGTCCCGTTTGTACAGCGGCTTTAAAGTTCAGAGATTGTCCTGTCTTTATCGTCCCTTTTGTGTCTCCACTTTTTAATGTTTAAAAAGTATCAACACGCTAAAATAGGACAATTTCCGGGATTTCATTTTCATCCCCCAAGTGTGATGCGGGAACCGCGCCATAGAGCCACGGTCGTTTCCGCTCTTTGTTATCGCTAGGATTTGACAGTGCTCAATCACAATGCAAGACACGCACAGAGCCACGCTCGCTTTTGCAATGCGCCGCATAAAGGAATGTCCAAACAGGACACGACTCCGACAAATCGTGAAAATTGAAGCGGGCTTGAAGCGGGCGCGTCCGCTTCAATTTTCACGATTTGTAGGAGTCGTGCGTTTTGTAGTGTCCAGTTTGGACACCCCTTAATAATGATATATCTTGTTGAGACGTGCGCACATCCGTCTTGCGCAGTGTTAGCTCAATGGCAGCACTTTCTGTAAAGGCGGATTCACACCGGGGATAGCAGTCGCGCGATCCAGCTAAATCGCATCGCAAAAAAAAAAAGAAAAAAAAAGTAATTAGTTGGTCAATTTGGCGTGCGCGATGAGCGAGTCCAATGCCTTCGTTGGCGAGTCGCGTCTCAAAAACTCTCGCTCCGAACGCCGTTGGTTGGCTCGGCCTCTCCGCGACTAGAGTGCATCGCAAAACGTCGGGTCAGCAAGCGACTGCTCAAAACCCGTCACTTTTTGCCCGCGATGGTCGCTTTTGCGATGAAAGTTATGGCGCGACCAGATCGCATCGCCGGTGTGAACGCGCCATAATGTCGAACCAGTCTCACGGCGCGTCCCGATATTGGCTTGTGTACCTACGCACGAGTAAAACATCTGGCACAATTTGCGTTTGCAATGCCTGCTCCAGCCGCGTCAAAACATTCAGCCAACCTTTGGACTGCAGAAATCAAGAGACAACCAAAATAAGATAAAGTTGCCAGCCGAATAAAACTTGATTTCTATTTAATTAAGATGAAGACCACCCGCGTACATCAAATACCTCATCAGCCGAACTCCAAGGCAGTAAGCCTAGTTCTGGCACTTGTTTGGCACCTTTGGCCCGTCGCTGCCAGATCACAGCCAAACTATCGGGAAGCGAAGCCTAACTTGGGCACTCGCTTGGCGACTTGGGCCCAAAGATGCCAGATCTCAACCGAACTACAAGGTAGTAAGCCTAACTCTGGCACATTTGTGGCGATTTTGGCCCGAATGTGCTAGGTGACAGCCGAACTGTCAAAAAGTGAAGCCTAACTTTGGCATTAGTTTGGCGATTTTGGCCCGAAAATGCCAAAGCTCTGCCGAACTACAAGGTAGTAAGCCTAACTCTGGCACATCTGTGGCGATTTTGGCCCGAATGTGCCTGATGACAGCCGAACTGTCAAAAAGTGAAGCCTAACTTTGGCGCTAGTTTGGCGATTTTGGCCCACAAATGCCAAAGCTCTGCCGAACTACAAGGTAGTAAGCCTAACTCTGGCACATCTGTGGCGATTTTGGCCCGAATGTGCCAGGTGATAGCCGAACTATCAAAAATAGAAGCCTAACTTTGGCATTAGTTTGGCGATTTTGGCCCAAAAATGCCAAAGATCTGCCGAACTAACGGGCAGTAACCCTAAATTTGGCATTTGTTAGGCGATTTAGGCCCGAAGATGCCAGATAATAACCGAACTACCCGGGAGCGAAGCCTAAGTTTGGCACTTGTTTGGCGAATTAGGGCCAAGATGCCCAGACTGTTGCCAAGGGAGGTCAGGTTTGGCACTACTTTGGCTTCTTCGAGCTTTTTAATGCCCTAAACTGCCAGACGCAAGCCAAGTTTTGGCCCAGAACTCGGTGCTGCCTGGGAAGCGATTCAACGTGAGCTTCACGTGTGACTTCATGCACAAATGTAGGTCGTCGACACCATTTTGATGTCAGGCAAACAAAGAGCTAAGAAAGCAAATAAACGCATAGCCGATGTTCAGAGCTGTCGCAGTCAATGGGTATGTTTCAGCATATTTAGTGCAATATCCGAGTGATTTAACGTTGCCAAAAACTTTTCTGGCGACCTGAACGGGGTTGGTGATGACTGAATATCCGGATGTAGGTTATTTGACTGCGATTTCTGACGTCTTGCATTTTACGTGATATTTTCTGCGACAAATAATTGAAATAGTGCTACTTCGGAAGAAGGTAATGAAATAAAAAAAGGACGATTTATTCCTAGAGACAAATTACTGATCATAGCATTGTCTACCAGAGCTGCCGCAGCATTGAGAGTCACCAAGAAACAATTGTATTAAAAACGCGTTTCCTAGCATTTCTTATTGTTTGTAGCCTGTTTTGCTATTAAAAACTTAAACACTACGACTGCATACGGAATGCAAGGTCTTTAGTACAGAAAATATTTGAGACTCCTAACCAATCAGCAGAGAACATATTTACAATTTTTTAACTGTCAGTCGCTATGATTTGTTTTGCCTCGCTAACTTATTGTGGTACATCAAGGGTACTTGATGAGATTTAATAATAAAATAAAAAAAATAGCCTTGTAAAAAAACATTAAAAGGTGGCTTTGATTTTAGAGTAATATTTGTGTTATCCAACAAAATTCTAACAATTATTTTTTTTTTAAATTTTTTATCAAGCAAACGAAGCAGGCACTGAGGTGCGGCTGGCTGGTAACAAAAATATAAAAACCGGAACCTCCAGAAGATTGAGAAATAAAATCGATTTCATAAAAAAGCGAGTATTAGTAGCTCCTTCACGTAAATCCGATAACGATGCCCGATACTCCGCTTATGCTTTTGCAAATGCATCGTATCGTTATCGGATATCGATATCGGAGGTATGGAACAATCTACTAAAGTCCTTTCATATACTCATAACCCTAGTCAAACCGTTATAATTTAAGGTTGAAATTCCTGATCCAAATAGAAAAGAATGAATGTTATCAATTGAGGTTGAATGAATGTTAACACTTCCTACATCGTCCTATTTTCTTTGTCGGTATACCCTTTACAAGGAACGTTACGTTATCAGTGGCGCTAAGAGTCGCACAATAACTTTATAATTTACATTGTTCAGACGTTGCTTTATCAAGGCCTGTGTGTTATCAGCCAACTTTCATAAAAATGTGTAACATTTTATTGTAACGATTTCGTGTGACCGCCCGGATGCAACAGCCGGCTTTAACGAAAAAAACTGAAAAGCGTTACGCGCCTATAGGTATTCATTTAAGATGGCTTCAAGCTCAGGCATGATTTGACTCCTCACCCCTTTGAGATTGTGAGCGCAGTATTTTACCAATAGAGCTGTACAGGGTCGATCGTTTAAGCCCGAGAAAACGAAATCATTGGTGCTGCACGCGAAGGTGCGGTCGCAAGGTTTGCCGACTTTCTTGTCAGGCTTTACCATCTGACGGTGTGCGTCAGATATGGGAGCGAATGTTTGATAGCCGTTGCCGTTCTCCCGCCCTTCTCTTCTTCCACCTTGTCCGTGGATCGTACAAAGCAGACGGCCGGGGAAGGAGTGCCTAGCAGACAAATGTCGACAAGTAAAAAGCCTATGACAGATTCAGTGCTTACCAGTCATTGTTAGCATAATCAAGCTTGTTGTTGTTGTTGATTTTTTTTTTCGTTCAGATATTTAGATTGCTCATTTTACACCTTTCGATGTGTGGAGTTAGAGCACTTACTTTGTTTTTAGCTAAGTTCAAAGCACAAGTACGGAAGTATGTGCTCGGTAAATAAAATGTGAACGCGACATTTATCTTCATAGTACTATAATGCATGAAATGAAGTTTTCAGGAACGATCCTTTAATTTTTAAGATGGAATCAAACGTCCCGGGACGTTATGCTGTCGAGTTGTGGTGTAACGGGACAACTTGACGGTGCGGGACCTGACGTCTTCCGACAAAAAAAGAAAACGTGAGGCGACGTCAATGCGTTAAGTCGTGCTAGTATTACAGGATAACGCAACGGAAGAAGGCCAGGTAATTATGTCACGTGACACGGTGATACGCGACTTGGTCGCGTGGCATCAAGTTTTCACATGTAACGAATGATGGACCGCCTACAGGGCCGATTCACCACTCGTGTCGTATTATCATCTATCAAGAAAAAAATATGCAAAATGTTACTCAGGACAAGAAAGAAATGTTGAATAGTTTTGTGTTTTAGCAGATTTTTAGAGGCAAAGTTATATATACTTGCCCAAGAAATAAAACAGCTACTGTATCTTCATGATGTAGCAAGCGCAAGATGCTTGGGTTCTTTGTTGCAGCAAAAACGCTATCAGAGTTTTAGTAGGCTGTACAGGAGCAAACGCAAGCTCTGTGCATTTGCGCTAGCGCTGCGTGCTCCACGCTGCGCTAGCGCGCCGTCGTAATTCGCCATTCCAAATGTAAAGTTTACTGGTATATCTGTATCGGGTCCTAAACCTGTGAGGTTTAAAAAAAAAATAACGCTCCGTGGCTTTTTTACATTGAAGTGTGGAAGTTAGAGTCGCTTTCTTGCGGAAGTTAGAGTCGCCCGCAGACGTAAAATCATTCAAAACGGCCGGTGCTTGAACTTGCCTGAGGTTGGACTTGAAGTGCTGAATGAAATCTCTGACGACAAATCAGTACTGTTGCTGCCCACCAGCAGAAGAGATACCCGACAATTTTCGAGCGCCGAACCACGGAGTCCATGTCACAAGCAGGGAGGAATAAATCCGCGTAAGCCCCTCCGGAACGCTGGGGCGCGCAGTGATCATCGGCGGTAGGGCTCAGATCGCTGATGAGACACTGAGAAACACACAGAGGTAGCAAACTATTCCTTGGGCAGTCGGTGAATAGTCCGTTCTTGCTTTCTTGCACACAAAGATACCAGCGGCATGCTGACCACAAAGGTAAACCACAATCACTTGTGGCGAAATGAACATGCCTAACCTTGCGTCTGGTTCTCTTTTTGGATTTTCGGCAGTCCTTCTTCTTATTCTTTCGATCGGGATCGCAGATGTCAGCGCCTACGGTTTGCCACATTCCAGTCCCGCCTTTGCACCCCCTGAGGCATGCGGTGTAGAGGCATACCAGTCCCAATACACGCAAATCACGCACTGCCCGTCTCCATCCTCGTAATTAACCGACCGACCGAATCAGAAAGGACATGCTCGGCCTACGACGCGCACGAGCAGGAGCGCGTTACTGTCGACTTCACTGGAGAACTCCCGAAGTAGATTGAGCGGTTGCGGCGCGGTCGAAAGCGCTCCACGGAGCTTGCGCTGCCCCATATATGCGACCAGAAGATGACAAACTTAAGCCGTATCTGCCATGCATGTATGTGCACTCCAAAAAGGGCACTTTTGAAGCGCTCTAAATTAGCGAGCGGAATTCATGAAAACACGCGGTTTGAGGCTCTCGCGCAGACGCACTCGCTTACGCAAACACATTATGGAAGTGTGTGCTCGCATACGCAATACTAAAAATCACGACTATTAATCTCATTTCCTTAATTGCCGCTAATGCTCTCGCGTTCAATCTAGCGTAAACGTGCGCTCCAGTTGGCTACGATGTTTCAAAAATTCCTATGAACAGGTTTCACAAAATAAAACACACTTTCTTCTTGCTGCATTAAGGGATATTTTGCCACAACCTATTTTAAAAGGGGCAATGACGATTTATATATGATAGTGCAGTGTCACCTAAACGACGACGTCTTCGTCATTCTCCCTAAAGACGTGATCACTAGTGGATCTATCTACAGCCGTCTACGCTGCGTTTGTATCGTCGACAGCGCATCCTGCAGGGTCTCACAAAGGCCATGACGTTATCACAGTGCGACGCCGAGACGGACGCTTCTGTATCTTTCCGGCAGCACTCTTCGAGGTCCAGAGCGTTTGCCGCTTGGGGCAGGTCGGGGACCCCCTAATGATGACGTCATGCAGAAGCCTCGCCTTCTAAGTGGTATTGGTTAGTGCCCATTTGATTTGAGGAGATTGACTATAGTTACCTTGAACAGATTTATATATTCTTTGACGGTCGTTGTTTGAGCTACTAGGCCATCTTGGACGGGGAACTTGAGCAGTCCATAATGCCGGATTTTGAGGCGCCAGAAGTCCCGAACTGAGACTTCACCTTCCATTGTGCTGAGGTTGTCGGCCGCAAGTCTTGCATTTCTACGGAAAAGAAGGGAGTTATATTCCGATAATTTTTAGAGTCGATGACAGCTTAAGAAAGGCAAGACGTGGCAAATGCCGTTAATCTCATAAGAGCTCCACAGCCCATCAGGCTGCAAAATCAGGCGATTAAGTCGCCAACGTACCAATCACGCAGAAAGGAGCATGATGATGATCAACCACGCCTGCATTTCTTGAGCTATATGTGACGATAGTTAATTTCACCAGCACATTTTTGGGTTAGCAATAAATATAACTAAATGCTACTACTTTTCTTCTTTTTTTTAAACATACCGCCATCTCTCTATACTTTTTAGTTTCGAATCATGGTCGATTCTCTCCACACGTAGAATGTCCCTTAAAGGGATACTTATTCAAAACTTAATCCTTTACGGGTAAGCGGGACACACGCGTCCCACTTCTTCTGTTCCAGCGGAATGGCTCTCAACATTTCCATAGAAAGATTCAGTTTCGGTTTGACTGCTTGCGCCGTCTTGTGGACGTTCCAAAAAACGCTCTCGGTGTCGTTTGACTGTTATACACACTAAACATTGTAACACCCATAATCGTGTAAAAAGGGTGTAAGAAGGGTGTAGGTTAGGAAATACACCCTTTTTACACACTTTTTACACGATTTCTGAATATCGGTGGGTGTAAAAAAGGTGTCCTGGCGTTTTACACCCTTTAAACGCCCTCTTTACGCCCCACTTGCAGCGATGGTGTCTGAAATCGTGTAAAAAAGGGTGTATGAGCGAATTTTACGCCCTTCATCCACACGGTCTGAAAGGGGCGTAATGGTGATGCTGTCATACACACCCATGATTTCATAGCCGTTCATATTGAATTGAATTGAATTGGTTTTTATTTAGACACTAGGTCAAGGGTAACAGGATAAAAGGCAGATTATTTCTGCCTGACGTGGACCTATCACCCGTTTACAATGCAAGCAATATTTATTGCTTTACTACAGTGCAAAGCAATATTTATTGCTTTGGTGAAACTGTTTTTGATGTACGGCGGTACAAACATCGAGTACAATTAATCGCCACACGGAGTCGCGTATGATTAAGAAGTGCTAGAGAATAGTTTTTGCAACTCCTATTGAACTCTTCGTTCGACACGAGCCTAAAATTACGTTTCGCGCGTGCATCAGTTTTATCAATTCAAACTTGATTATAAAAAAAAAAATCATCTCCGCTCGCAAAAAAAATTAATGAAGACGTGTAAATATACAACCTAGGCAGCACACACTATTGCGCTGTTATGGTATTTAATTGGAAAGATTGTGCCCATATTATTTTGGTCTAGCCAATATCTGAAAAATGGGATGGGTCGCGCCGACGCTGTCCTGACATACCGTACTTCGCGCCGTTTTTGGATTACTGTCAAGAGTGTCCTGCGTGAATCCGCTATGCCGGCGAGGTATTTCTATTTCTTGACTCTCTAAAATCCGACGCTAAAAAAAACGATACAAAGCAAGATTAACCGAAATAGAATCTGCTTACTTTTAACTTGAGAAAGACCTTTTGAGCTGAAGACTTGAACAAACTGTGGCGCCCTCATTTCGGATATTACAAACTCACCTGACTGGGTTTCGCACGACTTATAGCGCCTTCACTGATACTTTATTTCGGAGTGTAGCTCTGAAGAAACAATGTCGCAAGAGAATCGAAAGTGCCCGATTAATGACACCCCCAGGGACGCGACTCTTATCTCTGCGTAATGACACCAAAATATCTAGCTTTCCGACGCTACTTTTTCCGGTTTTTCTTTGGTACACGTGAAACCGCGTCTTCGGCGGCGTTAAAAATGGTTTTTCGTATTTATCTTGTGATCTCGCGGTCCGGACCATATCATGCGCGTCTACAGGAGGGGCAGTTTGAGACGCTCAAGGTTGTACTGCGCAAAGCAAGCCCTGGCGAGTCCGATTTCGCGACCTTCCCTGGGCAGGGCAGGTGGCAATACAAAGCAGCAGAGGAAGATTAGCGGCTTTGTCGAACCCCCTTTGACCTCGTCTTCTGATAAGCCTCGAAACCTTCTTCTGTGTCTTCATGTTGCTGTGAGCGAGTGCGAAGGCCACTTCTAGCAAATCAGAGGGGCGGCGCAAAACACGTGACCGCTCTCCGTAGGACAAGGACGCTTGGACGAAAAGTTGTCACGTGATTCGCTCTGACTCGCTGATGGGCTACTGGGGCCGTAGTCTTTGCAGTATGGCGAGTTGTAGGGGCCACGTGGGTCCGGTTTACAAAAAGGTTGGCGCCCGTCAGTGTATTCCTGTTTTTCGTGCGTTTGAGTCGCGGCTGTGATTTTTTGTCGTGAACGGCCGGAATACATCCATGCCAACTTTTCGGAAATGGTCGTTTATTTCGTCGGAGTCCATGGAATTATTGTGCTGTATTTATTGGAAGTGTTTCGACAAAGAGCTGCTCATCGGCGGCCGCGAGACTTCTGTTGAATGTGATCGACCGCTTCAACCTCGGCATTGTGTTCGCGTTGTTTTGTGCTGCCCGAATCGGATTACGCATCTACCACGACAGAGAGGTGCTCATCGGGGACCGCGAAACTTCCGCTGAGTGTGAGCGACCGCCTTCATCCTCGACATTGTGTTTGTGGATAGTTCTGTGCTGCCCGAATCGGATTATGCATCTATCACGGATTACATGAGATCGCTGTTTTATTTGTAAGTACGCTGCGAGCATGCTTCTGATAGTAGTCCAAGGGGGCTATGTTCGACAAATGCTTTATTTCTCCTAAAAAGAAACGGAAGTGACGGAAGCAACGATATCGCGTGTGATTGGTTAGAAGGTCAAATGGCGAAAATAGGTAACTTTCGTCATTTGAACCTCTAACCAATCAAATGCGATATCGTCACTTCCGCCACTTCCGTTTATTTTTAGGAGTAACCAAACATTTGTCGAACATAGGCTCCCTGCTTCCGTTTCAATAGACCATTTAACGGTTTACAAACATGAACTGCCGCTTACGTCCCAAGCAACTCCCGGTCGTACCATCTTTGGAAGCCTGCCGGTTTTGTCCACGTCACCAGTGCAAGGAAGCATAAACGTCACAAGAAAAGTACAGTTGGAGATTCAACTAGGGCCTTCGGTTGTACAATTTGAAGGGGTTATGAAACAATATCCGGTTGAAATATTTATGACCTTACACGCACGGACCGCCACTACTTTAGAAGCGTCTCGGTCGTGGTGGAATTGCGAGGATAAAAGAGAACTATTTCTTTCAGTCTTGCCTTCGCCAAGTTTGATGACGTGCGCGTGAACGTAGCTTTGCCCTTTGGCACGCTAGTAATTGCACGCACTTGCCCGCATAAGCAGAGACATGGCTGCGGCCAGATGATCTGCTTGCAATCGTCTATAGAGAATTTTGTAGAACCTGTTAGAACCTTGATTAAAAATAAAAAGTGAACCAGGCATTTGCAGTCATTTTCTCGTGCATTCTTTTGGGTTATTACGCCCTACTTTATGGGTGTTGGTAATCGCGCCTTTTTTATTTCCCTTTCTGGCGGTGACACAAACAATTTAGAGGGCGTACTGCGCAGACATAACGCCCTAATAAAAAGGTGTACAATGGATTCACACCATAATTGAAAGGTGTTCAGAATAACGCCGTCCTTTAAGGGTGTTAGGGAAAAACACCCCATTTTAGGGGCGTTACGAATAACGCCCTTTCTTTAGGGCGTGTTGCTGCACCCAAATGGGTGTCAGTTATAGGACAAGCCATTTACACCCACAAGGGTGTTACGTTGTTTAGTGTGTAGCACAGGTGGGGGTAGGATACAGACTTCTCAAATAATTCTGCCGCTGTCCCGGGCCATGAGGGCTTGTGGTGTTTGTCTGTAGCACCGGCAACAAGTTCTGATATGGCAGGTAGGTGGAAAGTATTATTTCTTCTATAGCATACACTCAAGCGTTGGTTCGCGACGATTGGTATAATAATGGTGCATTGTCTGGCTGAATATTTGAGCAATGTGATACTAACAACATCTGTGGACGAAACTTGGCTAAGCCTACATTTACTGACTGCTGCGAAGGATTTCAATTTACGGTTGATTTGATTTTCATTCGCAGGAAAGTCGCTGTAAGTAGAGGTTGCAGTGGAACTTTTTTTCAGTCTACCGGATGATCCCGGCGCAAGCGTCATTGACGGCGACGTCCCAAAACCTGACGAGGAGTTTAATCCGACGCTGGCGCCTGTGGACGACTCTGACGATCAACAAGTCCAGGCGCTGGACCAGCCATACGCAAGTACGGGCAAGAGGAGACGGAAGTCATAGGCACGAAAGAAACCAAACAAACGACATCGTCGCATAATCACCCCAGAGCCGCAAGACGAGGTGTCATTAGTGAGCGCTGGAGGTGAAATTGGTGCACCTGATCTTGAGTCACACTTTGAACTGTAGCAAACAGCAATACATACACAAGCTTGCACCATCTGCTACACGTTCTGAAGCGTTAGGACTCTACTTTGATGATAAAGTTCCTGAAGTAATAGTCATCTAAAAAAAGCTACGGAAAGAAAACGGCTTGACGCGGGTGGCGCGACCTAACTGTAGATGAACTGCAGGCTTATTTAGGCATCCTTCTTATGAGTGTCAACGCTTTCCACCAAGTCTATCTCTACTCTAGCACCGACCCGTTTCTCCATGTGCTATAAATCTTGCGTGTCATGAGCTTCAAGCGATTGAAGGCCATCATGTACAGTCTACAACTCCATGACAACGAGAAAGCGAGAGGTGGAGGGGAAGGAGGTTTCGACAGAATGGCTAAAGCACAACCCCTTCTGAACGCGCTAAATCTGCGATTTCAGCAAGAGTACAAGCCGTCAAACCATCAAGTATGTAGTTAATGAAAGTATAGTCCGTTTCAGAAGCAGATAAGCATTCAAATAGTATGCACCAATGAAACCTATCAAGCGAGGATTCAAAATACGGTGCAGGGCCGATTCAGAAACAGGCTGCATTTGCAAGTTCGGAATATATAAAAGGAAGGGTGCAGAGAGGCCAGCTGTTGCTACCATTGGAGAACACATACCTTCGTTCTTCGGAATCATAGAAGAAGAAACCAAGCGTTATTTTGACAATTATCTCACCTTGAACTAAACTTCCGGAGACGTTGTCTCATAAGCGCATCTACGCAGCAGGCACATTTTTAACAAACCGGAAGGATATTTCCATCAAAATAAACAATACCTAAGAATGAGGAGAGTAGATTATATTTGGAGGGCAAAGGGACACCTGTCGGCCTACAATTGACGCGACAACAGGAATCTAACTATGCTGTCGAACTTCCATGACACCTAGCGAAGTGGTTGAGGCGAACCGCACACTCTCCAGTGGCGCCAAGGTGGGCGTCACATGCCCAAAAGTTGTCTTGGACTACATCAAATACACGGGAGGGGTTGATAACTTCGACCAAAAACGCCACATGAAATGGAGTGATAGAAGATCGAAATATTGGTGGTACAGGCTCGTCTACTTCTTGCTGTCGCTGCAGTCGCCAATGCGTTCGTCCAGCACTCTCAAAGAAAAAACAACAACAATCGAGTACGTATGGTGTCGTCTAGTTCTCGCAAGAGAACTAATTGCTGAACGCACATTCAAGGAGGAAAGAAAACTAAACCCTGCTTTTCAGCAAAAGTGTGGAAACCAATCTGGCCAAAAGATGGTGGCGTCCCCAATGAACAAAGGCTCCAGGGAATGGAGCATCACCCTGTTATAATCTTAGGGCGCCGAAGATGCAGGTGGTGCTCCACCAAATCGAATGAGGTCAGGACACCATTCCCGTGCAGTCTCTGTGGGGTGGTGCTATGTGTAGCATATTTTTCCCCTTACACGTTGGAAAAGTATGTTTTGAACACATTTGGCGTCTGAATAACTACTGTTCTAGGGAATGCATCATAACATTAACCTCATGAAAACAAAGATGCTGGGGTTGTGTTGCCCAATCGGAGGAGTTCATGACAGCAATTTGATGTGCAAGCTCTGTCAAGTGCCGCTAGATGTTTTCGCATTTGTATGACAAAAAGGTTTTGTCCATCAAAATGGTTTCATTAACAAAATAATGAATTGTATTGATTTATGTACAAATAAGAATTTTCAATATTTTCATATCTAGCTTGTTGGTGGGATTTTATTGTCCTACTTTTGGAGTATCCTCATAGGGTCACTGGGATATATGTGTCCAACATTTTCATGAAAACCCCATTGTCTATTTTTCTCATATTTTGCATGCTCAATGTAGAAGCACACATTATCCACGTAATGTATTGTGCAAGCAAAATGTATCTGCTAGCTGCGCCTCACAAAGGTTAAAATATACACAATCACACCAGGAGATAAGTCGAATATGATCAGCTAAGCCTGTAATCGAGACTGGCGTGATTCCATTTTGAGCGAATCGTTAAATGTTTTGTTCTAAATGCTGGGATTTTGGCGAGTGCTTCAAAATCAGCCATCCAAAAGCGTGATGACTTTCGAAGGATCGGGCTGATCTGATGCGGAATATACGTCACAAATTAATGCAGGACCAAGAGTATCCTAGTTATAAGATTTCTATTGTGGCGTCAACGTTACAATCTCGCTTTGTTGCAGTACCCCAGGGCTGTAACATATAGCGAAACCGGCGGGCCTGCCTGCTCTGTGTGATGGCCGATCAACGCGAAAAGAGCGGTAGGTTTGATGACATTAATGAGGAAGAAGACACCGCGATATCGTTAGGACCAAGGGGGCCTAGAACAATATTTCTATAACACGGCTGCCTTGCCTTCGTCTTCCGCAAAATATTACAGAGCTTACTTATGAAACAAATTCATGACAAACAGGTGCGTTTAAAAAAAAAAACAAGAAAAAAATCTGTATTCCCGACGGGAAATTATGGTATGCTTTCCGTAAGTTAGTGAAATCTTACCACAGCACCAAAGATCTACGCACTTTTTACGATCAAATCCACATTAAAGGCAACATCGCTCACATGCTTCGTAGCAACGGCCAGCAGACATTTCTACGCACTCTGCACGTAGAAATGCCTGCTGGTTTCAATTAAAAAAAAAAAAGGTGTTTCGGTATGTTGAAACTTTTCTGGTGGTGTTTGACAAAGTGGATGGAGAGGGCGACGCGGGCTGATGTCTTTCGTGGTTTCGGTGCGAGTGGTGGGGGACATAGGTTGAGTATTGAAGGACCGAAGGATATAGTTCACCAGCTTCTGGATCTGGAGCTGTGTCTCAAGGACATACAGGTATGCTGGTCCTTCAGTCCGCGGTCAAGGAAGGCGATTTCGGATTTCAAATCAGCCCCCTCCAAGCTGGTGAAGAGGAGCATCGCAGTTTACTATCTCGGCTCTGCTCTCGGGAAGCCATGTGTTGACATGATGAACAGCAGCGAAAGATGGTAGTTCCTTACATCCACCGTGTCTCCCACAACCTTAAACAACCTGGAGGCCGGTATGAGGTCCCAGTAGTGTTCTCGCCTACCCCCCCCCCCCCCTCGAAAAAAAAAAAATATATATATATATGAGCCAAATTTTTGCAAGGGTGAGCGCAAGCACCGATAATCAGGTGAAGGCGAAGTGTACCAAAAGGCAGGCAAAACCTTTTGTGTCATGCGTCTCGAGTGTGGTGTGCAAGATACCCCTGTAGTGTGAAAATTTCTACATATGAAGACAGGGAGGTGCCTTAACGATAGGCTCCGGGTGCATGCTTACACGCTGAGAGCCATAGTGGGGGAACTCCTCCCTTTACATTGCAGAGACTGCACGTGTCAGCTGGCCGTTGTCCGGGGGGGTGGTTGAAGGGAGATATAGAGAGAGGCCCACCCGCGAAGTTATCCAGGCTTTTTTATATTTCGTGCCTCCGAGAAAGATGCGTGAGTGAGCCCTCGGTTACCTTATGTGATAAGAAGCTGTCTTTTCTGCTCCAAACCATGACTGGTAGGGGTTGCGTATGATGAACTTATTTTGATGACACGGGCATTGTGTAGGGCGTATTGTTTGATTACAGATTGTGTTATCTGGTATTTACGTATCTGTTCTCCTTTCTTTTTTCAAATAAAACCTTTCATTTGCGAGTACAGCTGTTGTCCTGTCGTCTCTGTTCCTTTCGTCCTCCTCGTTTTTAGAAGCTGTTACACTTACCATGTCAAACTTTTGACAACTCGCCAAGTTCAGCACCTTGTTAAAGTAGAAAGGACAAACGCGATAACCAACACCGATGCGCCTCGTTCATGGCCTTGTCTTACGGGCGTTGCAGACTACGATAGACGGTTGTGGAATAGCAGACGGTGCCGGAAGTCACCCGCGTCTGCTCGCACATCTAGCAGGTGGTGTCGACGCGAAACTAGATGGTGCGACAGGGAGGCACTAAGTCGGCGAGCATGTTCGGCCGATTACCCAAGCCAAGCCAGAAGTAATGCGCGGGGCCACTGATCTGTGAGCGCAGCATATTGCGGGCCGTAACGTCAACCTGAATGGCGTCTGACGGCGTAAGCGTTATGTCAAAAAAGAAAATGGTTTGCTACCAAATAAAACTTTAACTGAGTGGCCGCCCATATTTTACGTTGTTTTTCTTGGCGCAAGAAAGAAAAAAAAAACATGGGACACCCCTTACAGAAATGTCATATATGGCCCAGATATGTTTAATATAGGGCCGTATATGGGCATATAAGTAGACATATACGGTGATATATTGCCATATAAGGGCTGAAATCAGAGCAGATTAGGTAAGGCGACACCATATATGACGACATATAATGCCAGATAAAGTTATATATGGTACCAGTGGCTGCCATATATAACAGTATAGGATGCCTGATACTCCTGTATATGGCACTATATGGCGCCAGTCAAAATGTAGATGCAGGTAGCACTCCGCGTCAGCCGGTATCGGGACATCGGGACTACGCCGGCCCGCCCATGGTAACAGGATGGCAGCGCCTGGCCATGGGCACCGGGGAGCTACCGGCCCCGGCCGGCGTCGGGGTTTCGTCTTGCTCATTGGCCAGTCCAGCCGTAGAAGTTACAGTGACTGGCCGGCATCGGGTTTTTGCTGTTTTTGCTGGCTAGTCTTTCCATGGAGGTTCCAGTAAATGGCCGGCATCGGTATTTTGCTGTCTTTGATGGCCGGTATTTACGGAAGTTCAGTAACTGGCCGGCACCGGTATTTTGCTGTCTTTGATGCCAGTATTTACATGGAAGTTCAGTAACTGGCCGGCATCGGTATTTTGCTGTCTTCGATGGGCAGTATTTATATGGAAATTCAGTGACTGGCCGGCACTGTTAGAACTCCGCCGCGAGGAACGAGCCGTACGCCATGTTTTGACAAAACCAAAACAGAAGATGACGATGTTTATTGGGATTGCGTTAGGTGCGATGGCTATACAAGAAAACGAAAATTGAGTTTCTTCACACTCCCCCACAATGACGTCAAGTCATTAATAAATAGATTCCATGGGGTATAAAAGTTGTACGGGTCTCCTAACAATGGTACCATTAGGAAGACGCACCATAGCAGCTCGTATGTGCCCGTCTCGTCCAGTCAATGCTTCTACGACTTCTCCCGTCTTCCAAAGTTGTCGAGGTTGGAGATGTTGGTGAACCAACACTAGAGTTCCTTTCTTCAGGGCACTGGAGGAAGTCGGCACCGTGAAATGAGCAGATCGCAGACTGGTCAAGTATTCCCTCTTCCATCTACGCCAAAATTGATCTGCCATCCTTTGACGGTAACGCCACCGCCTGTTGTATTGTCCTTCAAGGGGAGGCACACGCTCCACGCTGGAGCTGGTCGGAAGTGCAGTTAAACGCTTTCCCACCAGAAAATGGGAAGGGGTGAGTGGTTCCTTTTCGGTGGCTTCGGTGTAGACGTATGTCAGAGGTCTTGAGTTAATAACAGCCTCAATTTCAGTTAAGATGGTCGTCAGCTCTTCGAAGTTGCAGTAGCTGTTACCCAAAACTTTCTTGAGCGAGGATTTCACCGACCGGACAATCCTTTCCCAGAACCCACCCCACCAGGCAGCTCTCTCAATTATAAACTTCCACTGTATCTGCCGATCAGCGAAGTAGGCCTGTATTTCCTCTCCACGCAACGTGGTCCACAGTTTATTCAGGTCCCTTGAAGCACGCTGAAACGTTTTTGCATTGTCAGAAAAGATGACTCTGCACACTCCTCTTCTTGACAGAAATCGTCTGAAGGCCATCAGAAAATGGGGGGTGGACATGTCGGTCACTAGTTCGAGGTGAATGGCACGGGTAACGGCACAGGTGAAAATGAGGATGTAAGACTTCTTGTCGTTGCCTTTAATCCTTGTGTTGAGTGGTCCCGCGAAGTCCACACCAGTCACCTCAAAGGGGGCCGCTTGGGTTACTCTGTCTCGAGGGAGTGGAGCAACTGGCTCGGTGGCCGCTCGGCTGTTGACACGGTCACAGATCACACATTTCTTCAGCACCCTTTTTACCATCTGTCTTCCTCGAACGACCCAGAACTGTTCCCGCAGTTCTGTCAGAGTCTCAAGGGGGCCAGCGTGGAGAAGTCGTCGATGCGTGGCATTGGTTAAAAGCTCGGTAAAATGATGACTTGATGGAAGAATGATGGGATGCTTTGCATTGTCACACATGTCAGCGTTACTGAGGCGTCCTCCGACCCTCAGCACCACGTCCTTGTCCAGGTATGCGTTTAAGTCCCGTAACGGAGAGTTGCTTTCCATGCGTGCTGAGCGTCGAACGCATTGGAGCTCTCTCTGAAACGCCTCCTGTTGAACCTGCAGGATCAGGCACGTTTGAGCCTGTGCTACCTCTTCGGTCGTCAAATAACCCTCCTGTTTTTGGCTGGGATGTCTAGAGTTATGTATAAATCGTCGTATCCAGGCAACAACTCGAACAAGCTTCGAGAGGGAACTGTGGCGCTGCATAGGCAAAACCTGTTCTTCTTTCAGTGTCACGCTATGGACTCGAACTTGTTTCTTCTCTTCATCAGCCGCGGTCATATCAACACCTGCTTCATGCGTTGGCCAGGCAGCAGGTGGCTCCGTGAGCCATGGCGGTCCGTTTCACCATGCCGCACTCGACTTGAGTGCTTCGGGTGTCACCCCTCTTGTGAGCAGATCAGCCGGATTTTCTAGTCCAGGACAATGGCTCCAAAGCTCTGGATCAGTCAGCTGTTGGATCTCCAATACTCGATTGGCCACAAAGGGCTTCCGCTGCTGAGCAGAACCTCGCACCCAATGTAGTGCGATTGTTGAGTCTGTCCAGAGGTACCAGCTGGCAACTTGTAGGTTCAACGACCTAGTAAGGTAGTCCTTTAGCCGTGCCCCTATCACCATTCCCATCAGTTCAAGTCTTGGGAGAGAAAGTTCCTTTAGCGGCGCCACCCGGGTCTTGGACAAAACCAAAGTCACCCTCATTGGTGCAGTCTGCGTGCACAGGTACGCCACAGCCCCATAAGCCTTGGGACTGGCATCTGTGAATATGTGGACTTCATTTCGGTCATCCTCAGGAAGCTCAACGCACCTTCGGGGTACTGTTACTTTCGTTAAGTGGTGCAGTGCTGTATGCCACTGCGTCCATCTTGTTTGAACCTCTTCAGGTAGTGGCGCGTCCCAGTCGACACCCAGTTCCCAGAGGGTTTGGAACATCAGCTTGGCTGTCACGGTGACTGGGGAAAGGAGTCCTAATGGGTCATAAATGCGAGATGATGCCTGGAGAATGAATCGTTTCGTGTTGCAGTTCCGGTCTAAGAATTCCAAAACAGGCCCCATGGAGAACGCCAGGCAATCGCTGTCTTTGTCCCAGACAAGTCCTGACACTCGAGAAACGCTCGGGGTGGTACACTCTACTTGATCTAGAACACACCCGGTTCCTTCCTTGTTGAATAGCTGCTGCCGCTCCGTAGAATTTGTGTTCCACTTCCGCATTGTCATTCCGGCTAGCTTCATGACATGTAATGTTTGTCGATAGAACTGTTCCGCCTCTTCCTCGGTGTTCGCTCCGGTGATAAGATCATCGACGTAGAGTCTTTCGGCTAGTGATTTCGTTGTTTCCGGATAGTCCTCTGTTATCGACAAGTGGTGACGTAGCGTGGCTGCGAGAAGGAACGGGCTACTGGTCGCTCCGAAAGGAACCCTTGTCATCCTCCAAACCTCTACAGGAGGGTTCGGCTCTTGCTTCGTTGGCATTCGTTCGTACCAGAAAAATCGCAGAGCGTCACGATCTTCCAGTCTCAGTGATATCTGTAGAAATGCCTTCTCAATGTCTGCACTGAGGCCGATACGATGAATCCGAAAGTGCAGTAACACTTTCAGGAGGTCTGGATTCAGGTTTGGTCCTGGCTCTAGTGCGTAATTCAGAGACAGACACCCTGGTTCTCTTGACGACGCATCAAACACGACTCTGACCTTGGTCGAGAGGCTGTCAGGTCGTAACACAGCACGGTGAGGCATGTAGTACACTCGGTTCTCTGCCTTGTCTGCATTCGGGGAAATCTTTTCCGCAAATCCTTGCTGGAGATACTGGCGAATTGTCCGATCATACTCAGTCAGCATCACATCGTCCCTAAGCAACTTCTTTGTGAGGCTCACAAGACGCTTCCTTGCAACTCCTTCATTGTCTGCCAGCTGAAGGTTCATTGGCTTCCAAGGTAAGGCCACCTCATACCGTCCGGTAGTTAGTTTGATGGATGATGTAAATGCTCTGACAACTTCATTCTCCTCTTCCTTTTGTGGGAGGTTAGGATCGGTGATGCCCATGCTTTCCAGCTCCCAAAATGACCGGAGCTCGGTAGACAATGAGCATGTGCTTCCACCCACATTGGCCTTCAGAACTGCCGCAGTAGAACAGGAGGCAGTCAAACCGCTGTGGGGAATCGGTCCTTGAAGTGTCCATCCAAAGTCTGTTTTGACAGCGACTAGAGCGCCTTGCACTTTTTGGACCTCACCAGAGACAAGAGTCCAATAGTAGTCAGCACCAATAAGAATGTCAATGCCATGTCTTGTTAACTGGGCTGGTGGCAAGGTGACGTCTGCCAGCTCAGCTATCTGTACTTGGACTCCTTGCACTACACGCTCAGGTAGAAGAAGATGATCGGAGCAAATCTCCGGTATCTCCAGAGCTTCTAGGCAGTGCTTCTTTTGGCTGTACTGGTTCCTTAGCCAGATTCGTACCCTTCTGCGTTTTTCCTTGATGATGTTTCCTGCTCCTCCAAAAGGGTAGATAGTAATGTCTTCTTCACCAACAACCTCGAGCTGCAGCTTACGTGAAAGTTCTTCCATCACAAAGGTTCGTTGGCTTCCTCCATCAAAAAGGATGCGCGTGAGAGCTCTTTGCTGTTTTCCTTCCGCCCAGACCTGAGCTGTTTGAAGTAGTACAGCAGGTGTTTTATCGCTCTTCCTGCCAGTTGAAGAGTGTAACTCTGCTGCGGTGTTCTTACTTTTCTTCCAGGATGGGTCACACATTTGAGTTATGTGCCTTCGCCCGCATGTTTCACACATTATTCTTTTGTTGCGACATTCTTTGGAGGTGTGTCCCTTGATTGAACACCGGAAACATCGTCCTGCTTCTCGAAATCTTTGCTTCTTCTCCTCCAGAGAAATTGATGTCTGACAATTTCGTGTAGCGTGATTCTTCGTGGCACAGAATGCGCACGGTTCAGTCTGCTTGGAGCGACTAGTTGAGGAAAGAGCAGCGGCTGATCCCTTCAGAGAAGCCTTTCCACCTTCTGTTATTTTGGTATGGCTAATACCCTTGGCTTCTCGCTGACGAACTTGTTGAGCCTCTTCACGGCTCTCCACTTCGAGCTTAAGGAAGCGTTGTAGGCTCTCTATTTTGATACAGTCGTCTTCCTTGTCTGTAAGACGTCGACACTTGTGGTAATCAGTGACTAACTCTCCCGGCAGCATTCTCAGTAGTGCAGAGCAGAGCATAGCTCCGTAAGTGTCGCTCTTCACCCCGAGCGCGGTGAGAGCGGCCATATTACGTTGCAAGTGGTCATAGAGACGTCGCAATCCGCTCACCTCGCTTGAGTGTCGTACTGCTGGCAAATCAAGTAGTTGGGAGAGGTGTTCTTGAATGAGAACGTCAGTCCGACCGAAGCGCTCCCTGAGAAGCTCAACGACGGTATCGTAGTTTTCTCCCGTTGCTTGAATGCCGGCTATCGCCGATGCTGCCTTTCCCGTAAGCGCCGACCGCAGGTACAAGAACTTCTCAGCGTTAGAGAGGCTGTCGTTGTCATGTATGGCTTGCTTGTACTGTTCCCAGAAGGGTTGCCAATCGGTAGCTGCACCGCCAAACCGTTGAAGCTCCAGTTTCGGCAGCTTCACCTTAGAGGTTGCAACGTGTCCGTCGCCGTCGTTGTGAATCCGCGTTGTACCGGTTTGGGGCCTCGCTCGTCGGAGTTCCTCTACCTCCTGTGCGATGGTGGCGATGTACGCGACGATCTTGTCGTCATATTCAATCGTGCGGGCGTAGTTTTGCTCAACGTCTCCGTCAGGTACCAGTGGTTCGATAGATGCGTTCACGTTGCTCAGCTGTATTCGCAACTCACTGAGCCTCACCGATAATACGTTGAGGCTTCGCTCGTCGGAGTGGCTTGCGATAGCTGCGTCGATGTCGGAGATCAGCCTCGTTACTTGAGACCTCAGAGCCGTCCGCTTCTGCTTTAGTCATTCCATGGCGTCTCTGGGTCTCGCGGCGTTGCTGGCGTTGCGGCGTCACTAGGCCTCGTTGGGCGAGAACTTCGGTAGCGTCGTTGGAGTTCGCTCTCTTGCGGCGTCCCTTGGCTCGTTTCGTTGCGGCGTCACTAGGCCTCGTTGAGTAAAGTCAGCAGCGTCGCTGGAGCTCGCTCTCTTGCGGCGTCCCTTGACTCGTTGAGTGATAACGTCGGTAGCGTCGTTAGAGCTCTTCTCTTGCGGCGTCCCTTGGCGCGTTTTCTTGGCGCGTTTCGTTGCGACGTCACTAGGCCTCGTTGAGCGATAACATCGGTAGCGTCGTTGGAGCTCGCTCTCTTGTGGCGTCCCTTGGCTCGTTTCGTTGCGGGTGGATGCCCCGTCGTCATTCCGTCGTGACTATCGTTGTCATCCCGAGTTTTCGGCACCAAAATGTTAGAACTCCGCCGCGAGGAACGAGCCGTACGCCATGTTTTGACAAAACCAAAACAGAAGATGACGATGTTTATTGGGATTGCGTCAGGTGCGATGGCTATACAAGAAAACGAAAATTGAGTTTCTTCAGGCATCGGCGCTTTGCTGTTCGTAGGCTGACGAGCCCCGGGAACTTCCGTTTACTGACCGGCATCGTTCTATTTTTTTTTTTTGCCTTTTTCACTATGCAGTCACGTCATTGAGATTCCGACGAAATGCGGCGATTCATATGTAGCGAGTGGAAATGTTTGCGTTGATCAATCCTTCGTAAAAAACCGCCGACGCTGGCGTATTTAATCCCACCATGGCAAGGCTGACGTGTTTTATCGCAAAAATGCGAAAGAAAAAACAATGCCGTGAGGAAAATTTGCAGTCCAGGATTTGAGAATCTACCCCCTACGCCACGAAAATTAAATTTTACAACGCCGAACGACACTTTTTTCACGAAGTTAGTTTAATTTGATGTACTATACTTAAGGTCTGGCGTTATACACACGTGTTTGGCTCTGATAAAAAATAAAAAAGGTATAGCGGAGCCTTGAATGAAATAAGAAAAAAAGACGTAGCATGTTTGAGCACGCGCTCTGAGCTACAAAACAATAATAAACATTACTTTCCAGAAACTAGGAAAGTAAGAGATGTGTTTATTGCTTATGACGCTACGAGAGGTACATAAATCTTTTGAGGGATCATTTTATTGGTGATTTTAATCTAGTCTTAAAATATGCTATTTAGGGCAGGAATCGACTGTTTTATGTGGTAGTTACGATCATCTAAGAGAAATATTTTCAATGTTCACATAGCCGAACGATATCTGTTTCTTTAATAGCTTAAGTTATACGACGTACCGTACCAAAGAAACGCGAATATAAAAACTTTTTTTCGTTAGTAAAAAAAGCGAGAAGCACCAATGCGTTGTGGATGTACACACTGCTGGGTTTGTGAATGTTACCCCTTGACACTACGAAAAATAAATGTCACAATGCCGAACGATAGCATTTCAGAAAGCTAGTTTAATTATCCGCGCTGTACTTGAATCTCAGGAATAAAAAAGTGTTTAGGCCTAACAATAAGTGAAACTGTGGAGCGCAACCTGTATAAGTAAGACCTGGCGGCACGCGGGGGATAGCGCTGATCTACCAGAACAAAATTAAATACTACTTTCCGGAAGTCAGAAAAATCAGAGATGTGCTTATGAGCGATGAGCTCAACTAAATTACTGCCTTAAAACGGCGGTATTTTTGTTTCAATAGTGGGTGAAGATGGACCGCTTTCATGACAAACTTTGGCTTCATCACTGTGGCAGTTTTACCACTTACATTTTTCCATTTTTCTATAATGTACCCATTATTATTAATTTTATTTCTTCGTTGAAAGGACTTGCGCTGTTTGCCTAATACACAGTACCCACCTATTAGCACGGAGGGAGCGAATCATCCTGGCAAAACAAGAGGGCCAGGTTTTCTGAATTGCATCAATTCAAATGTGGGCTCGCACTTTTTATTTTCACCTTCTGCGTGATTGTTACCCTGAAGAAGGGTGCCCACGACAGCCTAAACATAGAAAATATTTAAAATAATAAAAACTAATAAGCAAAGGCGAGAAAAGTTTTAAAATAATAAAAATGAATTAAAAAAGGTGAGAAAAATATTTAAAATAATAAAAAAGTAATAAAAAAAGATGAGAAAAAATATTTAAAACGAAAACTGATACAAAGGGGTGAGCAAAAATAATACAGAATAATACAAAAAGGTAAGAAAAAAAATTAAAAATAAAAACGAATACAAACAGGTGAGAAAAAATATTTAAAATAACGTATACAAAAAGGTGAGAAAAAACATTTAAAATGAAAAAAAAAATGTAAGAACACAAATAGCGTTTACCGCGATTCGAACCAACGACCACAAGCTCAGAAGACCAGAGCTTCAACCCGCAACGCAACCGCTGCCCGGATGACCTCTGCTCCCCTTCTTGAAGGTTTAATGTCTGCTGAATTCAACGAGGTAGAGGGGCTTAGAGTGATAAACCGGAAGTTCGGAAGTGGCATCCCCCCGGTTGCCGCCATATTTTACGCAAATGTGACCACTCGTCACGTGACCTCCCAAGAGCCGTGACGTCACAGGTAAGATGGCAGCGCCCAAAGCTGGCGGATGCGAGTTTGTTCTGTGCGCGGTAGCCGTGATGTGCAGCTGCTTTCTGACGACTTCGGGCTTCTTCGTGCTCGCTGACGCAGGTATAATGTGAAAATATGAAGGAATGAGACTTTATACCGTTTTTGCGCAAGATCGCTCTGGATCAACGCCTGTGAGACAGCATCAGCTCTGCATCGCCGTACCGGTGCTTGGATTCCGGGATGTGTCCGAGGATCGATAGAACTTTGAGTGCTTTTAACATGAAATTTTCGCATTCTCTTAGCTTTGTTTGAACGTTGAATTATCTAAGAATCTACGCGAAATGTATACGTCGCGTTAGGGCCTAAGGGAAGTTGTTTCAGCCCTCCGTCACCGAACAACCATAGCAACTTTTAGCGAGGAAGCTCCTGCGATTTTAACCTTTTGTGCTAATCCACAATTCTACGTTCGATCGCTTTTCTTCCTTTTTTTTTTGTGTGTGTGTGTGAGTGCGAAGTGCACCCTTATTTTCAGCTATGAGGTTGGCGTTTTATTGAGTATGCGGAAGAATAAATCATTGCAGGCACCTGCTTCAAAGCTATTCGACTTGCTATAAGAACAACTGTTTTGGTGCATGCATAGATTAACTGCGCATTTTTTCTGTTTTGTAGGATTTATTGCAGCTATACTCTTTTCCATCAAGAGTGCATTGTATTAGTCGGTCAATTATTTAATTGTTCTAATTACCTGGATAAGATGATTCATATTTGTTTTCATCCCTTGCCTGGAGAGCAGTCTTGTTGAAAAATGTTGACTACCATTCCTTTCGGTCTCTTCAATAGACTCTTTTTAAAAGTGTGGGCTGTCTATACTTGGCATCACCGTAACTTGGAAAAGGCCAACCGCCACAGCCCCCTCGAGCCAATCAGAGAGACGGAGCGAAGGTGTGTGACAAATCTGTGCAGACGAGCACTCTGGTGATATGCTTTCATGTGCCTCTCTCCAATGTGTGTATTGACTCACCGAGACCGTAGCCTTTGCCGTCTGCCAAATTCTGATGAAACAAATTACAGTAGCTACTTCTGTAATTACCCCAGGCTTTCATACTTTGGGTATTTGTTCGACAAGAATGTTGTGTCCGCCATCCCTGTGAATTCGGCTCAGCACCTATTGGACTCGAATGCTGCATTGGCATTCAACGTGAACTGGGGCCCATTCATGTGCTTTGCGCCGAAAAAAATGGTGACGGTTGTGTTGCTTGATAAGGTTCTGCAAAGGGTCTATTGTGTCATACATAAAGGAAGTGTCATGCTATATAACAATGCATCAACACATACTATTAAACTATATGCTCAGAGGTGTGTTTGTTTTTCCAATTAACAAGTTACAGCAGTGTGCTTTAATGCTATTATCATGTGTGTAGTTTTAAGTATCCTCTCTGCAATGCCTACAAAGGCCCCTGGAAGGAATAAATTAATAAATAACATTTTCACATCACTGGAGTTGGTTTTCGGATGCACCACATGTTCAGGAAAGGTTGAACGAGTGCAGCCCCATGCAACAAGTCTGCCAGTCTGGTATTTCCGATTAATTAATATTGAAGGGTCAGAGATGCGAGTGTCCTCGTAAGGTCCAGAGCATGCAATGGACACAATTCTCGGTGTGTAGACTCTCAAGGCATGAAGGCAAACGGAAATATGTTTATCTGGTTAGTGTATCAAATATGTTTATTTCCACTTGATTACAAACTTATTGATTCTTAGTAAATGGTTCCATAACGAGTTCTTTCTGCGACAGTCTCGTGTCAGGCGTTCAGTCGTAGTACCTGTGGACCTTGTTGTCGGATGACGCTCCTGGCACGTCGGTGTTCAGTTTGGTCGAGTGGCAACTTTGACCGACTGATGCTGTCTTGTAATCATACGTCATGTGCACTGAAGCTGCAGGGCTGGCTTCTAATCCGAAAATTTTCCTGGTAGTTTTCGGCATCACTGTAGCAAGTTCGGGCATGTATTGCTTACGTGGCTGTGCCTTTTGCTGTACCGTTGACTTGAAAGCTGGCAACAATTTTTGTTTGCTATCCAAGTCTGGTGATGCTTGCAGTTCACTTTTGAGAGCAACCAACCATTCTATTCCTTCAAGTCACTCAGGGGCATTCTCCCTCAAAGTTGCAAATTGTGTGCTTCGTGGAGTGGACACAGAAAATTGGTGTCAGCAAGTTTTTAGGTATTGTCCTTGGACGACAACAGACACCAAATCCACTGTCACTGCATCGCCGTTAACCTGCTTTGTCGTGCTCACCTCTTGTTGAGGTGATGGACATGAGGAGCTTCGGGGTAATCAGGGATTCAGAATCTTCGATTCAGCACCTTCGGCATCAGGGACAAAGGTCGCCGAAGGTAATCCTTAATCTCCCGTGGTCGCTCCTCGAGACGTAATCGAGGGTCGTTTGGCACGAACCCTCGCAGACCAATTCATTGGTACGGGCTGCTTTGGTAGACATGGTCGGCTTCATGCAGTGGTAGCAAAGTGGTTTTCGGTCGCACATTCGCATCACCTACGTTTTCCTCTGTGTACTTTGTTGAGCGCGGACCTACACACGATGTCGGAAATGCTTCGGCGTTAGAGTGTCTCATTGAATTGGCATTGAATACTAAGGGGCAGCCGGTGGCGGTCGTCGTGCTATTGTGGCGTAAGTTGCCCTTGGTTTGTCAGATGCCGCTTCGCTCGCAGAACTCTCGGTTGAAATACCTGTCAAACTTGTTCCGAAACAATCTCGGCAATCAAAATAAAAGCCGGGCAACTGATGGCAGGAAGTAGCTTCCTGATCTCCTCCCAGGCAACGTCGTGCGTGATGTCGTGGATGCCTGGGAGGCTGGCGTCGAAGTAGTAGCTGGACAACTCGAGTGTCGAGACGCCGGGAAGTTGTTCATAGTGGCAGGCTCGGGCATGCAGTGCACATTCCATGCTGGAAGCCTCAGTGATATGAACACTTCGACTGTTGTTGGGGGGTTGCGGACAAGGCTGCCGAAGGTGTTGTCCCTCACGTGGGGCGCATGGGATTCTTAGGTTCTTGTCTTCTGTAGCATCAAGGTCGGCGTGGGCGTGGGCGCTCGATCAAGCGCAAAACATCCTTCACGAGTGCGGTGGCGCTCTCATTGGGGCAGTGTCCTGGACAGAATCAAGAATGCGGCTCTCTTTCGTTGATGTTGGCTGACGGATGCGCGCTTCAGCTTGATCTTGCAAACTTCCCATGACGTTAAGGAGGAATCACGGTTCTCAGACCGGCGCCGGCAGTTGCTTCCACGAGAAGTATAGGTTCTGCAGGAGCTGGTTGTCTGTCCACCCAATGTGGCGGGCGACACTGTCATATTGTTCAATCCAGTCCTTGACGTCTTCATACAGCTTGCGTGAAAAAGCGTCGGAGTGTGATTTGCGACGGGCATGCAAACAATGGTGGGAGGGGACACGGTTTGCTGCTACAGGTTTGTCATTGTTGGCTTAGTCAGCTTCGGATTTTCTGACAGGACACCGAATTCCGGTGGTTTTTCCTGGTAGCAGCAACTGGCTCGGATTTCAGGTGCTTCGTGGTGTATTTCCGAGGTTACTCCTTGTGGTACTCGGTCGTCTTGCGGTTGTTCTGCCAGGCTCGGGTCAGGACTTTGCCTACGGCTCGACAGGGGTATAAGACGCAGAATAGTCCGCCAGCCGTGTCCCATTATCGGGTAACTCGGCTGAAGAGCCGCCGGGTTCACACAGAGTGAAGGGCTACGGGTAAGGTGCCCAGTACCTCCACCTGAACATACGATTACAGCTGAGCATGACCTGCAGTGTCCCAGAATAGAGAATATTGATAGAAGATAGGACTGGAACGAGGATCCGTGACAGTATAACAAAACTAGCAGAAGAGAATCTATCCTGAGTACTGAAAAAGCTGCATTGCTTTAGTGGCATTCTGTCCGTATAAATCCTCTCCTTCGGGGTTTGGCGACTGCCGTGGACGAACTGAACTGAAATGGATGTGGGACCACTTTTCTGGTAATGAGCCACTGCAGACTGTTGCCACAAAGCGGCGTGAGCTGGGTACGTAACACGCTCGGTGAAATGTCTGGACAGCTTGCAATTCGCGTAACGAGTGTGGATGAAACGTTTGTGTTGACGAAACGTGCGACAGACCAGCGGGATCAATACCAACTGCAACACCTGTGCTTCGTGAAAGTGCACGGCTACGCCGGAACAATTTCGGAAGCAGCACAGCATCACCTAAAGCATGGCACAGGAACTACCAGCTTGAAGGCAGCTCTTCGGTGCGCCGCACACCTGTGCCCCGTGAAAGTGCACTTCTACGTCGGAACAATTTGTAAGCAGCACAGCATCATTCAGCACGGCACGGGAACTACCAGCTTCAAGGCAGCCTTCCGGTGCGCCGCACAACCGAAGTGAGCCCTCGGTCATTTGATCGAAGCTGCACCGTGATTGCACACCGCCAAGCACGACTCAGGCAATTTCCGTCGCTAAACTGTGTATCCAAATATATTGCACACGCTTCACTGCAAACCTCGAAGATTCCGATGGTCAACGAGAGCACAGAAACGTCGCCTTAAATTTTATCCTAGCGGTATCCGAATCAATCCGAGGTCCGAGCAACGTAGGTCAGATTGTCTCTTCAGTGGCAATATCCCGGTCGGTCACCAGCGAAATGCACACCGTTTCTCCGTATTTTCACGTTATACCTACGTCAAACACCACGCTGAACTCTGAACTCGCTTTCGACCGGCCTCATATGACGGCTTCCGCGTCTGAAATCAACTCGCCGAGACGAACGACAACCAACAAAGCATCCGACAAGCTCCGGCCCAGCTGGGGCCAGCCGCTGCATGGGCGCTGCCATCTTTCCTGTGACGTCACGTATTTGGTTTGCTCATGTGACGTGTGGTCAAATTTGCGTACAATGGCAGCCTCCTTATGGGGGTCACTTTCGAGTGCAGACCGGAACCCCGGTTTATCGCTCTAAGCCCCTCTACCTCGTTGGCTGAATTTGTTGTTTTACCATCGTAGGCTTAGTTTCGTATTTGTTATTTTGCAACATCTTAGGACTTATTCCTAATATTGTGGCGAAATTGACATTTGCAATAATTTATTATTGCTGTGTTTTTTATGAGTTTTATAATGCGGTAGGCTGATCGTTTTATTTCAAACGTGTTGAAGATACGATTACAATCTCATCGAAGCAACGGCCTATGTTTCGCATGTTTCGCCGGCCGTGTGCGTTTGAATGCCTGTGTTCACGACCGGCTAACGGTCCAATTACCCGATTAGTGGTGATGCGTGGAGTTTGCCTTAGTTTCGAATGTGTCCGACAAAGACGGAAGCGACTGTGGGACGTGGAACTACGTCAAATCTGCTCAACAGCCAAGATCATGGCACGGGATCGAAGTAAGTTCGTGTTTTGTTCGTTTGGGTTAGATTATTTCCTGCGTTCAGAAGGCTTGTTATTGTCTGCAGATCGCTTGCTTTTACCAGTATTACTAATTGTGCGCAAATGGTGTTATGCGAGGCTGTTTTTCTTTTTTCCCCGATGCAGAGGCTGACTACTCGCTTAAGGTCGATCAGTTGCGGCGGAACTCATTGTGAGACGGATTGGGGGTGGAGGTGGGGTTGATTTCCTCCTTCCACCGTGTTGTTTACTGGTAAGCTAGAATGTCTGGAAGAGCGCAGTGCCCCTCCATCGCCGACGCCACTCTCCGTACTTGCGTGCTGTAAGCTGGGGCGGACAAAAACAGCGATTGATTGATCGAGCAAGTCCGTAGCTTTCGCCGCCCCAGTCGTCTGCAGACGCCTTCATTTTCGCAGTTCGTACCCAGAAAAAAATTGCCGAAATTTGGTGCCGCGATGAATTCACCCCATGGTGATTAATGCATAGCATACCACTTCCGATCGCAAGAATTTGTGCCCGCAAAATAATTTTTGACGCTGGCATTTATTCCTCGCGAAATATCGAGCTCTAAAGATCATTTGCTGTACACGTGTTTCGTATAATCCAACGCACGTATAACAAATTTCACACCTCCAGAAACACTCAGGCTGCTTTAAATGGTGAAGCATTTATTCTCTTCCTACTGGTGTTTTCTAGAGGCTTTCAAGTATTAATTACAAGCTTCTAGGGAAATGTACATGCATGTCCTCAATTAAGGTAGTGTCTCGCCAGTTTTTGGTATCAATATTTTGTTCAGTGTAAGTATACAGTGTTAGACATACCTCACCCCATCCCTGTTTTTCGTGTGGTACTTCTGCGTATCACGATCTGGAATGTCCACCTAGACGTTGAAGAGAAGAATGAAGTAGTCGAATACACAAGAGTTATACGTTCAGCGCGTGTGCTTGTCTTTCTGAGTATCTGGTGTGTGATTGTTTCCTTGCACTGTCACCGTAGAATATGCAAAAATGAATAATGACATTGGCACATTTGTCGTGCCAAAGCCTGTCACAATTTTTCCGAACTGATCTCCACGAGATCACAGATACCATTGTTTCTGTTGTAGTGGCACGGCAGAGTCTATACTTGTTTTGCTCCAGTCTTTGTAAGGGGGACGCTGTAATCCGATTCTACTCAATTATGGTATACTAGATAGCACTATATTTGCAGAGATAGTCTTCGGTTTTTGTAGTTCCATCGAAATGTATATCAGCTTTTAAGTTACTTGTTATTTAGCATGTAAATTTACAAGCTTATCTAGATTGAAGGCAGCAAATACCTTGCCAGCACTCATGCTACGTGTTTGAAGTATATTGCGTTAACATAATTGACCCTACCTTTGATTTTTATTTGTCAGTGCCTCAAGGGAAGCAAGGAGAAGGAGTGGATCCCCGCCCCTGCCCGTTTCGATCCGGATGAGCATCGTACCGGCGTGCGGTTGTGTATCACTACTGCGTGGTGCGCGTTAAAGACACCAGGCTAGCGGTTGTATACGCGCTGTCTAAATTACTCTACAGCTGAGACAGCAGACGCCCACTGAGGCAAGCTAACTTCTGACTGTATAAACATACAATTTTTTTTTTGAGGAGTGGGATTATGTAGAGAAGCTAGTGGGTTTTTCTATGGGTACGAAGCTGTCCGAACTAAGGTCAGAATGGAAAAAGTACCACCAAGTTCCGCCTGGTCCCAAACAGCCACAATAATGAACACGGAATTCAGAAGAATAGTAATACGAAGGACTTACGCTGGCAGCCACTCTTTGAGTTCGCAGTGACATTTGATTATGATCACAAATACTCCTGCTTTGCTCAAGGTGGCCTAGTTTACACACCATATTGGTGATCTTTAGCGCAGCAGGAATATTTTTATCAGAATTAAACGTCATTGTTAACTGAACAAATGTGGCTGTCTGTGTAAGTCTTTCGTGTTTTTATTCTTTTTACTTCTGTGTTCATTATTTCATTTTTTGTTTCTTATGTGTTCATTATTTTATTTTTATTTTTATGAGGTTTTAGTTAAAGATATGATGCCCTCGTCATTTCCTAGTCCGGGAAACAGTGGTGACCTCGTCGTGTTCAAGGAGCAGTAATGACATTTTCATCATGTATTGCTTCCGCGGCGAACAACGGTGTCTGTGTGCATGTGTGACGTGTTAATCACACGGGAAGATTTGGCGACCGAACGGAAAAACAAGGCCAGCGAGGAGCGACTGGAGGCTTTGAACGTCACACGGTGCAAGGAAGGACTTCAACGACGAGGCTAGCAAGCAAGCCCTTGTCAAAACTGCTGTGCTCGACCGGAGAGTTGAATCAGGACTGTGACTCTGTGAGTAGGAATCAACGACTTTGAAACTTTCGTATAGTTTACAGCTTAAGTGTTGCCTCCGTTTGTTTTATTTTAATAGGTGTATTTGTGCCATTACATTTTTAGTCCAGTTTAATGTTTGTCCGTGCTATATTACAGTTTTGTTTCTTATCATTTTTTCTTGAATGGGGGAAGTACTTGTTTAGAGTTTTGGCGCTTTTCTAAATAAAACTTTTTTTGCAAACCATATTCTCGGTCTGCTCCCTCGACAACCAATCCCGCCAAAGGGCTGTTTACTTTCCGACGTCGAATGATACGTTACAATGTTTCCGAGCTAGCGATCGCCTGCATTCTATATTTGTAGCATAGATATTTGTCGGAATGACAGATTCCGAACCAGACCAATAAGGATTGGTCAGTGGCCTATTCTGTAGATATATCTACGTAAACACACGTTTGGCAGTGTGGGATAGCAGTAAAATGTATATTATGTGATCCCATGTCTGGACCTGGAAAGTATGGTATCTGCCCCATGGCAATAATTTTCATGTGATGCTAGAAGGGGCATCACATGAAAATTGCTTTATATGGGGTGGATACCCTATTTGCCAGGCCCAAAGACGGGATCATATAAAGCAGTCCATATATTGCATATAAGGGATTGGGCAGATATGGGTGTATAAGGAATTGGGCAGATATTGGTATATAAGGAATTGGGCAGATATGGGCATATAAGGAATTAGGCAGATATGGCTTTATCAGTCCAGATATGGCCTGAGTATGCATATCTGGCCATATCTGCCCAATCCCTTATATATCCATATCTGTATTTTTTTAATATAAGTCCAGATATGACATTTCTGTAAGGAACCTTCCCCCGAAATATTCCGATTCCGCCATGTAAACTTAACGTGGAAACAGCATTAGCGAAGCGTTTGTTGGTCATGGGAAGCACGGCATCACGTAATGGGAAGTACGCAAGTACAAAACATTTTCGTGTCGCCATCTAAGGAATGTCAACTGAACCCATTGCCTGTGCGCTGCAGTCCTCCACATTCGAACAGTCATTCCTTTCGATGGCTAGCCGCAACCTTTGTCGATGATAAGACCTTCGAAAATCGACAATTGCGGAAGGAACGCTGGGAGCACGAAGACATAACTCGACAGGAAACCACCTGGTAAACTCAGCGACATCCCTCGAAGTATGGCTTCGAGGGAAGCCCAAAAGCTTTTTTTGCTCGTTGAAATAAAAAAAAGCCAGCGCACGCCAGACAAATAAATCTCATTCTCTCTCTCCGAAGATATGGGTCTTCGTTTTATATACCTATTTAACCCTCTCACCCTCCGATGTCTTCGCATCGCGATGGCGCTGCAGTAGGCAGTACGCATGCCCAGACGGTTCGTCTCGCGCGAAGTGTCTCTCGGCGGACTTGCAGTGCCCACCCTTGTTATGTGCAACCGCGGTAAACAACCCCCCTGACACTCCGCCACGATCAGAGAGAGCCAATAAAGCGGGTACAAAAGTAAAACGTCACGGCGCTCGTGGAATTCTTTTTAATGCGAAAACATTAACTGTCTCATGAAGCGAGCTGACGTCATCAGTTTGAAGCGCGAAAACGGCACTTAATTTTCTTCGGTTCCATTGGCTGGCGCCCGTCGACGGGGCTCCCATTGGCCGCTGCACTCGTCAGTTTCCAAGACCGCTCACCCCATGGCGCTGTGTGTCCATCAGCCCGGCGTTAACACGGAGCGTGCAAAATCACCAGGAGAGCACACGCGCTGACCGTCGACGAAAAGTACGCAGCAGACGAAAAAAGGAGCGGACGACCGACTTGCATGCTTTCGCATTCACAACTCATAAGGAACGCTTAGGTGTACCTCGATCTTTTTTTTTTGCGTTTGTTATTACAATTTTTACCAAGTACGCACAAAAAGAAAGATGCGCGGAATGACGGCGCAATAACGGTGCCGTGGTCCCGCACTTGTCCCTCTGAAATGTTTTCACCTCTCTAAAAAGAACACCTTGTATGCCAGAAATCTCACGCACCCCGCTGGTTGCGGGCACCCCGCGACTTGCCTTAAAAAGCGGCTCGCAGGCTCCGGCGGCGAAACCCAATTATCCATCTCTCGAGCGCTAGAAAATGAAAGCGGTTGAACAATGATCACAACTTAAAGATTCATCTCCACTCATAACGAATCTCTGTTCTTTGTATTGTATTCACATAGTTTATACCAGACTTGTACGTAATCCGTTACAAGTAACGAAATTACTTGTAATCCCTTACATTTATCTGTAATTTAGTAACGGAATAATTACATATTTTCTAGAGTAATTTTAAAGTAATTCCTTTACATTTTTGACGTAACAGATTCCTTGTAATCCGTTACATTTCTTTTCTCAGGACACGCCCGCCCCCCCCCCCCCCCCCCAATTCCAAACAGTTTTTTTTTCATTTTTGTAAAGTCCAGCGCAGTGACGTACTGTCACGCGAATTGACCAGCGCAAAGTGAGGCTTGACACTCTTCAGCTCCGCAAAGTCTCCTCTTACAACACCAAGCCCCTGAAACTATTTTTTTAGACCCTAAAAACGATGTAAAAAAATCCAAATTAACATTTCTACAAAAAAAAGAAAAAAAGGGGGGGGGGCAAGTTATTTCCGTTTTTTTTTAGTGCCTTTGCTTTTTCCTTTCCGGTCGAAGACGGGGAGAGGAGGACACCAAGTGATTGTGCGCCTCTTCGAGAAGCTCGAGGCGCTAAGTGCACTGAAAATAATTAACAATGTCCCTCTCGGTTATAGTGACTACGATCATTTTCATAATGTCACAACACGAGACAACGCTCCGTTTACCCTACCCTTTTTTTGAGTCAGCTTTTTGCGAGCACTTAGAAAATGGTAATAGTCTTCCTTTCTTCTTCGTCCTGCTTTGCCCCAGCAGGACGCATCTTATCCCTAGCAGATATTTTTACAAATAAAACTTACTGGTGGCTGACGTAGACTTGATATTCTGGGCTTGAGGAGAGAGTGAAACTCGTGAGGCGCCGCTTACTTAGTACTCTAGCCTTTGCTGCCCGTGGCATCAGCGGACGTCTATCTGGAGAACACCGGAGTAAACTGCACTCGGTTCGTGTTCCGTGCGTTTTTGAACGGCACCAAAAAAGGTACACACAGCAAACGCACATTTACATTTCCTTGTGTTAACCGACGTTCTAATTAATTGTTATTATGAGTGTCCTTCGTTTTCTTTTATTACTTATATTTGTATACTGGAAACTTCTTTTTATTTACCAACGTCTCAAGTGAGGCTCGAACTGTTCAGAACCAAAGGAAGAAGAATATCAAACCAAACCTTATTTATTATTTAATTATCACCTTACTGTTACAACTATGTTTTGCTATTAATGACTTCCACAGCTTCGCGATTTAGACAATTGAGAATTTTAGTAGATCGGTCCGATGACTCCGATAACGATATCCGATACTTCGCCGCCGTCTTTGCGTATGCATCAAATCGTTATCGGGTACCGTTATCGCGGGTATCGGAGGCATCGGAAGGATCTACTAAATCTCTCGAATAGGAAGCAACGGCTGCAACGACGAAGCTTTGCTCTACAGTCGAGGTAAATAGTACTTCCCTCGCTTCACTGAAAAAGCTCAATGCAGAGCATGAAGCATTCGTGAGGAACAAGATGGCAGTCCCATCCAGTGCCTCAGCTCAAATGGTGTTCAGCGTAGCAGTCGGCATATTGAGTAAGAAATAACGCAAAAGGTCTGACAAGACTTTCGAGAGCCAGCATTTGCTCAAAATACTCAAGGTCATTAAATGGAACACATTGCAACAATAAGAACTTGAATAACCCTCTTCCCTTTGTTTCTTACTTGAGGACAATAATGTCAAAAGTAACGCCACGAATGTAACGGATTACTTTTTGGAGTAACGGTTAGTTACTTTTATGAGAGGGTAATTGTAATTGTAATAAATTACAATTTAGCGTTGAGTAATTGTAAATGTAATTCCTTACTATTTTTCAGTAACGTGTACAAGTCTGGTTTATACCGTTTTGTTTTAATTTTCCTAGTGTTTCGTCTAAAAGTTGGGTTTCCCGCCTATTTGTCAGATCAATAGTGTACGCAATTCCGCGACTACGCTGCAAGTGCTCGCTCTTCATTCACGGACGCATCTCGGCAGCACGAACTCCAGCTCAGCAGGAGCAGCTGTTAGATAAAGCTATAAACTTAGTATTCTCACCTTTTGTTTTCGACTCCTACTATAACAATTGTCAGGAAACCAAGAAGTATAACGTGAACATTTTTTTTTCAATGCATATTGGGCTCAATTAATTTCCGTGTTAAGCGCACAGGAAGTCCTATTCTCCCCTTGCATTTCAGACCATGTTAAGGAACAATTGTCTCGGAAAGTATTAGGAGTACTCTTGCCATAAATATGTATCATTTTGTTTCAAATTTTGGCCTTTTTTCCATTTGAACTAAAAGTAATACAGCAATTTGAAAATTCATTTTATATCAATTTTTTTTATAGTACTGATCTTTTAACTCCCTAAATTTATTAAAACGTGTTCAACACAAAAACTGTTTGACGCATGTTTTCAATTCTAGCTTAGTACTTTTCAACATCTATGTAGCTAGCAAAAAACACCCCTGTATTGGCAGATTAAGAAAATAATAGTTCCTACGTAATGAAAAAATGTTCTTTTCGGGATAACTGAGTTTAAGTAAAATAAAAGTTAAGTGAATAACAAAAGGTTATATCGGCATTAAAACCGTGAGTCATTTCTCCAGCAGCCGCCAGTTAGTAATAATTGTTAGAGAAATGTCTTCGCTTTTCGGCTTGGCGGCTTTGCTTGTCGGGACTCTTGTGCTACCTGTCGTGTCACTCTGTCCGGAAACCATGCATATATAAGTGCCGTCATCTTCCCTGAGCCACTTGATGTTGTTACACCAAGGGTTATAACCCCGAGCTTCAAAACGATTCTCTCGGGGGATGCTAGCAATACTGAATAAAAAAAAAAAAAAAACAGCATCCAATCTCGGCATTTTGTCGTTCAATAACACAGGCGCTTGAACGTACTCACGTGGGAAAGAAAACAAAAACGTGCAGGATGTCTCGGGATTTTTTTGATTAAAAAAGAGCTATGCAATAGTTGCCAGATCACTTCCAATGTGTGGCTCGTTCCGAATATGCTTCTACATCTGGCGTGGACTCTTTGTTTTGTTGGAAAATGTATGGACAAACAGAGAGCATATCCCAAAACGTGCATGGTCACCAGCTACGCGCTTCCAGAAAAAGTTCAACCCGTAATATGACTCTCTCGCAAAGCTGTAACAATAAAAAATGCGCAGAAAAAAATAAACATTGTAAAATGAAAAAAAAAATTACTATCGACTTTTTTCTTGCTTTTTTAGACTTTACCGTTAATAGACGAATCTTACGGCCAGTTTTTTTCTTATGCCACACGCAGCCATGCATAGTAGGGTCTGTAGCAAGGTTCGTCTCTAGTTTCTTTACACGGGCAACACCCTCGCTGACGATCTGCGAGAGCCGAGTACGAGGCGGCATGAGCTGTCTCGTGCACTGGCGCTCGCCTTCTATAAACTACAATTATGGCGGTATCACGCATGAGTGCAATGCTTATTGAGATCAGTCCATAGGAAGTATTCACTGGCGGCCATAGCTGTGTGCGCGACTGCTGAGCACGTGCTGATGGCGAGCTTCCACAGTTCTTTTGTAACGTACATTCCGCACCCTCACGGTTGCCGGTCTTAGCAGCCAATTAATCTGGGTTCGTTCTGAGCCCGCGCTCTAAACAGCACCCACAAATATGGCGCCCAGTGAGTACTACTTATTGAGCAGTTGGAACTACAGTGGGGTTGCTACCACGTTCGCTTGACGAAATGAGAACTTAAAAAAAACTTTATAAGCAAATCAAAGCTAAGGTTGTCACTCTTGAAACAGAGTTTGCAAAATGCAGAGATTACAAGGACCCTCTTGGATATTTGAAACTCTGGAGAGTGTGAAAAGAGAGCACCAGGAGAACGGGAATTCCCAAAAGTGTTTAGAAATTCGTGTTGTCCGCTGCGGCTTCCTCTTTTCAGGGTTGAAGAGTGTCAGTTATAAACCAGCTCGCCTGCGTCCTATCATTCACTACAATAGTCCCTTCTGTAATTTGTACACGAATTAACTTATCGCCCAAAGTCCAGAGTTCAAATTAAGCACATCTAAATCTACAAATATGTTGCGAATTTAAGCTGCGCGAATGAGGTTTACCTGTGACCTATTCCCAGTCCAAATTCCGTTGTTCCTGTGTTGTTCAGGGTGTAGCTACGAAATCATCGCAGGGGTGATGCAGTGTGGTCCAGGAACGTGCCTTTTCCTCTGGCGTAAAAGTAATCAAAGATTATGATGTCACAAACACCGTCCCGTGGGCCGACGGTTTGTGGGCCAGCGGCGCGGCCAAAAGTGCACAGAATCGGCTTTGGGTTCATCGGCCTCCCTGCGAATGTGCAAGTGCAACGGAGAATGAATATTAACCCCCATGGTACACCATAATTCCTTGTTCACGTACAAAAACGCCTGCACGAGCGGTTAAAAAAGAAATACATTGGGCTGCACTACACAGCACCTAGGCCAGTTTGCTGATTATTAAGGTCACCTCTAAAGGTAGTTCACTTTCCTGCAAAAGCCATTTTGAGGGTATGTTACCGGCGCCATGGGTACAAGATGTTGCAGGGAGAGAAACCCGAAGAGCGGAGGAGATAAAAGTGTATGGTGACGCCACAGAGCAAAGCTCGAACTGCAAGGAGTGGCGGCAAACGCTAGCTGCAATTTTCTCTACCCAATATCTAATCTAAGCTTCCATGAGCGTCGTCTTGGTCCTTGTGCCGGTCCTGGCGTTCGGCGCTCGGCGTTGGAATGTGTTCGACGGTCCGCGTTCGAACGCCGGAGCCTGTGCGAGGAGCAGACAACGCACCTGGGCCCGTTTGCTCGAAGCACTAACCGCGGCTAAAGTTAGCCGCAGTACCTAGGAGAGGGGTTTTGAGATCACGTGACTGGCTCGCTAGAGATGCGAGGAAACATTGCGGTGCCCCAGTGAGTGAGCGCCGCTCGCTTTGGAAATAATATGTCGTTGTGGTTGCAATATCGGGCGCGTTAGTCAGCAACGAATGGTGCAGGAGGCTTTCGCTTTGCCTTCATCATTATCATCATCATAATGCCTTTATTTGTGTCAATTAACAACCAACAAAGGTCTACAATGTGGCACAGTGAAAAAAAAACAAATTGCACAACTGTAAAACATGCTCAACTGATAAAACTAGCATGCAACAAAACACGACAGTACATTTTTAGCGACGGAAAATAATCTCATCTAATTGTCTACTGATATTTACGTAGCTATCAAAAATATCAAACTTTTCATGCCCAAGATTGTTTACACTTGTCTGCATTCTTGTTGTTGGTGATGTCATGTGTTGATTGTGGGGATAAAAAGTGAGAGCTGTCCTATTTGAGCGAGTCGGTACGTTAAAGTTCACTGTGAACAAAAGTGTTGAGTCAATGTCCCCGTGAACTATTTTATATAAGAAGGCAACATCGCGCGATAGTCTTCTGAGGGATAGACATTGTAGGCCAAATTTGTCGAGCAGGAGTTCACAGTTGTAAAAATGCCTTCGGCCAAGGTATTTGTCATAGATTAAGCGCACAAAACGTCTCTGAACTGACTCTATTTTAGCTGCATCACGTAGTGTCAGTGAATTCCACACCACAGAGCCAAAGTCTAGTCTCGATCTGATAATAGAACAAAATAAACGAAGGAAACAAGCATAGTTCGCAAACTTTCTAGTTAATCGAGTAATCATTCCAAGTAATCTAAATGCAGAACAGGGAATATGGGCGACATGGCAGCCAAAGGATAGAGTAGTGTTAAAGTACACTCTAGATCACGAAGCGATGATACTCTTAAAATGCACTTATCATCAATTGAGTATGAATAGTGTATAATTTCACGTTTTTTACTGAAAGACATGACCTTCGTTTTTTCTGGATTGGTGATTAAGCAATTTTCCCGACACCAGTCTAAAATAAGCGATGCGTCATTCTGAAGAAGGTCACAGTCATCGATCAAATTAATACTTAAAAAGAGCTTGATGTCGTCTGCGAATAACAGCACGTTTGAGTTTACTACGCAGTTAGATATCTCATTGATAAAGATCAAAAACAATAGTGGACCCAAATTGGAGCCCTGTGGTACTCCCAATGTCGGATAAAAAGGATCAGAGAAGTTATTTAAAATGCGTACGACACAACGACGGTCAGTCAGGTAACTTTCAAGCCATAATAAAAGCACAGGAGAAACGCCATTACGTGACAATTTGTGCAGCAGCGAAGCGTGGTTCACCTTGTCAAAGGCTTTCGAGAGGTCAAAATAAACAACGTCAACTTGACCGCGATTACAAACAAAAGGCACTGAATAATCAAGGAAGGTACAGAGGTTTGTGTCGACTGAGCGCCCCTTGATAAAACCGTGCTGAAAAGAACTGATACAGCGCTTGAAATAAAAAGACAGACGGGTGTGCATCACTATCTCAAATACTTTTGAAAAAGAACATAGCAATGATACAGGGCGATAGTTCTCAACTTGCGAAGTATCCCCCGTCTTATGAATAGGAACAACAATAGACTCTTTCCACAGAGATGGAAATATACCTTTACTTAATGAAATATTAAATATATGCTCTAAGATAGGCGCAAAAAGATTCGAGCAACCTTTAACAATAAAGTTAGGCACATTATCTGTACCAGATGTTAGTTTCGGCTTCAGTTTCCTTATAGCCGCCAAGATCTCGCTAACAGTGACTTTGTCTACTGCACAAACATCAGAGTAGACAGGATCGTTAAGAAATGCACTACCTTTAGGAACATCGGAGGAAAAACAACCACTGAAATGACTTGCAAAAACGTTAGCGATATCCTTCGGGTTAGACAGATAATCAGAATTTCTTCTGAGACAGATACCGTGTGTACTGCCTTTTGTATGTTGTCTAGCAAATTTCCAAAACTTATCTGGTTTGTGAAAAATACTATTTTCTACTGCGTTTAAATGCACACACTCGTCATGAATAAACAACTTTTTAACAAGAGACCGATAAATGCTGAACTTAGCATACCACATTTGCGATCCATTTTTTTTGTACAATTTGTGACAATGTGGTTTTTTCTTTATGTAATATATTAGATCTTTAGAATACCACGAAGGATACTGTCTAGGTTTCGATGACCGTTTTGGAATAAAGTTTTCCATTCCATTTCTCACTACCATCGTAAACGACTTCGCCGCTGAGTCGACAGAATCGTCCTTCAAAATGGATGACCAGTCGTAATTTTCAAAAAACCTATAAAGACCAAAATAATCGCCTGTGTTGAAGGAGTAATACGTCTGCTTTGGGAGACCTGCAGATTTCAACGAATTATGGAAGGCAACAATAAAGGGTGGGTGAAAAGCGTCAACCTTAACAAGTGAAACATCGGCAAGAGTTAAGCCGATGATTGGCACATTTGAAAGAAAAAGATCAAGGACGTTCCCAGCGCTGTTATCAAACCCGTTTAATTGACTAAGGCCATTAAAATGTATGAAATTCAATAGGTGAGACGACTTGCTTGCTGTTATACTATTTTGACTAGTAAAAAATCCTGACTGCCAGTTGGCACCAGGTAGGTTAAAATCACCATAAATGTGCACCCTGAACTTTGAAAAGTCAATTTCTTTTCCAATGTATCAAAGTGTTCATTAAAAATACGATTATCCGATAGGGGAGGGAAATAATAATTCCCAATTAGGTAGTTACAACCATCATTTGAAAGCAATTCTATCCAAAAGCATTCTGGGTAGGTTTCAAGGTCTTGTCTGCGATGCGAGGTAACTGACTGATTTACGGCGATTAATACACCGCCTCCGAATTTCTGGCGAGTTAAAGCATAACCACGGTCACGACGGTGGACGGCATAAGAAGACCGAAAATAGTGTGCACTTGAAATTTCCTCGTTGAGCCATGTTTCGGTTAGACAAATGATATTAAAATTGGAAGAGACTACATTTGGCAGAAATGTGTCCGCTTTGGTTCGTAAGCCACGAGTGTTTTGGTAGTACGCATTAAATGTCTCGATCATTCATCTTGGCATGATTGTTTTCAGATGTGCTCGTACGCGAAGCGTCCAACCTTCGAAAAAACGGGTGAAAAATACAACCATCGGGCCACACTTCCGGTCTGTTAATTAATTCGAATGAGTCCTGATTCACCTCGACAAGGAAGGAAGAGTACGCATTTTAGAACAGCAAATCGAATTTCCCTTCAACAAAGGTTCGACGAGTAAAAGAACGTCAGAAGCTGTCGTGTCTGGAGCCAGACGCGGAACAAACAATGCTGCTTTCCGAGGGCGAGAAATTACGCCCACTTTCGAAGCCTTTCCAGTCCCAACCATTGATTTGGTTCTTCGGCGTCTGTTCACGATCGTGAAGCCATCGGGCACTTCTGTCGCACTCAGGTGCTCACCTTGGCGTGGAATCTCCCGTAGATCAGCAGCTTGTGACGAGTCTTGCCCGTTCGAGTTGATTTGGCGCACTTGTGCGTCAACTGCCGGGAGAACGCCCCTCGGCGCCGCCGCAGATGAACTCGAGGATTGCCTCGGCAACGCAGCCGCATTGGATTCCGCCGTGACGGACGAATACTGAGTCCTTGCTGCTACCGGTGTGGTAAGTCGTTCCAGAAGTTTTCGTTTGAGGTCGAAAACCTCAGAACGAAGATCTTTGTTTTCTTCTCTGAGGCACTTCACCTCTGCTGTCAGCACTTCCATTTTGATGCCGATGGTATTCATGCAGCGTTCAACAACTCGCTGGATGGAGCCTTCCCCGGTGATGCCGGTCTTGGTAGCAGAGACGACCTCTTCGGGGTCCTCAGAAAGTGTGTCTGAGTCATACCCATCCTTCGAGCTTGTGCGATGACGACGAGTGCATTTATTGCACTTGTAGGCACTTTTTCCTGACTGCATAAGCACTTCGTATTCGCCAGGACCAACATTAACGCAGTCGCAATGAAATATACGTTTGCAACCGCCTGCACAAGCAAGGAAGTTCTGCTTATCGCAAACGCGAGCGGAGCAGCTACCGCACACGTCCCGCACCTTCGGCGGCATGTTCTTAACTGTGTCAGAGAAAGCCTTACCTCACTTAAACCGCAAAGCATGGGCAATGACATCGCCGCATTTTTTAGATAGTGCTTCGAGTCTGGGCACTGCTAAGCCTAAATGAACGCGATAATATTCGGCATAGCAACGTCTTTGGAAAGCGGATTGTTGATAGCACGCAAAAGCAAACGGCGTCCCAACAGACCTTTTTTCTAAATTATCCAAGCACCGAGGTGCATTCTTTGACTGTAGTTGCACGCGTCGCACGTGCTGGCGTCTGCAGTAGTAACCGTTCTAAAGCAAAAAGTATAAAACAAATATTGCCTTGCACGCGCGTTCGTTAAAGCCTTATTATGATGTTTTACTTCAAATCCTTTATAAGAGGAAGGCCAGGGCTTGTGAACCGTAGAATTACACTTCCAGCGTTCTCCTCGCGATGCTTAGATAATTTAGAAAAAAGTCTGTCGGGATGCTGTCTGCTTTTGTGTGCTATCAACAATCCGCTTTCCAAAGATGCTGCCATGCCGACAATTATCGCGTTCACTTAGGCTTAGGAGTGCCCAGAATCAAAACACTATCTAAAAAATGCGGCGATGTCATTGGCCATGCTTTGCGGGTTAAGTGAGGTAAGGCAAAACGAAAGCCTCCTGCATTATTCGTTGCTGACTAACGCGCTCGATATTGCAGCTACAACGACATATTAGTTCCAAAGCGACCGGCGCTCACTCACTGGGGCACCGCCATGTTTCCCCGCATCCCTACCGAGCCAGTCACGTGATCTCAAAATCCCTCTCCTAGGTACTGCGGCTAACTTTAGCCGCGGTTAGCGCTTCGAGCAAACGGGCCCTGCTCGCTCGGACTGGAGCGAGACCGTGGGTAGAGGCAAAAACAGCTACCCACTAACCATTCCAATCAGAGCTCGGCGATAGGACGTCACCCCACGTTTTCATCTGCTCCGTCGTTGTTGTTTTTTTTTTGTTTTTTTTTTTTTGTCCTTTTTTTTTTTTTTTTTTGTCGTGTAGGTGCTTAGCGTTTCAGAAAAATCGCTACCGTAATTCATCTTCGCTTCGAAATTTTAACTCCTTATTTGCGCGTAGAAAAATGTTGAACAGGCTCAAAATATTAGCGGAATAAAACGCATTCGCGTACCTTAAGAGCGGCACGAAAATGTATTTTTCGAGGAGTTTGTATTACGTCTGAAGAGCGAAATCGGTGAAAACGCTAGTTGTTTTTTGTTTTTTTCTCCAGTAGTCGATTCAAGACCTTAGATTCGTCCTACGGCTTGCATACCGACCAGGTGAGGGAGCCGCAGCAATGAGCACGCTGGCCTTTGGGTTTGACTTTTCAGAAGTTGAGAGTTGAAGCTTTCTGAGCTACTGTTGGGATGTGGCGTTTAGGCTGATATTCAGGACGAGTAGCCAAAAAATGGTATATTTTTAAGCCTTTCATGACTTCACAATCAAGCGACAGTGGGTAAGAACTTCTCATTGATACTCAAATTGTGAAGAATCTTGCGGCCTGTGATGTGCTTGTTCTGGACATTTGTTTTTATCGACCGGTAAATTTCAGCTTTCGTGCGGCAGCAGAACTCGCGCTTCGCAACGAAAGCACTGGCTGTGTTGTGAAAAAGGCTCCTTAATAAGACGGCTTGCATACGGTGCATTTGGTGTAAAACTTATCGGTAAATCGAAGGTAGAAGCTGTTCCCGGAAGATTACGTAGAGCCAACGCGCTACGCTGTTTTGTGGGCTATTGAGGGCGCATAGTAGGTAATGGACCTTTTCCGAGAAGCGTTCTGCGCACGCGCGAGCGCCCGATGCCAAGCGGCGGAAGTCGGAACGAAAAATCGAGGAAATTCCGAAGGAGGCTGTATATCAGCGAGTAGAACACGCAACTGCAGCATATATATATATGTGTTACACAAAAAAAGAACGTTGACGGAAAGGAAAACACGACGTTTGGGTGGCCGCCACGCCACTTTAAAGTAGCGTTTGGCAGGCGCCGCTGCTCAGAGCATACATATACCACATATACTCTATGGCTCAGAGGGCGAAGAAACTGGCAGCGTAGCTCCCATTATCGATTGGTGGCGCAGGTAGGTCACTTCCTCGACTTTTAGTTCGTGCAGCCACCGCCTGGTGCCGTCGGTATGTGGAGAAGGTCCAATGTAGTAGCGGCACGGCTTCTGAAGAGCCGTGAAACATTTCGTTGGTTTTAGGATGCGAGCTAACCGCTCCGAATATTGTGCTCCGTGCACTTTCATACTAGCCTGTGATTATAATACTGTGCCTGGAACGCATCTTCGGTCGCTAATATTCCTATGGCGCCCATACATTTAAAGTGGTTCGGGAGTGGCAACAAGTGAAGTCAAAGAAATTGGTGTGTCATGCTGTCCAATAACGGCGGTTAGTGCTAGAGGTCTCTGAAAAAAGTGCAAGTGAACGTGGGAGTTCCACTTGTCGCAGAGTCCAAACTCCTGGTTTCCGAAACTTCCGTGCACTGCAAAACTAGAAAGCGACCTGCAGCAGAACAGGTGCCGGCCAGCTCCGCCACTGCTGTTGCGACACCACCAGGATCGCGTCGGGCGACATGACACTTCTATGACGTCATCAGACGGAAATTCGGGGTCCACTATTTAGGACGTGGTAAACACGGCAGTCAAAGACGTGTTCTAGTCACCATTCACAAACTGTGCAAGTGTATACGGAAACTGTCGCATTAGTAGAATGGGCGATGATGGCTTTGCGTGCAACGGCGTTGTCTTTTGAGGGACACCACCAAATTTTCCCTAAGTCTTGGCAACTCAAGATGAACATTTTTACCAATATAACCTAGAGGCGTGGGCATGACATCATTGATAGTAGATTCTCCACCCACCCCAAGCTGCAAAGACGCTGATGCTCGACAAGAATACGCCGCAAGCCGCAGACGCGAGAGTATGACGTCCCCGTGTGCTAGCGCTGCGTTTGTTGTGAGACGCTGCAATACGCGCTGGTAGCGATATAGACGTGCGTTGTTTGCCTCTATGTTGATCTACGAGCGGTGATGTTTAAGGGCAAAATGTGCCAGGTCTTGTTTTCATGGTGATATCATTATTCTCGATATACCCGGAGCAGCATGCCTGATTGGCGGCGATGCAGGCCTCGCAAAGCGTCACTGATCCTAAATTTCTGGCGGCGCCCATTGGCCGCTCTGGCAACATTGATCTTCACGCGTAGCGCCCATCGCACTTCACACGAGTAATTGGTGCCGCTGAGAAGTGACGCTGTTTTCTAGTACTCACACGGGGGTGCTGAGGATATCGTAGTTGGTGCCACCGGGAAAGTTGTACCTGCTGTCGAACTTGGCTCTGTAACTTCTGTCGTACTTGTCGTCGTATTTGACGTCGGACTTGGCGTTGTTCTTGTCACCGTTGGACTGTCTGGTGTGTACGACCACCCGGAAGATCCCCCATGGGGCTCACTCTGGTACGTGGCGTCTAATTGTTCTGTTACTATAACATATAAAAAAAAACAGGCGTGGGCAACAGCACTAGACAACAATCCAAGTTGTCTAAGCATTGACTGACTCCTACCCGGGAGCGAAGCAGAATATTGTCATGAATAACGATGTGACAAACAAGTAATAACTGAAGAAACTGAAACGTTTAACGGGCTAAAGCCTGGTTCAGACAGATGCGTTTGACTGCGTTTGACTGCGTTGCATCAGCGAGAAACCAGGACATTCCTGCTGCTTATATCGCGTGCCAAGATGATTCCTTGGATTGGATTCCACGCTTCATACGAAGCACAGATGTGCCGGTGACTAGCTTTCCGCACTCGACGCAACGCAGTCAAACGCACTCAAACGCAAGTGTCTGAACCGGCCTTTTCTTGTGTCCAAAAGATAAAGGAATCAGAAGATAACAGCAGAGCGTCGCGTGCGTCGAAGTCTGCGTAACAGCAGACTCGAACTCTGGAGCGAAACTGACTGGGCTTGTCAGGCGGAGCCCCTTTTGTACATGCGTGGGCTTCAGGAACATTCGGTGTAGAATGTTCATTGCGTAGAAAATTTTAACCTCGAATTAGCAAGACCGTTCTCGAATTTACCAGAACATCACATTACAGCATCAACAAAAATGTACAGACGCGGCCAGGAATTGAACTTTGGCTTTCTGCGCGGAAGACAAGCGCGACAACCATTAGGCCGCGAACACGCTGCCTAATGGTTGCGCACGCGGCATCATTCCCCCCTTTAAAAAAATGCATGATCCTGAAGCAGTACAAAACAAAAAACACAAATCCACAACCAAAAGGAGAGCAGAATCGCGAGCCACAGTTCAGAGTTCACAGTTCTTTTTTTGGTCGATGAGAGTGCGAAGCTCGATCGTTCGTACTACGGCTTCAGCGGGCGACGTGCACCACCGCGGGTCGCGGCTGACGTCTTGTCGATGGTCGTGTTCCGTCGGGAAGAACTTTGTAGTTCAGATCTTAGGAGGTGTCGGATGATCTTGTAAGGCCAAAATTATCGCTTCAGCAGTTTTTGCTGAGACCGCGGCGACGAATCGTCGTCCACACCCACACTCTGTCTTGAATAGCGTCAGCTGAACAATTACAAATTAGAAAAACCATGAGAGGTTCTTTCTCTCATGGTTTTTATAATTCGTAATTGCTCAGCTGTCCTATTCAAATATGTACCAACTAGCTCATGTAAAACGTGTTGCACACTCTGTCTCCGGGCTGGAAGTGGACTGCGCGGCGACGAAGATTGCACCGGTGAACGACGACACGCTCTAGATCGTGGATTCGAAGGCGGGCTAGTTGGCGTGTCTCTTCTGCTGTCTGAGTGACAGCATATGAATCGGCGCATCCGTCACGCAGTGGCTCATGAGACAGCATCACGTTCAGCATGGTCGTCACTTTTTTACCATGCACCAGCTCGAATGATGTAAACCCGGTTGTTTCTTAAGCTGCGGTGTTGTAGGCGAATGTGACGTATGGTAATAGTACCTCGTCATAATGTCTTGTGCCCTACGTCGACGTACATAGAAATCATGTCGGCGGTCGTCTTGTTGAGCCGCTCCGTTAGCCCTTTGGTCTGCGGATGGTACGCGGTGATCCGACGATGGCTGGTGTGGCTGAGCAGAAGGATCTCTTGCGTGAGCTGAGCCAAGAACGATGACATTCGGTAGTTTTTAAGAGTTCGGGGGCGCCATGTCGAAAGAGAGTAGATTCGACGAAGAACTTGGCGACTTACACCGCTGTTTTCCATGGAAGGTATTTAGTCTAGGCGTATCGTGTAAGATAAACGGTCGCGACTATAATCCAACGGTTTGCTTGCGTCGATGTTGTTAACGGCCCAAGTAAATACATTCCGACCTCCTAGAAGGGCGTAGTTGGGGTTGATATCGGCTTCAGGAGTCCTGCTGGCTTCGTTGAAGGCTTCCTTCGTCGTTGGCACTCATGGTACGACCGTGTATATAAATGGGCTGTTTTCAGGAGTCTCAACCAATAGTACTTCACGTATCAGGGTGAGCGTAAGGCTGTAGCCAAAGTGTCCACCCGTCGGGTCGTTATGGCATGCTTGAAAAACCTTTTCTCGCAGGCTGGCAGGAACCATCAGCAGCCAGGCAGGGCTGCTGGTTCCGATGTTCTTCTTGAACAGCACGCCTCGCCGAAGAACGAAGTTTGACAAGTCTCAGGCCAGGAATCGCGGAACGCAACTTCTTTAGCCTTCAAAGTGGCCGATCACGGCGCGACGTTCTGGGTCGTCTCGTTGGAAAGCTCCCATGTCGGTATTTGTAATTGCTCCGAGAAATCGGGCGTCATCGTCGTCGTCGGTGCTGTTGGGAGGAGATTCGACTGGGGCCCTAGACAAAGAATCGGCGTCATTATGCTTGCGGCCAGACTTGTGGTCAAGTCGAACTCTTCCAGTCGTAGGCTCCAGCGAGCAAGGCGTCCTCACGGGTCTTTGAGGTTGGCGAGACAACAGAGAGCGTGGTGGTCCCGGACAACGCGGAACGTGATCCCGTACAGGTACGGGCGGAACTTGGTTAGCGCCCAGACGTCAACGAGACATTCCTTGTCGCTTGTTGAGTAATTTTTGTCCGCCTTGGACAGTGTCCGGCTTGCGTAAGCGATTGTCCTCTCTGCTCCGTCTTGTCTTTGGACGAGCACCGCGCCTAGCACGGCGTTGCTGGCGTCTGTGTGAAATTCCGTTTCCGCTGATGGATCGAAATGTCCGAGGATAGGGGGCGACTGAAGCCTTTCCTTCAGTTCGTTGAACGCTTGTTCTTGCTCTTAACCCACTGGAAGTGCGCGTCGTCCTTCATCAGACGCGTGAAGGGTGCAGAAATCTTGGCAAAATAGCGAACAATACGTCTCTAGTATGCGCGCAGTCCAAGAAATCTTCGTACGGCTTTCTTGTGTGATGGCTTCTGAAATTCGGAGACAGAGGATGTCTTTGCAGGGTCAGGACTTACACTTTGAGCACTCACGACATGGAGCAGGAATTTCAGCTCGCCGTAAGCGAACCGACATTTTGACGGCTTCAGTGTTAGTTCAGCATTCTGGATAGCATGTAGCAGTGCTTGCAAACGTCTCAGGTGCTCGTCGAAGCCGCTTGCGAATGCCACAATTCCTGGTGGGAAAATTTCCCAAATCACATCTGTGAAAAAGTCTAGTGTCAAGTCAAGTCACACTAGCCCTCGGCCTGGTGTATTTATCACTGGGTACGCTTCCACGTTTCTCGGCAGCTCACCCAGGCGGGCCGGGGGTCGTTCGGCGCGAACCCATGCAGGTTCATCTGGCGGAAGCTGCGCCGTCGGCAGACGTGGCAGTCCTCTCCGAAGTTGTAGCAGATAGGGCGTCGGTCGGTCGTTCGCACACGTCGGTCTTCCGTTGTGTACGGGGCTCCTGGTGGACGTATTGGAACTGGTTGTCATGGCGACGGAAACACGGCTGCGCTGGAGAGTGATGTTGAGGCAAAGCGCCATATGGGCGATGTGAAGGCGGTGACCGTCGGGCCATTGTCGCGTATGACATCCTTGGCTCCGCAATGGCTTCCGCGCTGTCTGGAGCCTTTGGCTGGAAAGTTCACTGTACTTCTTCCCGAACCACCTCAACGACGGAGAGCAAGGCTGGGCGTCCTCTATCAAGCAGCAGCTTCTTTAGTTCTTCCCTTAAAATTTCGTGAATGATTTCCCCCATCCCAGCCAGGCTCGAGCCGCGGTCTAATCCCGACCCGAGTTACGCCGGGGTGCCGCTGGTTCTGGGTTGTCCTTGCAAGGATGGCACGCTCCATGTTTTTCGCCTTGGTGACTGTAACGGTGCTGTTACTCTAACAACCTGCTGCATCGTGGGCAGCGCCACCGCTAGCCTATTTAAGGGACGCACCATTAAACTTTATCCTCTTTTCTTCAATCGCCACCCCACTGCTCGTGTCTTTATTCGATACACGGTGTCAGGAGTGGGCTATGGAAGGATTAAGAGCACCTACAGAGCTCCAGCTGACGGGCAATGTTGCCGGAATTGGCGTCACTTCAAGCTGCTGCTAGAGGTCTTCATGACGGCGACAGAACCCACTAATGTGGCGATGCAGGCGAGTTGGTTATGCATGTTGAAAGTAGCGAAAGCGCACAATAAAGACGAAATACGAAGACGGAGAGGCAAACAGGACGAGCGCGTTTGCCTCTCCGTCTTCGTATTCGTCTTTATTGTGCGCTTTCACTACTTTCAACAAAACCCACCGCTAAAAGGAACAATCGACAGAAGACATGCCCTGCTCCTTCATGTTGCTAGAGAAGAGGCCCAGGAGGTCTACAGCACCTTCCAGCTCCGTGAGCAAGCGACGTACGTCCAAGTCGTAGCTAGATTTGAGGACTACTGCACACCGAAGAAGAATAAAACGTATGAGAGATACGTCTTCAGAACACGCATCCAGGCCGAGGGTGAGCCTTTCGAGTAATTCTATCGCGACTTGCAGTTTAATTCCAAATCGTGCGAGTTTTCGATGCTGAAAGGGTCAATGATCCGAGACCAAGTCTTGTATGGAACTGCAAGCAAAAAATTGCGCCAAAGACTTCTTCGGGAACCCGATCTGACGTTAGAAAAGGCTGTGGAGATGTGCAAAGCGGGGGAAATCGCTGCCAAGCAGATGAAGGCATGGGAGGAACCAGAAAAAAACAGTCCACGTCATTACGGGTAGAACGCCGGAGGGGCGAGTCTCCCTCCACAAACAAGGTGAACAGAAAAACCGGTGCACAAAGTGCAACTTAATTTACCGGGGCCCTACTTGTCCAGCTTTGGGCAAAGTTTGTAGAAGGTGTAACAAGAAAGGCCATTTGAGGCTTGTTGCAAGACGGACCGAGGGCGTGAAGTAAAAAACATCGTGGAACAAGACAGTGAAGGCAGCCAAGATTTTGACATTCTTGAAATCAGCGGGTGCAGTGAAGGACGTGGTTCTGAGTGGCTGGCACCAGCAACTGTGGCTGGCAAGGAGAGCTCCTTCAAAGTGGACACCGGAGCTCAAGCAAACTTACTGCCGCTCTCGTGGCTGCAGCGTACCAGAAAGAGCATTGTGCTGCAAAAGAGCGCTGCAGTCCTGCGATGCTACAACGGCGATTTGATTTCCCATAAAGGAAAAACCAACTTGATTCTGTCATAAAACAACAAGCAAGGCCTACTGGAAGTTTTTGTGATGAAGAAATCCCGCACTCCGATTTCAGGACCCAAGCCTGCGAGCAGTTTGGTTTGGTAAACCGAATATCAGCGGTCAGCGACAACACCAACGCAGTCATTTCTGACTTTCCCGTTTCATTCAATGGCTTAGGGTGCATCAAGAAAACCTACCACATGGCGCTTAAGGAAGGAGCCCAGCCGGTTGTTCAAGCAGCACGGAAGGTTCCTCAAGCGTTGCGATAACCATTAGAGGCAGAGCTACAATGTCTGACAGCAGTTGGAATTATCCGGAAAGTTGACAAGCCCGCTAGCTGGGTAAGCCCCTTGGTGATTGCGCACAAAAAAGACGGGAACATTTGAGTGTGCTTAGACCCTCGTCATATTAATGAATAGGTGAAGCGTGAGCATTATCAGCTTCCGAAACGCGAGGACATTGAGGCAGAACTTGGCGAAGCACAGTGGTTTTCTACCCTAGATGCTCACTCAGGTTTTCATCAGGTACTGGTAGACGATGAGACCGCAGACATTTGCACGTTCGCCACTCCGTTTGGGTGGTATCAGTACACGCGACTACCTTTTGGAATCGCCTCAGCTCCTGAAGTCTTTCAAAAAACGATGTCCGAAATACTTGAAGGTTTGCCGGGAGTTCGTGTGTATATAGACCACCTACTTGTCTGGAGAAGAACCGAAGCCAAACATGGTGAACGTCTACGGGCGGTGTTAAGCCGAGCAACGCGAGAAGGTCTCACACTTAATTTAGAGAAGGTCAAGTTATCCTGCCAAGAAGTCACTTTCCTAGGAGACTTATAAATCAGAACGGAATCAAACCGAGCCCAACCCTAGTTCAGGGTGTCCACGACTTTCCGACGCCAGATAACAAAAATGACGCGCAGGGTTTGTTGGGATTTATAAACTATTTTGGCAAGTATATGCCTAATTTGTCGTCCAAAACAAACGTATTACGTGACATCATCAAAGATAGAACTGTTTTTGAGTGGACTGGGGCGCATAAAACAGAGTGGGAGGGCCTGAAGAGACTCCTAGTGGCCGCTCTGACACTTGCGCTCCTTGACCCTGCGAAACCAATGACAGTATTGACATATGCGTCGCAATAAGGATTAGGGGCAGCATTAATGCAACTGCACGAAACTGGGTGGCGGCCAGTGGCGTACGCCTCGCGAGCTCTGTCAGATACAGTGACGAGGTACTCCCAGGTTGAAAAGAAGACCCTGTGAGTCACTTACGGGCTCGAGAGGTTTCATGACTTTGTGTACGGGAGGAATGTTTTAGTTGAAACGGACCACAAACCTCTTATCGCCATAGCAAAGAAGTCTGTGGGTGACATGCCCCCACGATTGCAAAGGTTTTTTTTACGATTAATGAAGTACGACTTTGAGTAGAAGTTTATTCTTGGAAGGAATCTAGTCGTTTCTGATGCCCTCTCCAGAGTATTCTCAAACAGTAAGAAGCAAGAACAATCGGAATCTGACGTTGAGCTACGTGCTGTAGGGGTTGAATACGGTATGGTCAGTCCGAAAAAAACGGGAAGAGCTAATAGCAGCGACAGCTACTGATGAAACTCTTGCTCAAGTAATCAATAGCCTTGAACATCGGAGACATATTCAAGGTCTATATAGGGCTTTTGAAGGGGAGTTAACAGTAGTAGAAGGAATTATATTCAAGGGCACGAAAGTTGTCATTCCTCACAGCATGAGAAAAATAATTCTTGAAAAAATTTACGTTGCTCATCTCGGCATTAACAAGTGTGAGGCCAGAGCAAGAGAACTGGTTTTCTGGCCTGGTATCAATGAAGACATCCAGTCTCTTGTTCAGCGATGTCGGGTTTGCCAGCAGTATGCGTATAGGCTGCCAAGTGAGCCCTTCCTGATGCTGTCAGTTCCTGACCTCCCGAGGAATCGAATTGGCGTTGATCTTTTCGAGGTTGCTGGTTCCTCTTACCTCATAGCCTATGACGCTTTCTCTAACTTTCCGGAAGCCGAAAAACTTCGAGAGGTCACGTCAGCGGCTGTGGTGTAGAAGCTTAGCAGCTTATTCTCAAGACATGGAATACCTCTGGAACTATGCTCGGATAATGGTCCATAGTTTTCCTCACACGAGTTTCGGCAATTCGCTCACAAGTGCGACTTCGTACACACAACATGAAGCCCTCGCTTTCCTCGCACAAATGGGCTCGCCGAAAAAGGAGTCCAGATGGTTAAACAAAATTTGAAACAAAACGATTGACGCCAACAAAGATTTTTGGTTTGGACTGTTAAATTACAGATCAACTCCCCTGGACGATGGCCGGGGCCCGAGCCAGCTGCTCATGGTGCGGAGATTGCGGTCTCCCATTCCCGACTTCGTGCCACGGGCCCCATCACCAGTACAGAAGCGCTCTCAGTGCCGCAATCGGAGATCTACACAGGTTCCTCTTGCTGAGGGTCAAGTCCTGCAAATCCGGGACGACCGAAGGTGGAACAGAAAGGCTCAGGTACAACGAGGTGGTGCTCCAGGTTCATATATAGTAAGCACGGAAGACGGACAAGAATTGAGAAGAAACAGTGTGCACCTCCATCCCACCTACGAAGACTTTGTGCTAGATGCTGACCACCCCGAGGCCCGTGCTACAGAACGTGCTTACTCTTCCGGCCCCTCAGCAGCAAGTGAAGAAACTGAAAGTGAAGAAACTTATCTTCAAGCGCCTGCGCAGAGCAACTTCATGGCTGACACGCCCGTGGAGACAGGGCAGCTTTCCACAGAGCAAGGAACTGTCGCTAAGCGAACACGTGCGCGACAACCATTCGCAAGGTTGTGGTACGACGGGCATTTTCAGCAGCACCCGTAACCTCTCCGCTTTCGCCATCCCTTTTAAAGAAAGGGAGGTGTAACGGTGCTGCTACTCTGGCAACCTGCTGCATCGTGGGCAGCGCCACCGCTGGCCTATTTAAGGGACGCACCATTAAACTTTATCCTCGTTTCTTCAATCAATACCCCACGGCTCGTATCTTTATTCGATACATTTACGTTCAAGAATTCGAATCCTTGGACGATCGTCGGTGGGTTGAATACGAGTCCACCGATGATGTCGTCTTTCACGTCACGCGTCAGAATACGCAGCTTCTTTTCCTAGGTGGTCTGAGGGGTCGACGCGAAACCTCAGGCGCAGGGCGTTTTCCGCGAAGCTCGTGGCTCGCTAATTAGGGCCCTGGGTCCTGAATTGCAGCAGATCTTCGGCCCTATTTTTCGGTGTTGACTGGCGAACGTACGCATGAACTCGTTCTTGCTAATGTCTCACGAAGTCAGTGAAGCTTCATGGTTTTCGGAGTCAGCGACTGGTCGGTCATCGTCACCTTCTTCGGCTTGGCCGTGTCCTGCAGCAGACCAAATTCAGGAAGCTGGCCCTGGGTGCGGCGGCTGGTCCGAGTTTCAGTTTCCTCAAAGAGCGGTTTTCTCGTTGAGCATGAAATCGAACTTTGTTGATGTGTCCGCAGGGGCGTATGCGTAACTTTGGGCATAGGGTACTATCCCGCACCTCCACAAAAGTGTTACAAACGACAGATGATGAGGTGGCGAATTGAATGACGAAAGTGAACGTTTAATGGGACGAAATTGTGCCCCAAACGAAATGGAAGGAGGTTACCGCGTAGGTGTCAATGTTGGCTGAACCGCAGGATTGACCGCTATGGCAAGACTGCCCCGGCTCGCCACGCGGAACTCCTTATGTACACGTTTGGGCTTCTCGAATAATCGGCGGAGAAGGTTCGGCGTGTAGACCATTCTAACCTAGAATTTACCCGAACACGACAAATTCAAGAAACAACAAAAAGGTGTATCCGCCGCTAGGCATACAACCTCGGCACTTTGCGTGGGAGCCAAGCACGGCAATACCGTTAGGCCATGGGCGCGTTGCCACATGGCCAGACGCGAGCGCGCCAATTTCATCCTAAATCTGAAATATAGCTATATTTATTTAATATATTTTGATACGTACGTACAAATTAAACTTAGTTAAAAACATCTGCTTTTTTATCAATACTAAAGCATCGTCGTGATCTATCATAAAATTAATCTAAAATATTAGATATTTTGTGTATGTAACCAGAAATCAAGGTTAAATCTTGTTGAATGTGCTTTGGAAAACGGCTCCGTTTGTTGTGGAGTAAAATATGTTTCATTTCGCATTGAGCACGGTCTCAGACACCTTTAAGCTTACGTGTGAAGTATTAAATTACGCTAATTATCCATGTGAGCGCCACAATGTTGTCCAGATGGTCACCTATGCGAGGACGCTTTGTTAACGCACTGCTGGTAAATTTGAGGTTTCAATTGTAGCCATAAAAGAAACATCTCCATTTCGTATTTAAATTTTTTCAACAGAACACAGTCATACGACAAGACAAAGCAAATAAACAAAACTGTTTTTTTAATAGGTTTAAGATTTGGTTTTTGAAATATTTGTTCATTCAAATATGCCGCTGGTCCCCAAAAATATTGACTCATATTCACAGCGAAATTAAACTCTGCGTCGTGGAACGTTGATTTTTCTTACAAATGTACATATAGCGGTGAGAATCGGCTGCCAGAGTTTCAGCACAAACCGTTTTCTTGCTCAAAAGTTAAATATTTGTTTTTAATTTCAATGAAATAATTGTGTTAATTTTGGTCCGTTTTCGGCAACTGGTGCCTCTGAGCTTCATATATATTCGAGAACTCTGTCGGCGGCCATTTTCCCATCAAAATCTGTAAGAAAATACCGGAATACTGTTAAATAAACTCACGGTTAGTGCTGAAAAATAGACAGCTTGTTTGGACCACTAACGCTGTATGTGGGCGGAAAAGCAGGGTTCAAAAATGTGTAGTTAATTTTTAGGGTGAAAGATACCCTCTTAAGGTTGTGTGGAGAGTCCCATATAAATATCGAATTTAATTTTGTACATATATAATTGACGTTATATGCAATAAAAGGTCTCGGTTTGTAATCCAACGGTAATATCAAAGTACCTAAAATGCCTCATGTAGGTCACATGTAAGAACATTCCAATCTTTAGCAAAACTCAATAAAAAGTACAAGCTAGAATGTTTTTAAATCGCTTAAAATACTTAGTTATTTATTTATTAAGCGCGCTTAAATTTATTTTGACAGTGTTACAGAAGTGTTCTAGTGCATAGTGTGAAAAATGAAAGAATAGCGAATGGTCAAACTGGCGACCTCTGACAGATAGAAGAAGCATCAGTTTTCGACTTGACGGCTTCAATGGTCGCTAATTTCAAAGCAAAAAAATTCCCAGGCTCGTCATTTGCAGACTCGTACATTTCAAAATTTCCCGGAGAACATGGTATTTTTTATTAAAAATTCTACCCTAAACCCGTGATAACATCTTTTAGATAACAAAGAGGTAGGTGTGATAGAGATGTTGTCATGAGCAAATGCCACCGCTGGGTGCAGATTGGACCCGATGATTGCGTCAACGTTTGGCTCGAACGTGACTGGAAGTCGAGCTTTGACTGAGCCCTCGTTACCAATCTGTGTCCAGCGATAGTCTTCACTGCTTACGCAGAAACAGTCCGCTGCCGGCCCTGGCCATTTAGGTGGTGGTGGTTGTCCCCTAGCTTCCTCTAGATCTTAGCGCTGCGCCACAAATTGCTCGCATCGCGTCCGAGTCGAAATGGACGAGCAACTCGGACAACAAGAGACGTTTGCAGCGGAACAAGCCAGTCAAGGACGCGAAATGTTCACGTGATACCCACGTGGCGCTGATGATGACAGCTAAAGACTTGGTTTTGGTTTCAAATTGATGGTTTTTGGGGAAAAATACATTTCAGAAAGTTGGGTTAGTTTTGTCAACGCAATTTAAAGTTATAAAAACAAGAGTATGGAGTATAAATGCATGTATAAATACAACAAAAAATTATGATTTGATGATGATCTTGGCAAATCGTAGAAATTCAATGGCTGCGTGTAAACGCGGGGGACACGTGTTGCCCATGTTTCACCTACTAGTAGCTGGGAGGAATTGCTCCCAAGAAAGTGGGCCTAAAAGTGGAGGTACATAAGGTGGTATGGAAGAGGGCAGAAGACTTCGCGCGCCGCCTTTTGGAATTTGTTTTGTCAAAGGATTGTCTCTGAGTCGGTACCCTGCTAGTGTGAAGGCGTTTGCAGCTTCATGAACGTAAAGGAGGCTTCTTTACAGGCTTTGAATAATCTATAGTAGACCCGAGCTTAAGAACCAACTACGTGTGTTACTTTCCCTCAAGATGCGATCATTGTCTTCCACCCAATTGGAGTGCGGGAGCGACAAACTCTTTTCAAAGGCTGAAATGTCGCGCTCGAGACAGAGCATCCCAGGTAGCACACCGCGTCGGCCGGTATCGGGACTACGCCGGCCGGTCCCGGTAACAGGATGGCGGCGCCCGGCCATTGGCGCCGGTGAGCTACCGGCCACGGCCGGCGTCGGGGTTTCGTCTTGCTCACTGGCCAGTTCCGCCGAAGAAGTTACAGTGACTGGCCGGCATCGGGTTTTTGCTGTCTTTGCTGGCCAGTCTTTCTATGGAGGTTCCAGTAACTGGCCGGCATTGGTATTTTGCTGTCTTTGATGGCCAGTATTTACATGGAAGTTCAGTAACTGGCCGGCATCGGCACTTTGCTGTCTTTGATGGCCAGTATTTACACGGAAGTTCAGTGACTGGCCGGCATCGGCGCATTGCTGTTCAGGCTGGCGAGCCCCGCCATGGAAGTTCCGTTTACTGACCGACATCGTTTTATCTTTTTTTTTTTTTGCCGTTTTTACTATGCAGTAGTGTCCTCCAGATTTTGACGAACTGTGGCAATTCATGAATAGCGAGTGGAAATATTTGCGTAGATCAATCCTTCGCAAATAACTGCCGACGCTGGTGTATTTGATCCCAGCATGGCAGGGCTGACGTGTTTTATCGCGAAAACGCGAGAAAAAATAATGCGGCGTGGAACATTTGCAGTTCAGGATTCGAGGCTCTTACCACCTACGCTATGAAGAATAAATTACACAACACCGAACGACACCTTTTCAGGCAGCTAGTTTAATTTGATGCACTATACTTAAGGTCGGTGGTATACGCACGTGTTTGGCACTGATAAGAAAAATAAAATAAAAACGGTATAGCGGAGAATCCGAGTGAAGAACAACAACCACAATTAACAAACACGTGGCATGATTGAGCACGCGCTTTGAGTTACAAAAACAATAATTTGCATTACATTGCAGAATCTGGACAAGAAAGAGATGTGTGTTTTGCTTATGACGCTGCGAGATGTACACAACTTTCCTGAGCTCTTTTCTCCAGCGTTCCTCAGGAACTTTCCTGCGGAACGCTGGAGAAGAGAGAGAGAACCTCCTTCTCTCCACCCGCCGGCGCACTGCGGCAGCGGCCCGCCGGCGGGTGGAGGCGGAAAGGGGAAGGGGGGTTGTTTGATTGCCTCCCTCCACCGTATTGTTCACTGGTAAACTAGAATGTCTGGAAGAGCGCGGTGCCCTCCGCCTCTATTATTTGTCGCGGGCGTTGGCCGTTGCAGTGGGACAGCATCGGCGACATGGAACTTTGTGGTGTCGTCGGACGAAAATCGGTGTATGTCGCTCTAGTGGGACGAGGCTTTTAGACAAAACGTGAATAATTAGCAGATTTATTATTCTTAGTATGGGCGACCAATGTGTCCGCACATCCCTCTGTTACCTGAGCTGCCAAGAAAATTGTGTTTACGGTCTTATGCATGTGGGTGGGAGTTAGCACATTCCACTTGGACCTGTTCGAACTTTTGCTAAAGCTCCTTTCGCATTCTTTATTTTTTTTTCTTCTCCAATTTGTGAGTTGGGAGTCTACACTCGTATGTAGTGTATGTATTCCTCTCTTTTATTCCTTGTTTTTTGTTTGTTACTTTTCAGGATGTTCAATCAGAATGAACTCACCACCTTATTACATGGAAAGGCTGTTATTTCCAAAGTTTCTGTAAAACAGTCTACCTGACATCTTTTGCTCACGCCCTGGTTTCTAAAGCTCGCATTCTCCGAACACAGCCTTTCTGATTTCTCTGATCCTTTTTCTTTTATGTTCAATAGATCAAGTTGTGAGTGTGCACCAGTCTGCGTCCTATGTGTTCCTGTCCTTTTGTCCTTGTCTTTTTGTGCACCTTTTTCACGTTGGTCTATGATATTTTTTATCGTATATTCTAATCTGTGTTTTCATGTTTATACTTACTGCAGTCCTTACCGAGTAGAAGTTGGCATTCACTTTCGCCATTCTGATGCGAGTGTCCTGAGACGACACAGAATGACAGCTTCCTCTGCTGAAGGCCAGGCTTCATGGAAGACTGCCAAGGCTGTTCATGGTAAGGTTCTCTATTTATCAACTGCTCAGTGCTGTCCGTGGTGACGTTCTCTCCTTATCAGATGACTTACCATGCTTGGTTCGCAAGGCATTTTAAAAGGAGAGCAAGTCCGCTGGTGCATGATGCTCCCAGTACTGAACAATCGACGATCGCTTGTTCACACTCGTAAAGATCACGACTGTACTTCAAGCTCGGCAAGTGTGACACTTATGTGATTCAGCCAGTGGCTGTGCAGTATAAAACACGCCCAATTGGCACCTTTAATGCAGTCTCGTGTAGTCCCATTGATGTTTTCTTTTGGCATGCATGATATGTGTTCACTTTTTTTTCCCTCGCTTACCGATAGTCCTAGCTGTCTGCAGAGAGTGAGTGTGAAACATGCCAACAAGCCTCTAAAGCAGTATGCAGTGCAATTTTGGTTTATTGTGCAAGCGAGGAAGAAGGCTGCTCGTTTGGCTGTTGAGGCTGTGACATAGACATTAGATAGTTTTATCTGAGCATTGTTAGACCGGCTCCACTCAAAAGGAAAGCACCTGCATGCACACAACGCTCAGTCAGCAACGACCAACCGGAGCGCAGATGCCGATGGAGAAGACAATTCCTGCACCCCTATGGCCACTGCCGACTGAGCGTTACGTGCATGCCTGGTTAATTTCCCGCTCAGTGGCTGAGCTGAGCGGGCCGTAAAAAGCGCTCAGCTAAAACTTTTTCTGATAGGGGGTGGCTGACGCATAGATATTTCAGACAGAGGGATGGCCGACACTGCTCACATCAATTCTCAGTGTGAGCAGCTCTCATCGCAATACGGAAATTATGATTAAAACTTCCTCTACCCGTTTCTGAAGGTTTTGGGACATGTGCTCCTGGCAGTATTGTAGGGCTAGACATCATTACACCCAGATCTACTCTAATAAATTCTAAGAGGATGAAGTCAGTTGCCACGTAACTTGTGCAAAACTAAATCTGGAACTCACTCCTTCCTGTTTTCCACTGTATTGAGAACCTTGTCCCAGTATGTGATGGGTATGTGAAGAAAATTGACCAGATAAACAATATCACTTAGAAAATAGATGTCCCATACATATTAACCTGCATCTACCAGCCACTGTACACTACCTCACTACTGATTTGGTATCTTTCAATTGATATTCCTGAACTGTTCGCACCTGTAGATATTAATGATGATCACGAGGGAATGTTTCATCTCATGGGATGTCATATGCTTAAAGTAAGTGAGGCTTGCGGGCATTTTAAAGGGCTAGGGCATGCCGATGGAAAACACTCAATGTGAGTTTGATGGTGGACGCTGATAATATATACTGGTTTTTGTGTAAGTCGCTATTTTTTATTTCATGAAGTCTGCAGATGACTTTTAGTCGTCAAGTTGCCATTATTTGGGAACCGGGGTGTCATACTCTGCAATGCATTACATGTTTACCTGTGTCTACCCAATCTCATTAGTATGTGTACAACGGTGAGCTGTATATGTCAAGGATATGATTTGTCATTGTCTCAGTAATGCTAATGAATCGCTATGTTTACCTAAAAATGCTGAATGTGGATATCGGGGACTGCACACCTATCGTAACAAACGTCAGTGTTAAACAACATGCCAACTACTCTGCCAAGCTCGCCCGTCTCTCGACATGCCCTTTTGAATTAAAATAGATGATTTCCACAAGCCTTTCTCTGAAGTGGGCCTTTTTCATACAAATAGCTGACCTTGATTATGAGATAACTGGACCATTTTCGCCCCTTGGTCATCCAGTGTGTTGTTACAGGTGTGTCCCTTAGGGATTCTTGTTTTGATATAGTTTCCAGATTGAAAATAAAATAAAGACAATTAGTGCATTAGCTACAAAAAAATTTCCTTTTACATGGGCTGCTTGTCTCATGCCCCTCACCCCAGTTTGGAATTTCTGGATTGTCACGTCCAGCTGGTATTGATTTACCCTGTCATTCTACTGTGGTGTCGATTCTCTTTACAGGTGCTGTAATGAAGGACTTGCCTTCTCGGGTGCATGGTCGACTTGCATCACAAGCTGCATGAGAAGTGTGAAGAAAATTTCCTAGGCCCGTGACATGCAGCCTCTTTCATTCAGCGCACTCCTCTGGCGACAAGCGCATGATTACCGGCCGACTGTAGCTTCACTGCAACTGACAATAAACAATGACGGTAACAATTTTGTATGTTTCATTTATTGTTTACACATATTACGTGTTAAAATAACCCTTGTTATGAACTACATCATTTCTATTCAGGTGTGAATTGCACACAAAACCAAATGTTAGCATGGAAAACAAGACCGTGAACTGTATGGTTTTAGCCCGCTAGCCTGGGGTCTTGCTGGTATCTTGCGGTACTGCTGGTACTATGCCGGGGATTTGTGCTGGCAGCAGCCCGGGAACTCGCTGGGAAAAAAGACCGGGAACTGTATGGCTTGAAGCCGCTAGCCTGGGGTCTTGCTGGTATCTTATCGTATTACTCGTACTACGCTGGGGGTTTGTGCTGGCAGCATCCCGGGAACTCACTGGGACGCCCAGTGCCGGGCGTCCCAGTCAGTGTCACTGGCCCGTTGTCGCTCCACGGGGCGTTTCCAGCGTCGGGCCAGTAGGATCTTGCCGCCAGACCGGTACCGCCCCATCCCCAAACCAGCGAGTTGTGCTACTTGGGATCCTCTTCTTGAAATCGACTATAAGGACCATTCCACAATTCGCCTTCTGCGCGCTGCCATATTTCTGCACTGACTTGAAGAACGCGCATTGTGAAAATGGCTGTTGCTTTCTTCTATCAAGCATCGGACGCCAGTGACTTAGCATTTTTCGCCCAGCTACTAAGGGCTTTATAGTTACCCCGCAACGATTTCGACCATCTTGAAGGAGTGTCCTCCGCATCTTAAAGGGGCACTGACACATCAAAATTATTTTTTTTTTACAGCGGAGCTGTTAAGGGTTAGGTTCCCCAGGATCGTTTCCGGGTATGTCGAAACAAACCTACCTAGACAGCTACCGCCATCTATAAGCGACAGTGGCAAGCACACAACCAGTATGGTTTCCGCCGTCGCTCGTAGGTGGCGGCAACCTTTACAGCTATAATGGAAGAATGGATAGTTGGGCGCGTTGGTGGGAATTCATCGTAGGAAACAGCGCGAAAACAGACGACGACGAAGACGAAGCAGCACACAGTGTATGGAGTACAGCTCCACTGGTATTCCCTCTTCAAGGGAGTAGAAACGCTGAACGTTTTTTATTAGTCGAAACGATTGAAAGCGATGTCGGGACGTATATCCTCAAAATTCGAAACTTAAGATTTCAGTATTTTTAAAGTAAAAAACAATTTCCATATGCCGAATTTAAAGCTACCACGCGATCCGCGCCCGTCCACTGATGTGAATTTTGCGGTCTCCTGTGAGTCGACTTTCTCTAGGACCTCCGCTCCACGCTACAAAGCAAAGCGCCGTTGCCACCGCGGCCCGAAGCGCCGCGGATAGGACCGGGAAAAAAACCGGTTTCTATGCTCGGTTCCCCGACTCACCGATCATCCTCTGCTCGAGCGCCGCCAAGTTTTCTGAGGAAGGATACAAATTCAGGAAGCGACATCACACCGGACTCTGATTTTCGGTATTTCAAAAAGAGTGGCCGTAGTGCGTTTGCAATTGCGTTGAAAAACATGTCTCACGATTACCGTGATTAAATGTCATAGAAATGTCCTCTACAAAGCTTCTATATTTCATGATTTTTGACGTCACGGACCAAAAGAAGCGAGGAGGTGAGAAGCGGTAGAGAAAAACGCCACAAATAAAAAGGCGCGCGCGCGGGGGAAAATTTCTTTTTTTTTTTCGCGTTGCGTTTTTTTTTTTTTTTTTTTTTGCATGTTTATGACTACAACTTCCATCGTCTTAGACAATAAAAAAAATACGACCTTTAGGGTGTCAGTGCCACTTTAAGGTGTTCTATGAATCTCTGCTTTACGAAATCGCGTATTGTGGGCTGCCTTTATCGTAGTTCTTCCACGAGATAAGGCACAGATCACGTGTTCGGCATAAGTTTGGTGCGCGATGTGCCCGGCAGACAGAGGTCTCAATTCTATTCGCGACTACCAGCAAAACTGACGGCCCTTAGCGGAAAAACACTGAACTGGCCGGAACAGGTCCTTTCGCGATTTCAGTTCGTTTTTTGGGGTTCCCCTGATTACATGTTGTTGGCGGTTTGCGCGATAGAACGGCTGTCCCGGTGACTTTGTCGTAATTGTGGTCTCAGCATGTTCCCAGATTGCTCTGCACGCAACCTACGAAACCGCGTGAACCATACATTCCGCGTTTATCAACGTTCATGAGCACCGTGGAAGGACAGCAGGCAGTAATCCCATCGCTTCCTCAGAAAACGTCAAGCCTCTGGAAGCTCACTTTCGCCAACACACGGTGGCAGGATCATGAATTGAAGTATAAAAATTGGAGCAAACCATTTTCCGTCCAATGCTTGCTTGCTGATGCCTCGGCCTTGTGCGTTGAGCAGGCACCTGGCACGGAACGATTTAGATTAGACGGCCATATTTCCTTGATAGAGTCGTCCCCTATAAGTCACTGGAGTCCCATATACCTTTATAGAGGGAATCGTTCACGGCCTTATCTTGCTCGCGTTCGCCTCGCCACCATTACATCACGAGCTCACGTAACGACACAATGTAAGGTGACCTCGATTTCGCCACCAAGATTAGCGGTACAAATGACGTCATATGACGCGGTCACATAATCTGAGGACGTCAGATAACCATCAATTTTCCCGCTAATCTAAACCTAGAAAATTGTGACGTCCCATCACGTGAAACTGAGACGTAGCTTAAAAATAAGCCATCAGGTGAATCTGCCACGTCTTATAACGCCATGACGTGACATTAGACAATAAATTTACCACCACATTTAGCCAGAAAATGAAGGTCATGTGACCTAACATTCCTTACACCTAATGTTTGAGCCAGGCAATCTTAACGCGACAGTGTTTTGGAGCTCGTGTCGCAGAAAAGCTGGCGTCGGCGTCGGTGCGACCGCAACGTTTAATATTGGGAAGCTCGTAGCCACGAGTGATGTCACACGTGACTGTCACGTCATGACCCTATCTATGCTAGATCTGGCGCGAAAAGTTTGGTTGTTTAGCTGAAACGTTTAGCGCCAAATTAGGAAAAAAATATTCCCCCAAATTTAGGGGAATATGTTCCCTCCAAACATAGCACGTTGATAGGATTATGACGTCACAGCTCCATGGGACGTCACACATGATGTCATGTGACGTCACGCGACACGTGAAGCTGCCCTCTAGGTCACGCGCGAGCGCTTTTTACGGGTTGACAACGAGCGCGGGTTATTATTCGAAGGCTTTAGAACCGCGCCCAATAACGCTATCGCGTTCTTCTCTTAAGGGAGAAGCTTAAGAGTTCCCCAAGCTTCTTCAAGGGGCCGTTCATCCATATTGTGTAGGAGTTTTTCACGCTTTATACAGCTTCCTTGAACTATACTTCGTGTCACTAGTTGTGTGCAGCGAAGGTGAGGGCAACGCCAGTCGAAGGGAGAAAGGGCGAACACTAGGTACGCCGGCCGGGAGAGGAGGGCAAGGGGAGAAAGGGAGAACATTAGAAACATTAAAAAGGAGGTTTCTCCCTTCTTCCTCAGCTTTTCTAGTGCTTGCCCATTCTCCCCTCTCCTGGTGTTGCCTTCGTCTGCACTGCACACAAATTGTGAAACGAAGTATAGTGGGACCTAAATACACTGGAACGCAACTCCACTTACAAAGAAGCTACCTAGTCGTCGAATAATTTCAAGAATAAAAGCGGACGTTTTCTTTCAGTTTTGTACTTCGCAAAACTCAGCGATTAAGCAATGGGGATCACATTGTTGGCGGCGTTGTCATTTTTTCGATACCCATGATTATGTAGTCAACCTTTTCATGCCCGCACGACGATATTTAAATGTGGCTCACACTACGGCTACGAGCACTGCGTGAACATTCGATTTCGCATTGTGACAATCAATGCCTCGACATGCATCATTCCGCTTATCGATCATGCCCATTCGCTGCTTTGAAGGGGATAGCCGAACGTTAACAATGTGTGGCACTCGGCGCTTCTTGGGCTCTGCCAACCCACGCGCGCGGCAGCGATAAACATTGGCGGCATACAATCGTCTAGAGATCACGTAGCTGCTTGATCTGACTGCGAGTACAGGGGGTGAACGTTGCTCGTTTTTCTCGATTATTTTTCTCCAGAGGCTGTATTTTGGAGAAAGATAACCCGATACGCTTGTATTATGATTCACGAGTGCCAGTGAATGGTTCCAAACGGTACTTACTGAAAGTAAAACAATTGTCCAAGCACCCTCTTAAATCATGAAGGGCATTAAAACATTTTATATTTTATGAGAATAAAGGCTCTTCACTGTCCGACGCGGATGATTAATGTCATAATTAAACCATTAATCCTTAGATACCCTACTAAAAAATTAAGATTTGGCGCCTGTATAAAAAAATAAAGGGGTTCATACCGGTAACAGTTTAGCCATACCGGTCACCAGTTTGTCAAAAGGGTCCCCGTATGAGCCATTACGGTCACCTCTTCGGGCAAACGGGTCACTTCTTTGGAAAACGGGTCACTCGTCTGGGCAAATGGGCGACTCGTTTGGGCAAAGTTGTCGCACGTTTGCTCAAACCGGTGACCTTGTTGCACAGACGGGTGACAGGTAAACGGCAAACTGTACCGGTCTAATCGAACGGCTCTCGGGAGCCCGTTTGATATTGAACGCACAGATCGGCGGCATGGGCACGCCTGTTTCAGCCGTGGCAGCCAATGTTTCTGGAAACCTGGGAGCGTCGGTTCATCGATTTCAAATCGTCCGCGTAATGCGAGTAATTACATTTATATTTAAATTGCGCTGATGTTCGCTTATACGGCAACTAAAGCTAACACGTCCCTCTGGAATGCCTGGGGAGAGGGTTCGGGGCTATCTCGGTGTCTTGCGCCTTTATCGCGCCTCCTCCCTTCTTGCGTGTTACCTCTGTCACGTGACCCTCAGCAACGCGCGAGCTAGACGCTGATAAGCATCAAGATCCGGAAGGGCGCGCCTTGCAGCCGCTTCTTTCTTTGCTTGTTGTCAGTTGCAGCTTGAACTTCGGGCTCGTCCTACCTGCTTCAATCTGTCGCCTAACCCTGCGGTCTTATTGGGATATCTCTCGACAACGCATTGGAAGTGCGCCAAAGCTATCAGTGCTCTAAAAGTCCTACGTGTGTATCGGCAACAAAGATTCTTCAACGAAGCCAGGAATTCTTGTGGTTTGGTTGGGTTCGGCAAATGACAGCTTGTGCGCCGCATCCTGTTGAAACTTCCAAGGAGCCGTTCCCTCTCATTTGTGTGTGTGTGGTTGTCCTGCTTTGACCGTGTCGACATATATCACGGATTACATCTTTCAAGTTCGCTATTATTTTGCTAAGTGCACTGCAAGCTACTTGTTGGCAACGATTGACCGTTCTTCTACGCGTACTCTTCCAGATTATCTATAGAATTATGCAGCGCCTATTCACGCGGCAGCCGGGAGAATAATTTCCCCGAATGTCTACCTGTATAGTCTAGAATTACCTCGGTTCTTGTTTGCTTTGCAATCTTCTCAGTTGTATAAAAGCTAAAAGTGACTCTCACATTTCACTGACCGCTTGCACGTGTGTACTTGTCTACAGAGGAGGTAATAAACTTCGTGGAGAATTAAAAATAACGTTTTACGTCTGTTTTCCTGTCCATTTGCAAGCACCTACGCGAGCGCATTTGTTTTCCGTGTTTTCTCCATGTCATAAATACGTTTATAAGTTTCGGGAAGTCTTAAATAAGTTTAAGATAACCAACCTCCCAGGCGATACTCATTTAGGGCTAGCGCATAATTTGCCAATTCGAATGGCTCGTTCAAACGTGTGGTCCCGTGCCAGATCGAACGGGCACCCGTGTCATACGGGCAACCGTATCAAACGGGCACCCGTATCAAACGGGCACCTGTATCAAACGGGCATCCGTATCAAACGGGTACCGTTTCGAACGGGTACCTTTTCAAACGGGTACCCTTATCCCATAATCACATTTGACTCAAACGGATCGAAAAGTTTGCCACCCGTTTGAATTAAGAGTAATGCTATACGCACTCCGGAGTGCAGCTCGCTCGGAAATTGCTATACGCACTACGCTAATCTCGTATGAAACCAATGGTCACAACTAGTTTTCTAAGCGGTGACACAGCATTGGGGTTAAGGTGTCCGCTTCATACACAAGTGGACGTGGGTTCAATCCTCGGTTGGCAGAGTTTTTTTTTTTTCTCGACCATTGTTTTCTCCAGACATTTGGCGATATTTACATTCTTTTTTGGGTTGAACACTAAAAAAACCGAATGTTGTCGACGAAACTTCGCGGAACTAAATGGTGTGGGACTCCCTTTCCGGACGTGCGATCGGGGACAGCGGGGCTTGGGTTGCCGGCTGGACGCCGCAAAGCGGCGCGTACTGTTTAAGTTTTGTAATTTGCAGCCGCATACTGTCGCCGCGAAGCGGCGTTAACGCAGGCGGGGGCCTGTGTTAACGAGCACCCCAGTGATACACGCGCAGTTCGAAAAGGGTGCCCCGAGCGGCATGAGCTCTCCGCGTAGTGCGTATAGCAATTTCCGTTCGATGTGCGCTACATAGTGCATACAATATCGCTCTTGAATTAAACGGGTCGACCAGTTTGCCACCCGTTTGAACTTCAAATGGTTTTTCTCAGTAGGGTATTGTTTTTTTTTTTTTTGCATTTGGAAGTTAAAAAAAAAAAAAGGTGCGCACGCTGCCAAATTGTTTTTTTCTTTCTGGCAGTTTTAGCGATTTAAAGAACTTGTATACCTGTACGCCCTTTTTTTACTGCCCTCTGCTTACCGAAAGTTTAGAGAAGGAGTATCAACAGAAATATTCCGAAGATCAGAAGCCCAGTGATGATCAACAGAAGTATTAACTTTCGTCCCCTGGCATAAAAGAGATAAACGATAGATACGTATAAATATATGAAAACGATATGTCAGTGAAATCTCCAATTCGCATATGCTAATAAATCATCAAAGAAAAAACAGTGAGTGCGCAGGCGAGCTGGTGGATGTTGATCATAATGTAGGAAACCAGAGACTGTGGTAAAAGAAGGAAAACTCGGTCCAAAAAGAAAGACAGAGGAAGAGAACGTCTCAAACTCAGCTACTGCGTTTATTTCCGCAGTGTCTTATATTCTCACAACCTAACCACCGACGTCACAAGGTCAACCTTTGTTATCTATACAGTACTACCCACACTGGTCTTCTCCTCAACAGTAAACGGTGACCTCAATCCCGAACTGAAAGCTTAGGATCTTGAATAAAACAACTACAACACATCAAACACACGCAAAACGAAAACTGCTATCACCCCGCGAAATAACTCATTGCACCTTCACTTACAACTATTACAAAAAAAAAGAAAAACTTTACATTTTAAAAAACTTTTTGGAACTATATCCGAGTTGCATCGAAGCATGGCTGATGCAATTACCGATGGATTTGATACGAACTGTCTCTCTTATGAGCCTCTGAGTGTTGTTGCGCTCTCTGTGTACAATGTCAGTTTGCGACCAATGTGCCGTAGAATCGTTACACTCACTAATGTGTTTAGCAATCTCTGAATTGGGTGCGTTTATTTTTACATTTCTTTTGCTCTACAAATCTCTCATTTATACACCTCGCCGTTTGTCTCACATACTTGAAACCACATTCCAGTGGTATTTCATAGACCACCTCTTCCTTGCAATCAACCGACTTATCACGGTGAGCTTTCTGACACACTTTCTGACTCGTCTGAAACGGTGTAAAACGGTTCAGTTTAAAGTCGGACTTAAACGCTACGTCTATCCCAAATTTCTTTGAGCATGCTTTAAGGTTATGAGAAATGGCGTGGAAATACGGAATGACCGCATAATACCTTCTCGGTTCCTTTTCTGGTCGTTGCTTAGCCTTTTGCTGTAATTCCAATTGTCTTTGTATGAGCACACTGTCATAGCCTGCATCTTCTAATCTTGACCACTGCCTTTCTACCGCACAACACATTTATGGGACAGTGAGGGGAGCAGCGCCGGAATTTAACTTTACCTTAGATAAGGCGGACAATGGTATTTTACAATTTCAAGACTTACGCATTCACGTGGAGGGGGGTTTATGTTGGGAGTACGGAAAAATGGCCGCAAAACCCGTTTTGAGTAGGAAAAGTTGTCGTGCTAAATCAGTAAAAGCAGGTGTAGTCAGATTTCTAATCAGCAGCGCACTGGAAAATTCGTGTGCCCATTTTATAGGTTGTGCGGTAGGAAGGCAGTGGTCACTGGTGAAGGTTAGAGGATGTAGGCTTTGACAGTGTGTTAATAAAAACACAATTGGATTTACAGCAAAAGGCTAAGCAACGACCAGAAAAGGAAGCAAAAAGGCATTATTCGGTTATTCCGTATTTCCACTCAATTTCTCATAACCTTAAGCATGCGCAAAGAAATTTGGGATAGATGTAGCGTTTAAGTCCGACTTTAAGCTGAACCGTTTTACACCGTTTCAGGCGACTCAGAAAGTGTGTCAGAAAGCGCACCGTGATAAGTCGGTTGATTGCAAGGAAGAGGTGGTCTATGAAATACCGCTAGAATTCGGTTTCAAATATGTAGGACCAACGGCAAGGTGTGTAAATGAGAGATTGGTAGAGCAAAAGAAATGTAAAAATAAACGCACCCAATTCAGAGATTGCAAAACACATTGTAACGATTGTACGGCACATTGGTCGCAAACTGACATTGTACACGGAGAGCGCAACAACACTAAGAGGCTCATTAGAGAGAACGTTCGTATCAAATCCATCGGTAATTGTATCAGCCATGCTTCGATGCAACTCGGAAGTAGTTCCAAAAAGTTTCTTAAAATGTTTTTTTTTTTTTTGTAATAGTTGTAAGTCAACTGCACTGAGTCATTTTACGGGGTCAGAGCAGTTCTCGCTCTCCGTGTGTTTGTTTTATTCAAGATCCTAAGCTTTCAGTTCGGGACTGAGGTCACCGTTTACGGTTGAGGTGAAGACCAGTGTGGGTACCTTGCGACGTCGGTGGTCGGTGGTTAGGTTGTGGGTATAGACATTGCGGAAATAAACGCAGTAGCTGAGTTTGAGACGTTCTCTTCCCCTGTCTTTCTTTTTCGACCAAGTCTCCCTGCTTTTACTGCAGTCTCGGGTTTTCTACATCATAATAATGCATATAAAAGATTTATCATTGAAGAGTTATTGTTACAATTATATCCATATATAGAGTGTCTGAAGTCACCAGGCTCAATCTAAAGTGGACAGTAAATATCGACGCCCGCGCGAGCAATCGAAATTTGTCGTCAGAAATGCATTTCACAGGTCCGTTTAAGAGCGCAGCTCTTAGGCGCCCGCTTCCGGCTTGAGCGGCGTTAGCATCGGCGTCGCCGTTGCCGTTGGCGTAACCGCGCGGTGCTTTCTACTAAATTTAGCGGGGAAATCTTTCCGCTATATTTAGCGAAAAATTGTCCCCGCTAAATCTAGAGGAAAATTATCCTATTCCGCTAAATCTAGCGGAATACACATAGCGGTGAAAATTTTCCGCTAAATTTAGCGGGGAAAACCTTCTACCAGATTTAGCGGGTAGTTTTTACGCTAAATTTAGCGGAAAATTTTCCCCGCTAGATCTAGCGGAAAATTTTCCCCGCTATTTTAAGCGGAAAATTTCCCCGCTATATTTGGCGGAGAAACTTTTTCGCTAAATTTAGCGAGAAATTTGTTTGTTCAAATTAGCGGGAAAAAATTTCCACTAGATTTAGCGAAAAAAATTTCCCGCTAAATTTAGCGTAAAAACTTCCCGCTAAATCTGGCGGAAAATTTTCCCCGCTAAATTGAGCGGAACATTTTCACCGTTATGTCTATCGGAAAATTTTCCCCACTAAATCTAGCGGAAAATCTTTCCCGTAAAACCTAGGGGAAAAATTCCCCGCTAAGTCTAGCGAAAAATTTTCCCCGCTAAATCTAGCGGAAGCTTTTCTCCGCAAAATCTAGCGGAAAAATTCCCCGCTAAATCTAGCAAAAATTTCCCCGCTATATCTAGGCGAAAAATTTTCCCGCTAAATTAGCGGAAAAACTTCCCGGCTAAATCTAGCAAACAATTTTTCCCGTTAAATATAGCGGAAAAACTTTCCGCGGCAAAATTAACGGGGAATTTATTCCGCTAAATTTGGATGATAATTTTCCCCTAAATGGCGGGGGGCGAGCAGCAGAACCGGAGGGACATACCCCACCTTCCGTACCTTCTCCTCCTCCTCCTCAAGAGCTGCGCTCTAATTCGGCATTGCAGGGAGTCGCAAACGTCTTTCATTTTCTTTTTCTTGTGAAATTACAAAAAAATAGCTTCCTTACCGTGAAAATTACGGCTAAAAACTTGCGAGGGTCGATGGCGGGTGGCGACACAGACGCCTGAGTCAAGCGTCGGGGTGCGTTTGCTGTACGTATTGATAGATGGCGCTGGCCTCCGTGTCGAGACTGCTCGAGCCGACCGTGATTTACTAAAATGAAGATAATCTTTATGTAGTGTACCTTTGGTGTAAAAATAAATGCGGTCAATAAAACAAAACTCTAAGTTTAAAAAATGCGGTAGCACAATGACGGTGTTCTTGCTGCCAATGAATTTTGCAGCGTGTCGTTTGCTTTCTTTCGGTGGTCGGCTGCACATTCCCACGCCGCTCCCGACGCCATCTGTGAAGACGTGCGCCAAACGCGCCCCGCCGCTCGACTCGGTCGTCTGCGTCGCCGTCCGCCATTGACCCCGGTAAGTGTTTGGCTCTATTTCTCACAGAACGGGAGCTACACTTCGTAATTTCACATGATGAAGCCGGGTTTTGAAATACACTTTCGTCGAAAAGTTTAGACTCCTGCGTGGCAGAGGCCGATATTTACTGTTCATTTTAGACCGAGCTTGGTGGCTTCAGACACCTTATGTTTAAGAAAGAATTGACACGGTGTACATAGCAGTGTACAAAACTGCGAGCTAAGTGAAAGGAAGAAACGACTATTAAAACAAACGCCATGAATCTAATTTTTTAACGTATTAGGTCACCGCTTTTTTTCCGAGGAGGCCAAAGAACGTGCATTAATGGTATTCAAATTTCACTGAACAAACGTATCGGAGTAAATAGTCAGATAAAAAAAAAAAACTTTAGATTCCTATCTACGGCGATTATCTGCTAACCAAAGATGTCTGATTGGCGCAACAGCCGACAAATGCCGGTAGCGTTCTCCGCGTCGACAGATAATGGTCCGCAGTGAAGCCACCGAGTAGCGCGTTTTGCAGCGTCAACGTCGGCGATCGCACAGATGTTGTCCGAGGGTGTTTCTGGAGGTTTCGCTTGTTAAAGTCCGACTTACACTTCGCGCTTTCCGCTTTTGCCCTCCGCCTCCTTTCGTATAGTCTCTCCACGTTTTACCTTGCCCCAACGTGGCTCCCCCTCGCAGCTTAGGAGAGGGGAGCGCTAACAGGATTATCTTCTCTGCAGAAAACCGAGGTTCTACGTCGGCCTTTAAGACGCCTCACCCAGCGTAGAACCACAAGGGAAACCGGAGGCCACCGCCGAAGGTCTTCCCGAAAACGTGAACGGACCTTTTTCGTCCTCTGGCAATCCCCGTAACAAAGAGCAACCTTCAAGTATGAGCGGAATATGAGCGATTCTGCCAAGCGACGTCATGCGACAGGACCCGCTATCATTTGGGCGGTCGAAACCACAGTGCCGCGCGCCCGCGCGCAGAGGTTGTGACGTCACGAAGCGTTTGCGTTCTATACGTAGCTTGCACATGACGTCACTTCCGATGCCCTCCAGAGAAAAGGGGAAGAAGGAGCTCCCCTCTTATCAGGAGCCCCTTGGATTTGCAGAGGCTTCGCTATTCTCCTCCTAGAAGATTATAGAAGGTTAACCCATCACTCAAAATTCTTAGAAAAGCAGCTTCTCTCTCCTCCTTTGACATGGTGTTCAAAAGTATGCGATGTGACGTCTGTGCAAGGAGCCTATTGGCTCTCGCCCGAGCCACTTCCGGTAGGCGCGTCTGTGCAGGTGATATTTTCTGGAAATCTATAAACGAGTTGGTCAACGGCGACAGCGGAGGGTGACGGCAAATCTCGTCGCTCGTCGCCGTCGCTTGGTCTGTCGCTCACCAAATCATTGGCATGTGGTTCAGCTTTTGCTCGCTCTTTAAGAGGTAAGCGCACCATGAAGACTGCTTGCACACAAAAACTGCGCGGTTGAAATTTGTGGACATGAAAAGAGACGCGGTATCAACAAGAAAGCGCAACGCAGACGACGATATGAAGCTTGGTTTTTTAAATATTTTGTTGATGTGATAAATATTTGATATAATAATATACTGACAATTCGCGCAGAAAAAGGGTGTATAGCTTCGGGACCAGAAACGTCGTCTGCTATTGCCGCGTTCTAGAAAAACACCGGTCGTGGTCGCCTGCGATTTTTCTTGTCGCAACCGGTCCGCTGTTTGCCCCGATAAGACGCCTTTCGTTTGCAGGCCGGCGCCATAGGTAGGGATTTCAAGTTCTTGATTTCTAACGTTTTACTCAGGCATGTTTATTCAGTGAATATTTCATACGCTTTATGCGCGTATTTCTGTCACCTCTGTACAAAATATAGCTCATTACGTTCACCGAGCAAATTTTTAAGTTGCTTCAAACAGCCATCGATCCCCTCGCTCCGTGCTGTAGAATTGCAGAAATATTTTTACATACGAAAACCAGCTGCACTGCACATGCGTACTATAAAATTGCAACTTTTTGCGTCCAAACCAGGAAGCAGGAACACTTCCTACGCAGTACAGGTTTCGGTTTAAATATGTAATATTTTACGAAGCTAGATTATAATAAAAAAAATAAAGCATTCGTTCCGCAGAACTGTTGAGAAGAACGACTTAACTGTATCTAGGGGAGAACTATATTGTGTCTAGGGGAGAACTATATTGCCAATTTTTATATAAGTATGTGAAAAGTGAATTTTAAATGCCCTCCTGTTTAAAATAACCACCAATGAACTTCTTTGGCTAGAGGGGCTTTTCGTTTAACGCACCCCGCCCATTTTTTTAATGCAAGGTATAATCTAGGATTGTGGGATACAGTAAAAAGATGTGGGTTTTTCATTGGCCACTGATAACATGAGACCGGAAAGGACAAGCTTAAGCATGGCCTCCTGTATACCGGCAAACCCTGGCAGATCGCCACCAGAACTGGCCGCCGAAATGAAAGAGGTGGAGCGGGAGACATTGGATTAGAAGAGAGCCATGAGGCTGGCGCCCCACTGACGCGGCAAGACGCCATAATTCAGCGTCTCGTCGCTGAGGCGAGACGCTGCGGCGAGACACGAGGACCCGAATGTGAGTTTCGAGTACTCGCCGCTTAAAAAGCTCTGTGCTAACGTTCAGGTTCCCCGACGAACGGCTCTTTGATGCTCTGTGCTACCAGATCCATCCGCTCCGAATTCTGGACGGGGCACACTATGGCTCCGTCATTGAAAGGCCAGGCTTTGTGAGTATAGGGGAGTATAGAGGAGGCTAAGCCGGCATGGCCTCCTCTATACTCAGAAAGCCCGGCAGTTCGACGACGGAGCCATGAGTGCCCGGTCGCAGATTTAGAGCGCGAGGATCTGGTGGCAGAGAGCATTTCTCAGAAAACCTGGTTTTCAGCGCACAGCGTTTGAAGCAGCGAGGACCAAAAACATGATTTTCAAACCCGTCTAGGAAAGAAACTTTAGCGCAAGGAACGCCAGAAGCACGAGAGGACATTCCGTCGCTTAGGAGAAGTGTGTTTCGGCGTCTCGCCGCAGCGGGGCTCCCGTTACTTGACTCTCTAATTCGTTGTCACTCGCTCTACCCTTTCCATTTCTGCGGCTGCGTCGCGTCGCGAAACGCCAGGCTTTGTCAGTATGGAGGAGGCTATGCTTTGCGCATAGCCTCCTCCCTTCAGGCATAGCCCCTTCAGGCCTTTGTCGTATCCAGGAGGCATAGCCTTCAGGCATAGCCTTCAGGCATAGCCTTTGGCGCGAGCATCCTACTTTCGAGAATGCTTCAGTGTCTCGCAGGCCTCGAGTGAGCACGCTTGCCAAAACATGTCGAAAGACAGCGAGTGCGCGTTCAAAGTGTCAACTGCTAAAAAAAAAGACAAGAAAAACGCCGTCATTTTTTTTTTTTTGTGCCTATACGGGTAGAAAATGAGGGAGGGGAGGAGACCGGGCGGGGACGTCCGAACGCCGAGCTCTGGTTGGAATGATTATATACTGGTAGCCGCGAAAGTATAGCTGCATTTGTCTGTACTCACTCTTAGAGCGCGTTCTAACACCGAACACCGGCGTCCGAAGTTGTGTGTTCTCCTTCGAAAGCTTTCGCTCATTCGGTACGGACAAAGGCAGCTTGCTTTGCGCTCTTCTCGTGCATCTAATCACTTCAGTCAGAGCTCCGACGCTTCTGCGCTCTCGGTCATAGTCTCCTCTATCTCCGTTTTACCCTAAAGACATACCAGAGTTATGACCGAGTTCACGCTAATGTTACGTGAAGTATCGCGCACTATTTAGAAAACTAGCATATACAAGGATACAGATTCCGTTTTATTTATTTACTTAACATTATCGTAACGGGCGTATAGCCGTGTGGCCAAAGCAGGTTGGGAGGCATTTTGGAATTACAGGCATACTTATTGTATTAAAATTGTTATCGAGGAACCTGCACACGTTTCCACTATTTAAAACATCCGTGGTTATGCGCAACCGTTCACCGATACATTTGACAACCTAATTTTTATTTTATAGAGGTTAGTGTTGAAGCGATGAGGCAGAATGAATTTGTTTTGTTTAATTGCATTCGAGTGGTGTAAGTTTGCATGTGCAACATAATTATGATTATCAACAAAGTAATTCCCATGTAGCATTTAAAAAATATTAATTAATTCGGGTAAACATATGGGCAGAAAACTTGCATCGGACTGCAATAATGAGGGTATGTCATGGATCGACAGCAGTGGAAAATAGATCGACCAGCATTGCATTTTATTTTGAATATGTTTTATTGCGTGCATGGTTCGGAAACTGGTCTTGCATGTTTAATCCTTGGTATTATGAAGAACTTATACGCTGCTAATTTGAGCTCTGCGCTGTCAAATTTTACCTTTGTCGAAATGTCTAAAGTTTTCTTAGCGTTTTATTTAAAATATTCTAAATCTTTGCCTCACGGTTCAAATTTAAATTCAAAAGAACGCCTAGGTATTAGTAGTCCCCCAAAGGAGTTTAAACGTGCTTGTACTTATTTTAATGGGAAAGCATTACCGGTCTTATGGAGCGAGCCGACGTCTTCAGTTTTGAAACCATGCATAAATGTAACTTAATGAAACCATGCGAAAAGCTAGCCAACGGCACCCTTTACACTTCAGTCCCATTGGCTGGTGCACGTCGACGTGGCTCCCCCGCAGGGGGCATCTGTGAAAGCAGATGTTTGGTGAGTGGCGTCACCATGGACCCCGAGCCATGCGGGTTTGCCCGTCCACGTCTGGCTTTGCGTGGCTGTCCCGTGTCTCGGGAAAAGGGAATCCTTGTGGTTAAGCCGAGCCGGGGGTAGGTTTGGACCCTTCGGGGCCCCCCGGGCGAGGCAATACACCACTTCGGCCCCCGCTTCTCACAGACGGGAGTCCTGGTAAGGCCCGGCCAGGATGATTCAGTCTATAGACCTTTTCCACAAGGGCGCCGCCATCTTGAATTGTCGTCACTTCCAGTATGGGCGAAAACATTGTTTTGCCGTCGCCACGCCAATAGAAGACATTTAGGATATAAGCCTAACCGTCACACATTCTCGTTTTGGCTCCCCTCTATTTTTTTGCTAGTTACAGGTTGAAACGTTTTATTATTTTGTCGTCGCCCATACTGGAAGTGACGACATTCCAAGATGGCGGCGCCCTTGTGGAAAAGGTCTATAGTCAGTTACAGGTTAAGAAGGTAGCGGCAAATGCCCCTCAAAGGGAATCAGATATCCCTCCGCCACCTTTGCATCCAATAGCGTCCCACCGTTTCCGTGACGTCGCGAACAACGCGCGAGGAGGGTCATGCCTTTGTGTACATATTTGCTTTATCTTTCGACTTTGACTTAGCATTGTGGAAGCCACGAGAGGGAGATTAGAGTTCTCCCCCACCGACGGAAACAAATACGACTTTCAGGGATTAGCTTCCCCCCCCGATGGGTACAAAGGCTGCTTTTAGGGGCTCGGTTCCCTCTCCGATGAATACAAAGGTCGCTTTCTTAAAAAGTGGGATTGGAGACAAGTGGGAATCGATTGAAGCGGAACAAGGAGTGTTTCCAGTGAACTCTTCTTTCGACTGCGGAGAGATTTGAAACGGGCGCATCACACTTGTGGGAGGAGCTTCTCCTACCTTCTTGAGTTGTAACCGACTATAGTCGCCGCTCCTTCTACTATCCCCTCCCTTTTTTCACCTTTGTCTTCTCCTTCTTTTCACTCTTCCTCATTTCTCTTCATTCCTTCTTCAACTAACTTGGCGGCAAGGGCTAACCTTGGGTGGCGACCGACCCCTTCTCCAGAACCACACTTGGTTACAGTTCCTGGGCAGTGCTAATAGCATAACGTCTCCAGCAAAGCCCTTTTTGTTATGGTGCGTTATCTCTTCCCATGTTGGGCTCCGTGGTGGGCGCGACGCCACAGGTTCCAAAAAAACGTCGCCTCTTATGGCAACCCCCCAAACCAACACACCCAGTTCAGGACGTGCCGCTAAGAGGCATCGTCCCGAACGAACGGTTATAGTGTGATTTCACGTCAATTCATGCAATGATGGTCCGGGTCATAATTTAGATATTTTCGCTAAAAATATATATGAAAGTCATGTTTTTTGGAGGAACATTCAGCTAGATATGAACGCCGTAACAATTTTTTTCGCTGAGATATAAAATAGAGAAGCTTGAGGCGTGGAAATTGAGAAGATTTCACAATGCTACTTTGCACAGTCGTCATTTCCTTATCGAACCTTTCACGGCACCATACCTTTTTTAATATGTTTTACAAAGATTATACAACACATACATAAAAAATTAAAAATATCAATAAAATATTTCAATGCAAACAAAAATATCAAACATGGCACAAAAACGCCTTTTTGAGACATATTCACAATTTTTTTGCAAATAAACCATCGTTCATAATACTTCACAAAACATATCAAAATACGGGTATTTAATTATTCTTTACGGATATGTAAAAATTATATGCCCAGCCTTAATTGTCTTTTTGTTATTAACGCGGAAATGCGGCTGATTTCTCAAAATGGGGCAAGATTGGGCGTCCAGATTTAAAAAAACTACATCTTTTATTTTTTTTTTGAACTCCCCGTGGCACTTTACAGTGACTTGAACTAACCTGTGATGGCAAAAGATTGAGTAACATATGACCTCCAAGCGGGAAAAGCTACGACAAACCTTCACTCGGAGCGAGCCGACGTCTTCGTCAAGGCGGCTTTGCCGCACAGCACCAAACGTTTTGAGCGTTAGTTACGGCATGTATTTTATATTATTAAAATTCTTTTTTTCATAAGGGCTGAGTATTAGCGACGCGAAAATGGACTTTGAGCTGGAATATCATTAATTAGCTTACAATTCACAGGAATAAAACGGCCCCACTGTGCGAATTCGTTAACTATGCATAGATAAGCTTAAAACTCTCAGTTATGCGAGTGGCCATGTATACATCCGGCCTCTCGGCATATGATGGCTTCCACAGATGAGAAGCCTGGATTCCTCTCACAGGTTTTAGGGTGGTCCACTCTGTTTGCTTTACCGCACGAAACTCTCGAACCCGTTCCACAGACGGGTGGAACATGCAGACATTTGTTACTTTTTTTACGTAGCACTTCCACAAAGTCTTTAGCGGTGGCAATCGTTGAGTTGAGCGAAGATCTCAACTTGGTGAGCATTGGTTCTTCCACCTACTTCATCACAAGCGCTTTCTCCGTGTCCAGTGGCTGAAAAGATCCATCTTGCCGAAGAGTGCGGCTTCCGAGATAATTCGTGCAATTGGAAGCGATTCTTGAAATGCGCCGCCGCTCCGTCTGATACAAAAATTATTTCAGAAAAGAGCGGGTAATGACCATCAACATACTCTTCTATGGCTTTTGTGGCTAGAAGAGCATGATAAGTCATGTGTCGTGTCATCGCTGACAACGGCAAAGCTTTCCGTGCCTTGCGTGGACGTAACCACATATGTGAAGAGGGACACTTGAGTTTTTTTCCAATGAAAACTCTGCACTTCGGTTGGGAAGATGACTGTCCAATTTTCCGCAAAATCGAATTGGAACATCACTGCCTTGGGTGGTAAGGCGGTTCTTGTGTCACGTATCAGGCTTCGTTGAAGGTCACGGATGTAAGAATGCCTCATATACTTTTCGCTCCATGACTCCAGTTCCTTTAGGAAAGCGGAAGTGTCCATAACCTTTTTGACGAGGTCGCCGGCGTCCCATAACGCGTAACAGATCTTTTCGTCTTCGTCGAGATGAAGCGACTGCAGCAAGATGCTCTGCGTTTTCGGGCACTTTTCGCAACGGCGCAGAAAGCAATCGTTCTGTGGAGCGCAGAAGAGGTAGATGCGCTTGAGGTCGTCTTCAGTAAATGTCTTCTTTGGGGCATTTGTTATTGCCGTTAAAAGCAACTGATAATTGACGCAATATATGCATGTGCACACCTCGTGCTCGGGACTTTTTTTTTACCCGTTTTGGTCGTAGGGAATAAAATTTGGAGATGCCTAGTTCGGGATGGGGATGGTCCTTCCTAAACAGCTGGTAAGCTTCCTTAATAGAGCGGGTCATAAACCTTTCTACGACATTGAACATGTCGTTGATCATGGCTTTGACGACGTCCTTTTTGTTGGGGCTTTGAACAGAGCATGCGAGGTCGTCGCGTGTGTAGTACTCAATTGCAACCCTCACGTCTTCGGCATTCGCCTTTTTCCCCATGTAGGGATCAGGGGTTGCCCAAACACCACCTTTGCGCTTCAGTTTTCATGTTTGATCAATCATGTAGGCAGTCGCTTCCGACACCAGACGCAATATTGTTTTTTTCAGGATGATTGGTGGCAGAAGCACGTGCAATCGCTTGCGTTCCTGGTGGGAACTACATGCCTTCAGCACTTTGCAAAACGCGTCAAACCACTCTGCGCAATGCTCACAACTGTCTTCGAGTTCGAGAGTTTCGTGCGGTGAAGCAAGCAAAGTGGACCACCGTGAAACCTGCCAAAGGAAACCAGGAAACTCATCTGTGAAAGTCATCATATGCCGAGAGGCCAGATGTATACATGGCCATTCGCGCAACTGAGAGTTTTAAGCTTATGAATGATGCATAGGTAGCGAATTTGCAGAGTGGGGCCGTTTTATTCCTGTGAATTCTAAGCTAATTAATGGTATTCCAGCTCAAAGTTCCTTTTCACGTAACTAATACTCACCGCTTATAAAAAAAGAATTTTAATAATATAAAATATATGCCATAACTAACGCTCAAAACGTTTGGTGCTGTGCGGCAAAGCCGGTATGACGAAGACGTCGGCTCGCTCCGAGTGAAGGTTTGTCGTAGCATTTCCCGCTTGGAGGTCATATGTTACTCAATCTTTTGCCATCACAGGTTAGTTCAAGTCACTGCAAAGTGCCAAGGTGAGTTTAAAAAAAAAAATAAAAGATGGAGTTTTTTTAAATGTCGACGCCCTATCTTGCCACATTTTGAGAAATCAGCCGCATTTCCGTGTTGATAACAAACATATATTTAAGGGTAGGTATATTATCTTTATGTATTCGTAAAGAATATTTAAATACGCGCATTTTGATATCTTTTGTGAAGTATTATTAAATATGGTTTATTTGCAAAAAAATTGTGAATATGTCTCTAAAACGCGTTTTTGTGCCATGCTTGATATTTTTGTTTGCATTGAAATATTTTATGGATATTTTTAATTTTTTATGTATGTGTTGTATAACCTTTGTAAAACATATTAAAAAAAGTTATGGTGCCTTGAAAGGTTCGATAAGGAAATGACGACTGTGCAAAGTAGCATTGTGAAATCTTCTCAATTTCCACGCCTCAAGCTTCTCTATTTTATATCTCAGCGAAAAAAATTGTTACGGCGTTCATATCTAGCTGAATGTTCCTCCCAAGAACATGGCTTTCATATTTATTTTTAACAAAAATATTTAAATTATGAGCCGGACCATCATTGCATGAACTGACGTGGAATCACCCTATAGTGAAAGATAAAGAAGATGAAACTTTTTCAAGATTTATGGTGATCCACTCCGAGGTCCCTGACAATCCTCTCTCAAAGATGTCACCGTTCCTTGAAGCAAAAGTCCTTGACAGTCAGATAGGTGGTGATTGCAAAGCGAAGAAACTGCATTCTGTTGATCTGCTTGTTGAAGTTGCAAAAAAGTCCCAGAGCACAACTCTTCTGAAATGAACATCCCTAAGTGACGTGCCGGTAACATTGAGCACATACAGAACCCTCAGCACCATTCGAGGGTGATTTCAGAAGACGATCGTCTTACCAGCAGTGAAAACGAGATCTTGGCGGTCAAACGCATTATGACGAGGCGTGACAGCGCAGAGATGAAAACTAAACACCTTATTCTGACTTTTGAACGTCACACACTTCCTGCACTCGTCAAAGCTGGCTACCTGAATAGCCGTGTCAGACCGTACGTCCCGAACCCAAAGCGATGCTTCCGTTGCCAGCGTTTCGGTCACGGGTCGCGCAGCCGTCGGGGGAGGGAGACGTGTGCAAAGTGTGGGAGCTACGACCACGTGGCCGACGTCGGTGATGGATCAGTTGCCTGCGCTAACAGCAGAGGTCCTCACCCTGCTTACTCACGCTCCTGCCCTCTGTGGCGACAAGAAAAGGAAATTCTTAGCTTACGAGCCAAAGAGAACTTATCATATCCTGAGGCTAGACAAAGGTTTTCCTTCATTTCCAAAGGCACCTACTCCGACGCGGTGCGCAGGGGCCCTGCACAACGTACGGAATCCAAAGCCACTCAGTTCTCTCTTGAGGACTTGGTAAGCCCCCTTCAGGCCCCGAAGAAACCTGCGGGGAAGCAGGGTGCCCCAGGTAACGGTGGGAGCTCAAAGCCACCCCAGTCGATTCAGGCACGACCTCCGGCTGACCGGCAGCCTCGTGCCAGTGGCTCTTCTCAAGATGGGGAGCAGGGCCGTCGTTCCAATCCCTCGGAGACGGCCCGCCTTGTTACGGAGCAGCAGGGCCCACCTGCTGCTCCATCAATATCAAAAGACGTTGAAAGCGTGAATGTGGGAGGGTCCCGGCCTGGTACGTCGAAGACTTCTTCGGCCGGGTTAGGCCGTGGCCGAAAACTCGTGACTGAGGTCTCCCACCACGTCGGAACTGGCAAACCTGCGGCCAAGGTTCAGGATGCAGTGGGAGCTGTTGACATTGCCGACTCTTCAGGTCCTTCCTCGGATGAGGAGGACATGGAATGGCTAACCGCTAAAACAAAGCAGAAAGGAAAAAAGCCGATGGTTCCCCCTTAGGGTGTAGCAAATGCAGAATTGCTTTAATTCATTTATGAAATCTTTTATCTTTTAAAATGGGCTCTGTAATTCTTCAGTGGAACTGCCGTGGCTTACTCACTAACCTTACAGATGCCGAGTTGCTTTTAGAAGAGCATAAGGGATCTGCCTTATGCTTGCGGGAGACACACTTGAATACATATCACACTAACTTTCTGAGACGCTACAGCGTGTTTCGTAAAGACCGCCCTAGCACGTCCAATTCCTGTGGTGGCGTTGCGGTGATGCTTCCAAAACATAATCCATGTGCAAGGTTCCGCTACAGACACCACTCAAAGCTATCGCTGTTCGTCTCTTGTTGCATAAAGCCATAACTCTGTGTTCAGTGTACATTCCACCTTCTCTTTCTCTGAAGCGACAAGATCTCGACTCTCTTTTAAGCCAGCTTCCAGAGCCCTTTCTTTTACTTGGTGATTTTAACGCACATAGTACCCTTTGGGGAAGTGATCATACAGATACACGCGGAAAGATAATCGAATCCATAATATTTTCACATCCACTATGCATTTTTAATACTGGCCATCCCACATATTTTAGTCCTTCATGCTTGTCATCCACATGCATCGATCTTTCTATTGGCAGTGCAAATCTGCTACCTGATTTTTGATGGACTGTTCATCAAAATCCCCATGAAAGTGACCACTTCCCCATTATTTTAAAATGTAACGACACTCCTCAGTTTTCACCTACGTGCCATCCACGTTGGAAGTTTGAAAAGGCAGACTGGAGCATTTTTAGGCAGTCGTCACTCCTGGCCTGTTCTCGCCTCAATCAGCTTTCGATTGATGAGCTCAACCATCGTTTAACATCCCATATTCTCACTGCAGCGTCACTTTCTATCCCTCGTTTGTATGGACAGCTTCCTAGACGACCGAAGCCATGCATGGTGGAATGAAGAATGTAAAGAGAGTCGCAAACAGCAAAACAAAGCTTGGAGTGTTTTAAGACGTTATCCAACTTGGGATAACCTGATATATTTCCGAAAAATGAAAGCTCCTGCAAGGTACATTCGTCGCAAAACGAAACGCGAGAGCTGGCACAAATATGCGTCTTCTATCAATAGCACTACTTTCCCAAGGACGTATGGGACAGGATCCATAAAGTAAATGGCTCATATCATGCTTTCAGTATTCCACTTCTTTCCAGAAATGGAAAATGCCGAAGCAATCTTGAAGAGCAGAGCAACATCCTTGGCGAGCATTTGAATTTATTTACAGCTCGCAGCATTACCAGCCTATTTTTCTTTAATGTAAACATTTTCGACGGACATCCGTCTGGTTAGGAATGATTAATAAATCTTCAACTTAGAAACTCTAACCAAGCTATAAAAGCAAAAAGAAAGCTGAAAATATGGTGCTGAAAACATGCGGTGGTGAACGCGAAGCTTATAATGCCCCCTTTACCTTACACAAACTAACCGTAGTGCTCCAAAACTCTAAGTCATCGACTCCTGGTTCAGATGGTATTCATTACTATATGCTTCAACATCTCCATCCTTCCACACTTGATATTGTTTTACACCTTTTTAATCGTATTTGGTTCGAGGGCTACATTCCATTGAGTATGGCAACAATCATAGCCATACTCAAGCCCGGTAAGGAGCCATCCTGTGCGGCTAGTTGTAGGCCTATCGCTTTGACGAGCTGCTTTGGAAAGACTCTTGAACGAATAATTAACAGAAGACTGATATATTTCCTTGAACTAAACAAACATCTAGATGTGAACCAATGCGGGTATCGATCGTCTCGGTCCAGTCTTTACCATTTAGTAAGGCTGAAGACAGTCGTGCGTGAGGCCTTCATTCATAGAAAACATTGCCTATCTGTATTTTTTGACCTAAAAGAAGCCTACGATACAGCCTGGCGTTTTGGTATACTGAGGGACTTGTATGATATGAATATCCGTGGTCGAATGCTTCGTACCACTGAGAGGTGCCTCAGCAGGCGCACCTTTTGTGTTCAGGTAGGAACAACTTTATCTAAAGTATTTGTCCAGGAAAATGGCGTTTCTCAGGGAGGCGTTCTTAGTGTCACTTTGTTTATTGTCAAAATGAACTCCCTTGCATTGGCTATACCCCCGTCGGGGCAATATTCATTCTATGTAGACGACCTTCAGATCTCTGTGTCGTCTTGCAATCTGTCACTGTGTGAGCGATGAATTTAGCTAACCATCAATAAGCTATCAACCTGGGCCAATCAAAATGGGTTTAAGTTTTCCTCACATAAAACTGTTTGTGTGTGCTTTTCTCGGAAGCGCGAAATATTTCCAGAACCTGTTCAAGCACTAAACAATAACACAGTTTCTGTGAAGCCTGAGCACAAGTTTCTGGGTCTTATATTTGACAGCAAACTAACCTTTGGCGCCCATATTAAGAATCTAAGATTAAAAGCTCACAAATCACTTAATATTCTGCAAGTCCTGTCCCACCGACCCTGGGGTTCTGACCGGACGTGCATTTTGAGGATATATCGCTCGATGGTGCGATAACGACGGGACTATGGCAGTATTGTTTATGGTTCAGCTAGGCCTTCCATTTTAAAAACTCTCTACCCTATCCATCATCTCGGGTCGCGATTGGCGACTGGTGCCTTTCGCATGTCTCCTGTGCCAAGTCTGTATGCCGAGGCCAACGAGCTGTCTCTTGAGAAGAGAAGATTTTCACTGTGCTTTATGAATTCCCTAAGAGTCAGGTCCATTTCTGATCACCCTGCGCGAATGGCTGTGTAAGACATCCAGAAAGAGTGTTTCAAAACAAAGCCACAACTGTGCCTCCCTTCTTTGAGAACATGGGACTCGATGGAGGCCCCCTGTAGTGCAGTCTACTGTTGCGGGAGCACTTTGGGAGCACCCTGTCATTAAGTGTGACCTTTCACTCACGAGGTACAAGAAATCTGATACACCCAATGGTGTGTTCCTTCAGGATTTTTTTTAATTGCAACGTCAGTATTCCGAATATGTAAGCTTCTACACAGATGGTGCAAAGACGGAATCTGCTGTTGGGTGTTCCATGTTTGGCCCGACGGTTCAACTCGTTAGGCGTATCAACTCCTCTGCTTCTATTTTTACAGCAGAGCTCTATGGTCTGCTTCTTACCATAGGCTTCATACTTCATAAAAAGCTCTCTCGCTCCAACGTATACACCGACTCCCTCAGTGCATTGCATGCGCTGTCTTCACTAACACCCCTCAAGCACTTCCCGCCCCTTGAACTGCGAAATAAGGTTGTTGCTGCCTCGAGACAGGGGTACGAAATTATATTTTCCTAGATTCCCAGCCACGTGGGCATTCCGGGCAATGAGGCAGCAGATGGCGCAGCAAGTACTTGCGTAAAGCGAACAGTTGACCTCCACAACATTTCCTGTGCAAATTACAAAGTCCTTCTCAGGCGTCATGTTAAGTGCAAATGGCAGGCTGAATGGGATCAAGAAATCGGCAACAAGTTGCACATGATGAAACCTCTTTTGAGCAAATGGTAGAGTGCACGCCACCAGGAACGCTTTTTTGAGGTTGTCCTTTGCCGGCTCAGGATTGGTCACACTCATTTGACTCATGGCTACCTCCTTTGTGGGGAAGATGCCCCCACTTGTGAGCACTGTGACAATGCCTTAAGCATTCTACATATTCTAGTTGAATGTCCTGCTTACCATGAAAAACGTCTTTTGTATTTTTCGCAACTGCATCAAGAACAAGTCCCACTTCACCCAGCTCTGCTCCTAAGTGACGATTCTCTTTTGACACACACTAATGTTTTCAAATTTTTAGATAGTATCGGCCTTCTACACTGTTGTAGCTTTCTTAACCTACAGATCATGCCCATCACCTTTTTACCTTTTGGTACCCCATTACCATCTTTTATGAAATCACTGGCTACTAAAGCCTCTTTTTTCTCTCGAAACCTTCTCCAGCAATAGTCTTGTTTTTGGCGCCCTATGGCCTTAGTAGCTTTTGCGCTATAAACACTAAACCACCCAACCAATCGACGTGGCTCACATTGGCCGCTGCGCGTCAGTTTGTGTGGTGTCATCCTGACTGCGTTGCCACACGGTTGTGTTATAACTTATCACTGATCACCGCGTTCGCTCGCCTCTTATCGATTGTACGGCCCGTGGAAATATATACGGCGCATGGAACAAACCAAGGGGTTCGTTCTGCTGGGAACTACGTAGCTTTTTGTTCCTTTCTCGCGCCGCAAGGCAAACAACAGTTTGAACGATCGCTCACCCGATGGGGCTGCGTGTCCGCGAGGCAGCTGCTCCACCGTTCCACGCTGAAGGTCAGCGCGTTGTACGCCGCAGATTAAAGAAGGGAGCGAAGAGCGGCGCGCGTGCTTTCGCAATCACAACTCATAATATATATATATATATATATATATATATATATATATATATATATATATATATATATATATATATATATATATATATATATATATATATAAAACTGAGAAGAAAAAAACCCTTAGTGAAAAACAGCAACAACGGACGATTTAATCTTCGACGTTTCGGCCGGAGTCCGGCCTCCGTCAGGAAGCCTCTTTTTTCTCTGACGAAGGCCGGACTCCGGCCGAAACGTCGAAGATTAAATCGTCCGTTGTTGCTGTTTTTCACTAAGGGTTTTTTTCTTCTCAGTTTTATACCCACGCCTTCGGCCTCCCGCCACCATGCCCGTTATATATATATATATGTATATATAAACTGAGAAGAAAAAACCCTTACTGAAACAGCAACAACGGACGATTTATTTCTCAACGTTTCGGCCGGCGTCCGGCCTTCATCAGGAAGATCTTTTACAGATGAACGCGGGTGGTATTTATACAATCCTACGGTCGAGTTCAAATTTCGGTGGGGTGACGCTTGGAGCTTTCGTGAGAGAGAAGCGTAGGGCAGTTCTTATCCGAGTGAAGAAGCTTGACGGTCGGGGCCAAGTTTCAAGGACGGCGGGATGACGGTTGTAGCTTCTTGAGAGAGGGCGCAGGGTGACTTTGTGTCCGGGCGGGCAGGGGTGACCCGGACGATAGCGTACAACAGACGAAAGTTACACGCGAGAACGAAAGTGCTGTCTCCAAAAATAAAAGTAAAAATAAAACGGCACGGACACTTGTGTTGTTTTCTGGGGCATGCATGAGTCTGACCTGGAAGGGAAGAATGTAAAACCTTGGAAAAAAAAAGGGGAATACAATGAATATCAAAACCTGGAAATAAAAGAGAAAAGTTGATGGTCCAGTTCCGGCTACAAACACAGTACCACTGTTAACAATGAAGTCTAGTACCTGAAAAAAAAGGTGTTTTTTGATCGCTGTTGCTATTTGTCTGTTAGCATTTTAATCGATGCCAGAGTACCGGGGCTTTCATTTATTTCTTGTTTAATAGTGCTGAATCGGTAAATTAAATAGGAGTCACGCTGTTCGCGCTCGCGATTTGATTTAAATCCAGATTCTAGGAGCGTCACAGACAATTTATCAAACGAGTGTTTTAGGAGAGCGAAATGTTTGGATAGAGGCAGTGTCGGAAGATTCATGGCGTGAGATTTGTGAATATTAAAGCGCAGTCTAAATGCCGCTCTAATCTGCCCTGTGTATTGCATTTTACATACTGAACACTCAAATAAGTACACGACATTCGACGAGGCACATGTTAAGTTCTCTTCAATTTTGATCGAGAACTGCGAGTGCGTGCTGCTGGCCGTGCTTGTGTGCTGCATCTGTCTACAGATCAGACATTCTGGGTGCATGCAAGGCCTACATTCGTTAGTTGGTGGCGTTGAATTTATCCGAGAGTTTACTAGCGCGTCTTTGAGGTTACGCGATCATCTGTGGACTACCCCAGGGGCGGATGGAAACGCGCGTTTAAGGCGTTCGCTTTGTTCGAGAATGTTATAATGTCGTCTTAAGATATTACTTACATTAGGATCGTTTATGCTATAAGCTTGTGCTTTGTGTGTTGCTTTGCGTGGGGTGGGGTCTGATAAGGTCTGCGCGGTTCAGTTGCTTGGCTTTTCTGATTGCAGCGTCGATTATACGGGGCGGATACTTTTGTTTCTCAAGTACTGACTTTAAATTTTGACTGCTCACATCAAAAACTGCCTCTTTTAAACAAATTCGTTTGAAACGATTACCTTGGCTATAGGGAATGCTGCTCTTGCAATGGTGTAGGTGGTCGCTTTGATAATGCTGGTATTGCTGTCGATCTGTTGGCTTACGGTACAGGCTCGTGGCGAGTTTACCTTCGTGTATTTTAACGTTGACGTCTAGGAAGTTTATTTTGGTTTGAGAGTACGAATGTGTAAAGAGGATACTCGGATGAGCAGCGTTGTATCGACCTATGAAGTCCACCAGCTCCTCCTCAGTGTGCGGCCAGACAATAAATATATCATCTATAAACCTTTTGTATATTAGCGGCTTTACGGGACATTAAGAAAGGAACTGAGATTCTAATTTTCCCATAAATACGTTGCCATAGTTCGGAGCCATTTTGGTGCCCATCGTGCTTCCGCTAACCTACCTAAAGTATTTATTGTTAAATTAGAACGCGTTCAGTTCTAAGACAAGCCTCGCTAGAGTAGCGACGACGTGTCCATCTGTGGTATCCGGTTGTTTGTGGAGTTCGTACATGTCAATTAAAGAAATTATTCCATCATCGTGTGGGATATTCGTATACAGCGATGACGCATCGAGTTTAACCAGTTATGATCCTTTTGGTATGCATAAATTTCATAAGAAGTAACTTGTGTCTTTAATGTACGAATCGAGACTTGTAGGTATATGTTTAATTAAACTGTCTACATATCCTGATATCGGTTCGGTTACTGTACCTATTCGGGATATGATTGGGTAAACAAACACAAGTATAGTTACCAACACGCTCGTTTTTAATGTTAGTCTCCGGGCTCTGCTGTTTCCAAAAAAGATAACCTGTCGGTGCTATCGGATCTCCGCAGAGAGAGACGGCCGTTTCAAGGGATAGGGCGCTCGAAGCTTGGGCAAATACGCGGTATCGTTTCACGCTTGCACGGATGGCTAGTTTCGAAATTTCCCAATATCCCTAACGAAACCGGTCCATCCTCGTGCGTGCGCCTGCCGGATTTTCGTCCCGCGCCGCCGGTTTCAGCGCGCACGCGGCGTTGTTTTGGCCGGCAGAACGGTTGTTGACCGTCGATATTGTAAGGCAGTGGTGTCCTTATCGTCCCAGGCAACAGTTCCTCTGCTTTCCCTTCTGCGATACTCTGACTGACTGACTCCTCCGGGGTGGCCGTCACTGTTCGCCGCGTCAACGACAGAAGCGTACCATTTCACTCCTCGTGACACAGGGTGCGCTGCTCGTTTTACTGTTACAGGCCGTCCTATCTAACACAACGAGCGCGAAAGGTCGTGGTCATCTTCTGGTTCCGAAAGGGAGGAACGTTCATATAGGCCAAAGAAGGACCCGAATCACAACAACGTCTGCCAATGTCTACACATTAAATATTTACGACGCCTGCTGGTCTGTTAAGAAGTGTTGCTTTTCTTGTTTGAACTCCTCCAATGTAATTTTCTGCCAATAATAAATATTGCATAGTCAATAAATATAACAGGGTGTAACTACTGTATTTGATTCTTATGTGGGAACGTTGAAAAAAGGCAAAAATATTTCCTAGTTCGTGAACACGCGGAATTCACAAGTCCGTTTCGAGCCGTAAAAACATGTTTTTGTACCATATTTATGCTTAAATATAGAACATACAAAGAAAATAACACTTCTAAGACTTAATTTTCGAGTAGACAACTATCATATCTACAATTTAACAACAAAAATGTTTTTTTTTTTTTTAGAAAGTCGATTTCAAAATTGTTACTTTTTGGTTTTTGCATAACATTAACGTAAACATCCCTCACACGATATTTTATACAGCCGTGACATTTTATAATATGCATAAAAAGCGTGTTTTGGGCTCCCCGTAGACATAATAGAATATTGATGTAACCCAAGTAGATCGCCAGCATTTAATTGTCAAAGTTCGTCAACAATTAACCGAGGGGGCGTATTTGACATTCTTACAGAAAAAAAGCAATACGTCTAAAATTATTCGGTGGTATTAGAGCCTTTTAAATCTGTTCACAGAGTGCTTGAAACAAGTTAAGATAGTGTAGACGCAAAATCCACGGCGGGAGATCGAGCGAAACATTCGACCCACGACGCATGTGAAAAACACTGCTTTCCGCCGCGGCCTCTTTTAAAATTCGTGAGTCGAGAATAAAAAATCCGACGAGCTTGCAGTCTGCGGCTACTCTGTTTTTAGAGACGACGCCATAACATATATTTTTTTTCGGCGAAATTAAAAATTCGACCCTCTTTGCCTGCACGATTATATATATATATATATATATATATATATATATATATATATATATATATATATATATATATATATATATATCAATCAATCAGTCAATCAATCAATTTATTTCCTCTCCATCTGGGAGGGGAAGGCAGGGAAAAAAGCAGCATGTCGCTACTTGACGAAGCCCCCGCCTCCCCTTTACATCCGCAGAAGAAACACAACGTATGAGTGAAAGAACAATGTAACATAAAAAAAAAAAAACAGATAATCTAGCGCTTACACAGGAAAGTGGTGTCAATTATATATAGTGCGAAAGGTTAAACAAGGTAAACATAATTCAGAGTAGCACACGCTTGCTCCAAGAGTTTAGAAATGAGCACATGCACTACAAGCACATTGACTTTGAAAAATATATACGCAACTGCCTCTGCACCTTCAAAACATGACAACGCCTATTCAATAGATCACTCAAATAGGTCACGAATTTCCTTTTTGCTTGGGTTGGCCACATTTTAAACCACATTTTAAATCCATGCGCTATTTGTCCCAACAGCTCGTCAATTTTTCTAAAGAGTAATTTAATTTCGTCTGATTATTGATTTTCTAAAATTCTGAAGCTATAATTGTATCCGCGGCAAAATTTTTCAATTTTAACACTAGCTCGAAATCCTCGACCCATGTCACTCATATATAGGGTATATAGCAGCTGTCCAAGAACAATCGCCTAGGCACTCTCGATTTAACGGATGCACTCTATGACATTGTAACCGCCACAAGCTTCTCCCTACCAACCAGATAAGGTACCAGTTAGGACCGATTTTAGAAATTGCTAAATATATACTTCCGTTTGCAACTCAAATTTAGCTATATATGTAGCTTTTGCCATCTGTAAGTTTGCACCTAAATTTATGAAGTAGCTTTCCTTGAGAATTCAATCGATGATAAGAATATACTTAAGCTTACAAAATAGAAATATCTAAGTCGGGCCAGCTGGTTGTACATTGTAGGGAATAAAAACAGCAAATACACGAATAAAAAGTAGAACGACGTACGCAAACCTTGTGGTGTATGTTGTATTCTTACTTGCCCATCATGTTTTTGTGTGCGATCGTTTTCTAATAAAATACCTTCAAGTTCTACAGTCTTCTCTAACATAGACAAGAATTGGGGTTAATTAAGGTGACTACACTGTGAGGACGGCTGCTCGGTGGGGCCAAATGCTGTGAGAGCTGTACGGAAAGAACCGTGGAACAACCCGTGCACAGACGCAGCGTACCAAACTTGTCGCGTCAGAAAAACAAAAACAAAAAAAAAAGAGTTGATCATTACGCGATCATTTGCCGTGGACAAAACAAACTTGTTATTTTCGAGCCTTTTCTCTTAGTTTCTCTTTCTTAATCTGGACGCGCTCCTTGAAGGCTTCACTTGGTCGTTTTATGATGGCTTTCCGGGTAAAGCATCTCCCAGCCATGTTTTCGAGGTTCTCAATCTCGGTGGAAAAGCTACAATCAAGGGTGTCCTATTGTTTGAACTTACCTGGTACCTGCCAATAGAACGGCATAAAGCAAAAAACGTGTTTGTCGCTATTAGGTCTATGCCTTCAGGGAACAGAATGAAGAATTACTCACCGCTCTCATTTGAAGAAGCAGGAACTACGCGGAAAGTGTCCACTTCGGTGGCTACAAAAATAAGACGTCCGCGATAACATAAAAAAATGCGATTGACATTGACAGTTTCAAACACAAGCAGTGTGGCGGGACCAGTGTATCTTCGCACAGCCATATTGCGTAAAGACAGAATTAGGTAATATGAATACCCCACGATATGACCAAAACATTATGAGATGAACTGCACTTGGATTAAAAAGGTGTATATGTAGTCCTTCCTAAAGTAGGAACTTTCTTGTACCATGTTCCTTCGGAATAGGAGAAACTTTCGCCCCTTGAAACAGGGGAGCAAAGTTCCTCCGTCGGCAGCATCTCATTATGGCTCCCCCGAAGCGAGAAAACCGAACTCAATAAGGCTTAACGAGGACGCTACGTCTTATTTACCGTCGAGAGGAGTAGCTAATCGAGGCGTAACACGAGATTTGCTATCAAAATAAGTAATGCAGTTTTATTTCTTTCTAACTTTGCACATTGAAACCAGGACGAACAACACGGGAAGCACGAATAGAAGAAATACATAGCGCCCTATGTGCGTTTCCAAGGGAACGCACTGGGGTACCATTCTTCACAGCAGCACAGGCTGCAAAAACAAACGGCTGTGCCATATATTCTCGAATAACTGTAAAGAACTGTAAAGACTAACGAAGTTTGCTCCATTTCCCGCCACTGCAAGCCGCCGTGACTATCTAAGTTATTCCTTGTTCTTCAAAAACGTGTTAATCCATTGCTTACCCGAAGATGTTTATTGCTCGTGCATCACTGCTAGGCTCCTTTCGTACGGAATTCTCCACTGAAAACCGCTGGGAGTGTGTTTCCAGTGTGGAAAAGAAATCACTGATCCGTCATCCGGGATTCGCAAGCGAATTAATCGGGAGGCCTTCACACTACACCCACAGTTCGGACACTTGGACGCGCAAAAGCTAACATAGAGTTTTTTAGTCGTTTTTTTTTTCTGCTACAGCCCTCAGTTTGGCCGACCTTTCGAGCACGGATCCTAAACGCGCTTGATGGGTCGTTGCGCCCTGGAGCCTCAGCTTCGGATCGTAGAATCTACGAAGATCCCCCACACACAGCGGAAATCTGGTATGTACTGCTACAATGCAGAATATAGAACAAAAACGAATCGAACTTAGGTTTATGTCACTCACAACCGCCCACAACTCTCACAAATATAAAAGGAATTACACCATATTGGCTAGATAGCGACGAAACTGCCGAACCTTAGAAACAACCGAAATTTCGTACTAAAGGTTTAGAAATCTTCCGATGCAGTCCGAAACCGAAATTCCGCCCCATCACAAGCTAAAACGTTCTTCACCAAATGGCAGGGTGAAGCAGAGTAATTACAAGTAGCTAGGCTGGTGAACGCTAAATACCGTCCTATTCTTTGCTACAAAAATATTTTTTATTTGCTGAAGCCAACATTACGCCTCGGACACTTTTATTATACACATGTACAGCCAGTACGGAATGAAACCCGAACGCCGGAACGCGTGGCCATCGACACAGGGTGCTCCGCCTGGAGGGCATCGTGAGAACTAATGAAAATGCACCGGGGTGCGAGGGTGCGGGTCCTACTAACATGTGATCGAGTCTCGAGAGGCGCGTCTGGGATTTCCGCGTTTTGAAGGTGGCGCGCTGTCAGCGACGTCTCTCGGGACTCTTTTAAGACTGCACCACCGAAACATCTGCCTCATTAGGCCCTGAGAGCTGAAGGAACGTGGGGCGTTATTTCTCGTTTTCACTCTTCCGGCTTCGCAATTTTTAAGGCGAAAGCCTTATATGTCTCAGTCTTCAGTCCACCTCGAAAGTCCTTGAGCGAAAACACTCTGCGACACGAAACCCTCTGCGACACGCCAACGTCTGCGACACGAAAGGCACCAAAACATTTAGGTGATCATTCAGGCGAATTAAAGGCAATGAAATTAAGAAGGATTACAATGCGAATTAACAGGAATCAAAATAAATTGAGAGGAGCTAGTGTGAATTAAGAAAAAGTATAGAGAAGTAAAAGTAATCAATGGGAATTAACGATTATAAAGTGAATAATGTCAAGAAAGGAAGGTGGAAAAACAGAAAGTGAAACAAAGGAAATCATGTCTCCGTCTTTAATGCATCGACGCTTGGGCTTTCGCCTTCAGGTTGTCTTATGGATAGCGTAAAATACCCTGCGTTTTGTTTGGCGTTGTATTCGGATAATGCAGATGTTTAATAAGGAAGATTTCGGAGACCGCGTTTTCCTCTCAGCTAAGCCCTCCGCAACGAAGAAGCCGTCACTGCGCGCGCGCGCTGATGGCCGTGACTGCAGAGTCCCGGCTATCGTAGCGGGTTGCGGCAGAGCGTTGCGTGACGGCGAAAATTCCCCATTGGGTGTGGAGAGATAAGAGCATGATGAGGCCTGGCATCGCCTTGCCTTTAGTTTGTGAGTGAATGTAAAGCAAATAATATTTATTGTTAGGTATTTCTGGGTCGTGCGAACTTGTCAGGACAAGGCTTCTGCGTCCTGCACTGTTAGCAAGTCCCGTGTATTTGGCGAATATTTGGGGTGAAAAACACGCTATTTACACAAATTACCATATATTTACACGATGAGTAACGGATAATTCGTTCAGGAATCATGCGAGGTTGTAAAAAACGTGTTTTGGTTCGGTCATACACGCATAACCGTGTAGCCGACCTCGATAACGCGCATCGCCCCCGGCGACGACCGCGGCATTGCCGGCTATCGAAGCACCGGAATGCTTGGGGACACACTTAGAAAGGACCGTCGAGACAAATGCCGCGGAAAGAAACATGTCTCGGAGACAGATATGCACCAGAAGCAATTGCGCCATGTCGCAGGACGTTGGCGAAACCCGCACTTACCGTGCTCGCCGCCATCTTCTGGTCGATAGCAATGCGGCTTCCCTCATGTCGCCCATGTTTGTATTTAGTTTAGGGGTCCTGATAACAGTTTCTTCGACACCACAAATAAAGTCATGGGTCTCATTATTCGTTCCAAACAGTTAAAATGGATATAAAAAGCGTGTCCTCGATGTGAACATGTGACATTGCAGTTGGTTTCGTTTTTGCTTCAACCTTGAACTGCAAGCGATCTGGCCATGGCGCAAGCGCAACGCCGATGTACGCTGGAAGCAAGCGCCGGTTGGCTTTCGTTGTTTTTGTTTGACCGGAGAAAATCTGGCAAGTACGCATGGCGCCGCTGCTGTTTTGGTTTGACCAGAGCTCTGGGTTTGACGGGACGCTAGAAGCTTCGCAGAGAGCTTCGGAGTTTGCGAGCACATAGTGAAGACGTGACCGGAGAAGTGCCCCTGTGATGTTCCTGGAAGACGGAAAGTAGCATTCGTAATCGTCGTGTGTGCTTTGAAAGCGAAGGGAGTCACAGGGTCCACGAGTTCTCAACCACAAGCCAAGGTTCACGACAGCGCGGCGTTGACTTCGGCGATCTCGTTCTATTTGGTGCAACCCGGCAATTCGAAAAAGAGATGAAGCATTCGTCGTGTGTGGTGCGGTGCTTTGCATTCCGGGTCTGTTTGAACCACGCTTTTAACACGGAGCGCAAATTGCTTGTTGCGTGGTGGAGGTTCAACGGGTACAGTCCTGTCGTCGTCAGCTGATCCGGTCCAGCTGGTCGGGAGGACGCAGCGAGCGTTTTTAAAAGTAAATCTTCCTTCGTTCCGTTTATAACTGTGGAAGTATCCCGACACATACCGTCAGTAAGAAGCAGCGGGCGTTTTCAACAAAATTACGTTGTTTTAATCGAATAATGGACTCCGGATTGTTGTCTTAAATCTGCCGTTTTTTATGCTTCGTGTTGGACTACGTTTGCATAGCGACGCACACCGCTCGAGTAGATGATTCGGTCCTGCAACGAGTTTGTTGCGCCAATCATGCGGCGTGAATAAATTAGGGCAAGGTTTCCTACCTGCCCACAGATGCATGTACTGAGACCATTTTTTATGTTGTGAACGTAGCGCTCTTTCTTTATTTTGGAAGACGCGTTGGTGCATTTACTATGGTACAATCGCTTGAGAGGAGAACTTGGAGAGCGAGCAAGCTTTCCCAACTTTGTCTCTTTCTCTCTGGCACTGCCCTGTTTCAGTTTCAGTAGGCATATCTACTAGCACGTACAAACTGCTCTAAAGCAGGTAAAAAACGGGAAGCTTAGGACGGTGCGGCCTCCGTGTTTCGCGCTTTTCGCAAGGTGACAGGGTAAATGCTTTTGTGAGATATGCGGAATATGCAAGCGATTTTGTTATGTCCGTCGTTTGCGTCTCCAGCAAAACGAATAAGATGATCTACTACAAAGGCGCAATCACAAGCCAAGATTTAAGATAGCAGTCGTTTGCTTCGGTGATCCGTGTAGCTGTATTTTACCCTGCTCTCTGCAACACCGTGTCATGACGAAGAGCTGGAACGGTCGCGGTTAGTGCTGGCCTCCCGGTTGACAGAAACCCGCGTCGCCCGCATCGGCACCGAGTGCGCTTGGGCTGTTGATGCTCAAGCCTTTCATCCGCGGCTTGTCGCCAGCTCATCCTGCTGCTCAACGGTGAGGAAGCGGCAAGAGTAACCTTGGAAGTGAATGTAAATCCTCGTTCATTCAGTTATCCGGTGTCAAAGTGTGGGAGATGTCCAACGTGTACTGAGGGCGGGAACTACGAGCGTTTTGCCTTGCTTTTATAACCGAAACCAGACCAACGAGATAACTGCCTTGCGTGCTCTAAAATGACGGAAGCAATAATTTTCAACAGGTCGAGTACGTCACCGGGGATGTAGGCGAGACGGTGCACACTGTTTAAACGCTTGCAGTATCCACGAGTGGTACCAGGAAAGCGACGTCAACAGAGAAGGAGCTCGCGATTCAGCATAATGCACTGCTACGGGCCCGTGTATCTTCAAAGTTCGGGGTGGCGGCAGTATAAGAAAAAAGACGCATCAGCGCCCCACACCAGTGTTCACGAATAACACCGGTCACAAACTCCTATGCCCCACCGCTCTTCACGACACCGACACGACATAAGACAACAAACTGCATCAAAACGCCCCAAAAGTGAAGGCGTCCGCTCCCGTACTGCAACTGCTGCAACTAGCGGAAGTGAAGTGTTGGGCGGATGTCCGGATGTCCTTCACAAAAATATATAAGAAATGTTTTGCGCAAGGATCATTTTCATTTATTATTGTATACGTAATTACAAAATCCCAATAATTTGTTTTCCTATCTGATTCAAGCTAGTCGGACTGCTCATAACACTGGTCAAGCAAGAAAATAACAAAAATTTGAACTTTTTCATGACCGGTTTAAGATTTATGGTTAACATATCGTTATTTATTGCAACGGATTAACATTACCCTACTGAAAAAAACCATTTGGCGCCCATATGAAAATAAACGGGTCCATACCGGTGACAGTTTAACCATACTGGTCACCAGTTTGTCAAAGGGGTCGCCCGTATGAGCCATAACGGTCACCTATTTGGACAAACAGGTCACTCCTTTGGCAAACGGGTCGGATCATCTGGGCAAATGGGCGACTCGTTTGGGCAAAGTTGTCGCACGTTTGCTCAAACCGGTGACCATGTTGCAAACTGTACCGGCCCAGGTAGCACACCATGTCGGCCGATACTGAGATTACGTCGGCCAGTACCGGGAGCTGTACGGCGGATCCCGGCCAGGGACGCCGGTGAGAAACCGACGCCAGCCGATATCGGGGACTCGTTGTCTAAACTGGCCAGCACCAGCCGGAAAGTTCCCGATACCGGCCGAAATCGTTTTTTTGCTGTAGTCACCGGCCAGTCTAGCCATGGAGTTTCCGGTGACTGGCCGACATCGTTTTCTTGCTGTACTCACCGGCCAGTCTAGCCATGGAGTTTCCGGTGACTGGCCGATATCGTTTTCTTGCTGTAGTCACTGGCCAGTCTAGCCATGGAGTTTCCGGTGACTGGCCGACATCGTTTTCTTGCTGTAGTCAGCGGCCAGTCCAGCCGTGGAGTCTCCGCTGACTGGCCGACATCGTTTTCTTTCTGTTATCACCGGCCAGTTCAGCCACTGAGTTTTCGGTGACTGGCCGACATCGTTTTTTCGCTGCTTTCACAGGCCATTCGAGCCATGCAAGTTTTGATATGTAACCGACATGGCTTTTTCGCTGATATGGAAACTATATGATGGTTACAAATGGCCGTTAGGTTGGGTATGTCTTCAATATGCTGAAAGGTGACACCTAATATTATCCTTGGCCTAGTATTAACGCCGCGTGATCCTTAAACTACTTAACAAAGGCTTATTTCAGTTTTGTTAAAAAAGACGGGATCAAACATGGCTGTGGAATGAAAATTTAATTTGGTTTACATCTATTAATTTTTTAGAGAGCAGCTCTTAGGCGCCCGTTTCCGGCTTGAGCGGCATCGCCGTCGCAGTCGCCGTCGGCGTAACCGCGCGTTGCATTATGGGAAACGTCCCATAATGACGGCGTGTGTGACGTCACGAGGGTCCCGCGCGTTGCATTATGGGAAGCGTCCCATGATGCAACGCGCGGTCGGCGACGGCGACGCCAACATCGCCGTTGGTGTAACCGCGCGTTGGGTTATGGGAAACGTCCCATAATGCACCGCGCCGTCTCATTTGTGACCCGCGCATTGCATTATGGGAAGCGTCTCATGATGCAACGCGCGGGCCGGCGACGGCAACGTCGCCGTCGGCGTAACTACGCGTTGAGTCATGGGAAACGTCCTATGATGCAATGTGCAGTCGCATTCGTGACCCGCGCATTGCATTATGGGTCGTTTCCTATAATGACGTCACAATTGACGTCACGTGTGACGTCACAAGGGTCCCGCACGCTGCATTATAAAAAAAGTCCAATGATGCAACGCGCGGGTCACTCGTGACCTGCGCGTTGCGTCGTGGCGGCGAAACTTGCTTTCGATGAGTTGGGCATTTTTACTGCGGCACTGCGCTTCCACATGTTCTCAACGACAAGTTTCAGGGCTTACACCGGGTTTTAAAGAGCTTCTTCAACGAATGACTACGAACGAGTAGAAAACGTGTCTTCAGCATGTTGCCGCCAGCCTCCGTAACGCTCCAAAAACGCGATTTTTCAACATGCAAAATCGCCGATCGGTGGCTTCACTCTCGCGCTGCAGCTGCAGCGACCAACCGGGGATGCGCGATCCAGCCCTTCGCCAGGCAGATGCCGAGCGCTCCGCGCAAGCGGTCGTTGAGCGGTCGGCCTCAGTAAGCGATCCACCCAGTTGCACGCGCTGCCACCGCTTTCATAGCTTCTGCCCTCGCTTTTTAACAGTTTCGGTTCCCATTGCTATCTTGCTGAAAGCATGAAGTTCTGATCGGAACTTCATGCTTTGACAAAAACGTTGATTGTTACTACTTTATTAACGGTGACCCCGACGTTGAGGCAGTATTTATTTTTCCTTACAGTTATATAAACCCGATGAAGACAACTACAAGTGCTTTTGGACGAGCCGCAGGATGCAATAGGCCCTTTGCAAAAATCCCAAAAGCCCGCGCGCGCCGCGCTTCAAATAATGGGAGTCCTCGGTACGCCCCTCCTCCGGCTTCCACGTGGCATACGCGAGCAGGCACAGGTTACCACGGCAACAGAGCAGCCGAGTTAGGCCGCTGGTTGGGCGAGCGACGATCCGACGGCTGCCCCTTTCGTATCCCTCTCCTTTGTACCGGTTCTGTCGTCTGCTGCACCAACGCTTTGTCGAACCTGGTCGAAACCTGCCATGGTTGCGGTGCAAACTAGATGGATTTGGTGACATTTCAATACGTGAAGGTAAGTTCCGACGAATAACGTATTGGAATGAGTTCACCTGTCGCGATGCCTTTACGCTGCCACAGATACGGTACGCCGGCAACGACGTACGACTAGACGGGATGGCTGCAACGGCTGCTGGCGGTAGCTGCCGGGACGCGCGCGCAGTCGCGGAGGCGCAACGAGAAAGCGCGTGCGCGTGATCTGTACCGAGGGTTCCCAAAATTTCCTGCCGTCGTGGCGCTGTACGTTTTGCAAAGGGTCTATTAAGCAATACCAAACACGTATGCCGTAAAGCGACCGTCATCTCCGAAGGCGAGTTCCATCTGAGGGGAATTTGTCGTATTGTCTTCTAGCAAACGACATACATAGCTCTTCATCCGAATAGGTGCGCACAACGTCTTCGACGTAACGCCATATCTTGGGCCTCTTCGCTGGCAAGGCGAATTAGTCGGCAAAGACCTCGCCGAGAACGGCTCCCTCGTCGTCACTCGAGCTGGAGCTAAGCTTGTATCTCCGTCGCTGTCGCTGATTTCGCTGCTACTGCGTTTTATTAGACCTCCTGAAATTAACTGCAGCGATGTCAGCGCCGCAGTATGCTAGAGCCAGTCGGTCATGACAAGAGGAACGAAAGCAAGCACAGCAAGGGAGCCCACCCAGCAATCGAAACAAAAAAACAGCGAAACTCCTTCATTCCCCCGCGGCAACGTTGATAACGAAACTGAAATGTTGCGAGTGGCTACAGATCGTACTCCCCCGAAAAAGGCTGCGCGGAGAACTATTCCGGGTCCGAGCGGTCTGTCCGAGGAAGACACAGTTCAGGCGGCACATTCGTTTCTTACATCTTTCTGCATGATCACAATCAAAACATCACGTGCACCCTATAATATTCAACCAGAAAGGGTCACTACATTTAACTCTTACGCGCTTATTAAAACCAGATCTGCTTCTCGCTACCACTGCTAGGGGATTATATGGACTACTTCCATAAACCCCTGCGTCCAACACGGCGCACGTTGCTCTTTGGAAACTAGTTGGCCAGGGAGGAGAGTGGCATGGTTTCGGTTTCGATCGGCAGCGTGGACTATTAACGGCCGTGATCTCACGTTTTTTGGTCACGAGAGCATCATTTTTGGTCTCTAAACTAACCTAAATGGCCAGACCTCGAATCTATAGCACAAGCCCGAGACGTATAGCTTGTCTTCACACATGCTTGTTGCATTTTTGTACACTATCGAGCCTTTCTGTTTGCGTTTCGAGATATATGTGAACGAGCCAGTGCTGGAAATCTCGACGCTGCGTAGCTAGGGCATCTTGCTTGTCTACGAGTCAACAAGCTGTAACGACCAATAACTTTGCATACATCAAACTCGACCCTTTACAGCTGGTCAGGAAGTTTGTTTTGTGCGTCCATAGACGAAATATTATTTTTTGCGACTACTCTTTTTCTTAATACGCCTAAGTACGTGAGGTAAAACTTGGAGGCGCCATTGAAAAGCTCAATTTGAACACACATCTTATCTCTTATCTGTACTGACCCGCAGCAGTGCACGAAGCTAAGTCCCCACCCGCTTGCATTCCACTAATATTCAACATCGCGTACGCGCATAAAATTTTTCTGCAGTCATATAGGCACATTCCCACACACAAACCGTTTTAAGAAAGCAAAAGTCGAGCAATTGTGTGAAGAATGTCGCACTGTTCGCCGGAAGTGCGTCGGACGGGCGTGAACCTCTATGCGGTGTGCCAAAGGAACGAAATTATTCAAAGCGCATTTGACGGTTGCTAATGGCCGTAATATTTATATGTTTGCTTTCTTCCTGGCTGAGTGTGCCGAGATATTTTCAAACACACCGTTCAGACACAGATCTTGGGCGTCAGTAAAAGCTCGTCCAAAAGGCTTAGCGAAGAGTAGGAGACGCTTGTTAGAGCCTCTGTCGTGGCTAGCCGACCTCAGCGTTTGCGAAAACCTAATTTCCTATCAGCGTAAAATTTGAGTGGGCGATATATGATGAGACGAGGAAGACATCATAGTAATTTGTGTGCAGTAATTTGTGTGCAAGGAAATTGCCCCAGTTTTCGTTTTGTTTTGTTCGAGAATGAATGTATTGTACATTCGTGAAAAGTCAGATAATCGAAAACTCAAGCGGCGCATTCGGTCACGGCGTGATAGCATGAAAGGAAGCTGCTCAATGGAAACCGAAACTGAGTGGCCAACTAGTTCCCAGAGGGCACTTCGTCGAAGCGTCGTGTATTTCTTTGTGCCCCCGTTTCTTTTTTCTTTTTTTTTATAGAGTAGCACAGTAGCACAACTATATATTTGCGACTTCGTGTTTAGACTAGAACAGACCTCATCCAGCATCGAGCCAGCTGTTGATGGACTTTGCTAGAAAGCCGATCCAGCATCCAATCCAAAGCCCGACAAGGTGAGCGAAAACAAATGGCGAGCGGGACGTTGGCGTGGTTCGCGGCATGGTTCAGGTACGGTGGCTCCAGGGTTGAAAAATTGTATCTGACCGTGGTGGCGAGTGAAAGCGCTGCATGTAAATCTATGCGAGGCAGAAGTCGCTTGAAGTTACCGCCTGTGCTTTGATTTTGATGTTCGTGTTCTGTCGGTTTCGTCGTATGTAGGCCTAGTAAACCAACTTCCGCTCAACAACGCTTTCTGGTGGTTGACTCGACGGTGTTGACGGCCCTTCGCCGTATCCCGACGATCGTTTCGTCGGCATGTCCCGCAAGACAGAGTAGTCGTCAAGTAAGAGAAAGTACGAGCAGCAGGAAAGGGATGCGGCCGCGTATTATTTCGTAGTGGCGAGCGGCGGCACTTTTCTGTTTACGTTCGCGCACGTTTTTGCATCGGCTTCTGCCCGTTCGTAGTGTAGATGCCCTTTGCCTTTCGTCGCATCGCGCTGTTTCCACGCTACGAGTCGCACCTTCGGGGCTCCCGGCCGAGTATGGACGAGTGTCGCGCCGCTAGCCCGGCGAGACGGCGATCGGTCGGCGTTGCCTCCGTGTGTTGTTGTAAGCGTTGAAGTAAAATAAAGGGGGGGGGGGGGGGTGATAGAGTCAATCGTGTACGCGCGCTAGGCGCATTTGTCACTGACTTGGGGTAGGGTGAGGGGAGAAAAGTGGGGGAGAAGATAGAAGTAGGAGTCGGGCGTCAGGAGCGTCGTCTCACCGTCCCGCTAGCTCGTCATCCCATCGTCGCGCTTAATCCGTGAGTGAGTGAGTGAGTGAGTGAGTGAGTGAGTGAGTGTGTGTGTGTGTGTGTGTGTGTGTGTGTGTGTGTGTGTGTGTGTGTGTGTGTGTGTGTGTGTGTGCGCGCGCGCGTGCGTGCGTGCGTGCGTGCGTGTGTGTGTGTGTGTGGGGGGGGGTTAGCACTGGTGGCTGGCACCGCGCGGTGTCCGGTGATCAAGGCGGTCTCCGGGGGCGACCGCGCCGTGTTGGTGGAGGCATGCTAGCTCGCCGAGACGCTGCTGGCGGGGCATCGGTTTGTGCCGTCCGCGAGACGGTTGTCCGTTATTTTATTTATCCTTGCATCAGGTTTTAGATTATGACGGTAACCTTGCATTGTTTGCCATACTTCGCAAAGTCGTAACAAATTTTTCTGCAGGCGACTCCTAGAGCCGCTCGTCAAATTTTGCGGCACGCAATACAACTTCTTTTTTTTTTTTTTCGACACAACACTTTTTTTTGCATTATAACTTAGCGGTATATCGAAACTTTCTGCTCGTAGCGCAATCACACCAATGCTGAAAAATTCCGCACGTACTGGCTAACCGTCATCATCGTAAGCTCGGCTCGTTTTTCCGAGTTCACATCTAACAAAACAAGGTTCCTTCTATGAAAATATGGTGTACCGTTAAATACCGGGCAAGCGCGCACTCAAACTTTGGAAATAATCGCAAAAAAATGGGGGATGGGTGCTTGTCCGGTCGTCAATTTTATATATAAATGTTCTGTGCGTATTTCCTCAGATCTCAAAAATTTGGTAATGGGCGCTTAATGTGGAATGGGCGGATGCACGGTATTCTACGGTATGTCCAGGCAGTTAGCGGCATCCTACGCCTTGGTAAGCACAACCGCGTGTTGTGCAGTCCACCACCGGCATGGCACAGGGCCCCGTCCTTACCTAGCGTGTCGTCTTATGCAAGGAATGTATACTTCGTTCGCCCCTAAGCTGAGACTAGAATCTCCACCTTCAGTGCGAGCTCGCTGGCTTCTGCAGTGCTTTGGTTTTGCGTGCCTGCATGATCGCACTTGTGTTAGCAAGGGCAGAAAGCTTGCGTTGAAGGCGGAGCTTCTAGTCTCAGCTTAAAAATGAACGGAGTATAGTCGAAACGCCATTGCCATTGCTTGAAAAACTGGCTGTAAATAAGCTATTTGCACGAAACCTCGGTATCACGAAACCGTTGCAAGTAAAAAGCTACAAAGCATGGTGTAAACAGACCTTTACGCGAAATGAGCACCGTTTTTCTCTTTTACTGCTACTTTTATTATTTGGCGTTACCGGAATGCGACGCCGTCGTGTTTCATTGTGGCCGTGCATGGGGATATAGCCATGGAGTTATTATAATATATGCTAAAGGTTGCGAAGACCTGACAGTGTGAAGTAACTTGAATGAACATCATGTCTGACCACGCCTTTTATTCTAGTGAGGAGGAGGACTGTTCATCGAAGAGAATGACGAAATAACGGTGGCGCCCGTCCCTCTGTTGTGGTTTGACGTGAGTATGAAACAACGGCGTGAGGCCAAGCAAAATTTTGGGGCGGACATCTTGTTTCGTGTGCGAGCGGGCCGAGCACCAGACCCTGACTGGCCTTCGTTCAGAGCATCAAGTTTGCAGAAATGCAGTAAGTATTATTTTGTACTGTTCCTTTTCACATAAAGTCCTGATAATGTGCTAGCACACGTTTTTGATCTGCCCTCTGTTAGCGTGCTTGACCAGATTAGCTTGCGTGCAGTTGCTCAATTTAGTTAGCTCCAAAATCTTCGTAGTGACACATGCACAATTACAGTGGTGACCGAGTCCTTCAATACGCTACTGGGCACAAAACTTTCTCGTAATGCTGTGGGAAAGCATTGCATGCTGCCAAGAACGGCCGTGGTGCTGTCCTACTCTGGAGAGGTTCGACGGACAGCGTAGAGGCTTGTTTTTAGGTGCAGCAAGTTCGCTTCGACGCCGTGCTGTGCAGCTTCTGTTTGTACCTTGAAATGTACTAATTGGCCCGATTTTGGTGTTTTGTGAAATTGAGATCTCGGCAGGCTTGTACTGAGGGAGCTGACCTTTCTTTAACAGACACGTCGCCTGCTAACGTGAGTAAAGAGGGAGGGTTTGTCTGCCCTAGAGTGTCATTTGCTGCAGGAAACAAGACGCCGTTGCGTCGTCTGCTACCAGAACCGAAGAAAGGTGGATCATCTGTTACACGCTGTATGCTGCAAGTGAAACGATAGAAAAAAAGTTGCATTGGGAACTTCTGCTATTTAACAAGGGGCGCAGTTGATGACCTGTGCTTTACTTGGAAGTGCCAATTCATTCTAAAGCGTCATATGCCTAGGTGCGAGGTATCATGTGACCACAGAGCAGCCGCTTGCAGCCAATTTCGTTTTCTATACCAGGGCAAGTGTTCTTAACGGGATTCTCTCCCATTCTTAAATGGTTGACAGTTAAAAAAAAAAACGTCCTGAAAGCCCAGAAAATGGCAGTTCCAACAAGGGTACAGGCACCAAGCTAGGCCTAATAGGCACGGACCTATATATAAGATTTTTAAACTGGTGCTTATCGCAGCCAAGCGCAGCACGTCTTGCGTGCGTCGCCGACGAATCAGTATTGTTATTTCCTTTGATTGTCAAAAAACATCATAAAACTTTGTGGAAGCATTCATTTTGACCGTACAAGCCAAAACTGTGAAGTTCTGAAAATTGGGGCTGTGTCTCCTTTTCAGAAAGTTTATTTGATTAACACATTTTTTTATATTAAATTTATAAATATTGCATACAAAAAATAATTTCTCTTAAATTTTTACAAAAATTTGAAACACTCACTGTGTCTGGCAACTGTTCCAAAGCTACCCAAACCATCCGAAACACTTGAAGGTTCAAGCGTTCTTCTGAAACTTCCCGAAACCCAAGTTTCTGAAAAAGTTTCTTCGCATCATCAGTGCATAATGTTGATCAGCAAAATGGATAATGCTTTCTTATGCTTTGGTTATCTTGCAGCCTTCGACGCTCAGCTGCTTAGGCCGTGATAGACCTGCACATCCAGAATGGGCACCTACAGCAGCAGAACAGGGAACTGCAAGTCTGTTGGGCAGGTGCTCGGGCACGTGGTGTCTTTCAAGCACCAGGGAGAGCAGGCGAGGCCCGGGGAACAGGCGACGCCCCAGAAACTGGCCAGGCCTGAACCACCCGAGCTGTTCCTGATGCCTCTCCGCAACATGGAACAGCTTATGCTGCAGAAGCGCAGCTGAAGAACTTCACCAACAGGACACTGCCGGTATTTATGTGTCCTCTTTTTCACAATATTGACGGGCATAAGGCTACGATTCTTACTTTGTGGTTTAACTTGGGTTATCTGAAGATTTATGCAAATGGGGTTGGAATGTGGACTGAAGCCTTTTACCGTAATATTTCAAATGTATGCCCACCCAAACTATGTTTGAAGCACGGTCGGTGGCAAATTAAAAATGAGTAAGTTGCCCTACCTTCATTACGGGCCTTCTGTTATTTATAACAGCAGAGTGCATGCACAGCCAATGCACAATGGAAGGCTATTTATTGTAAGGGGTACCCTTAAACTGAACCGTGCGATAGAATTGTGTCAAGGTGACGCAACGCCAGTTGCACGTTTTGTAAGTCAGCTTTAGTAGCCTGCGTAAACTTTTTGCAATTGTTAAACTGCGTTTCATAGAGGCTACTGAAGGGAGAAATGATGGACGGTGGCCACCAAAAATTAAATATTTGCATCATTACATTTTTGAACAGTTCTTTCCACCCGGAGGTCGTGTAGACAAGAGGCCTTCATGTGCAACCTCATTGAACGGCATTTTATGTCTTTTTCAACTGCCGCTTCTTGAAATATTTTTAAGTAAAGCATTTCACAACGGGGGAAGTAAAATCGCCCAACATATATGCCTTTGGGTGCTTACAATATGTCGGCCTGCAAATAATCATAAATCATGCTGATTTGCTACGACACTTCTGCCCGTTTTATCCTTAGAAGTTAAATTCCTCACCTGCAACAACTCTCGCCGTGAGTATGTGTGCGGAGCACACACAAACCTGCCTGCGTGCTTTTTGTGTTTAATGCTTGCTTGACAGAAGGATCAAGATGCTGTAGTATATATTGGGCTTCTTTTGGTTTTGTTCCTGTTTTCACTTGAGGCTATAATCAAGAGATCTAAATATTTAGGGCAATAAATTCATTTGTGCTTTCGGCATCTGCTACAGAAGTAAAGGTACATGCTTGAAAATAACTTTTAGCCTGGTCTAAAATCGCTTTTGAGCGTGCCCACCATATCCGTATGCCCAAACAAATTTGTAAGGGGTTGCCAGATAAATCTTAATTAATTCCATCTTTACATTAGTAGTGCATTTCCAAAATGAGATGTTAACCAGTCCTAACCGAAGGTCACCCTATGAGAGGAAATCAAATTTTCCAAGGTGAAAGAGTAACTGTCATTGCATCCGCCACTTTATTCAGGGGGTGTGAGTGCATGCGTAGCTGTGTCTCCAGGCATAGCATACGGTAGTCGCACAAGCGATTATTACACGAGGCGAGCTTGAGCTGATTAAGTTAGTTCATTGGCCTACAGGGCCACAACTGAGTCAGCACTAAACAAAATATGGAAAGGTAACTACTCATACTGTGCTGCTGTTGCCATTTTTTGCAACTATGATGACGGTTTTGGTCAATTCCTGCCTTTTAAGCCTTTTTCAATTCCAGTCTTCGTAAAGTCGTAAAATAGGTGATAAATTTGTAGGGTGACTAGCCGGCAGCTAGACTAAGCTTTAACAAAGTCAAGATGCGCAGGGTCTTAAATGCACTGTTTTGAGAACCACATACATTATTAAAATTACTGAGTGGATGCTGATGGGCGAAGAGGATCCATCAAAATGTTTCCACAATTTGAACGTTGCAACGAATTTGACTGACTAATGAGATTTAGCGGAGTATGGAGGGGAATATTTTAATCTTTCTGGTTTCGTCTAAGACAGGTAGAGATGCCATATATTCTAATATTTTTTATTCTCTCTCTAGTAAATATTGTAACATTTTAATGAATGTATAGTGTGGCTTGCTGCATTTACCTGGGCATTCACATTCTCTTACTTGAGACATGTTCATACCATTGTATCTGCATATAAATAACTTTATTGACATATTGAGAACACATTTTGTCTTTCTAGGAGGAGCAGCTCGTGTCTCTAGGAGACAGCAAGAACCTGCAGAAGGTGGTACGAGAGATGGTAAGACGCCTGTTCTCAAAGCAAGTCCAGGAGCAGTTCTCCGGCCCTTCTGGGCTACCAAGGAAAGTCAAGGTTCAAGGACGCCATGATGTGTAAAGTGGTCATCGGTAATGCATATTCTTTACTAGCTATTAAATTGATGGTATCTCTATTGGAGCTCAATAGACAAGCACAATCTTTGAAATATGTTGACAATTAAAGGGAAACTGAAACACTTTTTGACAAAAAAAAACGAGTTATAGGTGACTTTTGGCGTATTTTTGTCCTGTGAATCTGAATATCGCTTTCGTTTTCCCCGAAGGTGTAACTAGACGCGAGAAAACACGAAAAGCCTCAGAGCAGTCGTGTCGTCGTACTAGGATCTTTGGGGCGCCAAGCACTTGTCGCTCGTGTGGGCGGCGCGTGCAATTGCAAGCTTGCCAGTTGTATTTTTCCACACTGATGCCAGTTGTGGCGTCTATTTCTGACCTTTTTACAAATACAAGAGTTCACGTGCATAGGTTTGACAGGAGCTGAAGATGAGCGAGAGCAGAAATTCCGAAAACTCCCAGCATGACGTCACGCCCCGGGAAGGAGGGGCTTCAGCTGTACTTTAGAAATTAATTTCTGCAGCCTCCATGCACCAGATTGAAAAAATGAACTCGATATTCGTGATCCTGGATGCCATATCAAGACGATTTTGGTGTTCTTCCTCAAATACAGAACAGCTTCAGTTTCTTGTTAAGTCTTGCAATATGCAAAATTTAAGTCGTCAATTCCTGTCTTTTTTTTTTTTAAATTTGATTTGCATTTTCTATTATGAATATCTCCTGTGTTACCATTCTCGGAACCTTCATACTGAAAAGCAGCGTCTTGAAGGAACTGTGAAAAAAGGTTTTTGTTGCTCTTGTCTTGTTATCCTGTTAGTTTCCAGGTTGAAAATCTAATGACGACCATTTAGAGGCCTTGGTCTGTAGAGTGTCAGTTGGGGAAGTTTTGCTCTTTTTTTAACCACTCATCTCTGCACCCGACCCCTTCTCGCCCCCCGCCCCGTCTCGCCCCCCATTTCAGATTAATAGGATGTTGCGTGAAATAGCCATATGCCTCCATAGAATCTGCACCTTAGCGTGGTAGCCAAACCCACAATCTCCACCTCTGTGGTGCTCTCTTTCTGTCACCTTTGAATTGCAGGCTAAGTGAGGGACCTATATTTACACAAAGTAAACGCTCACAAACTGCAGTGTGTGAACAGCACCTTGTGTGTAGCTAATATGCAAGATATTGGCTTCCCCTATCCCTCAACTAATCTGTGTGATCTGACAATTCTCTTTACAGGTGCCATACAAAGTTGCACTCGTGCAGCGTGGACGCTGTGCAGAAGTGGCTGACGGGCAGGGAGGCGGGCAAGGGCAATAGAGTTAAAAAGACGGACACTCCACTGGTGGTTCCAACCGCCCTTGACGATGAGGGACACTCTGGCTGAGGAGCTAGCTGCTATGGATGCACGAGTCACAATAAAGAATGTCACGGTAAAAAAAAATTTGTATGTTCCCTTCTTGTACTACCCACAATATGCATCTGGGCGACAGATGAATGGGACATGTCGTCTCAATGAGTATACAATAATTGCCATGAGTATACTGTATACATGGAGAAAGTCAATTGTTCACACAGAATTGTTTCTTAAAATTGCACAAATACTAAACCGGCTTTTTTCAGTTCAAGTCCGAAAAACATGTTAAAAATGGTCAGCACCTATAAAAGATATGAAAACCAATAAAATAGTTTGGACTGAGAAATTTAGCATTTCCACATTTAAGTCAATTTGATCTACTGAGAAGTTAGCTGTTTAAAAATGCAGTAAAATGTCATTCCTGGGCTTTAAAGCCTGACACAGCTAGATTCTGCTGGTTCTATGGTGGGTACACTGAATGAAGCATACGCTGGTGCTGATCCGCAATTTCGCAGACAATGACCTGCAATTACGCTGGCACTGATCTGTTTTTACGCTGGGACTAATCCGCAATTGGACTGGCTCTGACCCGGAAACACGCTGGCACACTGATGGTTTCCTACCGTACCACCGGTTCCATGCCGGGGATCTGTGTCGGGAGCTCGCTGGGAACATCCCGTATTCCCGGCATCCCGGTTTCCCAATAAGTTCCTGGTACCGGCCGGATTCCGGCATTGGGCCCGGCCAATGTCGCCCCTTGGGGCGTTTCCGGTACTGGCCGGTATCGGTATCCCGGCAGGCCAATACCGCCCCATCCCCAACCCGGCGTGTTGTGCTACTTGGGGGTTTAGTCAAACGGCTCTCCGGAGCCCGTTTGATATTGAACGTACAGATCGGCGGCGTGGGCACGCCTAGCGTTTCAGCCGTGGCAGCCAATGTTTCCGGAAGGCTGGGAGCGCCGGTTAATCGATTTCAGATCGTCCGCGTAATGCAAGTAATTATATTTATATTTAAATTGCGCTGATTTTCCATTATACTGCAACTAAAACTAACACCTTTTTTTTTGTTTTACGTAAACGGACGACGTTGGTGAGCCGATATTTTTGACAGACCTTTAAAACTTTGTCAATCTTTGTTGCCTCAATTTACTTATTCAGCTCGAATCTCTCTCGCAGAAGACGCGACCGCGTGAAAGAATGTCCGTCTAGACTCCGTTTCACTTTAATTCAAGACGCAGCGAATTTAGCACGCGTACACGCGGCTGCAAGAACATCGAGCATTGCGAGAGCACGCCCGCCGTTGCAGCACTCAAACTACGAGCTTGCGCTGAGTGCTTTCTCCGCTCGGGCGCAAGCCGAACTTCTGGCCGCCCCGCCGCCATTTCCAAAGTTCGAGTGCGCGCGTTTGTTTTTCGAGACTCGAGACTACAAAAACGCATCTCCCTGGAATGCCTGGGGAGAGGGAGAGGGGCTGTCCCGGTGGTCCCAGCGCCTTGACCTCGCCCCCTCCCTCCTCTCTTGTCACCCCTGTCACGTGACCCACAGCAGCGCGCGAGCTACACACTGATAAGCATCGAGATCCGGAAGGGCGCGCCTTGCAGCCGCTTTTTTCTTTGTCTGCTTGTTTTCAGTTGCTGCTCGAAGTTCGCTCGTCCTACCTGCTTCAATCTGTCGCCTAACCCTGCGGTCTTATTGGGATGTCTCTTGACAACGTATCGGATGTCCACCAAAGCCAGTGTTGCCAGATTGGGCTATATATAGCCAAATTGGGCTACAATTTTTTCTAGTTGGCGTCAAAATTTCGCCTTTGGCTATGTGGCTATTTTTGGGCTATTTCTAAGGGTGCGGCGAACTCTTGTCGAACCTCGGGTTCGACGTCGAACTTTGAGGTTCGACTAGTTAATTTTCGAACTTCTAGTCAGTTTCGTAAAAAAAATTGTTTCTTCTTTGGCTAGTTGAGAAGAGAGAGAGGAAGGAGAATGGCTTCAAACTTCTACAAACTGCGGGGTTTTCACAATGCGCAGAGAAGCAGTGCTAGCAGAGTTCAAGCGGTCTCCCCACAGCGCAGTGAAGCAAATCAAACAAACAAATTGCACTGTTTTTACAGGTCCGGTAGCGCGTCTTCTACCCGGACGTAGACTGGACTCTCCAAACGCAGCTTTGGTACCCATTGTGAAAATTCTTAGGCATCGCCAACTTTAAGAAAAGAAACACAATAAAAAATAGCTTGAACCGGAACGGGGGACGCTCATATTCTATTCAAAGAAAAATAGAGGGGTGGTTTATTGGTAAGAACCTTAGATATAGGGGGTGCTAGTTTAAAACTCCCAGTTCTGACTGTTCTGCTTCCACATTCTGTTCTTTTACTGTATGATTATATCTCCCGGGCTTCACAATACAGCTGTCCATGTATGTTTTCTATTTCTGAAAACCTACGAAGGATGGGTAATTGTTTCACAAATTTTCATCCTTCTGAAGCTTTTTTTATGTATATATATCAGGGGACCTAATGTACACAAAAAGTGGCGCATCTGAAGGTTGAAAAAGAGAATTTAACGTGTTGTTTTTTGCGCGTATGAAAAATTGTCAATAAAAGGCTTAAAAATTGTCGTTTTTAGTCTTGGCTGTTTTGGGCTATATTTATTTTGTGGCTTTGGCTATATTTGGGCTATACCTCCCAGCCGTTTGGCGGTTTTTTGTTGGGACCATCTGGCAACACTGACCAAAGCTATCAGTGTTCAAAAAGACCCACGTGTATATCGGCAACGAGCGATTCTTCAAAGAAGTCGCAAATTCTCGCGGTTTGGTTGGATTCGGCAAATGACAGCTTGTGCGCCGCATCGTGTTGAAACTTCCAAGGAGCCGTTTTCCCTCTCGTTTGTGTTTGTGTGGTTGTCCTGCTTTGACCGTGTCGACAAATATCACGGATTACATCTTTCAAGTCTGCTATTTTTATGGTAAGTGCACTGCAACCTACGTGTTGGTAACGATTGACCGGTCTTCTACGCGTACTCTTCTAGATTATCTATAGAATTAAGCAGCGCCTATTCGCGCGGCAGCCGGCAGAATAATTTCCCCGAAAGTCTACTTGTATAGTCTTCACAGATCGCTTGCACGTTTGTACTTGTCTACAGAAGAGGTAATAAACTTCGAGGAGAATTGAAAACAATCTTTTGTGTCGGTTTTCCTGTCCACTTACAAGCACCTACGCCAGCGCATTTGTTCTACGTGTTTTTTCCATGTTATAAATACGTTTATGAGTTTCGGGACGTCTTAAATATGTTTAAGATAACCAACCTCCCAGACGACACCCATTTAGGGTTAGCGCATAATTTGCCAATTCGAATGGCACGTTCAAACGTGTGGTCATGTGCCATGTCGAACGGGTACTCGTACCATACGGGCACCCGTATCAAACGGGCACCTGTATCAAACGGGTACCGTTTCGAACGGGTACCGTTTCCAAACGGGTACCCGTATCCCATAATCACGTTTGATCCAAACGGATCGACAAGTTTGATTCAAACGGGCGACCAGTTTGCCACCCGTTTGAGTTTCAAATGGTTTTTTTCAGTAGGGTATAGATTTTGCCTCCATACTTTTTAAATGCAAACAGTTCTAACACACGGCTGTCCATCGCGCCGTGTTTTGTGTATTCTTCTATAAATCTGTAATGGTCAGCGACCAAAGAGCTCACCCGCACATGTCAAGCTTATATGCGCCGCGGGGCGAAATGGATTTCGAGTAGGAAGTGTCGGGCGCAGTGTCGGTTGTTGTGTTTGTGTACATGTCGGTGCTGTGTAGCTGTGTGCTATGTTGCTTGCGTTGTATGTAGGGTTGCTGTGTAGTCGTGGTCGTTCACAGTGTTAACACACTCGTCTTTTTTTTTAAAACAAACAGCTAGAAACCTCGATAGGTGGCGCAAGTTACCGCCCGATTCTAAATAGTTTGCTCAAGTTATTTATCCATGTAAGATCGGCATTCTTTTTTTTTTTTTTTTTTTTGTCTAGCGGCTCGTTCAAGCTACCGACGCCGCCGACCGCCGACAACGCACGTACGTACCTTTGCAAGTAGCTACGTCCGCCGCTTGGAGACTTTACTGTGTATAAAAGAAACGAGAACTAACGCGCCCTGTGTGCTTTCAATTCGGCTGAAAGGCGCGCGGCTCGCTGGGCTCGTCTCTCGCCTGTTCTCGGCCGCTGGCCGCCATGTTTCATAAGGAACACGCTCGAAACGGTTTTGCGGAAGGCAGACACGGTGTACCGTGTTAAGTTTACACATCACCTCATGTGTAGACGAAAAACACAGATGGCCTCGTGTAAAACGAACACGTTTCGACGTGTCCGCTATGGGACAACGGTTTACACGTCTGGGCGTGTTATTTTTGCTAACAGTGTGGGGTCTTGACGAGGCCAGGCTTTCCTTTCGCGGTGTCTTGTGACTGATTATATTTCGTCCGGCATTTTTATTTTATGATTTTTGTGAAAAGCCGCTCAATGAATTCTAATGCAGTAAAGCAGCTTCGCGAGTCTGTTTTGGTGAAAGCCTGGCGTGGTAACATCCTAATCAATTTGCTAGATTTGTCTAAAAAATCATGACTTCTTATGGCAAAACTAAATGCCGCAAGTAATCTGTACGAATAAATCAGCATACCCATGGAGGGCATTTCGGACTCACCCCCTGAAAATAATTGAAAATATATCTGTAAAACTACACATTTCGTGCGATAGAAGTCCTCAAAACACCTGACATCCCCCACGTTGAGCACGAGGAATAACATGCCATATAATACTTGGTACTCGCTTGAACCATTCATGGCTTACCACGTGGTTTGTTCGTCCGCTATTCGTCCAGTCTGTTTCACATATGCAAGAGTATACTCTAAAGCGTGTTTCACATGCAGCGGTTTGGGCCCTAGAGCGGCGCCATTTCTGCCGTCGCGGCACTCTGGCCAGCACCAGGGGTTTATTTATTTATTTATTTATTTATTTTACCCTCAGGGCACATGGCATTACAGAGGGGAGTGGGAACAATAGTAAACATAATAAACAATTGGAACAAAATATACAATACTTAAGGAACAGGGAACATGAAATTGGCAATAGATGTACAAAAAAGTGCGTGATCATTAATTGATGTGAGCGATGCAGGTAAGCGATTCCAGTCTTTGGAAGTCCTGGGAATAAAAGAGTCATAATAAACGTTAGAGTGGCAAAATGGGACACCGACTTTGTGACGATGATCAAGGCGTGCTGAAACAAAGTAGGGGGGGATGATTAGTTGGGATTTAAGCTGAGGAATATGGTGATAGATTTTATGAAAAAGACAAATACGAAAGACTGTGCGACGATGTGCGAGGCTTGGGAGTAACAAATTATCTTTCATTGATGTAACGCTTGCGGTGCGGTTATAGTTAGCCATTATGAAACGTGCAGCTCTGTTCTGAATACCTTCAAGTGAATCAACGAGGTAAAGAGTAGAGGGATCCCAGATGGAAGCTGCATACTCTAGCTTGGACCTAACTAGTGTTTTATAAAGAAATAGTTTTAATGATGACGGGGCGAGATAAAAGTTACGTTTGAGGAAACCAAGCATTCGATTGGCGTTGTTAGTCACATAGTTAATATGAAGTTTCCAGGAAAGGTCAGCACTTAAAATCACACCCAGATACTTGTATGAGTTTACAAGTTCTAGGGGTGTGTTATTAATACTATAAGCAAAATTGAAGTTGGCTTTACGTGTTATGTGCATTATTTTACATTTATTAATATTGAGCTCCATTGACCAGAGTTCACACCAGTGTAGTATGGAATCTAGGTCATGTTGCAGTTTTTGTGAGTCAGAGTCATTAGATATTACTTGATAAATAGCACAATCGTCAGCAAAAAGTTTAATTGAAGAAGAGACCACCGCATGCAAGTCATTAATATATATTAAAAAGAGTAGAGGTCCCAGAACGGACCCCTGAGGTACTCCGGAAGAAACTGGTGCAGAAGAGGAGTTAGTACCATTACACGTTACAAATTGTGACCGATTCGTTAGAAACGAAACTAGCCAGTTAAACACGTTAGGGTCGATTATAAGTTTACTTAACTTGAGCAGTAAAAGTCGGTGCGATACCTTGTCAAATGCTTTGGCAAAGTCTAGAAATATGCAGTCCACCTGAGATCCCTGATCAAGTGCCGAATGAAAGTCGCTGGTGATAGACAAAAGTTGCGTTTCACAAGATAAATATTTTCTAAAGCCATGTTGAGCTGTTGAAAAAAATGAATTAGATTCTAGAAAGTTAACGAGCTGCGTATAGATTATATGTTCAAAAATTTTACAGGGAACGCTGGTTAGTGAGATGGGTCTATAATTGATAGGAACGTGCTTATTACCAGATTTGTGCAAGGGAATAACTTTACCAATTTTCCAGTCGGCTGGTACCAATGAAGTCTCAAGTGATTGCTGAAAAATATGTGCAAGGATTACGGAAGAGTATTGATTTGTAGCTTTAAGAAATTTTGAGTTAATCTCATCTATTCCAGTCGCTGAGGATAGCTTAAGACAATTGATGATCTTTAGTACACCATCTGGAGAAATGATGATAGGATCCATTAATGGGAAGGAATCAACATGATAGCTTGGGTTAGCACAGATGGGGGTGCTAGAAAAAGACCTAATGAACACTTCTTGGAACATTGTAGCGCATAAAGATTCCTCAATCAGAGTTTCGTCTAGTGTTTTAAGTGAAATACATGAGGGTCTATCACGGTGGGACAATACATTCCAGAATTGACGCGGATTATTTTTTAACATAGATGGTAGCAAATTCTGGAGGAAATTGACCTTAGCACTCTGAACTGCACTTTTATAACACTGAGCAGCACTGAAGTAATTCTGCCAACGAACTGGGCAGGACGTGAGCCTGGCAGCTCTAAATAAACGTTTCTTTTTGTTCGATAACCTCAGAAGCGCCCTGTTGAACCATGGTGAAGTAGAATTTACAATTATGGTTTTCAAAGGTATATACTTTTTAGTGAGCGAAATCACCGCTTCCTTGAAAAGCGTCCAGTTAGTTTCAACAGAGCGCTCCGAGACGTTCTCAAAGAAAGCATCTAAAAAGCTAGAAAATTCAACATTAATGGCATCAAAATTGGCTTTGCTATAGTCTCTGATAATTTTCTTTCGATTTCTGACACAAGTTGAAGGAATGCACAAGGTAAAATGTAATAACAGGTGGTCACTGAGGCCAAGAAGGTAAGTAATTGGACCAATTAGGTTGGGCGTAGTAGTAAAAATCAGATCTAAAATGCTTGACTTTGTAGCCGTTACTCTCGTTGGGCTGTGAACTAGTTGAATGAAATGGAAATCAGAGAGTACACTTAAGAACTTTGCACAGTCTGTTGAAAATGGGTCACAGCAGGGGTCACTCGGTCCCCAAACAATGTTAGGATAATTAAAATCACCCATTAAAAGCAGGGGCGTATTTGGAAAACGCGTTGAAATTACATTCAACGCATCATGTAGCTTATCTGTAAAATCAGTAACATAAGAAGGTGGGCGATAACAGCATCCTAATACAAACTTTTGATGTTGAATGATCATACACACCCAAATTATCTCTAGAGAACTGTTAATATTTACAACAAAGGACGGAATACTTTTAATAACTCCAATTAGAACACCTCCACCCGTTCGCAACTCCCTGTCCTGCCGATAAGTAGTGAACTGTTTCAGTCCGAGAAACAACTCTGCGTCTCTAACTTTGGCCGAGAGCCATGTTTCGGTTAATACAATAATGCTAGCATCGCAAGTGTCTATGACAGAGCTTATATCCTCGCGTTTATTCATTAAGCTTCGTATATTCGTAAAAAGGATAGACAAGTTCGACGAAGAATCAAGACGGCCACCACCCCTCTGCAACCGCTAAACAGGAACAAGTGCACCCTCTGGGGCCGAATCGGCTGCATCACGGCGTCTAACACTGCTTGAGCTATGCGGTCGAAGTAATTCGGTGACGTGCCCTGCGTCATGGTCATATACATAGCATTTTTCATTTAGAAATAATTTATTATAATTAAGTTTAAAAGTAGTACCGCTTGATTTTCCAAACTCAATAAGCTTCCTTCGCGCCAAACGAGTTGCAAAAGAAAAATCCTCGCTAACACTGACGTCCATTGACTTCAGTTTCGCCTTTAAAACCATGACTTGCTCTTTTGCCTTGAAAGAAGAAAATTTAACGATGACTGGCCTACATTTACTGATAGTGTACTGTCCAAGCCTATGAGCCCTCTCAATGTCGAAAGACAGGTCAGTTTCGCCATCGAAACAGTCAAACAAAGCCCTTTTTATTTTTTGTTCAACTTGAGCCCACGTTTCCGCAGCACTATCAGCGATACCATAAAAAAGGGCGTTGTTTCGCCTAGACCTATCTTCAAGTTCATCCAACCGATGACGTAAAGCAGTATTCGTTTTCCTCTGCTCTCCCATTTCCTTTCGTAGGCCTTGTATCTCTTGTTCAAAAGCAGTTGTCTTTTTTTCAACGGATACAAGCCTTGTACTGATTTTTGTAACCTTTTCTTCAATAGATTTTTGACTTTGCTTTATTTCGTCCACGGAACTGATTAGCGCTGTTTGGCCAGCCTCAAACCCCTGTGACCGGGAATTTAGCTCATTTAATAACTGTAACATTTGTGAAAATTGCTGAGCTTGCTCCGCATTCATGGGACCCGGATTTGTTTCAATATCTCCACAACAGAGCAGTGATCTAAACAAGCCAACACACGCTTGACTATAACGCAGCAAACAAAACAGACAGTGTGGGCAGGGCAGCAGCAGCAAAAAACGGTCGTCGGATCGGTAACAATGACTGTCGTCAAGTACGGGACGTACCTGCACAAAGATGAAAGACAGCCTGTTACGCATGCTGCTTGTCGCGCTGCTGCCGGCCTGCCCACTGAACAGGTCGCACAGGTTCTCCGCCTTTGTAGCTCCAGGAGGTGACGTTGACGTCCCACGTGTTCTTCCGTTTAGCCATGACACCTGGTGCTTCTTTGGCGAACTGTCGATCGTGATGTTGCAGGAAGGTGCCGGGATCAGCTGGGTCATCGCAGCACCGCTGTTTTCGTCGTTTACCTCGAGTGCGTGTCGAAATCCGTTCCCAGAAATGATGATGTCAGTGGTTCCATGTGGCAGCAGCAGAAACTGCACAAAGATGAAAGACAGCCTGTTACGCATGCTGCTTGTCGCGCTGCTGCCGGCCTGCCCACTGAACAGGTCGCACAGGTTCTCCGCCTTTGTAGCTCCAGGAGGTGACGTTGACGTCCCACGTGTTCTTCCGTTTAGCCATGACACCTGGTGCTTCTTTGGCGAACTGTCGATCGTGATGTTGCAGGAAGGTGCCGGGATCAGCTGGGTCATCGCAGCACCGCTGTTTTCGTCGTTTACCTCGAGTGCGTGTCGAAATCCGTTCCCAGAAATGATGATGTCAGTGGTTCCATGTGGCAGCAGCAGAAACTGCACAAAGATGAAAGACAGCCTGTTACGCATGCTGCTTGTCGCGCTGCTGCCGGCCTGCCCACTGAACAGGTCGCACAGGTTCTCCGCCTTTGTAGCTCCAGGAGGTGACGTTGACGTCCCACGTGTTCTTCCGTTTAGCCATGACACCTGGTGCTTCTTTGGCGAACTGTCGATCGTGATGTTGCAGGAAGGTGCCGGGATCAGCTGGGTCATCGCAGCACCGCTGTTTTCGTCGTTTACCTCGAGTGCGTGTCGAAATCCGTTCCCAGAAATGATGATGTCAGTGGTTCCATGTGGCAGCAGCAGAAACTGCACAAAGATGAAAGACAGCCTGTTACGCATGCTGCTTGTCGCGCTGCTGCCGGCCTGCCCACTGAACAGGTCGCACAGGTTCTCCGCCTTTGTAGCTCCAGGAGGTGACGTTGACGTCCCACGTGTTCTTCCGTTTAGCCATGACACCTGGTGCTTCTTTGGCGAACTGTCGATCGTGATGTTGCAGGAAGGTGCCGGGATCAGCTGGGTCATCGCAGCACCGCTGTTTTCGTCGTTTACCTCGAGTGCGTGTCGAAATCCGTTCCCAGAAATGATGATGTCAGTGGTTCCATGTGGCAGCAGCAGAAACTGCACAAAGATGAAAGACAGCCTGTTACGCATGCTGCTTGTCGCGCTGCTGCCGGCCTGCCCACTGAACAGGTCGCGCAGGTTCTCCGCCTTTGTAGCTCCAGGAGGTGACGTTGACGTCCCACGTGTTCTTCCGTTTAGCCATGACACCTGGTGCTTCTTTGGCGAACTGTCGATCGTGATGTTGCAGGAAGGTGCCGGGATCAGCTGGGTCATCGCAGCACCGCTGTTTTCGTCGTTTACCTCGAGTGCGTGTCGAAATCCGTTCCCAGAAATGATGATGTCAGTGGTTCCATGTGGCAGCAGCAGAAACTGCACAAAGATGAAAGACAGCCTGTTACGCATGCTGCTTGTCGCGCTGCTGCCGGCCTGCCCACTGAACAGGTCGCACAGGTTCTCCGCCTTTGTAGCTCCAGGAGGTGACGTTGACGTCCCACGTGTTCTTCCGTTTAGCCATGACACCTGGTGCTTCTTTGGCGAACTGTCGATCGTGATGTTGCAGGAAGGTGCCGGGATCAGCTGGGTCATCGCAGCACCGCTGTTTTCGTCGTTTACCTCGAGTGCGTGTCGAAATCCGTTCCCAGAAATGATGATGTCAGTGGTTCCATGTGGCAGCAGCAGAAACTGCACAAAGATGAAAGACAGCCTGTTACGCATGCTGCTTGTCGCGCTGCTGCCGGCCTGCCCACAAGCGGCACAAGCGCCGCGACGGCAGAAATCGTGCCGCTCTAGGGCCAAAATCGCTGCATGTGAAACACACTTAAGTATGTTACAAACGACACATATTTATTATTAGGATCCAGCTCCAATCATAATTGTATACTTAATTAGACTGAAGATTGTCTAGTCTAAAACAGTTCTGCAAATGGGCAGGATTACAGCATAGAGACATTTAGCAGCAGAAACTTGGGCAAATTGATACTTGAGCCTCATTTTCTATAAAAAATATTTCGCTGGATGTTGAAAACAAAACAAAACATATACTTTTGGTGGAAGGCTTGTCAAGACATTAGTCGCTGAATAAAACCAACCATATTCTTGAATAAGCTTAAAACTTAATCCCTAGGTGGCGACACTGATCCGCGTGGCCTAAACCCCCTTTACCGCGCCATAGATTGCTGTGCAGGTGGGCTCGAGACATGTGCCGCGCGCTACTTCTGGGAAGTGGCGCGCGGCACGTTCCGATAAGTAGCGCGCGGTACGATCTCAGAAGTGGCGCGTGGCTTGATCTCAGAAGTGGCGCGCAACTTTTGAAATCTAGCTCAGTGCTGCGCTGTGCCACCATGATCTTCCCAAGGACTGCACGTTGTACGTGCCTCGTGCATCGACGCATTTCGTGCTACTTTTACGAAAAAAAATTAGTTGTGTGTGTGTTTATACAGTCTAGAACCTGGTCTGCCTTAACGGGCGACGAGTCTGCCAGCTGTAGATGAGCAATCCAGCCAGTGCAGTACAACCGCTAGCCTGGGGTCTTTAACGTGCACAACGTAGCAGTGATACAAGACCGCACGCCGGTACGATGCTCATCAAGATTGGGGGGGGGGGGGGGGGGGGATTGAACCGAGGAGCCTGGATTCTGCAGCGCGAGCCTACCTTTAAGACATGAAGAGGCCTTAGTGTGGCCGAAAACTGTTGTATGGCTCGTGGTACTGATATTCCGGTTAGCTCCAGGTGCATGTTGCGCGTTCACCGCGTACTTTCACTCACGTCACGCACTGCCCAGTTGGCTCCGCTAGCCCAGCCATCTCATCTATCGGAGGATGCCAAGCTGGGTAGTCTCTGAAATAAGCTTTTGATCCGCGGTGCAGTAATTGCAGCATGCTTTAGCGTAAGACATCACGAAGTGAAAAAAACCTTGTAGCTTAACTTGTTACTTTTTTGTGTATAAAACAAATAGAAGATTGCTCGGCATAAACGTTTAGAGAGCCATCTCTTCCAAGATGCAACTTGACAAGGACGTCTGCTGGAAAGATAGAGGCGCTGGGCGATTGACTTAACTCGCGAATGAAATACCAATTGAAAAATTAGTGCACATCGCTAAATAGCATGTCAGTGAACAAAAATTAAAGACGTTTACAAGAAACTGTAACGCCGAATTAGAGCGCAGTTTTTCAGGAAAATGAGGGAAGGGTACTGAGGGGAGGGTATAACCTCCTCCCTCCTCCTCAGCTCCTCATGCACCCTGCTACTCATCCCTCTTCTTTTTCAACTCGTCCTCCTCCTCCTCCCCTAATCCTTCAAACTCCTCCCCTCCCCCTCTCTCCTCCCCTTCCTTCTCTCCTGCTCATCTCTCTTCCTCCCCTTGTCCCACCTCCTCTGCTCCCGACTCCTCCCTCCTCCTACTCCTCCTCCCCCTCCCCTCTCCTCCTTTACATATCCCCCTCATATTCCTCCCCTCTTCCTCCTCCTCTCCCTCCCCTCTTCCTCCTCCTACTCCCATACGTCTTCCCCTCTCCCTCCTCCTTCCCCCGCGCGGTGTATTATGGGACATTTTCCATAATGCACCACACGGTTACGCCGACGCCGACGGCGACGGTGACGCCACTCAAGTCCGAAACGGGAGCGTAGGAGCTGCGCTCTAAAAGACAGGGATCAAACTAACTGGTGATGGTTTAACATATTTTAAAACAAAACCCAGAGACTGGTGGAAAAACAGATGATTTCGTTGTGTCGTCCTTAGTTCTTTTTTTTTTTTTTATCAGTTACAGGGGTTTGTTTTAAAATACTGATACGGAGGAAGGCGCTGCATTTTTGTCAGATTAAATGGCACAGATAAAGGCTGTGCGGCCCTTGCCTAGAGAGATGGGTACTTCTTGAGGTGCCGTCTAAAGTAAGTTGAGTGGATCGTTCCGTGAACTATACTGGATACTTCGCCGTGAATTTACGCATGCCTAATATATGCCTATTAAAGTGTAAAAAGTACCCTGGTGTTTTCATTCCCACTCAGGCACGGTTTTGGTATCGATATTTTAAATCTCACAAAAATGTGTAGTTTCTGGATCCATTCATGAAATGAAAGAAAACGCAAACGGCAAGCTTGGCGGATTTATTGTTTGTTTTCAAGTGTTTTACGATTGAAGCGGCCGAGTTCAGAACGGGATTTTTTCCCACCAGGCGGTCTTCACAAGTTAGACCGTTCGCGGTTTTGTCACTTCTCAAGCAATTGTTCTAAGACACCTCTCCGAAACTTTCGAAATCAATCTTACTAAAATAATTGAGAAAAAAATTAGTTTAATATAATACAACTAAATGTCTGACAATCTCCCGTTGATGATTTCCACTAAGGCTTTGCAAGTTCTTTCGTCAGGTCTATTTAATATATTGTAATGACCTTGGTTTAACCAGAAAGCTCTAAAATGGCTATTTTTTATAATTTCGCAATATATGCAAAAATTAAAACATTTTATATACATTTTCTTCATTTTCTAGGAATACAAAGATATGATTGTCATCTATAATGAAATATGAATAGCATTATTTTATTTGGTGTATATAACCAGGTAAAATCTTAAATCTTGTTAAATACACGTTGCAAGGCCTCAAGCTTTGTGGAGCAGTAACTTAATATTTACTTCGCGTTGCGCACACTTTCAGGTACTCTTAAGCTTGCTTGTTAAGTATTAATCTGAGTTTTTTTTTTATATTAATACCACTAAATTGTCCTAAAATGACATATGCAAGGACTCCGTCAAAACGAACTAATAAGTTTGATTTGACTGTCGTCATATAAATAAAATGCTATAATTTGTTTTTATATTTTCTTATAAACACAATCATACTTTGTCACTAGGAAAACGCGAAATAAATAAAGAAATCGTATTACAAAATGGGTTTTACATTTGAATGACTGTTAAGAGTTGCGCTTGGTGGTACATAAATGTAAATATATCAGCTACAACTTTAGAATTAACTTGAACCCGAAGAATGAAACGACAGGAGAGGGCAAACAGGTGTCCATTCTTTCTTCGTGTTCAAGTTAATTCTCAAGTTCAAGCTGTTTCTTCTCACCTGTCCTTACTTTCTGCGATAGGTTCCCATTCAAAATTTCCAATCACCCTGTTTAACTCTTAAATTAAATAACGGTTAGTGCTGAAACATTGACATCCGCTTCTAGCTGCCAGTGGTACATTTAGGCGGAAAATCGGCGCTCGGATAACTGTAGCCTATTTTTAGTGTGAAAGGTACCCTATACATTTTTGGTGGGACAACCTTGTATAGAACGAATTCTGTTTGGTTCGTATGTAATTGAATCTATATGCACTCAAAGAGTAAGGTTCGAGCTTTTCTTGCGATATCAAAGTTCTTAAAATACCTTACGTATTTCCCATGTAAGAACTTACAAAAGTTTGCCAAAAATGATTGAAAAGAAAGTTCGAGTTGATTTTAGCTAATCCAAAATACGTTTTATTTGCTTATTATGCTCCGTAAAATCTGTTTTTAAAGTAACCGAAAAAGTTCTAGCGCAGTTCTGTGATATGTGAAATAATAGCGACCAATCAAACATGCGGTCTCCGACGTGTGGAAGAAACATCAGTTTCGGCTTGGCCGCTTCAGGAATTAATATCTTCAATACAAAAAAAGAAAATAGCCAAGTTTACTGTTTGCACGGTCGTTAGTTCCCGAACTTTTCCCAGAACATTTGGTTTTACAGCGAGGGTGTTTATGGCTAAGGTTCCCTATATTTTATGTGCGTGAACAAAAACTACGCTCGCACCGCCAGACGCGCCGCTCGCGTACGCCTTCCCCATATAAAATAGTCGAAGTAAATAACAAAAAAAAAATGATTGAAGAACGCTCGTGCGAGTCGCCATTTGTTTTAGACTTTTGATTTAGATCAGGTACTGGTGCAGACGCCTGCACCTGCGGAGCGTGGAACTTTATTGCGTGCATTCTCCTTGATTTTTGGGTAATTTAGCAATAAGTCTATTCACTAGGTTGTTGTCAATAGGTACAATTTTCAAGATCAGTAGTCTCAGGCATTAATGTACAAATAACTCGAAAAGAGGTAGTTAAGTTACTGAGTATCGGCGCCAAAAGTGATTGGAGTAGAGTAAAAATTACTCATTTGTTATAGTAACTCAGTAAACTACTTACTACTGCAAAAACGTAGCGGGTTACTTTTGAAGTTACTTTCGAAATTACTTTTCATGTTGTTGCGGTAGAAAAATAAACATTAGTTTTTGTCCGCGAAAAGCCCTGCGATCCTAAAATAAATGCAGCCATCTTATGGCTTGCGTTTTCACAAAAATACCTCGGAGAAGCAATTGACTTTGAAAGTTCTTATCGGAGAGTTTCCACCTTTTCCTCCTAAAGACCTCCTCAGACAAGCTAAAAAGACCTCGCACCGTAGCGCTGGATGAAAAGGCAGCGTTGAATTTCAGAAACACGCTGTGCAGGGTCGGGTAAGCGAGTATCGGCATCTTTCGCGGCCATGAGGAAGCATGTAAGGTTTGCATCGGCCTAGGATATCTTTTTTTAACAAACTCTCCTTGTTTGGTTTGTTTTTCTTCGGCAAGAGGAGTTAGTTATGACTGGCCCCCCTTTATTCCCTCGACGTTCGAAAAGTACGCTGAGCGATTGCACCTGACTGTCAAGGGACCAAGACTCGCTCCACGACGATGAGATCATCCGGACGACTGCGCGTCTCGGTGCAATGCTAGTGCTACGCTACTGATAAAAAAATGAAAGCCGTTTACAATTCCCTGTAACGCCGGTTAGAGCAGAAGTGTAGTAAGTTGGGCGAGTTGGTATGATGACATGATGAACAGAACAGCGCACACAAAGACAAGGACAGAGAAAAGGAACATGCAGGACACACAAGCGCTGACTCGCAACTGAATTTATACACAAAAGAAAGAAGAAGAAAACGTTTTGAAAGACACGCAGGGCACGCAGTGCTTATGACACGCGACACAACACCATCTAACTGCAATGTCATTGCCCCATAGTCCTTTCCAAAAACAAGGCTTCAGTGTTTAGTAGTGTCACTGATGGGTGGCTGACGCAGCAGTCCCCCAGGCTGTTGATGCAATGTGCTTCTAAGATTTCGCGAGTTGTCTTGTCTCGATCGTGTCCAATTATTGTTGTGCCTTTTAGAATCGGAGCACACGAGCAGGAATTGCAGTGAACGGGAAGGTGACCACCCACCGTAAATTTTAGTGAACGATCATGCTCGAGAAGGCGATCGTTTAGGCACCGTCCGGTTTGGCCCACATAGCTTCTACCACACGTTAATGGGATTTTGTACACCACGCCAATTGAACACGGCACATAAGGGTGGCTGTGGCGTTTCTGGCACTTGCCTTTGTTGAGGTTATTCGCTATCGAACGAACCTTTGAACAGATTTGCGCCATTCTTTTAGGAGCGGAAAACACCACAGGCACGTCGTACCTTTGGGCTGCTCTTTCAGTTGCGATTTCATTCATTTGCATTCAGTTGAATTCAGTTGCGAGTCAGCGCTTGTGTGTCCTGCATGTTCCTTTTCTCTGTCCTTGTCTTTGTGTGCGCTGTTCTGTTCATCATGTCATCATACCAAATCGCCCAACTTACTACACTTCTGCAATTTATTTCTTGTGCATCGGGCTCTTCTTCTGTCATCTCCAACCTTCCGTTCATCAATCCCTTTCTTCTGGTCAACCTGGCAGCACAGTGTGTGTGCAGTGCAAGGGTTGCTTCATGGCATATTCGACAAGGTACGTGTCCGATTGAACTTCAAGGCTTATGTGGCTTCCTCACTCCCTCTGCTTGACATTCTCGAAGAATGTGCAAAATATTGCGCTCCGAATACTGGAGGCAAGCGCGTTTTTTCAAGGACTGTCTGTGGACAGTATGCTCCACCCAAGGGGGCTCTCAAGAGCGGTGTCGCAGGTCCTTTTATGAAATGAACAAGTCAGTTGGAGATGTTGCTGAATTTTTATGGCGCCGAGTCCAACTACGGTTACCAAAAAAGAACAAGCCTCCGCCCACCGGTGGTCACTTTACATCTTTGGGGGACATTCAAGTCCCGCCAGAGCTCAAAAAGGTCTTAGGCCTTGGGCCCAAGTTTTGCCTCGAACCAACTCTTCAACCTCCCGAGCTTCTGGCGCTAACTAGAAAAATTGCATACAAGGTCAATAAAGATGTCCAACCGCGTTGTATTCATGAATGTGTTGACGCTCTCGGTGGCAGCCATACTCGGCCTAGACATACCTATGATCCCCGTCCTCTGATTTCTTTTTTGACCGATAATCACCTTCGCGTTTTAGAGGCTGATAAGGAAGGATCCTTTGTATTGATGCCTGAAGAACACTTTAATGAAAAAGCCTGTACCACCATGAGCAAGAACTTCAAGCGGGTACAAGTGTCCCCCAAGCAGATTAAGGCGCAGGCATTAAAGCTCTGTGAACGCCATTCCTTGACAAGCTTGTCCAGAAACATCAAGAAAGCAACAGGGCTTAACCTTGAGGTGTTCTTTAGTGTGAAAACTCATAAGGAAGCCTGCCCATTCCGTGCCATCATCACTGAGAGAGGCACGTGGCAGCGCCAGATGGCGGGCTTTCTTCAAAAACACCTATCAGGTTTGCAAATCAAGGACCCCTTTTTAGTCAGCAATTCTGAAGCAGTAGTGGAAGCTTTCAAGAACAATAATTTCAACAACCACTCTTTGTTCAGTGTTGACGTGCAAGACCTTTTTTATTCTCTTCCACACCAAGCATTACTTGCCTCAGTCAAGTCCTGCATTGAAGAGCAAGGGGAGCTCTCCTTCAGAAACTCTAGTGGTGTTTCTATTGAAGGCTTTCTAGAACTTCTGCAATTCTATTTGAACTCTATGATCGTTGGCTGGAACAATGGTACCTTTACGCAGCGGTCAGGTGTGTGCATAGGATCATGCGTGGCCCCCGTTCTTAGTGATATTTTTCTAGCAAGTGTTGATAGAGCTATTGAAGGTGCCCTTAGCAGATCAGAAGTGTCAAAGGTGTTCCGATACGTTGATGATTTCTTGCTAGTGTATCCCAAGTCTGTTGAAGGTGATTACGTTGATAAGGTTATGAGCGTATTTTCCAGGTGCGGCTTTGGTCTTAAATTCACTGTTGAAAAACCTTCGGACGGAAAGTTACAGTTCCTGGACCTTTCGTTATCTCTTCATACAAACCATATCTGCTGGAGTTTCTCTCCTAGGTCAAAAAAGGGCATCCTTCACTACACATCCGCAAATTCGAAAGTTGTTAAAAGGGGGATTGCGGTTACCATACATGGGGCTGCACTTACGAAGTCCTGCTTTCACAGTGTTCGTGAAAGTTTTAATGCTCAAGTTGAGAGACTCCAAAAGTCGGGCTTTCCATCACAGGTCTTAAACGAGGTGGTGGCGGTCTTAGTACGCAAGACTAAAGGGATTCGGAGAAAGAAACCTCGAGATCCACAGAAACGAAAGGTTGTTGTACCATACATGCACAAAACCTCTCATAATTTAAAAAGAGCAGCCCAAAGGTACGACGTGCCTGTGGTGTTTTCCGCTCCTAAAAGAATGGCGCAAATCTGTTCAAAGGTTCGCTCGATAGCGGATAACCTCAACAAAGGCAAGTGCCAGAAACGCCACAGCCACCCTTATGTGCCGTGTTCAATTGGCGTGGTGTACAAAATCCCATTAACGTGTGGTAGAAGCTATGTGGGCCAAACCGGACGGTGCCTAAACGATCGCCTTCTCGAGCATGATCGTTCACTAAAATCTACGGTGGGTGGTCACCTTCCCGTTCACTGCAATTCCTGCTCGTGTGCTCCGATTCTAAAAGGCACAACAATAATTGGACAATATCGAGACAAGACAACTCGCGAAATCTTAGAAGCACATTGCATCAACAGCCTGGGGGACTGCTGCGTCAGCCACCCATCAGTGACACTACTAAACACTGAAACCTTGTTTTTGGAAAGGACTATGGGGCAAAGACATTGCAGTTAGATGGTGTTGTGTCGCGTGTCATAAGCACTGCGTGCCCTGCGTGTCTTTCAAAACGTTTTCTTCTTCTTTCTTTTGTGTATAAATTCAGTTGCGAGTCAGCGCTTGTGTGTCCTGCATGTTCCTTTTCTCTGTCCTTGTCTGTGTGCGCTGTTCTGTTCATCATGCCGGTTAGAGCGCAGCTTTTGAGGAGAAAGATGGAAGCATACTGAGGGATAGGTGACTCCTTGAGGTCTCGTGACCTCAAGGGGGTCACGTGACTTCAGGGGGGTCACGTGACCTCATGGGGTCACGTGACCTCATGGGGTCACGTGACCTCAGGGGGTCACATGACCTTTGAGGGTCAAGTGACCTCGGGGGTCACGCGACCTGAAGGGGTCGCATGACCTTAGGGGGGTCAGATGACCTAGGGCGTCATGTGACCTCGGGGGTCACGTGACCTATGGGTGTCACGTGACCTGGGTGGGTCACGTGACCCCCGAGGTCACGTGACCCCCAGAAGTCACGTGACCAGTTGGTCACGTGACCTTATGGGGTCACGTGATTTCAGGGGGTCACGTGACCTCAGGGGGTCACGTGACTTCTGGGGGTCACGTGACCTCAGAGGGTCACGTGACTTCTGGGGGGTCACGTGACCTCAGGGGGTCACGTGACCTCAGGAGGTCACGTGACCTGCGGTCGTAACTACTGGGGGTCACGTGACTTCAGGGGGTCACGCGACCTAAGGGGGTCACGTGGCCTTGGGGGGTCAAGTGGCCTTGGGGGGTCAAGTGACCTGAGTGGGTCACACGGTCACGTGACCTCGCGGTTACGCCGACGCCGACGGCGACGCCGACGCCGCTCAAGCCGGAAACGGGCCCCTAAGACCTGCGCTCTAAAATAAAATGTTTCGGTTTAACGGAATATGAAAGAAAGTATACTTCGCCGCTGACGCCATGTTCAACAAAAGGATCTCCCAAGGGTGACTCGTAATAGTCGCCGGCGTCTACAGTATCCTGACGAGCTTGACACTCTTGACAAATCAAACGCTTTCAAAAAAAGATAACGTCTCCTTGGCGTGGAAGGTCGGAAGGACGCGAAGTATTACTTCAACAAGCATCGTTGCTCATGAGAACAGATTATCCGTGTCCGCGTTTGTGCGCAAGGGGAGTCCGGCGTTGCAAGGCAGTTTGCGCTGATGACGACGCGACGATGGGAACTGGCGCCCAGCTGCGAGCTTATTTCAGTGGCGCCTCCCGTAGAACCCACCGCTGCAGTCAGAACACACAAAAGGCAGACAACATGAAAACAATAACAAAGTTCGAAGTGTCCCCGTTTTTCACGGTTGCAGCTGGAGGCGCGGCGCCTGCGTGCATTACCGGATTAAGTCAATACCCGACCATGGACGTGTTCGTGCCTGTGTTCGTGCTCGCCGGTGTAATATGTTGGCTGCTCGTCGCCACTTTTTGCCCATGGACGCCTGTGATGCAGTTGCTACGGCTGCCGAGTATAAGTGCGGGGGAACGGAACACTCTCAAGAAAAAAGGGTGTCAAAAGGTGTATTCTTACACACTTTGTCCCATATAATATACCCCAAAACTTCAATTCGACGTAAAGCGCCCTACACTCAAACAAACGGCCCGAAATTTTACGAGGGGCTTGATAGCCGTGTGGTACAGCCTCTTAAAATAGCTTATGTACGCTTTACTGACAACAAGAAAAATAATCGGGGTTTTGTTGGCCCTACTGTAAAATCTCTGTGTTTTCTTTATGTGGTCTTTGGTACGTACTTTTGCTATTTAAAATGTACCACACGGCTAGCAAGCCCCTCGTAAAATATCGGGCCGTCTGTTTGACTGTAGGGCGCTGTACGTTGCATTGAAATTTTGGGGTGTATTATATGGGACAAAGGGTGTAAGAATACACCTTTTGACACCCTTTTTTCTTGAGAGTGAATGTGAGGGAGCCCCATGTTCGGGAATGCCACTTCCTCTGCCGGCGTCTCACTAATTTCTGCGCTCAAACTTTTATGGTGTGCAAACGTAGCATTAGATTTTGAAGGTAGCAATTTGAGTAGAAGTTATCTGAAAAACGTAGTTACTTTAAACTGAGAATATTTCAAATAACGTTGTAATTGAAAGCTACCAAGTTACTCGTAAAAGTAGCTAAACTACAGTAGTCTGAGTAGACTAGTCGAACTACGTCCAAGTCTGCTCTTAGGTAGATATTAAAGGTTTCTCAAAGATTAGCCGCGGCTCGACCTGCGTCGGCCATGTCTGCGGTCGTACCGCCGTTGCTTTGTCGCCGTTCCAAGCCGTTTGCGTGCCTAGTGTCTTTCCTTCCACTGTCCTGGACTGGCGGTCTCGTCGCGCGTGTCTATTTGGCGCCGGGTGGTGGTCCCGTCGAGCGTGTTTAGTTTCCTCCGGATCCTCCGGGCGCCGATAGTCGTCCACGCGAAATGATGAGACCGATCAAGACAACAATAAATGGGTGTGCGTACATTTTGTCACGATGACCAACAGTAAAGTCAATAAATATGTTTGTATCTTTGTTCAAAATTCTGTGTCACGTCCGTGTCGTGTGGTAAACAGCTTCGCTGGTCATTCACCTTCACAGAGTGGAGTGGCTCATGAATTAATTTTTTTTGTTAATGATTAAACATTTGACTTGAAACCACTGTCTGAGTTAAGATAAAAATTGAACCTACCAAGTTGCCTTGACAATTAAGTTAAAAATAAATATTACACTCCGAAAGCTTCAGACAAGATACCGTAGCACTAGGGGAAAACAAGTTATTATCGATGCGCAAAGAAGCTGAGCTCAGAGTTTTGGTTTCTTCCAATTGCTCCTTCTCCAGGCATGCGAAGACTAACAGCTCCGTTCATGACTCCTTATCTTTATTTCAATTTTTGTTGTGAATGAAAAATTGCATGTTCCCTGAGAAAGTACAATGTTCCATTAAATTCACCCCGTTACGCAATCCAACCCGTAGTGTCGAACTGCGTAGTGAAACCTTTACAAACTAACCGTTGCCGAGTCTTCCTGAAGTAAAGGATTCCCTTAATGTTCCCAAGTGAATGGCATCACGAGAGGAAGCCATAGGAGGGCGACATCAAAACATTTCACCGCTAATAGGCAACGTTACGTGGTCATATCAGTGGACAAGTGTCATAGAACGCCTTACGGAATCTCGTGACATTGCCGCTCGGTGACGGCCGCTACTCTATCAGCCCGCTCTACGGCCAGAAGAAACCAGTGGAACATATAGGGTAAGCTCATTGCCTGCGGTTCAAAGTGATCCTATTATCGTTGGTATGGTGACCATTTTTAACATCAATTTTACACAAAAGTTTCCGCAAATTAAGCGTCGCCCGAAAATGGTTCCTCTCCGTGCTCGTGGGGGTGGTGCCGATGGTGACACTACAGGTGTTTTTCCGTCTGTATCGGATCGCCTGCGCGCAAAAGAAAAGGACCGCTTGTGAACCATACTTAACGCGCAGCTTGTCAACTGAGAGGTCTAACGATGTAACCTATAGACGACTGAAAGCGGTTCGACTGGCTGCCGCCATGTCTCTGCTCGTGCGGGCAAGCATGTGAAATTGCAAGCTTGCCAGAGCTATGTTCACGCACAAGCTGGAAGTGCTTACGCGCATGGGGCACCTGTTGCGGCAATATGTTTTCAAAAGACAAAGCACAGTAAGCGTTGAGCGCATCCCTGGAGCTGCCATAACTTTAGTTAACAGAAGGCAGGCTGCAGCGCCTGACGGCTTACGCAGTTCTGGGCTTTGCACGCGCATGGCCTCAGCAATGTCGTCGCACGTGCAGAAAGACTAAAAGTTCCCTCGATTCATTGGGGCAGCGATGACTTAACCACCTTGTCTGGTGAGATCCGTATATTTTATATATATTTCAGGGGGAACTTTTTTTGGCTGTCTGATACTTAAGACCCATGTTACCGATAGAAAAACCGGACGCGGGATGGCCAAACAAACGCGTTTTTCGTGTAAGGCTCGATGAATTCTGAGGCGCTGTAGAAATGCAGCCTACTGCGTTAAAGGGGCTGTGCAACACCATTGGGTAGGAATATTTCTTACTTTACACCCGCTTCTTGGCACTTGTGGGACGGAAGAATACTCGAACGCAACACCACTGACAAAGAAGAGTCTTCGTCGCGGCGGAATTCGAAGGATGAAAGCGGAGCTTTTCATTCAGTCTCCCCTTCCAAAGCCGCCTTTTGCTCCTTCGCGAAGTTTGATGACGGAGCTGTGGGAACAGACAACGTTACAATCCCCGGGAATGCGTCATCGAGCTTTTTGGTGACGACGTTCAAATGCTGCTCACACATGGATGCAAAGACTGCGTACGCCTTGGATCTGGGCTCGTGACAATCGATGCCTAGACAGGCATTCGGGTAGTGGTCTGTGTCCAATCGTTGCAACGACGACAACAGCCGAGCCATAAAAATGTCTGGAAGTCAGCGCGTGTCCTGTGTTTCGCCAGCCCTAGCGCGTGGCTATGATCAACATTGGCGCCATATAATCGGCTCCAGATCACGTGGCCGCTTGCTCTGACTGCGAGTTCAGTGGGTGAACGGCGCTGATTTTAGGGGCGACGATTTTTAGGATTTAGCCTTTTCTATCAGTCCGGCGTCCGTGCTCACATCGATTGCACTGCCTCCGTTCGAACTCAGGACCGCTTGGTTACGAGGCAGACATCTTAACCACTACGCTACACTTCCACGTTACATGTAGCCGCTCAACGTCTATACAGGAGAGGGCGCTGCGGTCAAATGCGTATATAATCGCGTTAAAATTTGCCTGCATTGGCTCAACGTTCATAGACGAGTGTGCGGTGCGGTTAAATGCTCAACTGCGTATATAACCACGATCCATACCACACATTCTCTTTCTGACTTGGACCGTTGACTTAAGCGGTGGTGATGCGTTCCCACGGCTTCTAGTGGATCCAAGCTGATCCGCTAGAAGAACCACTGGCTCTGCATTTCACCGACCATAAAGCAGTAATAATGAAGTTGAAACGCAACCCGGAACTCAGCGCTACCTATGAGCAATAGAAAATATCAGCAGAATCGGCACTAACTATGAACAATAAAATCATTATCCTCAGCACCATCAGAGCTTTGCCCCAATCAACATCATTCACACGTGGAAATGCGGCCAGCAAGAGAAGCCTTATTTCACTGAGAAAAAAGGGCACATTGATAATATAAACAATAGTTGTTGTAAAATAAAAAAAATACTATCGCAAAACTCCGGTTTCAATACATGCTTTTCGTGCAAGGCTCGTCAAATTATGAGGCACTGGAAAAATGCAGTCTTCTTATTTCGAACTCTTTTTGTTCGCCTTCCGCCCATTGAAAAGCATGCTGGAAGGACCATACAACACACCTGGTATCCCTGGGCCGCAGCGTTCTTCCGCAACATAAGGTTTGTCTGCCTTCCTTGCCGTCGACATGGCAACGAACGAGGAATGAATGGAAGCAGGCACGAGGCCACCGCGCGAGGCCAGAAACAGCTGACGCCATATTGCGAACGCCGTCAGCTAGCCAAAGCCCAACGGGGTGTATAAGGTCAACCTTATCCGCCGGTGCGCCGCTGGCAAAGACGACGAAGCTGGGACACGCCGACGGCGAATAACGAAGCAACAGCACCGCGGGACGACTGACGGCGGCATTCATTGGGATCAAAGGCTCAAAATAAGCAAGAACACTTTTCATTTGAATCACAACACTCGGTATCCAAGTTGGGGACCACATAACTTTGCTCGGTCTTTCCTGTGAATTTGTTACAGAGACACGAGGTGCAGCATTCAGAAAATAGTTCCTTTGCAAAATATGGAGGCCCTGGATTGTTTAGACTGCTACCAGAACCTATAACTGACATAACGAGCACTTGACAAGCGGTTGGCACGTGAGTCGTCTTTATGAACGCAGGAGGGCGACGGGCTCAGCGCAGGGGATCACTCGAGTTCACCGGGGCCGTCAGAATCCTCGTCCTCTGCAGTATACGGAAGGTCCCTGTCTGCGTCGGGGCTGTAGATTTCGGCGGCCGCGGCGACGAACGACTGGCATCTATCTCCGCGCGCCTTCTCTTTCCTCCGAAACATGAACTTTGCAAGGTGACCCGTAAAATGGTGGGTCTCGCGCTGTCCAGCAGGAAGAGAGTTTTTGACGTGGGCCCAGGTGTCCTCCACCGTATTTCTGTGCGCACTAGGGTTCGGGTCGACAAAGTGCAGTTTGTTGTTGACGGGGAGGTGCTTGAAGCGTGCGTCATCTGCAAGCTTGCGATAGCCAGCAAAACAGTCAGTGATTATTCTTGTTTCAGGGCGGACCCACTCGGCTATTAGCCCTTGAAGGGTTTTAGCGTCACGCGTCTCCATGGGAACAAGAACGCGGCACCCCGCTGCCACGCTCCACACCGCCGAAAACCCACTGGCCAGGCCTTAAATACCCGTGATGGTACTTTCGCCGCCCGAACATAATCTCGTGTAGCTTTACAGTCACGGCTTCTCCGCCAATCATCTCTGAATGCGTAATGACGGCATTTACCACAACCTCCCCACAAAGGCTCGTCTAATCAGTTATTGTCCTACTAGCGACATCAGTCTCCCGCTGAATAATGGGATACGGTAGGTTCTGGCACAAGAGGTAGATGATTTTTATATGTTGGGGAAGCGTCATGTGCGATCCCTCGAAAAATTAACCGCTCTGTACCGAGACCTGGCCCCGGCACTGAACGTTGACCGGCTTCCTCTTGGGCACCTCACGAGTCATCCACACACCGTACCTCCACGAGTAGCCATCCGCAGATTTAGCGCGACTTGCAGCGTTATCGCAGTTTTGCACTCTGGGCACGCACGAGAACCCAGGAGCAGGCCCATGCCCTGAAGCAAATAATTGCTTCAAGAGGGTATTTTATGTCGTCATGAAGACAGCACAAATCAAACGCCATGGCACTGCGATGCTCGCCTCTGGAAGAATAAAGCGCCGAGGGGGAACTGCGTGCTTCTTCGCATTTATTATTCTTATTTGGTTCGCCATTTTATACCTCGTGACACCATTCTAACAAACACATTGGTTAATCGGTCGGACCACACCACCGCGTGAAAAAAAAAAAAACGTCAATCATATGACCAGAACGGTTTACACGGTCGGCATCTTTACAAAGAAGGGAACAGTCGGACTCAACAACAAAATTAAGCAGCAAAGTGAATAAAAATTAAAAAAAAAATAAATAAGAAGGGAGCCGTTCTGAGGCGGCGTGTACTTTGATGAGAGGTGTTGCTTGCAATATTCCTTGTTTGTTTTCTTTTTTGTTTCTTTACACCGTAGATTCAAATAATGTTCTACTGAACTCGTTTTATTTTTCTGAGGGACTACACAAGAATGACGACATTAAAACTACGAGGAATGTTCCTGCGTCCTAACCAGGCGCTGCTCGCAAGGCGTCTGCCCTCTTCTCCCCTCTCCTCTCTTGCCGTGGGGCGACTTGAGTTGTTTAGTCTACCCTCACGGAGGTCTGGCCGTCTGGCCCGCAACCGGGCCCCCGAGCTGGTGTCGGGTATCCCCGGTGCGTGCCAGCCTCCTCCGCCGCTCGAGGGAGCGTGTTGCGGGGAAAACGATGCTGTCGCTGCAAGCCTCTACAACACTAAAGGATGCCACGACCCTTATTTGAAGCTGGCTGATTAATCCAACAAAAAAAAAAAAAAAAGCGTTGAAACGAAGGAGAGAAGGAGTCTTGGCGTCAGAATTCGACGTATTCTAAAAGAAAAGAAAAGAAAGTATGTAAAATATATACCTTGCTGCCAAGACCGTTATACTTCACACTCGGCGAGGCCTCATGACGCGGGCGACGACCGTTAGGCTATTTATCGCGACGACTACTCCACTGTGCCTAAGAGTTTCCAGCTGACGTCCGGCAGTTTTTAGTAATGATTATTGTCGTTTGAAGGGAACTCTTCCTATGTTGCTTCGTCTTCGTTCCCGACACTAGAAAAATATGGGCAAAAACGTTAGCGCCACGTATAAAAAAACTAAAAAGTTTAGTTCATGGTCAGATTGGTTTGCGGATACAATGAGTCCAATAAAATTAGTCCAATTATTAATTAGTCTAATTATTTAGCTTCTTTATTAGCATCTTTTATTTGCATGCGTGAAATACTTCACCCCACGAGAAGACATGAGAAGAACGCTGGAACTGCTGGACTATAATGAACGATCTTATCTCAGCAAAGTCCAGTGCCGGAGAACACTTGGCAGTATCAGTGTATCGTTTTGAAAGCGCTACAAAAGCACGTCGGGACACTGGACTTCTGGACCAACTTTGAGTGCGTGCGCGTGTGATGCGTGTGTATTCATTCTTTCTTTTTAGATTGTAGGAGCGAAAATCCACACGGACTAGGCCCTGAGTAATGCAGAGTTGTTACTCAGGCCCAAGTCAGTGTGGGTTTTTCGCCCCTATAATCTAAACAGAAAGAATATTTTTATGGCGTCAGGAACGAAGCTGCATAGAAAGATTGCCCTTCAAGCGACAATAATAATAATTATTAAAAACTGCCGGACCTCGGCTGGAAAATCTGAGGCAGGGTGGAGTAGTCGTCGCGATAAAAAATCTGAAGAAGCGAACTAAATAGCCTAACGGTCGTCGGCGGCGTCATAAGGCCTATCGGAGTGTGGTGTGTAAGGGTCTTGGCAGCACGGTATAAATTGTGCATTCTTACTTTTATTTTATTTTAGAATACCTCGAATACTTACGCCAAGCGTCCTTCCCTCCTTCGTTCCAACGCATTGTTTGTTGGATTAACAAACCAGCTTCAAATAAGGGTCGTGGCATCCTCTAGGGTAAAGAAAAAAAAACGAAAACAAACAAGTAACATTGCAAGCAACACCTCTCATCAAAGACCACGTCCGTTCTTTTTTTCTAAAATTTTTATTCACTTTGTTGCTTCATTTTGTTCTTAGGACCGACTGTTCTCTTCTTTGTAGAGATGCCGACCGTGGCAATCGTTCTGGTCATATTATTGGCGTTTGTTTTGTCACGCGGTGGTGTGGTCCGACCGATTAGCCAATGAGTTTGTTCGAATGGTGTCACGAGGTATAAAATGGCGGATCAAATAAAAAAGTGAAAGCCGTTTACAACTCCCTGTGATGCCGAATTAGAGCGCAGCTCTTTAGGAGGAGGAGGGAAGGGTACTGGGGGGCACGTGACCTTGGGGGGTCACGCGACCTGAGGGTCGCGTGACGATGACAATGCCGATGATGTCATCACTGACGTCACTGATGACGTCATCAGTGACGATGACGATGCGGATACCGGTGATGTCACTAGTGACGTCACTGATGACGCCACCAGTGATGATGACGATGCGGATGTTGGTGACGTCATCAGTGACGTCATCAGTGATGATGACGATGCGGATGCCGGTGACGTCATCAGTGACGATGACGTCATCAGTGATGATGACGATGACGATGCGGATACCGGCTACGTCATCAGTGACGATGACGTCATTGGGGGTCACGTGACCTTGGGGGGTCACGTCACGTTAGGGAGGGGGTCACGTGACCTCCGGGGGTCACGTGACCTTGGAGGGGTGCGTTACCTTGGGGGTCAGGTGACCTTGGGGTGACCTTGGTTACGCCGACGGCGACGGCGACGGCGACGCCGCTCAAGCCGGAAACGGGCGCCTAAGAGCTGCGCTCTAAAAACAATAAATGCGAAGAATCGCGCAGTTCCCCCTCGGCGCTTTATTATTCCAGAGGCGAGCATCGCAGTGCCATGGCGTTTAATTTGTGCTCTCTTCATGACGCCACTAAAGACCGTCTTGAAGCAATTAATTTGCTTCAGGGCATGGGCCTGCTCCTGCGTTCCCGTGCGTGCTCAGAGTGCGAAGCTCCGATGACGCTGCAAGTCTGCGCTAAATCTGCGGATGGCTACTCGTGGAGATACGGTGTGTGGATGACTTGTGAGGTGCCTAAGAGGAAGCCGTTCAAAGTTCAGTGCCGGGGCGTGGTCTCGGTACGGAGCGGTTCAGTTTTCGAGGGATTGCACCTGACGCGTCTCCAACTCATGAAAATCTACCTCTGGTGCCAGAAGTGCGAAGCTGAACCTATCACTGAACCTACCGTGCGCCGTCACTAAGCGTTAGACTTATGTCGCAAGTAAGACAATAACTGAGATGGACAAGCCTTTGTCGGGAGGTTGTAGTAAATGTCGTCTTTACGCACTTAGAGATGAATGGCGGCGAAGGCGAGACTGTAGTGCTAGACGAGATGATCTTCGGGCGGTGAAAGTACCACCGCGGGTATTTAAGGCCTGGCCAGTGGGTTTTCGGCGGTGTGGAGCGTGGCAGCGGGTACAGTTGTTTTGTTCCCGTGGAGACGCGTGACGCTAAAACTCTGCAAGGGCTAATACCCAAGAGGGTCCGCCCTGGAACAAGAATAATCACTGACTGCTGGGCTGGCTATCGCAAGCTTGCAGATGACGCTAGCTTCAACCACCTTACCGTCAACGACAAGCTGGAATTTATCGACCCGAATGCTGGTGCGCACAGAAATACGGTGGAGGGCACCTGGGCCCACGTCAAAAACTCTCTTCCGGCCGGACGGCGCGAGACCCACCATTCTACGGGTCACCTTGCAAAGTTCATGTTTTGAAGGAGAGAGAAGGCGCGTAGAGATAGATTCCAGTCGTTCGTTGTCGCGGCCGCCAAAATCTGCAGCCCCCGACGCTGACGGGGACCTTCCCTATAGGGCGGAGGACGAGGATTCTGACGGCCCCGGTAACTTCGAGCGATCCGTACGCTAAGCCCGTCTCTTGCCTGCGTGCATAAAGACGACTTTTCCGCTAACCGCTTGTCTGGTGCTGCTTATGTGAGTTATAGGTTCTGGTAGCAGTCTAAATGGCCATTTTCAGGGCCCTCATATTTTGCAAACGCAGATGTTTTCTGAATGCGGCACCTCGTGTCTCTGTAAAAAGTTGACAAGAAAGACCCAGCAAAGTTATGTGGTCCCCAACTTGGATATCGAGCGTTACGATTCAAATGAAAATTGTTCTCGCTTATTTTGTGCCTTTTATCCCAATAAATGTCGACGTCAGTCGTCCCGCGGTGCTGTTGCTTCCTCAATCGCCTTCGGCGCGTCCCAGCTTCGTCTTCTTTGCCAGCGGCGCGCCGGCGGAGACTGTTGATCTAATACACTGCGTTCGGCTTTGGCTAGCTGACGGCGTTCGCAAAATGGCGTCAGCTCTTTCTGGCCTCACTTGGCGGTACCGTGCGTGCTTCAATTAATTCGGCATTCGTTGCCATGGTGACGGCGAGGAAAGCAGACGAACTTTATGTTGCGGAAGAACGCTGTGGCCCAGCGATACCACGTGCGTTCTATGGTCCTTCTCGCATGCTTTTCAATGGGCGGAAGGCGAACAAAAAGAGTTCGAAATAAGGACTTCTCGCAGAAAGCTGCATTTCTCCAGCGTCTCATAATTTAAGCAGCCCTGCAAGAAAAGCATGTTTTTAAACCGGAGTTTGGAGATATTTGAGTTTTTACAACAACATGGGTTTAAAGTATCAGTGTGCCCTTTTGTGCTCAGTGAAGCCAATGCTATAGCTTCTCTTGCTTTCGAGCGCGTTAAGTGCTATTCACAGCTCTGCTCGCGCGTTCTTCAAGGGGGGGGGGGGGGGGGGGAGGGGGGGGTTCAACGTTTTTAAGAATAAAAGAATTTGTGTCTCGTCTTTTCTACGTTGTTTATCGTGGCCTGGAGGATGGAGAAAACATCTCGTTCAATAAAAAAATGTCGGGATTTTGCTTCATAATCGCAAAGCGAAAGTCAAGCTTTTTCCCCCACCCGGAGTCGCAAGTGGCAGCTGAGGGGACTGCGGCGACGATATTACGTGGCCGTCCTCGTCTCTAAGATGAAGCATAACGCCCGCTAATGTCAGCAGAGAGAGGGAGAGGAAGTGCTCCTGGAGGGATCGCACGGGAAGCTACAAGGTACCCCGAGTTACGTCACTAGGAGGGGGACCAGGTGAGACCCTGAAGGCGGGGAGTGAGTTGATGGGTGTCAGGAATGCCAGCGTTTATCTTTTTTCTTTTTTTTTTCTTAACAACTAGGTCACGGAGGCGAAATCGGTCTCCTGTTGTTTATTTCAGAAGTGTCAGAGGGCAATTTCCACAAATTTTTGACCGAAGTCTGGAAATCAACGCGCCCCCGCCCCCCCTTTTCAGTTCTTCGGAAACGCAGGAAAAACGTTGTCCCCAAGTAAATTCCCTCTGTCTCGCGTGAGTTGAAACGTGGTGGCGCCATTGGGAAAATAATAGAACTCAACTACTTCCGGTTTGCAACTTGACGGCGGGTTTTGAGGTGTTTGCGAGATCAAAAGTTTATGCTATCTTCTGAAAATGGTCAACTATAGCAATTCCGGACCTATTTCACTCTTATGATAAAACAGTGATGAGTAAAAAATTCAAAAATATACGTTAACCAGAAGTGCGTCGGGGTTACTCAATAGATGGAGCCACTGAGTTCATTAACAAAAAAAAGTGAAAGCCGTTTACAACTCCCTGTAACGCCGAATGGGAGCGTAGCTCTTGAGGAGGAGGAGGAAAGGGTAGTGAGGGGAGGGTAGAGCCCCTCCTCCTCCTCCTCCCCCCATTCTTTAATATGCTCCGGGGGGGTCACCTGACCTGGTGGGAGGGGGTCACGTGACCTCGGGGGGGGGGGGTGTTACGTCACTTCGGGGGGGAGGTGGGGGTCACGTAACCTCAGGGAGGGGGCCACGTGACCTCGGGGGTCATGCGACTTTAGGTGACCTTGGCGGATTACGTAGGGGTCACCTTGGGGCAGGGGGTAAATGTGGGTGAGGAGGAGTGGCGAATCCCGTGCGCCGGCACCCGGGGTCCCGAGTGAAAATCGCAAAAGAGAGCGACAGAACACGAGAGAAAGAAAGCAACGTTGCCAGCTGAAGGACGACAGTCGCAATGGTAAACACGAAGACTGAAAACTCTCAGCAATATAAACAGTGATAATTTATCGTTGTAAACTAAATTCTGAACTATTCTAACGCTTATAAAAAGCAATATAGTCTTTACGCTGCATTAACTTCCCTTCTGTCGAAATCCCGGAAATATGGCTGTTGCGCGGTTTCGTATTCCTCAACCGCGCCCACCCGCGCCCACCGGCGAAGCCGGGTATCTAGTTTAGTTTAGCGTTGACGCGAGGCCGTACGTTTGCGCGCTATTCAAAAAGAAAGCTTCGAAACGAACACGAATATCTTTCCACCGGTAAGTTCGTGGATTGTTGAAGTTCATGACACTGCTCTGATGATATATTTGTGAAATCGAAGGCAGTTGGTAACCATTTGGGACCCAGAGGGTCTGCCTGCATGCTCCACCGCTTCCGGTAGCCAGAATGCATGGGAAAATGGCGGACCTTTTCCTCTAGAGTTAGTATGTATGATCTCTATGCCTTGGGGGGTCACGTGAGCTTGAGGTGACCTTGGGGTGCCTTCGGGAGAGGTCACGTGACCTCTGGGGGTCACGTGACCTTGGAGGGGCTCACGTGACCTTGGGGGTCACGTGACATTGGGGTGACCTTGGCTACGCCGACGGCGACGGCGACAGCAATGGCATCGCCGACGTCGACGCCGCTCAAGCCGGAAACGGGCGCCTAAGAGCTGCGCTCTAGAAGGGGCAACCGGAAGTTTACTGTCTGCAGCACATGCTGAAAGCAAGTTTACACTTATATACTAGTAAGGACACCAATCTCGAGAGTGTGAAGAGTACCTTTGAACGCACTGTGGAGTTTCGCCGTCAGCTCGCGTCCAGGAGACACGGACTCAGCCATGCTTACCACTGAATACTCCCTTTGGTGTGTTTGAAAGTGCGACGTCAGGGCACTAAAGCTTAGCGGTGAAACGTGGTGTACCCCGATGCCTTTTTCAAGTAAAATGCAAACGAAAAAGCTCCGATATCGTGTTTGGGCAAACTGTATCGCGCAATTCACGTTTATGGGGTCATGTAGGCGTCCAATATATTCACAATTTTCCACCTGAGCAGTATGGTGAGACCTGAACAGAGAACAAGATCGGTTATGAATGGTTTAAGATTGTCGTATCCCCTGACAATTTACGATGTTTATGGGAGTAAGACACATACGGCAGACTCAACCATACTCCGTTTCATACTTATTCTTTTCTACCCCAGCCCATCACCCGCCCTCTCGCGGTCGAACGAATAACAGGAAGAGCGGGAACGGCGGCGGACACGGTGGCAGAGATTTTTGTACTTGCTGCTGCTCTTACCGCATGGTTCTGGTCCGCGTGTTTGCGCATCATGCAAATTTAACGAGAAAATAGAGTCCATTAAAATGCGAATTGATTTGTTCAGCTCCGCGACTCTGAAATATCGACAAGGTCTTTATTTTAACGCACATCAACATCTCCGCGACATGTGGTATGCTCCCGCTCTGACCGCTTCTTATTTGCGGACAAATTAATTATTTTAGCACATTAACCGGCGAGCAGGCGCAAGGTAGATCCTGAAGAATATATAGGAATCTTGCACGAGACCATGATGCAATGCAGCTATATACCGGTTCTTCAATCTCGCCGCAACCCGCCGTAATTTATGTTGAAGCTCGCATTCATTGCTTATGCTCTTCTTTATGTGTCTTGAAGTCGTATTTGCCCTTTGGTATGAACGCTCACTCGAGGTTCAAAAGGGTCAGTTTCGCCGTAAATAATTGTCCCAGCCCTAAAACTCGGCGACAACGAAGGTGCGGCCAGCAGTAATTTTTTTTTTCTAGAATTCTGGCAACCATTGGTAACCAGGACAGGGCGAAGCTCAACCAATCGGTTCGCCAGCGTTATGAGCGGCTTCGACGGATACGCCGGAACGACCTTGACAAGGCGGATAATGACGGAAGCAGAACGCTGCAAATCCTCAAGGCTAACATCTCCGGTTCCAAGTGGAAAAACAAACAAGAAAACGAAAAGAAAGCGACAAAAGGGCGGAGAAAGAAAACAGACGATGGGTTAGGCGTGCTCGTTTTGCCGCCATAAAATTGAATCTGATCGAGCTTTTCTCAGTTTTATTTTGTTTTGCCACAACATAGTAGCATCTATTCACTGATCTCTATCTACAATTGCTCGATCGCATTTGCCCTCTCCGCGAATACGGCGACTGGCGGCCATCTTTTTGGTAGAGTTATATTACCTCTAGCCAATGTAAGCTGCTGCGGCCACTATCATCCATTAATGACAGACAGCGTTCTAGCAGTTGTGGTGGCAGGCTGCCATCAAAATAGCGCGGGTGATATAATAATAATAATAATAATAATGCTTTATTCGGTTTCTAAAACCCGGGCGACAGTGAAAAGGCTATTGCCCATGCCATAGAGGCCCACTGTACCCACTACACAAACATATATACAAAAAAAAAAGTATATATATATATATAAATCTTTGTACACTGGGATTTGGGTCGGATTGAGTGTCAGATCACAGTTCTTTCAGATGGATGGTTGCACATTTACACAGTTCCTTTATGTCCGCTTTGCTTTCAAATGTCCCTTGTGTGACGTCACTCGGGAGGGAGCGCCAGAGCTCGATGGTTCTCGGGAGGAGCGTGCTTCTATGACGCTCCGTCCGTCCAAGGAGGGGTTGTAGTTTATCGGCGCGATTCTTCCTCACATACCCTAGGAGAGGCGTAGGAAGGCCACCCAGCGTGCAGGCTAGGAGGCGGAGCGAAGCCACCTGCCTACGGACAGACAGGCAGTTCCACCCCACAGCTCCGAGAAGTTCCGGGGTGCCAATGTCCCTGTATTGCCTCAGCTGCGGCGGCGATTGGCGACGGAGGATAGCATAGGCTGCGCTCCGTTGCACACTCTCCAGCGAGGCAATTGCGGCGACCTGCCTAGGGCTCCACACCGACGAGCAGAACTCGAGCTGCGGGAGCACTAGTGCGGTGTATAAACTCCGCAGTGCCTTTGGGCCGGCCCCCCTTGACACTCGTTGGACGAAGCCCAGCGTGCGTCGCGCTCGCGAGAGCACCTCGGTAATGTGGGGGGAAAAACGGAGGTGCGGATCGAGTGTGACTCCCAGCAGTTTTGTGCTCTGCGTCCTTGTGATAAGGCTGTTCCGTATCGTCAAGTCAGGAGGAGGCGGAGGTTGTCGGGTGGTGGTGAACAGCATTGTAGAGCACTTTTCCGCATTGAGGGGTAGCCTGTTTTTCACGGACCATTCTTCAATCTTGCAAAGGTCCTCTTGTAGCCGTTTGTAAGGGTTTCTGCCCCTGATAGGCAGAAGGAGAGTTAAGTCGTCGGCATATAAAAACGGTGTTGAACTGAGGGAACGGGTCACATCATCAATAAAAATGTTGAAGAGTGTTGGGCCTAATACGCTGCCTTGAGGGATGCCCGAGACTACTTCTAAGGACTCGGACTTGGCTCCTCGAAATACAACCCTCTGGCTTCTTCCTGTTAAGAAATTTGCAATCCATTTGTGTGTTGCACCTGCCACGCCAAAGCTCGACAGTTTCCACAAAAGAAGGCTGTGGTCGACTTTGTCAAATGCCTGCTTGAAATCCAGCTGGACCAACTCGCATGCTGTGCGGTCGTCCAAGCATTCACTTACTTGGCGCCAAGCATATTTCGTGCTTGATTGAAATTCTGTGACAAAACATATTTTTGAAACCCGGCGCGAACGGTGGCCCGATCTTTTGAGGGCCCGGTGAAAGTTTCGCGAAATCGCAGCACCGGGGAAAAGCAGCACAGCACGCATGGAAATTCGCATCGAAAGAAGCATCGATAGCAGACGCCGGTACGGAGCGGGTACGGAGCCTGTTTTCCCTGTTTTCAATGCGAGCTGCACTGCTTTCCCCCGGTGCTGCGCCTTCGTAGAACTTTCGCCGGGACTTCAAAGATGAGGCTGCCGTTCACGCCGGTTTTCAAGAATCTGCTTCGTCGAACAACTTCAATCAAGCACGAAATATCACCCACGGTACAGTGTACTAGATCCACGGCTATTTTATGGGGTTGCCACCCGACATTGCGCTGTCCGCCATATTACTATGATTGCTAGAGATAATATAACTCTACCAAAAACATGGCCGACCATGGCCGCATTCCTGTCCATAGGCTGAGCTTGTTAAACGCGATCCAGCAGATAGACATAGAGATCGGTGCATATATTAGATCCCACTATACGTAGGTTGCACATGACGTCATTCAAAGAGCGTTCCAATGACCACCAGTGAAAGGTGGAAGAAGGAGCTCTCTCTTACCAAGATCCTCTTTTGTGCCTTCCGGATTTGCACAGACGTCGCTATTCTCCTCCCAGAAAAGTTTGGAAGATTAACCCATGACTAAAACTCTTACAAAAGCAGCTTCCCCTCCTCATCTTATATGGTGGTCAAAAGTATGCGATGTGCCGTCAGTGCAACCCATGTTTAAAGAATGAGAGGGAACTATTAAGGAAGACACGTTTAAAGGGGCGGTGCAACGTTTTTTGTACTTTGCGCAAATGGCGCTTGTAGCAGATCCCTCACTTTAATGACCTGTGAGGCACCAGTTCGTTTTTCACCGCTGTGAGAATCGGCCCTACCATCGCCGTGAATGGACGCGGGAATGGACTGAGTTTCGTTTTCTTTTCTGTGCGTGTTTGTATTTGCGCGTGTGGCCCGGTGTGTGGGTGGACTGGCGCAGGGGAGATTGGAGGGGAAAAGAAGGATACGAGGAGGACAGGACGTAGTGTGACCTTTTGTGGGGATTCGGAAATTAGCTTCGCTTGCAAAAAATAGATGTGTTTGTTTTTCTTCCCCCTTTCCGCGGTGTCCGGTCTGGTTTATTCTAGAGCACTGTATAGATCCTTCGGAGCAGAGTAGCGCAATTTAGAATGCCGTCTCTCGGCGACTAGCGGCGAACGCCCGGAGGTTCCAACTGCGGGCAGAAATGCATGGAGAACGTGAGAAAATCGTTGTTTCTTCAGTATTGTGGGGATGTACGGAAAGGCAATCGTTTTTGACATAATAATGGAACATTTTAGAATAATTTGCCCTAAGTTGTGTGCCACGTAAAGACGTAGCTTTTTTTTTTTTTTTTTAATTGTTTGAGCGGCATTATGCAACAGGCGACACGGCGACGCCACACCATTCACGGTGACCCCCTCCGGCCAACCCAAAACGCCCATCTCCGCTGCGTACAAAAATCGTCTGCTTCAAAGGCCATTGCCTTGGAAATTGCCTTCTCAAAATTTTCAAACGCATCCGATATTATGAAAGCTTTCATAAAGTGCTTAGTGCTTTACCAACTTCCCGACAGACTAGTTTCGAAAAGTGTGAACTCTGCGTGTATTTTTTAGTCAGCCGGGTTGCGTCGATCTCCCTGTGTTCTCCCTTGTGGCGGGCCGCCTCCTGGAACCCTGAGTACCACGTGACTCACGTCGAGCTGCTCTGTCGGCAATTTTGTCGGCAAAACATACGGATCAAAGGATTGCGCTACTCTGCTCCGTAGGAGCTATATAGTGCTCTAGTTTATTCTTCCGTCAGCGACCATCAGCTGCCTCCGGAGCAATCTCGAAGAAAGAACATCTTTACTGGCGCAATCAACAGATTTCCGTCAGCGGACCCCGGCGGCGTGATCTTCACAACGGAATTGGCGAACAGCGACTTGACGCGGCACTGGTGGAGCCTTCAAAAGAGAAGACTGGACCACCGAGCTTTATGAAGACTGGATCACCGAGCTACTTCATGGTGATAGAGCTACCAGAATGGAAAGAGAATCCTGGGCTCAGTTTGCGACTGGGGTTGAGAGCTGTTTCGAATATTATGCTAGAAGCTGCGGGATTGAATCACTTGAGGACTTAATAGCACTGATGGTGTCCGATTACATCAGGGCCTCCTTGCCCGCCGATATGCATTCTCTACGAGATGGGTGATTGGTTGAAACCCTTGGAGGTGGCGGAACTGGCTGACCGTTTCGACGAGGAGGAGCGATGCAAAAAGCGAGATCCTCCGTCAGGCTCTAAGAGCCGCACATACAACACAACAAACGCCACATCTCTCGAGGAGAAACACGACAACCCAAGGCAGGGCATTAAACCTGACAACACTGGGTGAAGTGTTACAGCTGCAAGGGAATGGGACACTTTTCTCGTGACTGTCCATGGTAGACGGCAGATGGAGAAAGAAATAACTCCGTGGTCGGTAACATCTAAAAAAATATGACACCATCTCAACAGAATATGTCCCAGGGTATAAATGTCAATCAGAACGCTGGCGCGCTGAGTTGCGGAGAGTGGAGATGAAATGCGGCGCGGTGATGGTGCAGGTGATTATTGATTCCGGAGCGGAGATTACCGTAGTGCGCGATGGGGTGGCGCCACAAATGGAGGGGTCGTCGGGAAGAGTGACACAGACCGGGGCGTTTGGGGACAGCGTGAGCGCCGTTTTACGCCATATACCGATTACTCTTCCCAGAAGCGACGTTAACTACGTCCCTCGAGAGGTGCCGCTCTTCTGCGCTGTCACTGAAAAATTGGTTAACTGCATAGACATGCTGTTGACGCCCGATGACTACGACAGCCTAGAATTGGCTTGCGGGAGGGCTGACTTGGAACCGATGGTTTCTGAAGCTGAAGACGCGCTTATTGACGAAGGTGGTGAGGTCGCAGACGACGGTTGTAGCATTTAGCTTCGGCTTGCACAAGAACGACCTGCCCGAGGACAAGCTGCGCGTGGTGGCCTTCCTGGACATGGGCCACTCGGCCCTCCAGGTGGTGTTGGTGGCCTTCAACAAGGACCGGCTCAAGATGCTGGCCACCACTTTCGATGGAGTCGGGGATCGCGATTCCGACATGATGCTGGAGCGTTACTTCATCCATGAGTTCAATCAGCGCTACAAGCTGGACGTGGCCACCAACTGGTGGGCCCTCAGGCGCCTCATCACCGAGTGCGAAAAGCTCGAGAAGCAGATGAGTGCCAACCCGCACGACTTGCCGCTTAACATCGAGTGCTTCAAGAACGACAGTTACGTTCCGGGCAAGATAAAGCGGGAGAACTTCGAGGCAATGTCGACCGAACTGCTAGCCCGTGCCGAGCGCACCACGGCGTGAGCGCCGACGGTGGCTGGGCTGTGGCCGCCGGACGTGCAGTCGGTGGAGTGGGGCGGAGGCGGCACCCGGGTGCCGGCGGTCAAGCAGTTGGTCCGCAAGGGGTTCAAACGAAAGCCCTCGACGACACTGCACCAGGACGAGGTGGTGGCCCGGGGTGGTGCCCTGCAGTGTGTCATGCTGTCACAAATCTTCAAGGTGCGGGACTTCGCGGTGGTGCATGCCCAGCCCTACCCTATGGAGCTATGCTACGATACGGGCAAGGGAGAGGAGAGCCAGGCAGAGGTGTTCCCCCGCTGGCACCAGCTGCCCTTCACCAATATGCTCACCTTCTCCCGGAGCAAGCCCTTCAACTTCGAGGCCAGGTAACCGCAGGAAGCAGTGGTCCCCCAACTGCACCTGCAGCTGGGCAGGGCAGCTTTACGGGGAACTAGGTTGTTTCCGCGGCCGAGGGCGGGCGTCCAAGATCAAGTTGAAAGTGCATCTCAACCTGCGCGGCATCTTCTCGGTCGTGTTCGCCTCGGCCGTGGAGCGCAAGCCTCACAGTCGATAGGCAAGTGCTGGGCGTGCAAACGATGGCGACCTAGCGGTGGTGGGGGCGGCGAGTGGCGAAAAGGCACCCCCGTCCGAGAGAGGAGACCCCGACAAAGCGGCCGAAGGCGAGCCCGTCAAGGAGGAACGGCCCAGCCCAAAAGAGAAGCAGGCCAAGGCCACGGAGCTTCCGGCGGGGTTCCGGGTGCCGCAGCTCAGCGCCTTCGAGATGAACCAGCTTGTGGAGCGCGAGGTCTAAATGGTCCACACGGACCGCATAGAGAAGGAGTGGGTGGACGCCAAGAACGCGGTGGAAGAGTACGTATAAGAGAAGCGGAACCACCTGTCGGACCGCTACCAGCCGTTCGTGGTGCCCTCCGAAAAGGAGTCCTTTCTGAGGGCCCTCAACGACACCAGTGGCTGTACGCCGTCGGCGAAGAGGTTATGAAGGGCGTGTTAGAACGTGCTGTGGCACAGTGTAAGAGTCTTTTTTTAATGACTCAACTAGATGTGTTAAAGCTCATCGCGAGAAGGGACAGCGAAACACTTTTTCTGTTTCTATCTTTTTTTAGTCTGGTATATGTACGTTATACACGTAACGTTTCCTTTATTTTTTTTTTATGTACCTGTTTTGAGTATGAATATATTATGAGTCCGGACACAAGGCTGGTCATGATAGCATTATAGACTTGGCGGGCACAGTAAGACTCACTTTAATAGCGTGCGATTTGTATATCGGTGTAAATTTCTTTTATAGATTGGATTCTTACGAGTTGAGTCACAAACTCTGTGCAAGGTGTGACTGATATGCGTACGCGTTTGAGTTTAGACGCATATATCATTTTTGACACTTCAGGTCTAAAAAATATACCTAGTCGGGAGGTGTGAGAATCGGTCCTGCCATCACAAAGAATGGACACGGGAATGGTACTTAGTTTCGTTTTTTTTTTCTTTCAGTGCGTGTTGGCGTTTGCACGTGTGCCCCTGTGTGTGGGTGGACTGGCGCCGCTCGTTCGCGCTGGCGCAGGGGACATTGGAGAAGAAAACAGGGAGACGAGGAGGACAGCACGTGGTGTGACCTTTTGTTGGGATTCGGAAATTAGCTTCGCTTGTAAATACACGTGTTTTAGAGCGCAGCTCTTAGGGTCCCGTTTCCGGTTGAGCGGCGTCGGCGTCGCAGTCGCCGTCAGCGTAACCGCGCGGTGCATTATGGGAAATGTCCCATAATGCACCGCGCGAGCCCCCCACCGGGGTCACGTGACATCGTGGGGGGGCACGTGACCCCCCCCCGAGGTCACGTGACCCCCCGAAGTCACGTGACTCCCCTGTGGTCACGTGACCCCTCCTCAAGGTCACATGACCCCCCGAGGTCACGTGACCCCCGATGACGTCATCGTCACTGATGACGTCACCGGCATCCACATCGTCATCGTCATCATCGCTGATGACGTCACCGGCATCCGCATCGTCATCGTCATCATCACTGATGACGTTACCGACATCCGCATCGTCATCGTCATCATCACTGATGACGTCACCAGTGACGTCACTGATGTCGTCACCGGCATCCGCATCGTCATCGTCATCATCACTGATGACGTCATAAGTGACGTCATCGGTATCCGCATCGTCATCGTCACTGATGACGTCATCAGTGACGTCAGTGATGACATCATCGGCATTGGGGGGTCACGTGACCCCCAAGGTCACGTGACCCCCTCCCTGGTTAGTTGAACAACCCCCCCTCACAGTACTTTTCCCTCCTCCTCCTCAAGAGCTGCGCTCTAATTCGGCGTTACAGGGAGTTGTAAGCGGCTTTCACTTTTTTTTTCTTCCCCCTATCCGCGGAGTCCTGTCTGGTTTATTCTTCCGACAGCGACGATCAGCTGCCTCCGTCGTCGGGACACGCCGCAATCTCGAAGAAAGAACATCTTTACAACCACATGCAATCGAAGTCGCAGAAAAAAATTGATAAAAACGAGCAGCGTTCACCCCGACTACTCGCAGCCAGAACAAGTGGCCATGTGATCTGGAGCCGATTGTGTGCCGCCAGTGTTGATCATAGTCACGCGCTGGGGTTGGCAAGGCACAGGACACGTGCTGAGTTCTAGACATTGTTATGGTTCGCCTATTGTCGTCTGAGTAGCGATTCCTCCGGGGCCATTACCCGAATGCTTCTCGGGCTATCTAATATGACGAGCCCAAATTGAGTGCCCATGCAATGTTCGGGTCCAATCTATAAGTCGCATTCAAATATCGTCACTGGGAGGAACTGTGATCGCTCATATACGTCATCAAGTTTTGCAAGGGAAAGATTGAGCGAAAACGCTCGCTTTTCTCCTTGAAATTACACCGCAACAAAAGGGTTCTTTGGCCAGTTTCGTTGCGTGCGAGTATCCCTGAGCTACACTCAGCGGTGCAGACTTACCATTTTCCTGGGGAGGAGGGAGGGGCAGGCTGAAAAGTTTTCGGGCCGGGGGGGTGGGGGGGGGGGGGGTGCTTTTCCGCACAATTTTTTTACACCGGCAATTATCAGTAGTTTATTTTAACGTTACATTTTAGAGCATATGTGTACCCGCATGTGTCCGTCGCTGCGTGCGTTATTTCGTTTACATGCCACTACTAGAAGCTCGGTACAATGCACGTAAACATCGTTTCGGTAAGGATCATGGCCCGGGGAGAGGGCTCTGCCCCCCCCCCCCCCCCCCCCCCCCCCCGGATGTTACCTGAGGGTTCACAAGCCCCGATGCCCCCCGTAGTCTACGCCTACGGTCCCACTAGTGCCAGTAAGCTCTTGTAAAAAGAAAAACATTCCAATTGAATATCCTTGCATCGCCCCTTTAATCATTATAAAAACAATCTTGTTTTGCATCCTTTTACAGCTTCGTCCTTTCGCAACAAAACCAGCACGAACACGAAAACAAAGTAAATGGTAACCGACAGGACGCAGCTGTAACTTTCAACAAAATACATGTAATTATATATTACGTATCCATAACAAACAGCCCAAACATCAACGTTAATTTACTACAAAGTTCATACTTTTGATTGTTCACAAGATAGCGAAGTTTGGGGAGCACTGACTAAAGCAGTTATACCTCCCTTTAAGTCGAGTCCCCACCACAGCGGCCACCTCAACTAAGTGTGTGTGAACATGAGCCTGTTCTTTTTTTTTGTATTTTTTACTATTAAAAACAACAAGAAGATGGTGCTCTCTCCTAGGCACACTTGGCACCGTGGGCATGTTAAAAATAGGAATGGCTATTATGAATAGTAAACATAAAAGATACATGCTGAACGTGAAGCTGGCTCGCTCAGGCTTACGTATATTCAGCAGGTTTGTAGTATACACGTGTCTTTCAAAGTAAGTACAAAATTCTTTGTTACTTTAGTTCCTTTAGCCCTTTGCTTTAGAACGGCGTCCACAAACTAACAACCCATCTAAGAGATAGAAAAAACGGCAGATTCTGAAGGGTTAGTCAGCAGCCAGCTCGATTTTGTTTTTCGGTTTAGGTGCGGTGGGGGTTTTGTCAAGGCCTCGCTTCTGTGTTGAGTGGTCTGGTCAGTGCGAGGCTTCCGCCTAGGGGTGTCTTGTCAAAGCCTCGCTTCCGACCGCGTCGTTTGGAGGTGTCAAGGCCTCTCTTCCTCGTCGAGGGTTCATGTCAAGGCCACGCTGCCGCGTCGTGGTGTTCTGTCAATGCCACGCTTCCGCTTAGTGGGATTTGAAGCCCATGCTTTTGCGTCTTGAGGACTTATCAAGCCTAGGAGTCTGCGTCGCGGGGCCCTGTGAAGGTCAGGTTTCTGAACGGGAGTCTCGTCAAGACCATGCTTCTCTGTCGTTGGCTGTTCTCAAGGCCAAGTTTCTGAGTCGGGATGGCTTGTCAAGGCACGTTCCTCAACATCGGGCTTGATGAAGCCGCTTCTATATCGCGGGTTCCTTTCAAGCCCATGCTTCTGTGTCGTAGGATCTTGTAAGGTTTGGATTCTGTGTCTTGGCGACCAGTCACTTCCGATTTGTGCGGTCTTGTCATGGCGGTTATTTTGACATCTTTATTTAATTTCATAAATTTTACCGGAAAGGTAACGCAAACGCACTAATTTAACTTTGCAGTCATTTCTCACCGAAGCGTATTATCGTTACTTTATGCATGTGTTGGAATCATTCAAGAATTGTGAACTACTGTGAGCCACCTAATTCCATGTCATAATACATACGTACAAAAACGCTGGCTTACCCAACCACGTCGTGTTAGTCTCGCCTGCTGGAAATAAATTAAGAGTAATGTTTAAACTAACTAGTGGGTGTGCTGGTAGACGCAATTAAGACAACTTGAAATTCCTTGTTTCATTATAAGTTATGCAAATATAGTACAATATTTGGTACGTGCTGGAACAGTTTGTGGCTTACATGACAGCATCTCATTCAGCCATTCGTTAAGTCGGTTTCACAAACATTCAATTATCTTTTAAATAAATCTCCGATGCTGCATGGGCATCATCATAATTCAGCACCATAGATGGTCGTGCAGTTGTACCAAAATATCCATTGAAACGTGCATGATGACATAATAAAAACATTCAGGAACCTACGGGTTTGGTCAGTTTCTTCCATTTTTAAAAAGAAAAAAATGAAAGCCGTTTACAAATTCCTGTAACGCCGAATCGGGGCGCAGCTCTTGAGGAGGAGTAGGGAAGGGTACTGAGGGGGTCACGTCACCTGCGGGTAGTTACGTGACCCCGGGGGGGGTCACGTGATATCGGAGGAGGGGGGTCACGTGACCTCGGGGGGGGGGGGGGGGGGTCACGTGACCTCGGGGGGGGGGGGTCACGTGACCTCGGGGGGGGGGGGTCACGTGACCTCGGGGGGGGGTCACGTGACCCCCCCCCCCGGTTACGCCGACGCCGACGGCGACGCGGCTCAGGTTGGAAACGGGTCCCTAAAAGCTGCGCTCTAAAACATCCGTCGAATCGTCAGGAAAGTATTATTGGTTGAAGGTGCGTAAAAATATTATGCGATCGAAAAAATATGGGGCCTCAGTTAATTGCCTATTTTAAACTCTTTGTCATCACGCCCGACCCAACGCAAAGCATGGCATGGCGCCGCCTGCTTTCGTGATATAAAGTCCTGCTATGGTCGTTGAATGCATATACGAAAGCAGCGCACGAATCTAGCAAATTCTGCGATTTCATTGAAATTTACTTGTGCCACCGAAACGGAATCACTATATTGAGAATGGCACGTAGAGTGCGTCTCTGACTGCTGTGTTTTCCAAATTAAAAAAAAAAAAAGTGGTTCCTCGAGTGCCACCTGGTGAACGTCACAGAAGTGTCATGCTGTCGTCAGCCGCGATCCTGGAGGCGTCACGGCAACGGTGGTCGATGCGGCAGACTCCAGTTCTGCTGAAGTTCGGTCTTCAGCTGGATAGCCAACAGATACTTTGGCAGCCAGGAGTCCAGACGCCGTGAAGACAGCTGGTGCTTTTCGCCAGCATTTTTTCGATCAACCACCAGAATCGCGAGATCTGGCAGCCTAACACTCCGGCTCTTATAACATAATTTGTTGCCACGTAGGGTCTACTTTTGATGCATGGGCGGAATAGGACGCTGAATACACCACTTGGAGACGCGTTCTAACCTTTACAGTTACGTGATTACTCAGGCGAATTAGAGGTAATAAAATTAAGAAGGATGACAAAGCGAATTAAGAGTAATCAAAGTAAATTAAGGGGATATAATGTGAATTAAGAAAAATTAAAGAGCAGCAAGAGTAATCGATGGGAATTAAGAACGATTATAAATCGAATAATGTCAAAAAGGGAATGTGAAAAAAAATGAAAGCCTTTACAAATCCCTGTAACGCCGAATTGGAGCGCAGCTCTTGAGGAGGAGTAGGGAAGGGTACTGAGGGGGGTCACGTCACCTGCGGGTAGACACGTTACCTCAGTGGGTCACGTGATCTCGGGGGGGGGGGGTCACGTGACCGGGGGGGTCACTTGACCTGGGGGGGTCACGTGACCTCGGGGGGGGGGGGGGTTACGTGACCTCAGGGGGGGAGGTCACGTGACCTCGGGGGGTCACGTGACCCCCCCCCCCGGTTACGCCGACGCCGACGCCGACGCCGCTCAGGCTGGACACGGGCCCCTAAGAGCTGCGCTCTAAAAGAGAAAGTGAAACAAAGTAAATCATGCCTCCGTCTGTAATGCATCGACGCTTGGGCTTTCGCCTTCAGGTCGTCCGTGGGATAACGTAAAAGACCCTGCGTTTTGTTTGGCGTTCTTGTCTGAGAATGCAGATATTTAATAAGGAAGTTTGCGTAGACCGCGTTTTCCTCTGAGTTAAGTTCTGCGCATCGAAGAATCCGCCACTCTGCCTTCGCGCCAATGGCCTTGACTGCAGAGTTCCGGGTATCGTAGAGGGTTGCAGCAGAGCGTTGCCTGGCGGCGAAAACTGCTACGAAAACTCCCTATTCGGTGTGGAGCGATAAGATTATGCTGGGGACTGGCCTTGCCTTTAGTTTGTGAGTGAATGTATAGCGAAAAGTATTTATTATTAGGTATTCCTGGGTCGTGCGATCTTGTCAGGACAAGGCTTCTGCGTCCTGGGGTCCTGACGAGGCCATTCTTTCCCGTCGCGGTGTCTTGGCAATGATTTTATTTCGTCCGGTATTTCTATTTCATCTTTTTTTGTTAAAAGCCAGTCAATGGATTCCAGTGCAGTAAAGCAGCTTCGCGAGTGTGTTTTGATGAAAGCCTAGCGTGGTCACTTCCGAATCAATTTGTAAGACTTGTTTAAAAAATCATGACTTCGAATGGCAAAACTAAATGCCGGAAGGAGTCTGTACGAAGAAACCAGCTTACCCATGGAGGGCATTTCGGACTCGCCCACTGAAAACAATTGAAGATGTATATTTTAAACTACATATTTCGTGTGATAGAAGTCGCAGTCTTATTTATGTCACTTCTTTTTCGTGTAAAACGGTTGCCGTTAGAAAGCGAATACGTAAACCTTGTGTTACCCCAACACTTTTACAGCTTATCTGAACAAAACTTTGCTTATATCAGGCGTACATTTCTTCAAGAGATGACGGGGACTTTCCAATTTTCAAAAAGTATCACAATCAAGTTACATCTGCTCGAAAAAATCAAAACCGACATATCATAGACATTGATTTCATGACTTGCACAAAAAGCGCCCTGTCATTGTATGGCAAGCGATAAACAAAGTGCTTCAACACAGCAAAGATACGAAACAAATAGATTCACTTTCAATTCCGGGTGAAACCGCATTAAGGGTACAGCTTTCGGAGCATTTCAACCGCCACTTTACGAATATACATTCAAAAGCACACAATAAGATTGCGTCGTCGTTCATCGTAAAAAAAGGAAAATTAAACTATTTTTTTGGCACCTACGGAGGAATCAGAGATGTTTCGTGTATTTATCGAACTCAGTAATAGCAAACGTTGTGACATAGATAACATACGAGCAAAGCCTGTTGAATCTGTGATAATGTCATATGCCATTATTAGACTGTATCTTTAACTTGGCCTTGTCAACTGGCCATATTCCAACTAACATGAAACTCGCAAACGTTTCTGTATTACATAAGGGAGGGGACAAAATATATTTACGAATTATAGACCCATATCTGTTATGCCCGTTTTTTCTAAAGGGCTAGAAAAAATTATTGTATTGAATTGATACGACTTCTTTGTCAAACATTAAGTGCTAACGGCAGAGATGGCAGATGGCAGTAATGACATTACTGTAATGGAAGTAGACTAACTAAATCACTTTTTGGAGTAATGAGTGACGTAATGAATTACTTCTCTAGGCTTGCAATTTAGTAATGTAATGAATTACATTCAGGCAATAATTTCGAGAAAATTATTCATTACTTTTGATATTACTTCGTCCGAAATTAGGAAGTGCGTTTGCAAGGTTTAACAAACAAGAAAATATTTTTTTTTTTTGCATGGTGAAATGTTGTGATGAGCACCAGGGGAATAATCGCCGGCCACCTGAGTGCAAAGCGTCGTACGAAGAGCTGGAGAGAAGCGCAAAGGAGGGCTGAAAAGGCAAAAGAGAAAAACTTGCGCGTAGACATCACTAGAAGGCAACGGCTTACAAACACCAGGCACGACAGATTCACGGCGTCGTGTCATCACGACGATACTATACTTCGTTGATCCCAAAGCTGACAGTGCTTTGGGAGCTGCAAGCTAACCAGAACCAATCAAACACCTTCTTTTAATCACGTCTCCCGTCATTTTTTCTGCACGTGGGTATGAACGAGAGCGTGGTTACGTGGCGAACGATAGACGCGTGACTGCTCCAACAAACACGCAGTTTCCACCGTTCATCCGTAAGCTGACAGTGCGTCAGCTTAGTGATGAGCGGCTCCTAGGCTGCAAGGTGACGGGCATATCAGCAGTGAGTTAAACATAATTCTGAGAAGACAAGACTAGCAGATCCCCAGCCTTGTACTTTCGTCAAGCAAGGTTGAACCGTAAGCTAAGACCATTGTGAACACCAAATGACCGGAATGAATAGTTAATTCCATATGCCTTGCCAAAGCGCCACAACGTTCCGTGCGTCCTCGAGCAAAGCAGGTGCCACTCGCGTATGCCTTGGAAATTTTATTCGGGAATAAGCTGTCCAGCAGATATCGGCTCTGACTCTTCGGGTGTTTGGGAAAAATGCTTCTTGAAAGGAATGATCGAGAATAGGTCAACTACACTCGGCGACAACTATTCTTGGCAATGCAGTGGAGGGTACAGGCACCCGTTCACTCTCCCATTTTGAGCTCTGAATAAAGCTGTGCGCGGGCTTTCCTCCCCTCCACCGCATTGCCAAGAAAGGTTACCGCCGAGTATAGTGCCCTCGGGAGAACAGAATTAAATTGCGTTCGAGGCGGAAGGGAAACTTTTCACGTGATGACTCCTTGTAAGAACGGGCTTTCATTACCCGTCTTAGCAAACTGACACGGACTACAACTTCTAATTTAGGAAGACAGACGCACATTACCATTTTAGTAAGAACCTTCATCGCTAATTGAACAGAGAAACCGGTCAATCAACTGACTTTCTGAGTTACATCTAAAGAAGCTATTCATCAGGTTTAACATTTATGTGGTATGCGCCAGCAAAACCGCTGTTTAGTATGGTTAACTTCGAGGCACATAAGGTTGTTGCGGTGTAAATAGGAAGATCTGAGTTTTGGTACATATAGACCAACTCTGCTCTTCGACTTCACATCACTGCGGTGGCGTTGCTGTCGGCACTGCGCATGCGCAGCGCCTCAAAGTACTGAAAAGTAATGTCAAAGTAATTTCAAAGTATTTTGATTACTTTTGGAAAGTAATTATAATCTAATGTCATTACCTTGAGTCTGAGGTAATTTTTAATGTAATATAATTACAGTTTTTAGTTTTCAGAAAAGTGATTAGTAATGTAATTTAATTACGTTTTGAAAGTAATTTTGCCATCTCTGGTTAACAGACTCTCCATTCAAATTTCGGAAGGGAAAGTCCACGGAATGTGCATTATTATCTGAAAAGGAACTTGTATTGCGTAATATACAACAGAAACAAATGACGCTGGGGCTTTTTATTTTAATTTTAGTAAAACATTCGACTGTCTTATCATGCAATGCTACTTGATAAGCTCTCGTCTTACGGTGTACGGGGCACTTCTCTAGCTTTCTTGTGCTTGCTTACTGTAGTCGCGTTATCCCTTGGCTTCAGAACAGCGTCAATAAATTAACCACCCTTCTAAGACATAGAAAAACGGCAAATTCTGGAGGGTTAGTTAGCTGCCAGCTTGATTTCGTTTTTCGGTTCGGGTGCGGTGGGGGTCTTGTCAGTGCCACGTTTCTGTGTCGAGTGCTCTTGTCAGTGCTAGGCTTCCGCTTCGGGGTGTCCTGTCAAAGCCTTAATTCTAGCTGCGTCCTTTCGGCTTGTCAAGGCCAAGCTTCCACGTCGGGGGTCTATGTCAAGTCCACGCTGACGCTTCGAGGTGTCAAGACCACGCTTCCGCATAGTGGGGTCTTCTCAAGCCCATGCTTCCGTGTCTTGAGGTCTTATTAAGCCTAGCATTCTGCGTCACGGGGCCCTGTTAAGGCCAGGTTTCTGAAGTGGAGTCCTCTCAAGACTACACTTCTGTGTCGTAGGCTCTTCACAAGGCCACGTTTCTAACTCGTGGAGTCTTGTCAAGGCACATTGCTCGTAATAGGGTCTAGTCGACGTCACGCTTCTTTGTCGTGGGATCTTGTTAAGGTTAGGGTTCTGAGTTATGGCGACCACTCACTTCCGCTTTGTGCGGTCTTGTCAAGGCGTTTGTATTGACATGATTATTTTCGTTTACAATTTTTGCGCAATAAAATGTGATAACGCAAAGGCACTACATAAACTTTGCAAACATTTCCTATCAATGCGTAATATCGTCACTTTATGCGAGTTGTGGGAATTGACAAAAAAGTGAAAGCCGTTTACAACTTCCTGTAACGCCGAATTGGAGCGCAGCTCTTGAGGAGGAGGAGTGGAGGGTATATTCCTCCTCCTCCCTCGTGATCATGCCTGCTAGTCCTCCTCCCCTCCTGCTCCCCCTCCCTCTCCTTTACCACCTCCTCGTCCTTCAAGCTCCTCCCCTCCCTCGCCTCCGCCTCCTCGTCTCTCCTCCCCCCCTCCTCCACCTTCGTACTGCTTTCCACCTCACCGCTGAAGTCATGTGACCCCCTCCCCCCGAGGTCACGTGACCCCCCCGAACCAGACAATGAGGGGAGGAGGAGGAGGGGGAGGAGGAGGAGGGCAGAGGTCCAGGGGGTCACGTGACCTCGAGGGGACGGGATCACATGACATTGGGCTGGCCGTCACGTGACCGGCGGGGGGAGGGGAGTCACCCCCCGGGGTCACGTGACCTGGGCGGGGGAGGAGGGGGGAGGAGGAGGAGCGGGGGGAGGAGGAGGGGGAGGGGCGACGCCGACGCCGACGCCAACGCCGCACAGGCTGGAAACGGGTCATGTGACCCCCTCCCCCCGAGGTCACGTGACCCGCCCGGACCATACTACACAATGAGGGGAGGAGGAGAAGGAGGGGAAGAGGAGGAGGAGGGGAGGAGGAGGGGGAGGAGGAGGAGAGGGAGGGGCGCGGTTACGCCGACGCCGACGCCGACGGCGACGCCGCTCAGGCTGGAAACGGGCCCCTAAGAGCTGCGCTCTAAAAAAAGTGAAAGCCGTTTACAACTCCCTGTAACGCCGAATTGGAGCGCAGCTCTTGAGGAGGAGGAGTGAAGGGTACTGAGGGGAGGGTAGACCCCTCCTCCTTCTCCTCCTCCTCCCCTCATTCTTTAATATGCTCCGGGGGGGTCACGTGACCTCGGGGGGGGGTGTCACGTGACTTCGGGGAGGGGGGTTACGTGACCTCGGGGAGACGTGACCTGGGGGTCACGTGACCTTGGGTGTCACATGGGGTCCCCTCAAGGTCACGTGACCCCCACGTGACCTCGGGGGTCACGTGACCTCAGAGGTTCACGTGACCTGGGGGTCACGTAGGGGTCACCTTGGGGTCACGTGACCTTAAGATGACCTCAGGGGGGGTCACGTGACCTTGGGGGTCACGTGACCTCGGGGGCCACGTGACCTTGGGGAGGAGACGTCGTGACCTCGGGGGTCACGTGACCTCAGAGGGGTCACGTGACCTCAGAGGGGTCACGTGACTTAAGGGTCACGTGACCTTCAAAGGGTCACGTGACCTTGAGATGACCTTGGGAGGGGTCACGTGACCTCGAGGGATCATGTGACCTTGGGGGTCACGTGATCCCAAGATGACCCCACGTGACCCCCAAGGTCATGTGACCTTGGGGGTCACGTGGGTCGCGTGACCTTGAGATGACCTTGGGAGGGGTCACGTGACCTTGGGATGACCTTGGTTACGCCGACGCCGACGGCGACGGCGACGCCGACGCCGCTCAAGCCGGGAACGGGCCCCTAAGAGCTCCGCTCTAAAATGAAAGCCGTTTACAATTCCCTGTAACGCCCGTTAGAGCACAGCTCTTGAGGAGGAAGATGGAAGCGTACTGAGGGATAGATGACTCCTTGAGGTCTCGTGACCTCAAGGGGGTCACGTGACTTCAGGGGGTCACGTGACCTCCGGGGGTCACGTGACCTCATGGGGTCACGTGACCTCAGGGGCTCACGTGACCTTTGGGGTCACGTGACCTCGGAGGTCACGTGACCTGAAGGGTAACATGACCTTAGGGGGTCACGTGATCCCCAGAAGTCACGTGACTTCTGGGGGTCAGGTGACCTCAGGGGGTCACGTGACCTAAGGGGGTCACGTGACCTCAAGGGGGTCACGTGACTTCAGTGGGTCACGTGACCTAAGGGGGTCACGTGACCTAAGGGGGTCACGTGACCTAGGGGTGTCACGTGACCTGGGTGGGTCACGTGACCTCGGGGGGGTCACGTGACCTTGGGGTTACGCCGACGCCGACGGCGACGGCGACGCCGACGCCGCTCAAGCCGGAAACGGGCCCCTAAGGGCTGCGCTCTAAAAGTGTGAACTACTTTGAGCCGCATGATTCAATGCCATAATACATAAGTAGAGAAACGCTAGCTTACCCATCGACGTCATGTCGGCGTCGCCTGCTGAAAAAAATGAGAATAATGTTTAAAATCATTATTGTGTATGCTAATAAACGCAATTAAGACAACTTGATATGTATTTGTTTAATTATAAGAATTATAAATGTAGTATAATATTTGGTACGCGCTCGAACAATACGTGACTTACTTAGCAGCATCTCATTCAGCCATTCGCTAATCCACTTTCACAAATATTAAATTATCATTTAAATAACTTTCCGATGCTGCATGGATGTTTCAGCAGAATACAGCACCATGGATGATCGTGAAATTGCACTAAAACAGCTTTTAAAATGTGCATGATGATATAATAAAAGCGTCCATTAACCTAAGGATTTGGCCAGTTTTGTTTGCATGTTTAAAAAATATATAAATATCTGTCGAACGGTCAGGAAAGTGTTTTTCGTTTAAGATGCGTAAAAATATTATGCGATGGAAAAAATATAGCGCCTCCTTTAAATAACTATTTTAAACTTTTTGTCTTCACGCCCGACCCAATGCAAAGCATGGTCAAAGAGCTCGAATACACACCTGATCTAATCACGCCGGATCCTACTTCCGCGAGTTTAAGTTCTGCTATAATCGTTGAATGCATACACGAACGCAGCGCATGGATCTAGCTAAATCTGCGACTGCATTTTAATGCCGTGGCTACCGAAACAGGTACACTAGATTGAGAATGGCACGTAGAGCGCGTCTCCGACTATACTTCGTTTCACCTTATCTGCGAGCGAAGCCAAAGCTAAAAGCGCGAGACCAGCGCTTTTTGCGTTTCTCCCCAGCTCGCGCGCTCGAGCAAAGCCTGAACGCACGGAGCTTTCGTGCTCGCGCTTCCAGATTTGCCTTCGCTCGCACACAAGCTGAAACGAAGTATAGTGTGATTTCCACACCCAAAAAAAGTGGAAGCCGTTTACAAATCCCTGTAACGCCGAATTGGAGCGCAGCTCTTGAGGAGGAGGAGTGAAGGGTACTGAGGGGAGGGTAGACCCCTCCCCCTTCTCCTCCTCCTCCCCTCATTCTTTAATATGCTCCGGGGGGGGTGTCACGTGACTTCGGGGAGGGGGTCACGTGACCTCGGGGAGGCGTGACCTGGGGGTGACCTCAAGGCCACGTGACCCCAAAGGTGACCCCCACGTGACCTTGGGGTCACGTGACCTGGGAGTCACGTGACCTCGGGGGTCACGTGACCTCAGAGGGGTCACGTGACCTGGGGGTCACGTGGGGTCACGTGACCTTGAGATGACCTTGGAAGGGGTCACGTGACCTCGGGGGTCACGTGACCTTGGGGAGGCGACCACGTGACCTCGGGGGTCACGTGACCTAAGAGGGGTCACGTGACTTGGGGGTCACGTGACCTTCAAAGGGTCACGTGGGGTCATCTTGGGGTCACGTGACCTTGAGATGACCTTGGAAGGGGTCACGTGACCTCGAGGGGTCACGTGACCTTCAGGGGGTCACGTGGGGTCACGTGACCTTGAGATGACCTTGGGAGGGGTCACGTGACCTTGTGGGTCACGTGACCTTGGGATGACCTTGGTTACGCCGACGGCGACGCCGCTCAAGCCGGGAACGGGCCCCTAAGAGCTGCGCTCTAAAAGTAGTTGCTCGAGTTCTGCCTGATGAGCGTTATAGAAGAGTCATGCTCTCGTCGGCCGTGAGCCTGGAGGCGTCACAGCAACGGTGGTCGATGTGGCAGAGGCCAGTTCTGCCGAATTCCGCTCTCCAGCTGGACAGCCAACAGACACTTTGGCAGCCAGGAGTCCGGACGCCGTGAAGACAGCTCGTGCTTCTCGCCAGCATTTCTTCGGTCAATCACTAGAATTGTGACATCCGGCAGCCTAACACTGCGGCTCTTGTGACGTCATTTGTTGCCAGGTCGGGTCTACTTTTGATGCATGGGCGGAATAGGACGCTAAATACGTCAGTTGGAGACGCGTTCCAACTTCCAAGCACTGTAGCATTGGTACGAACCTAGGAATCCGGACATACAGGGCTGCTCGCGATCACCTTCCTCTACCCTTCGCTAAAACTGATCGTATTCTTAGGCGCGAGCATGCACCAAGCCTACTCCGAATCGCCTATAGTGTTCGCCAGGCAAACGCCTCCCGCTCTCAGCGACAACCTCCAAAGCGGCGCTTCCAAGTTTGGCTAGCGTTGTCACATTCATTTCAGCAGACGACATGCGGAAGGTTGCGCATGACGTTGCTGACTTTAGAAACGGCGACGTCGCGTTTGTTTATAAACAAGACGCTTCTTTTTCATGATGACGCTGACCATCCCAGACGAACCTCATTGTGGGGAAGAAGACTGCGGGACGGTGATACGTAAAAAAAGGAGTTCAAAATTATCGTTACTATAAAGTGGGATAGTGGTTCTACTGGAGCTAGTGTCTATGAAGTTTCCGTGACGCAAATTGAAGCAGAAAGCAAGCATTCTAGCTTTACGGTAGGCCTGTACATTTGTATTGAAAAACATGCGTGTATTTAATTTCTTCACCTAAAAAAAACATGAAACACTTTTATTATTTGGGTCGTACCGAATAGTACGTACTTTTAGTAAGATTGTAAAACTGTAATTGATTTAGTGCATTTTTCTTTATCATTGAACGACGATGTTTAACTCCTCTATATTACAGGGCCAAACTTGAGTTCCACAGCAGCTGTCTAAAAATAATCGTCTATTCCAAGCAAAATAACAATTGAAACAAAATATGGAGTTGGTTCAAGCTTCCTCAGCCTTCCGGTGAAGCTAATATATTGCTAATAGCCCCTACAAAAACAGGTCGCAACATTCTTTTTAATTTTTTAGAGTTCTTGTTGACTTTCCGATATCCTGCTGAATTCCTTGATAAACGCACTTTGTTTTGCTTATTGTCAAAAAACTTTTAAACGAAAAGCTAAGAATTTTTTTAGTACGCGTATTCATAACAAAAAAATTAAAAGTAATTTTAATGACTTTTTTGTAGGTTATTTTCTAAAAAAAAATCAAAAGAAAACTTTTTGTAGACCTATTTATAAAAAAATGCAGTGGTGATGACGTTTCTCTGTAGGTTATTTTCTGAAAAAAGAAAACTTATTGGCATTGTTCTTTGATATTATTTCATAAAAAGTGAACAAATACATTTTTACTATTTCATTAAAAACATTGAAGACAATTTTTTTTTATTTTGGACGAAAGTTCTGAAGAATATATCTTTTGAAAATATTAAAAAAGAAAAGACTTTTTCTATCGATTTTTTGCTGTTGACATATTTGTAAGAGTTCTAAAAAATGATAGTAGGTTGCTTCGCACTTCCTTTTTTTTAAATTTAGGATACTTTTTTTAGAATAAGAGGAAAAAATCCACTGAACTTTTTCATTATCTTTCCTGTCTCTATTTAATAAAACATTTTCGTAATACGCCCGACGTAACAAAAATAAAATTAAAGTTACTTCCCACGTAACATTAAAGTTCGCAGTGCCTAGCGTTACGTCTGATCGGACCGGTGAAACGCGATAAACTGACCCCCTCCCCCTCTCTTTCTCGGCCGTAAAGGCTGAAAAGCGATAACATTTCTTCGATGAGCTGTTTTTTTCTAAATATTGTTTTAGCGACTGCACCTAATTATTATTAGTTGTACCAATTCCTTTTAGTAAGATATAGAGTCCACGAACTTTGAAGCACTGTTTTCCCGTTGACAGAATGCCCAGAAGGAGCTCGGACACTTGGAACCTTCATAAGTGCTGAGGTGGTCACCGGCAAAATGATTACCTTCAATATGTAGGCTATATAAGGCTCTGGAGCAGTTTGCGAAACTGTGATTCTGGTGTTTAGTGACTCGTGGTGTTTGTGTTTGTGTTTCTTTTATGTTTACTTGTGGGATGTGTTTGTACCAGGTATTCCCTAACAAATTCCAAAATATATGATTAAAAAATCTTGTGTTTTTTAACGTTATTCTACAGTTCCGCCAAAAAGAGTTCAACAAAATTTATGTAAGAAGGAATTCTAAAAAAATTAAAGTGGCCAATTTTAACTAGGTGTTAAGTAAGTTCTTAAAGTAATCTCTAAACAAGTAAAAAAAAAAATCAATACGATTTCAGAAAGTGTTTAACAGAAATGAAAAACAAATTAACTACAGATTTTGGTAAGGGAGTCCAGTCTGGTCACTATATGAAAATGACATCGCCTTGATCTTGACAAGCGGTTAAAAACATTCAAAACGTAAAAACAAAAATAAAGTACCAGGGCTATGAATGGTGTATTTTTTTATTAAATTTTACACCAAGCAGCTTTAATCGGGCTCTTGTTTTTAACGACTTCGAGCGTACCGGTGATGTTTTTAATGTAGAAAAAGCATCTTGGCACAAAGCAGGAATAATAAAGCAGTAGCTACTTATGAAAATCGGACAATATTATGTGGCCTCCATTTCATTTTGAGCGTACATGCATAGGGACTCACTGATTCAGTGTTACTGCGTAGTCCTTGCCGCCTCTTTTGGTTTTTTAGATGTCTCTCGTTCGTTTCGCTCATATATCCCTTAACCTGAGAAGTGCCGACGTCGTGTTCGCGCGAACGGTATCCGACAGTGCACTGTTCGCGCAATGTCGAGGCCGTTTTAGCACAGCATTTGATGCAATGCATTTTATAGAAAAACAATGTAACTGACTAATTATCTCGACTGCGTGAATGAGAAATGTTCCACGCTACCTAGTACGTACTAATGATTCGGGATGTTTCCTTTTATAAACGAGCGCAGGGAGGCACTCAATTTTGTTCATGGAAAAGCATTACCGGAAGTTAATTTTCGACTGGTTGCTGTCTGCTTCTATTTGCGACACCACACTAGCGCCAGTTTAACATCTAACGTATATTATAACAACTCCATGTTCGAAATATGGCAGACGCAGATGACTGTTTTTGTGAGTCTCTAATATTTTAACGGACATCACATGAATAGAACGTTCTTAGCTCGCAATTTGGAAGAAGATATTTGTATTGCTGCATGGGGCTAAATTACCAATATCGCTAAGTTATTGTTCTCAAGAATCGCTTACGCCGGTTCATAAATGCAGCGAGGCGCTAAATTACCGATGAGCCATAACTGCATCAAAACTTTCGGTGCGTTGTACAACATGTACTACATGGCCCGAATCTGAGAGAAACCTTCATGGTTGAAGTCGGCTGTCTTGTCGACGCCTCCTATGCAATGCGGTGGACATTTGGTTGCTCGAATATATGACGCTTTATGGCAAGGTAATTTCAGCTCTCACTTCTCAGTTTTTTTTCTTCTTCTATGTTTCATTGCCGAAGCTCCGGCGAGCTATTCGCAGCTAAATATATTTCGAAAGATTTTCTGCTACAGATCGAAATGCTCCGCGCAGCTTACTTACCATGACAATTGTTCGCCTATGTAATGTCCGCCAAGAATGATTAATACGTGATGAAAACGGGACCCATCTAACTCTCACCGCCTTCCTTTTAAACATTGCAAGATTAAAATCAAAAACACTCTATAATAAATGAAATCTGGAATACGTCTGTATAGGTGGTATTCACTGGCGGCCATAGCTGTGCTCGCTGCTGCTGAGCACGTGCTGACGGCCGGCTTCCACAACGCTTCCAAAACGCACATTGCACACCATCAAGATTGTCTTCTTTGGGAGATCGTTTATAAAAGCTCATCCCGAACAGGCGCTGTGAGCAGTCAATTTAAAATATGGCCTCCAGTGAATACTACCAATGCCACCTGTATACTCTATGCCTGTCGGAAACGCTCCCCAAAGCCGTCGTGTTTATTAATTCCTCATCTTCCTCAGTTATGTGATTGGCCAAAGCTATTTTGGAGCACCTTTCGGAGCAGCGAAAACAGTGTTTTGGAGCAGCAAATGTGGCGTTTGGAGCAGCCAAAGCAGTGTTTTGGAGCAGCAAATGTGGCCTTTCGAAGAACCAAAACAGTGTTTTGGAGCGGTAAAGGTGGCTTTTGGAGCAGCCAAGACAGTGTTTCAGGGCAGCAAAAGTGGCCTTTAGAGCAGATATTCTTAGAAAAATAAAAATATTCGTTTAAGTGCTGTGCAAACGAAGGGCACTTTGTGCTGGGACTTGTGTTGTGCTCCGATGTGACGTGTTGTGACGTAACTTGCTGCTTGTGTTTTTACTGCTGAGACATTCCACAAATGTACAGTGCTGTAGCCGTTGCCGAGCAATTCCGAGAAACAGCTTTCTATCGTTTTACTGGTTGCCGACGTACCAGATTTTCGTCAAAATTAGGCAAATGTAAAACAATGAATTGAAAAGCGTCCCGGCTGGTGCCTGTGTCGTGCAATCATGTTCGCAAGCACATGAGGGCAACTTCAGCAGGCTGACAGTTACGCGTGCTTCGTGGCGCGAGCGGAGACAACCGCTGTTTGATCGAAACCGAAACCATGTCACTCCGCTCCGCCGCCAACTGCAGCATACGAGCATACGGCGAAAAACACTCAGCGGCGCGTGCTAATCAGGCAGGCGAACCATGTACAAGCCAAACACATAAAAAAAAGATACATTGATCGGATCGATGCGATTCATCGGAAGCCAGGGACAAAAAGTTCTGGGAGCGCTTTGTGCAACAATTGAACTCGAGACAAACAAGCACGCTAAGCGGGTTCAGCGTGCAGACATTGCGTCTTTTGCTTTAGCTCACTTCTCTTCACCTTTTATTCAATTCAACTTTATTGACTCCAGTTTCGAAAAGGAGACAGGGAAAAAAGCTACATTTAGCTTGACAGGTCCCTGTCTCCCATAGAGACTTAAGCAGATTAGTCTGCACTTAAAAAAAAAAAAAAAAACAGGAAAAATTACATAAAGAACATTATACAGATTTTGATATGATGAACAGCACAGTACTTTTAAAATATTATTTGTTGTTAAAATACAATTGTCTAATTTGGCTATTTGACAAATTTTTTATGTGAACATTGTTTTTTATGAGTTTATTAATGGTAGATGGTACAGTATGCTGGAGCATTTGAAATCCGTAATTGGTTCTGGGATGCGGCAGTCTCCAGTGGTCTGGACTACGCGTATGATAAAACGAAGAGTTTTCTTCCAGCGAAGCTAAGTAAAGGAATGATTTGTCATTATAACAAATACTATCTTTATATTTCTTTATTAATGTATGTGTATATAAGTCAAAAATACTTGTTACCTTAAAATTTTAGAATCAAATAGCGGCATGATTACTATATGGTACATTGACTACTAAACCAACTTTCTTATCGCGGCATATTTTTCATGTACCGGGGTCCCTCCCGACAGAAAGCCCACCGAGAGAAACCTAGGTAATCAATGCTTCAAAAGAGAACAGACTTTGAGTTAAAGAGGGATTTTTCTGCAACGTATGATTTAATCAAGAACAGGAATGTTGATGAACATGCGGTGGCACTTAGTTTCAGTTTAAAAAGCGCCCTATCTACAGCGACGTGGGGACAGCAACACCCGACTTCGCGCGAACACGGTGCCCACGGCTCTTGCTTCCAGGAGTGAGTGATTCAGCTCACAAAGTAACTACCGCCGCTCGAAAACGAGGTTTCGTTTCACAGCATGACGGCATGGCTGGTACCCGGTACGCTATAGCATCAGAGCGTCCGCAGATGCCCCCGTCTACCGTTGAAAATATTTAAAAGGCAACTTCGCTCAATTCCGAAAAACTTAGGCTTCCATGTGATTCAAATTCACAAAGCACTACTAAACAACTCTACGTCTTCGGATTCGGGAAATGTGGAATATTATTTTTGTAACCCTAATTTAAACATCAGCAGATACCGAAACCGAAACTTCGGTTGCGTCAGGCAACATTGGTCTCGGGTCGTCAAAGTCATGGCCTTGTCACGTCGAACCACGTGGTGTTGTGACGTTTGGGAGGGAGCGAGAAACAGGACACGCGACGCGAGGATGTCTTTTCCTTTTTTTTTTTTTTTTATTGGACGCGGGCAGGTCGCTTCGCATGGCGTGGACGGTGATGGCCCGGGGGACAGGGGGAAGGGCAGAAGACGAAAGAGGAGAAGGGGAGCGGAGAAACAGACCAATAAGCGCGCAGGGCAGCGCAAACTAGCGCTTCCGTGTTACGGTGATCACGTGAACGCCGTTCAGCCGACACCGGGAGGACAAACTCATGACGTCATTGTTCAAGTTCTCTCTGAGAAGTTAAAACAAGCGAAACGTGAGAATGACGAAGTCATGCCTTTGACGTAGTTGTTCAACGTTGGCCGCTCCAACTCCGTGGCATTGACTGCGCTGATGATTGCGCCTCTCGCCGCACGCTAGAGTTGGCAGATTTCGGCGACTTGGCTCGCTTGAAGGTTTGTGGCCAGTTTATTAAATATATAAACGGAATTAGATCGTAATATTTGACATGGGGTCTTCCTGTATGATACTGAAGAGGGCTACATAGTTTTCTAAATATCAAAAATGAAGGAGAGTTGCCCTTTAAGAAAAAAGTGCGAGACGAGACCGACGAGACGACGAGAGCGCGAAACGCGAGACGGCGGGAACACTATGCAGGACCGGACGGACAACTGATGTAGGGTACTTTGTGTCAGTCGGCCGCTTGCACCACATAAGGCACGCATGCTCAATTTCGGTACTCAGTTTAATTTCGGATTTGAAAAGCGACTGAATTTTTTTTTTTTTTTTTTGGCGTAGGTTTGGCGTAGATTACCAATATTTTGGGCAAAATGTAGGAGGATAGAGCAGGGTTAGCTCTTTGGCGCAGTATGCCGCAATTGGCGCAGCAATCACATCACTGCTTCTTTTAACGCCCGTGCGCACCGCGAGATGTTGCCCACCACGTTTGGAGGCTATAGACCTTTCCAGCGGCAGTCTCGTACGAAGCGATTATTAGCGCGCCTCCCTCGTTTTGAAAGTGTACATACGTCAGTATTGCCCGACTGCGTTGAGCTGTGGGTTTTCTCGTCCGTAGGCTGTGGCAGCCTGTGTAGGAGCAATTTCGAACGCTGGAGGCGGCAAAATCGCCTCGCTTCATTTTTTGTTTTGTGTTCTATGGCGAAGAGAATTTCTCGAAGTTTTTAAGAAAGTGTTGAACTATTTTTGGGGATAAAAACAAACAAATGAAAGCTATTTTCGGCGATTCCGTGCGCAACAGAACAAATGCAACTGGGATATTTGTTTCATTTTTTGCTGATATCTTTAACGGCACCATACGCTCAGCCGTGTGAATCTACAAAGATCTTAACTGCCTAACATATTTCACCACACTAGAGGATAGCCGAACTGCATGGGTATTGCCCGCTCACTGTATGAAATTCAACGAGTCTCATTAATCGAACAACATACAGTGTACGTACCCCAGGGTGCCGCGTTATCCGAACAGGATTTGAGAAAGGTCTCAAATAACACAGCATATCCAATATACACTGTCGACGATAGTCACTTCACGACGATCGGTCGGAATCCGGCTTGTTTTCGGGTACGTTTTGAAGAGTGATGTTTTTCTGCACAGCACTAAAGCAAATGAAAGAACCTGTCTATTCAGTTCCCATACCTCGGACTTGATAAGCTTCTTCTCGCGAAAACCGGGAACATAGCCGGGAAGGCTTTTCGGAGGTTATCTCAACGGAAATAATCCTCGAAGAACGTCGAAGGCCTGCGTGGCGGGCTGCTTGACTTTCGCTCTTTTTGCTCGCTCTCTTCGTTCGTTTCCTGCGAAGGTCCAGCAGGCTACGAGCCCTGGTATTCCCTGGTTCTCACAGTGGAAGATTACAAAACCACGCAAGCATCCTGAACAGGCAAATAGAGTAAACACTTTCAAGGAAAGCCGGCGAACTCCGAACACACAATGCAAGTGGGGAGTCGCGCTGACCGGGTTTCCACAGCTCAGGCGGGTGGCAGAAAGTTTTGGCTGATAGGAGTCGCTCGAGTCGGAAAATGGCGGCGGCCAGCGAGCTGTTTTTGCAAAGGTCTGTAAAACGCCGATTCAAGAGAGGATCTATGTCAGACCATGGGAGTGTTTGTAATTTAATGGCGGACGCCTCCTGCGAAGCTCGGTCGTAAGTAAGCATGCGTACTTATGAACGAGGAAAGTAGGGGGAGATCCGGAGACGTTTGCTGACGATCGGCATATTCGTCACCTGCTCGCAGCTTGTATTGCAAATGCGGTCAATAAACCCCATGACCCTGGTTGACCAGTTAGAAACTCCTATTATAAAGGCTGTCTGAGCACGAGCAGCGAGCACGATATGGCGAGCGCAAATCTCCTGCGTCTACCTTCTGAGAGCCTGTGTTACATATAGTGTCCAACAGCTCGATCGTGGTCTCGTGGTTTATGGGCCGTGTTGGCAATACGAGTTGCGAGGAGGTGACGAAAGCGCTGATGGTCAGCAAGCGAGCGTCTCCGCCTTTCCTGCTGCTTTCCTCTTCACCACGCGACAACGCAGCGCATGCGCACTGGCGACCCATGGCTGCAGGAGGTGTTCGTCATTAAATTGGAAACGCTCTCCATGGTTTCAGATATGGATCCTCTCTTCAGTCTAGGCTCTCTACACTGTCCCAAAGCAGGTGGCGCCCCAACACTGAGACAACGACGGCGGCGCGCAACGTGTTTAATGGCGGCCCCCATTGTGTTTTCCTCTGACCGGCAGTCATAGAGTTTGCAGGTGACATTCAAACCACATATTTGCATGTGACGTCATTCGCGGCCATGTAAGTATTTTATGCGCCACGAGCGTTTGGTTTGGCGTGTTAGTTTCACAGCGCAGAAGCTGCAGTTCCAAGAAAGCAGTATATAGAAATTACCTCAGTACCCTTGCTACCTATGTATAGGCACACAAGCTTCAAATGTTAGCTTAAGAGATGAGAAAATTACATGTCTAAAGAACGATATCTCTCGAGAATCAATAACAAGAACGAAGTCCTGATTTCATTCGTACAATTCATAACCAACCAGGACCGTAAAAAAAAATCCAGAAGTATGAATGTTGTTTTGAATCCAGCTGCAGCTTACCCATATTTGTCGTGCCAGTCCTCACATATGAAGAGGAATTGGGAGATAGATGGCAAGCTGCCAAACGAAGAGATGCGATAACAAGTTAGAGGGGTGACATTACAACAAATACAGCAGAGTTAAGTACAGGACGCTCTTGCCAAGCCCATGCCCACCGAGCAGTATGTTACAGCTAAATAAAAGGTCAGCATTACCTAATGAACAAGGCCAAACTGCGGAACGAAGCTGTTAGACCGATCGTCAAACTTGAGACGAATGGAATGTCCAGCGCAAGCAAACCTAATGGGGAGGAAAGAGTGAGCTATTTCGTTTTTCTCTAATCATAGTTCACTCAAGCTCGAGGCTGTGAATTTTATCTGAGGTGCCGACAAAGGCACCACTATTCTCTATTTTCCTTACGATGTACCGCAGGAAAGGCTACAAGTGCGAGCTCTTTGCTCTAGGGCACATCTTGGCGGCACGAGCATTCGTGCATTGGTGGCAGCTGTCAACGGCATGAGCTCGAGCTTCTAGCCTTCGGTGCAATACAACATAAGGTGAAACGGAGTATATACTGGCTAGTGCCACTAATACTGGCTATAGGAAGTATTCACTGGCGGCCATAGCTGTGTGCGCGACTGCTGAGCGCGTGCTGATGGCGAGCTGCCACAGTTCTTTTGTTACGTGCATTCCGCACCCTCAAGATTGTCAATCTTAGCAGCCTATTAATGTTGGCTTGTTCTGAGCATGCGCTCTAAACAGCACCCACAAATATGGCGCCTAGTGAATACTCCGTTTCACACTAAGCCAGGTGGTGCCGAAGCTACAATCGCGAGCATGCGCTCATGAACAGCCCTTGCACTGAACGAGAAAACGGCCATATTAGAGAAAAAAGAAACAGCTCGCAACTTAACCGTCTTGACAGGCGCTTTCGCACGCGCTGGCCGTTTCATTCTTCTCCGATTGACATCGACGGTAGGTCACTCTGATCCACTCAACGTTTTCTCATTGATTTGGATTTAACATGGTAATGTATAGTCACCATCTAGAGCCACTCTATATGGCAGCGTAGCTGCGAGAGTAGCGACACGGCGCAAAATTATCTAGATACACGACGTCAGAAGCGCGTATAGTGATCTCCATTTTGGGCCTGGGAGGTTTCTATGGTAACCGTACTGCTAGCGACGCCAGGCGGCAACCTTTATCTAGTTGATATCTCTATTCGTTAATTGAAAAGTGGTGAAAGACCTAAAAGACGCTTTGCATGGCGGTACGGCACGGGCCTCTGGAGGAGCGGTGCCTGTTTCTTCTGTGAAATGAGACGATTCGCAGTGTGCACGGAGAAGGCGAGCGGTTTTCCGCGCCGCCGGGATAGCGGCGGCTTCGTGGGACGAACTTACCGTCTTTGTACTTTCGGACTTCGCTCCTATGAAACAAAATCTGATTATGCCGGCCACGGCATAGCCGGCCACGGCATAGGCCACTGCCCCATAGTAAAAGAATGTATGCTTAGCATCATACTTCTTCAAGACCCAGTCATTCATTCAAGATGAGATTGTCTCACCGACTGGCGGGGAGCGACGTCGACGACGGTATCACCCTCGTTTTGGGCGATGAACAGTCGACGGGGTTAAACCGGTGGTCTACAGAGGATTGTTAACGCCATCAAAAGAGATGGACGCCGGATATGAGGTGTTCTTGCCGACAGGCCAAGTAATCGTCCGGAAGTTTATCGGCATGCAAAATGTCAATATTTTTATCTGGTGTAGCGCGAATACCCGAGTTAAAGGGGCCATGAAATGATTCTTTAACTTCTTCTTCCTTAGCTTTAATCCTCAACTCAAACGAACAGTGGAATCACGCGGTCGTGACATGCTAGGGCAATGTTGCCATGACCCCAAGCTTCCACAGTTCTTTTTAAGCACACCATAGAACTTGTCATTCGTAAGTGCACTCATGTGCACTCATTGGCCACGAACGCGAATTCAAATATTCATCGACGAATTGATTGTTGACGAGCGCATACGTTCGAGTGACGCAGTTTTCGTGTCAAATGCGTGAGCTGGGGTCGGCTGACCTCATTTTGGCTTTTTTAGGCATTGCAAAGAGGATATTTAGAACCATACACACATGATGATAGCATCATAGCACACGGACATTAATGAGTACAAAACGGACCCAGCTACAGAAAATAAATATTACACTCATAAAAAATAATTGTCTGTAACTTGTTAATTACAAAGACGAACACACCTCTGAGAATATTCATTTAATAGTGTGTGTTGATGCTTCCTTATAGAGCAGGTCATTTGATATACGTCATTTGAGCAAACGCCAGCTTGTCACTTGAAAAAAAAAAAAAGACTGCGATTAAATGCAAGCTTTTGCAACGAAAGGACGTTTATCGAAGCCTTCAGAACTGTCAATTCGTAAAATCGTCAATTAGTACAAAAGGTTAAAGGTCGCAGGCGCTTTCTCGCTTAAAGTTGCTGTGATTATTCGGTGACCCAGGGCTGAAACAACTTCCCATAGGCCCTACACACGACGTATACCTTTCATTTCGATTCTCCGAAATTCCAACATTCAAAGGAAGCCAGAAAGTGCGAAAATGTTATCCTAAAAACTATATCGTAAGATCGTTGATTAGTACAAAACGTAAACATCGCGGAAGCTTCCTCGCTAAAAGTTTGTGATTAAACGGTTGCCTGGGGCTGAAACAACTTCCCCAAGGTCCAACATGCGACGCATACAATTCGCATTGACACTCAGACATTCCAACGTTCAAACAAGGCTAGGAGTATGCGAAAATTGCATGCAAAATGTCTTATCGATCCTCGAACACATCCAGGAATACGAGCACCGCTACGGCGATGTGACTAATGCTGTCGCACAGGTGCTAATATCCAGAGCGATCTTGCACAGAAAAAGTATAAAGTCACATTCTTTCAGATCTTCACGTTATACCTGCGTCAGAGAACACGAAGAAGTCCGAAATCGTCGGCAAGCAGCGGCACATTACGACTACCGCGCACCGAACAAACTCGTATCCACCAGCTCTGGGCGCTGCCATCTTACCGGTGACATTACGGCTCTTGCGAGGTCACGTGACGAGTAGTCACTCGGTTGCTAAGGGGACCGAGCCAGCTCATCTCGTTGCTATGGTACCGCGTGTGACCAATCACGGTGAGAGGCGGCACAGGGAAAAGCGTGGCGCTACTCTGGCAGCTACGCTGCCATATCGAGTGGCTCTAGTGTGCGCTAGACCACTCGGCCACCGATCCCCCTAGAAGGCGCCCAACGCGCTATTGCTCCGCTACCCAGATAAAATATCTGCCTGTCATTTGCTTCGCCGATACCGAGGCGCTGCTGTGGTTGCAGAAGGCAGCAAAACTCGCTTTTCCCCCACCTATGCACCGCTGTGCTCGGCGAAAATATCGTAGTGTCACTCTGCGCTCGCGTGTGTGGCCCTGTGTTAGCATTTTGTAAGCTGCCGGAAATGTAAATGCGCGTTATAGTTCTGAGTGCCAGACGGCGATGAACTGTGCCAACTCCACTCGCGAAAGAGGAAATCCTGCAATTGATGAAGTACAATGAAGTCTCTTCCGAACTTGAGTTCGCACCGCTGACTTACATGGCTGGCTACTTGGCCTTCGTTTGCGAACAAATGGTGACCATTTTTATTTGTAAAAATTGTCGTAATTTCAAGGTAATTAGTTGAAACATTCAACCTAGCAAAGCAATAAGAATTTCTCAGTGAAAGCAAGGAAGGCTAATGTGTAGAACCCGCTAAACTTTAAAGGTGACGTGTCCTGAGTGCAACCGCAACTTAAGGGAAACGCATCACATGACGGAGCATATCAGTCCATGCTAAGCCTTAACCAGGGAGAACTCGGCTATCCACGACCTGAAGCTGTCTGGCTGCGCAAGCTCGTCTGCTCCTTTGTCAAGAGGGCTCTACAGTCGGCAGAGATTCGTGGTTGTGGAAGGACTTGCAAGGTCCTCTCGAGCGCTGTGCTTCCACACCTTATGGACTGCCCGCTGATTTGGTGTGTTAACTGCCGAGATCCCTACCACAGCGAAGAGCTCTGCGAGCTCTTTCTCAGAAAACTCCTCACACCTTTTTTGGCAAACTGGGCTGGTGACCTAATCAGCCCACTAGAGAATATATTGAGGCTTTCGCGGATGCCTCTTTCGCAAAAGGTACTCCGCTTGTGAACTATATAACTCCCTTGGTCTGTTTTTTTGTGAACAATGAAGTTTATATTACTGAAGTTATGCACGCGGAATCCGATTTTATATTGTCCTTCACAGATGAATAAATGGCACAGCTCGCTCGTGCTCGAGCGTCGGTTAAAACCAGAAATCATACGGCCTAGCTATATCCAACTATAACTCCTATATAATAATAATATAATAATAAAGTTTATTTCCCATTCGATACAGGAATGGAGGAAACAGAGGGAAAAAGCTGTTTAACAGCTTGACGAAGCCCCCTGCTCCCTTACAGTTTCACATGACAGATTAGAAATACAAAGCAACAGCAAAAATATCAACATTGTATACAAAAATAGATTATAACCTATCGCAGAAAAGTAATATATTCAATTCAAATAAGAAACTAAATCTTGCATTGTGACAGACATTATATCAACGTTTTTGTTTAAGAGGAAATTTAGTAAAGTAGGTAGCATATACTTTAGAGACTGCATGGAATAGTTGTTATGTCAAAGAGGCACAGCCCAACGTGCCGCCGAACGAGTTGGATAGGAGGTAACATGTTCCCTTAGTTTAGAAAGTTTGGCCAGAATATCCACGTTTCTTTTTTTTTCTACCTTAAAACGGACCATAAGTTTATATGTATACATATCGAAAACACGCAACAAATTATATTTTTCAAACAAGCCCTTGGAGCTTGAAATATAAGAAATATTAGCAATGAGGCGAACAAATTTTTTTTGTAATAGATGTATTTTTTGTAGATTTGAACTGGTGGTTGTACCCCATACCAGGTGGCAGTAGTTTAAGTGGGATGCAAATAGAGTTTGATAAATAAGTAGTTTAACGTTGTTTGGTAAAATAAAACGGTTTCGTGAGACTAATCCGATGACCCTGGACAATCGAGGAAGTATATAGCTTACATGGTCGTCCCAAGACAAATACTGGTTAAAAATAACGCCAAGACTTTTGAAATTTTCCACTATCTCTATAACCTTTGAATTTATTACGAGACTTTTCGTTATAAAAACGCTTTTATTTTTGGTTCGAAATAAAATTGCTTTGGTTTTACTACTATTAATTTTAAGCCCGTTGTCGGATGTCCAATTTTGCAAACCTGTTAAAGTATCAATTGCGCAGTTGATAAGTTCATTACTAGTCTTAGCCGAAAAGAAAAGGGTTGTATCGTCTGCATATATAACAAATTTAGCAAGAGAATCTATGTTAACAATATCATTAATATAAATGTTAAATAGCAAAGGTCCCAAGATACTCCCCTGTGGTACACCGGAAAAAACAGACTTTGTATTAGATGAAAACCCATTTAAATAGACAAACTGCTTACGATTACTCAAATATGACTGAAGCAACGTAAGTGCTTGGCCCCGAATTCCATAAAGATAAAGTGTTTTTAGCAAAAAATTATGGTTTAGATAATCAAATGCTTTCGTAAAATCAATAAATACGGCTAAAGCTATCTGGTTTGCCTCAAAACTCTCTAAAATAAATTCTTTTTGTTCTAGTAATGCTAGATCTGTCGAACGATGCTTCATGAACCCAAATTGATCATTAGTAATTACGCGATACTTATTAAAAAAAATTGACAGACGAATGTGAATAAGTTTTTCTAAGCCCTTAGAAAAAACCGGTAAGATAGAGATAGGTCTATAATTATTTATGTCGTTCTTGTCTCCCTTTTTATAAAGCACAGACACTCTAGCTTTTTGCATAAGCTGTGGAAACACCCCAGTTGAAAAACATAAATTAAAAATGTAAATAAGAAAGGGAGTGATCAGTGGTAAGACATATTTTACTGGCCGAATCTGCATACCATCGGCATCACAGCTATGGCTATTGCAGTGGTAATAGAAACGGGGCAACAGTTACGGGAACAAGAAAACGACAATTGGCTCATACTGCCAGCAGAAAGGAGCTTTAACGCGCAGCTTGCTGCTGAGTGAGCTTTTCGCAGAAAGAATCATATGGTTTTACTTTACACAGATTTGTCACATTATTCATGCAATCTGGCACTCGTTTCAATTGAGACTTGCGGCTTCACGAAAAAAAAAATCTAAATAGCCACACCGGGCCGGGCCGGGCGTACTGCTCCTCTCTCACTATAGAGAGAGAGAGAATATCTTTATTGAAACAGAGAGTTTAGTCTGAGCTTTGCGCTCTAACAGGCTTCTCTGTGGTGGGGAAGGGGAGGGGGGACAGAAAGACGATCGACAAAGGGTCAATGATGATGAGATGAAATGTTAAAATATATACACGCTATAGTGTCTAGTTTCAGGATGGGAAATGAGAGAAAGATGATAAAAATAATTAAAGCACTGTCAGCAAGTCAATGTCTTCGAGGAATTTAAAGAGAGCTTTTAAGGCTGCTCGTTGTGTCTTAGCAGGCCAAGGTCCGAGAAGCTTTGGCAGATCACAAGGTCTGCAGTCCAGAGCATTCGTAGAATTTTTGTAAACTATGCGTTCATTTTCATATGCTTGACATGTGAGTAGAATGTGTCTGATGGTTTCCGGCGCACCGCATTTCTCACAGTCCGGAGTCGCGTGTTGTTTTATTTTAAAGCGATAGTTCTTCGTGTATGCACAGTTGAGGCGAAGTCTATGTACAAGAGTTTCTAATTTTCGTGGTAGGTCGCTTGGTAGTCGTGTTGTTAATAAAGGGTCTATGTCGTAGAGAAATTTGTAGTTAGAATCCGGTGAAGACCAAAGCATCTCACGTGCACTTTTTGCAATTTGCCTTGTCAGAGATGTACAATCGCCTTTCGTATAAGGAACCAGTCGTGTTGAGACGTGCTGGTGGGTTCTCTTGGCTGATTTGTCAGCGCATTCGTTACCTCGTATACCGGAATGTCCTGGTATCCATTGAAATGTAATTTGGTGACCGTATTCGAATGCTAGGTGGTGGTACTCAGCTATTTCTAGGGAAGAAATCGAATACATGGATTTCTTTCCAATAGGACTGAGCGACTGTAAAGCGCATTTTGAATCTGTAAATAAGGTCCATTGTTGTGGTGGTTGTTTACATATCTACTTGATTGCGTCCTTAATTCCGTGAAGCTCAGCGGCTGTTGATGATGTATGATGGTTTAGACGACAAGATCTTGCAAGAAATCTCGATGGAACGAAGAATGCTGACGATGAAGTTGTCGCCGTTGTTGAGCCATCGGTATATATGTGCGTTGTTCTAGTGTAAGTTTCATATATGTAACTCATTACAAGTTGTAGGATAACTAAGCTACTCTGTTGGTGTTTTGCAATGATTCCGGGGATGTTTAGATTAATATCCAGTTTTCGAAGCGTCCATGGAGGTATTTTGGAGTATTCGGTAAAAGTTGCCTGCTTTGGAATATTGTCGATATTTTGGCCTAAAGCATCCCCGTAGCTGGAGTTTCGACGTTTTATGTGTATTTTAGAAAGATAGTGATTCTTATGCTGAATTGTATGGCGTAAATGAATTCGTACTATTCCTTGTTTCTGTAACACTTCCAGAGGAAGGCATCTGGCTTCTGCTACCGCGCCAGGGCCAGATGAACCTCTTGGTAGACCAAGGCAGATTCGAATGCATTTGTTAAGCGTCCCTTGAAGCTGTCGTTTACTCGTCAGGCTAATATTTGTTAGGTGTGGAATAGAGTGTCTTATTAGACCTTCAACCAGAGATTTATACAGTAGAATCATTGATCTGCAGTTACATCCCCAAGCTGTTCCTGCGAGGCAGCGTAGTACATTGGTTGCTGCCGTGATTCGCTTTTTTAGAGAATTAACTTCTTTCGTCCATGAGAGATTTCGATCAATGTTGATCCCTAGAAATTTATGTACTGTGACGTAAGGAACTGTATGTCCGCCTAAAAGGATCGGATACTTTTCCATAGATTTCTTCGTAAATGCCATGGCAACTGTTTTCTTGGGAGAGATCTGGAGGCCTTTGGAACCTAGAAAACTTGCCAATATATAGAGAGTCTTTTGCAGCCGCAGCTTTACAGTTAGCCTTGAGCGGAAAGTAGACCATACGCAGATGTCATCTGCGTAGATGCTAATATTAACTCCTCGGGGAAGATGCTTTTTTAATGCTATCAGTGTGATATTGAATAGAGTTGGACTTAGTATTTCACCCTGAGGTACTCCTTTGACAACATCAAAATAGTTGGAATTTCCTTCTGAAGTATCAATGTAAATTTTTCTGCACTTGAGATAATCGTATATACATTTATAAATGCGTCCTCCAAGTCCTAGATCTGCGAGAGCCATTAATATTGCCTCATGCTGAACAGAATCGAATGCTGCTGTTATATCTAAAAACAGTGCAGTGGTCGTGTGACCTTTGGCTCTGCCTTCTTCGACACTCGTTGTAAGATCAATAATGCAGTCTGTGGATGACCGTCCGCGGCGGAAGCCATTCATTTGCTGTGAATAACATTTGTTTTGTTCTAAAAACCATGAAATTCTACCGAGTACCATTTTTTCCATTAGGTTTCCCATGCAACTCAAGAGTGCGATTGGCCGGAAAGATTCGAGACAAGTGGGTGGCTTACCAGGCTTCAAAATCGGCACAATCTTTGCAATTTTCCACTCTTGTGGTAAGGCTCCCTTGATCCAGGAATTGTTGTAGTGTTCAAGAAGTCTGAGTTTTGAATGTTGGGATAGGTGTGCCACGGCGTTATACGTAATGCCATCTCGACCTGGTGCTGAATTAGTTGTATCTTGAATGGCGGCATTTAGCTCATCAATAGTGAAGAGCAAATTTAGACTTGCGTTTGTTGCAGCAGGTATGGTATCTCCCGGGGTCGAGATAGCATTACTATGTGTACCGCCACTTGTTAGGAAAGCACAGTAATTGTTCGCAGTATCGACTTCACTTTGATTTTCACTTAGTGAGAGTGCTTTAAATGGATGTCGTTGCTGGGGGCTTCTCCTTAAACCTCTGATAATTTTCTATATGTATGTGAGAAGGACTTACGAATATCGAGATTTCTACATATCTCCCTCCACCTCTTTCTTGCTAATTTTTCGAGATGTCTCCGAATATGTAATTGTGCCCGTCGTGAAGCTCGCATATCTACCGGGTCTTTTGTGCGAAGAGCTTTCCACTCTGCTTTCCGTCTTAAGGCTCGTAGTCGTGAGTACTCTTGATCGCACGCATTTTCAAACTGACGCACAAATTGAAAAACTGTTGCCTCAGTAAGGGAATATGATAAAGTTGGAATTAATTCATCATCACTCGTCGCAGCTGTTATGCCTTGGTTTGCCATTTCTCTATATTTGCCCCAGTTGATGGATTGTACTTGCTTTTTCTTTGAGGGTATTCCTTCTAATGTCATGAGGATTGGATAATGGTGGCTTCCTCGCGTTTCAAGGTCCGTGTGCCAGGACATTTTGTTGAAGAGGTCACTGGATACGAACCAAACATCGAGACAGCTTCCCGATTTCGCATTTTTTAGAAATGTTACACTTCCGTCATTAAGACAAAGAAGCCCATATTTCTCCATGAGGTCGGCAAGGGCTGTACCTCGCGACGTTGTTTTTCTACTGCCCCACAGTTGATTGTGGGCATTGAAATCTCCACAGACGACGTGAGGGGTTGGAGTTGTATGCAAAATTTGATCAAGTCTTCTTGAATCAAAAGGGACATTCGGTTGGATATACGCTGTGATTATAGTAAGTTTGGTTTTCCCAAGTCCTATTGTGGCACAGACATATTCATTTGTTGGATGGGGAGCAATAATGTGCTCGACTACTGTAACGTCAGTTCGACATCCGAGGAATAACCTACTTTGTTCCCCGCCTCTTTCGGAATGATATAGTTGATAGCTATTTAGACGAAATGAGTCAGCAACTCTTGACTCGGAAATAGTAATAAGTGGAAATTGATGTTCCCTAATTAGCTGACGGAAATCAGATAGCTTTGAACAAAGTCCACGTGCGTTCCACTGAAATAGTGTGCAAGACTTAAAATTTTGTAAGGATGACATAACGATAATAAAATAAAATAAAAATAATGTGAAGGCTAAGTGTTTTAACCACACCATGTCTCTATAATGGGTAGGAAAGAGTCCATGATCTTAAGGGCAATTAACGCGTAGGGGGATATAAAGCGCTGAAGAATTTTGCGGATTACTTCAGAGATAGATTTAAGGAGAGCTCCAAAGCCCTCGGATTTTTCGGCTGGTGCAGATACCTTGGAAGCTTGCGGGGGCTTGTCACCAAAAGGTTGACTCTGATGCAGGTTTGCTTGCTTGGGGGGTTCTACACCTGTGTTGTTTGGCGCCGGATTGGGATGTTGACCAAGTTTTCCCTTGCTTTGTCTTGGTTCTCCTTGTAGTGCTGCTGTGTACGTTTTCTGAGGAGTGGAGCTACAGGCAGCTGTTGGGACTTGTAGAACTGTTGTTGACGGTGTCTGAGGAGTGCCGCACGATGGAATTGTTGCAACTTGGTTTGAACCCCGTGTAGAGCCAGATATCGACGGAGTTGTCTTAGTTCGTTGAACATTGCGGTTACCGGGCTCGTTTTTCCTAGCGAGGTATTCCACTGTAGGTTTCGAGTATATTCCAGAGCAAACTACTGTACGTGCTGTAATGTAGTCTACTTTCTTCTCCATCTGATAATGTTTTATTGCGCATTCCCGCTTCCAGTTCGGACATTCTGTGGATGTGAAAGGATGTGCTTCTCCGCAGTTTGCGCACTTAGGGTCTTCTTTGCACTGTTCCGTGGTGTGGCTTTCGCTTGCACATTTGCTGCACCTTGCAGAACGACGACACACCGCTGGGCGATGTCCAAAGCTTCCGCATTTAGAGCACTGGATAGGGCGATCCTTGAAAGGCGTCACAGGGTATCTTACATGTGCTAGCGTTACGTGCGTCGGTAAGCATGGGGATAGAAATACGATTCGTACAGCTTCAGTGCTCCCCAGGCGTCGGGCATTCGATATGGGGCAGCTTGCTTGTAACGATGTATTGAGATGAGCGTCTGTTACGTCAGAAGAGACGTTCTTGATGACTCCGACAACAGAGGAGCCATTCCGTGGTTCATAAGGTGTGACCGGAATTCCGCAGATGCTGTTAGGACGGAGAAGTGCGTTGGTTGATTGACCATTTCGAGTATCGACAGCGATGAGATTTAGGCGTAGGTTATATCGTATCAGTATGACGCCTTCGGGAATGATTTCATCGAGGGCTTTGGAAAGTTTTATGCTACTCAGTTTCGTTAGCACAGTTTCTGGAGTTTTAGGTGCCAACATGACGGTTAGACCAGTCTGGCGTTGTGGTTGAGACAGGATGGTGTCATCTGTTGAGTTGGAGCTGTTGCCGTTCTGGCGTCCTTTCTTTCGTTTCAAGCTCTTTCTGCTGCTCACCGTTTTGAAATCTGCGTCCAGAGATTCAGCATCGTTGGGAGCGTTGCCTTCTTCGATTAGTTCATCTACCGAGGTTTCTGTAGCTGAGTCGTCATGACTGGTCTCTGCGTCCAGTTGATTGGTTTCCATTCGAATGCCAGGTTGGTCGGCCATGTTAGTTGAGTCAATATGGAACCCCAAGCCTGGGCCGGCTTGACGGGGTGGCCCACCTTATGCGCTGATGAAGGGATATTCTCGTTGCTGATTATGTTAAGGATCCGACAAAGGTTTTCGTCTTGTCCTGCCGGCGGTAATCCAAAATTAGGCCAGATTCCTTGGAGCGAGGTACGCAGATATCCTTTGGCTGTACTTCTTCGTCGTCTTTTTTTTTTTTTTTCTCTCACTATATTTCGTCTGACCTTAGCGTGGACTAACCGCAAACGCTGTGCTAGCGCGAGCGGCTAGCCTTTACTGCCTTGACTATACTTCGTTTCACCTTATCTGCGAGCGAAGCCAAAGCTAAAAGCGCGAGACCAGCGCTTTTTGCGTTTCTCCCCAGCTCGCGCGCTCGAGCAAAGCCTGAACGCACGGAGCTTTCGTGCTCGCGCTTCCAGCTTTGCCTTCGCTCGCACACAAGCTGAAACTAGAGCCACTAAATGAGCTGCGCTTAGAGTATCGGCACTCCGTTCCCCGACATTGTTGTGGGCGCCGCCATTTTGGCTCGTATGCAGAGCAGACACAACTGCCGATCGTCCTGATTCATAAGGGAGGCTTCCTCAGCGTTAGAGTTGGTGTTAGGAAGGTCATCTAAGATTGCTTTGCTCTGTCGCGAAATGTTTAAACATTTGTAGAGGGCGGAGAAGCGTTTCCTGTGATTTCAGATAAAGCTTCAGATAACTGGCAACCATGATTTTAAGACACAATATGGCGAAGTGTCGTTACTCTGAAGCGTAGCTTATTTAGTGGCACTAGCTGAAACGAAGTATAGAGCACTCGCTGCACGAGCGCTCATGCAGCCCCCGAGGCTTCCTTCAAAGCAACTATCTCGCGCTTTTAGCACGCGCGGCTAACAAGTACATACTAACATGGAACGAAACATAGAGCTCCTCGATATGCTCCCCCGAAAGGAACTCTATCTCTCACTAGAGTGCCTTGATACACACGCGCGCTTTTGGTTGAGTGGTGACATCTCAGCCATTTTTCCGCCCAATCGGTTTTTTATGCATCTTGAAGCGCGCGCAATCCGGTGTCAATCAGCTCGAGCGCGTAGCTTTGGCTAGTGCATAGACGCCATTTTACCACCCAAGTCACGCACCGAGTGCGCGAGAGCGTCACGCGCTGGCCCATTCGGGGCAACAATGGATGTCTTCACCCTCAGAAAGACAGACATGTAGGCACCCTATCTCTCACTAGGGTGCCTACATGTCTGTCTGTCTCAGGGTGAAGACATCCATTGTTACCCTGAATGTGCCAGCGCGTGAGGCTCTTGCGCACTTGGTGCGTGACTTGGGCGGTAAAATGGCGTCTATGCATTAGCCAAAGCTACGCGCTCGTGCTGAGTGACACCGGATTGCGCGCACTTCAAAATGCATAGAAAGAACGATTGGGCGGAAAAATGGCCGAGATGTCACCACTCAAGCAAAAGCGCGCTTGTGTATGAAGGCACTCTATCTCTCACCGATAAGGAGCGCCACGGCTGGCGCTGCGGGGTAAAGTAGAACTATCGCGCTCACCGGCGGAGTGAGGCATACGGCAGGCCGCTCCCAAGGGGAGTCCTAATCGAGTGGCCGTGCTCATAGTATCATAAGATTGAAAAGGGTGCGGTTCTTCGTCCGTCGAATATTGCTTCGGCGGGTGTTTTTACCGTGTAATATGAGACCGTCGCGTGCTGCTGGTTCAAGAACCTGGCGATTCTTCACTGAACTGCTGCTTCCGCAAGCATCAAAAGGGCCTTTTTACGTTTCGCACACCATCTGTTCTGCTTACCCGTAAGTTGCAGGATGGTATGGTGCACTAATGTGATGCCTGATGCCGTTGTTTTTTTTTTTCTTCAAAAACTTGTGTATTTTATTTGAAGCAAGATTTGGCGCGTTATCAGAGAAAAGTATTTTCAGTAGGGCCAAAGTAGGTAAAAGAGACCGTAGAACGTCAATGACGTGCTTGGACGTCGTGGCTGCCATCGTGTAAACTTCCAGCCACTTAGAGTACCCATCGACCATGACTCCGCAGATGCGGATACGTTTCGCCACCCACCGACTGAAAAGTGGATTCTTTTCAGTTACTGCTCATGATGGTGTTGGACTCAAGGAAGACTTCGAGTCTTTCCAGAAAGTTTTGAAAACTATAATGTAACAACCTTTACAACATCTTCCGGACCCCGTTAAACACAATATTTCGTGACGTTATTTTAGTCGTCATTAAAATGGTGAGGTAAGTACCGTAAATCGCGAAGCAGTTTACTTGACGTCCGCTTCCACTGGTGTCTTGGAAGATTGAGTCTAGCAGCAAGGCATGTAGTTGGGCTAGTTGGTGGGGCATACTGTTTAGGGGGAACAGCGCAAAAAGGACCTAGGACGAGGTCGAAGAAACACACAGACAGGGCGCTGTCTGTGTGTTTCTTCGGCCTCGTCCTACGTCCTTTTTGCGCTGCTCCCTCCAAACAAGATTGAGTCTACTGAGCGTGCATACCTGCAGAAGAAATTTTCATTGATAGAATATTGACACGTCAATCAACATTCGATTCCTTCTTGGTAAGGTTTATTGCGAAAGCCTGTTACAGCCGCCGAACCGCATGTCCCCACATCAGAGACCAATTTATACCCAGCCTGACATTCTCGCATACATCCCTTCGATGGGCCACGCTACTTGAGCTAGCTGAGCACAGCTGGCAGCGGCGCGAGCAAGGCCACGAGGGGCACGTGATGGTGCTCGAGCCATCCCACTGTGAACCAATGTTTCGGCCACTCCACGGGTTCGTGTCGCCATCTATTGGTTGAACTAACGCCTTGTTCAAGATGGCTGCCGTGGGACCGCAGCCTTAAGCCTGGGTGGATTGCGATCTGTCATGCATGATTTTGCATATATAGATTGATGCGATTTTTTTTTCTTAGTCTAAAAGTGTGTTTTCTGTTGATTTGCGAATGTCAACGAATATGGTGCTCAGTGGCGTTTTCTAGTTTCATGTTTTTTTTTTTGTTTTTTTTTTCGTATTCATTGTGATTATCCACGATTTTTTGTATATTGATATTTCCGACGCTTCTGCAGAATGTACTGGGGCTGAGAACCCGTCAAGCCACGTAGCGAGGCTTTTTTTCTTGGCTCCACCGTTAGGTGTAATGGAAATAAACTGTTATTATTCTTAATATTAACCGCAATGAATTTGCATACTCACGCATTCCCTCGTTGACGCAGCGTTCCGATTCTCCTATATAAACCCGTCCGCATGACAATGGAAGTTTGTAGATGACACCCACAACGCAATCCACAAACTTGTCGACATGCTTAACCGTACATGACGTCTTGTTACCGCTTGCCTGGTTTACGCGCGGGCAAAGTTGTGCTAATTTTTGAGGCACCGAAATAACCATTGGCACATTGAACCGGTTAGCCACTTTTTTTAAGTTATGTGAAACCTTATGTATATATGGGAGAACGTGAGGCCTTTGTTTAGGTTTACTTTTGGTTCCAGAGAACCGCTCTTGACTTTTCAAGAGTGTCTGAGAGACACCAAGCAAAACGGACAGAGGAAATCCTGCTCCTAAAAGTCGCTTGACTTGAGCTTCATAGCTGTCAAGCATTGCATGGTGACAGTACCTGTACAGTGAAGCTGAGAGGCATGAAGTGGCAATGTTTCGTTTCACAAGTTTAGAGTGGGAGGAATCGTATGGCAGGATTCTTGTTTGAGCCGTTTTTAATAAAACTTCAGTTGATAGGCAGCGCTTGTCATGTGCTCTTCTCTCTTTGTCTTCGTCTTTTTGCGCGCTATTTCCAATTTCCTAAGGTAGTAGTAGGGTACTACATTTGGGGTAGTCAGAAGCCGTCACAGATATCGCTACCCCCCCTTAGTTATACTAACGACCCCATGGGTAGTCACACGGCACGCAATCACCAGGTAGTCACTGTGACCACCCTCAAAATGCAACATGGCGGCTGGCAAGCGACAGTGGAGCAATTCAAGTAAGGCCTAGCCATCTGGACTGCTTTTCCGCTAAAATACGATTCTCAAGTGCGCACGCCCATTCGCTGCCTTTTGTGTGCACTAAAGCACTCCAAAACGTGCCTCGAAGCACCGGCACCGCACCTATTACGAGTAGGGGCGACGATGTGAGGGGGGGGGGGGGGGGGGGGCATTCGAGGGGTTTGTCCGCGACTGCTTTCGCGGGGCCGGCTTCATTTACGTCGCCGGCCACAAAACATTCAAAGAAGAAATCGTATAGCGACAAATGGAATGATGTCTTTATCTTTATTTCGGTTGAGAGCGGCGAGGCGAAGCATCACCGATTCAAGCGGCGTCGGTTCCGATCGTTCAACGCCCTTGCTCACCTGTTAGCATTCGTTATCCACTTTCAAGTCCCTGGTAATCCTTACCGCATCTGTGCACGCATTTGGCGCTATTTACCGCACGGAATACCCATTGATTTGCCAATGGGACCGATCCTTTGGGACGAGAGGCCGAGAACCGAACCCTTTGTCGCTGCTCCGTGGAGCCATGGAACGCCTCCATGTTTTTCACTCAAATAAGTAGACACATAAATGGGCGACTCTTTGAATTGGGCGGCGACACGCGCCACCAAACGGACAGCGCTCAAACTAAAAAAAAAAAAAAAAACGAAACCAACTGTCCTTGTTTTGAGCGCTTCGCCAGACATCACGTACGTACCCACACTACACTTCACAGATAAGCGACGTAGAGACACCATATGATTTCGTACATGAACGCGTTCACAAACAGCACAAGGTACAACATGAGATATTGACACTGTACGTTCCTATACAGACGACTAGTGGACACCACCAGCTTATATACTGCTGTATTTTCTTTGAAAGATTCGGATGGTGACCAGTGTCGTATTTTGCACAAATAGGAAAGGCTGCGCAAGATTTACCCGTATATATTCTTTTCCTCTACTGCCCTTAGGCAAGCGCTCGTATCTCTAATGTAATGCATTGCAAAAGTGCAATGCAGGTTATAAATAAATTGGAATAGTCGCTACACGTCACGATTTGATCAATCTCGTTTTCTCACTTGCCTACATTTCAAGTATACAGAGGCCGGTTTAATTAATTGTATTAATTATCGAAACCACTTTCTGGAAACACAACTTTCTGAACACTCTGATGCACTTTTTTTTTTCTCTTTTCACATATCCAAATGACTTCAGCGGCGGTCGAGTAAACGCTGAGTACACTGAGCACGCACAGGTGATTCTAGCGGAGCCCGTCCGCCGGTCCTCCCCGAAGCGTTGTTTCAGTTTTCTTTTTTTCGCTATAATTGTTTCTGCACAAGCGCGTGTCTTTCAAATATGCGTTCTATGCGCTCGCGCTGGCGCCAGGAGGACAGTGCAAATTACCGCTTTCGGGCCCGTGCCTTCACCTGCAAGAAACGCGAAATACGGATGCTAAATTATCTAAAGCCTGGTTCAGACAGTTGCGTTTAACTGCGTCTGACTGCGTTGCGGCAGCGAGAAACCAGGACATCCCTACTGCTTATATCGCCTGACAAGATGATTCCTTAAATTGGATTCCACACTTCGTACGAAGCACATATGTGCCGGTGACTCGCTTTCGGTTCTTGACGCAACGCTGTCAAACGCATTCAAACGCAAGTGTCTGAACCGGCATTAAGCATCAAAGAACGCCGAGAACCTCTGCGCTGCACCTGCTGGCGTCTCCAGCAGTACTTTCCTAAAAAATAAATCTAAAACAAATAGCACGTGTACGTTTGCCAACGCCTTATTTTTGAACATTTACTTTGAATCTTTCTTATAGGTAAAAGGAACGCGTGCTGGAGGCCTGAAATCCTAGTCCCCTTCAAGCACTCCACCTTGGATGACACACACTCGTTCAAAGCATTTTCGTTTGAAGCATTTTTTATTGAGTATGCTCGGTGAAATATGCCAAATGAGCCAGTGAAGGCGAATCATATATTTCGAGACAGAGAAATACTGAAAAACACGGATATGATCCCAGATATCTGTATAGGTTCGAGCTTTCCGGCCTCAGTCGTGGTGTTCAATGCATCATACTTCACTGCACTTAAAAGCAAAAAAAAAAAAAAAATTGGGGATGACAGGCGTGCAAGTTCGCCGGAGCCGAGGAGGCCATTTGCAACTGATCTGCACGCAGAACTGACCGATCACACCTTTAATGAGAGCACGCTCTTTACTGAACCGCACAATAAAAGACGACAAGAGTATCTCGTCTGGCGAACAATCAAGTCAACTCACGCCTGTGCGTAGCTTGGGTATTCACACGAGGGAGAAATCTTGGGGATTACTCCCTTGCACGCGCATCCCACGACGAAAACGTCAGGCTCTGCGATGTGCAAAAGCCTCGCGTTTTCATCTCGTGATGCGCGCATGCCGGGGAGAAATCCCCGGGATTTCTCCATCGTTTGAATCTAGAGACTTGGTTAAATTCCTCGAGCACGGCGCCAGCTGCCAGCTGTTTACTGCTGTACATGGTAAAACCCGCAACGGAACGAAAAGGACCACCGCGATAGTTTTATCTTCCTCGCGCTTTAGTAGGTGCCTACCAAGGTTGCCTGTACTCTGGCAATGTTTGTTTTCTGCCAGTTTAGTACCCGAATTGAGCCACACACATGTTTTGACCGGTTTATATTTGAATAAATAGTAACCAACGCACCAAGAAAACATGTTTCAAGTACTTTTTGAGATCTTTGAAGTGACTTTTACCATTGAACGACTGCATGCACTTGTATGCTCAATTTAAGAGTTCATAAAGCGTGACTACCCCGTGCTTGTCACCTGTCAACAGGGTGGCAACGCTCAATGGTTCGAGTCCAGTGGGTAGTTAAGTAAGCCTGTAGGGTAGTTACAGCCGTCTAAACGCATGATGACTAAGGGGGGTGCTCACTTTTTCCTAGAGTGTAAATGGGGCGTGCACATACGCATTTTTACAATTTCATTATTATTAAGAAGCGGAAAAATGCCACGTGGTGATGAGGAAAAGGCAAATTGATAGCACAAATGAGGACGGTAGTTTGGAAGAAAAAAATTCTAATGCATTTTCGTATAACCGACCGAAAATGCGCATGGGCCGGAGCGATCAAGGTGCGCCCACCTGTAACATGCTTCGGGGTACCTGTGTCTACAGCCGGCGTATAGGGTCTTCGTCTAAGTGACGTAAAGTAAACAACAGGAGCGACTTTTCAAACATATCAGCTTACAGCTTTGGCGGTAACATTATATAAGAGGTAGGGCGCGGCAGAACCTGAACCTGCGCCGCCTGCGAGCGCCAAAAGATCCGCGCCTGTGCACGCCGCATTTATGGCATCCGCGTTATTGTGAATTTGGCCATATTTCTAGATTTATATCTTAAGGACCACACAAATACGGCATTATATATTTCCATAATCTGTTTGTACATTTTATAAACGTTAATTTCACAGAGATTAAGGAATATTAAAGCTGGCCTTTTTCCAAATGATTTTCAATTTAATTCATATTTATTTAAGTGCCCCTGTGTGAGCCATTCTTGTAAATTTTTCTCGTTAACCAGGACAACAATATTTCACGCAACGATGCACTATATACAGGGCAACACACTGGCAAAGTTTGAAAACCTAAGCTTTTATGATACGCAGAAAAAAATATTTAATCCAGAGCGTTACTGCGCAACGTGCCGTGTTTGCAATTTTGTTTTCTCAAAATAACGACCCTAATACTCAGAAATTAACTCTTTTGTCAATCCTTCCTTTGCCTAATTTGTCAGTACATATTCCTAGACCCGTAGCAAGAACAGTTTTATTGGGGAAGCCGCTCGAAATGTCAACATCGCGCGATACGCAAAGCGCGCACGTGACTGAGAGGGTGCTCACAATTTGTTTTCGCAAAAACATTTTTTCTTAAAGTCAAGATTGTTTTTTTTTTTTCTGGGCATAGAGCCAGCAAAATATAATTATTTCATCAAAATTAAAAATGCTCACCGGACATGGTTGTTAGATCTTATTTGAAAACGCCCCTTAGTCTTTAGTTTTCAGTCTATTTTTTGGCTCTGGAGAGACGCAGCTCTACTCTGACGTGTTTTTCTATTTCTCGAATCGGCAGAATACCTTCCACTTATCAACATTCCCGACGTCCAAAGTCAACGAGTGCAGAAATGGTTAAGCTTCTGTTGTCGTCTATGTTACACCTAGAAAGGATGCGAAAATCGGGTTGTGTCTGTCGTTGGTCTGAGCAATACCACCTGCAGTGTGGTCTCGAGCGCTTTTTGGTCGTAACAAGGTATATATCTATAAGTAAAGGACGTGTTCTGCTGAGGAATCACTACAGCAAAGTTAATTACGACGATTATCGTCATCCCCACAAGAGTCCCAAGGTGGGTGCAGGAGGCTGTAGATGGAGAAAGTACTCGTCGAATTATCGTGGGCGCTCACCTTGCCGCGGGCGCGGGTCGTTCGGGTGAAACCCACGCAGCCGAAGTTTCCGATAAGGGCATCGGCGATAAATGTTTTCGGCTTCCGCGCTGTGGGGCCATAGCGGGCGTCGGTCAACCGTCATCGAGAGGTCCATCTTCCTTGGCGCAGACTGTTGTTGGCGGCCGCTTGTTCCTCCTGGCGTCGAGCGTACTTGGGGACAGGTGTTTCACGTGCAGATTGTGCCGAGTACTGGCGGGAAACTGGCGGTGGTCGGCGTGTCATGGCGGCGTAGGTCAACGTTGGCTTTACCGGGGCGGCCACATTAACGGGAGTTTCCGGCTGCAAAGCCCGCTTGACGTCGTAGCGCAAAATGTCGGCGACTCAAAGCGAGACCGGGCGGTCAGCAGCGGTGAGCAGCTTCCAGAGCTCCTCTCTGACGACTTCCCGGAAGACTTCGCTGATGTCCGATGTACTGGGGCCAAGGTTGCAACTTGACCGCGAGGCTGCAGCGACGCAAACGCTCCGCAAAGCTTTTGCTTGCAGGCTCCCCATGTGGTGATTGTCCCATCGTGGTTTTCATGCAGTATGTACCGTTCCCTCCAGGGTAGAGTTCCTGAATATAACTATACGGTAGCAGAGTTGCGCATAGGTCCACCATCTTGCCCTCAAAAGCATCCAGATGTCTTGTAGGAAAGCCACACTCGTGTCTGCAGGAGTCGGGTACGCTCGGCGCAGCGCAGACGATGAGCGCTCCTTCATTCCGCTTTATTTTAGGCAACCAGATTGCGCTATTTATGAACGCGTCAATAAAGGTTCGTGCACATACGAGCCGGAACACCACGCTCGTGTAAATAGAGAGTTTTAGTAGATTGTTCCCATGACTGCGATAACGATACCCGATTCTCCGCCACCGCCTCCCTTGCACATGCATAGTATCATTATCGGGGCTATCGGAGGTATCAGAACGATCTACTAAAACTCTCTAATAAACAAATTTTCCATATAAACGCTCGCTTATCTTTGCAAAGTGGCTGCCGCCAGATGGCGACGGCGGCTGCGCAGTCGTGTTCGGCGTTTCATATTCTCTGCAGCGCGTGGATGCTTTTTGAACCGCGTTATCTCGTGCGAAGAATAAAGATGCGAGCGGTGCGGGGCAATCAGATGCGCAACTGTGCTCCCCATTTGAGGGAGCGTATACAGGAACTCTAGACTGGGAAGAAGTAGACGTTCTACAGGCATTAATTGGGCGTCAAGCCATTGTAGCGGGCAACTAGCTCGTACAGGCTTATCCGGACCTCGATGTCTTCGTAGACGTCGCCGTGTAAGGATGCATGTTTCCAGGGTGCGAAGACCGTAACGACGACGGAGGGGCGGTTGATGGTGGCGGCGTCATCGACTTGTTCTCCAAGGGCTTGCAATGAGTTAACCCACACTCACCAGAAATGTCACGGAAGAAGGCGAAGGGATGATGAATCAGGAACTTAAAATAAAGGTTTAATCAGAGAACTTGTGCCAGAAACAAAAAGTAAAAAAGTGGAGAAAGCAGCAGCGAGTGTCGGCGCGGCAGCAGTGAGTTATGGTAACATAAATTACTGTCACTTAGTATGGGGAAATACTACGCAAACAAACATACACAAAATTTTTATGCTCCAGAAAAAAATTATTCGAAACATCTGTAACGTTCCATATGATCACCCTAGCAAACCTCTTTTTGAAAATTTGAATCTGATGCAAGTAAGTAGTTTTTATAAGTACCGTCTATGTAGAACTTGTAAAGTCTCATAAGCAGACAAATGTTGCAAATCTTATTCAATTAGCTTCTCTAACACCTAAAGTGACGACGTACCTAACTCGCAGCGTAGAAAATTGGAGAGTTCCAACTTATAGGACAACGTATGGCCAACAAATGATATCTTATACCCTTCCTAGCCTACTTAACTATCTTTCCGTAGCAAATGTGCAGCTATCGACGACTTCAAATAAAGGTCTTCGATTGTTTTTTTCGAATTCCGATGTGTAAATTATAAAGATTTGTAATTAATTGTTTTGATTATGTTGTGTTGATAGTTAGTTTACAAGTTGTTCCTGTGGATCAGGTGAATCTATTTTTGCTTTTCGTAGTCACTTTGAGCACAGTCGTGCCATATGTATTGTTTTTAGATTCTTCAACTATTCAAATGTTACTTTTGTGTGTGTTTATGTGTGTATGTTTTTTGTAACTAATTAATTTACCACATCACCGCTGTGTGCCAAATTGTGTGGGGGCCGAGGGCTAGTCAAGCTGCTTGATGCAGCTTTTTTCCTCGGTCTCCATCCGTCATTGTATGTGATGGAAAATAAACAATTTATTATTATTATTATTATTATTATGGTGAGTCGACGTGACACCTGGCTATCGCGAAACTGAATGTGCCTCCTGGTCGGGAAAATCGGAGTGAGTAAGCAGAGCCGCGCTCGGCTTCTTTTCTACTGCACACACAATCTCGAAGATTCGGCCTAGAAGGTTCGGAAGGGAGTGTTCTGGGGCGAGACTGACTTAGCAAAATACCGTTGGCCTTCTTGTTTACACACGGAGTTAGAGTGAACTCGAATCTTCTAGAATGACGAAAAAGCATTCCTTCTCAGTCACGCACGCGGCAATATTGAAAAAAGGGTTTAGGCATCTTAAACTTATTTAAAACGTCTGGTATTCGGTAAACCTCTTTCAAACCTGGAGGACGCTCTAAAAAAATGTACTCGCCCAGGTGATTGCAAATAGGCTTGTAAACAGACACAAGATATTGTTTTCAAATATTCTAGAGCTTTATTGCACACAACCTATTCAGGAAACAAGTGCGAACGTGTGAGCAATTCGTGAAATATAAAGAGGCACTATTAAGCTGTTTCAAAAGCGAGAAGATTGCAAAGCTCTCAAGAACCACTGGGGTAATTCTGGAATAATATGTCTTTTCCCGGCCGCCCGGAGAATTGTTTTCCACAAATTATACCGGTAGTCGCTTTTAACTTGCGCTGGCAATCAGTTCATTGAGCAACGCCTCATCTACAGACCGTTTCTTGGACACATGACGTTTCATTGACAGATTGTTACGTCGATATATCATGGTGCATAGACAGTTTAGATTGATATTTTTTTCTCTAATAGGCTGCCCCATAACGTCACCACGCAGGGGAGTGCACGGCTGGGCCGGGTGGGTTAGCATTTTTGGTGATGAGGCAATTGAGGCATTTTTGGTGATGAGGTGATGGGGCCAGCAGAATTTGGCCACGAAGCGACGTGGACGGATGGGCAGGGTCGCTTAGCTCGAGCCCCCGTGAAGACGCGGGACGAAATATTCCTACGGCTTGCCATTCGGGTAACCAGTGTCAGTAACGCGTAAGTTTCGACGAAACGTACGTTCATGAAACGTCGATGCACAAAAAGGTGCTCACGAAACGTGCTTCCGCGAAATGCGGGGATAATAAAAATGTCAGTATTTTACCGGCAGTTGTCACAAGCTTTGTAACAACCCATGGGAGGTGACTGCAGCAAGTATTTCGGAGTAGTTATTCTCTCGGCTGCAGGAAGAATCGTTGCTGCTTAATTCTAGAGCTAATTCGGAAGAGTACCCGTAGAAGAAGGGTCAATCGTCTACAACAAGTCGATATATGTTGACGCTCGCACAGCAGAACTGACACTTAAACACAAATATGAGAAGAAAGAGCTCCGTGAAGACTCAACTCGATGTGGCTCAAACGGTCGCTTACCAAACTGAAAACTAAATGTATCACGCAATAATTTATTGCGCTCCTATGTAGAAACCGTTTATTGCTCACATAGGCGTTGGTCTTTGCGGACCCCGATGATTTCGGTATTTTAGGAATACGCTGTCGCGGACGATATGCCATTTACCACCGGTATCCACGCAGCCACGCTGGCCGCAGCACAGAAGACACCAGGTCAGTGTGCAGGCATTCCGAGATCGGCCATCACTACTGCATCATCCATCACTTTTTCCTTTTTTTTTTTTTTGTTGCCACGTGCTCTTGCTTTTGCCGTGACACGCCGGCAGAGAGAGGAGTGTAGGGATAAAAAACGGATGGTTGATTGGCCCTGCTTGCGCGCAGCTTCTACTGCGCTTTCAGTTTAGAGAGAGAGGGAGAGAGGAATAGAAGGAGGAGTAAAGCAGGAGCTCCTTTATAATAAAAACGGTCGTCCTTTACCAAAGAGAGGCCGTACTTGAAACGAAGCTGAAATTTATTGGATATGAATATAATTTGGTATTTATTCTGTAATATTTTGTCCACATTCGAAATACGCGAGTAAGGTATTCAAAATATATCATAAATATTAATCACGAAAAGTTTATATATACCAAAATTGTAATCCCTTCCCCCTCAATATGCCATTTGTCTATTAAAAACCGGCTACACGATTTTTACTTTTTTTATTTTGGATATTGTTAGTAAGTGGTGTCCCTGTGGTATTTGAAGGCACTACTAAATACATCCCACCACTACACATTAGAAACGAACACACACACAAACAGCATGACGCACTGACACCTGAATCACAGTCCCGTTGACTGCTCTGGGGCCTTATAGAGCCTACATATTGAAGGTAATGATTTGGCCGGTCACCACCTTTGCACTTAAAGTTCCAGATATTCGATCGTCAAAGGGGAAACAGTGTTTTTAAGTTCGTGGACAATATTTTTTAATAAAAAGCATTGGTACAACTAATATTAGATAGGCGCAGTCGCTAAAACAATATGCACAAAAACGGCCCCAGGAAGAAATGTTACTGCTTCTCTCCATAGCACCACTGAGGACGAAGCGAGTCAAGGCAGTTTATTCACTTTAAAATATACACTTTGCGTTTCTTTACTAGTTGGCTATTTATTATGGCCATTAACGTCACTATATTAAAGTCTCTACTCACATCACCTACAATGGTGAGTATACACATTTATTGAACTAATATTGTGCTAACACAACCACGCCAGAAATATCTGCTCAAAGCACTTGCTGACGCTTTAAAGCATCAGAAAGTGTTGTGGTTGTAGTTCCCGAACCCCGTCTGCGGTTGGTGTGCAAGAAACTCATCAGGTGTGTTCGTGATAAATAAAAAGGAAGCAATAACAGGAACTGGGCTGATTTATCAGTGCGATGCTGCACAACTCAATTGACAAACAAATGAAATGTTGTATTTAGGCAGTTCAGTGTACCCCACATCTGCTTCAAGTGTACTTCTGATAGGCGAGCTTTTCAATACTTTGGTAGTTTAAGTCAAAATACCAAAGTATTGCAGTAAAAGATACTTACAGTATAACCAAACAGTATTTACGATTTCCAGGTATCTTAGAGTATTCTTCACATATTTTTGATCGCTGTCCTTTTTTAAGGGTGGGAGTATATTTTGCATGAAGTAACGAAATATTTTAACAAAGCTATGTAAAAGGTAATTTTCACCTACTAATTTAGTATTTACATATTTCAGAACTCATGAAGGGAACTGAAAATGTATTTTAAATAAAGGAATTTGAAAAAAATTTTCAAAAATATATTTTAATATTGCGTAAAAAAAGTGCACGTTTTCGGTCTCTTTTTTGTGTACTTACAATTATGAACTGTACTCCAAATACACTCAAATTAGAATGCGGTACATTTCAAACGTATTAGTTTTCGCAAAGGGGTGCGCTGACAAAAAGTTTTCTCAAGGGGCATGGCAGTAAAGCACAGAAGTGGAGAATTCGTCACTTGTGCTGTAACTCCGTACCAGAGTTGATAGTGCAGTGGATGCTATCTGCGTAGCCTACCTAACAGTTACCTTCAGGCAAGTGCCATGCTCTACGTTATCACCAGCCTGAAGCCTGCAGTCATGTGACCTTCACCGGAGACGCGATTGGCCTGGAACCAGTGTTGGGCAAAATATTCGATAAAATTAATTAAGTTACCCTATTGAAAAATCCACCAGCCCGGGTCTGGTGTGTTTCTGTCGTTTACATCAGAGCGGAAATTCAGACACGGGTCTTGGCGTGTTCCGGTCTCCTGGTGTGTTCTAGTGTCCTGTCGTGTTCTAGTATCCTGACGTGTTCTAGTGCCTTGACGTGTTCTGATGTGATCCGGCCGACCTAGTGTCTTCTGGGGTGACCTGGTCATGCATGCACAATATAATTAAGATGCAGAAAGGACTGCTGATGACAACAGCTAGCAAATTGTGCAAAAGGACTGCTAATTTTTTGCAGGTTTAGGTGTTCATTCTGCCATGAAACAAGACTACAAAGACAAAGAGAATGGAACTTACTATTTTATTTCTTTCCCAACATGCACCACTCGCAAACATTCTCATGCAGACTGGGCTGTCCATGGCTCTTTTCTTCCATGCCACTTTTGCCAGCACATCTGGATGGCTAAGATGATGGCTTCGGCAAGTCGGTATTGCGTGATAAAACCTGCAGTGCATAAAAAGAAATACAAGAGCAGTTATTCATAAAAAACCCTTAAAATAATAAAATCACAACTACTACAGTAAACAAGAGGTTATGTCGTGTCGAGCCTGAAAATCAGTCAATTTATCACTTGGCCTGCCCTCCCACGTTCTATCTGATTTCGCCTACCTGTGGGCAACATAATACAGTCAAACCTGACTATATCAAACTCTCAAAAAACCGTCTACCACTTTGATATAGCGGGCAATTCTCTATAAAAGTTTTAATGAATTTGACAACGAACAAGCACGCCACATTTAGAAAAGTTGTTCACGCTCGAAGGGGCATCTGTACATCATGAGGGACGCCTACTGCAGTTATATAGTGGCCACTTCTTCGTTTACCAGCTCACCCTCTCCCCCCACAACACTTTTTTTTTACTCCTGGGCGGCCGACGCAGCTGCTCAAAAGAAAAAAAGCCAGCTTTCTCTGCAAGCTGGCTCTCCCCCAAGGATGATTCGTATGCTGGGGGAAAGCCAGCTTGCAGAGCTAAACAGCGCTCTTGGCAGATCGGTCCATGGGGAGACGCTGCAATTTTCGTTTGATGTAATTGCATTTTTCGCTATGCATTTTTATTGCAGCTACCAGTCCATTTACAAATAGTTTAAGGGCACAAGGTAAGTCCTATACTCCCCATGCATTTGAGGCCATGTTGAGGAACAGTTTTTTCGGTGACTATTAGGAGTATTTCTGTCATGCATATATCATTTTGTTCGAAATATTGTGTTTTATCCACTGAACTAGAATTATTTGAACCAATCAAAAATAATTCTTTTTTAATATTTTTTTATGCTAGTACTGAAATTTTAGTTTTTTTCATCTATTAAAAACTTTGTAACTCAAAAACTGCTAGGTGCACATTTTTAATTTTAGTTCAGTATTTTTGAACACCCATGTATGTGGTAGGAATAAAAAATCAACCCTCTATAATGTCAGGTTAAGAAAAAAATGGTACTTATGTACTAAAAAACACTGTTTTGAGATAATGAAGTTTAAAGTAAAAAACTGGTGAATAACGACTTTCTATTGGCACCATCAGCCTTAGAGTCATTTTTTTCAATAGCCGCCAGCTTGAAAGGCATCGCTAAAGTCATATCTTCGCCTTTAGGCTTATCGCCTTGCTTGCCGGGCCTCTTTTGTGACCTGCCATGTCGCTTGGTCCGTAAAGTATATTAGAGTGATGTCAACTTCCCTCAGCCACTTGATGGCTTTCCAAACAGGGTTCCATCCACAAAACTTCAAAACATTGGCTTGTGCGATGCTGCCACCATTGAATAAAGGAACAGCATTCAATGGCGCCATTTTGTTGTTATGAAAACACAAACACTTGAATGTACACACGGTACACACCTGGGAAAAACGTGCACAGCGTCTCGTGATTGTCTTGCTTGAAAAAAAGCTATGCAATAGTTGCGAAATAATTTTTTTAGATTATCTGTTACTGGACAAGCTTTTAGGTCTTGTGGTGGTTTTTGTTTTGTTGGAGAATTCATCAATAAACAGGGAGTGTATCCCAAAAGGAGGCGTAGTCACCTGCTACTTGCTTTCGGAAGAAGTGATTTTCAGCCCGAAATACAGCTTTCCAAAAACACTGGGACAATGCAAAATGTGCAGAAAGAACTAAACTTTTCAAATTGCGAAAAAAACTAAAATCAATTTTTTTTTTTTCAATTTTACCTTACCATGTGCCCTTAAATTAACCGGGTTCGATAATATCAGGTTTGACTGCAGATCGAACATCGTGGCATCGCTCCCAGTGAGCAAAGAAAGCGCTGCACCCCAAGTGGCATTTCTCCTGCTCTTCTCCACATTCACCTTGTCTCACCTCTTAGTGCCTCTCACTGTACATGTGTGCTTCACAAGGCAAAATCAACAATAGGTTCACAAAAATCTCAAATCATAGTAAATCATAACTCACACTATACAAACATTATGTCTGCCATTAAAGTTGCGACGAGTTACCCGCTGCTCATCTACAGCGTGTGACTCGTCGCAACTTTAATGGCAGACCAACTACACGCTGTATAAATATTCCCATAACCAATTTTTTTTTTTTTTTTGTTCAGAGCTAAGCACAGCAGCCACAACAGATGCTGTGCCCTTCCAGGTTGATCAGAAATACCCACCTGGTGTGGTAGGGGCTGTTTTCCCACCACACCCTTTTAGAGGAGACGCCTGCAGGCTTGCCCTGACACGCCCTTGTCGGAGAGCTCTGCAGGCTCCCACTGTGATCGGCTGATCATTCTGAGAGAGCGGCCAGGGGTGGCAGCCTTTTCCACAGCGTGTGTAAATGCTGCCTCTCGCATTTTGATGCCAGGTCCAAGATGAATCTGCAGTGAGTAACACTGTCAAGAAAATGCACAAAAAGTGGAGAAATACAGGCAACACAAATGGACTCTCCACTTTCGTCTGCAATCATGTTCCTGCTTTGTTTCACTAAAATGCTGAACTGTAGATATATATATAAAAATGAAATAAATTAAAGGGGCAATCTCTAGTATTCCAGGATGGCCTATTTATGTTCTTAACTCAACCTATGTGCTCTAACATCCCAGAAGTCCAAAACTTACAACCATGTGTGGCCTATTTCACTATTAAAAAATGTGATCAAAGATAGCGAATGCGGTTGAACCGAATCAAGGCGAATAGGGTGGATCGGCGAAAGACACTTGTCAGTCAATTGCAAGCGAGGGCCTCTTGTGCAGACGAGCAAGGCTGGTTGGCTGCTTGTCCGGACGTGAAGCTATCACTTGTGATTGTCTGATGAGCCCCGTTCGTTCCTCACCTACATTCGGCCGGGTTCAGTGCCGCCATTTGTATGTCTGAGATTCACTATCTTTTATCACATTCTTATCAGTGAACTAAGCTGCACATGATTTAAACCTAAATATCCGGGATGCTTAGAGCACATAGAATGTGTTACGGCCATAAATAGGCCGTCTTAGAAAGCTCCCGAGCGCCCCTTTAAGAGAACTAATTTCAGCTTTGGAATATGCATTAAGAAAGGAGGTCCATTATTGCTGTACACATCAAATACTAATAATGATATAAAAAATTGTTTCATGAAAGCTTGACTTTAATGAACCATTTGACAACTTTTAAATTCGACATCGCCAAGTATGAAGGAAGTATACTGCTGTGCACTCCCATGTTTTGTACAAATATTTGCAACCTTAAGCAGCCGAGCAATGTAAAAAAAAAAAAAAAAAAAAAAAAAAACAACTTTGCTTCCACTTTATGACAAGACATGAAAAAGAAAACACGAATGAGTGTGCTATTACCAAAGCTCACTACCTTCCCTTTCTGTGTTCCGAAATAGGCATCAATATGTCTCACCAGTCAGCTGCTTATCAGCTGACAAAGAGGACGTGTTTTCCAGAGCTCCTGCGAAGCTAAGCAATATTTGGTGTATTTAGTTTAGTTGCGAGTGTGTTTATGGGTACTAGAAAGCACTTTTTAAAGTAGCGATAGGATAGGCTTGCTTGTTGGATCTGCTTCATTGGTGGTGTTGTGCGGGCACACCCCATTGGGGTTGATCCTCCAGGTTTACCACCCTGCTGCAAAGCATTTTTGCTCTAACTCTGGTGGTTTTATGAGGTAGAAGAAAGCAGTTCTTAAAGTCGCGATAGGATAGTTAGGTTACAGCAGGCTTTTTAGGTAGGGTCACAAGACCAAACCACCAGCACGTTTGAAACTTTTGGCGGGCTAGTTGGTTTTGTGGACAGAGACGTTACCCAGGCTTTTTTGGTTTTGGTGCGATATTTTTCGTGGGGTCGCGCTGTGTGTCCGTAGGCAATGGTGAATATGCGAAGGAAGAAAAATGCGCAGGCTGATGTAAAAGGGGGACCCGATGTACAATCTGAGGAGTGTGGCCGTTGGTGCTGCATGATGGAGTTGGAGCTCAAAACTGTAGCAGAAGCCGAAGAGAGCAACTTTACCTGTCGGAGTTGCGAGAAGGTAGAACTTGGTTTTGGGAGAATAGGAAGGGAATGGGCGGATACGGTTCAGGAGTCGAAGTGGGAGATACGGGTAGAGCGAAAGAAGCGGGTTCAGCTCGAGGCGCAGGTCGGAGATATGAATAAGAGGATGTGGTGGAGATGACCAGGGAATGGGAAAGTAAGGTAGGGAGCGTGGCGGGAGAGCTGAGACGATAACGGGAACAGAGAGCCGAGGTTGAGCGACAGGTAGGGGAGCTTAGGGGAAGGGTGGAAGGCGGATTTGGAAGAGCATAAGAAGAAGTATGAGGAGATGGTGCAGCAACTGACAGAAGTAGTTAATAAGAAAAAGGGTGAGGTGGCAGGGAAGACGGCGAGGGGGGGGGCACACAAAGGCGGCCAGTTAAATAGTGACGAGCTGATTGACTGTGTAGGAAAGGAGCCTGCACAGCTGTATAGTACTGCAGTACAGCAGGGCTTGAGAAAGGCAGCAGAACTTGAGGCAGAGAAAGCACAGGGAGCTGGAGGGGGTGAAGACAGGCAGTCGGGGGTTAAGAGGGTGCTGGTGGTAGGAGACTCATACATAACAAGGGTTAAGGAGGGGCTGCTGGACAGGGTGAAAGGGGATGGGAGGGTAACCGTATGGCTCAGTCAGGAAAGTGCATGGTAGATGCTATGGCCGAAGCGAAGCTGGAGGTGTGGAAAAACAGGGAAGGAGAGAACGTAGTGTTTGTACACACAGGAGTAAATGATGTGTTAAAGGGACGAAGCCAGAACCTCGCCAGGCAGATAGAGTTGGGGTTACGTAAGCTGAGGGACGTCTCTGAGACTGTGCATGTGAAAATATGCACCGTCCCCGAGGTCTGGGGACAGTCTTTGCAGATAGAGAAGCGGGTGGTAGAAGCTAACCGGGTGATAAGGGGGTTGAGCCGACGATTTGAGTATGGAGTAATGAAAGTAAACAGGCCTGCGCACAAAGCTCGCTCCGACCTTTTTACAATGGGCATCCACTACAGTGGAACCATTGGGAGCATGGTAGGCGATAGGATTGAATGTCACATCATACATTTTTTGCGGAGCCCCGGAGCCCTGAGGGCGCCGGTGTGAATGAGGGCCAAAATGTAGATACAGGGGGGAGGGTTTGGGAGGAAGCCTTGCAGGACTAGGAAACATAAATAGCGTTCATAAACATGCAGGAGGGCAGGAACAAACTAAAGTAGGAGGAGATTGAGGAGCGATTAGAGAGCGACAACTTTGCAGTGTATGGATTAGCAGAAACACATCTCAGGCATATGGAAGAACCACCAAACATACCGGGATATCATTGGATGGGATGCAACCGGGCGAATGAGGAACACAAGGGAGGGGGATTAGGGGTGTTAGTTAAGGTTCAGGAATGGGAACGGGAACGAGAGGGCTGCAGGAAACACATGTGGGTCAAAGGCAATATTGGGCGTTTGGACACAATCCTGGGTTTTGTTTATCTAAAAACAGGGAGTGATGCAGGGGAGGAAAATGCAGAGCACTTGACATGTATATCAGGAGACGTTAGGGAAATTGGCACTAGCAAGGAAATAATTATCTTGGAGGACGTGAATGCATATTTGTAAGACTTTGATGGACATACAGATACAACAGGGAAGATGTTAGAGGCGTTCTGCAAAGGTTAATGGGTTAATGTTAATGGGTTAACGCTCAGGTGAAATGTGATGGAAAAATAGCGTGGGAAAGAAAGAACTCGCACTCGACTATTGACTACTGTTTAATGTCGCGTAAAATATACAACAGATTAGGAGGTATGTAGGTCTAAGGTCTGGGGAGCGACCATAAGAGAATCAAAATCAGATATGGCACAATAAAACCAGCGATGCAAAATCAAAAACAAGAGGGTAGGAATAACTTAAATGTTAAACAGTTACAAGAGGCATCTAAGCAGATCGAGAACATTGTATCCAAGCAACCGGAAAGAGAATGGACATATGAAGACTAAATGTTTTCAAAAGAGAGTTAGAGAAATATTGAATCAAACAAGGATGAAAAAACTAAAACGCAAGCCCAAAAGCTGGTGGGATAAAGAGGTTAAGGCAGCAATATCGAGATGCCAAGCGGCATCTAAAGAACACAGATGGGCAAAGAAAAAGGGGGCCACACTAGCCGAAGTAGCGACAAAATGGGAGGAATTTCAGGAAAGAAGGCAGGAGACATTAGCATTAATACAGGCCAAAATTGGGAAAGCAGGGGTCCAGTGGATGGTAGAGATAAGCCAAAAGGATAGGAATGCGGCAAAAAGATTCTGGGAACATATCAGTTCACAGGGAAAAATGACCGAGGCGTACCAGCAGGCACTAACAACACAGGAAGGGACAAAGGTAGAAGGGGATGAGGCAGGAGAATACATTAGACATACAATCGAAGCAGTATTTTCGGAGTTAGAATCAAATCCGGTCGTAAGGAATGGTAGCGTCTACACAACACACGGGGAGGATCATAGTGAGGAAGAGGAAAGGACCACAGAGGAATGGGAAAAAAGTAGAAGGAAAGGTCCTGGCTGGCACTGACACAGGTCCAGACGGCATACCAATGAGATTAATAAAAGTTCTAGGCAAAACAAGCAAATTGAAACTAAGGCAGGTGATTGACCAGATACCTATAGGAGGGAGGTACCCAGTGGACTGGAAATTGAGCAGGATGAGATTATTATATAAGGGCAAGGAAGAAAAAGACAGTGTCAAATCATACCGACCAATCACAGTAACTTCAGAAATATACAGACTAGCTATGCAAATTGTAAAAAGAAGAATGGAAGAATGGGCAAAGAGAAAACAGATTCTGGGGGAGCTTCAAAATGGTTTCAGGAAAGGTAGACGACTGGATGAAAATTTATTCATAATCACTCAGTGCATAGAGATAGCAATGACAAGTCAAAGGCCATTATGGGTAGCATTTTTAAACATCAAAGGGGCATATGACAATGTGAATCAGGAAAAACTCTGGAACCAATTGAAGGGATATGGGCTAGAGGGAACCATGGTTAAGTTTCTAGAATGTGTTTATACGGAGAATAGGGGTGATTATAACATGGGAAGCCGAAACTACAAGACCAGCAGCAATAAAAAGATATCTCAGACAGGTTTGGCCATTGTCTCCCCTGCACTTTATGATATACCTCAGTGAGATGGGAAAAAGTTAGAACAGTGCAACCTAGGTTTTGATCTGACTAACATGAAGGAAGGACATAAAGTAAATCAAATAGTGCCACGGTTAATGTATCAAACGACATTGAACTAGTATCAGAAAGTCGCGACACAATTCGGGAACTCATCAGGATTTGAAGCAGAGAAGGGGACAATTCAAGACTAAAATTTAGTAGGGACAAGTCGGGTATAATTTCAGTCGGTTATAAAGACGAGAAGGGGGAACCCCTTGAGATAGAGGACACGTTGATAGAACACATAGAAAAGTACAAATATCTGGGAATATGGTTAAGCGAAGGAAGACAGTGTCTAAAAGACCATGAAGATATTGTAATAAAGAAGGGGAAACGAGATTCAGCTGTCATGAAACACAGGGCACTATGGAACTATAATAGATGTGAAGTCGTTAGGGGTGTAAGGAAGGGAGCCATGATGCCAGGACTGTGATTTGGGAATACGGTATTGTGTATGAAATCAGAAATCCAGGCAGGTTTAGAGATACAGCAAAGGAGTGTGGGTGGGTTGGCATTGGGGGGCACATGGGAATACTTCAAATGAGAGAGTAGAGGGGGACATGGGTTGGGCATCTTTCGAGTAGAGAGGCGATAAGTAAAGTTAAACTCGAAATAAGACTAGCTGAAATTGAGGAGACACGGTGGGCAGCGAAAGTGTACAAGTAGCTATATATAAAAAGTCTAAACACTAAGTAGACAAACCGAACCCGCAAGCTGATATTTATGTACATTCAACGAGATGGAGCCGATCAGAAGAAAAGGGAGTAAAGGAAACAGAAAGGAAATTGTGGGAAGAGAGAATGCCGGGGAAATCAGCTTTAACAATATACAGGGCATAAAAAAAAAACAAATAAAGAAGGAACAGCTGTATGATAATTCAGTGGGGAGCTCTTTGTTGTTTGAAGTTAGAACGGGGGTGCTACGAACGAGAACGTAAAGGGCTAAATTCCAGGAAGTGGACGCTCTGTGCGACGTATGTAACCGCGAAAGGGAAACTACAGAACATGTAATTTTAAGGAGCACGGGGCTTCGTCCCACCCTCTTGAGCGGATAACTACGGATTTGGAGGGGGTACTGGGTTTTCCGGACATGGAGGGGCAAATGGATAGAGAAAGAATTGCGGTAACTAAGAGGAGATTGGAAGATTGGTGGAAAAGATCTAGGGAAGGATAAACAAAATGATATAAGTAAGCAATACAATCCCTTTAAAAAGGGGGGGGGGGGTGGGGTTGTGTTAGAACAAAATTTATACAATTTAAAAAAAAAAGGGATGACGAAATGTAAGGCTAGGTGGCACAAGCTGCCGCCCGTTACAAAGGGTATAGCCCTTACCATCCATCCATACTCTGTCTTCTTTGCTAGTCTATACTGGTGAAGTGGGCTAGCTTACTAACCCCTGGATAGGTATTATTGGCACTGCTAAACTGTAATTTGTGGGACACGGCTATCAGATAGCACTGATGTCACTGTCATCCGCATGTACACTTTTTCAAAGGTAGTTCACCTGCTCGTCCTATGGCAAGACTTAAGTTTGTTCTTTTATTTCTATTTTTAGAAGGAAAATAGGAATGGAACGAGCATAATTTTTGGATATTTAGGATGCTTAGAGCCTGTCGAATGAGTTATCACCAAGAACAGACAATCTGAGAAACATCTTTAGTGCACCTTTAAGTCAGTACCCGTGTTTGCCTTTTTATGTGCCTGCCTGTTTGTGTCCTTGTCTTTTCTGCCATTAGTCTGATCTCCTGAACAAGTCAATGAAGTAAAAACAATAGACAAAATGTCTTGTAGGCCCAGATACGTACCTCACCATCTTGGACAGCAAAGAGAGGTGGCCAAGAGGAGGCCACGCCCTCACCAGGTGGAGCAGCCACTGCAGCACCTAGGATAGCAAATTAAAGGTTAGAGCGACGAGTAACATCAAGGTCTTGATTTGTTTATATGCTAGGACATACTGTAGCTGTAATAAAGAAAAAGATAGCCGCACAACATATTCAAAATGATGTGCAATGCAGTATAAATAAAGCACAATATTCCTTCACAACTTCAATCTAGCCCTATGCTCAGGAGCTATGTTAGTCAAAACGTTGAACCCCATTCCTTTGTTGTAGTAATAGCAGGAAGCATGCATATTCCCAAACAAAATGTGTGCTACAGTTGCTAATAGGGTGAGATTTCAGCAATGCATGCCCTCAAAATGTTTCGTAATTTCACTGCACCAGTAAATCACTTTCACTTGTTTTAGGATTTTCAGACCATTAGCAAATCGCTTTAACTTGATTTATGACGATGCAAACCTGTAGAGATAATGTCAGCTCTTTCTTGCGGTACTCTTAGTAAGGTGACACAAGGGCTGTGGTCACTACCATTAAGGTGGTATTGTTGCTTATGATGTTGCCACAGCCAGGCTGCTTTATACACTAAAAAAATGAAAACTACTTTTTGAAATCACGCCTTTAAGATAGTATTTATTCATGTGGGATACTGGCAACCTTACCAACTCTCGTTATTACAACTACTCGCCTGTCAGGTAAGCAATGACTGTATCGTGCTACGCTGCATAAAGAAGTCATGAAATGATGTCTTCCTGTTCTGTCATCAACCATTTGTTGAGTCAAAAGTCTGGCTATAGTAGTATGACAGTGTTGTCCTGCCCCTAAAAAAGCAACTTTTGATCCCTCTGCTCCTGTGCAAAGAGGGTGAAACACTATTTCCTCAACGGTAGAAGGGCCTGAAGCATGTGAATACCAGTACAGGGCAGAGCCTCTCCTGAGCAATCGACTTGCTCCACTAAATTGAGATTGTCACCACCTGCAACTACATTATCAGCAGTTCAGATTGCAAATACATAATTAGATTTGGGCCCACCAGCACTGTCATCCTGTCAGTAAATTAATATCTGCTTTTATACAGATGAAAAACAAATTAACATTTGCAACGTACAGTCGGAGGCGTCTTGGGCAACGACTCAGCAGAATCTCGATAATACAAATCTCTCCCCCCCCTTCCACTCCACCCACTCCCCTCACTTTAAGTGACCCAAATATTAACCGGCAATGAAATTTGTCACTACGTATTGCGCCATCTAGCGGCTGCAAAATAAAAGACTGGGTAGGCCAGGACAGCCCGGATCGCAAAAACTGCAGGCGGGTGCATTTAGAAACCAAGTGTGAATGTGGCATTTTGGATCGGCGTCAGCAATTTTGGGAACCATTCTTCTTAAAAGTAAGTCCCGGCTTCACGTCTCCATGAACCCAGCCGGTTTCTGTAGCATCTTGCCTACTCCTATAGGAGTAGGTGAGATGCCACAGGAACCCGCTGGGGTTCGATAGGGTTCCCCGAAAAAATAAATGTCGCTAGTGCTGCGTGAAAGACTCACAGTCACGAAGGCGACTCAAGCGTCAAACTATACCGCTTTCCCTCGAGATCTTCGGAAGTGACACGGCAACAGAAGTGGATCACTGCAGTGTGATGCATCAGGTAAGTAAATTCTACAGTAATTGTTGTTGTTGAAGTGAACGAAAATAGATGTGCAGGCTTGGAAAGTGGTCTGACGAACTTGTTTTGCAGGCTACTCAGCAAAATAACAATTTTATACAAGTTGTTCTACGAGTCACTATAGTCCGTTGCAACCTAAGAACGAAGGGCGATTGTAAGACGGGTCGGGGAGGAGGAAGCAGACGGAACGCTGGAGAAGAGAGGGGAAAACCACCTTCTCTCTTTAGCGTTCCGCCTGCTTCCTCCTCCCCGGCCCGTCTTACCCTCGCCCTTCGTTCTTAGGTTGCAACAGATTATAGACACCACATAGGGAAATACAATAGGAACAATTGGGCCGACTGTTGCTTCGCTGTGACGTCCAGAATCAGGCGATCAGGCCTTCAAGAAGCGAGAGGCCCGTCACGGCAGTCGTAGTTGTATGTGCGCATAGCCGTTCGGCACACGCGCGGTCGTAACCAAAACCTTCCAAACCTGCGAGTTCTCAAATAGTAAATTTTCGCAGCACATAAAGCTTTGTTTCTTTCGGCAACAAAATTTAACGCTGAATCTGGTAACAAATGTGACGGCATGCAGAAAACAGGATGCGTAAGTTTTTCTTCAGAAAAAGCTCAAGTGAAGCGTAAATATCCTTCTCACATGTGCACTTTGTTGATTGTCACCTTTTCACACCAGGCTTGCATATCACGGTACAGCCATTGTAACGTGCATACTGTTGTCTAGCATGCAGAGTATGTTTCTAATTACTCACATTTTCTAGCCGGGGGCGAGCGCGAGGAAACAGGAAGAGCGTGCCGCACCAGGCTGGGGCCGCGCAGGTACGATGGAGCCGTTCTGGCTGGTCTGGCTCATGGCGACTCCTGGAGCGTTCCGCCAGCGAGGTTCAGATCAGGACCGGCGGAAACGGCAAGCCCTGGCCACACCGACCTAGGCCATGACGATCCCGGAGTGGTTCCGCAGCGAGACTCGGGCTGTGATAGCCCGGAACAGCTTGCCTACGCAGCGCTGGCGTGGGAAGGACAATCCGCAGGCCTGGACACGGACAGCGACTGCGAGCTCTGAATGACGGGCGACAACCCGGCTCGGCGGGCCGCAGTGCCGGCTCTCGAAGACAGACAACTGGGAAGTATAGTAAACCGATTCGCAATCTTCTCGTTGTATTGTGTCACTCCCTGGGAGACGAGCGAAGCACATGCCGATCGCGCGGCGATTATTACAGAGAGACCCCTCAAGTGGTGAAGACAACTCAAACTGGTGTCCAAATGACAACTCTAGAATATGCTTGCCGGCTAGCAATGCTGGGTAACAAAGACTTTCGAACCGATAGCCGCCCGAAAATTTTTCTTCTGTAAAGCTATACATTCAGGCTCGAATCGTTCACTGAAAATAAAGCTACAAGTGTATCAGCAGACCTACTAATGCGAAATCCCCACATGGTAATGCAGCAAGCACAAAAAGAAACAAAGAAATATCCTTAATCCTTACCATGACTCCCACGACCGTTTTTTTTTCTTCGCGCTCAGCAGCTCGCTGGCGGGGCAAATTGCCCAGTGTGCACAGACGCCGCCGACGATTCCTAGCACTTCTTGCAACACTAAAGTTTTCCTTTCGTTTTTATTTTTATTAACCCTTTTAGGTACTTTAAAAAATGTTTGTGTATTTTTAGGACACATTCAATATAAAAATAGTGTTTTTGGGACCCAAAACAACACTCATGCAAAATGTTTAACGTATCTTAGGAAATACTATTTCTGGTTTCGGTTTCGCGGTCTCGACTTTTGGCCGCGAGGGGTTTCCAGATACTCCGTCGCTCCGTCGGCTGCGATGTGCATGGCGGCGCCCAAGATGCGTATCGTCCATGCCGTGCGACGCACTTCGACCTTCTGTTACAAAGGTAAGCAGTACTTTGCTCTGAAATATGCTAATTTTGAATTTTTACAAGTTGTGGATTCCATAGCGCTGACGTATTTTACCCTGAAACGTATGAAGGTCGTGGAAAAAAAAGTACATAGTACATATGCGAAGGCTTTTTCACATGCTCTGATTCTCGCCCGAAATCGGTGCGATTTCTAGTATATGTGCGATTAAATTCGCAGTCGCACTGTCGCAGCGGCTCTGCAACTGGTTTCCACGAAGTTGGTATTTTGCCGCAGAGCCGGTGCGATCGCTTTCTCATCAATCAGCCGTTTATTAGCCAGCTTTCATCCGCGAAAATAAATGTAGGCACATAAAAGCTTCTGATTTAATGCTTCGTTATGATAAATTTCTGGTTACATATTGCATTCCTAAAACATGTATGCTTATTAAGACGTTTTTGTTGTATTTTAGACAAAGTGAAACCCGTCGCGTCCGTGTCCGAAGCGCCAGCCGCTCCGACAGAAATCGCACGGTTGTTGGAGCATGTGAAACCAAACATTGCGATCGCACTCGCTGCGTCGGCTGTCGCACCGATTTTTTTTTTTTTTCGCACAGTCGCTGCATGTGAAACTGTCTTAAGAGAGGAGTCGCATAGTAGCTCTGTGATTTCTGTGGTGTTCCGTTCCGTGCTTAGATTTGGCAGTGTTTCAGTAGTTTACTTTAGGGGCGGGCGTTCACTCTGAATTTTACATACCTGTGCACGAGGAATCGGCAGTAATTGTCGGGAGAAAGCTTCCTGTTTGGCATGGTTTAGTACATCCCTGTTTTCTGGTAGAATTTGACGTGGTGCTCTTTTCTTTTAGGCTTCGTATTCTACTGCTGCCCAAAGGAAATTCCATCGGGATCTTTCTACCAGACACGGTGTCGCAATCGTCCTTGTGTGGTTTTGATTCCAGTAAGTGGAACAGTGTCTGATGCGGGACCTAGTGATAGTGAAGTGAGTGACAGTGACGAGAAGAACTTGCCAACGAAGGGCCTAACAAGAGAACTTCCAAGCGATAACGAAACTGAAGACAGAACGCCCGCCTGTCCAGTTCTGTCAACGTCAAGAAAGAAGCAAAAGTCACCGCCGCAAGTTTTTGACTGGGGAAAAGAAGACCGGTGTTTTCTGGAACCTGCGGAACCCATGTTTACGGCCTCTGATGATGTCAAATGCCGACTGAAATATTTTAAAGTTTAATTGATGACAAGCTGCTGACGATTGTTGACGAGACAAACCTGTATTCTTTCCATCAGGCTATTGCATATAGGTAAACGTTTGTTACACTGTGCCAACATGCTTACGCAAAGTACATATTATTTGAAGTGAATCGTTGCATCGCCCCTTCAATTAAGCACCTCATAAAATCAAATGTGGTGTTTTAGCTCTGTACATCTTATTTAATTTTACAAGAAAACATGTTTTCATTCAACACCATACATATATTCGTAATGCATGCTCACCACAGGCACCCTGGTGTGCATGTCAGGCCAGTTTAGTGTGCCTTGGTGTGGACATTAAACCAGTCTGGTGTGGCGTAGTGTGCACATCAAGCCATTCTGGTGTGCTTTGTTGTGCACATCAGACCAGCCTGGTGTGTTTTGATGTGCACAACAGACCACACTAGGATGATGTGATGGGCACACCAAACCAGCCTAACGTCTTCTGGTGGGGACAACAGAACACGTTAGGCTGGTCTGATGTGCGCACCAGAACACACCAGGGCGGTCTGTTGTTTACGTCAGAAAACACTAGGACACACCAAACCGGTCTGGTGGATTTTTCAATAGGGTACTAAATACTGCTTCATTAAGTAGTTAAAATACTACTCAAGTTACTATCATTGTAAAGTATCTTGAGTAGGAGACAAATACTTAGAAATCTAATTCAATTCTTTTTGAAGTTACTTCCGCATTGCGTAATTTGAATCGACGTCAGTGACAATGACAATTATACGATTGCTGAAATCTCGTCTACCAGAATGGTACTAACGCGCAACAACACAAAAACGGCAAATAACTGAAGAAAAACGGTCACGAATAACAAATGATGAGGCGGCAAATAACTGAAGAAACTAAGCAAATGACAAATGATGTGGCGAACTTGTGCCCAAAACAAAATAGAGAAAGGCTAGCGTCGCAGGTGTCGCAGGCGTCAATGTCGGCGAAGCATCAGGATTGAGCGCTAAAACAAAATTGACAAAAAGAATATGGCTTGCTTTTGAATGTTTATACAGCCTTGATGCTGGTTTACCTCAACGGGTGACTGGCCGCTTAGCTCTAGATGAGAAATTTAGCCAGTGCAGTAGAACGACTAACCTGGGGTTTTTAACGTCCATCGCGCAGAAGTGATTACACGAGTGCATGCCGGTACAAAACTCATCCCGACTGAAATGGAAGGGAGCGGTGGGGATCAAACAAAAAAGGTTCCCAGCGCAAGCTTTCGCTACCGCCACGCGGAGCACCTTTTGTACCCGCGTGGGTTTCTGGAACATTCGGTGTAGAACGTTCCGCGCGTAGGACATTCGCAACTCGATCAGACGACAAGGTTCTCGAACTTACGAGAATGTCAAGTTGAAAGAATGAATAAAAAGAGGAGTCCGCTCCCTGGAATCAAACCTGGAGGCTCCGTGCGACAGCCAAGCGCGGTAACCATTCGGCCTTGCGCTCGCTCGGCGACGCGCTTGGCAATGTCATTGATACATGTTACAAAACATTTCTAAGACAGAAATAGAGAGGTCGCTTTAGCTAAAGTGACATCTCTGAATATCAGCCCTACCGAAAAATCCGGTATAACTTTTCGCTATCCGGATTATAAAACCGGATATCTATCTGCATTTTATCTGGACTCTATCTGGAATTGAGGTTTTCAGAAATTACTCCTTTATCTTCAATCTGGATTTCGGGTTTCCAGTAACGAATTTCCGGTTCCATAATCCGGATAGTGAAAAGTTGTACAGGATTTTTCGGTAGGGAGGTCTTGCGCCGCACGTTAGACGCATCGTTTAATTATAATTCAAATTTCCTATATGGGGAGTTCAATATAAACGATCTTGGAATACGGATATGAGTGAATGGATAGCAAAGCGAACCTACATAGTAGCCACGGCGGTGGTCGCACCCTATTCAAGTAGGTCGCGTTCAGAAAGGCACTCAGCGTTGAGGGGCGCTTTGTTGAGATATTGAGAGGGCATCCAGCTTTTAATTCGTTCCCTGTCCTGTTCTCTGCTTATCAATGTTCGCTTAAAAACAGTGTTCGCGACTGACGACGAAAAGAAAGTAAACAGAAGAAGGCCTAGACGTTTTGCCGTAGGGGGGTCAAATATACAACAAACAAAAGAAAAATGTATTTTTTTTTGTTTTATGTTCACTTCTAATTTTTTTTATTTGTTATTTTCTTGACACTTAAGTCTACATTGTTGTCGTAGGTCGTTTCCCGGTCTGCGTTGCGCCTCAGTGTGGCAATCCTAACTTTCGTAAAACCGCGCCTTTTGTTTCAGGACTTTTTGGTGGAAACTGTAGGAAACAAAAGGCGTCTTTGGGAAGGCGAAGAAAAGACATCTATTGTGCGAACTTTGGGCTGAAATGGAAGTCACAATCGGCGAAAAAGCGATGTTTTTTTCACGAGTTCAACCAAAGTCACCGTAGCTAATCGAAGCTAGTGACAGGATTCGGTTGCTCAAATGCTCGAAAGGTTTGCTCATGCCACGCCCACGCCACTTCACACCAAAAAAAAACTCGGGAAAATGGCGGAATGCTAAAAAATTATTTGAGATAATAGAGAGTTTTAGTAGACCGTTTCCATTTTGCGCTCCACTCTGAGAATGCCAAACTGCGCATGCGTGGCCTGTTTCGCCGGAATGGAAAGCGGAGGTCAAAAAACGCGTCTTACTAGACCGTTTTTTTTTTTTCAGCGTAAAGCGTTTCGATAGCGTTCGTAAAATTCGCTTGCGTAGCCTCACAAGTTGACGTTTATACCTAAGCCTTAGCAACAAGAGAGTGAAAGGGAGCGTGCTTATAGGGGTATTAAAAACGAAGGCGAGAATAATAAACACAAAAGAGTAGGCACACATCCGAAGAATATTAAGCTATAACATATTGATGCGAAGAGGAAAAAAAGGCATCTCGAGATTTGGGGACCAAGGAAGACGAAGACACGAGAGCGGCTCGCTTGATTTCCTACAAGAACTTTTATTTTTTCGGTGTCCCCTTCAATGTAAATTAAATCATCTCATAATCACCGTAACAGTTTGGTGGAGGTGAATAATTTCCCCCTACCTCTACGCCTCGCCCAACCTGGACCTTCGAAACCGCCGCCGCCCACTGCAGACCGAAATGCCCAATACCGGTACCCCACCCGAAGGTATTCCGACAACACCTACACCACCACTGATCCTCTCCCAGCCGCGAGACCCTGGAAATTTCACCGGAACCGGAGACCAAGATGTCGAGGAGTGGCTCCACCTCTATGAGCGCATCAGTACCCACAACAGATGGGACCCTACAATCATACTGGCCAACATCATTTTTTATCTGAAGGACACGGCACGAACCTGGTTCCTGACCCATAAAGAAACCATCACTTCGTGGGATATGTGTAAGGAACAACTTCAACACCTCTTTGGCGATCCTACCGGCCGGAAACTATCTTCAAAACGAAAACTTGCATCCCGCGTCCAAACCTCGACCGAGTCATACATGGCGTACGTGCAAGACATCTTGTCGCTTTGCCACAAAGCCGACGCGGGCATGGCTGACTCCGAACGAATTTCACACATCCTCAAGGGCATAGCAGATGACGCGTTTCAACTTCTTGTTTTTAAGGACTGCTCTACAGTCGAAACCCTAGTGAAGGAATGCCGGCGATTTGAGGAGGCCAAGAAGCGCCGGATAACTTCCAACTTCACCCGGCTCCCTAACACGACAGCCACTTCCACGTGTGAAAAAACTCCAACATCAGACACACAAATCGCTAAAATTGTACGTCGTGAGCTAGAAGCGATGCTTCCGCCCAATGCTTTTTCCCACTCTGCTGCAGAACTAGAACCGATTTCCATATCTACAGTTCAAGCCATGATCCGCCAAGAGATCGATAAACTTCATGTTCCAGCACCAACACGTGGAGCCTGGGCTTCCTCCAACCGCCCAGCTTATACAGCAACTAATCCCGAGGGTCAAGTTCCGCGACGAGACCCTGCAGCGTGGAGGGCACCGGACAACAAACCGATCTGCTTCCATTGCAATGCCGTTGGTCACATCGCCCGCTACTGCCGTAGCCGATGGAATAACCGACCACGCACCTTCTCTTCTCTTAGCTACCGCCGCTTCTTCGATAATCGTTTCTCCCCGCCCCCGCTCCCTGTTCATCTCCAAGACGAAGGCTTCGTATCGCGCCCCCTCTACCACCACTCCTCCTCTCCACGTCGCCGCCAGTCTCTGTCACCCGCCCCTCGTCGCCCTATTTCGCCAGCTGGCGCTCCCCGAAGCTCGGAAAACTAATTCATGCAGCTTCAAGAGGTGAAGCTGCATCACTGTCACTGCCCACAAATCCTCCAAACGACGTATGCGCCACTGTCCACAATCAATTGCCCATTACAATCGACGGTACCAGTATATTCGCCCTTATAGACACTGGAGCTGCCATATCTATGATGAGGGAAGATTTGAGACGACAGCTGCACAAACCGTTGACACCACCAGACTCCAAACTACTGATCGGTGCAGACGGCCACGTTACACGTTCCATTGGCATGTGCGCCTCCCGTATAACTTTTGGTCACCAAACGACCTTCGTCTTGTTTACGGTCATACCTAGCTGTCGCCACCCATTAATACTCGGATGGGATTTTCTTTCTGCCCACTCTGCCCTCATTGACTGCGCAAAAAGAGAAATCGAACTTGACGTCGCCGCTCCAACAGATATTCCGCAACCAGTACTTTCAAAGCTACGTTCTACGGACAGCCACCGCATTCCGCCAATAGTCGCCGTCGCAGTCAGAGTCGCATCAAACGACCCTACAGCTGATGGCGATTATATTGCATCCCCAAGAGTCGACATTTTTTTAACGAAACAAAATTGCCGTCCCCCATTCTCTTGTTTCAATCACGGCTGGCAAAACCTATCTATGGGTGGTTAATTTCAGCCAGACTACACAAGTTTTGCCCAGTGGAACTTCACTAGCCGAAACATCGTCCTTTATAACGCGAAGTGTATCTGCTATAGCCGTGGACGTGTCGCCATCTCCTCCTCGAAGTCCTCTGGCGAGTTCCCTCCTCGATAAACTCAAGAGCATGATCGACCCCACACTGAACGAGCGACAAAAACAGGATGTTCAAAATCTCCTTTACAAACACCATGACGAATTTGTTCTAGGGAGTCGCCCTCTCGGTAGGACCACCCCAACCACACACCACATCGATACAGGGACTCAACCACCCCTACATCACCGTCCTTACCGAGTCTCTGCCAGTGAACGCCACCTTATACAAACAGAAGTTGACAAGATGATGTCGCAAGATATCGTTCAACCATCCTCTAGCCCGTGGTCCTCCCCAGTTGTCCTTGTCAAAAAAAAAAAGGATGGGACGTGGCGATTCTGCATTGACTATCGTCGGCTCAACAAGATCACAAAAAGGGACGTATACCCACTGCCACGTATTGACGATACACTTGATTGTCTACATAATGCCCAGTACTTTTCTTCAATCGATCTTCGCACCGGATATTGGCAGATCAACGTCGACGAGTCAGACAGAGAAAAAACTGCGTTCATAACTCCAGACGGTCTTTACGAATTCAAAGTAATGCCATTCGGCTTATGCAATGCCCCAGCGACTTTCGAACGGATGATGGACCGACTTTTGCGAGGGCTCAAATGGACCAACCACATGCTTATGTTACTTAGATGATGTAATAATTTTCTCCACAACATTTCCATCACATCTAGAGGGACTCGATCAGGTACTCGCTCTCTTCCGAAAGGCAAACCTTCAATTGAATTCCTCCAAATGCGTGTTTGGAAGCTCTCAAATCAAAGTGCTCGGTCACCTTGTGGACAAAAACGGCATCAGACCTGACCCTGACAAAACAAAAGCTGTCCGAGAATTCCCAACACCAGCCTCACCTAAAGACGTCCGCAGTTTCCTCGGACTATGTTCGTATTTTCGTCGATTCATTTGCCAGTTTGCTCACATTGCGCGTCCTCTTACAAACCTCCTAAAGAAAAACCAATCATTTTTGTGGACTGCCGAGCAACAGGCAGCTTTCGAAGCTTTGAAGACAGCTTTGACGTCCAGCCCCATTTTAGGCCATTTTGATCAATCCGCTCCTACTGAGCTACGTACTGACGCCAGCGGCCACGGCATTGGAGCAATATTGGCCCAGCACCAACTAGGCCAAGAACGTGTCATTGCCTACGCCAGCCGCACACTTTCACCGGCTGAACAAAACTACACCATCTCTGAACGTGAGCGCCTGGCTGTAATCTGGTCCATTACGAAGTTCCGCCCCGACCTCTTCGGACGCCCATTTTCTATCGTCACAGATCACCACGCACTCTGCTGGATCTCATCAGTTAAAGATCCTGTAGGCCGCCTTGGACGCTGGGCCCTCCGTCTCCAGGAATATGACTATACGGTCATTCACAAATCAGGAAAACTGCACAAGGACGCCGACTGCCTTTCTCGGCACCCAGTAGACCCAGCGGACTCCACGCCCGTTAGTGCGACACTCCCGCTTCTTTCCATATCCGCGTTTCTTAACATCGCACGGGAACAGCGTTGTGATAGCACTCTCCAAACCATTATCAATCAGGTCACAGCCGGAACAAATCGCTCATCTTCCAGTCTCTACAGAATTAATGACGGCATCCTCTATCGCCAAAACTTTCGGCCAGACGGTGCTCCTTTACTTATCGTCATTCCTAAGCATCTTCAGACCACAGTGCTCGCCGAGCTGCATGACTCACCGTGTTCGGGCCATTTAGGTGTCATTCGAACCTATGCCCGCGTCAAACAGTGATCCTACTGGGCAAACATGTACCGCACAGTCAAACGATATGTCTCGTCCTGTGACTCCTGCCAACGTCGCAAAACACCATCTACGCGGCCCTCGGGACTACTTCAGCCTTTGGCTCCTCCTGACCACCCGTTTCATTGAGTGGGAGTAGACCTTCTCGGCCCATTTCCTGAGTCCTGCACTGGCAAACGCTGGGTTGCGGTTGCCGTAGATTATGCCACACGGTGCGCGATTACAAGGTCCTTTTTCACTGGCACTGCTGTCGACGTCGCCTATTTCCTCCTTGAAGATGTAATCCTTAAGCATGGTGCACCAAGAGAGCTCCTCTCCGACCGAGGTCGCCCCTTTATATCCAGAGTCGTCAGTGAAGTTTTACGAAACTGCTCCATTGTCTACAAACAGACAACGGCCTATCATCCCCAAACAAACGGCCTGGCTGAACGACTCAATAGAACGATCTCCGAGATGCTTTCTATGTATATATCCACCGACCACCGCAATTGGGACACTGTCCTTCCATACGTTACTTTCGCCTACAACTCCTCGCGCCACGACACCACAGGCTATTCGCCTTTCTGTCTTCTATTCGGCCGTGAACCCTCCCTCATGCTTGATTCTCTGCTTCCCTTGCAACACGACACTACGCTCACAGACCACACGCTCGACGCCATGTGTCGTGCTGAGGAGGCACGCCAATTAGCACGTTTTCGGACTCTAGATTCGCAAGAGCGGCAATGTGTTCGCTACGATCACGGGCGCAACGTCGCCGTTTACTCTCCCGGAGATTTGGTGTTGCTTTGGACACCTCAGCGTTGCATCGGCCTCGCTCAAAAGCTCCTTCCACGTTATCGCGGTCCGTACAAAATAATTCACCAAACCTGCCACGTCAATTATGTTGTCGAGCCTTACGGACCCCGCCAAAATCAACACCCTGAGCAACCACAGACTGTTCATGTCCTACGACTGAAGCCATACCACGCTCCTCAAAACGGCGAGACGCCGTTTCCCCCGGCGGGCGAGTAATGATGCGAAGAGGAAAAAAAGGCATCTCGAGATTTGGGGACCAAGGAAGACGAAGACACGAGAGCGGCTCGCTTGATTTCCTACAAGAACTCTTATTTTTTCGGTGTCCCCTTCAATGTAAATTAAATCATCTCATAATCAGCGTAACAATATAAATATAATAATTCCATCTTGTGTGCGAGTCTGCGAGTGTAGCCGAAGGTATAGGCAGGAGCATGTTGCTCTAAACGGTACTTGCACTGCACGAGCGCGCGTGCTGGCCAAGGACGCTGAAAGGCCGGCACTCGCTTTTGTATTAGCGATGTGCGCGGCCAAAAGCGTCGCTGTGGTCAGCTTTCCACGATTGGCCAAACCATGGGCATATGAGCACTGTCAGATTGTCAACGTTGACGGTGTTAGTTTCGTATTGCGATGGCTCCTAGCTTCTACTGTTCTTTCTAAACACACCATCGAACTCGTCGTCGCACCCGATGGTAAGTAGCCAGAATAACAACTGGTGACGTCACGGCGAGGCAAATCGTTGGGCAAATCCCAGTCGTGACGTCACGGAGGGAAACCATAAGAGGGCGCCACCGAAACATCTCGGCGCTAATAGCTTGTGCTCCACTCGACCTAAAAATGAAACGAATTTACGTATTCGAAATAAAAATATGAAAGAAAAACACGAAGTTTGCGCATTGTGAGTACACCCTTTTGCGAAGTGCGAGTACAGTCTTGCACAAGGCTATAGGCCTCCTGCGTTGCCCAGGAGGCGCTGCGAAAAATGACTAGTCAGGCCTTGTTTTGGGTAGTACAAACTTGAGCGACTGAAACTGCCACACATAATGAAGCGTGCCTGCTCTTGCGCGGAAAACGATACCGAGAAAAATAGAAAAAAAAAAACGAAAAACGCTAACGTTGTCGAAGCACAGGCCAAAGCTAGGACGATAAGAGCATGAACCAAAAAACGCCGTATCACGCGTGCCTAAGAAACATAAAGGGGAAGAAAAAAAAAGTGAACGCTGTTTACAACTCCCTGTAACGCCGAATTAGAGCGCAGCTCTTGAGGAGGAGGAGGGAAGGGTACTGGGAGGGGTGAAGTGACCTGGGGGGGTCACGTGACCTTGGGGGGTCGTGACCTTGATGGGTCACGTGAGGATGCCGATGATGTCATTAGTGACGTCACTGATGACGTCATCAGTGACGATGACGATGCGGACTCCGGTGACGTCATCACCGATGATGACGATGACGATGCGGATGTCGGTGACGTCATCAGTGACGTGACTGATGACGTCATCCGTGATGATGACAATGACAATGCGGATGCCGTTGACGTCATCAGTGACGTCACTGGTGACGTCATCAGTGATGATGACGATGACGATGCGGATGCCGGTGAGGTCATCAGTAATGATGACGACGATGCGGATGCCGGTGACGTCATCTGGGAGGTCACGTGACCTCGGCGGGGGGTCACGTGACCCTGGGGGTGGTCACGTGACCTCGGGGGTGTCACGTGACTTCGATGGGTCACGTGACCTCATGGGGTCACGTGACCTCAGGGGCCACGTGACTTCAGGGCGGTCACGTGACCTCAGGGGTGTCACGTGACTTGGGAGGGTCACGTGACCTCAGGGGGTCACGTGACTTGGGGGTCACGTGACCCTGGGGAGGGGTCACGTAACCTCTGAGGAGGGGTCACGTGACGTTGGGGTGACCTTGGGGGTCACGTGACCTTGGGGTGACCTTGGTTACGCCAACGCCGACGGCGACGCCAACGGCGACGGCAACGGCGACGGCGACGCCGCTCAAGCCGGTAACGGGCCCCTAACAGCTGCGCTCTAAAAACAAAAACGTCGGGACGCCAGATGTTCTAACGTCACCACTGTGAGATACGAGACGCGTACCCTAGCGGTGGTGGCATGAATCCGGAACTTTCGATTATCTTGCGGCGTTGAATATCGCCGATTTCGGACGTCCAAAGGTGTTTTAGAGCGCAGCTCTTAGGGGCCCGTTTCCGGCTTGAGCGGCGTCGCCGTCGCCGTCGGCGTAACCGCGAGGTCACGTGACCCTCAGAAGTCACGTGACCCCCTGAGGTCACCTGACCCCCTGAAGTCACGCGACTTCGGGGGTCACGTGACCTCAGGGTATCACGTGACCTAAGGGGGTCACGTGACCCACCCAGGTCACGTGACACCCCTAGGTCACATGACCCCCTGAGGTCACGTGACCCCCAGAAGTCACGTGACCCCTTGAGGTCACGTGACCCCCCTAAGGTCACATGACCCCCTGAAGTCACGTGACCCCCTTGAGGTCACGGGACCCCCTAAGGTCATGTGACCCCTTCAGGACACGTGACCCCGAGGTGACGTGACCCCCAAAGGTCACGTGAGCCCCTGAGGTCACGTCACCCCCTGCGGTCACGTGACCCCATGAGGTCATGTGACCCCCTGAAGTCACGTGACCCCCTGAAGTCACGTGACCTCAAGGAGTCACCTATCCCTCAGTACGCTTCCATCTTCCTCCTCAAGAGCTGCTCTCTAACCGGCGTTACAGGGAATTGTAAACGGCTTTCATTTTTTTCTGTACTTCTTTACTACACAGAAGGAAAAAAATCACGGCGAAGGCGCCATGATAGTAAGGGTCCCAGCCAGGTGAGCTTGTACTACTCAAAACGAGGGCGCCACAGTTTGTTCAAAGCTTCAGCGCAGGAGGCCCATAGACGGTTGCAGACAAGGCGACTGGCCGCCGTTATGTCCCTGCTCGTGAGGAGAAGTTCGTGCAATTATAAGCTTGCCAAACCTAAGTTAACGCGCAATCTGCACGTGATAGCACGCATGGTGCACCAGTCGGTACGCCATGCTTGCAATTGTCTATAGGGAGTATTCATTGGCGGCCATAGCTGTGTGCGCGACTGCTGAGCGCGTGCTGACACCGAGCTTCCACAGTTCTTTCGCCGCGTGCATTCCGCACCATCAAGATTGCCTGTCTTAGTACCCTATTAATGGGAGCTCGCTCTGAGCATGCGCTCTAAAGAGCACCCACAAATATGGCGTCCAGTGAATACTTCCTACACACCGGTTCACCTCATGTTGTACCGCAGCGAAGGCTAGAAGCTCGAGCTCACAGCGTTGGCAGCTGCCCTTAATGCACGAGAGCTTGTGCCGCCGAGATCTGCCCCAGAGCAAGGAGCTCGCGCTCGTAGCCTTTCCTGCGGTACATCATGAGGTGAAACAGAGTATAGGAAGGCACCTGCACGATTAATTCCCGGTGTTCTCAAGGAAGGATTCTTTTACTAAGCTGGCGAGACATCGAATCTATGGTCTGGATCACTCATGCCATGAAGCCCCGAAGCTTCCTTTCCGAACGCGGTCTGCCGGACATTGCCAACGTAGAAGATAAATCCTTTAGAAGGCAATCCCGCTTCCAGATGGACCAGGGGTGGTTTGTGTCGCTTTTCGCAGTCCCAGGAGACTTGGAAGAGGGAAGTGACGTCAACGACGCAGCAAATGCAGATTGAATGTTGACAGAAGAAAACGAAATCAACACCCAATCTGCGTTTGCTGTGTCGTTCACGTCACTTCCCTCTCCCTAGTCTCCTGGGAGTGCAAAAAGCGGAACATAGCCCCCTCGCTCTGCAAGCGGGCCTCCAAATCCCAGCACGCAACAGATCGGTGCAGGTTGTTCCCGATCTGTCAAGACGCTTTGCATGTTTCTTTGCCAACTGGCCTATCCCAACCGTCCGTTAGAACTTGAATGAGGGTTAGGATGGAGTTCGTCGGTGTTCTCCAGTATTGTGAACCTCATCGCGGGTCACATCAACGAGAGGTTCGGCCACCTGGGGTGCTATGTTGCGCTTTTTACACTCCCAGGAGACTTGGAAGAGGGAAGTGACGTCAACGACTAGAGCAAATGCAGATTGGATGTTGACAGAAGAAAACAAAATCAACATCCAATCTGCATTTGCTGCGTTGTTGACGTCACTTCCCTCTCCCTAGTCTCCTGGGAGTGCAAAAAGCGCAACATAGCCCCCCTGCTCGCTGACATGAACAACATAAGTGGTTGACCCCCGCGAAACTGGAGCTGTGCTCACAGGTGAGACCCGGCATGGTTTGTGTAAATTTCGCGTTTCCATTATTTCTCGCACAACTGCTCTGCCTGCTAAAAAGTCACTCTTCTTTATACGCCAATAATTTACCTCTTTACTTTTGTTTCGACACGAAAACCCAACACGGTGTACATAGGCAGTATCAGGACAAGTCATGACGAGTGCGTTTGTAATCTGTGAGTTTTAGCAGGCCACTTTTATGAGCTCTCTATGCTCTACTTTACGTTCTGCTAGAAGCATCGTCCCCACCGCCCATGCGTCACTTGCTCTGAGTTGGAGCGTGTAGTTAGCGGAGTGATCGTGCGCTCCGCTTCACAAGTTGCAAAGCGGACTGCCCGAGTGATCGTGCGCTCCACTTCACAAGTTGCAGAGCGGACTGCCCTCAGCGACCTTAGCGTGATCCCTTAGATCTCGAAATGGCTGCTCTTACTCAATACGCGTCGATATTTTTCGCCGTAACCTCAACCTGAAAGAGGCCGAATGAAAAAGTAAGGCGTACGCCCCACCCGTGAAAAGTAAACCATTGCATTTTAGTTCTACGTAAAACAGAAGAGCATAATCAAACGATGTAAACGAGTGTCACTTTGTAACCAGCACGGTGTCGGTAAAGTCGTCCCGTTTTTGTGGGCCACCTATGGCTATGCAGTCAGATGTACGGGCGCGCGTGCTTGAACGCCGATTATACCTGTGCACGCACCGTCCTGACGAAAATGCCACTGAAAGTTGTCCGCGAGCATAGGGCTCGCACACCGCACCAAAGAAACCGTTCCTGTCAAGTTTATTTATTCACATTCGCGCGAAATTTGTAAATTATTTAACTTTCCTCCGGAAATGTTCGCCTTGGATTTTCTTGGTAGATTTAGAAAATAATAGGAACTTGAATACACCCTTTTCAAAAGTGCATGCCATGCTGCCACTATTCTTTCAAGCCGCCTTAAAAATTGGGTTGTGTGTGTGTTTATACAGCCTAGAACTTGGTCTGCCTCACAGGGGCGACGAGTCTCCCAGCTGTAGATGAGAAATTTAGCCAGTGCGGTACAGCCGCTAGCCTGGGGTCTTTAACGTGCATCACGCAGTAGTGATACACAACCGCACGCCGGTACGATGCTCATCCAGATCGAAACGGGCAGGGGTGGGGCTCGAACCCAGGATCCCTTGGTTCTGCAGCGCGAGCTTTCGCTCCACGTGCTCCGAGCTGGTTTGCGCTAGACCACTCGGCCACCGATCCCCCATCAAGCCGCCTTATTTTGGCCAAGCGCTGCGTCATTGTTTGTCGGGGACGCGAGTCTAGTACTCCTGTCAGACAGGCTTGATTAGTGTCACTACAAGCGAGTCCACTTCACCCTTAGTGTCATTTCTGTAGTGTTGCTACACGGCTGCTTCCTGAGGAACACACTTGGCTTGGAGTGAGTTTGACAAACTCACTTCGCTCGATCGAGTGCGTGGCATCAATAGGTGTGTTTCAACAGTAAAACATAACAACACAGAAACCAAAAGGGTGGCGTAAGTTTTATTTTGTAAAGAAAAACAAATTCGTGAAAGAGAGGACATGTAGAAGAGTGGCGTTGAAAAAATGGTGGGGTGGACATGGAGTTTAGGCTGATCTAAACCAAGATTACCGCAGCGTGAATTGGTAAGAGACGACGACAAAGTCAGTCATTCAATGGCTATCTTGGTTATCAGAGAATGATGGAGCCTGCATTTGTTTTACTATTCGAGACAACAGAATAATTATGACCCAATTAGGCAGTTTCAGGGTTTCCTCATAGACTTCCATGGACAAAGCAGAACTCCAAGTTTGGATATGCTTCGTTCTTTATCTTTTATGCCAATTGGATGATTCTCATCGATCATCTGCGATGATCGATGAGAATCATCCAATTGGCATAAAAATTGTTCATTAATGCAACGTTGTTTTATAGCACAGCTCCTAGGAACTCTTTTCTGAGTTGAGCGGCGTCGGCGTAACCGCGCGTTGCATTAAGGGCTGTTTTCCAAATTCACGTCACGTGTGACGTCACGTGTGACGTAACGAGGCTAAAATTTTCTCGCTAATGTTCGCTGCAAAAAGGTTTCGCTAAGCTTAGTGGAAAATTTTTCTGCTAAATTTAGAGCGCAAATTTTACCCGTGTGACGTCACGTGACGTCACGCTTAAAATTTCAGGTGGCGTGTCTTGTGACATCACACGTCAATTCAGAGGGAAAATTTCCTGGCTTAATTTGGCGGGAAATTTAGCGAAGGTTTTACGCTAATAGGGATGGCAATAGGAGAGGAGGATGGGAGGGTACGGAGGGGGAGCGGCTGGCATACTCTCCTCTCGCACCCTTCCCACCTCCTCCTCAAGAGCTGTGCTCCAATTCGGCATTACAAAGAATTGCAAACGTCTAAATTTTTTAACGTGTCTTTATTAAGGCGTATCGGTGGCCGAGTGGGCTAGCGCCCACCAGATCGGAGTACATGGAGAGAAAGCTCGCGCTGGAGAACCCAGTGATCCTGAGCTCAATCCCCAGCCCTGCCCGAAGAACACACTTCCAATGAAGTGAGTTCGGGGAGCACACTGCGGTCGCTCCGGTAGACCAAGTGTGTAATCTCGATAGCAGTGTTCAACGTGTAAAAATAATAGAAGAAATTAACCCTGCGTAAAGTTGTATTATTTTGATAGGAGCAATAGTAGATGCGCACTTGTTTTTTATTGGCAGGAAAGTAGTTCATTCTAAAAAAACAAGCGGCTGATTTAGTTTCCAGCCTTGGTCCCTGCGCGATGGCCAGCGACGGCCAGGAGGCACCTGCAAGACTCCACCAGGAATCTCAAGGTGGCAGGAGAGACGTGAAGGGCTTGCTTGAAATGGAACTCGCCCTAAAGGGGCAAGGTGTCTTTTTTTTTTTTTTTCTTTATTTGATTTGCGGTCTTCGAACCACAGTTCGTTCCTCTGGAAAGTCCACCGGTCTTGACTGATCACGGGTGGGTTGTCGGTCATGAGAGCGGGCGGCTATGGTGAAGGCATTGGCCTGCAGCTGCTTATCGATGTCGCTTGAAATTCTTGCCTGTGCGTAGGCATCCAGGTCCAGCTGCCTCTCATCTGAAAGGCGTCGTGCTCTCACGGAGAAAAATGCCCCAACCACGTGTGTCCACTGTCCAACATCGCGGATATCGACCTCCAGCTCGTCCTCCACACACTCCATGATGTTTCGTTGTGGCGAATGGCGAGTGGCCAAGTGGGCTCACGCACACCAGCTCGGAGCAAGCGGAGCGAAAGCTCGCGCTGCAGAACACAAGAATCCTGGGTTCAATCCCTACCCCTGCTCGTTTCCATCTGGATGAGCGTCGTATCCGCGTGCGGACGTGTATCACCGGCTTGTAATGGCTGGTTATAATTGTAAAATTGGATTTAAATTTGGATTAAAGCTCGTGATTTAGGGCAGCAATGTGTGGTGACGTGTTTCTAATAAGTCGACAAAGTTATTTATAAAAAAATGCGTATGCACTGTAATATTTTGCGTGCCCATTGCTTACCCATCGTCATTGCCATCATTTTGGAGTGACACTAAGTTTTCCCGTGTAGCACCAACACACTTGGGGCCCTAAACTCGTGAAACACAAAGTTGGAACCAAAAGTTCGCGGAGCAGGCCGATTGGACGTCGGCGAAAAAAGCGCGAAGTCATCTTCGCGATAGGCCAATCGGTACGTTCCGTCAACTTCGGCCCCAACCTTGTCTTTGACGAGTGTAGCGACCTTGGAGTGGGTTTCGACGGGTTGAAGTGCACTCGCTTGTAGTGACACTAAACTAGTCCGTCTGACAGGGGTATGAATCTATTAGACACGAATGCTTCGTCAATGCTGGATATTAACTCGGTTCTAGCAACAAGTCTCGCACTAAAAGCGATGCCCAAAATATGGTGGCCGAATATGTTACCCGGCGGTGTTCTGAAAAGAGTTACCAAAATGGTCGAAAAAATATTCCACGTAAAGTTTTTGTCTGTTGAAAACCAGAGAGGCATAAAAAAGGCAAAATTTAGCGAACACAACGCTAGGATTCAAAGCAATAACGGTAGAGAAGAACGCTTTTCAGAAGATTCGTTTTGAATTCCGGCGTAGCGGGCCTCGCATGCAGTTTGACGGCCTCCGAGCTTAGCGGAATTACGAAACAACTAAATCTTTTTTTTTTTTTTTTTTAATTTACGATACACACGTTTTTACAACCCTACCATGGAAGTACGCTTTATGTTATATGAGTAACAGGTCCTATATAGCATGTTTTCGTAGTGTTTAAATGTATCCTTGTTGTAAGAGTGCCTTTTTCTTTCTTTATTAGGCCGTCAAAGACAAGGAAGCACCCCTGGACAACAGTTGGGGTTTTATTCACCGCACAGCGCGCCCATATGCCGCCCATCAAAGAATCAGAAGCCATACTTTTCTGGTCACAAGAGGGTGCTCGTTGTGAAGCACCAGGCAGTGATGTGCCTAGAAGGCACAATTTGTCAGCTGGACGAACCGTACGAAGACCACTCACTGGCATGTACTTTTCTTTTTTGGTTTAATATTAGAATGCAAAAACTGATCAAAGTGAATCATATCCAAGGTTCCGTATTGAGAGAAATACTTGTCCAAATAGGCTGAAAGGCATCTAGAAATATTTTAATAAAACAACATTTACTAACGACTGCCATTGTACTTCTCAGATGTGCGTGTGAATATTGCATCTAATCAAATTAGAATGCTACTGTTGACTTCAGGATTCTAAAAGTAGTCAGTGTTGCGTGGCCTTCTATTGCAAGAAAACACCGTAGCAGAAATGGGGCTGAAACTATTAAGGAGTTCCAGCCGAAAAACGAATTTTCAAAAGCACAGAACAGAAATCAAGAGAAGTGTAGGCCATCAAATTGGTTTCATGTCATCCCCAAGGCAGATGCGTGCACTGCGCTCCACTGTTAATACAAACAATATCAAATAGTTTTTATATGCAGTTTATTTCTTTGACAGCTCTAGAAAGCGCTGAAATATTGTCGCCCAGATTAGTGCCGCAAACGAGCGTTTTATTCCACACCAATGGGTTGATATTAGCCCCTCGAATTTAAGGTGAAAAATATAAGCAGGGCATTCATTGTTCCCGCTGACGGTGTCGGCCAGTGTGCATAAACACCAAGGTACCGTATCACAAACTGAAGCATACGAGAAAAAAAGCTAATTTTATTGGAAAAACAAAAAAGTAGAGATATAAATATAGCACTGACTTTCGCTAATTTGCAGTGTCTTGATGCCTAAAGTAGCCTAACAAAATATATGTCCGTTTGCGGGTTGCTCGAATAAAAAAATCGAGCACGCTGCCTCAGACAAGGCAGCACCTTGACCGAAGCAGCCAGAGGTTCCGAACCACCGTGAAATGTTTTCTTGAGGACGCCGTTTCAAGCAAAGTCTGCGCAGCCATCTTAGTGCAGCTAGGTTCATAACGGCCAAGCGCGCTCCCGAGCATGCTTTCAAGTGGCTCGGGCTTCCATTTCGAATTCCCTTCGAGAAAAACGCCATCTACTGAAGCTCCACCGAGAGTGGAACGTGCTTTCTAACAAGGCGAGAAAAGCGGAGCTGACGCTTCACACTCAAACCCCAGAGCTGGTCGCGCGTGCGCGATGGCGACTCCGCTTCCTATAGAGCGGAGCGAGAGAGCGAAAACGTCTACTAAAACTCTCTAATGAGTACAAGATACTCATAAATGTAATTAAAGTAGAGTATCAAATACTCTCGATGAGAATTATTTACAAGATACAAAGATACTTCAAAGAGTATTTGAAATACAGTATCTTGAGTACAGTGTTTGAGATAGGCACAAGTCTGCCTCAGACACGCATTGCGTCTACTCCGCTGTCAGTACAAATAAAAGAGGATAGCTGCATGACGGCTAGTTTTGAGAGTTGTGGGATTCGACTTGCCTTACTGCCCCACGAGGTCGATCCCACTCCGTAGCTCGATGTTGAGGACTGCTACGGCCGGGTCCGTCCGGAGGTTGCCGTGGACTCCGAGGAGAGGATTCACTCCAAAACACAAAGATACTGAACAAGCGGGTTTATTTGGCTGTTGTGCCACCACGCTGTGCCCGTCGGCCAAACTAATAAAAGAAAAGAACGGAAAAGAGTCGGCGCTGTCGCATTAGACAGATTCACCTGGAGGGGGCCCACGCTGCCGCATTAGGCAGATTCGTGGAATGGGGAAAGCTCCAAAAAGAACGAGGCTCCGTGGTCCAGAGCCTTCCCCGGATCGAGAGCCCGGGCCGCCGTTCGCGGCCGCTTATCTAGCCAGCGGAAAGTGGACGCGCCCGGGGTAGGTAGTGTGGCTTATCCCGCAGATGGGCCACGTCCACAATCATTTCCGAAGGGTGCGCCGGAGGCACTTTCACCCAAAAGGGCGAGGGAAGACACGCCCTCTTCGAGGAATGCGGCCTTACCCCCGTATCCGGGATGACGTCGCCATAACGCTCCCACGGCCTGCTTGTGCTAGGCCTAGATAGGGAGACGGGAAACACGTGTTTCCTACACTCCTCCCCCCTTAAGGCTAAGGTAGGACTAAAAACAAAATTTGCCTACCGACTCTCAAACAAAAAGAAAAGAAACAAAAAAAACTACCGCGTCCGGTACCGACCCCCACATGCTGGGGTTGACAGATAAAAATATCTTCGGAGGCGCTCCCGGCGTTGAAGTCCGTGGCTCACCATGGCGCAGGGACAGGACGATGTCTTGCCCGAAGTCCAGGAATGACGACGCCGGAGCGTCTCCCGACGTGTCCCGTCATTGGCGCCGGCACGAGCGCCCACCCGCAGTGGAGGTGGCTTGCAGGCGGGGTCCAGGCATCGGGACGGGAATCCGCAGGTTGGGGCAGCAGCAGGGTCGCCGTGATGGCGTAGTGTGTCGGGGAATGACACTCGAAGTTCTTGAATATCAGCGAAGACCCAGCTCCAGGTTCCCAGGGTTGGAGACGGAACCAGGCAGCAGTAGGACACGTGACGCCATCTTCATCACAGCACAGCGGAAGTGAAAAAGTCTTTCGGGCCGGCAGGATGACGTTGCCCCGGCGAATGATGACGCTGCCCCGGCATTGTTGTCCTCCTCGTGGGCCGCGCCATGACTCACACCCGCCTGGTACTGGAATGCAACCTGCGCTCTGCCCCCCTCTCCCGTTTCTTTCCCCAAAAAACCTCGGAAATTCCGAGCAAGGTCGAGCCGTCCAACTGAGGACACTCGACCAATCCCTGGGTGCTCAAGGACCCAGAGATAAAAAAAAAAGAAAAAGGCAGAGACAAAGCTGTCTTTTCTGCCGTGAGTCAAGTGCATCGCACTGGCTCGGCTCGCGAAGTTATTGTGAAAATAGTTCCACGACTCCGCTTAATGTGAACACGGATGTCCACATACCAAGCTGACTCGCGTCACCCCGGACAATGGATTTGTTGGTGACAATTCGAAGAGGCACAGTTCTTTGTAGCTGCTTTTGCTAACGATGCCTAATCGCTTCGATTTGCGGGCACAATGAAATGTCAAATGCGCCACCCTGTCCTTTCTTGATATTGAAACGATGCAGGGCTGCAATCGGGCAGGCTCGCCAACATTGTTATTTTCCAAACATGTTAGCTTTACCTCAGGCTAAAACACAAATTCCTGTGGCCAGGTATAGCACAGCGACCTAACTTCGAAAAGTCTTGGAGCCGCGTGCTGCCCTGGCCAACGCGAACTAGGAGAGCACCGAATGCAACTCCCAGCCGCACAGGACAGCCACCTTGAACTGCAATGTTCGTAGAGGCCAAGCGCCGTAGCTCGAGTTTATCCGCATCAGCAAGAACAGAAACCGATCCCAAATAAAAACAAACCCCGTGCCAACAGCAATACGAGACTGTTCACGGCACACACGTCGGCAACAACACGAGTTGCTCGACACGGCGGGTACGCTGCCCGGCTGCCAAAGCCCGTCTGCAACAAAACAAGTTGCTTAGCGACGTTAGTGGCAAGCGTACCGCCCGGCGGACGCACCGCCCGACTCCGCAGAGTCCGCGAAAGTATTTACAACTATTCACATATTTACACCCCGGATCGTTCTGCTGAGCATCAGAAACTCATCGGTGCTACGGTCGATTCCCAACGAACACCCCGAGTGCCGTGGTTCACGATATCGTCCAGTGACCGCAAGGCGGTCACCTTATGACACGCAATTACGACGCGGTTTCTACCGCATTCTCGGGATGCTGTTCAACCTCTCGCGCGTGTCCGGTAGCGCTGGTTAAACGTCTCCCAAACTCCGCAACGTTTTCAACGTCGCTTTTTTTTTTTTTTTCGGAGTCACATATCTTTAACGATGTCGGTACGTGCGACGCTCATTGACTCTTGCCGGAATCAATCGCGGGTGATCGGGAAATCTTTAAAGTTAGTTTACCGAAAACCGTTCTGACGCCAGTCCTCTTCCCTCGATGGGGACGGAAAGGCTTGGGAAAAAAATGAAAGGACTCACTCAGTAGTTCTCCGTGCATGGTCGATCTCGCTTCTGGATCCGGGAAGGTCCCGCCGTCGACGTGTTGACTGCTGGTCCGTTGTCGCAGCATAGAGGGGCACCATCGGCGGTCTCCGTACGCGCGCTGCGTATGGTGCGCTCTGCCCAGCGACGGAGGCTGGCGTCGTTCCGAAAGGGAATGCCTCGGACGCATTCCGGGCGTTGAGTCACCTCCGTGTGGGAGGGCGTTCGGCCGAGACACATATTCATTGTCTCTTTGCGTGGCTGACGTGGCCACTAAGCCATTGAGTGGCATCGGGTGTTGGGCGTTCGCCTCTCCCTTTGTCCACCTGTTTGATCCTTGACCGGAAATCGGCGTGGTTCGCTGTCATTGCGAAAGTGCTGCTTTGTTTGCAGTCGCCGGACAGGCCGCACGTTGGGGCGCCAAATGTGGGATTTTACTTTGTGGGGGTGCCACTTAGAAACACAAAGAAGGTTCCTCGGGTTCGGATAAAGACGTGTTTATTGACTGCAATGTCAGCACGCTTCGCTCTTAGGCAATGAAGAGTCTGGGCGCTGGCTCAATTGCCAGTATCACCCGGTCGGTTTCCCGCGCTGCCGCATTAGACAGATTCACGGGAAGTCGGAGGCCCACAAAGAAAAACCGAGCTCCGTAGAGCCAGGGCCTCCGCCGACGAGACCCGGGCCGCCGCTCGCGGCCGCTTATCTAGCCAGCGGAAAGTGGACGCGCCCGGGGTAGGTAGTGTGGCTTATCCCGCAGATGGGCCACGTCCACAATCATTTCCGAAGGGTGCGCCGGAGGCACTTTCACCCAAAAGGGCGAGGGAAGACACGCCCTCTTCGAGGAATGCGGCCTTACCCCCGTATCCGGGATGACGTCGCCATAACGCTCCCACGGCCTGCTTGTGCTAGGCCTAGATAGGGAGACGGGAAACACGTGTTTCCCACAGAGTTCAAAAGGGGAGCCCCAAAGACAAACCTAAACGGCAAGAATAAAGATAAAATATTTTATGCCGTATAACCCACATTTTAAATTGAAATGTAGAGTTAAGCGCGAGACACATGGACGGCAGAATCCTCCGATCCGACCTCCGATCCGACAGTCCGAACGCCGCTCCGAATCGCCGTACGCGACAGTTTGATACACACGTTTCCGACCTTGCATGCGACACGACGATCCGTTCGGCTCCGCCCAGGAGATCCAAGCACTTCAGCGGAGGGCCGCGTTCATAGATCTCTGGTCCCAGATTGACGGTTTAGCTCGCACGAGCGAAGTTAGGGGCTTGTTCTCGCTAGCGCGTGCATTCTTTGCTGGGGCCATCTTTTTCGAATGGGTCATTCGGGTTCACGCGTCCGGCTTCCCCTCGCCCGTCCTGTTATCGCGTTCGCTTCGTCCCGCCAGACCCAGTACGTCACCATGACGTTCGCGCTAGCTGTGCTGTCATTGGCTGGACGCATCCGACAATCCGTCCGCCGTGCGAAACTATCTGGAACGTTGGGCGCACGTCGGATCGCCGATCCGAAGTCTGAAGCGACCAAATTTTTCGGATCAGGCAGTCGTATTGCCGGATCGGACGTCGGATCGGATGGATTTTTCGCGCATGTGTCTCGCGCTTTAACCACTACATTTTTCTGCACACGATGTCCATCAAAAATGTATATCAAGGAATTTAAAATTTCGGGTAGGCTGTTAGATTCACGTTGTCTAACTTTAGCACTGGGATACTTTGCAACTTTGTGTCGTTGTTCATTACATGGTTTAAGAAATGGTACAGGGTTTGTCACCATGTGAACCCCTTGCGTAAAAAAAACAGCAAGATTAGTATACTTTGCTCTTATCAGCGAGCAGCGAAATCTACGGAGCTGCTTATTTCTGGGAAATGTTATATCTTATATCAAGAATATATATAAAAAGTTGACATATCAAAGATATGTCATATGTTTTTGTGCAGGAATGTTTTTTGATAAGCAAACCTACCACTGAAATTAGAAAGCAATTTGTGATTTAAGTAGAATTTAGTCAGAAAACATAATTAAAGTTAACAAATAATTTTTGAACTAAAAATGAAAGCCGTTTACAACTCATTGTAACCACGAATTAGGGCGCAGCTCTGAAGGAGGAGGACGCGAAGGGTACTGAGGCGAAAGTAGATCCTTCTTCTCTCCTCCTCACCTCCTCATCTTGTCTGGTACTCCTACCTTCGAGCGGCGTCGCCATCGCCTCACGAGGGTCACGTGATTTCACGGGGGACATGTGACGTCACCGGGGTCACGTGACCCCTTTGGGGTCACGTAACGATGACGATGACGTCATCAGTGAAGATGGCAATGCCGATGACGACATCGGTAACGATGACGATGCCGATGCCAATGACGTCCGTGATGACGCCATCAGTGACCATGACGATGCCGATGACGTCACTGATTACGTCATCAGTGACGTCACGCGTCCCATAATACACCGCGCGGTTACGCCGACGGCGACGTCGACGGCGACCGCGACGCCAACACCAACGCCGCTCAAGCCTGAAACAGGCGCCTAAAAGCTGCGCTCTAAAATAAAAGCCGTTTACAACTCCCTGTAACGCCGAATGAGATAAAAAAATTCAAACAGCGCAAGGACACGGACAAGAACAAGAAGGTAGACGAACAAAGCGTAGACAAACAGCGCCTTGTTCGTCTACCTTCTTGTTCGTCTACCGTCTACCGTGTCCTTGCGATGTTTTAATTTTTAATCATGAAATACCAACTAGCCCAAACTTCTACGTTAGCCGAACCAGAGCGCAGCTCTTGAGGAGGAGGAGGAGGAAAGGTACTGAGGGGAGGGTATACCCTCCTCCCTCCTCCTCACCTCTTCATCCTGCCTACTACTCCTTCTTCGAGCGGCGTCGCCGTAGCTGTCGGCGTAAGTGTGAGGTCACTTGACCCTTGTGAAGTCGCGTGACCCTCATGACCTCACGGGGGTCACGTGATCTCAGAGGGGTCACGTGACGTTACCGGGGTCATGTGACCTCACGGGGGTGACGTGACCCCCTCAGGACAGCCTCAGGGGGTCCTGAGGACCCCCTGAGGACACGTGGCCCCCTGACGACCCTCTCAGTGGATCACGTGACCCCTGCGACGTCACGTGACCCCGCGAGGACGTTACGGCGCGGTGCCTAAACGTCACCTTGTTTAAACATCGCCGCGGTTACGCCGACGGCGACGGCGACCCCATTTAAGCCGGAAACGGGCGCCTAAAAGCTGCGCTCTCAAATGTACTTAGTCACTAAGGGCCGGTTGCACCAACGTCGCTTAGCGCAAAGCGGAGCTTAGCCGGGAACTTAAGCTTAGTTTCGGTTTCGTTCGGTTGCACCAAACTCGCTTATCGCTAAACCTAGCACTAAACTACGCTTAACTTAAGCGCCCAACATTGGGCGCTTTGCTTCTGGTTGTTTCTTAATCCTGGATTAAAAACATGGCGGCTGGTTTGTCACGGTCGACGCGGTGGACGAAATTGGTTGTGCAAAGTGTTTTAGGCTACATCAGCGTGAAAGTTTCGACAAAATGACTTTCGATTGTGACAAGGATGCAAAATATTGTCGCGTGAAGTGTTGATCGACCCCTGTTTTCAAGTTGGCTCTCCACTTTCAGGGCGTGTTAGCCCTAACCGAGAAACGTACGGAGCTGTGGGGCTCACGTCTGTATTCCCGTTGGTTCTTCTGTCAACGAGCTTATTCGTATGTACTTACTAATTTTCGCATAGCTGTAACGTATTGTTATTTACCACCTTGTTTATTTACACTTGCAGCGCGTATCCTTCAATCTGATCAGCGCGTTGAATAGTGGCAGTACATGATCTCGGCGATCAGCTGATTGTCGACACCTCTGCCGTTTGCATTAGATTGCGGCGCTTTTAAGTAATAAAACAGCGAAAATTCAATTTCTTTCGTTTTCTGAGTTTTGAGACAATCTTCAGTGAATTTTCCTTATCTCGCGAGTAGAATCTTGGCTTCAGAAAACTGTATCGTTCCATAACTGTAACTTTTTTGGTGATCGCATTTTTTTTTATATACTTTGCTTTATATCTTTCATTCGTTTGCCGAGAACGGGATGCTGTTGTTTCCGAGTTGTGCTCTGTGATGGTGTTTTCCCTTTACTTTTGTCGTTTGTTGTCATTGTGACGATGGTTGAGACTATATACCGGAACACGTTTTCAATAAAATTCAGTTGAAAGTTGCGCCTTGTTCTGTCCTCCGTAACTTTTTTTGGTGATCGCGATTTTTTAATAATATTTTGCTTCATATCTTTCATTCGTGGCGACGACAAATCGTAACGACTACTATGTTAGATTCGTTCATTGCTGTATCGGGGCAGGCTGGGGCAGGTGATGCGAAGAGACGACCGTTCTTATCGGCGCGATGTGATGTACTAGTGGGAGTTTTTTTTTTTGTTCTGAACTCGACAGTGTGAAACTGATGTCCGTTTGAGGCTGCAGCGGATGTTCAACGACGGTACAGTGCACTTCTGTCACCTTGCTGATAGCAACGAGTACCGTCGATGCAAGGTCTCGTGACCTGACCTCTCGACGACTTCTATTCGACGATTTCCGGGCATTTTCGCAGCTGCCGTGGCGAGTTCGTCACTGTTTTGAACTTCATCGGTCTCAGGCTTGACTTGGTTTTAGTAGTCATCTTACCTGCCTACTTATATCCATGATGTTTTGTCTTCAGCGATGTAGTGAGTAGAGTGTCCTTCTCGCGTTTGGTGAGTTTTGGGGACCCCGATGGCTCCTTCGCCTCAAAATGTGAGCCCGAAAACTACTACCACTGTCAAAATATCCTGTTATCAACCGATATTAAACACACAATCACAGATGTAAAGAGCATTCGTGTTTATTTGAAGCTTTGACTTCTGTTATTGAAAGTTAAACGAAAAAATTATTGAATTTGGAGACCTTTAATTTGTTACTCACCGAAGAAATACAGCGAAAACCAGACGCCGACGACGACTACTACGGCAGTTTTTCTTTTTTTTTTTGTTGTTGTTGTTGTTTTGTTTACATCACGTGATTCCTCTCCGCCAATCGTATTCGTCGCTCTGATCGTTCCCTAGTTTGCTCTGTTTGTCCCTAGATTCCCTATGCAAATCCAGCGTTTAGCTAGGGGCGCGTCTGTAAAGCCGGCTTAACGTTGGTGCAACCGGAATTTAAACCCGTGCTTACCTAAGCTCGGTTTAGGGTGCTAAGCCGGCTTAGGAAAGCGCCGCTTTGGGTTAAGATAAGCGACGTTGGTGCAACCGGCCCTAAATAACTCAGAAAAGTAGCTAAACTACAGTAACTTGGGTAGAGTATTTGAACTACATACAAGTTTGCAACACGGTGACGCGCATGCAGCTGCGGACAGCAGATACCTCTACGTGTCATTATGCCAATGGGTGTCGTTCTGGTTTCCTTGCATGCCTTGTGTAGTTCTGCAGATAGGCTATCTCAACGTTTTTTTTTCGGGGGTCTACGGTGAAAGCGAAACTATCGGCTATAGTAAGATGGCAACCCTTGTAATCTGCTGCACGGCATCGTGTGACGCAATGTTCGGATCGCGGTAGCGCCACACGGCTTAATGGCCTAGCCGCGAAAGTAATTCCGTTTAGTCTGCTAAGATACTACGGCTGTTTTACTGCTCTGATTCGAACATATTAAACAACGGTAGCAAATATTATTTCCCATTCACACAGTTGCGGGCCGAAAACCTAGTTTTCAACAATGAACGGGAGGTCAGACCAAGCCCCATATATCTTTTCAGAAGAACTACAATCTTGGTGTTGTGCAATGCACGTTGCAGAAGCTTTTTGAAAGCTAATGGCAGGCTGTTACAGAGCAGGAACGGACTAAATTGTGGGCGCCAGTGAATGCCACCTTCAGCACCTGGATGAGCTTTTGCGAAGTCAATATTGTTCTGGGGTGATCGCCGAAGAGCACTTGCAGAATACGACTGCTAAAATATAACAAGGAGAAGGTGTCCGCTGAGAGAGTTGAAAACGCAGCCGGCAGACAAGCCGAAACAAGTGGCAGTACAAAAAAGGAACCAGTGTTCTAGGCGTTACTGAAAAAAGTAACGAAATGCGTTGCTCGTTACATGCAACTAAAAGGAACGCGTTACCGACCTACTTCCCTTCAGACTAAGGCGAACAATATACCGTTACGATCAAAAGTAATGCAGATTAATTCTGTTTTACAATTCATTTATAACTTGACAATAACAGAGGTAGATATTTTGGGGGGCGACAGTGTTTTTTGACATTAAGACAAAGGGCGGGGGCGTTGCTTTCTTAGAGCTCAGCTCTTAGGCGTTTGTTTCCGGCTTGAGCGGCGTCGCCGTCGGTGTCCGCGTCAGCGTAAAGGCTGAACTTTAATTATGCGACGAATAACTGACGAACGCCGCCCGACGGCACGCTCTCTTTGCGCGCGACATAGCAGCCACTGTGGTGATTCCACGCGCAGAGCAAAAGCCGCCAGGCAAAATATGTCGATTTTTCGCAGCATATTCGTCCCAAAATGTTCAGCCTTAATAGCGCGTTGCGACAAGGGACGTTTCCCATAATGGCGTCACAAGTGACGTCACGTTTACGCAATGAGGGTCACTCGTGACGTCACTTGTGACGTCACCGCGCGTTGTTTATGGGGTAAATTTCCCCGCAACATTTAGCGAAAAATGTTCCCGCTAAATTTATCAGAAAAGTTTACCCCAAAAATGAGCGGGAAGTTTTCCCGATAAATTTAGCAGGAAAATTTGCCCGCCAAACGTAGCGGAAAAATTTTCCTGCTAAATTTAGCGGAAAGGCTCCCCGCTAAAGTTAGCGGAAAAATTCGCCGTTGAAGTTAACGGGAAAATGTTTTTGCTCAATTTCGCGCGAAACATTTTCCGCTAAATTTGACAAAAAACATTCCGCGCTAAATTTAGCGGAAAAATTTCCCCGCTAAAATTAGCGAAAAAAATCTTCGCGGCTAACTTTAGCCGAACAATTTTCCCACTAAGTTTAGCAAAAAGAATTTCCCCCTAAATTTAGCAAAAAAGTTTCCCGCTGATTTTGGCGGAATATTTTCCCCTCTAAAAATAGCAGCAAATTTTCCCCGCTACATTTAGCGGATAATATTCCCCGCTAATTTTGGCGAAAAACGTTCCGGCTACATTGTGCAAATAAATATCTCCGCTATATTTAAGAAAAAAATTCACCGGTAAATTGAGCGGAAAAAACATTTTACGCAGCATTTAGCGGGCTATTTTCCCCGCTAACTTTTGCGGGAAAACTTTCCGTTAAACTTAGCGAAAAAAAATTCCTACCAAATTTAGCTGAAAAATGTCCCTGCTAAATTTTGCGAAAAAATTTCCACTAAATTTAGCAGAAAAATTTCCCGCTAACTTCATCGGAAAACCCTCCCCGCTAAAAGTAGCGAAAGAAATTCCCCGCTTGATTTCGTGGAAATATCTCCCCACTAAATGCAGGAGAAAAAATTCCCCGCTGAATTGAGCGAAAAAATTTTCCTGCTAAATTTAACGCCAAATATTTACCGCTAAATTCTGCTACATGGGAGAGGAGCAGGAGAAGAGGGTACGGATGAAGAGGAGTGGCATACCCTCCTCTCCGTACGTTCCCCTTCTCATCAAGAGCTGCGTTCTAATTCGGCGTTACAGGGGATTGTAAACGTTTTTAATTTTTTTTTTCTAAAGTGGGATCTTTTGCATGGGGAAAAAATAAGCAAAAATTTTAAGGTACCTTAAAATAAGTGCAATAAAAAATAACTTGGCGCATACACATAGTTTCAGCCTCAATCCAGACACAGCCAATGTTAAGAGCTGATGGGACCAATCAAGCAGCATCAAAAGCGCAAGCCACTGGGCCTTTTTGTTTATGATTGATTCAGCGACAATACAACACGTGCAGAAGCATGACCAAAATCATGATGGAGCCCTTTTGCCATTGTCTCATCGTTCCCCCTCAGCTCGCAGCTTCGGCTGCATGGACTTCAGGTAAAACGAAGTATCGAAACACGAAAAAATTTAAGTGTACTCTTTAAGGTCCCGGGAGGAAGATGTAAGGAGTAATGCAACTAGGTTACCCGTTACTTGAAATAAGTAACATAAGCACGTTACCCGTTACAGTCTTTAAAATGTAACGAGGACGCTACCATGTTACCAAAAGTAACACGTTACCGGTATCGCCGTTACTTCTAACGCGTTACACCCAACGATGCAAAAAACATCCTTGAATACGAATATGATATCAGGGCACAAGGTTGTTCAAGAAATGGTCGACCAGGTGAACGCCCGATGAGAAGTAGCATTTAATATATGTTTTAGAGTGAATTGCGGTTTGCCAATAGTGTGATGTTTTTTTGTAGTGTTCGTATTTAGTCTTTAAAAATCGTTCTCAGACATTTACTTCGGTTCGATTTTTGACCGAAATTGCCCTTTTACATTTAGAGCTGCGTTACATGATGTTTTGTGACCGCGCGCACGAGCGCTTTGGCGATTTCAGCATGAAAAACATGCAAACCGGAGCGAGCAACGAACCTAAATTGTTGATGGCCGCCTTTCGTCCTGCTTTGCATCAATAATCGTATTTTTCGGCACTACTGACAGCTTAAGAAATGAAAGAAATGGCCGATCATGTAAACGCTTCTTGAGTCCTGATTGGCTATTTTTCTTCCTCGTCGCCTAAAGCCGAAATCGCATTTGCTGCGGAGGGATAATGGGACACATTAGGCCCGCCAGACTCTTTGTGTCTTAAGATGTCGGCGACACTTGACACACTAATACGACGTTATCTGCTATCTTCAACCTTCTGCAGACTTCGAAAGCACGCATGGGCTATGTTAGGTGGAGGCTCCAACACCGTCGAAGAACAACGGTATGTACTGTCGTGAGCAAAAGTCTGGATAACACGGGAGCGCCGACCGAATCGCATCGCCGCGCTCCCTGACGGCACGGCGCCTGGTGCCGAGACCCGCGCAATGCGCACGCGCGTCCTTTCTTATCTGCTGGCCCACTCGTTCGCTCGCTTCAACGCGATGCGCTCCTGAGCGATTAAATGGGCGCTAGGTGCCGCCCCGGGAACCAAGATTCCGAGAGCCTCGCTCACCGCTCGGGACGAGCTCGCGTGGTCCGCGGCACGCGCCGTTCGCGCATATCTTTCCCGCGACTCGGCGACGCGTTAAAAACTGTCGCTTCCCTCCATTCGTTATTTTTAAGCTTCCCCCTATATTTGCCCCGGCTACAATGCAAACAGCTGCTGCTCAATTTATTATGCACGCGTTGTAAAGGGTCAAGAATTCAACAAAACAACGAGAAAAACAAACATGGTACTGGCCACAAACTCTCAGCATGGTTGTTCGCGAAGTGCCCTTAAAATGTTCAGTTTGACATCAGCTGTGATGACGTGTACCGGAAGTCATAAAATAAAGCGGCTGTGCAACGATTTCCGGACAATGGCCAAATAATTATAGGAGTTGTTCTCCGACACTTCTAAAGTAAAGAACAGAAAAGCGATTTAGTCTGTGTGCCCTAATTATAATTTTAAACAATAGCAAAGATTCAAGTTTCCGGCACCCCTCAACTCTCTAAATGACGTGCTCAGTGACGTCGACGCGAGGATGCACCGGTTTCCGTGCGCTGTCCTCAAGGATGATTGCTTTTTCTCTCTCTACTGCTTTTCGTGAGGTGTTGAGCAGCAGCGATCCCCGCGTCACCGTCACGGCGCGTTTCCCATGGCCGCCGCGCACGGCTGCAGGGGGGGAAATAATTCCATTTCTGCTTTGCGATTACACAACAGAATTGCAACATTTTCCAGGAAGGTGATGCTTTTTCGATTCTTTCTAACGCTATCAACAATATAAAAATTACAAGCCACCCAAACTGAACCAGCGCCTCTTTTTCCTTCCGTTTTCTTTCTTGTTTTTCTTGGAAGGGGGTTGAATAAATACTTCTTTCTTATTAGGCGTTTTCTTTTTGCTCGTCATTCACCACTTTACCGCGCGTGCACGATCACTCGGAAGGAAGCCGAAGGCTTCCTCGAGTACGCGAATACAAATTCTACAATTCATTGTGGCTGCATCACCATAAGCGACAGTTTTTAACGCGTCGCCGAGTCGCGGGAAAGATATGCGCGAACGGCGCGTGCCGCGGAGCACGCGAGCTCCTCCCGAGCGGTGAGCGAGGCTCTCGGAATCTTGGTTCCCGGGGCGGCACCTAGCGCCCATTTAATCGCTCAGGAGCGCATCGCGTTGAAGCGAGCGAACGAGTGGGCCAGCAGATAAGAAAGGACGCGTGCGCATTGCGCGGGTCTCGGCACCAGGCGCCGCGCCGTCAGGGAGCGCGGCGATGCAATTCGGTCGGCGGTCCCGTGTTATCCAGACTTTTGCTCACGACAGTACACCTTCATTGTGTCCTTCGAAAACATCGACCATTCAATGACAAACGACTGTTGATTTTGGTTATGCCATCCAATTTTCACCTACTAGGTGAGTATAGACAGCGGACATCCATTTTTTGGCGTATGTTATGGTCGTGAACACCGTAAAGAAGGGGCTGCTAGGAGATATTTTATTGGGAAACTAAAAAAGGTACATGTCTGAGTTCGATAAGTTCTGCCATACGTTTCTCCCGTCTTTGAAAGACCATCCCGGATGAGCTTGTCGAAAAGTGGTTACGTTCGATTGAAGGTAGCCCCACACATTGTCCTGAAATAGGCTGGCGAAGTCCGGAGTGGGGTCACAAATTCACTGCTCCGTCTCAAACGGAAAAAAAGATTTGTTCGTCCCGAAGCATGCGGACTGGAATATTTTTAAATAAGAAGAATTAGAGTGAGAAAACTAACCTAGCGTCATCGACTTGGTCGATAGGCCTAGCAGCGAGCACGTTGTTTTCCATCCCCTCAGCCTGAAAGAAAGACGCACCACAGCTTCGAGGAGAGTAGTACAGGTTACTAAGTTATAAGTTACAATTACGCATCCATAAAAGTAAGGGACCGTTACTTTGAAGAAAAATCCTTTACCTTCGCAGCGTTACTTTCAACCTTACAGTCCGAGGCAAGAAACAAGACATAAGTCTTATGAAAGCGTTTGTTATTGCCGAAGCTCAGAATTTTGTGACCATGAGCAACGTCTGGCCCTCAGGAAGTCTAATAGGAAATCCATAACTATTCTAAAACGTAGCAAAAAAAAAAAAAAAAAAAACGGACAGAACAATGAAACCTTAACACGGCTTGAAATTTATTGAAACACTATCGCCTGATATACATGTCTCAGGCTCCTTCCACAATTCTAACGACCTCCTTGCCCACTACAAAGGGTACCCTAGCTTTCAACCTTTACCGACGACAACCGCACATAAACCCAAATCACAAAAGCATGCAATCAAAAAATTACAATCAAAAGCACACAATCACAAAAGCAGGCAAGACATCTTGCCTCGTTTTTATGTGTAGGTGTCGTCCGCTGCACTCAATACATTTTCACTCCAGCTTTTTTTCAGATAGCTGCTGCCACCTGGACGCGCGACTGAGTAGCTAGGAAACGACGCGTTCGCAAGGCTTTCCCTACCCGCACGACACCCAAAACGTCAGCTAGATCCTATCGGCCCATTGAGACTCTATGTCCTAACCACGGTTTCACAAAACTTCGCTTTTCTCCCCAGTGTACAAGGTGTCACGAAAGAAAATGTACAGGGTTTTTTGTTTTTTTTCACCGCAAAATAAACTAGGCATTGCCGAACGCTCATTCTCCGCCCGAAGGTAGAGCTGGAGGTCATAACCAGAGGCCAAAGTTTCAGCCCGGTCGGATACCTTACTCAAAAGTTAAAAGGTATTTTCTGAAAACTTCGATGGGAAAATGGACCCCATTTTTGTCCGTTTTCGGTTCCGGGTGCCATAGAGCGCCATGTATTCGAAAACTCCGTCGGCCGCCATTTTTCCAATGAAGTTTTCAGAAAATCACTTATAACTTTTGATTAAGGTATCTGATCTGGCTGAAAATTTGGCATCTGGTTGTGACCTTTAGGGCTACCTTTGGGCGGAAAATGAGCGCTCGGCGATGCCTAGTTTATTTTTGCGGTAAAAAAAGAAGCCTGCAAATTTCTTTTCTTGTGAAACCATGCAGATTATACTATTATACTGGTTTCTGAAGCTGATACAATCAAGTCATCTTCTCTCTCTCTCTCTGCCTCTAGAAAGCAAAGAAACAGCGAAGAGACGAAACGAAAAAGCGCGTTAATATACGTAGCAGCTCGCGTGCCCTTTGACGTTTGTTTTTATTTATTTGTTTTATGTTGGGAGGAGAGACATTGAACTCGGGAAATTGCCCAATATTGTTTGTACGGAGAGTCCGCTTCTTTGTATCAGCCTCCTCCCCACTTCGTTGAGGACAGGCAAGCTGACATGGCACAATTTGCAAACATCCAAACCACCCAACAAAAATGTGTCGTTTTTGGGTGACCTGGAGAAAGGCTTTGGGCACCAAACGCATGCCAGGCCTTGCGTTTTGTAAATGCAGATGAAAGCGTGATTCCGGTAAAGCTCACGCTTACAAAAAAAAAATTAAACGTTTGATCAATATTTAAAGTTTCCACTTATTTCCTCCGCCAATGAAAACGAGAATGCAAAGAATTACGATCAGTCCCTTGCGTAAAAATGCAACGAAATTGCTTCACAATCGCTTCCTGAAATGTGGAATCATTCCCTTACAAAATTACTCATAAATGTAAAGAATTACAAGTAATTTCGTTACTTGTTAGGAATTACGTACAAGTCTGCTGCGAGCACCTCCCGCAATACGTGGCAGCTTTTTTTGCAAAAAAAAACAAAAAAACAAAAGGAAGTGGAAGATAAGGTATTAAGGCAGGCGAGCTGGTTAATGTTAAACATTTCTAAAAGCCGCGACGAAGGCTACGAAAATGGGATAAACACAAGACGTCTCGAGTACAGCTACTAAAGTTTGTTCAGTGCCCTGCTTTCATAGCAGTCATCTCCACACCACCTTCCACTTGTACACGGCCCAACGATTGGCTACAGTTTACGCACACAACAAATAATGGTCAAAGAGTTCACATAAAACAAGAAGCCACGACCTCACTATGCATACTGAGGGAGTGGTCTTATGCTTCACGTGAAACTTTTGACCATCATTTGTAGTCGTGTTTAAACTGACGCAAAGCTTTGGGTCGTGTACAAGTGGAGGGCGGTGAGGAGATGACTGGTATTAAAGTAGAGTACTGAATAAAATTTGGTAGCTGTGTTTGAGACTTCTTGTGTTTGTCCCATTTTTGTAGCCTCCGTCTTTTGTTTTAGAAATGTTTAAGGTTAATAGACTAAAGCAGTTTGGCTTGAATGAATATATAGGCCATGCATCATATATTTATAAGGAAATATTCTGCGAGTGTTGTTTTTAGTTTTTACCTATGTGTAACACACCGCCGAACTCAGTACATAAATAAAGCAATCAAAACATAGCAGTTCACATTGCTCCACGTCAGGGTTTTTATGTAGAAATATATTTCTGAAATATTAACTAGCGTTTTTCTTTATTACGTGAATTAAGTTATAATAAATCATCTTGAAAGCAAATGAAAATACCAGCCCTGAGCCCTGACACGTGCGTTCAATTTCAAAGAAAAGCGCCCTAAAATCACAGAAGTCAAGCGTTGTTTTTAGAATAACCCACCACAACTGTGAATTTCACTAATAATAAATGTCCCTGGGCTCCATTTTTTCATTTTTCAATGGGAAAACGAAGCCCATAAATGTACCGAAACACAAACCCTAAAAAAATTAAAAAGAAATGGTCACGAATTCAGGCTCTAAGTTAAGGTGGAGATTGCAGGCTACGGAAGTACAGCTGGTATTTTTAAGTAACATTGTTTCTGTCATTTTTTGTATGCTGCTAGGCGCGTCGATACTTGCGGACTCCTTTCAGAGGAATTTTATAAGTAGTGTGAAGTCCTCGTACGCTAATTTTATGAGCGTTCACGATGAGCAGGCGGACGTGTGCCCGTAGCCTTGACTGCACAGATAGAGGAATTTGTCTCCAAGTGTAGATGTTTTGCACAAGCGCCAGATTGCAGTCACCATTGCTGACCTTCTCTCGTATTATCAAGGTGTCGAGCCACTGACGCGGGAGTTTACGAGCCTACAGAAGGCATATACTGAGGAGGACAAAGCAGGATCTAAAATGGCAATAACGTCTCCTGGGCCCTATTCTGGACATTTGGCGAGAGTGACGGCAAGATTTCTGTCCGCCGCGATCAGCCAGCGCCAAGGTCAAGCACGGCGCTGGCCAATCGCGGCGGTCAGAAATCTCAACAACATTCTCACCAAAACTCCAGCTTAGGGCCCCTGCTCTGGTAAGGATGAAGTAAACAGAATAAGAAAAAAACAAAAAAAAAATGCTGCTCCAAAGTGTCTGTAAAGTTAGTTATTTCCGAAATCTGCTCATGTGATTGTATTGTGTGTATCGCTCATATATCACTTATGTTGATTTTATACTTGGGCATATTTTACCCATTTTACTTTAGGAGGAAAAAGATTGTGGGAGTCTTTGTCATCTGCCTGCTAATCTTCACCGGATCAATGGTGTTAGCACTGTGGCTTGCACCTTTCGGTAAGCAGAACGCAGTAAATATTGGCACCGGCCACTATATTCAACGTATATTTTATTCAGAAGATAGTAAACTATAATATACGGGAGTGAAGGAGAATCCAACTGATTGGAACTCCGCTATCGTAAAACCAAGTTTTCCAACCGGTATATGTTTCTACCATTCTAAATATCGTCTGATGTCCCTTACATGCGAACCATGCAAGGGGATGGAAGATGTCGTTTTTCAGCTAACATAAATCACTTCTACAAGAACGTTTTCCTTTGTTTCAGATAAGCATGGAGTCAGAAAAAAATCACTCGTGTAATACCCAGATTTTCGAATTAATCACTGACATGCACTTTAATGTTCAAGCTGGAATCCAAACTGACTTCATTTTCATCGACTTTGCGAAGGCTTTCAATACAGTACCACAAAGTCGTGTACATCTAAATTGATCGAACCTCGGATAAATTATTTTATTGTGGAGTGAACAGCAGTTTTATTTGTACTTGGCAGAACCGAACCAGTAAGAATGTATATTACTCGTTCATCTCAATTTCCCGTCACATCATGCGTCCCACAGGCTAGCGGAATCGCCCCTCTCCTTTTCTTGATATATATAAATGACCTTCCATCCACCTTAAATATAATAAAATCTGGTCGTTTGCATAGGACTGTGTCTTGTATCGAAAAATTGCTAGCCTTGACGAATAGCCGCACTTCACAACCCGGCCTCGACAAAATTAGCGCGTGCAGCTTAAAATGGCACATCAACATTAATATCAGTAAGTGCCGTCAAATGATTGTAACTCACTGCAACCTCCTTTCTCTCAAACTTGACGTTTCTGTGTCACATAAATACTTAGGCATCTACAGTACGCACAACTTGACTTGGAACGAGCACATCAATCACGCGTTACAAAACGCATAAAATTAATTTTGTTTCTTACTGAGATAACTTTACCAGGCACCCTTGGGTACGCGTCTCCTGGCCTATAAAACTATCATTCTTCCAAAACTTGAGTACGCAAGTATAACCTAGAATCCAGATCAAAATTATCTGTTAAAATTTTGAAGCAATTCAAAATAAAGCCGCCCAAGTTATCTGTAGTAACGACTCTTATAAAACAAGTGTCACGTGTTTAAAACAAAATTTGGGTCCATCTTCTCGCAAACTACGAAGAAAGATGTCGCGCCCTATGTTTATATTTTTATTTTATATTGATTGTGGGGACTTCTCTTTTAGACAATCATTGTGCCTACCTGCAATACATATATCACCAAGATTCCATGACTCACACAAAGTGGAGGCATTTTCATCTTGTATTCATGTATAGTCTTCATCGCCACCGGAGTTGTAAATTTCTCAGCAGAGCGCTCTACAAGAATCTATGTAAACAAAATAAAATGAGCTTGCATTCGAAAAGAAATGAGATGACATGTTTTTAAATTTACAGTTTGGCTTAGAATTACGGCAATGCTTTGGCGTGTTTAGAAACGTGTGCGTGTCAAGTTTAAGTGAAGGGACTATCTTTTTTAATGATTGTATCGGTTTTTCAGGTGTTTGAATCGGGGAATCAGACGGTCCGACTGAAGCACCGGGAACCTACCACAATTGTGTACTTGAACTAATAAATATTCGTAACTGTGTTTTTTGTGTTCTTTTTTTTCAGCTGGACGTAAGTCAGCCTTAAGCAGAGTCTGGTGTCACAACTGAAAATGATAAATTTAGCTAGTTCGTTACAACTGCCAGCCTGAGGTGCTTAACGTGCACCACGCCGTAGTGATACACAAACGGACATACGTACTATGTCCATTCAGAGAAGTATTGATCGAAGGGCATTAAAGGGGCAATCAGGTGGATTCTGATATCATCAATTTGAGGAGATAACCTAATGTAAGCGCTCGAAGCATCCTAAAGTAACACCGAAATTGGTCTCATGGGTGGACGATTTCTCTATGAAAAATATAATCAAGGATTGTGAGACCCCCGCTTTCTGCACTTTGTAGCAGAAATGGGGCAGCGCCATCAGACGGCGTTTTCAAACTGTAATTGTCTTATTACGTCTCCTACAGCTATCAGATTTGACATTTGTGTCAAACTATAACTCAGAACACGATTAAAAAAAAAGCAATAATGATAATGGTAACGTTCGGATTATAAACGCAATTGAATATATTCAATTCTCAACTTTCATGGAGGTTGTCGGGACCCGAAAATGCGCCCCTCCCCCCCGCCGGAGAACATAATGTGCGTTTATTTCCATTGCTGTGAGTTTACTAGGGCGTATTGCCGTATAGAATTGTTCGTTTTTATTGACTAAAGCCAAACAAAAGTTACGTCGTCAGAAACCAGCCTCTATAAAACGCATTTGTGTGCAATATTAAATGACATCTAAAGGAGTTTTCACTCTTCGTGAGATTAAATTGGTCTGTACGTGCAGAGGGCTGTTCAAACAGAAGACACTTACCCCAGTTCTAAGCATTCGCTGTGCCGGGAGAATAGGTTTAACCTTTGTCCGCTTGTGACTGTTTTTTGTTTGTGTTCTTGCTCCGGACGAGCTACATTCAGTTTGTGACCTTGAACAGAGAGAGACTCGCGGCGTGCTCATCAATTGCGTCCAGACGTGAAGCAAGTGCGTTTAGACGTGACGTCGTGATGGGTCCCGTTTTTTGTTCCCAGCCTTGTGAAAGCAAGTAAGAAGAGACGAAAACAAGGAGATAAAGAAAGCCGTGGTGTTTGCGTGGTTGATACCCTCACTAAATTCTTTAGAAGGGGACATTTTTTTACTCATTTATTTACTTATTTATATTGTTAGCCCTGTCATAGGTTTGTTACAGGAGTGCAGGATATAATAATAATACAAACTCACCATGAAAGCACATCGATATATGCACGTCACGCAAACAAAATGAAAGTAAACCAGTAGAGTCGACTCATGAATAAAAGACCATGCTGCCACGTGCTGATTAAACACGGTAGTGTCTAATGGCTTGCGTAATGTAAAACGCTTTCAGATTTCCTAAGGAAGGCAACAGACGATGTTGAAGTCACAGTGCCATTCGACAGTCCGTTTCTTTGTCCAGGGGATTGCAGGACACTACCCGGGGATACATCGAAACAGGCGACAATGAAGATCTGCAGAAGCACGCTTGACGGCGGATGCAGTACGTTCTTCGCATTCGCGATTCCGTCAACCGCACCACATTCTGAGGCGTAACTTTCACGTGTTGTGGTAGCAAGAGGAGGGGGGTGGGAGAAGGAGGCGTCCACCAAGTGTGGGTTACGACGCGGCCCTCGTCCTGTGTAATGCAAATGTGAGTGTCCTGGATGCCCCTGTTGTCGGTTGCAACTCAAGAAAGTAGGGCCAAAAAAAGGAAGGCCGGGCAGGGAGAGGCAGACGGAATGCTGAAGAGAGAAGGATGTTTCCTTCCCTTCCTTTCCAGGGTTTTATGTGCTTCTTCCTCCTTATAGCTTTCCTTTTTCTCGCCTTACCTTCTTGAGCTGTAACTAAAGTATCTGTAGTCACTGGAAAATTGCGCGCGCGCCGCAATGTTACACGTTTGTTAGAGGGCATGGCATTTGTATTTAATTTTGACTTTAGACAGCCCATGATACGAATTTATTAGAACTACAGAAACGTTTGGCGAAGGTGTCTCGGTACGATACAAAAACTAAAGACTGCGTTCACAGCGATTCAGGCGTGGACGAAGGCGCAGAAGGATTCAGCAGGAAACGACTAGTAATTCGTCTTAAACTAGTTTGCTCTGCTGCTTCACTGAATCATGCAACTAACGTGCGTATGCCCTTCAGGTAGCATCCGTCATGGCTGTGTTGAATTAACAGCGCATCGAGAAAGAGCTTTACGCTATTCCGGTAACAAAAAACCCAAAGAAATAAGCTCCCGCTTTTTCGAGGCGCATATATTGAGACCAAGAGACCTTGCAACGCGTTAGATCTGAGCCCGCAGATGACAGGAAGCCGGGAAAATGGAGAAGCTCGTTCGATGTCTGCTGCTGGCGGTACTCCTCCATGCCTTACACTGCGCGGGTGAACCGTTCGACATGTGTTTGCGTAACTTGAGTAAGTATATCTCCAAACACTGAAATGATAACTGGTATAGATGGTGTAAGACCTAATTTTGAAAATTTTATCGCCACAAATAAGCCTGCTGATCGGTATATTCTGGCAGCGAAAGTACATATTGTAATACTCTCCAAGCAGGTTTCTCCTAGAGCCACTAAAAAAAAAAAACCAATCTTAGAGTATTAATTCGTAGTTCCTTTCTTGATTATCTCGTTGGCGCCGCCGTTTTAGTACTTAGTGCATAGCGCAAGCTATCGGCAATTCTTAGGATACGGGAATGCGACATTTTAGGTTTAGATCTAGTGTCGAAAAGCTCAGGCGACACCGGTTTGGTGTATTGCAGATTCTGTTAGAATTACAGGAGGAAGAAATATCTTCTCCTGCGATTTCAGGTAAAATTTAAAATAAATGAGAACAATTATCATAATCCTGCATCAATAAGAGGGAATCATTCTAAGGTGCACAGGGAGAAGTCCTAAATGGGAAAGCGATACCCCGAAATTCGAGACATGAACTACTCAAGTTGATTTATAAAGGAGCAGGGGAGAAGACAGACCTGACAAACTAGCGGCCCTTCACGCTAAACTCCACAGTCTACAGGGACGGCATGCAACTCCTAAGACGTAGTCTGAAGGGGTAGGGGAAACAGAAAAGAATACTCGGGGACCTCTAGAAAGGCTTAAGAATTGATCGGTAGCGAGAAGAATATCTATTTGTCCTGACTAACGCAATTAAATTGTACAAGAGGAAGAGATACAGATGTGGTCTGTCTTCTTGGACATTGAAATAGCCTACGATTTAATCTCATATTCAAGGCTCTCGAAGGAACAAACAAAGATCGCAGTGCCGAGTGCAGTGCATGAACTCCTCCAGGCGCTGTGTGCGGACACAACGGTTTTGGTGGAGTGGCAAGGCATGAGCACTCAACCAATCACTGTGACAAGGGACCCGCGACAGAAATATCCTCTGTTGCCGATTTTTTTTTTTTATGTTATACATGTCCAGATGGGAGGCCAAACTACAGCAGTGAGTGATCTCTCTAGATTTATCCTGCATAAAGAACGGAGATGTGGTGCTGAAAGCAGGGTCCTTCGAGAAAATACATTAACAGTCGGACATATGGATAAAGCAAGGGTACAGACTGGGACTACAGTTATGTCCTTGTAACTGCAACGTGTTGAATTTGGCACATAGACAGGATGCCAGGCGGACTCCAGACACGCCGAGGCACTGCCGGAAAAGACTGTGGAACGTGTGGAGGAGTACAAGTACCCTTGGGTACAACTCTCCACGAGGGGGCACTCGATACAGGCACATGAATCCCCCGTCAGGACAAAAACCATAAGGAGCAAGGGAGCGTAACTCTTCACGAGCGAGCACTTGATGCAAGCACATGAATCCCCCCGTAAGGGCAAATGCTACGAAAAGGAAGGGGTTGCTGACGGCACTATCCATGTTGATTTTCGACCGCCATGAGGTAGCTCGCGGCCTGTTGAAAATGGTGATGGTGCACGCTCTCACGTTCGCGAATCGGGTGCTGTGCCCGTCCGAGTAGCTAGAAGAACGGAAGTGGGAAGCGTGGCGGATGGCCCTTGCAGCATACAGAGGAACGAAGAATCAAGAGATGCAGGGAGAGCTTGGTGGTCTGCTTTCGAAGCGAGGGTTGCGGTCGTGTGCCTGCCGGCCTACGAAAGGCAACTGTGCATCCTCGGTGAGGAGCGGTGGACAAGGAAGTTTTTCATGCACCTTATCTACAAGAGTGCGAACACGCGCCTGACTAGACAGGTAGTCAAACTCGCGGGGAAGTACGAGGTACAGCAGAAATTTTTTGATGGCCGACCACTTCAGGATGCCGCTACGAACCCGAAGAAACCACGAAGGGAAACGCGACGGAGTAAGCATCACGAAAACTGTCCATAGAGATATAAAGTATCCTGCAAGATGAAAGACCCACTTGGAGCAAATGGTCGAGACGACGGTGGACCGGGCTGCTGAGAGTGTTCCGGGCGTGCCCATGCTGATTCGAGGGTTGGACACTCATTGGGGGGTCAACCGAGCATAAACGCGCAAAACAGTTTTTGGTTTCGGTTCAGTCGAAGAGCGCGCTTCATCGACGTCACGCCCAGAGATACGGTAACGAAGGCTCAAAGCAATTCATTGTAAACACACTTTTTTGTATCAGTTGCTTCGAGTAGAAAATGTCAGAACAGACACTGCAATATAAAACAAAATATATTAAAAAGAAATAACTTAAAATGCATTCGTTCGTTATATAAAATAAATCCAGAGTTTGCAGATCGCGGGCGCACTTAGGTATACCATTAACTAACTATTCCCCGCCGCAAAACCGAAACTAGTAAGTCATGAGCACGCGTTACGGTTTGGCTGAGCTCCAAGTGAGTCCTCCCTTCTAGACAGAAAAGGACCTTCCGGAGCGAGGGCAGCGCCCCTTCCAATCACCGTCTCGGCTAAGCGCTTCCAGTGGGTTTTTCATATTTGAGGAAACCGTACGCGTCATCGAAGCTAACCATCGGGAGGAAACGGCTGAACGACGCCTCTCGAGTCAGCGGCCTTCTTTTCGAGGCACCGAAAACAGCTTTGAAGCTAAGGTTGCAGAGATCGCTTTTTGACACCAGATCGCCAACCACCTTTGTCGTCTGCCGATCAGTAGACACAACGACCGAACACCTGGTACTAGAGTTCGAGGCCCTCAGCCCTCAGGCTGAGGGCCTCGAACTCTAGTAGCAGGTGTTCAGATGCGGCAGACAGGCTTCCGCACTCTAAAAAAAGGGTATATATTCTTACACCCCTTGTCCCATCTCATACAAGATACCCTAAAAGTTCCACTCGGCGTACAGCTCACTGACGTCGAAGCGACAGTACAAACTTTCATGAGCGGTTTGATAGCCCAGTGGTACATTTTATTAAAATCGCTAGTGTACCTGTGACTGAATGCTAAACAAAGAGATAATCGGGGCTTTAATGGCTCTGCTGCAAAACCTTTCTTTTGTATTTTTTGTGTTTTTTTCTTATGTATTTAATACGTACTTTAGCTGTTCACTACGTTATATCGCACCGTTATCAACTACTTCGTAAAAGTTGTGGCCGTCTGTTTGACATCAGCGCCATCCATCGCACCTCAAAACTGAAGTTTTGAGGTGCGATGGATGGAACAAAGAAGAGTGTAAGGCGAAACCTTTTTTTCTTTTTTTTTAAAGAGAGAGAGTGCGGAGGCGTTAGGTTTTTGAACCGCAAGGGTTGAAGGCGGCAACCAGGGACACATGAAGCGCGTAAAGACCACCAAACACAGTCTGAAGCAGTGGTGGTAGCGTTCTTGGTGATGAGGATGACGCGAACTTGCCAGGATGAACTCCAGGAGCATCAGGGAAAGCCGGGCTGTTGGGAGTCACCTACGCCGACTGAACGGACCCGACTCATCCAATACACGAAGAACTTGGCCAGTCTTGCCGGGCCACATGGAGGGCCCAGACGAGATAGCGTTTGGCAGGCCCTCAACACAACTTTCTGCGACCCCCCCCCCCCCCCCCCCCCGGTTCCACAGGGGTCGCTATTAAATACAAATCCCAGGTCCATAAAAATATGTCAAAAGTAAGGAGAATTTGAAGCGTAGAATATTTGTGTATTTATTTATTTATTCATGGTAGCTCGAAAGCAAGGTTAAAAGCATTACATGAGGGGGGGGGGGGGGAGGGGGGGTACATTCAAAGTAAGCATTGATCAGAACACAAAAAAAATATGCAAGTACAAAAAAATAAAAACAGCTACACGAAAATATAAAACACGAAGTAAAAAATGGCTTAGAACAGGGAGAGAGGCGCAAATGGAAAAGTGAAAAGTAGATTCAAGAAACGCATGCTCAAATAAAGTTGTTATGATAGCATGCGCCACAAGAGCCCGACAAGTTATGATTAAAATAAATTATTACAAGGAAAATATAAATATGTACTTTGACGCAAACATGACATAGTGTAGAAGGCATCAGAACACTAAAACAGCAAAATGTTGGATGTGGTGGTCGTTCATGTTGGGAAAAAGTAAATGGATAGGGAATTACGAAACATTTGTAGATCAGATATCTGTGGAATCACTTCGCGAAGTCCGTTTAAGTTTCTTTTGCCGTGGGAGGTGCGGAGCTAATAAATGCGGCTATGGAACCAAAGCTGCGTGTGAAGCTTCTGCTGATATTTTGACGATGTGTTATTCTATTCGGTGGTTCCAAAACTAATGTGCCTGATTGAACGGAATTAAAATGCAGCCGATGAAATAGACAAAGTAGTGAGATTAGACGGCGTGTTTCAAGGAGGTGAATAGAGTTGCGCTGTTTGTTGAAAGAGAAGCTAACAAATCGGAAATAAAACGATGATATGAACCGAGCAGCACGGTTTTGGAGATATTCTAATATATTAATTAGATTCATTTTATGCTGGTTCCAAATGGGCTAAGCGTACTCAAGTTTGGGGCGAACATATGTATCATAAGCTAGGTAGCGTCAATTGGCTGTGCGGCTTTTAAGTTTTGTTTTACGTAACCAAGCGTACGGGATGAGTGAACGGAAATAGTGTTAATATGTGTGGCCCAGGAGATGACAGAGGCGACCTACACACTGAAGTACTTGTGAAACGGAACAGAGGGAAGGGAAGCACTATTTAATAAATATATAAAACACGATAGTGAATGCTTTCTAGTGAAATAGAACAGATTACATTTAGAGAAGTCGCTTTTGCCATATGGCATACCACAAAAAATCCTATAAATATCAATCTGGAGAACATCATAAAAATTTCAATTCTAAATGTTTTTACACACCACAGAGTCGTCCGAGAAAAGTCGTATCGTGGATGACACAACAGTTAGAAGTTCGTTAATATAGATAAAAAAAAGACGAGGCCCAAAACTACTCTCTCGGACTTCATAGGTCACGTCAGTAGTGGAAGATCGAAAGACCCGAGTTACGGTTAATTGTTGCCAAAAGTTAAAAAGTTACGAAACGACGAGCTTGTTAACCAATCTAAGTTAAGAGCGGAGAGTTTGAATATTAAGTGATAGTGGGGAGCACGATCAAGTGCTTTTCAAAATTTTTAGAAAATAGCACCGATCTGAGAGCCACAGTTCAGATTAGTGTGAAAAACGTCATGGGTGAATTCGCGCAACAGCGCCTCACACAAGCACCCCATCCAAATCGTACTGATATTTACAAAAAAAAAAAAAGGGTTGGTATTTTGAAGATCGCACACGGAATGGGAGAATGCTAGTTATTTGCTTTAACAATATTGACATCATACTACACCATTTAAATTTAAATGGTGTAGTATGGATTTAAAAACAAGAACGATCTTGCCAAGTTTTCAGTCAGAAGGAATGATGACATGATGACAATGATTCTTGAAACAATAGGCACAATAGGTCGGGTGAAATGGCATTGGTGCTTTTTAGAATTTTTGAGCATAAGTCTTTGGAACCAGATGACGCAGAAATCTCAAGGCTATTTATCAGTTTATCGATGCCAAGACGTGTGATTACAATGGGCGACCTGTAGGAATAATCAGAGTAAATCATATATGATATAATGAATTGGTCTTCCCTAGATCATATGGATGTGAAGAATTCGTTAAAGACTATAGGGCAGAGGACATCGGGCACTGGCTTTCTTTCCCCATCTGTTAAGGTTATTGATAAGGTTCTACCCCTAGTGAGACTGCCGCACTACCATTTTTGCCTCAGGTCAGACCTAACTGCGTTTCAGGGACAATTAACAGTAACTGCTAACAATGCTTAAACGCTTCTGTGGTTTAGGAAATAACCGTAGGGTGCCCCCAACCGAAGTTAAGTCTGACCTCGGTCACACTGAACAGCGGTTGAGGGCGCCCGTGTAACTATATTCCTTGTCACATCAAGAAAAAAAAGTTTCGCGCACCCTCCATGCGTTTCGCGAAGTAGTTCTCATAACATTATCTAGCGGAAGAAAGTACCGATGCCTTGGCGCTTGAAACGTGTACGTTTTGATCAAATTATATAAAAATAATCTAAGGTGCACGAACAAATAATTTAATTCAACACACCAATGGAGAAATTAGTAGAATTCCGAGAGAAGCCGGACTTTTTTACATTAGATTTTTATGTGAATACAACTACAAGTGGTATTCATTAAAGGGATACTGAAGCACTTCTTGAACCGAGATGAGTTAGAAGTGAGGAACTAAGTATTTTTATCCCGTGAATCTGAATATCACGCTCGTTTTCCCTGAAGATGTAACGAAACGAAAGAAAGCACGATAAAACTCAGACCGGTCGTGACGTCATACTAGAATCTTTTTGCCGCCTAGCGCGTTTCGATCGTGTGGGCAGAGCGTGCAGTTGCAAGCTTGCCAGGTATATTCCCTGGCACTGACACTAGTCGTGATGCCTCTTTCTGACCTTTCTGAAAATAGCAAGAGTGCGCATGCATAGCTTTGACAGGCGCTGAAGATGTGCCAAAGTGGAGATTCCGAAAGGCCGTTCTAGAAAGGAAACGCTTCAGCGGTTCTTTGCAAATTAAATTCTGCAGCCTCCATGCAGAAAACTGAAAAATAATCTAAATAGACGTGATACCTGGAGGCCAAAAAAGACGATTTCGTTTTGTTTTTGCTAAAATGAAAAACCGCTTCAGTTTCTCTTTAAACTCCTTGTATAGGGGTGCTGTTTCGAGCGCATGTTTAGAACGAGCTCACAAATGAGGCTGTTAAGTCAGGCAATCTTCATGGTGTGGAATGCACGTTGCAATTGAACTGTGGAAGTTTGCAGTCGGCAAGCGCCCAGCAGTCGAGCACACAGCTATGGCCGCCAGTGAACACTCCATATAGTGAGTATTCGGTGGCGGACATAGCTGTGCGCGCGGCTGCTAAGCGCGTGCTGACGGCCAGCTTCCACAGTTCTTTTGCAAAGTGCATTCCACACCATCAAGATTGTCAGTTCTACCAGGTCATTAATGTGAACTCGTTCTGAGCATGCGCTCTAGACATTGCCCTCGTATATGGCGTCCAGGGAATCCCCCCTATAGGTATATATTAGTGGAGAGTTGTTATGACGACAACGTATGAAGACCTCAACTTGCGAGCGAGGCTCGAGCGCTAACACTCAGACACGTTGTACGTGCCAGCTTGTACGAGAAGTTTGAGAACCCGGAAATTCCGAAGCCACCAGATTGGGCTAGAACCTTTTTGATCTGCTGCCATTCTTTCAGATCCAGTGGAGACCTTCAGAAGCACAAAAGCGGCTTCGGAGCTCTTCTTTGCATGCAAGAAGGCAGTCATGGAGGTGAACGTTCCCGCTACTTTTCTTAAGGTATGCCCTTTCCCAAGGTTTGGTTATACCTTCCTCAAAAGCCACGTTCGTAGCTCAAAAAAAAAAAAAAGAAAGATACAGTGCAGCGCGCAACAGTGAGACTTTTAGTTGTATGTAGGAAGACTCAGAACTTAAGAATATATAATTTATTTTATTCAACTCCAAACCAACCGGGTTTGTTCGTCTACACGAGGCACGTTGGGAAAAAGAGCGGCGGGAGTCCGATCCAATCCACAGAACTGCTGGAAGATGACTCGACCTTGGACACGACGCGCGCTCGCCTGGCTTGCCCCCTCACACTGGAGTCTTCCCTTTGCCGTTTCCGAGACTTTAAGAGCGGCGGAGGCCTTGAGCGATTGAGCGACAGCAGACAGAGCGCGTGAGTGGCTCTCCGGACCCACGTGATGAGGAGAGCAAGGCCACCGTGGAGGTAGCAAGGGGGAAATTTGACGGGGGGAAGTCTCCCCCCGGCTGCCGGTAGCAGAGCGCCGCACGACTTGCCTGAGTCGTGTGTTTGTAGTATCCTGTTCGAACACACCTTAGCCGATATTGCAGTTTCGCGTCGAAAGAACGCGAGGAAACTCGTCAAACACAAAGTTGAAACCGAGAGTTCCCTGAGCGCGCCGATTGGACGTCGGCAAGAACAGCGCAAAGTCGTCGTCGTGATCGGCCAATCGGTGCGCTCCGTAAACTTCGACCCCAAGATTGTGTTTGACGAGTTTAGAGGCTCAACTTATCGAAATTATTCCTAAGTCCTTTACTGGGGCGAGCCAGATCGTTGGTTTGGCAGTAGAACACTCAAATCTGTTTTACATCAAGTGAGTCAGAGTGTGCCCATAGAAATAAACTACAAATGCAATACTGCATATGACGGTTTTACCTAACGATTGAAATGCCGTTGTAATTTGTTTATGACACCCTAACATCGCGCACTTCACAAAATGTACATATCAAAAACTTTTCAATGGAGATCCTTTTCTCTCCTAAATTTCAGGAGGCTCGGAGAGTTTGCATGGCGTACAGACTATGTTACGCTCTCGTCGATGACAAAAAACAGGTGAACGCCGCGCACAACAAAAAATGTTTTGAGGATGAGACAATTTACACGTCTAATTTCTATTTTTGCGCAGACCCCCAGACAGCAAAGAGAGACAATTGTCGACTGTCTGCAAAAATACCTCGAAGGATTGTTCGTGTTGTATCCGGTAAGAAAAGAAGTTTGTGGACTTCACTAGAAGGTAGTTTTACGTAAGCCAAAGTAGGCTTTACGCCAGAGTTCTTTCCAGAAAACTCCAGGAGACGTCGCGGCTTTACCGTAATGCACTGCGCGTCCAGGGGAAATGTGGTGCTGTTTCGATGTACAACCGTGCCGACACGGACGCTAAGTAGATCCCGGAACCGGAATGATTCATACTTCCTATTTTTGTCAGAGGGATTGGGGGGGGGGGGGGGGGGGGGGGGCGGAGAAAGAGGGAAGGGGGGATCCCCGAAAAATTAAGCGAGGAAAAGACAACGTCTTTAGGTACTTTGTTTTGTTTTTCTTCTGCCTTCTGCCTTCTTTGCGTTCTGGAATCACAAAGTGTTAAATCAACGTCAACCTTGTCTTCGATTAATGAATAACCTCACGTGCTGTATATCGGAACGTCACAATGGGTCAAGCAGGCGTTAGGCGTTAGGGTTCCACATATTTCCTGGAAAGTCTAATTTCAAGGGAACGGAAAATAACAGTCTCAAAAATGTTATTTAGAAAAATAAAATAAGCTTAACACTGTTACTATTTTTTTTTTTTTATTTCCCTCCAGTGCGATGTGCTGGAAATTTTATTCCGAAACCACCCTACTTTGGTTCTTCGCTGTGAGTTAGGCTTTGATCTAAGCAAAACCTGAGCTAGTCACACCGAAATAGTGTGACAATTGGTATGCGTGGTTTTACTCGGCGAGAAAGCGCGTGTGACTAGATCTTGCCATCGTTAATTATAGTTGAGGCTATGCGGTTAAGAACGGGGAGGGGGGGGTAGGAGGAGGAGGAGGTGAGAGAGGGGGGGTTCACCAAAGCGCCAACTTCTCATTGGTTGATTGATAGATAGACCATGGAATTAGGAACAAGGCGAGGCGACATACGGCCCTAGCCAACCAAACGATGAAGTTCCAAGTGAAGCCGGAAGTGGAGGTCCCGGTGGGTAAGAACGCTCCCAAGGGTGCCTGGGGTCTTCAATGGCGTCTATTGGTTTTGCTCATTTTTGGCACGGAGGTAGGAAGCTTCTTGGGGTGACATGATGCCACCAGAGGTAAAGCCAGATGTGCGGAGGGACACGCCCCCTACGATGACGAAGACCGCAGCTGTTTTATGTCACCCTCGTGTGCTCGGACACCCAAGTGTGTCCAGAACAGCTGTGGTTTTCGGCATCGTTGGGGGCGTGTCCCTCCACACCTCTGGCTTTACCTCTGGTGGTGTCATGCGCCTCCAGAATCTTCCTACATAAATGGGATCGACACATGGCTAGCTGCCTTTGTCCTTACTCACCGTTCTAACGCATTCTAATGCGAACTCTGAAAGCCGGAGTCCAACGCTTAGCGTCAGAAAGCGTTCAAAGAGTGAGTTTAACAAAAATTGCAGCTTTACGGCATAAGGGGTATTACCCTAAAACTCTTTGATAGCTACTTGAAATTTTGTCATCAAAGTATCAGTATAGAAAAATGCCACTCTTACTCTAGAAAACAAAATGCAGGCGTTCCACAAGGCAGAATTTTAGTACTTCTTCTTTTTAATTTCTATATAAATGACATACCGAACATAGTGAGAACATAGACATAGCAAGTAAAGCAAGCATGATAATTTGTGCAGATTACACCTCCATATTTATTTCGGGGTGTGACATTTTTAAAATTATACAAACGGATAATTTATTACTTGAAAAACTTAATCTGTGGACAACTTTAACTTCGCTAATTATAAACAGTAATAAAACAAAGACTGTAGTCTTTAGGTGAAAAGGAGTAAAGGTTATCGATAAACAAGCTCTCACGTTAGGCTCATATGGTATTGAAATTCTACAAAATGTCAAGGCGCTTGGTGTAATTTTCGATGAATACATGCGAAGGGACGAAACAACGAATATTATAGCTAAATAATTATCAAATGTGGTAGGCATAATATTTTGTATAAAAGAACATTTACCCCCCTTGTGCTGCGAGTTCCTTATAACTCTTTTGTTTTATGCTAATTTAGTTACAGTTTTTGGTATGGAGCAATACAACTGTCACAAAATATTCAATGTCTTTATATATTACAGAAAAGGGTAATTAGTATTCTAACCAATCGAAGATATGACAGCCATACCTCTTTAAAAAATTGCGCATTTTACAAATTACAAATTTTATGAGTATAAACTTCTAATTGCATACGAAAGCGCACAAAAGAAGTCAGATAGCACTCTCCCTTATCTTTCTTATTTGCAATCAGAGAGTGGTTCATATGCCATCCGTCATGCCGATGCTTGACACCACAGGGGGCACCTACACCTAAAGTGTTAAGTGCTTGTTGAGTAGCGCCACCACGGACCCCAGCCACGTGGGCCACCATACCCAGAAGCAGGGGGCACCTGCCTTGGTAGGTGCTTGGTGAGTGGCGCCACCGCGAACCCCGACCTGTGTGGGTTTACCCACCCACGCCTGGCTGTGCGTGGCTTATCCCGTGTCCGGGGAAAGGGGGACCCTGGTCGTTGAGCTGAGCCCGGGTATGTTTGGACCCTTTGGGGCCCCTTGGGCGAAGCGATGCACCGCTTCGGCCTCTGCTTCACGTAGACGGGTGTCCTGGCTTGGCCCGACAAGGATGATTCAGTCAGTCGCATCTTCTGCCCTCTTCTTCCTCCTTTCACTTTTCCTCCCACCTCTTTCACTTTTCTTCTCCACTCTCTTCCTTCCTTTTTCACCTTCTTAGGCGGCAAGGGCAACCTTGAGTGGAAACAGGTCCTGTCCCTCCAACCACTCTAGGGTATAGTGCCCGGGCAGCACTGGTGGAGTAACTGCGTGAGACAAGCATTTCTTGCTATGGCGCATTACCTACCCCTTGTCGGGCTATGTGGTGGGCGGTGCCCCTACTGAAAAAAACCATTTGGCGCCTATATGAAAATAGACGGGTCCATACTGGTAACAGTTTAACCATACCGGTGATCAGTTTGTCAAAGGGGCGCCCGTATGGCTCAAAGGGGTCTCCCGTATGAGCCATAACAATCACCTATTTGGACAAACAGGTCACTCCTTTGTCAAACGGGTCGCTCGTCTGGGCAAATGGGCGACTCGTTTGGGCAAAGTTGTCGCACGTTTGCTCAAACCGGTGACCATGTTGCAAACTGTACCGGTTGAATCAAACGGCTCCCCGGAGCCCGTTTGACATTGAACGTAAAGATCGGCGGCGTGGGCACACCTAGCGTTTCATCCGTGGCAGCCAATGTTTCCGGAAGGTTGGGAGCGCCGGTTCATCGATTTCAGATCGTCCGTGTAATGCAAGTAATTATATTTCTATTTCAATTGCTCTGATGTTCGCTTATACTGCAACTAAAACCAACACCTTTTTTTGTTGTTATTTTACGTAAACGCGCGACGTTGGTGAGCCGATATTTTTGACAGAACTTCAAAACTTTGCCCAGCTTTATTGCCTCAATTTACTTATTCAGCTCGAATCTCTCTCGCAGAAGACGCGACCGCGTGAAAGAATGTACGTCTAGACTCCGTTTCACTTTAATTCAAACGCAGCGAAGGTAGCACGCGTACACGCGGCTGCAAGAACATCGAGCATTGCGAGAGCACGCCCGCTGTTGCAGCAGTCAAACTACGCGCTCGCGCTGAATACGTTCTTCGCTCGGGCGCAAGCCCAGCTTCTGGCCGCCCCGCCGCCATTTCCAAGGTTCGAGTGTGCTAAAATGCGCGCGGGCGTGTTTTTTTTTTCGAGGTTACAAAAACACATCTCACTGGAATGCCTGGGGAGATGGAGAGGGGCCGTCCCTGTGGTCCTCGCCCCCTCCCTCCTCTCTTGTCACTCGTCACGTGACCTGCAGCCGCGCGCGAGCTACACACTGATAAGCATCGAGATCCGGAAGGGTGCGCCTAGCAGCCGCTTTTTTCTTTGTCTGCTTGTGTCAGTTCCAGCTCGAACTTCGCGCGTCCACCTGCTTCGATCTGTCGCCTAACCCTGCGGTCTTATTAGGATGTCTCTCGACTACGTATTCGATGTGCACCAAAGCTATCAGTGTTTGAAATGTCTTACGTCTATACCGGCAACAAGCGATTCTTCAAAGAAGTAAGAAACTCTCGCGGTTTGGTTGGGTTGGGCAACTGACAGCTTGTGCGCCGCGTCGTGTTGAAACTTCCAAGAAGCCGTTCCCTCTCATTTGTGTTTGTGTGGTTGTCCTGCTTTGACCGTGTCGACAAATATCACGGATTACATCTTTCAAGTACGCTATTTTTATGGTAAGTTCACTGCAACCTACTTCTTGGCAACGATTAACCGTTCTTCTACTCGTACTCTTCCAGATTATCTATATAATTATGCAGCCACTATTCTCGCGGAAGCCGGGCGAATAATTTCCCGAAAGTCTACCTTCATAGTCTAGAATTACCTCGGTTCTTGTTTGCTTTGCTATCTTCTCAGTTGTATAAAAGCTTAGAGTGCCTCTCACATTTCACAGATCGCTTGCACGTTTGTACTTGTCTACAGAAGACGTAATAAAATTTGAGGAGAATTGAAAACAATCTTTCGTGTCTGTTTTCCTGTCCATTTGCAAGCACCTACGTGAGCACATTTGTTCTACGTGTTTCCTCCGTGTTATAAATAGGTTTATGAGTTTCGGTACGTCTTAAATAAGTTTAAGATAACCAACCTACCAGACGATCCCCGTTTAGGGCTAGCGCATAATTTCCCGATTTGAATGGCACGTTCAAACGTGTGGTCACGTGCAAGGTCGAACGGGCACCTGTATCAAACGGGCACCCGTTTCAAACGGGCACCTGTATCAAAGGGGTACCGTTTCGAGCGGGTACCGTTTCATTTGGCTACCCGTATCCCATAATCACGTTTGATCCAAACAGTTCGACAAGTTTGCACCCGTTTGATTTACCAGTTTGCCACCCGTTTGAATTTTAAATGTTTTTTTTCAGTAGGGGCACCCGGGCACTGAAACTTTCTCCCACCTTTATGGGTTCTAGACCTAAACCACCCTCTGATCGGGCCCTGAAAAGGGTCCGCACCAAAGTCCCTATACAAGACACGACCTGATCTGCTCCTGCATTCCCCAATTTTTTCGTTATTCACTCAGAAGATTACACAGCAGTCTCCAAAATGTCCCCCTTGTTGCGAAAGGGCTCAAAAGTGCGGTCGGGAAAAATTTCAAAGCTAAACAGATGCCCCCAGGCGACCTACTCGTGGAAATTATATCCAGACAGCAGAGTACTACACTTCTTGCTTTGAACTCTGTGTCTGACCACAAAGTGACCGTTTTACCCCATCGTACACTTAATACTATTCAGTGCGTTATCTCCGAAGATGACCTGATTGAGGCCTCTGACTTTGAAATACTTCAAAAGCTCTCTGACCAAGTGGTTGTAGCTGTGAGGCGCATCTCCCTGCGTCGGAATGGTCAAGAGCGGAAAACCAAACACGTAGTTTTAACCTTTGAATCCACCACACTTCCCGAGGCTGTTAGGGCTGGCTATCTCCACTGCAGGGTTAGGCCCTATGTGCATAATTCTTGAAGGTGTTTAAATGCCAGAGGTTCGGCCATGGTTCCCAGCATTGCCGTGGAAAGGCCATGTGTGCAAAATGTGCCAAATCTGACCACCCCACAGAGTCCTGCACCAACGACCCACACTGTGCAAACTGAGGTGATCCCCACCCTGCATACTCTCGATCCTGTAGAACGTGGAAGGGAGAAAAGAACTACTTACTTTTAAAGTCAGAAAAATTTCTCCAACCCAGAGGCACACCGTCGTTTTGCTTTTTCGCGCAAGGGCAGCTATTCGCATGTGGTGCAGCGGGGACCTGCAGTACTGATGGTAGCAGTGGCGACCCAAACGTCCTTTCTGGACTATGGGAAGCCACGGCCCAGTCCCCTACGCCCCAGCTAAAGATTCAACTCCCGGGGCATGCAATCTCGGCTCGGCGGTCTACGGATCCTCCAAGCCAGAGTGCGAACCCTCGCGCTCCAACAGAGCAACAGCCTGTGCCATGGCTGAGGGTACAAAAGTCTCCACTCATGCGTCTGAACAAGACGACATGGAGTGGCAGACTTCTAAAAATAAACACAATAACAAAAAAATAGCAAAAAAAACTGTAATCCCTCCAAAGTGACGTTCATTGTTTGTTGCCATATGCGACAGATTCAATTTTTTTTTTATATTCTTACCTAGTTTTACTTTTCAGTTTAGCAAATCTTTAAATTCTTTTTAGAGGAATGACCAACTTTCACTTTATGCAGTGGAAATGCCGCGGTCTTTTATGTAATATTGACGATGTTAATATGTTTATGGATGAGCTACGTCCTATTACTCTCTCCTTACAAGAGATTCATATAAGCGATCACCATAAGTCAGTGTTGCGTCGCCATAAAGATTTTAGAAAAGATCGCCCGGTGAAAGGAATTCATCAGGTGAAGTGGCGGTGGTTGTCCAGAATGGGGTTGGCTGCTCTCAGGTTCCTCTCATTACGCGTCTTGAGGCTGGTGTTGTGCGCCTTCTTTCGGACCGCCTTATCACTGTTTATTTATTTATGCACATACCTACATCGCCCAGGGGGCGTTATTGTAGGGGGGTTACATGAAAGAAAATACATGACAAAACAAGTGAAAATAACAAGAAAGCCAAAAATAACATAGAAGTTCCAGGTGCCTATTGGAAACAAAAGTTTTGTAAAACTGAGAAGAACATGTTTTCAAGAGAATCGACAATTGAGCTGTCTAGACGCTTTTACTCGGAAATATTATGGGGGGAAAAAGAAGGGGCAAAAACATCCGTTCGGCAGTTAATTTCTCGAACGTTCATCTGGTGATCCGTTCTTCTTGATACGTAATTTGGTTCCTGCAAATACATACTTTTATTGATTCTGGTTTGGTCATTATAAATAGCGTAAAATAGCTTTAACCGTAAATATTTTCTTGGTTGGCAAAAAAAACTCCAATTAAATAAGCTTTTTAAGTTAGTGATGCTCGACCGGAAATCATGGTTACTGGTTACAAAACGAACTGCGCGGTTCTGGATCCGTTCCACTTTATAAACTAAATTTTGAAAATGAGGGTCCCATATTGCACATGCGTATTCCAAAATTGGTCGCCCATTTGTTGTATAGAGCGCCTCCTTGAGGGACACTGGCGCAGTTTTAAAATTGCGCTTAATAAAGTTTAGAACACCGCTTGCTTTATTAGTCACGTAGTCTATGTGCTTATTCAAGGTCAGATCAGATGAAAGGTATATACCTAAGTACTTGAAATTGTTAACGCGATCAAGGAAGTGATGACCCGGATAATAGTTTGGGAAATGAGGCTTACGCTTTCAGGTAAAACCAATAAAGCAACACTGTTGTCTCTATTTGTATTCCACCAAACATTCCGCTGCACCTTCATGATCTCCAAAGACTTGTTGCACGGCTTTTTCACCCTTTTTTCTTTTAGGCGATTTTAAGGCTCACCACCCCTTGTGGGGTAGCACCCGTCCAGACTCACGTGGTAGGGTTCTTGAGCGTTTTTTTTAACATCTGGGCTGTGCCTCATGAATAAGAGAGAGCCAACCATTTTTAGTGCAGCTCATGATTCATTTACATTTATTGATCTTTCTTTCTCATCCTCCTCATTGTTTCCTTTATTTACCTGGAAAGTTTTAAATAATATATTTTGGAAGTGATCACTTTCCAGTCATCCTGCACTGTCTGGTTTCTGTACCAAGCCTTATAAAAGGTGCCCCTCGTTGGAAACTGGAAAAAAGCAGATATGACTCTTTTTAGCCTAAACTGGGACTTGAAACCTCGCATGTTCCAGTCCTTAACCCATGATGAAGCAACGACATACATTTCAGAAAACGTAATTAATGCCGCTTTTTGTTCCACCCGTCAGACATCCTGTAAAATAGCCGAAAAAAATGTAAGCCATGGTGGAATGACGATTGTTCGATCACAAATAACAAACAGGATAAGGCTTGGGGCCTATTTCGCAGATATGCGACATTTGTGAACTTAATAGCGTTTCAGCAAAATAGGGCTCAAGCTCGTTGGAAAAGAGAGCAGGCCAAACGGAAATCTTGGAAGGGATATTTGACCTCTGCTAGTAGCTATATCCCAGCAAAGGAAGTGTGGGGCCGACTTAACAAGGTCGAAGGCAAATACCGCTGTTTCAGAGTTCCTTTCTTTCTATCTGCATCCTCATTGCACGACCAGGTCGATCTGCTAGGTCCACATCTTGCAGCCGTTTCAAACTCCTCGCACTACTCTGCGGCGTTTTTGAAGTTTATGTTTGATGAAGAGAGATCGAGAATCAGCTTGGCAGGAGGAGCTCCCGTGCCCTACAATCAACCGTTCACAATGGGGGAGCTCCAAATGGCTCTGAATATCCTGAAGCACTCTTCCCCAGGTCCTAATCTTATACATTACGAGATTATTCGACATTTATTCAAGGAATAATTCTCAGCTCTCCTCATTTATTTTAATGATCTATGGAAAGATTCACACTTCCCCACCGAATGAAAACAGGCAGAAGTGATTCCGTTACTGAAGCCTGGAAAAGACCCTTCCCTCCCGTCAAGTTACAGGCCGATAGCATTGACGAGTTGCCTGGGAAAAACACATGAAAGGTTAATCAACACACGTGCGTGTTGTTTACTTCATTGAAGAAAATAATATTTTGGATTCAAATCAGTGCGGCTATCGACCTGGACGCTCCACTACGGACCAGACTTGTACGTAATCCGTAACAAGTAACGAAATTACTTGTAATCCCTTACATTTATCAGTAATTTAGTAACGGAATAATAACATATTTTCTAGAGTAATTTTAAAGTAATTCCCTTACATTTTTGACGTAACGGATTCCTTGTAATCCGTTACAATTTTTTTTTTTGTCTGAACAACCCCCCCTCCCAATCTAAATAAAGTTTTTTTTTTTTTTTTTTTTTTTGTAAAGTCGAGCGCAGTGACACTGTCACGCGAATCGACCAGCGCAAAGGGAGGCTTGGCACTCTTCAGTTCCGCAAAGCCTTTTTTTGCAACACCAAGCCCCTGAATCTATATATATATTTTTTTTTAGACCCTAACATTAATGTCAAAAAATCCAAATAAACAGTTCTACAAAAAAAAAAAAAAAGTGGGGGGCAAGGTATTTCCGCTTTTTTTTTAGTCCCTTTGTTTTTTCTTTGCGACCGAAAACGGGGAAAGGAGGACACCAAGTGATTGTGCGTCTCATCGAGAAACTCGAGTCGGTAAGTGCATTGAAAAGAATTAACAATGTCCTTCTCGGTTATAGTGACTACGACCACTTTCATAATGTCATAACGCGAGACAACGCTCCGTCGACCTTACCCTTTTTGTGAGTCAACTTTTGGCGAGCACTTAGAAAATGGTAATAGTCTTCCTTTCTTCTTCTTCCTGTTTTGCCCAGACTTGTACGTAACGCGTTACAAGTAATTGATTACTTGTAATCAATTACAGTTAAGTGTAATTTTGTAACGCCTCAATTACATTTGTCAAGCTGTAACGCTCGGAGTAATTCAATTACTTTTTTTCTGTAATCAATTACAAAACCAATTACACAATTACCAATTACATTTTTCATTCCACAATTTTTTTTTCTCACAAAAATCAACATAGTCACTCAGCCATGAAGCAAAAATGATTGTCATTTTTTTAACATCTAAAAAAAATAAAACTAGGATTAGTCGGCAAATCCTTTTTTCTTTTGCGCCACGCTCTTCTACAAGCGCACCACCAGCCTTGGCTGGGGAGTTCCGGATCTCGTTGCAGATTGCTGATAAAGTCGACGGGAAGCGGGAACTCGCTATTGACTTTTTAGTGGGCTTTGTTCCTTAGGTCGACGCGTCAGCTACACGACAAGGTCCGGGTCTGAAAACAAAAAAGGCAACAATAACCAAACAAAATTGTGTACGCAATATTTTACTGTGTATTTGTGTATTTCTGTCATCGCAATAAGAAGTAACGTGAAAGTAACTTGAAAAGTAATCAATTACTTTGCAGTAATTGTTCAATTACTTCTGGGAGGCAGTAATCAGTAACGGTAATCGGTTACTTTTTTGACTGTAGTAATTGTAATTGTAATCAGTTACTTTTTTTCAGTAACGTGTACAAGTCTGGTTTTGCCCCAGCATGACGCATCTTATCTCAAGCCGATATTTTTACAAATAAAACATAATGGTGGCTGACGTAGACTTGATATTCTGGGCTTGAGGAGAGAGTGAAATTCATGAGTGGGGCCATAGCGCGGCTTACTTAGTACTCTTCCCTTTGCTGCCCGCGGAATCAGCGGACGTCTATCTGGAGAACACCGGAGTAAACTGCAGTCGGTCCGTGCTCCGTGCGTTTTTGAACGGCACCAAGAAAGGTACACACGGCAAACGTGCGTTTACATTTCCTTGATTTAACTGACGTTCTAATTAATTGTTGTTATGAGTGTCCTTCTTGTTCTTTTATTACTTATATTTATATACTGGAAACTTTTTTTATTCACCAACGTCTCAAGTGAGGCCGAACTGTTCAGAACCAAAGGAAGAAGAATATCAAGCCAAACCTTATTCATTATTTAATTATCGCCTTACTGTTACAACTATGTTTTGCTATTGATGACTTCCACAGCTTCGCGATTTAGACAATGGAGAATTTTAGTAGATCGGTCCTATGACTCCGATAACAATATCCGATACTTCGCCGCCGTCTTTGCATATGCATCATATCGTTATCGGGTACCGTTATCGCGGGTATCGGAGGTATCGGAAGGATCTACTAAATCTCTCGAATAGCAGGCCACGGCTGCAACGATTCGCTCAATACATTCGAGGTAAATAGTGCTTCCCTTGCTTCGCTGAAAAAGTTCAATGCAGAGCATGAAGCATTCGTGAGGAACAATATGGCACTCCCATCCAGTGCCTCAGTTCAAAGGGTATTCAGCGTAGCAGTCGACATATTGAGGAAGAAATAACTCAAAATGTTTGACAAGACTTTCGAGAGTCAGCTGTTGCTCAAAATACTCAATCAAGGTCATTAAATGGAACAGGTGGCAGCAATAAGAAATTGAATAACCCTCTTCCATTTGTTTCTTACTTGAGGACAATAATGTTAAAAGTAACGCCACAAAAGTAAACGGATTACTTTTTGGGGTAACGGTCAGTTACTTTTATGGGAGGGTAATTGTAATTGTAATAAATTACAATTTAGCCTCGAGTAATTGTAAATGTAATTCCTTACTATTTTTCAGTAACGTGTACAAGTCTGCTACGGACCACTTGGTTCGGCTGGAGACCTTTGTACGGGAGGCATTTGTGAACAGGCAGCATTGCGTATTGTTCTTTTTCGACTTGGAGAAGGCTTATCATACCACTTGGCGACATGGCATCCTCCGTGACCATTTTATGTATGGAGTACGCGGCAGATTGCTTCAGTGCATTAAAATATTCTTATGTAATCGCTCTTTTTGTGTACGGCTAGGGACATAACTTTCTGACTTGTTTGTTCGAGAGAACGGGGCTCCTCAGGGTGGAGTCCTGAGTGTTACTCTCTTGCCTGTAGAAAGTTATTCTCTCTGTCAGGTCATATCTTCTTCCCTGTCGTACTCCCTATATGTAAACGATATTCAAATTTCTGTGGCACCTTGTAATATGTCTAGCTGTGAAAGACAGTTGCAGCTAACCATAAATAAAATTACTAAATGGGCAAAGGAAATTAGTTTTAAGTTCTCTTCAGAAAAACAAAACAATATGTGTCCTCTTTCCTCTGCGGCGTGGGCTTTGGTTAGATCCGATTCTCAATTTAAATGGAAATAGCATTGCATTATGACCAGAGCGTAAGTTCCTGGGAGTGATTTTCGACCGTAAACTTAGTTTTGTATCTCACCTCAAGTGGCTGAACCAAAAGGGTATGCAAATTATGAACATCCTAGAAGTTATTTCTCACAAGTCTTCGGGCTCCGATAAACGGTGTCTGCTTCGTCTCGATTTCTCTCTTGTAAGATCACTCCTTGATCATTGTGCTACTGTGTATGCATCCGCTCGGCCGTCTGCATTGAAGATGCTTGATCCAGTGCACCATCTTGGGTTGCGTCTAGCAAGTGGTGCTTTTCGAACATCCCCTATCCCAAGCTTGTATGTTGACTCTAATGAAATCTCACTCGACAAAAGGCGGCAACTCCTTAGTCTAGTCTATGTTTGAAAAGGTTTGGTCGAATACTAGTCATCCAGCCCACACTTATATCCGAGAGTCCAGATTTTTTCGCGCCTTTCATCTCAAGCAAACTGTTGTTCGACCCCTGAGTCTTCGTTTTGAGAACTTGTGTCTCTCTCTTGGCCTGCCTCTTGAGAATGTCCACCCCATAGGAAGTGCATGTCATATTGCCCCGTGGGATATCAAGCCTATATCTTGTGATTTGTACTTCACAAAATTTAATAAACATAATGTTCCCCACTCCCTTTACAACAGGAATTTCTTGCAATGCAAGAAAAGTACAAGACTTATCATCAATTTTACACTCATGGAGTCAAGTCCTCAATGTATGTAGGCTCAGCTGTTCATTCAAATTTATTTACGCATGTGACACGGCTAAATAATGTCGCTAGCATTTTTACTGCCGCTATATGGCGTGCTGTCAACGCTTGACTATATTATCCGGAGCAAAGTGATGAAAGCAGTTCTTTTTGTAGACTCCTGGAGTGTTGTTTCTGCAACATATTCACTTCATCCAGCCAAAAACAAGCTGACTCAACTGGTACGTGCTAAAGTTCAACTGGGCCTCGGAGATGGGAAGGATATTAAGTTTTGTTGGATCCCGAGCCATGTGGGCATTGCAGGCAACGAGGCTGCTGATAGACTGTCCGTCTTCTCGCGTAACCTCTCACCATCAGACGCATGCATTCCATACCAAGACCTAACAAAGTCCATACGGCTTGCACTTCTTATACTGTGGCGGTCCGAGTGGGATTTGGCTGACAACAACAAACTTCATATCATCAAGCCAAGCATCGGTACCTGGGAAAGCTCCTATAACCGGAGCCGTTTCCGTGAGGTTCTTCTGTGGCAGTTGAGGATCGGCCACACCTTCTTCACCCATTGGTACCTGCTTGTTGTTTGGAACCACTGGAGTGCAACCACTGTAGAGACACTTTGTCTGTTCTGCATACTTTTTTTTGCCCTGGTCTTCTAGAACGAACACAAGTTCCTCTTTCCTCAGCTTTTCAAGTACTGTATCTTTTCCCACCCTACCCGGTTCCTAGGGGAGCAGCCTCTAATATCTATTGACCGTCTCTTAGCTTTTCTAGAAAATATAGCAATTTTACACAAACTATAGCGGAAATACTGCCTTGGTACATCGCTTCTAGTTCAATTTAGTTTACCTAGTTCGGCAATGTATGGCCATCGTAGTTCTTGCGCCATAAAACTCACAAACAAGAACAATGCCGATGCTTGGACTCTCCCGCGTTGCAGGACAAATTACAGGAACCAGTCTCTTAAATTGCAGCTGCCTAAAGTATAAAAGAGCATAAAATCATAGGGTAAAAAACTTGAAATGTGTTAAATAAATTTATACATTATCTCTTAGTCTGTCCAAGATAAATTATGTGCGCAAAATGATGTTCGGAAATTATTGAAATGTACGCGAAATGTTGCTCTGAAATTGTAAAAAGAACAGGTAATTTACGTACGCTGTTCTTTTATTGCTGTTTTTTTATATTACTATAAATGAGGTCTGCTGCTGTTGCTGCTGTGGGAGGAGGGGGATCTGTCAAGACGCTTTGTGCTGCTTTTTCCCTTCCTCCGTTTCTTGTGACAAGAAAAATCAATAAACTTTGAATTTGAATTTGATTAAAAACAAATGCAGCTAGCCTTGTGTCTGCCCTCTAGTAATTCCAACCCGACCTTGGTACTTTGGCGTCCACGCGCTCTCTTGTCGCCTCCTCTCTCTCTCTCAGTATCTAATCCCATAGTCACGCAACAGCATGAAAACGGTAGGGAGGTATTTCGGTTGTCCCTTCCCTAGCGCGGTCTTCTGACCCTCGAAAACACTTCGGCGACGTGTGAGCATTGAGAGTGCACGCGCAGTCAAGACACCGCGGAAGGCAGCGAAAGCATGCTAGACGTCTGGCATTCGAAAACGTCGCCCTGCCGTTTTCAGCCTGTCAGTGACAATAGACAGGTAATTCGGTATGTCAGATGTGTGTGTTCGTGAATTGTTTTCCCAATGACGCGGTGTGATTTTACGTTAAAAGAAATAACTGTTTTAATATTTTTGCCGAAGTGTGCAAGACCTCATAAATTAAAAAAAATTGATATCCCACTCCCTGTTTCATTTGAGTTTCACCAACAACACAAAACACCTTTTTCGAACATTGATTACATGACTACATTATACCCGAAGATCACTGTTCAAACTGCCTTTGAGAGAAATCCTGTTAAATTATAGTGCTACCAATTATTTTGCTATCAATTTCACATGGCGGTAAATTATTTCTTAAATATTTATATTTTCAGGGTGTGCTCGAAAGTTATGGAATCTACAATATATCAGTGCTTAAGAAGTTTGGGGTGAGGATGCATTCTCTACGCATGTCGTGCTAGCAGACATTTCACAGAGGCTACACTTACTATGCTGGCTCTCGTTTCTGGTTTGATAAGCAAAGGCAACTCGCGCAACAGGCGCAAGACTGATGGTGTGAAAACAAAATCGGCAAGATCATCATCCGTGTTTTTTCGCCACGAGTCATGCGGCTGTTGCACGCGTGAAATCTTTAGCGCCCCTCCCACTTGCTTATCACTTGCTTCAAGTCCTTTTAAAATTGACTGATTTAGTCGTTTTCGATGACGATCGGCAAGTTTCTAATTCAAACTGTACTCTAATTAAAGATGCAACGAATCAATTTTAGTTTGTTATTTCAAACTTGCCGTGACAATTAGCCACCTATAATATGCCTCGATGAACGTATGACTCACGAGCACAAATTGCAGTGACTTTCCAGTCACCGTTTTTTTTCTATTTTATATATTTTTGTTCAAACTAATATCAAACCTCGTGTGTATACATAATGCGGGATAGTTTTATTGATAATAACCTCAGATATCGGGTTCTATGATGTGCCTATATGGTAATCAAATTCCAGCTAACCTTGACTCATTTCATACTTTCCAATTAGGAATGTGGCAAGCAAAGTATGCCGCTCAAGCTGAGGGATGCCCTGACAAGTGTGAGCTTTTTTCTCAACATTGCAACTGGTTAAAGGCGACCAGCCAGCCCCTTCTCCGTTTTCTTTTGAGTCTCAATAAACCCGTGTCATCATTACAACTTCCGCATTATTACAACGCACTATTTCATAATTATTGAACATAAGATATTCCGGTTCTTTGACAAGTCCTACAAATTAACTGCGGCGATTGCCAAGGCGCTACACACTGGGTAAAACACTTACAATGCTGGGCTTAAACTTAGCGAGCTTATGTGGCGCTACATTTAGCGGGCAGTGCTCATCTTAAACTCTGACCTCAAGTGACGCCATTACATGACGTTACGATGTGACGTCACGTGGCACCATGATGCTACGCGACACCACATTTCCGCTAAACGTAGCGGAGAAATTTCACCACTAAATCGGCCTATAACCCATGACGCTTGGAAGTCCCAAAGTAACGAGATTGTATCTCCCAGCTAAACGCAGCGGATAAATATTTCCGTTAAATTTAGCAAGATAGAACGCACAGTAAACACGCACAGGATTCCCCGTCAAACATCGCTAATGATAGCTGTCGCCGTGATGAATTCGGATGACCCATACGAATCATATTCCATTCACAGGCTCTAGGCCATATTTCATATTCGTATAAACATTCCTATCTGATATGATATGGGATATAGGCCATAATTTATTTCACATCGCCCTAAAATTTATATTTTATATTGGCCATATTTCATATTCACAAGGCTCGAACGACTCTTTCTTATATAGGCCATATGCAAAATTTCTGAAAGCTATTATCATCATGTCATTTGGAGCCACCATATTGGAGGGTTTATGGCATCTTCCATCTGTGTGGCGAGGCGCACCTTCATTAAACTAGGTTTTCGTAATATTAGGGCGTCGCATTTGTATATTTAATGGGTTTCTGATTTTTTTTTTCGGTGCAACGAAAAGAAAGACGGCCGCGAGTTTGGGGAAAATGAATTGTGAGCCATGCTGTCGGAAGACTCGCCACTGAAGCAATGAACTGGTCCCTTTAGATAAGAGAACACTATTAATCTAAGACGCCGTGTGAAGCGTTCGTACTGGACCAGCAGTGCGTTATCATATTTTAGATCTACGAGTCCCACTTTGCCGGGACTAATGTCTGTCGGGCGAAACGATCGTACAAGAACCCCCCAATATGGCGTAAACTCAATAATTCATCGTAAGTGCACAGGATGACGCTTCTTTCACAGCGAAGGTAGAGTTCCTGTATAGCGGCAAATTCTTTTAGTGGCGCCCTCCTACGGTTCCCCCTTGTGACGTAATTGCCTTGCAAACAACAAGTTCGACGGTGTTTGTAAATAGCATGGTGGAAACTTGAAATCATTGCGCTCTCATAGGAACACTGCCAACACCGTCAAAATTAAAGTTCTTTCATTCCTCATTTCCGTCGATGCTAAATCCTTTTCTGACGTCATAGTCAGCGTTCGGCCAATCGTGGAAGGACGACCACAGGGACGCTTTCGGTCGCGCACGTCGCCAATAGGCTTTCTACGGGGCCAGAGTTGCGCGTTCATCCCCGCAGCGCCATCTTTCCTGCACGGCAGGTTGATCCTGCTCCTCTCGTGACTGCTCGGGGAATAGCGGCGCCTCGCCTTCAAAGCGCGCTGCGCGCTCAAAAGCAGGGGTACTTACGGCGGGGCGCGTTCAACGTCAACTTTCTTGCACAGCACTTGATCAAGCTCCTCACGTGATCGGATCTCGGCGAATAGCGGCGCGGCGGCACGTGGAAAACAGACGCGCAACTCTGGCTCGCGCAAATCTGGCTCCCGTGGGGAGCCTATTCGCGACTCCAGCAAAACGGACGCCACCAAGCAGAAAAACCGAGAACCAGCCGGACCAGGTCGCTCCTCGCCTTCTCCGCGTCTCTGCTGGCTTTCGCGGACACGTGTGGTCGGCGTGGTGGCGAACAATGTCATTTGACGAAGGTCCGAATATTTCTGAAGTTTGCCCGAGCGATCATTAGTGTGGTAAAGCCTCAGTAGATTGTCTTCTATCACGTGTTGGAAAGCCCATTTACTCCACAGCACACGGTCGCGTGCTTTAGATTTCTTGAATGAGGAGGAATCACGGAAAAAGGTATTGATTTCCTGTGTGTCTCGAATCACATTCAAAGTGACGAATATTTGTAACTGATAAGTGATTTCCTTATAAGTATGTAGAAAAGTGGACTGGAGGACGACAGACGAGGCATTTCACTGGAGGGAACATCAATGTTGCAGTCAAGTGAATGGGAAGGTTCGATAGCTGCTTTTCTTGGGTTTGGTTGTGTTCGGTTAGCTTCAAGTTTAAGCCACGCACGCCGGTCGGTGCGTTGGCTATTCACCTTGGCTGCTTTTCGCCGAAAAAGCCTCTGGACCGCACTGGAGGAGTTGGGCTGATTACTTGATTCAGGAAACCCTGCTCGCTGCAAATGATGAATGAGGTAAATTATGTTTTCGAAACTTGAGGGACGAGTCTCTTGACGTTAGAAGCTGTCACGGCATTTTTTTACCTATCGCGCCTCCAATATTTTTATTATACGCCTTCGAAGCCAGCAGCAATATACGTGTAGATTGGTCAGCTTGACCGGCCACAAAAAATGCTCATTTTCTCCGTTCAGGATTCAAAGCAGAGTTTCAATGCAGAGAGGTTCCGCGTGAATCTCCGATGAAGACTCTCTTCAGCTTGTCTCCGTGCTGCCGGCTATAGAACCATTTGGCTAAGTTTAAGTAGTATCTCTGTCTGGTCAAATATGCTTTTATTCAGCAGTCCAACTAATAGCTCGTCAACTAAGCTCATATTTCAACCCGAGGAATGTACTAATATCGCTTTAGTGGGACCCCCATAGTACGTAATATAATACATAACCCGCCCGTCAAACTGACTTCTCGATTGCTACTAAAACCTGAATGAAATACGAGTATCAGCTGCTTAGTGGGGCGCCGGCGGATTAACGTGGTCCTTGGCTCAAGACGCGCTTGTTTAATTTTCGTAATTTTCCTGCAGCTTGCGTTGTTGACCAAGCAGACGAATGGAGCTGTTTCTTAAACGCGGATAAGCACAGAAGCTCGATTTCGCGGACAGATAAGTCGCATTGTCGAGGTATGCGGGTTAGCTGAAAATTACTCTCGGTGCAACAATTCTGCTGTCATCGCCGCTTTCCTTGGATGATGGAAACTGATTAGAGCCTATTAACGTCTTTCCGGAGCCCATAGTTTCGGTTTTGAACGAAATCTCCGAAACGAAAGTTTGACATGAAAAGAACAAAAAACGCCGGGAAAACAAAGCTATGCTTTGCAAGTTTATGTGCACCGGCTACACTTAACCGTGTGAGTTCAAATACCTATAAAATTGGGTATTAAAAGAAAATCTGTTAAATTGAACGCGCCACCTGTTCAGGCGGCCCGGCCGAGCCGACGCGACCTGGACTCAGCCGCCATGTTTGTTTGGTGGTGGCGCCCCCTATAGGTCGCTGGAGTCGCGAATACAGGAACTCTAAGCCAAGCTGTTTATGACTATGGTTCCGTGGATTATTCATGTGCGTCAACAAAAACTCAGGGCCAGAAGTTTTTACAAAATCACTTTATTCTCTACTAAAGCTTATACGTCACATCACTGAATGTGAATTTTTAGTAGATTAGTTACCAATAGGCACCATTTTCAAGGTCAGTAGACTCTCAGGGAGATAACAAATGTTTCTCAAAGATTTGCCGCTGTGCGACCCGCGTCGGCCCCGTCTACGCTCGCACCGCCCTCTCTTTGTCGTCGTTCCAATCGCTTGCATGCTTAGTTTCCTTTCCTTCCCCGCACCTCCTCAAGAAATGTGTGACACAAACAAAGTTGAAACAAGACCCGGAATTCATACCGGAACCACAAGATTGTAACGTTTGTAGAGAAAAGACCCCACCAAATATCGATCACCTTCTGTGAAACTGCAAACACTTCAGAAGAAAAAGGGAGGATGCGCACGCAACAATAGATCCCAAAGATAAGCCTAAACACCTTACTGAATGCATAAACCCAGCAGGAAATTCCGGAAGAAGAATTCAGCTGCTCAGATCCGTCATTTCCTTCCTGGAGAGAACGGGCCTCAGTAATAATTTTGAATTTATTTTCTTTGGCCAGGCTGTGGAGCAAAATCCTGAAATTGAATTATGAAAGCAATAAACGTACTTATATCATTCCCTTTTCCTTCCGCTCTCCCGATCAAGACAATAAACGTGTTTGTAGCTTTTTTTTTTTTTTTTCATTTTGTGTCACCCCTGTGTCGTGTGGAAAACAGCTTCGCTGGTCATCCGCGTTCACAAAGTGGAATGGTTCATGATTTTCGCATATGGCATATTGTATGGGATATGGGCGATCTTCCACATTCATAAGGATCACACGAGCCGTATCTTATATATGAGCGATTTTCCATATTCAAACGGTCTATATAACCTATATGTCTCAAATGTATCTTTGCAAAAATCAAAGGTCAAAGGGCTATATGGAACAAGCCATGCCGAGCATGTTCGATAAGTACTATAAAGTGCCAGACGAAATGAAAAAAAAAATGAAAGTCAAGATATCGAAGTGCTAACGTCGCTACATAACGCTATGCGAGGTAGCAACAACTCCTCCACCCCCGCCCTCCTCCTCTCGCTCTTGTCGACTTGTAGCGCGCGGTCTGCCATGTTCTTCCTAATTCGTCCAGCGCGGCTATGTTCTAAATTTCCACAATTTACTCCGGAGGCTCATGTCACTTGACAATCTAGGTGAACGGGTGTCCGATGGGGAGCCCGGTATCCGTCAGTGTTGCCAATCTCGTTATGGAGCATATTGAGGAGAAAGCGCTGAAAAAAAGCTCTGTTCCCGGTCAAATTTTACCGCCGATATGTGGATGACACTTTCGTTATTTTAGATAAAAGTCATGCTAATGATTTCCACCGGGAGCTAAACAGTGTTCACCCCGCGATACAGTGTTCTTGCGAGGCAGAACAGCAGGGCAAATTGCCCTTCCTAGATGTATCTGTAATAAGGACAGGCGAGCCGAACCACAGGATTGAAACGGGGGTGTACCGCAAACCATGTGAAACAGATAATTTTTTTGGATTTTTTGTCCCATCACCCAGTGCAACACAAGAAATCAGTAGTGCGATCGCTTGTACAGAGATCAAATACCGTGTCAACTAATGAGCTCCATGGCGCAAATGAGATGACTCATTTACAGGGAGCTTTGGTGACACGTCACTACCCGAGGCGTTTTGTTGACGAGGTCAAAAACAAAATGAAACAAAATGTGGAACCGTGCGAAAGGGAAAGAGATAAGAATGTAGTGTGCATCCCCTATGTCAAAGGAGTCTCCGAACCTCTTAGTCGCGCTTTGAGGCCCCTTGGCATTCGAACTGTTTTCAAGCCATACAGAACTATTGGAAATTCCGTTTCCAAACCAAAGGACCCAACCCCGGCGAACGTCCAAAGAGGCGTTATCTACAAGATCCCCTGCAGTGACTGCCCAGCGTCCTACATTGGTGAAACCGGACGGAGGAGAGATACCAGACTCAAAGAACACAAGCGTGACGTCACGTACGCATCCCACGCGACGCGACTGAAGACTGAACTGGTGGACCATGCGTGGACAATGGGGCATTCCTTCGACTTTCCGGCCGCGACGACCTTGGCGAGAGAGGACAGATGGGGGCCCCGAAAGCTTCTAGAATCGTGGTTTCTTCGCAGGGACACATCCGTGTGCAACAAAAACCGCGGCCCTCTCCACGAAGCTTACACGGACATTCGTGATAAATAGCGTTGAGTTTAGGTTGAACCCTGCATTTGCTGTGTAACTACTGATGATGCCTCCCGCATGGGAGGCGAAACGTCTAATGAAGTTGTTTTTTCCGTTATGTCAAGTCGGTGTACTTATTTTAATTATGACGTCTCCCGGCTTTTGGAGTATTTTTGCGTTTATCCGTAACATTTACGGTTCTGTGGCCCTCAGCAATGTGAGGGAATACCTGAACTTGTCAACGACTATCGTACGACTGGAGTGCCACCAGGACTTCAACCGTGAATGCATTCAACGTGGCCTCATTCCTCAAGGGCTGCGCTGCAAGCCGCTCGTGGATACCCCCTACGGACGCAAGCTCGCTCGAGATTTCAGCCTGAAGTGTGTCAAGGACCGTGTTCAGGATAACAAGCAACGGATCAACGCCAAAAAACGACAGGCGACGGCGGAACGGAACCTTCGACACGTGCTGCAGTATGATGACCTCCGCAGTGTTTTCGTCGCACGAAAACAGGCCGAGGACATGGAAAAGAACAAACAGTCAGAAGTGCACAACAAGAAGCTCGCACGGTTAATGCCCCCGGAACCAACTTCCCAGAACGAGAAAAGGACTGTGTTCAACTACTCTTCCAAGGAATTGACGGACCATCACGTGAGTCTTCTTTCAAAAGGTCTCAACTTTGCAATGGCACCTCGATACGTCCGCAAGCGCGACTTCATTGTCCAAATCGAGGAGAAACTCCGCCACATATCTAGCGAGACTGGCGTCAACCTTGCCCGAAGTCGAGTGTTGTCCATTTTGAACAATGCCAAGCCGCCGCAGCCAAACCTGGACCAGCATGAACGCAAGGCGTTGCAGGAGTTGAGAGCTGATGAGTCGATCGTCATTGTACGTGCTGATAAGGGTGGGGGAACGGTGATTCTCGACAAGACCGACTACGATGAGAAAATGTATAACGTTCTTAGTAATCCCGCACACTTTCTCAAACTAGCTCGCGACCCAACTGGGAAAACCGAACGTTCGTTAGTTGATCATCTCCGGGAACTTCGAAAGAAGGGTAGGATAAATGATTCTCTGTACCGCCGCCTTTTTTCCTCCGACGGATGCACACCTAAAATGTACGGGCTACCTAAAGTGCACAAACCAGAATGTCCTCTCCGCCCGATTGTATCCTTTATCGGTAGCCCCACGTACGACCTGTCAAAATATTTGGTAGAGCTACTGGCGCCGGTGATAGGGAAAAATGGTCTTTGTGTGCAGAATTCCCAAGAATTCGTTCAGTTAGTCCGCGCCCAGACCCTCCTTCCGAATGAAGGCATGTTTTCTTTTGATGTAGTTTCTCTTTTCACTAATGTTCCTAACGATGTTGCCATTGATGTCGCACGCGAGCGTCTACTTGATGATCAAAGCCTGAGAGCACGCACGTCACTTCACGTTGATGATATAATTTTACTTTTGCGTTTTTGCTTAAACCAATGTTTTTTCGCCTTCCGTGGGGAGACGTATCATCAGGTGAACGGGTGTCCGATGGGGAGCCCGGTATCCGTCAGTGTTGCCAATCTCGTTATGGAGCATATTGAGGAGAAAGTGCTGAAAAAAGTTCTGTTCCCGGTCAAATTTTACCGCCGATATGTGGATGACATTTTCGTCATTTTAGATAAAAGTCATGCTAATGATTTCCACCGGGAGCTAAACAGTGTTCACCCCGCGATACAGTTTTCTTGCGAGGCAGAAGAGCAGGGCAAATTGCCCTTCCTAGATGCATCTGTAATAAGGACAGGCGAGCCGAACCACAGGATTGAAACGGGGGTGTACCGCAAACCATGTGAAACAGATTTTTTTTGAATTTCTTGTCCCATCACCCAGTGCAACACAAGAAATCAGTAGTGCGATCGTTTGTACAGAGATCAAAGACCGTGTCATCTAATGAGCTCCATGGCGCAAATGAGATGACTCATTTAAAGGGAGCTTTGGTGAAACGTCACTAGCCGAGGCGTTTTGTTGACGAGGTCAAAAACAAAATGAAACAAAATGTGGAACCGTGCGAAAGGGAAAGAGATAAGAATGTAGTGTGCATCCCCTATGTCAAAGGAGTCTCCGAACCTCTTAGTCGCGCTTTGAGGCCCCTTGGCATCCGAACTGTTTTCAAGCCATACAGAACTATTGGAAATTCCGTTTCCAAACCAAAGGACCCAACCCCGGCGAACGTCCAAAGAGGCGTTATCTACAAGATCCCCTGCAGTGACTGCCCAGCGTCCTACATTGGTGAAACCGGACGGAGGAGAGATACCAGACTCAAAGAACACAAGCGTGACGTCACGTACGCATCCCACGCGACGCGACTGAAGACTGAACTGGTGGACCATGCGTGGACAATGGGGCATTCTTTCGACTTTCCGGCCGCGACGACCTTGGCGAGAGAGGACAGATGGGGGCCCCGAAAGCTTCTAGAATCGTGGTTTCTTCGCAGGGACACATCCGTGTGCAACAAAAACCGCGGCCCTCTCCACGAAGCTTACACGGAGATTCGTAATAAATAGCGTTGAGTTTAGGTTGAACCCTGCATTTGCTGTGTAACTACTGATGATGCCTCCCGCATGGGAGGCGAAACGTCTAATGAAGTTGTTTTTTCCGTTATGTCAAGTCGGTGTACTTATTTTAATTATGACGTCTCCCGGCTTTTGGAGTATTTTTGCAGAGATAGGACAATGCTGGACGCAGGTAGGTTTTCGAACGCCAAGGTACAAAACCGTTACTTGCGTATGAGGTCAAGTCAAATCCGCAAGGTTCAGCCTAACAGGAAACGGAACGCGGGCACAGACCAATGGCAGTGCGTGTCGGCACATCAATCTTATTTTTTACTGAGCAAAGCGTGAATTGATAGACTTTACGAAAAACTAAAGGAACTTGTAAAAAGATAGACAGCAGTGAAACTCAGAAATGACTTGAAGTAAAGCAAGGAATGCATGAGCTCGGCAGTTGAGTAGAAGACAAGACCTTGAGGTGCATGATACCCCATGCTTACCATGTGAAAAGTTGTTGAACAAGGCTAGACCACATGGACGTGTTTTTGACGCGTGTCGTCGGTGTCCGGGTATCTCCGCGCCAGCGGCAACTGTCGAGTAAAAGGGCGACTAACCAAATTGGGTCACGCGCCGTCTCGCATCGAAGTACTGTAGACGTTGCCGAAATAAAGTAACGAAGCAGGTTACTGGTTACTTGCAAATAAAAAGAACGCGTTACCGACTTACGTTACTTCAAAATAAAAGAAGCGCCTTACCGTTACCCATAGATAGTAACACACGTTACTTTTGTGTTATACTTTTTTATTATGAATTAATACATTTTTACTGTCTTGACTGTAAACGTAAGCATAAGAGCTATATATCAAGAAACTTTATGTTCATGCAGCAGAAACTGATATTATAATTACCTTCTTTTTATGGTTTTACCTAAATACTCAAGCAAAGAAAAACACGAAAACTCTAATATTCTACTGGCTAGGCGTCAAAAAACACGAAAAAATTCAAGTGTATTTTTTTTTGTTTTGTTTTTGGAAGAATTAACGAATAACGTAAGTGCGTTACACGTTACTTTAAATAAGTAGCGTATGTATGTGACCTGTTACTGTTTTGAAAGAGTGATCAGTACGTTACTACGTTACCCAGAAAAGTCACGAGTTACCGTAACGAGTTACCGGTAACGTAACTTATGACTCGTTAACGCCAACTCTGCACCGACGTACTGCGTCAGTCAGGCAAAGCAAAGTGTTGCCAAATCGACAAGGCCTAAATTATCGTATATCCGGCGACAACCACAGAGTATATCAGAGCTGCGAAAAGAGCTTATTGGGACCATAGAAACCTTTCATATTCATCGTACGCTAAAGATGTCAATCCTGAGACTGTCTTACACCTTGCTGCATGCATCTGCGGCCGAGACTGAGTCGGATATTGCAGGGCGCCTTTGGCGACGGGCCTCACTTCCGCCCGCGCGACTCTGAATGGTCGCTGCGTGGCAAGTCACTTCCGGCGCGAAGCCGCGCTCTGGCCGAGGCAAACATCGGCGCCTGGCGCGCGTATCATTCTTGTTTGTGATCTCGAGCGCCGCGCTCCGACACTGGGGGACGCCAACGCGGCTGAGGTGTGTAGAAAACGCCTCATGTCGTGGGGGCTTTAAGAGGTAGGACGGTCGACGAGCGTGCTGAGTTGACCAAGGGAGACATTCACGTTTATGTGCAGATCGAGTTGGCGTCGGCGTACTATGTAGCTTTATATTCACATTATAAAAGTGTAATTTATTGGGTTAATGTGTTCTTTTTACTGAACGATGTTTAAGTTAGCGAAAATTGAAGCCCAGGTCTATGTTGTGCAGCGTGATATGTCAATACAAGTTATCAATTCAAGCAAATTACATGAAATATGTTTACAATTCTCTGTAACGCCGAATTGGAGCGGAGCTCTTGAGGAGGAGGGCAGGGTACTGAGGGAAGGGTATGCGCCTCCTTCTTCCCCGCTAACTTTAGTGCGAATTTTGACAATGTTAGATTCGTTTGGCCTCACGTGATGTAACACTTGACGTCCCATGTCACGTACTTCCCATAATGTCGTCACACGTGGCGTAACGAGGGTAATGTTTTGAGGTCCCTCTCGTGAGGGTAACCCTCACGGGGTTACCCCCATGAAGGTTACCCTCCTGAGGGTAACCCTCGTGACGTCACGTGTGACCTCGCACGTCGCATAATGCAACGCGCGGTTACGCCGACGCCGATACCGCTCAACCCACAAATGGCCGCCTAGGAGGTACGCTCTAAAAGAACAATTAAATTTGCGTAGGATTTATTCAAGCTGTAATAGCTTTGAGATGACGGAAACGCAGTTTCTTAAAAATGCACAGTCCAGTACGTCTTCTTCGTTCCAAAATGCCATGCTTCGTTCCCGTTCAGTGCTGATTGTTTGATTTGGCACATATTAGCATCCTTTAGGTGTTTTGTCAAGCTGATTCACTATGTGTGCTTCGTAGCATTGACGATATACGTCAATACGTACCCTTTAATAGTAGTCTGCAACGTACGCACGTACATCCCTACTGAAAAAACCCGTATAAAAATTCATACTGGTTGACCCGTATATCTCATACGGTGTTATGGGATACGGGTCTCCCGTGTGATACTGGGAACCCGTACCTGTACAGGTTGACCCATTCAGATACAGGAACCCATTCAGATACGGGGCCCGTAACTGTACGGTTTGACCCGTTTAGGTAAGGGAAACCGTGCCTGTACGGGTCGACCCGTTTAAATATAGGAACCCGTACCTTACAGGTTGACCAATTTAGATATAGGAACCAATATTTATGCATGTTCATCTGTTCAGATAGAGAAACCTATATCTTTAAAGTTTTATCCGTTCTTACGCAGTAATAGGAATCACATGGTGTCCAACGTTTGCAAACGGATGGATGGATCTTTACAGGTTTAACAATTCGCATGCATTTGTCATGCAAAGAATGAGCATGAGCCAGGTCATTTCAGGTTATACGTGTATTTAGTGAACGCAAGTTGGCATCTGCAGAATACCAACAAGAAGCTTAACCTCTAATCAAGCTTAGAAATCAAACTTCTAGTTAATATCCTGCAGTAGGATATTAACAAATTTGCATACTGCAGTAGATTCACCCGAGCTCTTCTCTTCCCTGGAGAGGCCTCTCGAGGATGCCTCCATAGGTACTTGTTGAAGGCATCTGCAGGGGAAAAGAATACAACAATAAGTCATGTATATCTACAGTTTCCTGAAAAATTTAATATTTTGCTTCCTGCAATTATAAGTAAGCAATTTCCGCTACAATTTATGCTTTGTTAATATCTTGTGATACCATGTAGACCCCAAGAGTAACTTCTTACGATTACGCAGTCTGCTTATAACAGCAGGCATGCATGATTCGGCCCGAAAGTTTTGAACCAGTTCAGACCGAGTTCAGAGGAGTGCAGAAGCAGTGCGCAAGTCGGGCTGCGGCTGCGTGAACTTAAGCTGCAGCGTTACAAACGACCCTGTAATTGGTTTCCGAAAGACCGAAGAGTTGCCATCTGTTACTGCATGAACGCTGAACTGACTTCGGCCAGCGCAAGATTCTGTGGAACTGAGGCTGAGCTCGTGCAGCACTGGAATAAATCGAACAGGCCAGTTCAGCGTCCATGCAACTTCCGGTTGAATCTAATGAGTCAGTTCTTACACTATTTGAAGTAGATCGGCCAGTTCAAGCAAATCGAAAAGACCTAGTGTGACTTTCCACAACTATGCACTTAAAGTTTGCTTGCAACAGTGTGTTCCTTGCATTTCAGTGTTTATGAAAATTATAGACCTTGGAGCAGGGGACAAAAAAGGAACGGAAAGACGCGAAGCTCCAGAGCTTCGTGTCTGTCTGTCCCTTTTTTTCCCCCCGTTCCCGGGTAACCACGTCTATCCTTAACCAGCTCGCCTGCCTGTTAACTTAAGTAAAAGTATGTTCTAGAAATCTAAATATGTATTTTCAATTATGAACATGGGCCTCTGATTGCCTACAACCTCTAACTTATTTCATGCCCAACAATGCCACCATGGGAACAAGTAAAAGGAACACTGAACACACAATTCTCGACCGGCAGTTTTAGTGCGAAAGATTTTGACCTGCAATTGTTGTTCTGGGCATGTATATAAATTGACAACACAGATTTGATATCAAGAACCATTTAACTAATTTAATATCCGTGTTACGACCGTTCAATGGTCTATTCATTGATTGATTGATTGATTGATTGGGGTTTTTTGGCGCATCAGCAACTAAGGCTATATTGCGCCAAGCTTAGACTATTGCAATTCGGGTTTAAGAAGAGGAAAGAGCTATAGTAGCGAAATATATGATAAAACCATGAACATGAATGTGTATAAGTGTAAACAATATGACAATGAGTTTAGGATAGAAAGTAAAATCACAGTCGGTGTAGAAGGCCGATATCTGTGAGGAAATTAAAAACACAACTATATGGAATGAGCGGTTCGTCACCTAGTAGTAGGGCAAGGTGTAGTGGAATGTGTTCTTTATAAAGCAGTGAGTAGTGTTTATACCGGCATTGGTCATACATAGGGCATTCAATGAGTGTGTGCATAATACTTAGAGGTAGGTTGTAGTGCACACATTCAGGGGCATCCTCCCCGCTCAAGAGGTGTCCATGTGTAAGACGAGTATGACCGATTCGTAGCCTACACAGTACGACTTCGTAAAAGCGCTCCCGATGTCGGGCGCTCTCCCACTCGCCTAGAAGAGGTTTGATTGCATGTAGTTTGTTGCCGGTTTCGCCGTTCCACTGCAGCTGCCACTTTGCTTTGATGCAACGTTTCAGAGAATTGTGGTAATCTTTGTAGGGTATTTGGTGTGTGTCAATTTCTCTATCATTAGCAGAACTGGCTGCACTATCAGCTGCTTCATTTCCAGGAATGCCAACATGGCTAGGAACCCAGCATAAGACTATGTCAAAATTTTTCATTGCAGCCAGGATTATCTTGTACTTTAACTCAGAAACCAGTGGGTTTTTTACACGGTTCATTGATGCGACAGCCTTCAGAGAGCTTAAAGAGTCGGTGTAGATTACAGCGCGAGAAAGGCGTTTTTTGATTATGTAATCAACAGCTAACAACAAACCATAAAGCTCTGCTGTTAGTATAGAGGCTTTTGAATTTATTCTCTTCACCTGATTTACCGATGGTCCCACCATAGCACAGCCTACTACGGAGTCTTTTTTTGTCCCGTCTGTATAAAAACTGGCATACTCATGATATTTGGTCTCAAGCTCAAAGAAGTTCTGCCTTATGACTTCCTGTGGAACATTCTTTTTGTTATACTTGGTCAGTGTAAGGTCGCAATGTATCTGGCAGTTGTTCCATGGAGCTATTTCCGGAGGGTATTGGACCAACTGAGGCTTTGCATCCATCCCAACGGATTGTGCTGCAGTATTATTCCTCATAGAAAAAGGGGGAACTGTGGAAGGTTTGTTTTCAAATGTGCGTTGGAACTTGATTGTCTCAATATTATCTCGAGCGGGGTGCTCCGCGATTGAGCGAACCCTGACAGAGTACATAAAACCCAGGGAAAACCTCCTATACTCAAGGGACAATTCGTTTGCTTCCGCGTAAAGGCTAAGCACTGGGGAGGTACGAAATGCACCAGTAGCCAGTCGCAGTCCTTGATGATGAATAGGATCCAACATCTTTAGAACTGATGCCCGAGCAGAGTTATAGACAATACAACCATAATCAAGCTGGGAGCGAATGACTGAGTGATAGATACGCAGCAGACACAGTCGGTCCGAGCCCCATGATGCATGTGACAAGACCTTAAGGATGTTTAGAGATTTAAGGCACTTGAGTTTTAATCTCTTAATGTGTGGAACGAAAGTCAGCTTGGAATCGAACACAAGGCCCAAAAACTTGTGCTCATTTTTTACAACAATAGGAGAACCATACATGTTCAAAGACGGTTCCTGAAGAGCACCACGTCGACGAGAAAAGTTGACACAAGCTGTTTTTTCGGGAGAAAATTTAAACCCATTCGTATCGGCCCATCTGACCAAATTATTGACCGCAAGTTGAACGCGACGTTCACAAATTGAGAGATTACAGGATGAAACGGAGATCTGGGTAGCTAAACTCGTCGAGCACAACTTTGTGTCCGAAAGTTGCGGAACGCTCTAATTGGACTCTCGCGACGCTGACGTCATGCCGAGCGAGGTGTCAATCATCCAAGCTCTCTCGGTGCTCAAATTCCAGCGAGAATGTAAAACACAAAGTCGTAGCGAGCTCCATCGAAGCGCGTGCGAGCAACACCGTGGTGCCAGCCGATTGAACGGCTGCACTGATGACGTCTCGCCCGAGTGTCCCTACATCCCTACGCCGCGTTAGAGTCAATGATGCGTAGATTGTACCTAGGCGGCCGGTAAATACTCTGAACTTTCTCGTCGCAAGATCGCCGTTTGTGGAAGTTATTGGTGACGACAAAGTGACGTTTCACAACTTTGGGAAGGAGTTATTTGAGGCCAAAATCTTCGCTTCGGAATCGAGGCGAAGATTGAACTTTGTGATGTTGTGGAGCCGTACGCGGGTGGCTTTATGGAGCTCATCTTCCGCCACTGTCAACAACGCCACCGGGGTCACCCACAGGCGGTTTGTGTAGAGACCTCGGTAATGTCTGAGAGATGAAAAAAAACGGGGGATAACAAAAAAAAAAAAAAAAAAGCCGAAGAAAGGGAAATAAAAAAAAATTAAAGACGTTTACAAATCTTTGTAATGCGAAAATAGAGCTCAACTCTTGAGGAGGGATAAGGGAGGGTACGGAGAGGAGGGTATGCCCCTCCTCCTCCCCTCTTCCTCTCCTCCCCTCCTTTTCCCATTCAGTTTCTCCGCTAAATTTAGCACGCAAAAAGACATCACATGACAATCTAGCGGAGAAGTGAATTGGCGTTGAAGTCACGTAGCTGGGAATTGAATTGGTGTTGAGGTCATGTGACGTCAATTTCGCGACGCCCACGCCGCGAAACCCGGAAACGGGTGCCGAAGAGCTGCGCTCTAAAGAAAGAATTAAGGTACGACCAACACACACACACACACACACACACGCACAAACAAATATGAGTCTCAAGAAGAGCTGTAGAAATCGTTTGGGAGAGAGAGAGAGAGAGGAGGTGATGGTGGTGAAGAAGGGGGATATTCCCTCCCCTAATATTTTATTATAACTCTCTGAAATGCTATGGTGGTTCGGGGCTGGGGCGATACCCCCCCCCCCTTTCACCCTTATGCCCCTTGCCCCCTCTTTCGACGCAACTGGGGGAGGGGGGGGCTAAATCCCCCCCTCCCCATTGTCCTGTTTCGACGACCCTGCTTAGAGGTGTTCCAATGAGCAATGACGAGGAACAGCACAGCCTGCAATTTTCGAAATAACGGTTAAGGAGATTCTGGAATTAAAACGGCTCGCGTTCCATGAACTGAAGAGTGGCCATGACAGACTTTCAAGCGAAAGACTCGTGCCAGGGCACGTATATAGTGTGCGGGCGCGTTCAGTGACGTCATTTTATAGTTGATACCTTTGACGATGGAGTCAGGATTTTCAGTTGTGAACGACAAATTTGATGGTGCGTGCTCAAATCAACGATGTCAAGTTTAGTGTCCTTGCGTTCTTGAAGCATCACCGCCAATATTGACAACCTGACACTACTTTTATTTCCTTATTTCCGTTGATAAACATACTTAATCCCAAACTGAATGATCTTCGAGTGTCTACCATAAAATGATTTTATCCCGCCGATGAAGGGACAACTGCCCGGAGGCGAAATTCGCCCGAAAGTGGACAACGGTAGTCGGCTGGTTGTGACCTAGCCACGTCGGGCTACACTTTGGCCGAGATAAATCAAAAGAACGTCAGGGACGCTTTTTGTAAATTCTGCTTTATCGGCGGAAATAAGAACGATACCAGACTATCAACTTCGACGGTGTTGATTTTAAAATGCAATTCCCAACATCCATCGTGCTTTTTAGAGACCATCAAACATAACGGTCGCAGCTGATAATCTTTGTTGTGACGTCACACGTATGAGCTACGGTCGTCTCCGCGCGCTCTCTAGTGCTGCTCTTGTTCGGTGCCTAGGGAGGCGTAGGGATTTTTCGTACCCTCAACGAAAAACGTCACGAAGACAGACGGATCAGCGGGTTTGTTAGAAAAGAAAACTTCGCAGCAATCTTTCGGCTCCTCCCCCCACTATGTCATAACCCAAAGAATATTTTTGTTGACGAGTTTAGCGACCCTGGAGATCATCAACATATAAGGAATATTGCACCGAAGGAGGAATTACACGGCCAATGGAATTAAGTTTGACGATAAAAAGAGTGACACTCAGTACACCCCCCTGAGGGACTCCATTCTCCTGTAAAAACTCCCTAGAGAGAGTTTTTCCCAGCCTCACGCGGAACGTACGGTGCTGCAGGTAACTCTGTATGGCACTCAACATTCGGCCACGGAAACCAAGATCGAATAAATCTTGCAGAATGCCGTAACGCCAGGCTGTGTCGTATGCTTTTTCCAAATCAAAGAAGATGGAGAGACACTGTTGTCTGTTGACAAACGCCTCACGTACGAAGGTCTCAAAGCGGACAAGATGATCGACAGTGGACCGTGCTGACCGAAAGCCACACTGGAACTTATCAAGACAGCTGTTTCGTTCCAGAAAAAACATGAGTCTCTTGTTAATCATCCTTTCTAATGTCTTGGAAAGACAGCTAGTTAGAGCTATTGGTCTGTAGCTAGATGCACAAGAGGGATCTTTGCCGGGCTTAAGCACTGGTACAACCACAGCAGTCTTCCAGGAGGATGGAAAGTGGCCCTCGAGCCAAACTCTATTAAAAAGGTACAAAATTAGCTCCATAGTGGATGGATGAAGATGTTCCAGCATTTTATAATGAATACCATCTGGTCCAGGGGCAGTTTGTTTGGAACAAAGAAGTGCCATTTGAAGTTCGTATAATGTAAATAGAGTGTTGTAGGGTTCGTGCGTGCCACCTGATGTGATAATAGCCTTTTTTTCTGCATTGATCTTGTATCGCTGGAGCGTTAGGGTGTAATGTTCCGAACTGGAGACATACTCGAAGTGTTCACCGAGGATGTTGGCCTGTTCCTCAAGGCTTGCAGAACAAACTCCATTCCGACTCAAGAGTGGGACAGTGAATGCCCGGTAAGAGCCGTCAATTTTATGTACGCGATCCCAGACTTCCTTTGCAGATACAGTGCTGTTAATTGAAGAAGCGTACCCTCTAAAACTTTTTTCCTTAGCTTGCCTTCTAATCCACCTCGCCTGGGACCTTTTTCTCTTAAATTCAATAAGATTGTGTGTTGTAGGGTAGCGCCTAAATATACCCCACGCTCGATTTTGTTCTTTTTTGGCCAAACGGCAATCTTTGTTCCACCAGGGCTTTGGTCTCCTGGGCAGATGCGAGGACGTCATGGGGATGGAGAGAATAGCAGCCTGTAAAATGTGCTGAGTGATATGTTGAGTGGCATTATTGATATCAAGATCGTCAAGTGATGTGCATGCAAAAAGAGATGATTCTTTAAAGGTAGGCCAGTCGGCATTTTCGAATTTCCAACGAGGACAGCGTGTTGGGACTGTCATGGGAAGATGGTTAAATTCTAAGATGATGGGAAAGTGGTCACTTCCGTGAGGATTCGGTATGACCTTCCATGAAAGCAATGAGAATAATGATGGGTGACAAATAGATAGGTCAATGGAAGTGAAAGTGTGAGTTGCTGAGCTAAAATATGTAGATTCATTTGTGTTCAGCAGGCACAATCCCGCAGAAAGCAAAAAACGTTCAACAAGGGCCCCTCTAGAATCCCGCCTGTCACTACCCCACAGGGGATTGTGTGCATTAAAATCTCCTAAAAGTAAAAAAGGTGAAGGAAGTTGATTAACAAGGTCTTCTAGCTCCTCCATATGTAACTGATAATTGGGAGGTACATACAATGAGCAGACTGTAATTATTCGATCTAACAAAATACGTGTAGCCACCGCCTCAAGTGAAGTCTGCAGGGCTACCTCGTTAGAAGGAATTGAACGTTGGACAACCACCGCAACACCTCCAGCTGCGTGAGCTGCATGTGTACGATCCCTACGAAACACCTGGAAGTGTTTTAAAACATTGGTGTGGGTGGTTTTTAGGTGTGTTTCCTGTAAGCAACATGCAATGGGCCGGTGATCCTCTAAAAGATCGCTCACATCATCGTAGTTAGACAGGAGGCCTCTACAGTTCCACTGAAGGAAGAAAGACATTTCTCTTCAATAAAGGAAACGCCTCAATAAGTGTTTTACGCAAAAATTGTGAAATGTAGTTTATGCGTCTTTTGGTGCCACAATCCGTGGGATGGTTTTCTTTTTTGCAGTGTCTTTAGGCCGTCCTCCAGCCTCGCAGGAGGCCGAGGAAACAGAGCCTGTTTGAGAGAGAGGAAGGTCCTCATCGGAGAGTGGGACGCTCACATCCATCTTCTCATCCAATGAGACCTTGGGTCCTTTGGGCGGTAGGGGTGAATCTGACCGCCCAGGCTTTGAAGAGCTGCCAGAGGCACGGGGAGGCAGCCCCCGACCCCGGCCAGAAGGGCCAGCTAGTGCCAGTGACGACACGTCTGGCTCCTTGGAGGGTGCAGCACCCTCCTTAGAGGGCAGAATACACTCATTGGAGCATGAAGGCAGTGGGTTGCCCACTGTCTTCGGACGTACGTAAAAGGACCCTTGTGGAGATGACAGGTCTTCCGGGGAAGTCTGCGTCTCCACGGATGCCATAGACAGTGGGGGTCCCCTTCGCACTGCCTCGGCATATGAACCCCTTGCCTTGAAGGCAAGCTGTTCTCTAGCGTCTTGGTAGCTGAGATTGTGTTTGACCTTAAATGTAATTATCTCCTTTTCTTCCTTCCATTTCGGACATGTGCGTGAAAATGCGGAGTGTGGTCCACCGCAGTTTATGCATTTATGGTTGTTTTCACATATGTCAGCGACGTGGTCAGTGGCGCTACATTTCGCACAAGTTTCTCGGCCGCGGCAGTTTCGGGAGCCATGCCCAAAACGCTGGCAACGAAAGCACCGCTGTGGGTTTGGAACGAAAGGACGAACTCTGCAGTTTAGATACCCTGCCTTCACGGTGGAAGGCAGAGAGTGGAGTTCAAAAGTCAGGACTAGGTGTCGGGTTGGTATCTCCTGTCCGTCTCGTCGTAGCGTGATTCGCCGCACGGCCACAACAGCACTCCGACGCAGCCCTTCAAGGATTTCTTCTTCAGTACACTGAAGGAGGTCATCCTCAGAGATGACGCCGCGGACAGTATTTAAAGTCCGGTGCGGGGTTACACAAACTTGGTGTTCACCTAAGCTAGTCAACTTCAGTAATGCTGTGCTTTGAGTTTTGTTTTCTACCTCAACAAGGAGGTCTCCAGCAAGTTTTTTTGCCTTGTAATTCTTTCCAATCGTCTGCTCTAGGACCTTAGAGACAAGGAAAGGTGACATCTTTGATAACGGTAGAGAGTCGTTCGCAGCATGAAGTACAAGAAATCGTGAAAAAGGTGTCGGGTTCTTTGGCTTTTTCAAAAGTAGGGGGAGCGGGGCGAACCCTTTTGGGGGGTCGCTCTGCTCGGGGTTTAGAAGAGAGGGGAGCCATAAAAAGGCAAAGGGTGTTCAGAATCTGTGGCGCGCCGCCCACCACGGAGCCCAACGAGGGAATAGGTAACACCCCATAACAAATATGGCTTTGCTGGAAGCATTACTCTATTAGCGCTACCCAGAAACTATAACCAAGTGTGGATCTGGACGAGAGTATCTGTCACCACCCAAGGTTAGCCCTTGCCGCCAAAGAAGTTGAAAAGGAAAGAAGAGAAATGAGAAGAGTGAAAAGGAGGAGGAGACAAGTGTGAAAGAAGGGAGGGGATAGTAGAAGGAGTGGCGACTAGACTGAATCATCCCGGCCGGGCCTTACCAGGACTCCCGTCTATGAGAAGCAGGGGCCGAAGTGGTGTATTGCCCCGCCCAGGGGGCCCCGAAGGGTCCAAACCTACCCCGGGCTTGGCTCAACCACCAGGATGCCCTTTTCCCCAGACACGGGAAAGCCACGCACAGTCAGACGTGGGCGGGCGAACCCGCATGGCTCGGGGTCCGTGGAGACGCCACTCTCCAAACACCTGCTTTCACAGGTGCCCCCTGCGGGGAATGGTCTATTCATACGAGATAGTTCCCTGGTAAGAAAACTGAGCACTAGAAAGGAGGAACACCCACGGTGAGAAGGCGGTTCAGAAAAAATGGGCAGTACTCAAAGGACAGAGCCAAACATAGTTCGGTTGTAGCAGTTCTAGTGAACAAACAGACTCACTTTCACAACTTTGCTAGTGCCAGCTTTTCGTTCAAAATAAAAAAATAAGTGCCTCAGCAGAAGGTCCTGCAAGCAGGCCACTGATATCATGGACCTCCCCCAAAACTTGCAGGGATTAGCAGATATTTGCAATGCGGAGCATGTTACTGTAAAACCTCCTCAGTGTGAATACATCAGAAAGCACCAAGGGACCTAGATGACCGTGACAAGGTCACTTTACCTTTCTTCATATATTAAAAACAAAGAGGGAGATAGGGCTTCCTCATTTCGGTTTTGCGCTCAGAGCTTCACGTTCCTAAAGCTCGAACTAGTCGAACCGTGACCTTTCAACAGCCTATAACACTGAAAGTTCTGAAAGCCTTGGAATATTTTATCACATTAATTTTGTCGTAGCAGGTTGCAACTTCAGAAGCCATAATGTTTGAGTGACTCACCAAGTATGAGACATCTGTGAGAAGTGGGCACTTACTGCTGCCAACTTGACTGGAGTCAGGGCCCTCTCGGCGACAGCGCCCTTGAAGCGCCGGCATAGCACCCCAGTGACACTCCGCCCATGCATGTTCTCCCTGCCGAAGATCAACTTCGGGGCCTCTTTAACGAACATGGAGTATCCCCGGGCTCCCCTCACGTAGAACAGTTTGTCCTTTTCCACCAAGACACCATGGCAAAGGTGAACCTAGAAATAGATAGAAATGCTCTACAGGAAATGCAGCCAGCCATTGGTCCCGATCTCATTGATCTTTCGGAAACTTGTGCAGATGTCTGCCGCACAATGCCACTTTTTTTGGACGCAGGACATGCAAGGCAGCTCTTCACGCAACATCTTGGGGGTATTCTTTTCAAAGCCGATCACAGAAATTCACCACGGGCACTCACTACTCGTCTCCAACTTCTCAATGTAAAGAACACCTCATCTTGAAGTACAGAACAGAGAGTGGAACAAACATAACTGCAAAAGAGTCGCATAGCAAACAGTTCCAGCCAAGCATGTCGTCTGCTATGCACACAAAAAAAAAACGGAGGGGAAAACAAAAAAGCTCACGGTCGGGTGTAGCCACGTGACTTCCGCCCACTCACTCTCTCCTCCCTACTTTTCCGACCTCCGTGTGCGGGTTTCAGTTTCAGTTCTGAGCAGTTGCGTTTTTTGGCTTTAATAAAAATATATGTGACTGTTGCAAAATATTAATTTGGTAGTCTTTCGACACCATTAAAAATCGGCTGGCAAATAATGAAAACTTTTATTGGAGGTGTAAGTGTCCGTTTAAGTGAGTTCAGAGTAAAGAGAGAAAGCGAAAGAAGGGTACCAATTATAACACAATTTCAATTGGGCTACTTGGTACATGATTAATGAAAAAGCTCGAAATAAGACAAGGACACTAGATAGAAAACGTTTCAGGAAAGTGCCAATTAATTGGGAAGAAATATCTTATCAATGCCCGGCCCTACTCTTTACATTCATCAGCATTTTGAAGCAGCCCGATGGTTCAATTTAAGGAAGCATATAAATGACCTCATTCAAGGAGCTGTGGAAACAATAAAATTTAGTCACTTGCCCAATATCTGGAATGAATATTCCATGAAATTCTGAACTTACTCGTCATCAGCCTCTGCAAGCACTGGCACACTATCGGGAAATGCCTCCGGCGGGCCTGCTACAAGATCCGCTGCTGGAACAGCAGCATCAGCGGCCGGTACAGGTCGAGCGTGATCCACACCAGCTCGCACTACGTGAGCTGAAGCAGGAGCGCCAGCTGCAGAGACCACTGCTGGGCAAGCTGGAGGAGCTGACCCAACACCGCCAGACGGGACATTGTCCACTGCAACATAATAAAACACTCTTTAGAAACAAGACACAGTTCAGGAGTCAACCGATTTTTCGGACCCCAAAAATTCAGACAAGCTTGATTATTCGGACTTCAGCACTTTCCTGGTTCGTTGATGGCATGAGGGCTTCATAGTACTTCATGCGACAGAAGACTACCGGCAGTGTGCTTATTTGTTTTTCCGTAACACACCGGGACTGGAAAAGTAGCAGGACACAAAACAAAAGGATGAGAAACAAAACCAAAGAAGAAAAAGAGGAAGAAAAGAAATGAGCTCAAGTTCGCCGGCAGTGGGCGGCAGAGAGGTTGTTTAGTTTACAAAAAAAAAAAATACCGGTGAATAGCTAATGAATATTCATGCCAAGCATTTTTAACGGTTTACGAGATATAAGCTAAATCTTTCTGACAAAATCCAATGCTGTAGCAGATCGTCTGCTCACCTTTTAACCAGTTGCACAGTTGCGTCGCTAGGAACAATCTGCCGCCCGATTAAAGTTCAGCCTTGTTGGTGCTGTGGTCATAACTACGACCAGCTTCCTCACTCCCTCTTCCTCAACAAAAAGAACTCCTTTCTCCCCAATGACGGAAGGATGTGTTCTGTTGACTGACAGAACAAACTTTCATTTCAAGCCTCATCTATGCGCACAGACCATGGTGTCTTGGTATGACATAATTGTTTGACATACTGCAGAACCAGAAAAATATTTCTTCAATCAAAGCAAAAGTGCTGCCGAGCAAAACGGGCTCATCGCCATCAGCAACAAGAAACAAACTCTCAAAGCTCCATTTGCACCCTAAGAGAAGAAAAGAGAATTATAGACACCTCTTAAACTCATTGATACATTGAGGCACCCCTGTAGTATATGCTTTCTTCTGTTTGCGACCAAAAAAAAATTAAAATTACTTTTGATCCCTCAGATAAAGTGTGAGCACATAATGTGTAGTGTGTGAGGTAAGCAACTGAAAGTGCCTTCACGCTTACCTAGTAGTGCCAGCAGCTGCTTCTTGATAGCGTCCTCTCTATCTGGGGCTCCTGCTCCAGGTTCAGCACCCTCTGCTTTGCCGACCTCAGCTTTTCAACCAGTCGGGCATGCTCCCCAAGCGACACAGCGGACGCCCTGTCCTCTGTCTTTTTTTTTTTCTCTTGTACTTGCCACCCACTGCAGGGGATGGCGACATCAAAATCTGGAAAAGAAAAAGGTCCAGGTGTTGTAATATTTATTTAATATAAACTCCAACACATAATTGGGACACACATAGTTAACATTAAATTGCTCCCCCCCTTTCTTTTTTGGGTGCAGGTCTCAGCCCTATACGTGTGATTGCCCCCTCCCTGAAGAAATACTTCCAGACGCCCCTGACAAGATATCCGGTATTCACTGTCAGTACAGGAAATAATTGGTATATCGTCCTTTACATACTCTAGTGTGTAAAGGACGATACCTGTTGCAGAAAACACTGTGTAGGTAAACGAAATAGTATGATAAAATATTATGTTAAAAGGTACTTCTCAGTTAGTTAGAAAGTAAAATATGATAATACTACTTTGCACCCAGTGCACTTTCTATGAGGAACGTAAACTCTCAGTTGCTTTGTACTTGCAATTCAGTGCTTTTAAATACGATAGCATCTATAAGCAAATCATATGCACTTTAGGCGTCTGTTGGTCCGAGGATTTGTAACTGCTTTTGAAAACAGCATGTGCCGCCACATTATAATTCAGAAAAGAAAAACATGCCGCCGGCACTGCGCTTCAAACCCACAACTGTTGGAGTCTAAGCCGGGCATCGTATCCGCTTCACTACGAGCATACATGGGTAAGCATTTGCGAAAGAGCTACTGGTTGCAGGCAAGAGCTGCGTTAATGCACGTGCCAGTGACTCAACGCCGTTCTTGAAATAGCAATGTGCGCCGCATCTGGTCGCAGTCGCACATAGCCACATCTGAGGAGAGCTCTGTGAACCAGACTTGAGTATCATCTTTCGTCGTCGGTATGCGAAAGCAGGTCTCACCAGAGGAACATTACGCAAGCGTGCTGAGGCACAGTGAAAGCAAAGTGCCTAGGGTACTTCGGAACAACATAAAACATGTTTGTTGAAAGCTGGAGAGGCAAGTAGCAACAAGAGGACCATTGAAGGGGATGAAAAGATTAAAGAGAGGAAACTTCGGCTGCAACGCAAGCAGGACGCCAAACAAATGAGGACGTCTTGCGATAGTGGAGAAGAGATGTAACTTCGTGTACAGCGAGATTTTGACTTGACTTAGAGCAGGTGAGCGCATCTCGTAAGACTGAAGAGTGTCAAATTCAGATTTAATGCGGTCGAGAAACGAGCAGGAGAGTGTCTCTTGAAATTGAAGAGGGACAACTGCAGCTACAGCACGGTCGAGACCAGGAGTGGCCAAGCTGCGGCACTTTGTGTGTTAAAGTGCGGCTTGTGGTCCACTTTCATAGAGCGTTCTACCCACCGGATCTGTGTACCAGAATAGCAAGCAATTTGAAAAGTGTCTGTACAAATAGTCCTGACCAGCCATAATGAATTGACACAATTACTCATAAAACGAACAAAATGCAAGATATTTTTTAGCCTAACCGTTCAATTTTACCCACAATTACTGCCCACTGGTAACGGAAGTGAAGTATGCTGCTGATTTGAAAAAGGGAAACAAAAGACGAACCCCCTCCTTCTGAACAGAGTCGAAGTTGAGGTAAGAAAAACAGCCTAAAGGCACACATAAACCTCGAACCTTGAGTTCAATACCATAGGGATGGCCACGTGCTTCTTTTTCAAAGCAGCAACCAGCTCAGCTCGTGTCTCTGTAAAACAAAACATGCACACTGAATTACATCTCAAAGTCGTCGTGTTCGTCTCCCTTTCCCTTCTTGTATCGGGGTTTATAAATATGACCGTTCACCAGCCAGCCTGCGCTATAACCCTTGTTTCAAAAATTATTTTTTTCGATATTTTTACACATTAAATGCACCACCTAGTCGAACTTATGTGGTAAATTTGTCGAGCTTACAAAGCCGATTTGTTGCGATCTATTTTGAGTGTCGTGGCTACCGTCTGGAGCGCCCTGTAGTTAAACAACGTAAAACCCTTTGCTCTTGCCGCCCAGTTCTTCACAAATCGGGCGCAAGGACCGAATCGGGCGAAAGGACATATTCGTGCCCACCACATTTCGCGAATTTTAGACGCCGGAACGGGGGACGCCGGAACGGGGGCCCACGAAATTTCCGATTTCCACGTGTCCTTAAATTTCGCTAATTTTTGGACGCGTGGAATTCGCGAAAAATCGGGGGCTGGAGAACATTAGGGAGTGTTCGTAGACCGCGTTTCCCCCTCCGCAACGAAGATGCGCCTGCCCGCCGATAGTCTTGACTGTAGAGTTCCGGGTATATAGCGAGTTGCGGAGGGCGTTGCGGGACAGCGAAAACGATCTACGAAAACTCCCTATTAACGGTTTGCAGTATACGTTCTGCTTCGAGCCCCTGATGCGTAGACAACAACTTACCATTCCCCGGCGCACGCTCCAACAGCCTCCCAGTAGACGCTTTTCGGCACGTCGGGGTCGAAGTCGCCAACGCTCGCCGGTTGGAACTTCTTGATACGGTTCACCACGCTGACTATTGCCTTCGCCCCATCAATATAAATCACGTACGCTTAGTACATATCGACACCGATACACACCGATCGAGATAGCCCTAACGTCAACGCGGCTTTGGTTCACAGCACTGGCTGGAACTGGCCGGCTGGCTAGCGGGGCTGGTATGTAAGGATTGGATTAGATTAAATAAATAATCTGCCTTAGTTTATATTAATACTATTATTACTCAAAATAGTTTTAGAACATTTAAAAGCATAGAAACTTACCATGTTAAGTTTATTTATTGTTAACAAAAACATTGTTTGTCCGTCGTTGGTTGTTTTTCTGCACTCTGGCTTGCAGCTACGAAATCCAATCCAATCCGACGTTAATAAACCGAAACCGAAACTACCGCGGTACAGGGCTCAAAGCTATGAAGGAAACTCTCGTTTATCTCGGCCTCGCTTCCCATGGATTTGGTTTTCTCATTTTATGACTTTAAATATGCATGTCATAAAATGGTTGAGTTTGATAGCTGAAACTGTTAAACTGAAATGACATAATATGTGATTTTCTGATTAAAATTCTTTATTGAAAAAAATATCACAGTTTAGTTTCGCGGTGAGCGCGTTCCCGTCGAGGTCTGATAATTTCTGGTCGTGTTAAGGCCACGGTCCCACTGAATGTGGCAGTTTAGGTACTTTTTGGCATGTCATAACTCATCTCCTTTTTAATACTGCTTTGTGGGATTGATGTTATTCGAAAGGCAATGCAATCCTCTTTTATTTGATATTATGTGTGTGTTGGTGTTTACTGTTCATGCGCATCTGTAGCGTTGCGAATATGATGGTGCGGACCCTCACTTGCTCCGCTAGTTCATGTTTTATGAACGATCCATTAAAGATAACGCGGTTCCAATATAGCAGTTTTGTTAAGATGATGTCCGAGCAGAATGTAACGATAAACGTTTTTGGTATTTGCACTACTTTGTTTCTTTCATCCCTCCAAATATTGCCCTAAAATTGACATTTTTCAGCACAAATAATTTTTTAATGACAAGAGCTAGGACAATGAAATTAGCTACAGATGTAGTGCTTATAATTGGTAATATGCAGACAAAAATTTAATGTTTTGTAAATTTTTTTTGTTTAGATATTTTATATCAAACGTAGCACTTTTTTGTGCTTCGAGTCATGGTACTTCAAATGCCGCTGAGGAAATAATTAAACTATGATAAAATCTTTTATCACATTTAGAGCTATAATGGTTGCCCAAGAGGTGGACGATGGCTTTTTTTCATTTTCAAAGTCATAACGCTCCAGGAGCCCTTTAAGCTTCCCTGTTTTTGACGCATATCTTTTTGGACATCAAACAGATTCATTGGCATCTAATAACATTTATTGTTTGGTATAGATATACATTGCGATGTATTAGATTCTCAGAATGATCTTGCTTTGGTTTTTTAATAGGTGTAGAGCTTAATTAATTTTAAAAACAATTAAAAACTGTTTGGGTGTTTTGTTGCGCTACCTGGCGGATGACAGACAAACTGCTGATTTCTAATGTTCAAAAAATTTCCGAGGGCGGCGTTGGCGTCTGTATCATCATCAATCTCCGTGTCTTTTTACCTTCACATTTAAAAATATATTGGAAGATTTAGTATCGATAAATGAATGGTTTAAGTACTGGGCCAGGTTAATATATCTAAGACAAATAATTACATAAGCGTAGCGTGATATAATGTGTTTATTATTCGATATGATTGAAATCAATAAACAATAAAGACGTAGACAAAAATAATACACACGAGTTCACTTCATGCCTAGAGTCACTAAATGAGGTCTAAAGTATCGGCACTCCGTTCCCCAAAATTGTTTTGGGCGCCGCCATTTTGGGTCTTGTTCAGAGCAAACGCAACTGCCGATCGTCATGATCCAAAAGTAAAGGAAGCTGATGCAATATTGCAATGCTCTGTCGCGGGTTGTTTAAACATTTGTGGGGGACAGAAAAGCGTTTCCTGTAATTTTAGATAAAGCTTCAGATAACTGGCAACCACTATTTTAAGCCACAATATGGCCAAGTGTCGTTACTCTGAACCGTAGCTAATTTACTGGCACAAGCGGGAACAATGAAGAAGAGGCAGGTGTCAAAAGGTAGTGGCTTGTGGAATCCACGGGGCTTACGTCATGGCCCCTCCAGGTATTACAAGCCTCTTTAACAAGAACATGAATAGTATCATTAAATAATCAACGCTTCAGAGTAGCGACACTTGGCCATATTGTGGCTTAAAATCATGGTTGCCAGTTATTTGAAGCTTTATCTGAAATCACAAGAAACGCTTTTCCATCCTCCACTTTAAACAGTTTGCGACAAAGCAAAGCAACATTACATGAGCTTCCTAACACCGAATCTAATGCTGAGGATGTCGCACCTTTGAATCATGACAATCGGCAGTTGCACCTGCTCTGCCCAAGCACGAAAATGGCGGCGTTCACAACACTGTAGGGGAAGAGAGTGCCGATTCCCTCAGCGCAGCTCATTTATTGGCTCTACTTCCCTCAACTCTTATTTCCCCTGACTGAAACTGAAACTAAATATGAATAATACACTATTATTATACCTTATTTAGTTATAACCAACTACACATAATGAGAGGAGGAAGCGGTCGGGTAGGAAAAACGCGGGTTTTATGTGCAACCGTTCTTACCGTCTCAAAAGAAAGAACGCGCGAGCTTGCGGTGGTTTACAAAAATACGATCCAAAGAAAAGAGGCGGCATGCTGTGTTCTTTGTGATTGTGCGTCTAATTGCAAATTGTTGTGGGTATGTTTATACAGCCAGAAGTTAGTCTGCCTTAGTGGGCGTCTGGTGTCTCAGCTGTAGATGAACAATTTAGCCAGTGCGGTACAACCGCAAACCTGGGGTCTTTAACGTGCACCACGCAGTAGTGATACACGACCGCACGCCGGTACGGTGCACTTCCAGATCAAAACGGGCAGGGGCGGGGTGGGTTCTGTAGTGCGAGCTTTCGCACCACGTGCTCCGAGCTGGCGTGCGTAATACTCCGTTTCACCTAGGGTGCCTCAATGTCCTTCTGCTTAGAGTGATGCCCCCCTTTGTAGTACCCGATGCCGACAGCACGCGCTCACGGAGAAAATACAAAGAAATCGACGAAAACAAAATGTCGCCGTAGCACAGTCAGCGCAACACACGCGTGCCGGGGTACGCCCTTTCACGCGCTTCTTAACAAAAAATAAAAATAAAAGTGGGGAACAAAATGGCGAGATGTCTCCACCCTAAGCAAAGCGCACATGAAGGCACCCTAGTTTCACCTTATGTTGTACTGCAGAGAAGGCTAGAAGCCCGAGCGCCTCAACATACGAGAGCTTGTGCCGCCGAGATGTGCCGTAGAGCAAGGAGCTCGCGCTTGTACCTTTTAATGCGGTACATCATAAAGCGAAACAGAGTAGAGACCATGCACTCGGCCACCTATCCCCCTCCCCCTTTTTGCGTCTAATTTATATACAGGTATAAGTATTTGAAGATCAACGATGGACTTCGGTCGTCTCAAGGTAATGTAACGTAATAACATTATATAGATAATAAACTTGTTGAAGGACTGAACGAGTAAATTTTTATTTCTTGGATTGTAATAAAGCGGTAGCCTATTGTACTTACTGTTGATGAAGAGCAATATGAGGTGACTAGGTAATGATTAAATGATGAGGCTCTACAAGGACGACGACATTAGTAGGTGTCAAACCACAACGTACATTGCCAGACTTGTTTCAAGTATCGTGTACCCAAAGACCTTTCTTCACCCGCAATAGAATATGGTAGAATCAATGACGATGCTGCTTTACAACTGTATGTGGAACAGGAAAACTGCACTGTGCAGAAGTGCGGCTTATTCGTTAATATGAGAGACGGATTTCTAGCAGTATACAGCACTCCCTGATTGACTGTTTGGAACAAATGGCTTCGTTGACGTAAAGTGTCCCCGTTCCAAAAGATTCTTGAAGCCTGCTGAAACCGGAAAGGAGTATGGGGCGAAAAATAAGAAAAATGAGCCTGGTGTGAAAGGTCCAAATCACCACCATAGCTTCTACTACCAAATACAAGGGTAGTTACACAATACACCAAGAGAGTTTTGTGATTGCTTTATATTTACACTGAAGGGCATTGATATCCAACGTATTCAGAGGGATGACACCTTCTGGTCAACCAACAAAGAGCCTTTTCTACTCAAGTTTTACATGGAAGGCCCGACTTCCGTTGAAATTCCTCAGGTAGACGAGTTGTCCGACCGAATAAACTGCCATTACTCCCGATGTGGGAATCTCTCCATCTTCGTTCGTAGGCCATAGTATCATGAGATCGAGGGGTGTGGCTCTTCGTCCGCCGAACATTGCTTCGGCGGGTGTTTTTACCATGTAAGATGAGACCGTCGCGTGTTGCTGAAACAAGAACCTGGCGATTCTTCACTGAACTGCTTCTTCCGTAAGCTTTAAGAGAGCTTCCTTCGTTTCGCACACCATCTGTTCTGCTTGCCCGTTAATTGGAGGATGGTATGGTGCACTAAGGTGATCCCTCATACCGGTTTTCTTTTTTTTTTTCAAAAACTTTTTTTATTTTATTTGAAGCAAGATTTGGCGCGTTATCAGAGAAAAGTGTTTTCGGTAGGGCAGAAGTAGGAAGAACAGAGTATAGAACGTCAATGACGCGTTTGGACGTCGTGGCAGGCATCGTGTAAACTTCCAACCACTTAGAGTACGCATCGATAATGACTCCGCAGATGCGGATACGTTTCGCCACCCACCGACTCAATAATGGATCGTTTTCAATTACTGTTTATGATGGCGCTGGACTCGAGGAAGACTTTGAGTCTTTCCACAAAGTTAGTCCAGGTGCCAGCACTTTTGTCGAAAGCGGTAAGTGTTCGAAAAGTCGACAACGTCGGTTGCCACGTGCTGTGCTTGATACTGGACGCTTACCACTCGCTGAGAAGAAACTTGCTTGTTCGTCTGCCACGAGTCGTCCGATATCAGATCGCCACCGCTACTCCATTTCCCGACAAAACAGGTCTTCATTGTCCGCATGTCCATAGTTAGCAATCACGTGAACTTATAAATTCCCGAACGCTGATAACTTGCCGTCGCTAAACGCCGTTCATTCATAGCCTCTTCACTGCGAATAAACGTCTTCCTATTTATTCTGATGGTTTTTATTATATTCCTCCTAAGCTGTACTTACAACATTATGTGTGTCGGTACTTCCGAAGATATTGGAGCGGCGTTTGTTTTTTCTGGGAACCTCCTATAATGTAACAACCTTTACAACATCTTCCGGATCCCGTGAAACACAATATTTTGTGACGTCACTTTTCAGTCGTCATTATAATGTTGAGGTAAGTACCGTAAATCGCGAAGGAGTTTACTTGACGGCGTGCGCTTCCACTGGTATTTTGGAAGATTGAGTCTGCTGAGCGTGCATTCCTGCAGAAGAAATTTTCATTGATAGAATATTGACACGTCAAGCAACATTTGATTCCTTCTTGATAAGATTTATTGCGAAAACCCGTGACAACCACCGAACCGCATTTATACCCAGCCTGACATTCTCGCATACAGGAGTTTGCTAGGCTACGCTACTTGAGCCAGCTGAGCACAGCTGGCAGCGGCGCGAGCAAGGCCACGAGGGGAACGTGATGGTGCTCGAGCCATCCCACCGTGAAACAATGTTTCGGCCACCTCACGAGTGCGTGTCGTCATCTATTGGTTGAACTAACGCTTTGTTCAAGATGGCTGCCGTGGGACCGCAGCCTTAAATAGACCGATCTCACCGGCCAGTTTGACTACGCCACCGCTGACGCAATGCAGCGAGGGAACTTTAGTCTTTGGGCACGTGCGGCAACCTCGCTGGAGCTCTTCGCGTGCAGAGCGCGAGAAGGCACGAGCCCTTGCGTGCACGGCCGTCTGCCTCCTGTGAACTAAAGTTATGGCGGCTTTACGCATGCGCCCAACGCTTAGTGAGATCGGTCTATTGTGTATACCGGTAGAGCCTGTACAAGGTTACCGACCGCCGGTTTAAGTGCCGGCGCCGGTAAGGCGTTACCGGTCGCTCCGATACGTGGTTGCTGTTAGCCGCGTATCGATTACTGGCCACCGGTACGTTATTACGGCCCACCAGTGTGGCGTGCCGGCTTCGCCTGTACGTGTTCACTCGCCGCCTGTACATGATATGGGCAACCAATACGGCGTATCGGCTTCGCCGGTACGTGGTTACCGGTTACCGGTGTGGCCTACCGGCTGTTCCCGTACGTGTTTACCGGCCGCCTGTACATGGTATGGGCAGCCGGTACGGCGTATCGGCTTCGCCAGTACGTGGTTACAGGTCTCCGGTACAGAGCTACCGGTTACCGATATGAGAATACAGGACTCTGGCGTGAACCGGTATAGGCCGGTACACATTTGTACATGTTTTTTCAGTAGGGATGTGCTTTGGGCTATCTTAGCGTCATTGTTCAACGGCATGAATTCTAAAGCAAAACGCTCTAACTCACACATATATTTGTACATCCGATTGTGCGACGTTCCGAGCTTTTTGTTCTGCCACAACACTAAGCAAAATTTGCTCTTGAAATCGAGCGCGAAGAGAATCGCGTTTCCGTTTTCCCATAAGAATGCATTACCGGAAGTAAAATTTAGTCTGCTTGCTGTCTGTTTCAAAATGCACCAGAACACTAGCGCCACCTGAACCTCTAGCGTGTATTCTAATAACTCTTTGGAATATTAATAATCGGGGTTGTGGGGATATTTATACAGCGAGTAGTTGGTCAGCTATTTCAAAGTTGCGAGCAATTACTCGCTGAAGATAAGAAATTTAGCCAGTGCGCAGTACACTTGGTGGTCTGGGGTCTTTAACGTGCACCACGCAGTAGCAATACTAAGTCCATGGAGTCAACCAAGGTGCCGTCAACCACCACCCATGACGTCGTCCGCGCACGAGCAGTGGCGCTCGCGCCGTGAGTCACCTGCGCGACCTCCAACGCGGCGTTCCTCAGTCGCGGCAGGGGACGCACGCGCATCGCGCTCGCCTAGCCAGCAGAGCTCCGTAACCTGCGGCCTCAGTGGCGAAGGTGGCTTCGACTGTGGCAGTCGTCAACAGAGCCCTAGATGATCGACGTTTCGGCGTTTGGTGCGTTTTGAGTAACCGCGGCAGCAACCATCCCCAAGGTGGAACTAGAGCCACTAAATGAGCTGCGCTTAGAGTATCGGCACTCCGTTCCCCGACATTGTTGTGGGCGCCGCCATTTTGGCTCGTATGGAGAGCAGACCCAACTGCCGATCGTCAAAATTCAAAAGTGCACCTTCTTCAACATTAGATTCGGTGTTCGGAAGGTCTTGTAATATTGCTTTTCTCTGTCGCGAACTGTTTACACATTTCTGAAGGGCGGAAAAGCGTTCCCTGTGATTCCAGATAAAGCTTCAGATAACTGGCAACCATGATTTTAAGACACAATATGGCCAAGTGTCGTTACTCTGAAGCCTAGCTTATCTAGTGGCACTAGGTGGAACCATGGCTACGGAACAACACGTGACAACTGCGGTTACGATCAGGAACGCTGCAGGGGCTATGATGTCTGCCCAGCGAGATGTCAGTACTGACATAGTAGTCGTAGTCGTCAGTAGTCGTCGTGGACATCTTTCACGCGCTTTTAGAAGTGTTCGCTGATCCCCGCTGCTCCGCCCGCGTGATCAGGTTGAGATGATCGTCGACGGCTTCTATGATGACGACGACGAGCAGTAGTAGTTGTGTCTTATGTTTCGGGCCTTCTGAAACTAAGCTGTACTTAAGCATCCAGGAAGTTTAATCGACGCTACAGTTCCCTCTTTAAACAGAGTCAGCCGTCTCCATCGTGAATAGATCCATGTTCGGCCAGTTCTTTCGCGAGCAAGGCTACAGTGGTGCCAACACTTGTGAACCTCCTGAACTTTTTTCGGCAACCGATCACCATTCTGAGAGCCTTCGAGGCCCGGAAATGTTCAGGCATGAGCGGCAACAGTGCTCTTCTACATTTCTGACCGTGGTACTTCTTTACTTGACATAGACGTTGTTGTAGTCCTCGGCATCCAGATGAGTGGTGCAAATCGGTCGTGCTTCTACAACAACACAGACTATTTCGGCCACCCGCCGAGAGAGGAGAATGAAAGGTCGACACCGGCCCCTAAGGACGACGCCTCAAGTGCGCTGAGAAACGAGTGGTCGGCAAGGATGCAAATTCAGCTTGCCTCAGCATCGTCTCCTCCACAGGCTGCAGCTTCAGTGCTGTCTGAACCAGTAACGCCAAACCTGCCTCCTTCCATGAGCAACTACAAGCACCTCTTCAGTCCGGGTCTTGGCCGTGTCAAAGATGTTGTCCACAAAGTAAACATCCAACCTTCTGGCATTCCCGTTCGCCATCAAATGAGATGTATTGCTCTAGATGCGCGTCACTCTGTATTGGAAGAAATCAGACGCTTGGAAGGGGCTGGTATCATCGAGATGATTAATTCCTTCGAATGCGTATCACCAATTATGCTGGTACAGAAGCAAATGGCTCCATTTGAATGTGCGTCGACCTGCGGGAAGCCAACGAAGCTGTCGTTAACGATAGCTTTTCTCTTCCGCACATAGAAGAACTTCTGGATGCTTTACATGGAGCCAAACACATAGCGAAGCCTGACCTAGAGGCTGCTCAGCACCAACTGCCGTAACATTTGAATAGCCGGGACCTCACCGCATTCATTACATATGAAGGTATCTTCCTGTTCAAGAGAGTGTGTTTTGGATTTGCATCGGCACCAGTAGCCTTCCAGCAGATGATAACAGAAACGGCTCACGACTGTGAAGGTGTGTTGGTCTACATCGACGAAATTGTTTTTTTTTTTTTGGCAGAACAAAGGACGAGCACACACACCGTCTGCGTGAGGTGCAGCGGCGAATCCAGGATGCTAGACTGAAACTCAGCAACGAATGCCTCTTCGATGTGACAGAAGTTTTGATTTTAGGTCATAAAGTCAGAGCGCAAAAAATTGCTCCGCTACGAAAAAAAAAAAAAAAAAAAGGTGGTAGCACTCGCTGTTGCCCCCATTCCCACTGATATCACCCAACTCCGTTCTTTTATGGGGACGGTGGAGTATAACTCTCGCTTCGTGCCTCGGGTAGCGACTGAGGTCGAACCTCTTCGAAGGTTCCTGCGGAAAGACAATCCCTTCGCCTGGGACAACGAGGCGGACCGAGGCTTCAACCAAGTCAAGAACCTTCTGTCATTTGCCACGACGTTAAGAATGTTCGAGCCAACGTTGCCCACGATCGTGGCCACATTCGAGCAGGCAAACAGCATTGGGGCTGCGCTGCAGCAGCGTCAGGGTGACGGCATCTTCCCTGTCGCGTTTGCCTCAAGGACGCTCACATCCACAGAGCGGCATACTCAGTCTGGGAAAAAGAAGTGCTGGCGTGTATGTGGGCGTGCGAAAAGTGGCACATATACTTATGGGGCCGCCATTTCGCCCTTCGCATGGAAAGCCAAGCGCTTGTATCTTTGCTGTCTACCGGAGGAGCAGGACCTCGCCCTCTACGGATCACCCGTTGGTCACATCAACTACTGAAGTACAATTTCACGATAGAGTTCCAGCGAGGTTTCGAGAACTAGGTAGCAGACGCCCTGTACCGCTAGCCGATGTCACAGGAAGAAGAGGTGATGGAGTTCGGCGACGGGATCATCTCCTTTGTCGCTTCAGACGAAGTATGCATCACGAAGCAACAGCTGCAAGAGGAGACAGCAAATGACGCTCTGCTCACCGCTGTCATGTGATATGTGACCACTTAGTGGCGACCCGTGAGCGCTCTCTGTGCTGATGCGGCCATCTTCTACGACCTGAAGGATGCGCTCTCCGCCAACGACGGTCTCCTGCTGCGCGGAGAGATATTCGTCGTCCCCACGACTATGCGATCTGCTCTTCTCGCTAGAGCACATCAGGGCCACAACGGCAAGCAGGCCTTCGTGAGCTTTATTGGTGACCCCGCATAAATGCGGAAGTGCGTAGTGCAGTGAGCACCTGGAAGATCTGGAACACCTCAAACATGAGTGCCAAGACGTCACCGACTCTATCCAGCCAGTGCCCTCGTCAGAGCGCCCTTGGTCAAATGTGGGTATCGATGTCGTGGGTCCCTTTGAGCAAGCGGAGCCCGCGTGTCGCTACGTCATCATGCTGTTAGACTAGTTTTCAAAATGGCCCGATGCACAGTTCTGCCCAAACGTCACCACAGGAAAGATCACGGACTTTCTGCGAGCCCTCTTTGCCGGAGAACGGTACCCTGACAGCGTGGTGAGAGACAATGGGCCGCAGTTCGTTTCAGGCGAATTTGAGAGGTTCCTTAAAGCACACGGTACAAAGCACCAGCTGGTTCCCATCTACTACCCACCTTCCAACCGGCAGGTGACACGTTTCAACCGCACCCTAAAGAGTTTTTATCAGTGCGCCACACTTGAGCGAAGCAGCATCCGGTCATGCCTAGTCAGACTTGTGCTTGTTACTTCAAAAATGTTATGATTACAATTACAAAGTACCGAGCTTCAGATGTAATGGATTACCTTCAAATCTACTTTCGCTGAAAAGTAACGGATTACTTTACTCGTTACGTTACAAATTAGTTTCACGTTACTTTTCCGTACACTTTTCCAGAAAACAATAGAAACAATTTTCATACTTTTTCGAAAATATTCTGCAACACTACTCTTGATTTCTCATACGCCCGTATTATGATAGTCCTGGCAAAAATAAAATAATGTATTTAAGAGTAAGAGTGTCGGTGCACTCCATTCACCTGTTAGTTGATAAGGCACCGAAAGTGGAAACCGGACCTGCCATCGCGCTAGGTCACTGCCTCCGTAAATGATCCTTGGAATTTTGCAGACAAAGATAGCGGTGCGCATGCTTAGTAGCGCCGTCTACATCCGCTGCGAGATTCGGAGCTAAAAAAACGATCCACGAAAGCTCCCTTTAGACTCGGGTGTTTCACCTGGTATTTACAAGAAAAGAAAAACTTGGTTCTAACGTTATAAAGTATATCAAATGCAGGATGCAGGTGCCCAAGCTTTTCTGGATGTGTTTCTGTAGACCAGAGTTTTCTGTTCTTGCTGATGACAATGTGTATTTTTTGGCAAGCAAAGTATGCACTCACACATTATGTTTCCTTTCTTTTTAGTGCCCTGAATATTGAACATCTCATTAGCAGATGACCATGGAGAGGACGGACACTCCATGACAAAGAACTCGACCACTCAGAGAAAAAAAAAATTGGTTTGTGTGTGTGTTTATACAGCCTAGAACTTGGTCTGCCTCACAGGGGCGACGAGTCTCCCAGCTGTAGATGAGAAATTTGGCCAGTGCGGTACAGCCGCTAGCCTGGTGTCTTTAACGCGCATCACGCAGTAGTGATACACGACCGCACGCCGGTACGATGCTCATCTAGATCGAAACGGGCAGGGGTGGGGCTCGAACCCAGGATCCCTGGGTTCTGCAGAGCGAGCTTTCGCTCCACGTGCTCCGAGCTGGTGTGCGCTAGACCACTCGGCCACCGATTTTTTTTTTCTTCTTTATTGTCGGCCACCGATCCCCCTCACGACTCAGAGAAGAAGTGGCGGTTACGGGTTATCGAATCGTTCGTCGGTACTCACATCTACACCAATATTCGTGGAGGCCAGGGGAGGAGAGGGCACAGAAAGCGAGAGAAGCGGTGGCCATCAGACTCAAAAACTAATAGAGGATCACACCACTTTTACGCCTTCTCTCTCTCTCTGTCAGCACTCCTTAAATGGCCTAACCCCCCCCCCCCCCTTTTATGGTGACAGTTGACTGTAAGGTGAGGAGTTGACTCGACCACCATGCCCGGACAAGTAAACCAAAAGAAGTATTTTCCGTACCCGCGAAGACGATGCTTTTAGCCTCACGCCGGGTGCTTTTCAGCCGTGCCTCAAGAGCGTGCAAGAATACAGTAGCGCATATCAAAGACAAAAAGAAGTTGAGTCCCTCACGCGAGGCTATATCGTCTGTTACGCGAGCTGTGAACCAGCGAATCAAGGGTGCACGGACCCGCGTTCGATGTCTGTGCAAGTGGCGGGAGACGTCGAAGAAGTTGGAAAGTGTGAAAGGTGTAAAATACAAAAACAAATTAACACGAAGAGCTCTCTCCTGCCCGGGAGTAGAAGAAAGACACGCAGAAAGGCGACGGAGAGCCTACTAAGCGTTGTCGTACTTGATCTGTGTCTTTCATATATTTGCACATGCCTTGCCCGTTTTTCTAGTGGTTCTAGTGAGCGGTCATTCAAAACATCGTGTTTTCTTTTTGGCTATTCTCCCCTTTCTTATTGTTTTCTATTTTGTTGAACTTGCTCTCTTTAAGCTGCTGAATATTCTGGTCGTATTGCTCCAGGTGCTGTATTATGCTCATATTTTTAAACAGTAACAAGTCACTAAAGTAATTCTTTACCAATATTTTGTAAGGAAATTACATTACACATTATTTCCGCAAAAAGGAAGGTGGCATTTACAAAATTACTCGAAAAGAAAACGAATTACAAGTAATATGTTACTCGTAATGGACTGCTTTTTAAGTGATACGTTACTTGTAATGGATAACTTTTCAAGTCTATCCTTAGTAGACTACCTGAAGAGGTATTCCCGCGCGCGCAGCTGGCCAAGTAGGCAGCGCGGTCGTGGCTTAACGGTTATCGTGCTGGAGCTCGCGCAAAGAGCCAGGGCTCCATTCCTGAGAGTGAAGTGTCTCATTTTTTCTTGCAATGCAGTGTTGTGGTAAATCCGAAAGATCCGTTCCATGTTTGAGGTTCTCGTTCTTACTCGTTGTTTGGATAAACCAGGACACTAGATGAAGGCGTTTCCTCCAATGTCCCTCGGTGGCCACGATCTGGGTCTCGTCGAGGGAGAAAGAATGCCTGTTTTTTGCTCGTGCTCTGGCAGGGCACTGGCCTCAGTGTCTTTCTTTCTCACGTCGTATTTGTGTCGTCGAATAAGATCAGGGAAGTTTTTCGTTTCCCCCACATAAGCGACCGGGCAATCCGCGCAAGGAACGTGGTACACGAGACCTTGCAACGTTTCCCTTCGTGCACTGTCTTTGGGGAGAGGAAGCCTCCGACGGATGGGAGACACGCGCTTGTGGGAGACGGCAATGCCGCGTTTCCGAAGGACGCGTCTGACGGTCTCACTCACATTCTTCACATAACGGAGAGAGACCCGGTTAGACGATCTCGAGGCCGGAGTAACCGGGGGGGGGGGGGGGGGGGGCGGCGTAGGCGTTTGTAGATGTCGTTAATGAACCGCTTTGGGTAACCGTTGTTAACAAGATCAGCTTTGATCTTCTTAACTTCTTCTTTTAGGGCCTCCTTAGTAGAACACACGCACAGCGCCCGTCGGAAAAGGGCGCTAACCACTGAGGCCTTGTGCGATGTGAGGTGATACCACTCGAAGTTTAGGTATCTACCGGTGTGCGTAGGGTTTCCGTATACCGCGAAGTCGAGCGCTTCAGAAGCTCTCTTCACGCTCACATCCAGAAACGGGAGCACGCCGTTCGTCTCTCGCTCCACCGTGAACTGAATCGACGGTTCAATGGAGTTCAAACACTGGCACAGGCGCTCAAGCTCACTGGCTTTGACGATGCAGAAACAATCCTCCACATAGCGGAGGAAGGTTTTGGGCTTCGGATTAAAGCAAGAAAGAGCTTTTTGTTCGATGTACTCCATTGTGAGGGTGGCCATGGTGACAGAGATCGCAGCTCCCATGGCAGTTCCACTCAATTGCTTGTAGAAGCGTCCATTGAACGAGAAGTATGTGCTCGAGACACACAGCTCCAGAAGGCGGCAGGTTTTGTCCAAGGACAGACAGGTCCGTTCTGCTAAGCCGGAATCGCCTGAAGGGGCCGTCCTGGCCACAGAAAGTGCTAGGGGCACCGGCACACTCGTGAAGAATAACACGACGTCAAAGGAAACCAGAGATTCGTCGGCGGTCACCTTTAGTCCTTTCGCGAGATCGATGAAGTGACTCGAATCTCGTAAGTATGTGTCCGTGGTGCCAGTAAGGGGGGAGATGAGCTGGTGCAGGTACGCTGAAACTGCACGTAGTGGGGAAGTAGTGAAGTTCAGAATTCGGCGGAGGGAGACCTCCGGCTTGTAGATTTTTGGTAGACCGTACAAAGCGTCAGCGGACCCGTTGCGACAAATTAACCTAAGATAAAGGCTGCTTGAGTCCGGGTGCTCCATGAAAATGATAGACAGGGCACTGTTTATGGTATTCTGGATCTCGCCAGTGGGGTCTTTTTGTAGGGGCGCATACGCCGAAGTGGAGGGCATTTCTGTCACCTTTCGGCTGTAGGAGCTCTTGTCCAGGACCACCGCTGCGTTGCCTTTGTCTGCGGGCAGAACCACGATGGCGTCGTCTTCCTCCAGGCTATGAAGGGCGCGGTGTCGGCGGACGAAATATTATGTTGGCGACGGCGCACCTGTGCGATAGCCCCGAGAGCCTTGAGCCGAACCTCTTCCTGTAGAGACGGGTCCAGTTTACAAATGCCGTCTTCAATGGCGGCCGCCATAGCGGGAATCGGAGGCTTACTGGGGACGTTGAACCCGTGTCCTTTTGCCAGCACGGATGATTATGTCGGTGAGAGCACCCTTGAAGACAAGTTCCTTACGAAGTTGCTGTTGCTCCAGCAGACACTAGGTGACGATTTCTGCCGGAGAGCTTCAATCTTCTTCTGATGTTCGTGAGTTCTTTCCTGCGTAGCGGTGATAGCCGTGGACCGGGTGAAATCGTCAAGGGCGAGGAAGGCCTCCGGTATCTTGAATTCCAGCTGTTGGGGCAAGAAGAAAAGATCGACTTCCCTTCTTTTGACGTTCTCTCGGCACTCATGAATGCGGGCGTTGAGGAGACGGCGTTCCGCTTGATCGATGACCCTCTGCCCCTCGAATGAGCTCACCAGGCGCTCCAGCCGCAGGCTCTTGGGAATCAATTTGAGCTCCATGCAAGTCTTGTTAAAAGTGAGGTGGGTTTTGAAATTGGGCTGTCGTGCGACTGGCGTTCACAAACCTCCGTGCAAGTTTCAGCGCGTCCGAACCGTAGTTAGCGCATAGAGATTTTAACGTAAACATTTTAGACAGAGGTCTGTCTGGTTAGTGAGAAATTAAAAAAGTTTTGGCAGACTCAAATCAAAATTTTATTAAAAATACATAAACCTGACGTTTCGCGACCCGATCGGTCCCTTGGTCACGGGTGAGTGTAGGTAGGGGAGCAGTGGGGAAGGTTGCCCAGGTGGTTGGCCTTGCTAAGGCTTAACCCAGAGGGCGCGAAAGGTATTGGGGCAAAGGTTGTGTTTGGAGCTCTACCAACACGTGTTGTCGAGGTGAAATAGGGCGCCACGACTTATTAGAGGCAGCCGATCGCAATCGTTTTAGCTCACATAAGTTTCTAGCCTATATTGTTGAGCACCTGCAGTGCAAGCACGGCTTATTAATATTTTTTTTTATTACATAGGGGGTCACCTTTAGGCATAAATGTCTTATATGTATGCTACAAGACCTGTGGTGTGGATGAATTGAAGCAATGTCTTGTGATAGTTGTTGTCATGCAGCCACTTATGGTAGCTGGTGGGTACACTGTTGGAAACCTGCAGCTATAAGTAGGCGAGTGCGCTCAGTCCGTAGGCCAGGACAAGTTCATATAAGGTGACGCACATCCGCTTCCGTCACGTCTAGGGGACACTTGGGGCATGTCGCCCGTCGTGTGCCGGGTGGAGAGCTCCATGTGCAGGTTACAGCCAGTGTAAGGGCCACCTCAGCCCGCAGTCTCCGAAGCACAACTTCCTCCATCCTGGTGAGATGGCGGGGGAGGGAGCAGACACACGGGGGGATAAGAGCGCGTGTGTCCTGCCGGAGAGAGTGTTTACGGGCGTGGAGGTGGGAAAGGGGTTCAGACGGGAGAGGGAGGGAAGAGAGATCGGGATCAGATGGAAAGTGTGCCTGTTGATCAGCTGCAAGGTTGTATTGGTTCGTGGCATGACCTTGAATCCAGTACACCTTAATGCAGGTCGAAGTATTGCGGTGAAGGGTGTTTATCCTTTGACACAGTTCCATTGCTTTGGAAAACTTTTTGAGCTCTCGAATTGCCGCTAAGGAGTCTGTAAAAATGTGAAGATGGCGGATTGTCGGCAGCTTGGTGGTCACTGCTTGTATGGCGTCGTGAATGGCCTGTAGTTCCATGACAAGTGGGTCGGCTTCCTGAGATGTATATCGCTGATGCCCCTGGATGCATGTATGTGTGGAGCTGAGGAATGAGACTCGGCCACCGTCTGGGAAGATCGCTGCATCCGTGTAAACTTGACAGTGGTCGTCATGTTGGGTTTCGGGGCAGGGACGTTCGGAGGGTGTGCCCCCCTGATCGCGACGTCGTAACTTGGTCGGTTTGTTGGTGATAATGTGGGTGAATTTCCATGGAGGTATCGTCTCCGACTGCACGTTCAGCGGGGGGCCACGTTGAAAATGCGCATGTGGCGCAGCAACCGCTGGTACAAACTGTTTTTTTTTTAATTTCCCTTGCCTGTTCTCGCTGGGAGATGAGTTCCGTGATTGTGTTCAGCCTCGCGTGTTCTTGGAGGGTTGGAATTGGACTAATCCGAGGTAGCGCCGTGATGGCGCGCAATGCGTCACGATTAATGGTTTGCAATTGTGACCACTGTGCCGCCGTGAGTCGATGGAATTGCGCTTGGTAAATTATTCGCGGTTGCAAGATGGCACGCACCAGCCGTCGAGCAATGTCTGTACGGGCACCACCCGCTTTCGTTGCTATGCGTCGAATGAGATGGAGAGTGGTAGCAGATGTTTGCTTAATCTTTCGGAGCCATTGAGTTCCACTTCCTGACTGGTGTATATCCAGGCTCAATATCCGGACATTCGTAGTCTCAGGTATTGTTATAGCACCCAGCCTAAGTTGAAAGGGGGCCTGGGTAAATTTTTTACGTCCCGCCTTGTTTGCTACCACAACCTAGCTAGATTTTTTATAAGAAATTTCCAGCCCGGCTTGTTGTGAATAATTCAGAAGAATGTCAAGGGCTTCTTGAAGTTGTTTGGCTTGACTAGAGAGGTCCTTGTGAGTTGTCCATAATGTGACGTCGTCAGCATAGACGAGAAATTTGACGTCCAGTACCCAATGGAGTTGCCATGCCAGAGGTATGAGCGCAATGTTAAAAAGAAGCGGAGCCAAGACGGAGCCTTGGGGGACACCCCTATTGGACGTAAAGCATCCTTCTTGTTGTCCATCCACCCTTATAGCAAATGTTCGATTCCAAAGGAAGAAGTAAACAAATCGTGTGACCCGCGGAGGAAGCCCCAGCTCTATGAGGTTGCTCATTATGACTCTGTGATCAATATTGTCGTACGCTTTGGCAATGTCTAAAGCTACCACCGTGCGTACAACCTGACTGTGGGGTGACGCCTGTATGATGTCGCCCGCTAGAATCGACAGGCCTTCCTCAGTCCCCAAGTACGGTCGGAAGCCGATTTGTGCGGGGTGATATTTTCCGTATCTTTCGAGCCACCAGGATACTCGTGTGGCCAGCATCCTCTCTACAAGCTTGCAAATCGTTGGTGTAAGCGAAATCGGTTGTAACGCTTGGAGATTCGTGGGTGTCTTTCCTGGCTTCGGAATAGGGACAACAATGGAATGTTTCCAGTCAGAGGGGATATCTCCTGTCTCCCATACTTGGTTGATTGCCTCTAGAAGTGTGTCAAGAGCCGGACCTTCTAGTTTTGGAATACCTCAGTAGGGACACCATCGTGACCGAGGGCCGTGCGTTTCTTAGCAGTTTCAATCGCCGAAATAAGTTCAGCCATGTTAAAAGGACCAGAAATATCTGCCTGAGAGGTGGAGTCGGGCTCGTCAATATCGGGGCATTGAACAGGTGAAGTCTGGTCATATTTGGGGAAGAATGTTCGAGCCGCATAAGTTGCAAAATCTTTCGGTGTGGTTTGCAGTGCGAGACGATCACACGCAGCTGGATCGGGCTGTTTTCCCCCTTGCTCCATGGAGTGATATGTGCGCCATAGAGCTTTTTTTCCAGTACCGGTCCCAAGACTATCACAGCACTCATACCACCGTTGTCTGGAAAGCCGTTTTTCGTGCCGGCGCGCTTCAGCCGCAAAATGGTTGACACCAGATCGACCACCCGGCGTAGTTGGGTTCCTAGACGCAGCCACGTCTGCCTGCCGGCGCTTTGCCCATAGCTGTAGAAGGGTAAGGTCTGGTTGTGGTTGGTCTTCATCCACCGTCGAAGTGATGATCGAATCCCGAAGGAGCTGTTGCAGAGCTGGAAGGAGCTCCGTAGGATCAGTAGGGATCATCGCGGCCGATGCTTCCCGAAGCTTATCCCAGTGTGTGACCGTCACCCGACGCCGGATTTTCTTGAGGCAAGCACTGTCCGCGCGCCATTGCGGCACTCCAGGGCCAATCCACCAAGTGAGGTCGGGGGCATGGGTCCTAGCGGTCGTTGATGCAATGCAGGTTGATACCCCCGGCTGGTTGAGTAGTGTGAATGCGGCGTCTATCATAGTATTCCTAACTTGATCCCCTCTTCGGGTGTTGTACTGGTATCCCCATTCCCTGTGGGGAGCATTGAAGTCTCCGCCCACGAGGATAGGGACCCCCGGACACGTTGAGCGGAGGTGCCGTATCCATCCCAGGTTGACTCTAGTGCGCCGTGGTCTAGCGTAGAATGATATAAGAATGACAGGTGTCTTGATAGGACAAGTGAGCACACCGACAACTTCTTGGGTACAGTTACACCATTTTCCAAGATCAATGGACGTTTGTGGTATTCTAGCCGATACATATACTGCTGCTTTTCCCGGTGCTGACATAGTTGAGGTTACGCGCTGATCAGGGATAGATGGATGATGGTACCCAATAAACTGGAATAAATTGCATAGTTTATTTTGCTCTTGGAGAAGAAAAGCCCATGCATGTAGCTTGTTGTACAGGAGTTTCGTTTTGATTTCTCCAATTTTAGAGGTAAGGCCCCTACAGTTGCACTGTATAATTCCGTCTTGTGAAGGACGCACCATGGGGTTAGACATGGTGCAAACAGTCCTCAATGAGTCGTGTCATCTCAGTGAGGCGTTCTAGGATGGCTGTCCAGACTACTTGAAGGGCTTTTTGTGATTGATGTGGTGCAGTAGTCTGTGCACTTGTTTCACCGGACGATGTAGGGAACGTTGCTCCTGTTTTTTGTCCTCGTGTGGTTACCAACTCTTTGTGTCTCCGAAGGAGCTCGAGCTCTTTGGATGATGCCTCTATCTGGGCGTCGATGTCATCCTCCGGCTGATGTGGAGCTTCTGCTTCATGTTGGGGCCGCCCTCGCGGACGTTTGTTTCGTTTGAGTACACTCGAATATAGGGGTTGCTGGGACCCGGATGTATTTTCTTCCAGTGGTCCCTCCGACGCGTTATCAAGCAGCTAATAGCGATTGTAAGTGGGGACCGTCTGCCCTATCGTACGCACGGTCTGACGCAACCGGGCTGTGGCCCTCTGTTTCATCGGACAGTTTGGGGCCGTCATGTCATGGTCATCTGATTTACAGAGGCCGCATCTGTATCGCGGTTGTCCCTCTGGTGTAGCCCGTTCCGGGTCGATATTACGCTGGGGGCAGAATGCTTGCATGTGACCTTGTTTATAGCACCGATAACAGAATATTGCCCTTGGGAGGTAGGGTTTCGGGTGCAGGACGCGGCCATAGTAGAAGAAGCGCTCAGGAAGACGCTCGGGGCCTTGTACCGTCACTAGGCAAGTGCGACTCTTTCCCATAAATCGGGTAGTGAGCACGGTGTGTGAATGGGATGTCAATTCATGACATATGGTTTCAGGGGTGTCTTCCGGGTCAATGTTGTATATAACGCATTTCTGGATGTTAGGTCCCGATGCAAAGTACGACTGTACTGGCAGTTGTTGGTCTTCTGATGGTGGTATCACTCTCAATGTGCACATTTTTTGTGCGTCTGTTAGGGAAGCCAGGTGTACGGTGCTTGAGTTAGTCGACTTGTACACGACGTAGCCTTTGTAACCAGTAGTGCCCAGGCAGCGGTCAATAACTTGTTGAATTGGTTTCATTGGCACCGAAGTGATGTCATGTCGTGTGAGGGGACGTATGTGAACACGGTAGGATTGTGAGGGGGAAGGGGTGGGATAGAGACTGGAGGGATTTCCTTGGGTGACCCTTACCTTTTTTGTTGGTTCCTCCAGTTTCTCCAAGTCTTTCTGGAACATGGGGTCTTGATGCGTCCTTTTCACTGTGCTCCCAGAGCCGCTGGGGGCCTAGAGTTCCATGGGGTCACCACCGTCTGTAGTCGTGTGTGTTGGGTGACCAGTACTCAGAGCACTGGGTAGATTGTCACCTTGAATGTTGGCTTGTGTTGTCAAGGGCGTGGTAAGAAATAGTTGCGACATGGTTGTTGGCGTGGGCGACGCAGCGCGCTGGGGGTCAGCCGGGAGAGCAACGTGCCCTACCACAGCTGCCTCCATTGGCTGCGTGCCAGCATGGCTCGGCGAATCCTCGTTAGGCCTAACTATCAGGCGATGCTCTTGCAGGTCTTTCCAAAAATGAAGGGTGGAAAGGAACGTTGGGCGAGATAGCTCACCGAGGTCCGGAGGTCTCGATATGCTTCCGGGCAACTTTATGACTCTATTTGACCGCGATTTCCGCAGTGGGCGACCAATTCCTACGGAGCTTTTAGAAACCACGTCTTCTTTCTTGCAGCGCTCGCAGCGCCTCCCAGAACGACGACTTCTCCGATATCAATGTACCGGACATTTCACCAACAATCTGCCGAAATAGTTCGGAAAGTATCCCCATTTATTTGTTATTCGCAACAAAAAAATGTTTATGTAACCCATGACCTATGTTTCTTAACTTCTCGTAATTTGATATTTTTGACTTCCAATGCGTAATGTAATTATTTAATGGGACGACAATTAAATGAGCCCATTAAACTTAAAAGCTCCAAGCAAAAGCAAGTGACGAAAGATGACGGGTCTAGTGTCCTGTCAGTTAAACTCGCTTTTCATGCTCAATATGCTTAACAGAGTAGGCCATACCTAGTTGTTCATGTAAACGCAGATTATATTAAAGCAGTTATTATGGCTGAAGCTTAAGAATGACTTTTTTAAGGAAGGTTACGGACTGAGGTTGCAGTCATTACATTGCACGTGCAAAAAAGCCATAGCCTAATATATTTAGCATGACCACTTTGTTATTTATTCTTAAAATAAATCCACATACGCGACTTTGGTAAGTCTGTAGAGATTTTTCCTGGCTGCCATGCTCGTGAACGTCTGCTCATTCTTCCCGAAACTTCAAGAAGCTTGCTGTAAAAAAAGTACGCGTGTGTGGCGACCGGCGACCGACAATCTAGTTAGACTTGTGATAGATGACTGAGAACCTAGTAGGTAGCTTCCTTGAGGAAAACATTAAAATGTCTGTACCCTGTCGTTGTTAATGCCCACATCTGCACTGTGATTACCCGGAGAAGGGGATGCAGTGGGTGAGTACCTACGCTTTATTTGTATTAAGATATTTTTGTTTCTTCTTTTTTTTTGTCCAGCTCATCGAATTGAGAAAAAAAAATCAACAACAAGCTTTCCAAATTCCAGATTGATTGCTCTCACTTAGTGAATTAAATTTATGCATTTTAGCTTTTGACAATATACTGTGAACCATTTTTTTTCAGAGAGGGTACAACGCAGACTGCTGGAGAAGGCCGCACTAACTATATTTAACGATCAGCTGACTGTGAAGTCTTCATTCAGAGGCTCAGGAATATTATCAAGAATCAATCTTTGTAAAAAAGAAAAAAAAGGAGCAGTAAAACACATCCGAATATGACGATGGAAAATCATATGTAGTATTTTGTAAATAAATATTTATTCTGAGAATCAGGGTGATTTGTGTCTTTTATAGCAAACATGTGCGATTTATTGCCTAACAATATATTTATTAGTTCCTGTCCAGTACAACCTGACATGTGATAAGCAGCGGAATGACATTTATTTATACGATCTTTAGAAAACTAGAAACGTAGATGTTCAGATATGAGACAATGGGTTGCATTACTATGCCTTTTTACAGTACTCCGTCTCGCTGGAAGTCCTACCGCAGCTGACGCTACAATCAATTTGACCCAATCAAGCAGCGCTAAAAGTGCATGGTCATGGCGCCCTTTGTCCTTGTGCGTTTCGTTTAATATTCGCGGCAAAACCACTGACGCACTGAAAACGAGCATCACGTGCATTCACTGTGGGTGATTCGTTTAGCAGGTGATAGCGAACGCTTAAAGACGATGAGTGCCATGACGATGCACTGGCGCTGCTTGATTACCTCAATCAGACCATAGTGTCGCTATCGGTCAGACTAAGAGTGAAACGGTGTGTAGACTTCTCCAGAAAAGGGACGATGGCCGTGTGTTCAAACACTCCAGGTTGTCTGTACGTAGAATGATACCGGCTTTCGCCCTGTCCTTTCGTTCTTTCTCCTCCGTTTTGGCGACCGGTTCTGGCATGGAAGGCGCAGGCTTCGCCCTATAGAGGAGACTATGCCTGACTTTACCTTGCGGCATCTCCGCCATCCTCTATACATTTCCCTCCCGTTTAATGAGGCGAAGGGGATAGAAATGAAAAGAATAACAAGAGTGCAGATGGAAATACGAATTTTATTGAGGTTATCAAAAGGATGTTTTCATACAGCTTAGAGATCAGTGCCAGACCCGTGCTTTCTGCCGTAGAGGGCTTTATCTGGGAATCATTGCGCGAAAATATGGCGCCGGGGTTGTAGTAGCGTTTACAAATAAAACGATACAATTATGTCTGCTGCGATTGTTTTACGAGTGAGCTGTCTAGTCAAAATTGCCTTCATTTGCTCGATAACTATACAGAAATAATTTTGAGCTCATAATGCTGCTGACTTGAAAATTCTGCGAGCCTCCCCCTCTTCCCCCTTCTCCCTCTCCCAAAATTATTAAAGTTTAACGAAGAAAATTTGGGTTTAAGATGTGCGCAGCCTGAGAGTGGTATGCAGTGTGCCGTTGGAATGAAGTCATCGGAGGGCAGCACGCAGTGCCTTAAATTTAAATCACATTTTAGAGTTTTACCTGCCACACAAACGAAGCTTATCTGGAACGCCCCGACAAAAAACCGAGGATTAATCTGGACAAACTGAAGCATTTGAGATTCAACTTAAATATCAGTTACATGGTGCCTTATACCCAATTAGCCTCCGTCAGATTGCAGGCACCTCTCCCAGGATTTAAAACCGCACATAAGTATGCGTAGGCCGACGCTTTACCTCAAAGCAACCGAGGTGGCCATATATTCATTTGTCACGGGTGGTGACTAAAAAACAATACATAAACAGGAAGAAATAAACGTTTAATGTGGCGAACTTGTGCCAAAAATAAAAGGGTACAAAAGATAATAACAGAGCCTCGCGGGCGTCGAAGTCGGCGTAGCAGCAGAGTCGAACGCTGGGGCGAAACTGACTCCGCTCGCCTGGCGGAATCCCTTATGTACCCTCGTGGGTTTCTGGATCGTTCGGCGTAGAAGGTTCGGCGCGTAGAACATTTTAACCTCGAATCAGCAAGTAAATTCTCAAATTTACCAGAACATCACTTTACGGAGTCAACAAAAATGTGCCTCCGCGGCCAGGAATCGAACCCTGGCTTTCACCGTGGAAAGCAAGCGCGATAACCGTTAGGCCACGCGCGCGCTGCCTACTTAGCCAGCTGCGCGCGCGGCATTGCCCCCCTTATAAAAAGGCATCGTCTCGATGCTACGTAAAAGGCAACAAAACAGAGCGAAACAAACAAAAGAGTGAGAACATACGGAGGCTCGTGGAACCCAATTCTATCAAGCGATGGACAAGATCACAGTTTGCAGTCTTATCGCGCGTAGTACGGCTTGAGGCGCACGACGTGGACGACTTCCGGTCGTGGAGCGCAGCGTGATGAAGTCCGTGTTCCGTCGGGCATCACCTCGTAGTTCAGATCCCCGAGTCGACGAAGTACTTTGTAGGGCCCGAAGTAGCGCTTTAGGAGTTTATCACTGAGACCACGGCGGCGGATCGGTGTCCACACCCACACCCTGTCTCCGGGCTGGAAGTGGACGTCCCGACGACGAAGGTTGTAGCGGCCAGTGTTGACACGTTGTTGGGCTTGAATACGGTGTCTGGCGAGCTGGCGGACTTCTTCTGCCCGTTGGGCAACCACCTGGGCGTCGTCGCTTCCGTCGACAGCCGGTTCGTGGGGTAACATCGCGTCCAGCATTGTCGTTACTTTGCGACCATGAACCGGTTGGAAAGGTGTCACCCCGGTGGTCTCTCGCACGGCCGTGTTGTAGGCAAATGTGACGTACGGCAACACCTCGTTCCAAGTCTTGTGCTCCACGTCGACGTACATGGAGACCATGTCGGCGATGGTCTTGTTGAGTCTCTCCGTAAGCTTATTGGTCTGCGGGTGGTACGCCGTTGTGCGCCGATGGCTAGTGTGGCTGAGACGAAGGATTTCTTGCGTCAGCTGGGCCATGAATGATGATCCAAGGTCTGAGATCAAAACTTCGGGAGCGCCGTGCCGGAGGACGATGGACACGATGAAGAACTTGGCGACTTCCACAGCCGTCCCTGCAGGAAGGGCTTTCGTTTCGGCGTACCGTGTGAGATAATCTGTGGCGACAATAATCCATCTGTTCCCTTGCGTCGATGGTGGGAAAGGACCAAGTAGATCCATTCCGATCTGCTGGAACGGTACGGTCGGGGGAGTGATCGGATGTAGGAGACCTGCCGGCTTCGCCGGTGGTTTCTTGCGTCGCTGGCACTCGTGGCAGGACCGTATGTAGTAGTGAACGGTCTTCGGCAGCTTGGGCCAGTAATACCTTTCACGAATTCGGGCCAGCGTACGGCTGTAAACAAGGTGTCCGGATGTCGGGTCGTCGTGGCAGGCTTGGAAGATCTCCGCTCTAAGGTCGGTAGGGATTACCAGCAGCCATGGTGTGCTGTTGTCTCCGAAGTTCTCCTTGTAAAGTACACCTTGTCGGAGGACGAAAGTCGGCAGGGCTCTCAAGAAGACACGGGGGACAGTACCCCCTCGTCCTTCGAGGTGCTCGATTAACGCGCGCAACTCAGAATCGTCTCTTTGACGTCGTGCCATGTCGTCGGTGTTCACTGCACCTAGGAAGCACTCGTCGTCATCGTCGTTGCCGCTGCCAGAAGATGTTTCGACGGGGGCTCTGGACAGGCAGTCGGCGTCGCTGTGCTTCCGGCCTGACTTATGGACCACAGTCATGTTGAACTCTTGTAGTCGTGGACTCCATCGCGCGAGGCGTCCTGACGGGTCCTTGAGGTTCGCAAGCCAGCAGAGCGAGTGGTGGTCCGTGACTACACGGAACGGGCTCCCGTACAAATACGGACGAAACTTCGTTATTGCCCAGACGACCGCAAGGCATTCTTTCTCAGCCGTGGAGTAATTTTTCTCCGCCTTGGACAGTGTCCGACTTGCGTAGGCGATAACTCGCTCGGTGCCTTCTTGCACTTGAACCACTACCGCGCCAAGTCCAGCGTTACTTGCGTCCGTGTGAATTTCGGTTTCCTCATCTTGATCAAAATGTCCTAGAACAGGAGGAGTCTCAGTCGTCTCTTCAGCTCGTCGAATGCCTGCTGCTGCTCATCGGCCCATTCGAACTTCTCGGCGTCCTTTGTGAGGTTTGTGAACGGTGCGGAAATCCTTGCAAAATTCCGGATGAAGCGCCGATAGTAGGCACATAGTCCAAGAAACCTTCGCACGGCCTTCTTGTCTGTCGGTGCTAGAAATGCTGCGACGGCGCGAGTCTTCTCTGGGTCGGGGCGAACGCCTTCGTTACTAACCACATGACCTAGGAACTTCAGTTCGTCATAGGCGAACCGACACTTCGACGACTTCAGGGTGAGTCCGGCGCTCCGTATGGCTTGGAGAACTGCTCGGAGTCGTCGCAAGTGCTCGTCGAAGTCGCTGGAAAACACTACGACGTCATCGAGGTAGACGAGACAGCTCTGCCACTTCGGTCCTGCCAGTACAGTGTCCATGACACGCTCGAAAGTTGCTGGAGCCCTGCACAGTCCGAAGAGCATCACCTTGAACTCGTACAGCCCAGCTGGGGTGACGAAAGCTCTCTTCTCTCGGTCCCGTTCGTCGACTTCGATCTGCCAGTAGCCACTCTTCAGGTCCATGGATGAAAAGTATCGGGAGTGGCGCAGCCGGTCTAACGTGTCGTCGATGCGGGGGAGTGGATAGACGTCTTTCTTTGTCACTGCGTTCAGCTGCCGGTAGTCCACGCAGAACCTAAGCGTTCCGTCCTTCTTCTTAACCAGTACAACTGGAGAGACCCACGGACTGCTTGAAGGCTGGATTATGTCGTCGTTCAGCATCTCTTGCACTTGCTCCTGGATCACCTCCCTTTTTTTAACGGAGACTCTGTACGGCGATCGATGCACAGGGCGCGCGTCGTCCTCGGTAGCGATGTGGTGTTTCGCAACGGCGGTTTGGCGCACCCTCTACGATGTCGCGAAGCAGTTACTGTATTCGGCGAGGAGGTCACTTAGCTGCCGTCGTTTCGGGCTCGGAAGCTTAGGGTCAATGTCGAGCTGCGCTGGCGACGGACTGTCTTGCTGAGGTGGCGATGTTTCGTCAGTAATCGTGGCGATTTCGGCGGCGTTTCGAAATTCCTCGACGTGGCCCACGGCTGCACCTTTCGTGAGGTGTTGCGTTTCATTTCGGAAGTTCGTCACGAGGACCACAGTCCGCCCATCCTGAAGTTCAGCTACTCCTCTTGCGACGCCTATTCCTCTTCCCAGGAGCAGTTGAAGGTTGCCTTCTAGGACAACTTCGCCGCAGGTAGCTGTATCGGCCACGACGGGTACGACAACACTTGATCGCGGCGGCAGGTTCACGTGGTCGGTGGCGACTCGGACGGCTGCTGACCCGGTTTGGGGTTTCTCTGAAGGCGGAACAGGCTTCCGCAGCGTCAGCCTGTTCTCACCCAGGTCGATGACGTCGCCGTATTCACACAGAAAGTCCATGCCAAGAATGACATCTCTGGAACAGCAGAGGCGAACGCAGGGGCGAGACTGACTCTGGCTCGCTACACGAAGTCCCTTTGTACACGCGTAGGCTTCTGTAATAGTCGGCGCAGAAATTTTGACGCCTAGAACATCTGGACCTCGAACAAGCACCAGAACTCTCGAATTTGCCAGAGCACTAAATCGCAGGGTTAAACAAAAGACACGTCGCTCCCAGGAACCGAACCCTGGCTTTTCGCTTGCGAGGCAGGCACGATAACCATTAGGCCACGCACGCCGTCTTCTTGGCGAGCAACGCGCCCGGCGTTACTCCCCACTTTAAAAAGGGCATCGCCCCGAAACAGAACGAAACAAATCAAAATAAAAAAAATACCGATAAACTAAAGAATCATTTGGAACACATAAGGTCCAGAGTCCTAACGAGCGTAGTACGGCCTCAGGCGCACGACGTGGACGACTTTAGGTCGTGGTAGGCGGCGTGGTGATGTTCTTGTTCCGTCAGGCATCACCTCGTAGTTCAGATCCCCGAGTCGAGGAAGCACTTTGTAGGGTCCGAAGTAGGGCTTCAGCAGTTTCTCGCTCAGACCGCGTCGTCATATCGAGGTCCTAACGCACACACTGTCTCCGGGCTCGAAGGGAACGTCGATCCTGCGAAGGTTGTACCGGGTGGCGTCGACACGTTGTTGATCTTGAATTCGGAGTTGGGTGAGCTGGCGAACTTCTTCCGTTCGTTGAGCAACCACCTGGGCGTCGGAGATCCCATCGTCAGCGGGTTCGTGGGGTCGCATTGCGTCGAGCATGGTCTTTACTTTTCTGCCGTGCACCAGCTGAAACGGGGTTACTCCTCTCGTCTCTTGCACCGCCGTGTTGTAAGCAAACGTGACGTAGGGTAACACCTCGTCCCCAGTCTTCTGCTCTACGTCGACATTCATGGATATCATGTTGGCGGTAGTTTTCTTGAGCCGTCATTTTAGTACATTTGTCTGCGGATGGCACGCAGGGGTTCGGCGGTGGCCGGTGCCACTGAGACGAAGGATCTCTTGCCTCAGCTGGGCCATGAACGATGATTCACGTTCTGTAATCAGGACTTCGGAGGCACCCTGCCGGAGGACCATGGGCTCCATGAAAAACTTGGCGAATTCCACAGCCGTACCTGATGGACGGGCTTTCGTCTCGGCGTACTGTGTGAGATAATCTGTGGCGACAATTATCCAGCGCTTTCCCGACGCTGACGGTGGGAAAGAGCAAAGTCAATGAATTCCTGTCTACTGGAACGGCCTGGAGGTGGGAGCCATCGGATACAGAAGTCCTGACGGCCTCGTCGGCTGTTTTTTGCGTCGCTGACGCTCGTGGCATGATCGAATGTAAGGGTGAACGGTCTTCGGTAGCCTCGACCAGTAGTACTTTTCTCGAATCCTGGTGAGCGTCCTGCTGTAGCCAAGGTGTCCAGCCGTAGGTGTCATAACATTCTTGAAATATTTCGTCTCGAAGGCTGGCAGGAATAACACTCAGCCATGCTAAGTTGTTCTTGACGAATTTCTCCTTGCACAGCGCCCCTTGCCGCATAGAGAAGGTATGCGGGATTCTTAAGAAAGAACGGGAAACCGTACCCGCTTTTTCCTGTACCTGTCCCTCCGTCTCGTTCGGCTGCTGTTATGTTGCTGACGTCCAAAGCGGCGAGGAAACACCCATCGTCGTCGTCTTTGATACAAGCAGGACCGGCCTTGACAGGAGCTCTTGACAGGCAGTCGGCATCATTGTGCTTCCGGCCGGACTTGTACGCGATGGTCATGCAGAACTCCTGCAGTCGCAGGCTCCACCAGGTGAGGCGTCCAGAGGGGTCTCTAAGATTCGCGAGCAAGCAGAGCGAGTGGTTGTCCGTGACCACGCGAGAAGGACTTATATACAAATATGGGCGAAACTGTTTTTGCACAGAGGACAGCAGTTCCTCAATGCCTTACACAGCGTCCGACTCGCAAATCCGATGACTCGCTCTGCCCCGTCCTGCCTTTGAACTAGTAGTGCGCCAAGTCCGGTGTTACTAGCGTTCATGTGGATCTCCGTATCAGCGAACTGGTCGAAATGGCCAAGAATCGGGGGCGTCTGGAGTCTTCGTTTGAGCTCATCAAATGACCGCTGGTGTTCTGTCCATTCAAACTTTACGGCGTCTTTCGTGAGTTAAGTCAGCGGTGCGGAAAGCTTGGCGAAGTCCCGAACAAAACGTCTGCAGTAGGCACAGAGTCCAAGAAACCTTCTCAACGGCCTTCTTATCAGACGGTGGCGTAAATGCAGCTACGGCGCGGGTCTTCTCGAGGCCAGGAAGAGCACCTTTGTTGTTCACGACGTTGCCAAGGAACTTTAGCTCACCATAGGCGAACCGACACTTTGTTGGTTTGAGTGACAGGCCGGCGGGTTTGATCACTTGAAGCACGGCTCGATGTAGTTTAAGGTGTTCGTCGAAATCCCTTGCAAATACAACGACATCGTTGAGGTAGACGAGGTAGCTCTGCCATTTCAGACCTGCAGCACGGTGTCCATGACACGCTAGAAGGTGGCCGCTGCTGTACAATGTCCGAACGGCATCACTTTGAATTCGTACAGTCCTTGGGGAGCGACTAAGACAGCTTTCTCCCGGTCGTGTTCGTCGACTTCAATCTGACAGTAACCACTCTTCAGGTCCATCGACAAAAAATATCGGGAGTGGCGCAGTCGGTCCAGCGTGTCATCGATGCGGGGGAGCGGATAGATGTCCTTCGGAGTCACAGCGTTCATTCGACTATAATCCACGCAGAACCTCAGAGTTCCATCCGTCTTCTTTAGAAGGACGACTGGGGACGCCCACGGACTTTCTGAGGGTTGAATGATGTCGTCGTCGAGCATTTCCTAGCCTTAATTTTGAATTACCTTCCTCTCCTTCAAGGAGACTCGCGACTGGTGGACAGGGAGTGCGTCGTCGTCGGTAACAGTGCAATGTTTCGCCATTAGGGTTCGGAAAACTTTCGACGACGTGGCAAAACAGTCACTGTACTCAGTGAAGAGATCAACCAGTTGCCGGCGCTTAGGACCTGGGAGTTCGGGATCAATCTCTAACTGCAGTTTGGACGTGCTCTTTCGCTGTGACGACGAGGTTTCCACAGAGATTGCGGTGACCACGGCTGGCGTCTGAAGCTCCTCGATATGGCCTATGGAGATACCCTTCGTTAGGTTTTGCAACTACTCTCGAAATTTCACCACGATAACAGTTGTAGGTCCCTCTTGGAGATCTGTTACGCTTCGTGCGACGCCAATTCCTTTTTCAAAAAGCAGTTCAATGCTGCCTTAGAGAAGCGCTTCACCGTGCATGGCTGCGTCGGTTATGACGGTGACGAAAACACACAACCGAGGCGGCAGGTTCCCATGGTCTGCGATAATTCGGATCGCGTTTGACGTCGTGTTGGTCTACACCGGCGTCAAATCAGGCTTTCGTAGCGGCAGCTGGTTTTCCCCGAGGTCGATGACGGCACCATACTGGCAGAGAAACTCTATTCCGAGGATAACATCCCTCGAACAGTTTTGCAGAACGACTAACTTCACAGGACACGTCTCACCGTGTATCTCGACGCGTGCAGTGCATCTCCTGACTGGTGTGATGAGGTGCTTTCCGGCGGTTCCTATTTGAGGTCAATCTCACGGGGTCCTGACACTTCGAAGGCGGCGGGAGAGCCTCCCACTGAAGACTGAGTAGACTGCTCCGGTGTCCACGAGTGCTGATGCGTCGTGGCCGTCGATGACGACTTTTCGGTTTTTGGACACTGTTGCACACACGTCGTTTCGGTCTCTGGTAGCGTTCGAGTGGGGGCCCTCCGACGTTCGTGGAGGATTTGGCATCGTTCATATTTGGCAATTCCATCTCCAGGGGTTCCCGCACCTAGTTTTTGGTATCCCGGGTGAGGAGCGAGGGGCGACAGGCTTTTACGTCGGGGTCGGTGCATCGGCAAAGCTGGACGTTGTGGCGACGGCGACCGGAACTCTCGGCGGGACGCAGGCTCAAGGTACTGAGGTCGTCGCAGGTACTCGTTGATCTCCCGAGGGCGTTCACCATAAAGGGGGCGTGGGTCATTTGGGTGAAACCCCCGCAGCCCGAGTCGTCGGTGTGGGCATTGCCGGTACGTGTGGTAAAGGGGGCGTCGGTCGCGCGTTCGCCACACGTCGGTCTTCCGAGGGGTGTGGGGCTCCTGGCCGGCGTACGAGACCTGGTCGTCGCGGCGGCGGTCGTGCTGCGGCGCAGGAGACCGACGTCGAGACTTCGCGACATAGGCTCAAGGAGGAGGTGGTGGCCGTCGGACCACTGCGGCTTAGGTCAAAATGAGTTCCTCGGGTGCTGCTACGCTGGCAGGGGCCTCCGGTTGAATTGCCCGCTGAACATCTTCGCGCACAACTTCGGTGGTTGGTTGCAGTCAGCAGCTTCCTGAGTTCTGAGGTCACAGCTAGACGGCGCGAGGGCAGCGAGGCCGGGTGGTCGATGGTACACACACAGCGAAAAAGTACACCCCTGGACGTGTAAACCGTTGTCCCAGGGCGGACTCCCCAAATGGTGTTCGTTTTACACGCGAGGCTCGGTGTATTTCGTTTGCACCCGAGGTCTCGTGTAAAATGAACATCTTTGAACGTGTACTTCGTTCTGCGATCACACGTCTAGGGGTGTTTTTTTACAATGGCGGCCGTTTGACGCAAGACGGGTTCGACGAGCGAGGCCCAGCGCTTTACACGGCTTTTCGCCGCAGCGAAAGCGTAGTTTGCACGTGTTCGTTCGTAATCGTCCATACGTGCTGAACTACCGCAAGCATTCACCCCCAAGCGCCGACGCCGTATCCATTACGGCGATTACGCGACAGTGGGAGCGACCATCGACTGCATCCAGCAGCGTGCTTCCCCATCGAGCAGGTCTCGTTCGCGTGGCGGTTCAGCCGATCGCCGAGGCCTCAAGCCGGTTGCATTGTCACCGACGCCGGGTAATTTCCACAGCAGTTATCTTTTCGCGACCACAGACATGAACTTTATTGAAAAAGCCCGTTTGCCGCGAGCGACGACGAATAGCTCCGACACCGACCCGACCCGACCCTACCCGACCGGCGTTACCGACGTCCCGCTCACCTCTTTACCGCGAGCAAAGTTGTACGCGACGTTTCGACGTATCCACTCATATCTCGTGTGTACGCAAATTTTGCGGCTTTCCGGGTACGAATCGGCTACCGAAACGGTCAGCGAACGAAGACGAACATAAAATTGGGCGGCTGCTTGCGCCACCTAGTGAGTATGCGGAAAACTACAAAAATGAAGGACATTACGGCATTTGTGGAAGTGACACGCTCGAACACGGACGGCAGCATACCAACACATACATCACAGCACATACCACAAGATCAACATACGAGCATCAACATACACAAACAACGAACAGAGGCACTAACAACCCGACACTTTTACTCAATTGTCATAGAAACCCGCTCGATATATATAGCAGACTTTTTGTTTCAGACGAAGGTCCGGTGACACCCCCCGTATTTTATATGAACGTAACGATATTACACAATTATTACTTACATAGTACGGCGACATAAATATAATTTGGGAAGGTACACATTTCTCTTAGTCTAGATTATAGCTAAAAGACACCCTATATTTAAAAAAAAATGTTTCGAGCTAGCCAACATGTAGCAAAATCTGGTTTCGTTTTCGGAAGTTCGAGCGCTCAAGGCTGGAATGCGCTAGCGAAGTGTGTGCTTGCTTCTGTCGAACTATAATCCATTGTTTGACGCTCTCAAAGCTGCTGGCTGCAGCCCCCGTCTTGGTTTAGGGTTTGATTTACACGCGCTCCCGTGGAAATGAAATTATGCGCGCTCGAGTCGACATTATTGACAGCGTGAAGTATAAACCGAATGTAAACGATTTTGCGAGCGACGAGAACAGCGACGGCGACCCGCTTCGCTGACGCTCGGTCACTCGCGCGACGACGCAAGCCACATGAAAGCGGAACGATGTCTTCTAGAAATCCAAAAACCGAGTGACGCGACGAGCGATAGAAAGAAATCTTCGTAATACGTCGCTGTCGCCGTCGCTCGCTAAATCGCTTTATGCAGTTCAGCCTTTACACTCACGCTAGTGCCGACCTGCATTACCCGCTGAGCCCAAGCAAGCGATAAGGATATTCAAATATGTCACAACAGTGGCGTGCATTCGCTAAGAAAACATATATCTCAAATTCCTGCAGTTTGACGTCGGGATCCGTTACTTGTTCTGCTGTCACCTTGGCGAAACGGTCACTAAAGAGAAACTAGTCGGTTTGTTTTATCAGAAATTATAAAAACCTTATCTAGCCACTGTTATGCACAAAAGCACTCTGGAATTTCATATAAATAGTTTAGAATAAACTGAACACAATCGGTAACTTAATTTTCCAAGCATAATAATAAAAAAAAATCTTAGAAAACAATGTATTTTTAAGGTGTTTCAAATAAAAAAACTGAAAAAGGAGCCTTATTTCAGCTGCACTATCACGTAAATACTTTGGGAAAAAAATATCTATTGAGAAGTAGGTTTTGCAATCTCTAATTTGCTTCTTTCAACTTTCCAGTTACTTTATTCGTACTTGCAGATTGTATCCTCACAAATCTAGACAAAATTGTATAAAAAGTAACAGTCTATATAAAATTTATAGCTTAATTAAATTCACATTTGTTTGATAATGTTCAATCTTAAATATGAGTTTTAAATTTCACATCTATTATTACAAATGATTGAATTACATGCTGCTTGATGCATGCTGTGCCGCCCCCCCCCCCTTTTATATATATATATCCTGTATATTTGCTGGTTAGTTGTTGTAAACCTCTTAATGTCGTGTTATTTGTTTGTTGTTGTAGGTGTGTGAATGCATATGTTGTACCCCACTCCTACTTGGGCCTTCAATGGCCAGTAGTATCCTCTAAATAAAATTAAAAAAACAAGTGAGCAGTAAAAATCTGGAAGACAAAAGTAAACACAGAGCCGTGCAAAAAGGCATTCAGTATATGAAACAGATACAGATATGGGCCTCTGGCGGTCCATCGGTTCAGCCTCCACACCGCCTAAAGACGGCAGTGTTGCAATATTACGAACCAGCGCACAGGTAGACAGTTACCAAAAATCCAAACACAAAAAACTCACATCAGCGCTGTGCGAGTGTATATTTTTGTGTATTTGGATTTTGAGTAACTGGTCTACCTGTGCGCTGGTTCGTAATTATGCCGTACCAACTCGCCCAATCTGCCGTATTAATAGTGTTGCAAAATACTTAGATCAACTATAATGCTAATGACTGCAGTGTATAAAAGCAAGCTACTCGTCGGAACGAGCTTGACGGTACGAGAATAAAGAGAATGTTTTTACAGTTAAACTCAGAGTCTGTTGCACCGTCTCTTCCGTCCTCAAGATCGAAAGTGCTACAGATTGGTGACCTGGACATGATGATTGACTCCGAGCACCTGCTATCCAGGGGAATGTTCTTCGTGGCCAAGGGCACGGCAACGGCTCTGCCTTTTCGGACGAAAATGCAGTAGGCACATATTCAACTTTCTCAGCCTCCACATCTGCAGCGCCTCCGCAACCACCTCTGCTCTGTCGCATCTAGCACCGGCATCTCCCAGCAATGGGCTGCGACCACCTTGCTTGCCCCACCGGCTTGGCAAGTGAATATTCATCGACATCTTCACACTGTTCACAAGGCATGTTGCTAGCCGACCAGGGTCTCCTCATCGTTGCCATGTCAGGCATTCGCTCTCAGTTCGGTTCCTCATCTTAGGGGATGTTGCATCGGCCCCACAGTCGGCCGGCATCCCCCTTTCAGTCCGAGGCTGTACACTCCAAACTGATCGAGCCGGACTGAAAGCACGACAGGGTCTGCTGCCTCATTTCCTGACCTCGGCATCAAATACCATGCACGGCTTCCAAACGCTCTCTTTCCTGCTCTCTAATATGTCATCCTGCTTGCGGTACATGTCAACAGCAACGACACCTCTCTGGAGCCGCAATCACTTCAACAAAATCGTGCCATTCCTCACAGTGTAGAGCTGAGGGCGATAGCTCTGCAGCAGTCTATCGGTTCAGCCTTGGCATCGCCAAAGATGACAGTGTTACTCATACTCGTCACCACGAGCTCAACGACATGAGAATAAACAGAATATTTTTATTGCTCGGAGTCGGTCGCAGCATCTTTTCCGTCCACAACATCGTATACTCTATAGGTAGTAAGCAAGAGACACACTTCAGATGAAAAGAACAAATGCTCAGATCACACATGCCGCGGGTGTCCAAAATTATCCATCATGTTGAATATTGTTTTGGTTTTTTTAATTCTAACAGAAGACAAACATCATTATCGCGCAATCAAAATTAATACTTACGAAACACCTAAGTCGCAGTGTAAGTGCTCATCGCTGAGCTGCGGCTGTGGCATATATGTATTTATTTAAAAGTGCACCGATGATAAAACCTTCAGGTTTGGCAACAATACCGAGATTACAACGGTTGTTGTCCATTATAAAATACAAAAGAAATAAAAAATACCGGAAACAATGCAAGGTACAAATCTGCACAACAGGCTTCCGAATTCAACTACTTTGTCGTACTGGAGTTTGTTACAGTAATAACAGCTTTGGATGGGCTGTGAGGACAGCATTCACACTGAACTGGGTGCCTTGGTGACTATCACCAGTGTTGAGGAGTTGCCACTCCAGAGTTGGAACGATTCCGCACTTCCACAACCCTGGAATCGAATGCAAATAAAATGGTGGCAGCACTGGAATGGAATGGGAATGAAATTAGTAGTTACATTTTGCCCAGAATAGAGTAGGAATGGAATAGGCTTTGTTCTAATGCGAGCTGCTTAGATGCCGTCAAAGGGGCTTTCGAAATGGCATTATTGCACTTAGGTAACTGATGGTTTGGTTATCTGACTGCTTATGTTCCTTCGAGGATGGAAGTGGCAACCCCAGTGAAGCAACCCAAACTGTAGAGTTGTAGGCTGGCAAGGGCAATTTACTGGATCTTAATCCAGGGTAAGGGTTTTGTACCTCAGCGTTCCAAAAACTACCCGTGCCCAGCACTTTTCTATCTGTGTTGTCACGTGACACGACCCACCGGAGTAACTCGGATCTATTTGGGTAAGATTTGGAACACAGCCAAAGTGTCGTTCCTGGTGCTGCGAGATGCAACCATAAGGCTGTTGGGACCATGTGTGATTACAGCACCAGTTGCAGGCCACCAGGCAGAGACAATGTCACACCGCCCGCACTTCGTTAATACACGTGACTCCTCACTTATTATGTATCTCGTAAAAGTGGAAAACATATACGGTTCTTTTGTGGAAAAGATGGGCGACTTAGTTTTCCTCTCTGTTACGAGGCTTTTACACCTGGTGGTGCGATCAACATCTGCAGTGCCCCCATACCAATTGCCACTAGTGCTATGTGCGACCAAAGCTCAACTTAGTAAAATCAATGATTGCGGGTAGGGTTTTGAATTTTGCAGTTGTCTACGCATTTCACAACGCCAGCTTTACGCCGACGTTATTTTCCGGTAACTTAGTACTAGCTGTCAAGTGCCATTTTCACAATTGGGAGGGATTGAGAGGAATGGAATGCAGCAGTTCAGCCATTCCAGGAGTGGGAATGGGCCCAGTTTTTCCTTTCAAGGAGTTCAAAGGAATGGAATTAGTATTAGAAAATTCCAATTCTCTGCAATGGAGTTGGGTGGAATGGGGAATCTTTTGTTTGTTTGCACGCCTAGAATGTTTGAGATGACTAGAGAATCTTGTTTGTTCGAGCTCGGAACCTTCTAGATACCTACGGGCTTACAAAAAGAGTTTCGCATGGCTGCTCGAGTCAATCGTCCTTTTGTCGCTGTCAAAGTATGTGCGGTCTTTGTTACTTTATGTTTCTCGGCACAAGTTCGCTGCATTTAACACTGATCTTAAGTTTTATTAACCAAGTTTGTTTTTGTTCATGACATATTGGTGGATGTGCAGGGTAACGCAGTCTATGCCCATAAAGCGTACCATATGTGAACACGATAACTCTGAAGACGACGATCGTGAAGGCGACGTCCTTGAAATCATCCGAGGACGACTCCAACTCTGACACCAACGACGACCTCAACTATGGTCTCGGAAGCGACCCGGACAATGAACTTGACAAAGCCCCTGGCTACCACACTTAGACGAAAACATCATGACGACTTCTATGCTGATGATGAAGCGGACGACAACTCCAAAGACCAAACCCGGCTACAATGTCAACAACCAACCTCACAACGGCCTCGATGACAAACAGTCTTCAACCGTGGTGACGAGACTGATGACGACACTGATGATGACCCAGGCGAAGACTCAAACAATTTCATGGAAGACGATCCCGACTACGGCTTTGACAGTTATCCAAGGACAATCCGGACGATGACTTTAAAGGGCAACTCCGGCCAAAACTCGAAATTAAAGAAATTACTGGTATCGCTGTAGTGACACAAAATACGACCCCAGCCAAAATATTACGTCCGTGGGATGCCGCATTCTCAACTAATGCCGATAATAAAAATGTGACCCGCCGCGAGCCGCTGCACCTTAGCGGTCGGCTAGCGGGTTGCCGATCACTAAAGCAACATTGGGCCGTGACGTCAGTATCATTCTTCTTTTCCTCCAAGCGTTACGCGGAGTGCGCTTCTTTGAGCCGCTACCACCGCTACTTGGACTTGTGATTGTCATGTTTAGCCATTGCTTTTATCTGTAGCCCGTGTAGCTTCGGTATAGCCTTTTGTTTATTTGCTTGTGAGGACTCAAAGACTGGTTTTAGCGAGCAACTCGTAGCGCCCAAGACTGCCCAGCTGTTCCTCGAAGGATGCCGAGTAGAACTTGTAGTGCTGTGGGCTGCTCAAACAACCCGCTGCACAACCCGGAGGTGCTTTTTTAAAAGTTTCCAACGTACCAGAAATTGAAGAAGGTGTGGGTAAACGCTGTTCGACGAGTGAACTTTGGCTTTTACGCGCCCAAGGAAAAAAGAATGCAAAAACAGACATGTACAGCCCTAACGCAGCAGCCCGTGCCGGAAAGCCTCAAAGCTTTGTGTCTGTTACTGACCCGCAGCGCGAAAGCGAGAGGGCCCCCAGTACTGTACTTCACTGGCAGCGCATCGTAGAGCAACACCGCTCCATCCACGGAGCCCCGATGACAATTTAGGCCTAGCGACAGAGTACGGAAGACTGCACACACGGCGACAGCCACTGAGCACGGTACTGAACGAGTTCACTCGTTTTCCAGTCGCTACCTTTTGGGTATACTAGCGACAAGTACGGCATGGCACACGCACGGCGGCAGCGGCCGCCGAGTACGGCACTGTACAAGTTTACGGGTTTTCCAGTCACTAGCTTTTGGGTATACGCACTAACTCTTCCTACATGTGCTGGATAACTACCACATATACAGAATTAAAATAAAATCAGCTTACCTCCTACCTTTAGACGGCTAGCGCAACAGAAGTAGCTGCTGATCAACCTGCATACTCGTTGAACGAGAACGATCCTGACGTCACGTTCACATAGCGGCTGATTTCTAGTGCTGCCAGGGCCTCGAGCGGCTAGTTTCGGTTTTGTTGGCCGTGCCCCAAACAAAACTTTGAGGCGTCCATATTTTTAAAACTACGCACAATAACGAGGAAAAAATTACACCTTGCAATTCAGGGACGCTGACTGCACTAAAAACAGTCATGATCCCAAAATTGAAAGTATGGTCCGGAGTTGCCCTTTAACGACAACCACGACTACAAACTTGACGGCGACCTTGATGATGAACCCAATGACAATACCTACGGCAAGTGTGGTATCTGTCACGAAGACGAACAGGACGACGACGCCTGGTATGTCACTCAACGAACGGAGGAAGTTTGCCAGCTTGGTCGCATTTTGATGCAAGCCACAACTTCCTGACGATGACTGCTACAATCTTTGTCACCACGACGCCCAGTTTCAGCCTGGCTACCCACTGTGAATCTAAACACCAATTCATCGTCGCAGCAAGGAACTGTTAAAGTGGTGCTTCGACCTCAAGGTTATTCGCTACATGAGACCCAAGTTGTAAGTCGTTGGCCAATGGCACATCAACATTGTCACGCTGCCCTCTGCGACCCGTAGGCGATTCACGTCTTCCGACTCAACTGAACTAGGTATGCTCGGTAGGACTGTGAAAATCTGTTATTTACGAGACTCTGTATTTTGACCTAGTCTTGTTTAAGCTGTTAATTTAATTTTGTGTTGCATAAAGACGATGAGTCTTTCACAAGAGGGGAGTAATGCCACGTGCAAATAGCCGAGTCAGCAGCGTGATCGACTCACATGCCGCTGACCCCGCCAGCGCATGTCCTTCTTTCTTTTGTTTGCGTAACTGGAATGATGAGACGACTCTAAATTTTTTTTGTTCGAGCTCAGAAACTTCTAGATACCCACGCGCTTACAAAAGTACCTTCGCTTGGCTGCTTGAGGCAGTTGTCCTTTCGACACCATCAAAAGTCTTTGTTAATTTATGTTTCTCAGCACAAGTTCGGCGCATTACACACTGATTTTAAGTTTAATAAAGAAGTATGTTTTTATTCGTGACAATATTTATATGAATTTTGATAATTCAATCTTCTGATATTTCAAACTAAAGTGTGTGGCTTCCAGGGCCCGTTTGCTCAAGCGCTAACCGCGGCTAAAGTTAACCGCAGTACCTAGGAGAGGGATTTTGAAATCACGTGACTGGCTCGGCAGGAATGCAGGGAAACATGGCGGTGCCCCGGTGAGTGAGCGCCGCTCGCTTTGAAACTAATATGTCGTTGTAGCTGCAATATTGGGTGCGTTAGTCAGCAATGAATGGTGCCAGAGGCTTTCGCTTTGCCTTACCTCATTTAAATCGCAAAGCATAAGCATATGACCTCGCCGCATTTTTTAGATAGTCTTTCGATTCTGGCCATTCCTAAGCCTAAATGAACGCGATAAATGTTAGCATGGCAATGTCTTTGGAAAGTGGATTGCCTTGACTCAGTCGGCCGGGTATTAATAGCACACAAAAGCAGACAGCGTCCCAATAGACCATATTAGACCTTTCTCTAAATTTCCCAAGCACCGAGGTGCATGCTACAAGTGTAGTTACACGCGTTGCACGTGCTGGCGTCTGAAGTAGTAACTGTTCTAAAGCAAAAAGTCTAAAACAAATTTTGTCTTGCACGTGCGTTGGTCAAATATTTATTATGATTATTTACTTCGAATCTTTTATAAGAGGAAGGCCAGTGCCTTTTATAAGGCCAGTGCCTTTTATAAGAGGAAGGCCAGAATTATACTTCCAGCGTTCTTCTCGATGCTTCGGTAATTTAGAAAAAGGTCTATAGGGATGCTGTTTGCTTTTGTGTGCAATCAATACCCGACCGATAGAGTCAAGACAATCCGCTTTCCAAAGATGTTGCTAAGCCGACAATTACCACATTCATTTAGGCTTAGGAATGGCCAGAGTCGAAAGACTATCTAAAAAATGCGGCAAGAGCCTTGCTCATGCTTTGTGATGAAGTGAGGTAAGGCAAAGCGAAAGCCTCCTGCACCATTCGTTGCTGACTAACGCGCCCGGTATTGCAGCTACAACGACATATTAGTTCCAAAGCGTGCGGCGCTCACTCACCGGGGCACCGCCACGCTTCCCCGCATCCCTACCGAGCCAGTCACGTGATTTGAAAATCCCTCTCCTAGGTACTGCGGCTAACTTCAGCCGCGGTTAGCACTTCGAGCAAACGGGCCCTGGAGTTTGAAATAATGAGAGTCGACTGTAAAACACCATTTTTGCTACCCCAAGTAGCAATTTATTTTAGTGTAATTTCTGGAATCTTTTATTCAGACCGAACACTTCTTTTTCAATAAGCTTGTCGGCATAAAATTTAGACTATTTTTTATAGCCTAAACGTAGCAAGCGTTCAAAACAAATACAACCTAGTGCATCAGATACACAGAAAACACAATATTAGCAAATGCTACTTTTATTGAACACATCTGGAGTTTCTGTTGGATACATACAGCGCTGTGAAGAAGTACACCATTCTTATATGAAAATAAGCTTCCCACCAGTGAAATTTCTCAAGTTGGACAGCCTTGTTGTAAGTCAGGCACGTTAAAGAGAACCCTGCCCAAGTTTTCATAGACACTCTTACAAAGTTGTTTCATCCGTACAATAGCGACTTCAAGGTATATGTGTAGAAACTTCCCAAAGTGCAAACATTATGTGAAGAAACTGCATTTCAAAGTTGACGTCCTCGCAACCCCCCCTATCGGTAGCTGCTCTACCGGCAACAATGAAAAGAACTATAGAAAGACCGCTGAGGCCACATAACGTAAGACATGGTGTCCAAGATTCGCCATGGACAGCATTGTTGGTAGTTGGACTTGTTTGTGCTCACTCTTTTACCCAGTCTGTCGATTGACAGCTATTTAGAGTGCGTGATAGGAACTATTTGTGCTGTAGACATAAAAACATGTACATGTTGCCCCCCCCCCCCCTTTGAATCTGGCAGGCGAGACCACTCGAAAATGTTTGAGAGTAGCTGTGTAGAACTGACATGTTCTAACATTCTGATGACACAATTATTCATATTAAAAGGTATGCTTAACCGAAAATCGAATTTTGCAAAACAACACTGGGGCGGTAGGCGGGACGCTGCAAAACCCCCAAAACATCACACATACAGCATTATTTCTAACGGATGGCCATATTTTTGGAAACATGTGGGATTCAACAAGGCCGACGAGACATGTGATGTCGCGATTCTCATTCCCTCTCCTCTAGGCTTCATCCCCTTAAGCAGGTGAACCGAAGCGGGAATGAGAGAAGCGAGGCTGCTTCCCCTCATTGTAAAGTGTACCAGAAGAAGTATGATGTCACATTTCTTGTTTGATTGTGCCGTTTCCTTTCCAAGAATACGGCCATCCGTTTGAGATATTAATGTATGAGTGATGTTTCGGAGTTTCCGAAAGCTTCCGCGGCCTTATTTTATGAAATCCAAATTTTGGTCCAGCATCCTTTTAAACAAGCTTTTTCAAATATTAGCATAATGAACATACAATTGGACAACTTGCTAACTCACAACAGCATCCTCCCGATGATGCCGTACAGAGGTTTTGTCACACGCACCAACCGAGGGGATTGCTGCAAGTCCATCCACCCTCAACTTTTAGTCACCTTTGAGACTGAAGAACTGCTGTATGAGGCCCGTCCAGCCACTGCGCACACAAAGAGAAACACGGGAAATAACACTCAGTGACGAGCAAAGTCTCTGGGCGGAAAGCCCTCCATGACAAATGAGCACTGTTAAGTTACGGCAACGGCGTAATACACAGGTTCTGCTTCTTGGATGCCTTCACCGCTGCGGTGGGTGGTCGTAGCTAGTCGTAGCAGGTAGTGTCACGTTTGTTGCTCGTACCAAAACACCAAAGCCGTGTAGTATTCTTGTTGCCGAAGTTCATAAGCCTACGTTCCCGGTCCACACACACTACACAAAGCCAGCCACGAGCAAAGCTAGCTAACCCCGTTTCTGCTTCGGCGACAAGCCGCCAGGGCGGTGACACCGCCGCTGAAACTTCTGCCTCGGCTCTTCAAACCAGGGCCCCTCAGTGCACAAGCATGACACTTGCTAGGCTGCTCTGCCTGTACCAAGTGACACGCGCTCGCATGTTCCCTCTCATAATTCTTCTGACTGTACGTGCCTCGTATTGTACACGGCCATACTGTGCACATGGCGAAAGTTCCCTTTTGAAAGTGCTCCACGGTCGGCTTACAATGCTGCGAACACATAGCACATGACCACTATAGGTGACGACACTTGGGACACTTGCCATCCGTTGTTGTGGCGCAAAGTCGCTTTCTCAGTCGTCCTCACAAGGGGCAAGGAAAGGCAGGCACTGCATAAAAAATCAATACATATTATAACACTGACTGTGGCAAACTAGTTTCAAAGATGATACAGTCATGTCTTCTTAATATGGACACCTCCGTACTATAAAAAGATTTTTTTTCTATAATGTAAGGTGTTTATATGAGAAAATTAAATTTAAAACAAAATTGGATAACAAGCATAACCAAACAAACAGTTTATTCAGCTAAAAGATAATGAGATGTGAGTTTGCTCTATCGCTTTAGAGCCGTTTAACATGTAGCACTACTGTCGTTTACAAGAACAGATACCCAGGCTGTAAAGTGATGATCGGCTGAATAGCAAAAGATGTTGCACTGTATGCACAAGCCGGATGTAATTGACACTTAGCTGCCGGCAGTTAGGATCCTATAATCTTATGATCGCAGACGGGAATTACATCTGGTGCCTACGGCTGGAATAATGTCTCGCTTCGTAATAGAAAAAGCACAAATAAAACACAGGATGGAGAAACCGGGTGTCACAAATTCAGGCTTCTCTTCATTTTTTTAAATACTTTTATGATCTTTTTTTTGGACCACTTTAAGTGTTGGTACGGTCAAAAAGGGGGAGTGTGGTGCCACTTTTAATCTCAGTTCGTCCCGTCGTAGTTCCTTTCCAAGTCCCCAACGAATTTGCTCGTTTGCGGAATGGGTTTTTGTTACCAAGCGACGTAGATCATCCCAGGTCACAGTTTGTGGCTTTGACCTCGCGGACGGAGGGGTGCGTATGCTGGCTCGCGTATGGTGCAGATTTGACATGCAGGGGCGCCGCCGGGATACAAAGATGTTTACGCTGGCTAGCGCGCTTTTTGAAGGCGGCGGCTTTGCTCAGTCTGCCGCCTGTCGTGTTCTATGTATCGGCGATAATTGATGGTTTTGGACTCGTACGGGGGAATGGATGGGCACATATGTTTGGTTGTCTGAAAAATGTAATAGGTTTTGCCATTTGGGTCGTTGCTGCGTAGCTTTGTTTTTCTTGAAAGTTGACTGACCCGAAAGGCGGGGAAACGGGAGGTTGGTCGGTAGACGAGCCTATAAAAGGGGGTTCGGGAACAAAGAAGGTAGTCCAACCCCAGAGCTGGCCGGGTCGCTACTCAACGCGGTTACTCCCTGCAGATGAGTCTTGGAACGTGTAATTTTTGGCTTCTGCCCTGCCTGTCGGACAAGTGTTTGAGTTTGTTGTGCTGAAGCGTGTGTGGCTGTGCGGTGCGCGGTGTCGACCTCATCAAGCCTCTAATTGGACCGCTGGACTTCGAGACGCCGTTCTTCGGCCGACAACTCCAGACTACGGACTGCTCTGGACTTGGCACCTACCGGAAAGCTAAGCCTGGTTTTCTAGGACTTGTCTACTGCATTCTCTGGCTCTGAAGTACGAATTGTTGAATGTTGGGAAGATTTTTACACAGTGCTACTTTCTGTCGCGACTGTTTTGGGGGATTATCCCATGTGTGTAACGGTAACGTTCGAGCTCCATCTCGGTTTGCTCTCGTTGTTAGTGTCGGGTTTTCGTCACTGTTTTGTTGGCTTATTCCGGTTTTATGAGCGTCGAGTCTTTTTAGTATTAGTTTCTGGCTCGCAGGACTCCATAGCTTTGAGCTGGAGTGTGGTTTGTGTTGAGTGCTCTATTGCCGTGTACAGCTTAGTTTTTCACTTTATTAAATCTAATCTTTTGTTTGCTTATCCTCCCTGTGTCATCATCTTTCTCTACTGATTATACACCAGGCGTGGACCTAGCGGTAGTCAATGGTCGAACTTAGCTCTCTTGTTCTTTTCCCGTAATTTCTCGTTTATTCTCAGAGTGGATCATTGAATTATTTTTATTAATTTGAACCCCACTCCGTGACACCGAAACAGATGGGAAAGCACCACAACGTATTAAACTCGTCGAACATTAAATGTTCTTGAATTATACCTCACCCATGCTTGCTACGTGATGAAGCCCAAAGGTTAGTTCAATGCCAATCAATATTAAATGTCTTTAGATGGGCACCTGCTGCCCGATCATGGCCTTTATTGCAAAGCACTGTTCACACATTTGCGAGTCCTGCAGTGCCTTGTGGAATGGTGGGCGATACTTGCCGTTCCGCAAGGCACTGCCAGACAGATCAGGCTCAACTTTTGAATGTCGACGTGCTTACGGAATGCTGCACCAAACCAATCATTCGCCGAGGGAAAAAGAAAGGAAGCTGCATGCCTCCGTGTGCTCATTGCCAGTGTTTTCTGCTCTGCTACGTACCCTGCTTGTGTGCTGTGATTTGCAAGCCAGCGCGGGATATATTTCCTTGATTTGTTTGTCTGTTCAGCTGTGCGAGGTTGTGATTGAAACAACCAAGAAGTATAGACCGCCATTCTTTTCATCAAGCTAAGGCTTCGCTCATCCGAACCGGGGACGATGACTGCTGTTGTTTACACGATTTTCGACAGCTATGTGGAGTGGCTTTGTGTTTAAAATTGCAATCCTAAGTGCAAAAAGAAGTTACCGCAGACTATATTGTTGAAGGTTGATTTCAACTGGCAGGCTCTGGCTACAACCACCTTAATATTCATTCAACATTGTTTGCATTTCTTCTTACCCGTGATCGCTTCATTTGCCAAACACGTTAGTGGCCGGTCACCTTACCAATGAAACTAATGTGCTGGTGTCTCCGGCGAAGAATTCCCTCGGGGCTACATGCAATACACAACCCAGTTTGTAGCCCGTTGTGACTGAAAGCTTTCACACTGGGGAAACGTTGTTGTCACAAACGCAGTCAAAGAATGCGATAGGATTGAGGGAACAGGGGGATTGTCCAAGTTGACTGACTGCATGCGCATATGTTTCTATCGCCACCGTGTTTCCTCCACGCAGGCGACGGAGAAAACGATATAAAGACTCCTCGCGCTTGCCAATGCCAAGTTTCTCTAAAACGTCGAAATACGAGACACCCAGCCGCGAAGTGTCGATATTGCCGGAGAGAGTGGCGGGACAACGATCAGCGCAGGATCGCGGCTTCGCCACTCTTATGCGACGGTGTCTTCGGTTTCCGCTCTCTGCAGCTTCCACCGGGACGCTAGCCGTGCCTAATTGTGCTAGCTTTGAGCACCACAGTTCATAGGGTTCACAGCGCCCAAGCGAAAGCTCGCGCAAAAGAACCGGCGAGCAGTCGAGTCGTTTCCAATCGACGGGGTGGCTAAACGTCGGTTGTGTGAATCGGGCTTAACGCCTGAGCCGGCTTGCTCAAAGCAAATCTAACGTTCTTGAATGTCATGTAATAAAAATCTGAGACGTGCTACATTCTATACAAACTTGATAAAAAAAAAATCAAACACTCACCTTCGGCTGCTACGTCCGCCGTACCGCTTCAAGGCTGAAGCAACATGGCGCTCGACGTTTTGGGGTGTTGGGCTGGGGTGTTTTCAGTGTTGCTTACACGCCTAGTCGTGTAAACCGAAACCGGAACACCAATTTTTACTACCCCAAGTAATTTTTTGACGATTTATCACTAGCAGAGCGTGTAAAAATATGTTAACGAGTGAAAATGGGGTGTAAACAGGCGAAATATTACATTTTCGCTAACAGTGTAGTGACTGGCTCGGGCTTGCAGGGCGCGCTCGATGTTCGTCGCCTCGGTGAAAAAATGTTGACTGTTGCTGGAGGGCTACAAACAAGGCCACCGGAGACGTTATCTCTCACGCCCCGCATAAAAATCCTAACCTCTTTTTCTTCCGTAGCCTGAGGGTCGGGGCGGGCGCTCAGGCGCAGAACGTCCTCCACGAAGCCGGTGGCGCTCTCGTTGGGGCCCTGGGTTCGGGTTTCAAGTAGGTCTTCGGCTCTCTCTCTGCGGTATTTGTTGAGAGATGTGGCCTCCAGCTGGCTCTTAAAAACGGCCAACAATGTCAAAGAAGGCTCTTGATTTTCGTACCAGTACCTGGCAATCCCTTCGAGCGAGAGATAGGCGTTTTGCAGACGCTGCTTGTCGGTCTAGCCACTGTGGGGGGCGACACGTTCGGGCTGGTCAATCTAATCTTCGACATTTTCGTAGAGTTCACCGTGAAAGGGGCCGCCGTCCGTGGTGCGACGGGCAGGTAGATGACGGCAGAAGCGGCGGGGGCTGACGGTTGGTTGGCCATCGTCGTCTTCTTTGGATCGGGCTTGTCCAGCAGCAAACCGCACTCAGGATCCTCTCCCTTGGTGCGGCGGCTGGTCCGAGTTTCAGGCTCCGCGTTGAGTGGTCTTCTCACCGGGCTGGGAATCGGACTTGCACTTCGGGTCCTTTATGGGAAACGCTGCACAGACATGCGGTACACTGCACCTCCAACAATATATCACGAATGAGCACGCGAGTATATAAGGAGGAACTGCATAAACTAAACGTTTAATGGGGCGAACTTGTGCCCAATTATAAGAAGGAAACAGAAGGTAACAGCAGAGCATCGCGGGCGTCGAATTCGGTGTAAAAGCAGAGTCGAACGCTGGGGCGTGACTGACTACGGCTTGCTACACAAAGTCCCTATGTACACTTGTGGGCTTCTTGAATAGTCGGCGCAGAACGTCTGATACTCCTTTGCGGTTTAAGTATGCTTCAAGAACCTTTTCGAACGGGGACACTTTACGTCAACGAGGCCATTTGTTCTAAGTAGTCAATCAGAGAATGCTGCTCGAAATCCGTCCCTCTTATTAACGAATAAGCCGCACTTCTGCACAGTTCAGTTTTCCTGTTCCACGTACAGTTGTAGTGCAGCATTCACATAGATTCTACCATATTATATTGCGCGTGAAGAAAGTCTTTGGGTACACGATACTTGAAACAAGTCTGGTACTGTACGTTGTGGTTCGACACCCACTAATGTCGTCGTCCTTATAGAGCCTCATCATTTGATCATAACCTCGTCACCTCATACTGCTCTTCATCAACAGTCAGTACAATAGGCTATCGCCATATTACAATCCAAGAATTGAAAAATTGAGTCGTTCAGCCCTTCAACAAGTTTATTATTTATATAATGTTATTCTGTTACATTACCTCGAGACGATTGACGTCCATCGTCTCGAGCACCAGCTCGGAGCACGTGGAGCGAAAGCTCGCGCTGCAAAAGCCACCCCGCCCCTGCCCGTTTCGATCTGGAAGAGCATCGTACCGACGTGTGGTCGTGTATCACTACTACGTGGAGCACGTTAAAGACCCCAGGTTTGCGGTTGTACCGCACTGGCTAAATTGCTCATCAACAGCTGAGAGTCAGACGCCCACTAAGGCGGACTAACTTCCGGCTGTATAAACATACACACAGCAATTTGCGATTAGACGCATAATAACAAAGAGCACAGCGTGCCGCCTCTTTTCTTTGGATGCATTTTTTTAAACCAGCGCAAGCTCGCGCGTTCTCTCTTTTGAGACGGTTAGAACGGTCGCATATAAAACCCGCGTTTCTCCTACCCGGCCGCTTCGTCCTGTCATTATGTGTAGTTGGTTATAACTAAATAAGCTATAATAATGGTGTATTATTCATACCTACTTTCAGTTTTAGTCAGGGAAAAGGAGTTTCGCGAGAACTCGAGCAAATAAATTAGCTGCGCTTAGAGTACCGGCACTCTCTTCCCCGACCGTGTTGTGAACGCCGCCATTCTGGTGCGTATGCAGACCAGGCGCAACTGCCGATCGTCATGATTCAAAAGTGCGACATCCTCAGCATTAGATTCGGTGTTAGGAACCTCATGCAATGTTGCTTTGCTTTGTCGCACCCTGTTTCAAGTGGAGGACGGAAAAGCGTTTCTTGTGATTTCAGATAAAGCTTCAAATAACTGGCAACCATGATTTTAAGCCACAATATGGCCAAGTGTCGCTACTCTGACGCGTAGCTTATTTAATGACACGATTCATGCTCTTGTTCAAGAGGCTTATAATACCTGGAGGGGCCATGACGTAAGCCCCGTGGATTCCACAAGCCACTACCTTTTGACACCGGCCTCTTCCTCATTGTTCCCGCTTTTGCCAGTAAATTAGCTACGGTTCAGACTAACGACACTTGGCCATACTGTAACTTAAAATCGTGGTTGCCAGTTACCTGAAGCTTTATCTAAAATCACAGGAAACACTTTTCCGCTCCCCACAAATGTTTAAACAACCCGCGACAGAGCATTGCAATACCGCATCATCTTATTAGCACCGCATCTAATGCTGAGGAAGTCGTACTTTTGGATAATGACGATCGACAGTTGCGTTTGCTCTGAACAAGACCCAAAATGGCGGCGCCCAAAATAATTTTGGGGAACAGAGTGCCGATACCTTAAAGCTCATTTAGTGACTCTAGGCATGAAGTGAACTCGGGTGTTTTCTTTTCCTCTTCGTCTTTATTGTTTATTCATTTCAATCATATCGAATAATGAACACATTATATCACGCTGCGCGTGTGTAATTAATTGTCTTAGATGTATTAACCTGACCCAGTACTTAAACCATTCATTTATCGATAGTAAATCTTTCAATATATTTTTGAAATGTGAAGGTAAAACGACACCGAGATTGATGATGATACGGACGCCAACGTTGCCCTCGTAAACTCTTCGAACATTAGAAATCAGCAGTTAGTTTGCCATCCGCCAGGTAGCGCGTCAAAACACTGAAACAGTTTTCAAGTGTTTTTAAAATTAGCTAAGCTCTACACCTATTAAAAAACCAAAGCAAGATCCTTGTGAAAATTTAATACATCGCAATGTATATCTATTCCAAACAATAAATGTTATTAGATGCCAATAAATCTGTACGATGTCCAAAAAAAGATATGCGTCAAAAAAACGTAAGTTTGAAGGTCTCCTGGAGTGTTATGACTTTGAAAATGAAAAAACAGCCATCGTTCACCTTTTGGGCAACCATTGTAGCTCTAAATGATATAAAATATCTTATCATAGTTTAATTATTTCCTAAGCGGCATTTGAAGTACCATCACTCGAAGCACAAAAAAGTGCTACGTTTGATATAAAATATCTAAACAAAAAAAATGTACACAACATTAAATTTTTTTCTGCATATTACCAATTATAAGCACCACCTCTGTAGCTAATTTCATTGCCCCAGCGCTTGTGATTAAAAACATATTTGTGCTGAAAATAACAATTTTAGAGCAATATTTGGAGGGATGAAAAAAACAAAGTAGTGCATATACCAAAAACGTTTATCGTTACATTCTGCTCCGACATCATCTTAACAAAACTGCTATATTGGAATCGTGCTATCTTCAATGGATAGTTTATAAAACATGTACTAACGGAGCAAGTGAGGGTCCGCACCATCATATTCGCAACGCTACAAACGCGCCATGGACAGTAAAAACCAACGCATACATAATATCAAGTGAAAGAGAATCGCATTGCCTTTCGAATGACATCAATCCCACAAAACAATATTTAAAAGGAGATGAGTAATGACCCGCCAAAAAGATACCTAAACTGCCACATTTAGTGAACCTTGGCCTTAATACAGTAGCAGACCATTCAGCAGCATAAAGAGAGCAAGTTCAACAACATAAAAAGCATCAGGAAGGAAGAATAGCCGAAAAGAAAACAGGATATTTTTAGGAGCGGTCACTAGAACAACTGCAAATACGTGCCAGGCATGTACGAACATACGAAAGACAAATATCAAGTAATACCCCTGTTACACGGGCACACTTAACTGCAGTTACGCTAAACCACAATTAGCGCACAATACTTGCCGACAACATTCTGCGGCGATGCAGTCAGAGCTATGGGCGAACGCGCGCTTGAGCATCTTGAGCACACATCAAAGCAGTGCACGCTCTCTCTTCACCTCTTTTGAAATAGCTGTCAGAGAGTATAGTGCGGCATCTGTGCTGCCACGTAACCGCAGTTAAAGCTGAGTTAACCGCGGTTAAGTGTGCCCGTGTAATACCCCTGTTATACCCCTGTTACACGGGCACAGTTAACCGCGGTTAACTCAGCTTTAACTGCGGTTACGTGGCAGCACAGGTGCCGCACTATACCCTCGGAAAGCTATTTCAAAAGAAGTGAAGAGAGCGCGTGCACTGCTTTGGTGGGTGCTCAAGATGCTCAAGCGCACGTTCGCCCATAGCTCTGACTGCATCGCCGCAGAATGTTGTCGGCAAGTATTGTGCGCTAATTGCGGTTTAGCGTAACTGCAGTTAAGTGTGCTCGTGTAACAGGGGTATTACACGGGCACACTTAACCGCGGTTAACTCAGCTTAACTGCTTTTGCGCGGCACCACAGTTACCGCACTGTACTCTCTGACAGCTATTTCAGAAGAAGTGAAGAGCGCGCGTGCACTGCTTTGATAGATGCTCAAGATGCTCAAGTGCACGTTGGCCCATAGCTTTGACTGCATAGCCGCAGAATGTTGTCGGCAGGTATTGTGCGCCAACTGCGGCTTAGCCTAACTGCAGTTAAGTCTGCCCGTGTAACAAGGGTATAACAGGGGTATAAGACAACACCGAGTAGGCTCTCCGTCGCCTTACATTGTGTTTTTCTTCTTCTCTCGGGCTGGAGAAAGCTCTTTGTGAGTATTCGTTTTTTTGCCTTTTATACCGTTTCATCCTTTTCAACTATTCCGACGTCTCCCGCCACCTACACAGGCATCAAGCGCGGGTACTCACCTCCTCGGTTTCCAGGTTCACAAATCGCGTAACAGACAATGTAGCCTCGCGCAAGGGGGTCGAATTATCTGGCTTTGAAGTGCGCTACTCTATTCTAGCACGATCTTGAGGCACGACTCAGATGTGCCCGGCGCCAGGTTAAGAGCATTTTCTTCGAGCGTACGGACTATAATTTTTTTTTTTGTTTACTTGCCTGGGCATGGTGGTTGAGTCCCCTCCTCACCTGTCAGCATTAAAGGGGGGGGGGGGGGGGGTTAGGACATCTAAGGAGTGCTGATTGAGAGATAGAACGAGAGAACGCGTAAAAGTGGTGTGATCCTCTATTGTTTTGGGAAAGCGATGGCTACCGCTTCCCTTGCTCTCTATGCCCTCCCCTCCCCTGTCCTCCGCAAATATTGACATGAAAGTGAGGACCAACTAACGATCGGTGACACGTAACCGCCACTATTTCTCTGAACCGTCGAGCTTTCGGTCATGGAGTGTCCGCGGTCTCCATGACCATCTCTTCATGAGATGTCCAAAATTCAGAGCATTAAGGAGAACGGAAACCTAGAGTTTCGGTGCATACTTTGCTTGCCAAAAAACACACAGATTGGCATCAGCATGAACAAGAAACTATAATCTATGGAGACAGGTTAAGGTAAGATGGGACACCTGCATTATGCATTGGCTTACACTGTAACGTTAGGACAGAGTTTTTGTTTCCCTGTGAATACCAGGCGAAAAACCCGAGTCAAAGGGCCCTTTCGTAGATCGCTTCTTTAGCTCTGAATCTCGTTGCAGAAGCAGACCTGTGTACTGAGCATGCACACGGCTAGCTTTCCCTGAACAATTCCAATGATCTTTTCCGGAGACCGTAAGCTAGCGGAATGGCGGGTGTGGGAGCAGCTTTCGGTGCTAGTCAGCTTACAGATGAACGGAGTGCAGCTACACTCTTTCTCTTAACTACAATATTGTATTTTTATAAGGACTACCATAACACGGGCGTATCAGAAATGAAAAGCCGCGTTGCAGAACATATTTGAAAAAAATGTCAAAAATAGTATCTATTTTTTCTGAATGAGTGCGGGAAACAAGTAACGTGCAAGTAATTTGTAACATAACGAGTAAACTAATCCGTTACTTATGAGCGAAAGTAATTTGAAACGGTAATATATTATTTAAGGCCCGGTGATTTGTAATTGTAATCCATTGTATTTTTCAAGTAACCAGCACAATTCAGGCTAAAAACCGGAGACGACGACCGTCCAGCCGGCGTCACGTGGCCCATAGATTCCGAGCAGCGAAAAGCATGCGCGCGTACAGGCCAAGAAAGGCGCCGATGGAACGACGCCGTGAGAGACAAGGTCGCAAGGCGGGGAGGGGGGCGGGGGGGGGGGGGGGGGGGGGGAGGGGAGGGACGAGCGTTTCGCCGCAGTAAGGTTGCAACGCCTATTGGCTGAGAGAAAACGCAAAAACAAGCAAAACAGCACAAACAGGAAGTGACGAAAATTTCTGTTTTGTTTGTTTTTGCTTCTTCCAATTTTACTTTTTGTTTTTACTTTTCGTTCCTCCAAGTGTTTGTTGGGCGCTTTTCGGAGCGGTCGCGTTGGTTCCATATCAGTGGTTCCAGCGGTCTTTCTTGTATTATACATTGTCGCGTTATGTGCCGCGGTATTGCCGAGTGGAGTTGGTCGTGATATTCAATGCTTGGGAACGAGCGTCGGCAGTGAAGTCCACAGCGCATTCAGCGCATTCATGCAAGCCAGTAACAGGCCCCGTCTCGCCACATGGAGGCACGTGGGACGCTTGTTCGGAAAGTAAAAGGTGAGTGGAATTTACCTACTGGTGGCGTTCGATCGTCGATTCAGCACCGCTGTGGTGGAATTTGATAGCGCTTGGCTACCTCACGTAGCGTCGAGGACAAAGAAGAAGATAATAGAGATAAGCTACGGGAGTGGCATGTGGCTCCCATGTGCCGCCTGCGCCGCATTTGCATGTTGGGAATGTGAGCTTTTGACGAGCTCGTGCAGTTGCAAAAGCGTTCTGTCGAAAGACGGGATTTACAAACAGATCAGGCTTCGCGAATGGCCCTCACGGCGCGTTGAATTTGTGGCGGGTAAATATGTTGCTGTTCGTCCTGGTAGGCCTGCGATGGTGTTTTCTGCACAAATATTGTATTCTGCCTCGTGGTACATTCACAGCTGCAGCAGAACTGCTAAGCGATTCTGCAACAGGTTAATGGCGAAGAGTTGTGCTCTTCCATATTGTGCATGTTAAAGTGACAACAAATAAGTGCCTCTCTGTTCTACTTCTCCTTTGGTATTCAACTGGTTGTATTTTCTACTACATTTTGTTCAGAAAGCCACTGCGAGACAGGCATTATTGATGTATACTATCCAAAATAATGCTTGAGCATGAGACGAGGTAACAGAAATACTTCTATATGTGCCTGCTTTTTGTGTTTTTGCAAGACAAGGTAACAGAAATACATCTTTATGTGCCTGCTTTTTATGTTTTTTTGCAATTCACCGGCTAGACCACTCTTCTCATGGTTATTGTTTTGTTGGGTGGAAAATTTTCCACCCCAGGTGTCCTATGCTTGCGGCTGATGGCTTCTACCTACGTGCATCAAACAGCGGGCCTGCAGCTTCGCCGAGACAGCAGTAAAACAGTTCTGGGTAACTGCAGCGACTGGGTCACCGACGCCGTTCCAGTTCCTGCACTGCACTCCGCATGGGTCAAAGGGCCAGCGCATGCCATTATGCGTTGTCGCCAGCCATAGTGAGTATGGCCTGGAGTCACGTCATGCGAGTGAAATGCTTGTCACCTGAGTGACGTCAGTTGGGGGGGGGGGGGGGGCGCCGCCGCCGCCGTTGGTGCGGCTGTGACCGATGGTCTGCGATCATAGACCGCCAAGCACCATTGCACTGTTCCTGGATGAACTAGCCGCTCTTGAGGAAGAACATTGTGCTTTGGGAAGAGCTATGGTGTCCGCTTTTTCACTAGCTCCAGCTGTCGCCACAGACATTTTGTCGAAAGGAGCAACATCTATGAATGAGTAGACGGCGCTGAATGGCCGCAAGGGGCCTCGCTTCTGACCGAGGGGGTCAAAATAATCCCGTTTTAACAGAGGTACCTCTTGGGGTATTGTACAACACAGGAAATAAAGGGCCCGAAAGTTTTCTACCTCGACAAGGTGTGGGTTATGGCAAAACCAATGCGGCTTTGTTCCGTGGACACCTTCATCTGTGGTGGCACAAGGCAGTCATTGCCTGACCTTGCTTAAAGGGGTTATGACACGCCAAAAATAAAATATTGCATAACTATACTGCTAGGACCTATTGTATGTTCCTATAATCCTGCTAAATTTGTTTTGAAAAAGGCGCAATGATTTCGTGGATAAATCGATTTATATGCGGGCGCCTCAGATCCGGGCGGACCTGGAGGCTGATGACGTAGCCAGCCTCCGGCGTGGTGTCTACTTGCACGCACTCACAGACTTGGCTCTCTTGGCGTATCGAGACTCAGCTTCCTCGTTTACCTTCCACGTTTCCAGCATCCGGTCTGTGACGATTACGTCTACGGCATCGATCGCCTTGTCGAAGTGTTCAACATTGATCGAAGCAGCGATGAGAGTGACTGCCATCAAGAGATGTTGGAAGCTGTTCATTTTGACTGCGACCCGCTGGTGACGAGCTCCAGCGACGACGAGTTCGCCGTGGTCACCGTCGTCCGGGAATGTCTCGTAGGCGCATGCAGGGTGGAAGGTGAACCGGCCGGGGTGCGAGAGCGAGAATAGCTTTCAGTTTACCGAGCTGTTTGAGCGTCGTACCGCGACGAGAAGAGCTTGGGCGATCATGGGGGTGCATAAAATGAGAGAGTGTTCATGGTCACGTGGTTTATGGACACCATGGTGTGACTAAGTTGAGCAGTGTTGCCTGGTCGCCAGATGAAAATTATAAAAATTCGTAAATTGAATATTGCAATTATCAGAGCTCTAAAAATTGCGTAACTTGGTGTATATACTAAGTAGCCTATGAGCATTCCATTTCAAGAATAGTCTATCCGTTTAATTTTCGTGTCATAACCCCTTTAAAAATCAACGACTGGACTGGTCATGGGTGGCGTGCCTGAGAGTGGAGGGGTTCAGTGGCCGGGAGAAAGAAGAAAACGCCGCTGAGAACGGTCGTGTTTTCGATGTTCTCCAAGGAAAACATACCGGCCACCGGCCGGGGAACCGCTGAGGCTTCGGCCAGTACTACTGAAATGTTGACCAATGAATACCGGACCGTGCTACCTCGTCTACCCACAGGTAACTTGAGCCTGAACTCCGTCTTTCTTCATGGCAATCTCGCCGCACGACCCTACCGAGCCCCAGACTTCCGTGACGCCTTACGAGATGTTGTCGACGCCCAAGATATCATCGGAATAGGCCAATTTCAGATGAGCCATGTCTGGATGGTAACGTGCGCAAACGCCTTAAGTAAAACTAAGCTTGTAAACAAAATGGAGCTTACCGTGAAGGGACGCAGATGCCTCATCATCGATCCCGACACCAGAGATGTGAAGCTGAAACTTCTCTGGTTACCTGTACACATGGAAAACCAGAGAATCGAAGAGGCACTGGCACCTTTTGGCACGGTCCGTTCCATTGTACGAGAAAAATGGAAGTGCTCTGGAATGGAGCAAATGGAAACGCTCAACAAAGCGGTGACCCTGACACTTAGAGAAGGAATGAATGCAACGAATATTCAACATCAGCTCACGGTCTTCGGCTGTCGAAGCCTGGTGCTCGTCCTTGGTCGGCCACCGCTGTGTCTTCGGTGTAACAGAATTGGTCACATCCGTCGTGAGTGCAGAGTCCCGAGATGCGGCGAGTGCCGACGCTACGGACACGACGCGAGTGAGTGCGTCACCACCTACGCAGACAAGCTGAGGCAGTCGAGAAGCCTAGCAGACGATGTTGTCCACGATCATCTTATGGACATCAGCGAAGTCGTTGATGCCACAGGGGACATCACCTCTTCCCTTACCAAGACACAAAGGACCGAGTCGGAAACGTCTACACAGCGACCAGAAGAACTTCGTTCTGACCCCGAGTCTGCCAGCACCTTGCCAGGACTGTCAACACCAACCGAGTGTGTCACGGAAACGAAGAGAGATTGGTCGGATAGCGAGTTTCCATCCCTTAACGCACCACCTGAGTTACCGTGCCAGCAAGCAATTGCCCGACGCGAACGCGCCATGACGTCCACTGGCACATCGGTGAAACGACCTGCTCCAACGACGACAAGTAACGCGCAGCCCTCCGCCTCAGGTATTATTGCCGAGAGCAAGAACGACGAGGGAAGTGAGGTGAAACGCAAGCCAACTGCGGTGCGAGAGTTCCTCTGCAACAAGACGTCGCAATCTGAAGCTCTGGACGTGAGGAACAATGACGATGTGCTCCCACCCTAACTAAAAACCTTCCTGACATCTCCCTTCAGCTTCGCTACCATTAACGTGAGAGGACTGCGTTCACGTGCACGGCAATCTCAATTGTACAAGCTCCTGTTAAAGGAACATCTTGACTTTGTTGCTGTTCAAGAGACAAAGATATCGTCTGACGAGGATACTGCTCGTGCAGTGGACCCCTTCCTCTCACATCACGAGGTATGCGTCAGTCATGCTGATGGCTTGTCGGGAGGGTGTTTTTTGTTTTTGAACAAGAACTTAGGGCATTCATCACTTTCTCACACTGTCGACGATAAGGGAAGGTTCATATGTTGCGATTTTCTTTTATACGGTACTTACTGGCGATTAATTTGCATATATGCCTATAATGACGTTAGACAGCGTCATTCTTTTTTTGAAAGCCTGATCCCATTTCTCAGCACCGACCAACATATTGTTTTATTTGGAGATTTCAACTGTGTGTGTAGCATAAAAGACAGGTCAGTGCCTTCTGCAAGGCCCGATAGAAGTTCCGACATACTAAACGCTCTTGCATTCGACTATCACCTTTTTGACGTCGGAGCTTCCCAAAATACTACTCTCCGATTCACTCACCTTCATGCTACAAGTAATGCGAGACTCGATTGTATTTACGTCTCAAGCTCGCTTATTTCACACGTGACTGCTTATGACGTAAAACCAGTTTCTTTTTCGGACCACTGCCTTGTAAAGATCCGTTTTGGAACAGACGCACCGCGAAAGGCACAACCAAATTGGGCTTTATGGAAACTAAATACAAGACTGCTAGACAACCAAGACTTTCAGAAACGTGTCCGCGAATGTTTTAATCACGTGTCAACGAATCAGAAATTTGGCATATTTGCTCAGTGGGACTCCTTCAAACAGGAAGTTAAGAATGAAGCAATCGAATGCGCGTGCATTGCATCCTTTCATGCAAAGAAAGAAGAAGCTACTTTTGAAAAATCTATGCATGCTTCACGAGTTGGAGTGCGAAACACCTGGTATGTTACAAGAAGACATTCTTCGTGTAAAATGTCAGCTACAGCAATACGAGCACATTCGTTTACACGGTGCACTAGTACGGTCCCGGTGTAGGTGTTTCTTGTCCTCAAAGACACCCACGCGCCGTGCACTCGATGATGAGAGGCGTAACGGCCTTTCAAAGAAAATTAGAGTTTTAGAATGTAATGGGACACTCTCAGACAACGAAGAAGTGATCATGAAGGCATTTGAGTTGCATTACAAAAGTCTCTTTGGAAAAACGCAACATTTAGACATCCAGTTGGCAAAAAACTTAGTTTTTTTAATGCCCGAGGTAAAGCAGCTTCAGCGAGATCTCCTCAGTGGACCAGTAACATTGGAAGAAGTTCGATCGCGGTAGACGAGTTGCCGAATTCTAAAACACCAGGACCTGATGGGCTCCCTGCAGAGTTTTACAAGACATACAAGGACTTGCTATGTGCTTTCCTACTTGAGGTGTTTTTGGAGGCGTACGAGATACGAACTTTACCGCCGTCATTTTATGAGAGCCATACTGTGTTGATCCCTAAAAGTCAAGACCCAGACAAATTACAGCGCATTGAAGGCTATGGACCTATTAGTTTATGCAACGTAGATTACAAAATTTTTGCTAAAATTTTGACAAAACGATTACAGTGTGTCACGTCATCTGTTGTTGGAGACCACCAAACCTCTGGGATTAGGGGGAGACGTATACAAACTAACATCCACGTTGCGCGTTCATTGATAGAAAGCTGCGTTCTTCATGCCGGTCAAGTCGCCATGGTTCAAGTAGACTTGGCTAAGGCATTTGATCGCGTGTCCCATGCTTTCCTGTTTGCTATATTACGTCCAGTAAACCCAGGACCAACACTTTTAAAGGGTGTCAAGTTATGTTACCGTAACTGTACCACCAGGCTCATAGTTAACGGTTCACTTTCAAATCGAATTAGTCTGGAATCATCCGTCAAACAAAGGTGTCCGCTATCACCGCTTTTATTTTCGCTTTATTTAGAACCCCTCTGTTTAAGTGTACTTAACAGCCCTATCGTGGAAGGTTTCCGTCTCTACTCTTCTGAAGTTAAAGTATTGGCATATGCAGACGATATAGCTTTCTTTTGTGCCGATAAACGCAGCGTCGACAATGTCCTTACAATAACACAAAACTTCTGTGACGCAACCGGCGCACTCGTTAATAAGGAGAAAAGCGTAGGTTTCTGGTGCGGGCAATGGGCCACAACACCATCAGAGTATGCTGAAATATCGTGGAGCTGCATTGCCCCTCAGTACTTAGGAGCTCCTCTTAACAGTATCCGTAACAATGGTCATTACTGGACTGAACGGGTGTCGAAAATCAAATGTCAAGCTGACAAGATGAAATCCAACCAGTGGTCAGTTTTCGGGCGAGCTAAGGCCTGTAATATGTTTCTCGCCGCCAAACTTTGGTATATACTTTAAGTGATTTGCTGTACCAGAAGCCATATTCAAAAATTCCACAGAGTGTTTGCTACTTTTTTATGGAGTTCCAATTGAGAACCTACAAGACGTGATAAACTCTTTCGCCCCATCGATGTCGGCGGTCTCGGACTCATACACATCTTTCTAAAGCAAGTAACATCTCGATTCTTATTCTTCAAAACTGCATCTCATCATTTCCTTCGCACTTACTTACAGACGGAACTCGCGAGTGCATTACCTTATTTGGTGGTTACAACGATACCCGCAAGCACATCACGTCCTGTGGGGTACCTCAAAGAAGTAGTGAGCGCGATTGAGTTTCTAACAGCTCGTTTTTCTTTGGAGCATTTATTTACGGTTTCACGCAAAGTCTTATATGCTGATCTGATTGACATAACGTTCCCTGAACCTTTGTATCGAAGCATATACAGTGAAGGCCCTGGAAAAGATGTCCTCAGGCGTGTCCGAAAACTACATGTCTCGCCTACAGCAAACTCATTCTTCTTTAAGCTCCATACTTCTACGTTACCTGTAAAACCCTGGCTTCGCGAACGTGGAATTTTTGTGCCGTGGTCAATCAGTTGTCGCCTTTGTAACCAACCGGAAACTATAGAGCATTGTTTAATTTTCTGCACTGATGCTTACCTTTTCTGGGATGTCCTACAAAGGACACTGAAAAAAGACTTGAATATCAATGCTTACACAATACGTTTTTTGCCCTTAAAATTGAATGATAGTTTTCCTTGCGATCTGTTTACATTAATGGGTTGCATAGCCTCTGGAAAACAAGAATGATTGATAGAAATGCGGACCCTCCCCGATCTACCAAATTAAATTTCATTGAAACCGTAACGCATGTACGAAATGTATTTAACTACCTTGACGAGCGGACAGATTGGTATGTTCTTTTTGATCGATGCATTAATCTACCTGACTTTTAGCACGTGCATTTTGTATTTATTTAATATTCCTTTCTGTTCCTTCTGTCTGTTCATGACAATGAGCCTATGAGAGTATAAGATAGAGAATCATATGTAATGGAAATTGGGATGTGATAACCTTACCATGCTTTTGTCTTGCAGTTGTCTAATATTTCCATGTAATAAAAAAAAAAGATCAGTGGCCGAGTGGTCTAGCGCACACCAGCTCGGAGTACGTGGAGCGAAAGCTCGCGCTGCAGAACCCAGGGATCCTGGCTTCGAGCCCCACCCCTGCCCGTTTCGATCTGGATGAGCATCGTACCGGCGTGCGGTCGTGTATCACTACTGCGTGATGCACGTTAAAGACCCCAGGCTAGCGGCTGTACCGCAATGGCTAAATTTCTCATCTACAGCTGGGAGACTCGTCGCCCCTGTGAGGCAGACCAAGTTCTAGGCTCTATAAACACACACACAGCCCAATTTTTTTTTTTGCCTGAGAGTGGGACAGTAGACGGCTGTTATATACCAACTTTAGACTTCATTCACCCCTTGACTGACAGGGCACTGGAGGCTACATGCTCGGTGAACCAGCCGATTGTCAGTCTTGCATCACTTATCATGCCCCTTTCTCATACAGATGTGCAGGTCGGACATGAGGCAATAAAAGCTTGGCCCACCAACCACATGGCTCCTTGTGTGGGCATCCTTGTCTTCCGCAAGGCGTGCCTAGCCTTCAAATTTCTTGCGTTTGCTCTGATCAAGCTTTTGCGCACAGTTTTTTCCAGTGTATCGTTTAACAAAAAGTTACAGCTGTTTTGTACTGAGCAGGTTACAGGAACTAATGCCATCTGTAAATATCTCTTACAGCCGTGCTGTTTGAAGTCATCACAGATATAAACTACACGTTGCAGCAACTCTCAGTCGCATTCCTGCCCGTCATGTCGAACAGCGTAGCGCTAATTTCAGTTTGAGGTCTGCACTCTTACTACAATGCAGATAGATGGTGACAGCATCAGGCTGCACTCGGTAAGTTAGTTTGAGACCGGTTCTTTGTGCGGCACTCCGCGAGTGCGATGCACTCTATGAGATGACTCGCATAATGCCAGTGCATTTGAAACGAGCTTGCTATAAGGCCCGCTACTCATGGGATAAGTTACTCATATAGTTTTTGGGCAGCTGATGAGTTATTCCCCCCTCCACAGCAACACGCATTGCTGGTTTTGGGTACGACTTGAAACCGATGAGCAGCTCCGACAACTCTAAGGTGTTTGAAGCGGCAGGAGCAGTTCAGGGACACAATATTTCCACGTGACCTCCCTTGCAGTAGTGGTGATGGTGCGTTCAGTATCAACTCCCTCAGCTCCGACAACTCTAAGGTGTTTGAAGCGGCAGGAGCAGTTCAGGGACACAATATTTCCACGTGACCTCCCTTGCAGTAGTGGTGATGGTGCGTTCAGTATCAACTCCCTCAGCTCCGAACGGAGTAACTTGACTTGGAGTTCTCAGTGCATTTTAGAACACCTTCAGAAAAATCCCAAAGAAAGCTGCTTTTTTTTTTTTGTGGATGTCATGTCTGTTGGATTTTTCACTAGCCACTGTTGTTTAACTTCCACAACTCTATGTGCCGAGAAATTGAGAGAGAGGAGGGGATGAGAGTGCAGGAATGTCAAAACGCAAAGCTCCGATTGGAACGATTAGTGGGTAGACCTATAGCTAACTGCCTTTGTCTGTACTGCACATGCAGAACGTCGGTGTCCAGCGTTTCACATTCGAATTCGTTTGACGAGTGCAGTGGAGATAAAGACAGCCTTTGTTTCTGCTGCACTCGTTGAACACGTTCGACTGCAGAACGCGGGCGTCCAGTGTTTGGCTCTCGCATTGAAACGTCCTCGACAAGTGCAGTGGAGACAAAGGCACCTAGCTTTAGGTGTACCCACCAATCCCTCTAACCAGAGCTCGGGTGTCCTCACGTCCTTGCGTGCTCTCTTCCACTCTTCTCCCTCATTTTCTTGGCACATGCATCATGGGCAGATTTTAAGGATCGGGGACTAAAGCCCCCAAGGTTAACTTTTTTCAGTGAAAAATCTACATATGCCAGCTTTTGTTAGGAAGAAATGATTAGTGGCTTCCATCCATACTCCAGAACCGAACTAAACGCAATAGACTACTTCCATAAATTCCTGCATGCAACACGGCGCGTGTTGCACTCTGGGAACTAGTTAGCCAGGGAGGAGAGTGGCATGGTTTCGATTGACACGTCGACAAGAGATACACAGAGTGTGGACCATAAACGGCCGTTATCTCATATTTTCTGGTATCGAGAGCGTCATTTGTGGTCTCTAAACTAACCTAAATGGCCAGACCTCGAATCTTTAGCGCAAGCCCGAGAAGTATAGCTTGTCTTAATGCATGCTTGTTGTATTTTTGTACTTGCGCCTTTTTGTTAGCGGTTCGAGCTATGTGGACGAGCCAGTGCTGGGAATGTCGACGCTGCAAAGCTCAGGGATCTTGCTTGTGTACGAATCAACAAGCTGTAGCAACCAATAAGTATGCATACATCGAGCTCGCGCCTTTACATTAATGTTGCTGATCAGGAAGTTTTTTTGTTTTTTTTTTCGTGCGTCCATAGACGAAATATAACATTTGCAATTACTGTTTTTCTTAATACGCCTGAGTATGCGAAGTAAAACTCTGACGTGCCATTGAAAAGCTCCATTCGAACGCACCTCTTATCATCTCTTATCTGTACTGCCCCGCAGCACTGCACAAAGTGGAGTCCCCACCCGCTTGCCTTCCACTAATATTCAACATCACGTGTGCGCATAAAGTTATCCTGCAATAATATAGGTACATTCGCACATACAAAAAAAGAAAGCAGAAGTCGAGCACTTGTGTGAACAATGTCGCACCGTTCGCTGGAAGTGCATTGGACAGGCATGAATTCTGCGGTGTGTTGAACGAACGAAATTATTCAAAGCGCATTTGACGGTTGCTAATGGCCATAATATTTGTTATGTGTTTGCTTTCTTTCTGACTGAGTGTGCCGAGATAATTTCAGACACACCATTCAGGCACAGATCTTGGGCGTCAGTAAAAGCTCGTCCAAGAAGTCTGAGGAGGAGTTGGGGACGCTTGTTAGGGCCTCCGTCGTTGCTAGCCGATCTTGGCGTTTCCGAAAACTTAATCTTCTATCAGCATAAAATTTGAGTGTGAGATATGTGATGACATGAGGAAGACATCACAGTAACTTTTGTGCAGTAGTGAGGTTGAATTTATTGTCTCCTTAAAAGTTAATGCGCCAATGCTGGGATTAACTTTGATACTCCTGTGAGGATGTGGCTTGCTTTTCGCCCAATGAAGTAACATGAAGCGTACGTTTGGCAAACAAAATACGTGTAGGGCTCAAGGTGACCAAATTTCAGTTGTAGTTCACTGGTACTGGACGGGATTACTGACACTGAGCTCTGCTGTATCGCCGTACGGCTGCGTCACGGCAACCAGGAGCGGCGCGTTCCAGCGCATGCCCGTGCCGGACATACGTCATCGGCGCGGGAGGTAAAAAGAAAGCGCTTGCCAATAAACCACGTTTTCATGTCCCGGCCACCGGCGAGTCTGGTCGACGTTTCAGTGGCGACGAGGGTAAACCGATATAGCGGCACGCCCGCCGCAGTTCGACGAGACGGCAGGCACCTGGGGCACATACCGGGTCCGGTTGGAGGCGTACTTCGAGGGTCACGGTATCACGGACGCGGCGAAACGTCGCGCGTTGCTGGTGTCTTCCCTAAGTGACAACGTGGTCCGAATTCTGCAAGGCCGCTGTCAATCGGCGTCCATCAACAGCCTGTCCTACGCAGACGTGGTTGGCTACCTAGAAGAACACTACGACCCGCAAGCCAACGAGATTGCAGCTAGCTACTCGTTCTTCGTGCGGAAACAGGAAGAGGGGGAGAAAGTACAAGACTTCGTGGCAGAGTTGCGGCGGCTCGCGAAGCATTGCAAGTTCGGCGACACCCTGGACCGGATGCTGCGAGACCGAATCGTCTGCGGCATACGGGATGACGAAGCGCGACGGGTTTTGCTGACGCGTAAAAAGTTGAGCAGGGAAGAGGCGGAGGAATTCGTAATCGCGTCTGAGATGGCCGATAACAACGTCAGGGCAATGGGAACGGCCCCCCAGGACTCAGCCGGCGGTACGCATTTCGTCCAAGGTCGGCGGAGGCCCCCAAGACAAGAAAACCGGAGGCCCCCAAGACAAGAAACCAGCGGTGCGAATCGACGCGCCTGGTGCTGGAGGTGCGACGCGAACCACTCCGAGGACGACTGCCGGCACCGCAAGACCATATGCCACAGGTGCGGCACCAAGGGACATCTGGCGAGGGTGTGCAAGGACAGTCGGCCCAGCCAGCCAGGTGCGTACGCGCTGGCGGACATCAACACCGAGGAAGAGAGTGGCGAGGAAATGCTTCACGCCCTGGTGGCTCACAGTACAGCCAACAATGACACGACGCCGCCGATAGAGCGGGATTTGCTATGGGAAGGCAGGAAGCTGCGAATGATTCTGGATACGGGCTCCCCAGTCAGCGTAATTCCCGAGAGCGCTTTCAAAAGACACCGTAAACGGTGGCCGGCCCTGGAAACGACCCCCCTACGCTTGTCGTGCTTCCTGGGGCCGCTGCCCGTTGTCGGCAAGATCACCATGAGTGTACAGTACGGACAGACGCAGGTGCGCAGCTCGTTGATTGTGGTGAACTGCCCAGGGCCGCTGCTTTGCGGTAGGAATACGCTGCGGGCGTTTACGACGCAGGAGCACCGCTTCTAGAAACTGGGGCACCGCTTGGGGTGAACATGGTGCAGGCCGGCGCAGAGGGGCAGGACCTACTGGAAGAATTTGCAGACGTTTTCGAAGAGAAGCTGGGGTGCTGCCAGGGCCCACCAGTAAAGCTGTACAGGAAGGAAGATGCGCGACCCCGTTTTTGTAAGGCGAGGCCGGTGCCCTACGCGCTTCGCGACAAGGTGTCGGCGGAAATCAACCGCCTGGAGAAGGACGGCGTGCTCTCGCCGGTCAGCGTGTCGGAATGGGCTACACCTGTTGTTCCGGTGGCAAAGAAAAACGGCGAGATACGACTGTGCGGGGATTTTAAGTTGACGGTAAATCCAGCTACACACCTGGAGCGATACCGCTTGCCCAAAATTGACGACATTTTTGCGGCGTTATATGGGGGGGAACTCTTCACCACGCTGGACTTACGCAACGCGTACAATCAGCTTCCTCTTGACGAAGAGGCTCGAAAGATGACTGTGCTGAACACGCACCAAGGATTGCACTGTTACAATCGTCTGGCCTTCGGCATTGCGTCCGCACCGGCTCTGTTTCAACGGCGCATTGAGTCCCTCCTGCAAGGGCTCCCAAGGGTGCAAGTCTACTTGGATGACATCGTCATCGCAGAAAAGAAACACGACACGTCGACACTCCGGCAGGTGCTGCAGCGGCTACGGGAAAACGGGCTGAAGTTAAACCGAGCCAAGTGCCGTATCCGGGAGAAGCAAGTGTCCTTTTTGGGCCACAGAATCGATGCCCAAGGTCTTCATCCGGAGCGGACCAACCTCGAGGCAGTGACCGAAGCTCCAAGACCGACCTCGGTAAGCCAGCTCAAGTCTTTTCTGGGGTTTGTCACCTATTACGCCAAATTTTTGCCCAACTTGTCAACCACCTTGGCCCCTTTGTATAGATTATTGGCAAAAGGAGCGCAATGGCAGTGGGACGGGGATCAGGAAAGGGCTTTCCGGAAGACTAAGCAGGCTATGGCCGAAGCTAAGTTCCTGGTTCACTACAACCCCCGGCAACAGTTACGGCTAGAATGCGACGCGTCGCCAGACGGCTTGGGTGCAGTGTTGTCACATCGCATGCATGGGAAAGACTACCCCATAGCGTTCCGGTCGAGAACGCTGACGAAGGCAGAGCGTAATTATTCACAGCTCGAGAAGGAGGCGTTGGCGCTGGTTTTTGGAGTTACCAAGTTTCGAGATTATCTGTTCGGCAACCGCTTTACGCTCGTCACAGACCACAAGCCGCTGAGAGCGCTGTTCCACCCTGAAAGAGCAATTCCACAAATGGCGCCGGCTAGAGTACAGCGTTGGGCGTTACTACTCGCAGCCTACCAGTACGATCTCGAGTACTGAAAAGGAGACCACAATGGGAATGCAGACGCTCTTAGTCGTCTCCCGTTGCCGGCGCAGGAGGAGGGCAGCAGTGAAGTGCTCTCTGAATATGTGCTGTACACGCGGGGGTGGGACGACCAACCTATGTCCGCCCAGCAGATGGCCACCATGACTACGCGGGACAGCCTGCTTCGCCAAGTAAAAGCCTGGATTTACGCCGGATGGCCGTCGCACCTGCGCCTGGAGCAGCACCAGTTCCTACCGTACTTCAGCCGCAGGTATGAACTCACAGTGAGCCACGACCTGGTTTACTGGGGGCATCGCGTAGTTCTACCGGAAGCTGCGCGAGCGTTCATGCTGACGGAACTGCATGATACCCACCCGGGAATGACTGCGATGAAGCGTCTGGCTCGCTCCCTCTATTGGTATCCTGGTCTAGACAAAGATATCGAAAAGCTGGTAAATAACTGCTCGACATGTATACAGTGTTGGACGATGCCCGCGGCACAGGTTCCTTCCAAGTGGCCGGAGACCCACCAACGGTGGTCCCGTTTGCACTTGGATTTCGCGGGGCCACTGGAAGGGTACATGGTTCTAGTACTAGTGGACTCGGAAACAAAGGGGATTGAAGCCATACCACTCAAAACCGCTTCGGCCGAGACTACCATTGGAGTGCTCCGAGAACTGTTTGCGCGTTTCGGAGTGCCACGAACAGTGGTTTCCGATAATGGGCCGCAATTTTCAAGTGCAGCGATGGCACGATTTTTACAAGGGAACCATATACGTCATTTCACAACTGCGCCCTACCACCCTCAGTCGAACGGGTTAGCCGAACGGGCAGTACGCACGATCAAGGAGGGGCTAAAGAAGAACAGGGAAGGCTCGTTGCAAGATCGTATTTCCAGGTGCTTGTGTCGTTACAGATCTACCCCTATGAAAGAGGGCAAGTCGCCAGCCGAGTTGTTGTTAGGCTTCAGGCCCAGGACAAGGCTAACCGGTTTCTTCCCGAGGGGCGAGGAAGCGCAGCACAGCGTGGTCGAGCCGCAAGCCCCGGCCACGACACCACCGCCATTTTCGCCAGGAATGCCGGTCTGGACACGCCAGTTCCAGCCGAGGCGGAGATGGCTACCGGGAACTGTGGTCTCCAGTGAGGGTCGGCGCATGGTCACGCTACGCACACCGGACGGCCAACAGAGACGGCACCTGGACCAGCTGCGACCTCGAGACGCTTCAGGGTCCCCGGAAGGCGCTGACAAGGCACGTCGAGTCGCCGGCCGGTCGGAGGTGGGAGCAAGGCCGCCCAGCACCGACGAAAGAGAGGTCGCCACCAACGGCGATCCCGAGGTGACGCCCACAGCAAACCCGGTTCCTCTCAGGCGCTCTACGCGCCTGCGGAAGCCGCCGGACCGTTTGAACTTATAGGGGGGAGGGGATGCTGTATCGCCGTACGGCTGCGTCACGGCAACCAGGAGCGGCGCGTTCCAGCGCATGCCCGTGCCGGACATACGTCACCGGCGCGGGAGGTAAAAAGAAAGCGCTTGCCAATAAACCACGTTTTCATGTCCCGGCCACCGGCGAGTCTGGTCGACGTTTCAAGCTCAAAGATGCACTCGTGGGGTGAGGTGACTAAGCCACGTCTCACTACGTTTGCATACGCACGCATAATATCCGGTGTTTCTGGAACAAAGGAAAGTGCCCCGGTCTTCGTTTTGTATCGCTCGAGAATGAGTGGATTGTACATTCGTAAAAAAAGTCAGATAATCGAAAACATGAGCAGCGTATTCGGTCGCGGCGTGATAGCATGAGATGAAGCTGCTCAGTAGAAACCGAAACTAAGTGGCCAACAAGTTCCCAGAGGGCACTGCGTGGTATTTCGCCGCGATGGGGCGCGTCGGTTTGGAAGAAGTCTATATCAACGCCGCCATTTCTCCCACATCAGCCACTAAGGAAACTACACGGCTACACTTAGTGGTTCCGTCGAGTCGCAGAAGAGTCATTGGCGCTGACTCTTCTGTATAGGCTCCCTACGGGACCCAGAATTGCGCAAAAATAGTATCCCAAATATTAGGTCAAAATATTGTTTTTTTGCGAAGTTATTGAATTTACAGTTTTGGTCCTCACCGTGTTTTTCAAGCTCGAAGTCTCTACTGGCAACAATGAAAAAGTGACGTCAGTGGAAGGCAGGGGTTCACTCTTTGGGCTGTAGATTTTGTTTTAAACTTATTCGAAGCAGTGTCATGGTGTCAAATGAATGGTTGGGGAGCTCGCTGCAGTACCCGCGCTCCAGCACGGAACAAATGATTGGCATATTCTATTTTTTGGCTGCTTGCTCGACTGGCAAGCCTGCCTGCCACTGATGTCAATGCCCTGAAAAGCGCGCGTATATTTGGATGTTGGTTTTTGCATGATTTTCATTTGCCCATTTTGCAATAACTATTATGAATTTCGCGATTCTAAATAGCATACCGGAGAGAGTAAAGGCCGGGGAGTCAGAAAATATAGTTAGTTGAGGTAGCTCGAAAATCGGTGGAGTACCCCTTTAAGGGCGGCACCGATTTGTTTGTCCCTTTATTCAAGCATGCATTTCATCTCCAAGAAATCATGATCTTCCATTGTGCTGGAAGAGGTCTCGTAGTACAAGTATAGGACCCTGGTAACATCTATAGGGTAGACAGTCATTGCCTCATTTCCTTACTGTATGCTCGTTTGAAAGTGTCTAGATAGTTATACACAGACATGGGTCTTTTTACTCCAGTTAAAAAGCGGCACTATTCAATGCAATGTTTTTTCGAAGGTTGCCCAGGAAAAACTATTTTATGTAAATTTCAATACACAGCACCAATTGTTTTTGACGGAAGCAAGTTCATATAATTTATTTTGATTTATAACATGCTTTTGATAAGATCAATCACAAATTGGTTTGGTAAAAACCTTTATTGCATGGTGTAGCATTGCCACTTTTAAAAGTCGCTCACGAGGTGAGGACGCTGAGAGAAACCTCAGTTCCCTGCCTCCAGCATGAGCTTCCTACCTTCGGCAATGCATAGAGGCTGGACATTTGTAAGACATTCCCAGCCGTTCGCATTCCGTTAATGACGATATCTAAAATATCGCCCGAATCGTGTCTGGGTGTTCAGTAGACCATCATATGTTTTTGCACCAACTTGGAGTGTGCCTCGAGGACCAAATGTAAGACGAGAATGGCAGGGAGGAGCTTCCTACATTTGGCAATGCTTCGGCATCTTGCAAGCCTCAACAATCCACGCAGAGCGAAAGCATGAGAAAAGGCGACAAGTGCTCGCTGGAGGTTGAACATTAAGAGATGCCCTGCATTTCTTATATTGTCAGCGACTATTAGTATTGAGATGTTCTGGCGATATCCTTTTTCGTTTGCGACATCACGGGCAGTTTGATACTTCAGCCCCATGTTCCAGGTAAGAAAAAGAAAAGTCTTTCATGCGAGGCTTGTCAAAATATTAGGTGCCAGAAAATATCTGCCATCCACTTTCAGTCTTTATTAAGAATGCTATGTTCTGCGACCGAATTGAAAAGCACTGCAAAAGAGCCCACATACTCACCTGATCTCACCACACCAGTCTCCCCCTGCACAATAAGTTCTGTCTGCTATGGTCACCTAATGTCAATAGATGCACATTCCAATGCAGCAACTGAAGCTAGCTACAGTCACACTCTCTTCCAAATGCAGTCTGTTACTAATGCATCAGTAGATTGGGCTACAAGCCAGGCTTCCAAACAGGCTGCAGGTCATCCCTCGCTTTGGCGAGGGGGTGACCATGTGGTCAGGTGCTGCAGTTACCCGAAAGTTTTCATACCTACAGTAAATCAAGCAAAAATCAAAAGTTGAAAACTATCTGCTATAAGACAGTGGCATATAACGAAGCCTTAGTATATAGTTTGAGCATTGAGGAAATATATTTTTCAGCACATTGGTGGTGCAAATTCTCTATTTTGAAGTAGAGTGCAGCACAATAGGGCAAGCACTTTGGTACAGTGATTGCATCATAGTGATGGTGAACCCCCGTCGCATCCGAGCTAGCAGAGCAGACCCCTGCCAATGGTTTCATGTCATCCTTTTTATTTAGTTCTGAAATTCTAAATCTTTTCGCAATCCATTGCATAAGTGCTGCCATCTTGGAATCACATGACACAGCCGCCATAAAGTGGCTTGCAATTGTCGCTCCTCTCTCCCCTCCGCTCCTAGGCAAAGGGATATTGTTTTTTGTTTTTGTTGCATTTTATTGCAATTGTTCTGCTTTGTGAAGTGTCTCACACTTATTTTTACTACCTAACTGCATGCCATCATTATGTGCACATCTTACGCACCTTATTTTATAACAGGTTACGACTATTTGCTCTATCGGCATACCAGTGATTCGAAGAGAGAGCAGGGAAAAAAAGCAGACGATATGCTATGTTTTTTTTTTCTTTTTGCTTTGCGGCAATGCGATAGAGTTATTCAAAGGCTTGCCGACTTTAGGCATACTTTAATTCAATGCCAGCTGTTAAGTGTTGTCTGCACAAAAAGAAAGCTTAAAAGAAGAAAAGAATTCTATGGCAAGTTATAAAGTTTACTACTTTGTATTTCTGAAAGGACAATATATAATTCTCATTTTGATCGAACCAGTCTCATGTAGCTCTAAGTGGTGGATACATGCTCTAGGATCGCATCAGGCAGCATACTATACTGTGCCTCAGTGAAACTTGGCAAAAGGCGAAATCTTTTTCTCAGTTAAGTCCTGCCAAGCAGAGTACCGGCATCCAGCTATGGTCACCACACCACCACCAGCTGGCAGGGCACACTAGTTTCTAGCTCCACACTGTGATAAAGGAGAGTGAAATTAGATGTGTTCTATCTAAAGCACTGCGCAGGCCTACCGTAAACCTTGGTCAAGGTTGAGCTGCTCTACCAAGAGCGATGTGCTATCTGTTCTACTTTCACACATTCTGGCAGACAGATTGGACATATGTGATTCAATATGCCTTTCAGCCTTCTAATTAAGTGCAGCCTATGTAAGAAACTTGTTTTCAAAAAATGCTGCCACAACAGGGCAGTCGAGCAGCCCTCTAAAGCTGCAATTTTGTTCAAACAAGTGTAACAGTGGTCTTTGTATGCTGACTAAGCGCACTTTGTTGTCAGGACGAGCAGAACGGGTTGCCAGGAGGCCCGGGACTGGCCTTGAAAAGTAAACCCACTAAGTGCTCTAATGTGCACCACCATGGGACCAAACACAAGCGAGGCTCGGCAGCTCTGCTGGCATTGAGTCTGTGGCAATGGACTTACGCTTGTCCAGGGCCGGTGCTCAGTCTATACGCCTCACAGGTGGGCTCGCTTTCGTCTTCTGCGCATGAGAAAGGGAGTAGCGGTGACATCAGAACGCCGAGCCCCGATTGGCTGATCGCGACCCCCAATCTGAGCGTCGTCTGCTCCTTTGCAATGTCGTCTGCTCGCAACATCGTCTGCGTCTGTCTTACCTTTTCTGCGACTTTCGGAGCGAACTCGACTTCGCCTATAAGAGAGGGCAGGCGAAATAACTCGAGCGGTACATTGTTTTTGTCTAACAACTAGCGGACGCGCATCAAAGAGGGAAGTCAAAGGACTCACTGGCGAGGTGTCCCGAGGCGCCGAGGTTTGTTTGCTAAGAACCGAGAGGGTAAGCGTGTCATTGTCCGCAAGTTCCCTCCCTTTTTCCCTCCTTTCGTGTGCGGCGAGTCCCCTCACTCTTTAACGGCGTCGGTGGGTTGGCGCAGTTATTGTCGTCTGCTTTACGTCTGCTAGTCCAAGCGATGGCTGCTTTACCTTTCCTGCATCTGTCGGAGATTCGCCGCTTTTTACCGGCGAGTCACCGTTGCCCCGGGAAACAAGGAGATAAGAGGAAGAAATTGACCTCTTAATCTTAAATTGAGGTCAGCGATCAAAGTATAATACGGGAAGGGTTCACAAAAGTCGCGCGGGCATATTCCATTCAGCACGCCAGCCGGTCGTGGGCAGATGGTCGCCGAGTCGCGGAGTGCCTACTAGGCCTAACTTCCCAGCGCGTTTGGTCGCGTTCGGTGGAATCGTGGCCGTTGGAGCTTTCGCCGGATGTTTGTGGATCCAGCGTTCTTGTTCGTCGTGGTCTGTTTCAAGTACTTTTTTCTTTTTTCTTGCTGCTTGAAGTCGGGAGGCGTCAGAAGCGCACATAGAAAAATAAACGTCTGTGGGTCTTCGCGACCGCGACGCTGTCGGCCATGCTGATTTGATCGTAAGAAGTGCGTAAGACAGCTTCGGAGCTGCCGTAGGATTTCGTCGTAACCTGCGGAAAACTTACGAAAATTTCGTTTCGTGAACACGAATTTGTTCTTAAGTTTTGTCTTACGCACATTTTTGGCGTAAGATCGTTATGTGAATCTGGCCTCTGGACTTCCGAAAGTCGCAGGAAAGGTAAGACAGACGCAGACGACGCTCAGATAGGGGGTCGCGATCAGCCAATCAGGGCTCGGCGTTCTGACGTCACCGCTACCCCCTGCGCAAGAAGCAGACGAACTTGCCCTCGGCATACAGTACATATCCAGGAAAAGGAGATCGTAATTGAACTTGGCAGCTTACAGAATAGGTTCGTTTCTATTCCTTTATTTTACCCTCGGAGCCAGGGGCTTTACACAGTGCAATTGTAAATGCAACCGTAGGAAACAAACATGTTAAACAATGGTGTGAGCAAGTTATACAATAGTGGTTAAAATGCAAGACCAAAATATATGACACTTAAAGGACATATCGTAGGAAATTGCATACTGCCGCCGATACGCCAGATCCCATGTGGTCCGTCAAACAACCAGAGTCCAGCCTGGTTCTTTCACGGGAGCGGGTATTCCGCTCCCTTTTCTTTGTTTCTAAAACACAACGCTCAAAAACACTCAATCTAAACTGCAAAGACATGCGACATTACACCGATATTCGCACGTAAAGCCAAAGCTAAACACTAGGAGGGCCCCTAGGCTTCGTCTCCCACGATTACCCGAGATCCGGTCGCACACACTTGCCTGCTCTCGGCACCGCCCAGTCCCCAGAGGCCCCTCCCCCCGGTCCCCCGTCAATATATCGACGGGCGAAGAGATTTCTTCTCGCCCGCCCTGGGGCACCGGTGATGCGCTCTAAACGCACTCTAAAAATCACTTTTATCTGTTTACTCTGCTCACCTTCTGTGGTGCGACACGCCATCACATTCTACTCCGTTTTACCTTGTGTTTTACCGCAGCCGACGATACGAGCCACCGCAGCCAATCCAACTCTTTGTCGCTGCCAGATGACACTGTGCTCCATGTGCCGTTGCACCCAACGGACAGGCCACGTGACACACCTTCGGCACTGGATTGGCTCTGATGGCTCGCAGCATTCAGAGTAAAGTGCGGTATTGCATTTTGCGCTTTAGTAACTCGCCACTGCCGAGCTGCTATGCCAGGAGCACTCAGCAGACGCCACCACCTCTGCCGCCCCTACGCTCCGTTCACCCCTACGTTGACAGGGCGGTGGGAGCCATGTGGTTGGTGGGCCAAGCTTTTATTGCCTCATGTCCGACCTGCACATCTGTATGAGAAAGGGGCATGATAAGTGATGCAAGACTGACAATCGGCTGGTTCACCGAGCATGTAGCCTCCAGTGCCCTGTCAGTTAAGAATGAATGAAGTCTAAAGTTGGTATATAACAGCCGTCTACTGTCCCACTCTCAGGCATGCCACCCATGACCAGTCCAGTCGTTGATCTTTAAGCAAGGTTAAGCAATGACTGCCTCGTGCCACCACATGAAGGTGTCCACGGAACAAAGCCGCATTTGTGTCTACTCGCACCTTTGAGAAAATTGGTTCTGCCATAACCCACACCTCGTCGGGGTAGAAAACTTTCGGGCACTTTATTTCCTGTGTTGTACAATACCCCAAGAGGTCCTCTGTTGAAACGGGATTATCTTGACCCCCTTGGTCAGAGGCGAGGCCCCTTGCCACCATTCAGCGCCGTCTACTCATTCATAGATGTTGCTCCTTTCGACAAAATGCCTGTGGCGACAGCTGGAGCTAGTGAAAAAGCGGACACCATAGCTCTTCCAAAAGCACCCTGTTTTTCCTCAAGAGCGGCTAGTTCACCCAGGAACAGTGCAATGGTGCTTGGTGGTCTGTGATCGCAAACCACCGGTCATAGCCCCACCAACGGCGGCAGAGTTGCGCATTCAGCCTCGGTGCGTGGCCGTAGCGCCGGCTTTCCCGCACGAGCTGGATGCTTTGCTCCTTACGTAACTAAATTTGGCAAATAGCGGCGCCGCGCGCGCCGCCGCGCATGGAAAACAGGAGAGGAGGAGAAGGAGGCGGAAAGCAGGGAAACATACGCCGGGGCAAGAGAAACGTCGGCGCAGCGACCGTAAAGGTGGCTTTCTTGCACGCCACCGGATGCTTTGCTCCTCACGTGATGGATCTCGGCGAATAGTGGCGTGGCAGCACGGGGAAAACAAATGTGCAACTCTGGCTCCCGTAGGGAGCCTATACAGGAACTCTACCCCCACCCACTGACGTCACTCAGGTGACAAGCATTTCACTCGCATGACGTGACTCCAAGCCATACTCACTATGGCTGGCGACAACGCATAAAAGGCATGCGCTGGCACTTTGACCCTCGCAAAGTGCAGTGCAGGAGGTGGAACGGCATCGGTGACCCAGTCGCTGCAGTTACCCAGAACTGTTTTACTGCTGTCTCGGCGAAGGTGCAGGCCCGCTGTTTGATGCACGTAGGTAGAAGTCATCAGCCGCAAGCATCGGACACCTGGGGTGGAAAATTTTCCACCCAACAAAACAATAACCATGAGAAGAGTCGTCTAGCCGGTGAATCGCAAAAACATAAAAAGCAGGCACATAAAGTAGTATTTCTGTTACCTCGTCTCATGCTCAAGCATAGTTTTGGATAGTATACATCAATAATGCCTGTCTCACAACGGCTTTCTGAACAAAATGTAGTAGAAAATAAAACCAGTTGAATACCAAAGGAGAAGTAGAACAAAGAGGCACTTATTTGTTGTCATTTTAACATGCACACTATGGAAGAGCACAACCCTTCGTCATTAACCTGTAGCAGAATCGCTTAGCAGTTCTGCTGCAGGTGTGAATGTACCACGAGGCAGAATACAGTATTTGTGCAGAAAACACCAACGCAGGCCTACCAGGACGAACAGCAACATATTTACCCGCCACAAATTCAACGCGCCGTGAGGGCCATTCGCGAAGCCTAATCTGTTTGTAAATCCCGTCTTTCGACAGAACGCTTTTGTGACTGCACGAGCTCGTCAAAAGCTGACATTCCCAACATGCAAATGCGGTGTAGGCGGCACTTGGGAGCCACATGCCACTCCCGTTGCTTATCTCTATTATCTTCTTCTTTGTCCCCGACGCTACGTGAGGTAGCCAAGCGCTATCAAATTCCACCACAGCGGTGTCGAATCGACGATCGAACGTCACCAGTAGGTAGATTCCACTCACCTTTTACTTTCCGAACAAGCGTCCCACGGGCCTCCATGTGGCGAGACGGGGCCTGTTACTGGCTTGCATGAATGCGCTGTGGACTTCACTGCCGACGCTCGTTCCCAAGCATTGAATATCACGACCAACTCCACTCGGCAATACCGCGGCACATAACACAACAATGTATAATACAAGAAAGACCGCTGGAACCACTGATATGGAACCGATGCGACCGCTCCGAAAAGCGCCCAACAAACACTTGGAGGAAAAACAAAAAGTAAAATTGAAAGAAGCAAAAACAAACAAAACAAAAATGTTCGTCACTTCCGGTTTGTGTCGTTTTGCTTGTTTTTGGTTTTTTCTCTCAGCCAATAGGCGTTGCAACCTTACTGCGGCGAAACGCTCGTGGGGAGGGGGGGGGGGGGGGGGGGGCGGGGCGAGGCCGAGGTGGTATTGGCCCGTTCCGGGAAGAAGCCTCCACTTAAGAGATGCTCCCCAGAAAGAACTGCCGTTTTTTCGACAGAGCATAAGCAGAACCGTTTGCTTTTCACAAGACTCTTTCCTTTTCGTCCTTTAAGACAAGAACACTAAATCACAAATTGGTGACGCTGGACCAGCGACCTCGAGACGGTTCCACGCAATATCTCATCACTTCTTTAGTGGGCGTGGTGATGATTTCAATTCACCAGAATATTTAGAGGCAATTCGATTGGAGCTGCCGTCATTTTGGGCACAGAATGCCAAGAGTTGGTTTGCACAAGTCGAGGCGCCATTCCAACTGCGCCATGTCTCCTCACAGGCCACGAGGTTTCTTTATGTCTCCTCGTCGCTGCCAGCCGAGGTCCCCAACGAGCTCGAGGATATTCTCGCGGTCGCACCCATACCTGATGCTTACGCCCATCTCAGAGTGGCCACTCTCTCACGAAAAAGCGCCTCAAGGCACAGTCGGCTTCAGCATCTTTTAAGCATAAGGAACTCGGAGATATTCTATCCTCGTAGCTACTGCATTGCATGCGACAACTCCTGTGGGGCGCGACTTGGGGCGCGCGCATATGGCTGCTCTAAGAGCCGTTTCTGCAGCGTTTGCCCAAGAGCATGGTCGACGTCCCTGCAGCAGCTGAGGACATCCCCTGGAGCGCCTGACTCACTTTTCGGACCGGGTTGCCGAGTACTCCCCACCCACCATTGACGCCACATCCACCTGTACATCACAAGTGGCGAGGACTGAGGCTGTTGCGCCTTCCATGGGCATAGCGGCCCGACGTAGCCGCTTAGAGATTGCTCTTCGGGACTTTCACCGGCCTGCTCTTTGGCGATTTACCTCACATCGGAGACCAGGCTCCCGCCAACATTCCCCAGCGCCTGTATCACCGGACGGTGGCCACTGCTAGTACCATAACACATTCGGACCACCCGCCCGCAAGTTCACACCGCCATGTTCGTGAAAGGAAAACCAGAGCAACGGTCACTAGCAGCGGAGGGTAATCCCGGTTCACGACAAAGCCGCTTGTTTTACGTCGTGGATAGCGTCGCTGGTCACCGGTTTTTGTGGAGACCAAAACCTAGGTCAACGTGTTATTCTAGCATCGCCACTGACAAGTAATCAAAATTTCCGCAATTTCCACATATGGTCAACGCTCCCTGGTCATCAAATTTCACCTACGGTGGACATTTCCGGGTGTTTATCGTCGCGGGAATTCGCATGATTCTTCTGGTAACCAATTTTCTGAGCCACTCCAATCTCAGAGTGTACATGCATTCTCGTCACCTGGTTGACGCAACGGCTCGCCCCTTAGTCAAAAGTATCGCATCATCCGACTTTGTCTCAGAGGCAAGTCCTCCGACGCCTGGTTCAACGTTGGAAAAAATGCTAAGTTTCCTGAGAAAACGAGAACTAATAATTTTGACGAAACAATCCCGACTCCTTCACTCATCATGTTGCAACCAAACGACCAGTCCCACGTTCGCGCAGCCTTGCCGTTGCAGTGACGAACGACTCATCGCTGCCCTCTGTAAATTCGAGCACATGCTGAAACTGGAAATCATTAGTGCTTCTGTGAGCAACTGCCGTCACCCCTCCACCTTTTCCTCAAAACCATCGAGGGTGATTGGCGGTCCAATGGTTATTACCGCTGACTCAACGTCCATACCGTCCCCGACCTGTATTCCCACCCGCATATCTAGAACTTCACAGCAAACCTGGCAGACAAGATCACCTTCAGCAGGATCGATGTAGCTGAGGCGTAGGGTCAGACCCTAATAGATCCCTTCGGCATTCCCAAGCCGGTAATATTAACACCATTCGGTCTCTACGAGTACCTGACCATGCCAAGTGAGTTGCAAAACGCCGTCCAAACATTCCAGGGTTTCAGGATCAAAGTGGCTTGAGGCCTGGACTTCGTGTGGGCCTACTTCGACGATCTGCTAATCGCGAGCTCATTCGCCGAGAAACACAAACACATTCAGCTGCTCTTCAAGCGCCTCCTGCCCTTCGGCCTTGCTGTCAAATAAGGCGAGTGCGTATTCAGCGTCTCGGCTATCGAATTTTTCGGCCATCTTGTAACATCAGAAGGAATCAGCCCATTACAAGACATGTTGAAAGCGGTGCACGACTTTCCGCCGCGTACGTCACTCTGGAATCTTCTTAAATGTATCGGCCATCTTAAATTTCACAGACGCTTCATACCTATCTTTTCCCGTAATCTCTAACCTCTAACCGCTAATCTAAACACCAAAAAATAATCCAATTCATCAGTCGAATTGTCCGACGCAGAGGCACATGCTTTGTCGCTAGCCAAGAAAGCCGTGGGGCCCTAATATGACCACTTTGTGTACAACTCAGCAAGACATCCGGCGGACCTATTGGCCCGCTCCGAGGTCAAGCTCGGCGCTGGCCAACCATGGACGCTGGATTTCTCACCTACTTTTTCGCCAACTGTCAAGATAAGCGCCCCTGGTCGCGGCAACCTTTCACGTTAACCCCTGCGCCGACGCTCTATTCTAAGTGATGACGGATGACTGAGCGGGCGCTGTCGGCGCTGTCCTCCAGCAATACATTGAAGGAGATTGACACCTTCTTGGAATCTACTCGCAAAAGATGAAGCCACCGAAGACCAGGTAGACCACATTTGAACCAGAGTTATTTGACAAATTCCTCAGTGTGAAGCACTTCCAGCACATTCTAGAGGGCAGCACGTTTCACATGCTCAACGACCGCAAGCCTCTCATCTTTGCCTTCAGAGGCAACCACGCCAACTATTTTGCCCGCAAGATTCGACAGTTGGGATTTATTTCCAAATTTACTGTCGACATTCCTCATTTTCAAGGATTCGAGAACTCTGCTTCGGACATTTTTTCACGAGTTGCGGCTCTTTCACCCCAGCCCGTGTACGCTGTACTTCAAAAGATGGTTCAAGAACAACGCGACGAACCCGACATGTTGGCAGATCACAAACAAAAACAACGTCGTTGACGTTCAGTGATATTCCTTTGGAACTGGGCTCGTACATGATCACCTGCAATCCGGCCATTGGCCACCCCCGTCGCCTCGTTCCGCTTTCATTTAGGAGAGCGGTTTTTGATGACTTGCAACACCCGCTCCACTCTGGGACTCGCAGCACGGAGCGCTTGGTCACAGCGCGCTATGTATGGTTCAGTACAAAAACTGTCGTAGGTCGCTGGATCAGAAGTTGTGCTGCCCGCGCACCAAAGTTGCGAGTCACATCACCACTCCGATTTTACGCTTTGCACTCCCCGAGGCCTGATTCGACCACTTTCACCTGGAGCTGGTTGGTCTTCTGCCACCTTGCCAAGGAATTACCTACAACCACCCTGCGTGGGCAGGTACACAAGATGTCTTCAAACAGTCATTTTCTCGAGCATCACCGCCAAAACTGTCGCGGAGGCATTTATCATGATTTTGGCTTCTTGATTTGGATGCCCGTTTACTTCCACCACTAATCGTGGAAGGCAGTTTGAGTGTGCGTTGTTCACCGCTGTGGCCCAGCTTCTCGTCCTTTGACATATTCGGACGGCAGCCTACCAGCCTCACTCTTAAAAAAAAAAGGGTGTGTAGTGGGACAACTCCCTGCAGTTGCCGCCCTCGTCCCTAGCGCCCTCTATTTAGAAGCGGTAACAGCTATCTTTCGTCCCTAGGCGGATCTATTAAACCCACAAGTGTTGACTCCGTTCGTGTTGTTTAGCCCCTCAACCAATTATGGATGCCCAAAGATGACCAAGCGTCGTTCGATATTGATTGTTGGAACATCGTGGAGTCAAAACGAGCTTTTAGCGCTGCCCCTGTCGCCGCAACAATTACCGTGTTTTTTCCCGGCTGAGAATAACTTCTTGGTATCGCGTATCCCTAGCCGAATCGGTAGTCGCCAGTCGGACTGGTCGAGTTATGGACGGCCGTTTTGTGTATATCAACTACGTTTCCTACACCGTCTCGTGAAGACCACTAGAGTTTCTGTGAAACCCGGCATGACCAAGCTGTGTTCCTTTTGTGCGTCATGCGCATTTCTCGTGTGGTGCATGTGTGCTACATTACGTGGATTCGTCCTGTGTACCTTTATTAACGTTTTCTACGATCTTATTGCACCAGCGTCAGGTGTGAAAGAGCTATAGTTTGAGCAGAATGCTTCAAATCCGGATGATCTTATTCTGTGACCAACAAATCACGCCGCACACAATGAAACTCGCTTTATGAAACGCTGTGTTTAGAGGCGTCCGACGGCACGGTACCCGTGATACAATAGTAAGGCATTTGAACGCTTTGTACGGTACCCGTACAAAGTGTCGAAATGCCGCCCGACAGCACTCCACGCGCGCATTCGAGTGCCGCCCGAAGGCGTTGTTCAACACAAGTCATGCTGATTCTGACGTGGGTTCCATTAATCTCTTGCCGCCGATTTCTTTCATCATCAAACGCGGGCGAAGCAAACGCGATAATCGCGAATAGCATGCTTTCCTCCCTGTGCGTATGCATGGCGATCGCGCGCCAGGCATACGCACAAGCATACGTGTTTCCCGTAGCGGCACGATCTCGAAGACTATGATTGTTGGCTTTTAATTAAATTTTAGCTTGCATCTCATATGCTCCAGCGGCGGCGACAGCCGCGCTGTGAAATGCGTAACCGCTAGAAAGAGGAAAAACGCACGACTAAAAAGCGAATAAAAAAGTGTCTGAGGCACTCGCCCAAGCAGCACATTATGACCAGCTCAAGCTTGAGCCAGACTGCGCAGCCGGGCAAGTTTCACTGAGCCGAGATTGTTTTGCCCCATGGCGCTAGGCAGCCCCAGCTCGGCTATCCGGCACGGCAGTTCAGTGGGGGCTCTTTGTCTAGCCAAGCTCGGCTACACGGTATAAAACAAGCATGGGCCAGGCTGCCATTTCAGTGGTCAGCTAAGCTTGGCAAAACGGTCTCAATGCAGCCTGGGCCATGTTGGCAGTTCAGTGGTCAGTCAAGCTTGGCAAAACGATGCAAATGCAGTGTGCGTCAGGGTGGGAGTTCTCTGGTCATTCAATCTTGGCTATACGGGGAATTTACAGACTACTCTCAAGGAAGCCTATGTTTTCATTCAAAGGATGTTTTTGTAGCATATAGCCCACCAGCATCTCCAATTTTCGGTGTTGTGAGCAGAAAAAACTGGTTGCTACTTTGTTCGGGATTTAGTGCCTCACGAATAATAAGGCTGCTCATTAATTTTTATGCGAACTGTTGCATTTATTGTGTGGTCGGCATGCAAAGGAAGCTGCTAAATTGAATCAAGTTCAATACAGTCGTCTTTTATTTCATGTTCAGTGGATGGTGCTGGCTTATGCCCGAGCTCCACTACAGCGACGAACAGAAACAAACGACAGTGACAAGCCTCAAACCTGATGCGCCGTTCACACATATGCAACCGACTAAGACCGAGAGAGACCAGACCGGTTTTTAAGCCTCGTGCGACGTGTTCGACCGGATGCGTTTCGGCGGAACTGGTCCTAAAACGTCGCCAGAGGCTTAAACACCGGTCTGGTCTCTCTCGGTCTTACACGGTTGCATATGTGTGAACGGCGCTTTAGTCTTTCGCGATTGGACAGGCTTTGTAGAATAGACAAGGCTATGGTTAAACACAAGCATCATGCACGCGAGGGTATCTTTGACAGGCTTTTAACCACTCGTATTTTTTTCACGAGCACTAAACGAATAAACGCCTGCCAGAGTTACCATGACGGGCGTGCTGCATGGGTTGGAGGCTTATCCGTGTCCTTTGTTTCCGTTTGTCGCTCTAGTGGGACTCTGGCATAATGCCCGAGTCCCACTAAAGCTACCAAGGCTGGATGCTGGATAAGGCAGGTAGCTTGTCGAGAATCTGCTGCCTGGTAACTGGGCTTCACAGCTAGCAGGTGGAACTGCCGATCCGAGTACTAATGACACCAATTGTCGATGGTTAACCCCATGGCCATTTCATGGCTGTGACGTAGAGCTGGAGAGCAGCACCTGGAGAAAGAACAGGTTAAACAGTGATGCAGGTTAAGTAAACATGTTTTACATGAACTATAAATTACGCTCCTAATTAATCATAACACAGCAGAAAGGGTACCCCAATGGTCTTGGTGGTATTTTTAGTCTCCTTTATTATAAAAGACCTACTGAAAGTGCGTGGCTGAGATGGCAGTGGTCGGAAGAGCTATGTGCGCTCCATGTTATTAAGTTCTGCCTCGAGGAAAGGACTCTCTCTCGGGGCTCAACTGGTTCTGAACTTGCGAACAGTATTCGCTTGAGGTATAGCCAAAGAGCGCGCTTCATCGGCATCACGCCCAGAGATATGGTCACGAAGGCTTGAAGCAAGCATGCTCTTCACTGTTTTTGGTATCAGTTGTTTCGGGTGTAAAAGTTTAGAACAGGCACTGTCAAACAAACAAATATTAAAGTTACACCCAAGTCTCATGTTTGAAAAAAAAAAAGTGTGGTGAAGAGCGCATTCATGATCAGAAGGATGGCACGGACCTTGCCCTTTAACGGTCAAAATCATTGCCTTGACTCCGACCACTCTCTCTCAGACAGTAATTTCTGAATCAGTAGCCGTGACATTATGCCGATTAACTGCACTCCACCCCGAAACCGAAAACTAATAAGCGTGTGTTGCACTTTAGCTGAGCCCCGAGTGAGTCCTCCCCTTGGGTAGATTGAAATCTTCCAGAGCGCACAAAGCGCTCCTACCAGTCACTGCCTCGGCCAGGCGCTCCCATTGGTGCTTTTATATTGCAGGATACTACATAACGCAGGAACTACAGGACTCGACAGTGAAAAACATGGTTTCCGTCTATTTGTAGTATACTAATGTCACTACATGCAAAATAAAATCCAGTCAGAGCACCTCAATCTGAACACCACATATAACATGCAGTACCGTGGAAGGTTGCTCAGATCATCTAAAAGCAAATTTTGAATTGCCGCAAGGTAAAATGTTTTTTTTTCTTGAGAGAAAAACCGAGCCACAAGCATACTTCACTCTAAAGGCAATGTTTTCTATGCTATGTTTAAATGCATAGAAGTGCTTTTTGATATTTATGTTTCATACCTATAAAATAAAATATAAAATGGTGCCAAGTTCCACTGACAGCCCTTAAGCTATAAAACCACAAAAAAACAAATTCCCCAGTAATTAAAACGCAACAACAAAAAAATTAAACCAGAAAAACATTCAGTCTGTCCCTAGTATTTGGAATCAATAAATAAAAACAATGATCCCCATATTTTCGTGAAAATGTATGTTAAAATGTCAATGTAAAATGGAATCAGACATACCATGCTGGATTCCTAATATAGCGACCAACAGAAACAACCGACCCCGACCAGACTTCAATACATTCAGCATGCACACGAAGATACCTTTGGCAGACTTGCCATGTCTCGGGGCTCGTGAAGTAAGCACAAGCGATGGCAAGCCTGCCAAAACATATCTTCGCATGCCTGCTGCATGGTCTTGGGGCTTAAGGTGGCCAGTTGGGCTAGTTGGTTATTGATCACTGAACAATATGGGAAAAAAACATGACCAAAGAAAGGAAGACATAGACAGGACACGATGTATCTTTGAACTGAACCGTTTATTAAAAATATAAATACAAATAAAAAGTGACACCTGCCCCCCCCCCCCTGAAAATGAGGGAGCACGCACACACGAGTTGCTACCCTGGGATTTTATCAAGGTCACCTAACAGTTAACTCTGTCCACTGTCAGTGCAAGTCCAACATAGAAAAGACTAGAGTCATGGGCCATTACAAGACGAAAACAGCGAGGAAATTCAAAATGCCTTCTTGATATAATTCCAGGATAACAACTCATGTGAGCACTCTTTCACTGCTATTATCTGACAAAGAATTTCACTCTCTGCAGAGCCAATAATGCTGGTTTCTGAGGGACTACGCTAAGACCTTACCTTAAGCCCGCTTCACAAGGTGGGATTTTTTTTTTTTTTGCAAATTTACACCAGTGACGTCTGACACCGCAGCTTTTGTTTTTCTGCTCGAGTGACGTCACAACAAAAAAAAATCGCGAGTAAAATCGCACCGGTACAATCAGTAGACATTTTTGTTTACCAAAGTAAACCATTCAGTTGGAAGTTACGACGTGTCCTGTCCAGATCTTCCTTCATTTTGTCCGTGTTTTTCAGTGTATTATCCAGTCTTGAGGCATATGAGTGTCGGGTGTTTCTCTTTGTCGCTCGAGTAGAACTAAGGCAGATTGGGTAAACAGTGATGTCTCGATAATGAGTAAACACCTATCGTTTTGTTCTGTTATTACGGACAGCTCAAATTATGGACGGTTCTGGGGAGGAATGGAGGTTACCATATTTATGAGACATCACTAATAAATTTTCTAGTGTTCAATTTAATGACTCCATGCTCTGAAGTCACGTAGCAGGCTTCTCCAACGTACACCAATGCGTCGTGGTGGCATGGCAGAAGTTTGTGGCTGCAGCCCACACCTCAGGCAAATAATATCCAATGTGGACAGACAGGTGGTATTTGACATTACAGTCAACCATCAAAGAGGCCTACATGTTGTCATAGCTGTGAACGTCGAGAGGGTGAAGTTGACATTTGCAACAACACTTGAATTAAGCCATGTGGAGAAGGAGACAAGGGAGTCTTGTGTCGCTGGAGCCGAGATCTTTCAAAGCACTTTGCATAAACTACTCAAGACAAGTGGTGAAAAAAAGGCGGGACAGAACACACGCTGATGCACGGCATATTAAGACATCGAGAAACCACTACAGCGGTGGTTTAGAGGTGTTTGGGCAAGCAACATTCCTGTATGAGATCAATCGTGTAAAAAATGTAAGGTTTCTTTCACTCTTGATGTGAATAACTCTACTGCAAGTGGATAGCTGATCGCCTTAAAGGGGATATGACACGCCAAAAATAACATATGAGATAACAATACTAATGGGACCCATTGTATGATCCTATAATCCTGTGAAAATTGTTTTGCAAATGGCGCGATAGTTTCATGGATAAAAATTTGGGTCTCTCAGAGGGCGGATCCGGGCAGAGCTGGAGGCTGGCTACGTAGCCAGCCTCTAGTGCGGTGACTCCTTGGACACACTCAGAGACTTGGCCCTTTTGGCGTCTCGAGCTTCAGCTTGCTCGTGTACCTTCCATATTTCAAGCATGCGGTTCGTGACGATTACGTCTATGTCTTCGCTCGCCTTGTCAAAGTGTTTGACATTGATCGCAGCAGCGAGGAAAGTAATTGCTATCAAGATATGTTGGAAGCTGTTCATTTTGACTGTGACCCACGGGCGACGATCTCTAGCAACGACGAGTTACGGACGAACTCGCCGTGGTCACCGTCGTCCTGGAATATCTCGCAGGCGCATGGAGGGTGGAAGCTCAACGGGCCGGGAACGAGAGTGAGAATAGCTTTCGAATTACCGAGTTGCGTAAGCGGTTTTGATCGTACCACGGCGAGGAGAGCTTTGGGGATCATGGGGGCGCCTAGAATGAGAGAGCGTTTATGGTCACATGGTTTACGGACACCATGGTTTGACTAACTTGGGCAGTGTTGCCTAGTCGCCGAATGAAAATGATAATAATTCGTCAATTGAGTATTGTAATTACCAGAGCTCAAACAAATTCCGTAACTGGGTTATATGCTAAGTAGCCTACGAGCATTCCATTTCAAGAACAATCTATCCGCTTAATTTACGTTTCATAACCCCTCTAAGAGCCAGTATGGCATAGGAAAAGAGACCATTTAGGTGATGGATAGATGGTTGCAAACGGCTGTACTTTTTGTAAATGAGAGTAGTGCCAGAGTATGTGATGGGACTATTGTGGTGGCGGTGCCAGCGTCGAAAGAGAAAGTTAATGGCTCAACGATCAAGTTAAGCCGAGTATGAAGCCAAAAATAGTTTCAACGCCTAGGAAATGTGCCACCAATTGCAAAAACATCCCTGGCAAGCGATTCACACTAGCAGGACAGCTCTCATGGCAGCTAACATAGCAAGGCCCAGATCACGGTACTTTTGCAAGCTAACATGAATGGCAGCACAATGTATCCTTAGTGAAGCGAAAGTTTAGAATTCCAAATCGCATAAAGAACTACCACAATATAACCATCATACACGCATAAATATAAAATCATGGCTGACTCCGGATCTCTTTGGCTAAATCTTTGGTGGTTATGGACTGGGAAACGGAGTTTACATATAAGCGTCCCAGCTTGTGCTTAATTGGTGACAAGTGCCGCTTAGCATATCTAGTTTAATTGTAGTAGCCAAACATGGCATTCAAGCTACAACCGTTAGACCAAGGCATAATAGGCAGTCCAGATTGTGTTCATCATTTATAAGTGTCCAGGCACGTCTGTCAACTAGCTTATCTACAGGCTTTTGGAGGTGGTCATGAGAGCTAGCAGCTTGCCTTGGGCAGCTCACTGTCAGTCACTCTGTCCCTCCATGCACGGTGCTACCTTCACGAGCTCCCACTAAAAACAAAAGAAACAGAATCCTGAAATTGTTAAAACTACAATAAGAACATCTCAGCAGCAGATGCTACAGTAGGGTGCCTGGAATGCGCCTCCGACTGGCGTGCTTAGCATTCTATACCACCCATGCATTAAAGGTGGCCTGTACGCGACAACATTAAATGTCGCGACAGTAGCCGGCATGTCCTGCTGTCGGATGAGACAGTCCTGGCTGTTGGTCATACAACTTTTGGCAAAAAAGTATATGAGCTAAAATATACGAGCTAATTGTTCTCACAATATCAAAAATCCTGGCTGCTGAAGCTTCCGCGAACTGCCATGCCGAGGGAAATTCCCCCTCCCGGCAGAAACTACCTCAACAGCCATGATGTTCCGAACCCGTAAACAAAATCCCATAAAAAGTACATCCAGGAGCAACAAGGTTAGCTACAGAGACAAGCTCTCGCACTATGGCGCTATTCCACAAAATTGCCATCAGCAGCAGCAGTTCATTCAGAGTCTACATATTTTTCTTGTTCATACATTTCGAGATGAAATTGTAGCTCTGGCTTCTCCAAAGACTAGTTTCCAAGCAGAGATTCACACTGGCAGGCTGGCTGAGTAGAAAGGTCCATATATCACACCACACCTGTCTTTTTCTGACATACACAGAAAGGAAGGCTGAATTTCCCTGATCGACGCTGATTGGGGTGGAAATCTTCTGAACTTTACAATCACCGAATTCCTCATCATTACCGTTTTTCCGGTTCATTGACACCCAGGCTGAGTTGGGTACTAATGGTGACTAACAATGGCATGAATCACCTGTGCACATATGTGGTAACTAAACAAAAGCCCAATTCATTCTAGTAAAGCAAAACACCATAAAACTACCGTAAAACACTAAGCGTGTACCCATGTCAGAGTAAGCAATCAACCCCTACATCTGAAAATTTCAACTCATCAAAGGAGATAATAAATGCCTATTCCCCTATTTTAAGCAAGTTCAAGAAAATATACGTCAGAGACACCATGCGCCCTGTCGCCATGGGCGGTTATCTCCATGACTGGCAGAGAGCATGGGGATAGAACGGGCAGAGCGGCAAAGCAGGAAAGGAGGATGAGGGGTGAAAAGTTGAAAGGAGCTAGATAGTGATATTGCCGCGAGCGCAGCTGACCAAGCAGGCAGCGCGCTCGTGGTCTTACGGTTATCGCGCGTGCCTTCCATGCAGAAATCCAGGGCTCGATTCCTGACCGCGGGGACGAATTTTTGTGGATTCTGACGTAATGTTCTGGTAAATTTGAGAACCGTGTTGGGCTTCTTCGAGGTCAAAATGTTCTACACGCAAAACCTTCTACGCCTATTCTTCCAGAACCTCACGCTTGTACATAAGGGGCTCCGCGTTGCAAGCGGCAGTCAGTCTCGCCCCAGCGCTCGACCCTGCGGTTTCGCCGACGTCGACGCCCGCGACGCTCTGCTGTTTCCTTCTGTTCCCTTTTTGTTTTGGACACAAGTCCGCACCATTAAATGTTTAGTTTATTTCAGTTTTCGTCACCTCATTACTTGTCATTCCTGACCTTTTGGTGGAGGTGCGGTCTACCATCCTATGCCCGTAAAGCGTACACCTACGAAGATACCCAGCCCGAGTGAGGTCCTCAGCCCCGGAAGGCTACCCTTCGTCGAAGACGCCAAAGCCGGAAGAAGCCGTCGGACCATAGGTCAGTCCCCGGAATCGGGTCTCTTGCTCGAGAACCGGAGGAAGAGAATACCGACCATGACCACCGCGCCCGTCGTCATCTTGCCCGTCACTCCCCGCTTTCCGACGCCCTTTCACGGTAAAGCCCACGAGGATGTCGAAGATTGGCGGCAGCATTACGAACGTGTAGCTCGGCACAACGGATGGACGGCTGAGCAGCGCCTCCAGAACCTGTACTTCTCCCTTGAGGGCACCTCGAGGGACTGGTTTGAGAACCACGAAGCCTTCTTTACTTTGTGGGAGTTATGCGCCACTGAATTGAAGAGGACGTGTATCAACCACCACCGTCGGCAGCGAGCAGAGGATCTTCTTCAATCAAGGGTGCAGGGCCCTAATGAAAGCGTGACAAGCTTTGTTGAAGATGTCCGCGGTTAAGCGCCCGAGCCGATCCGGAGGCCGCCGAAGAAAAGAAACTTCGCGCCTTCATACGTGGCGTGGAGGGTGCAATCATCGGAGGCCTGGTACGCAATCCCCCAACGACTGTCATAGGTTTTGTAACCGAAGCCAGCAATATCGTGCGTGCACTGACGTCCCGAGCGAGCCACTACCACCGACTCGCCGGCGCCCCTACTGCTCCAAACGTCGCACCTACCCGTCTGGACTTGAGCACCTCCGTTGTCGACGGCCTTCGGGAGATCGTCGGGGATATCGTCCGGGAAGAGCTCGGCAAGATCCTACCTGCTGCAGATCGCCCAGTCTTCCTCTCACTCGCCGAGGTCGTCCGAGAGGAGGTTCACCGAGCCTTCCATCCCTAGGTTGCCGTCACCGCAGCAGCACAGCAGGAGCCAGCTCTAAGCTAAGCCGAAATGGCCCGACGAGCACCACAAGCCCCGCGTCCGTGCACAGCGGCCCCCTCCCCCCCCCCCCCCCCCCCCCCCTCCGACGTGAACCTCGAGCGCCGCAGTATCGCTAACACAAGGAAGTTCGGGCGCACATCTGCCCACAACAAGCTGTGTAAAGGAAGACGGACGTGTTGCAGACGGTCGCAGGCGGCCGCTGTGCTACCACTGCGGTGAAGCTGACCATGTGTACCGACGGTGCCCCTACAGGCAGATCGGGCTTCGCGGGTTCACGCCGGACGCCCCACGCCCAAGGAGCGGAAAATGACCGCGAGACATAGAAGAATACCTGCAACGTGCACCGTCTTCAGCGCCCGCTCCTTCTCGATGATACCGCTCGCCATCACCACTACGTCCACCTGCGCCGATGCACCTTACCGACGTAAAAGCCTGTCGCCCCTTGCTCCTCGCCGGGGAAACTAGGCACGGCAGTGTTGCCGAAGACGAACGATGCCAAGATCCTTACAGGTTGTCGGAGCTCAACCACTTTAACACCGTCACACCCCGAAACGAGGTTTCTGCAACAGTGTCGAATAACCTTAACGTTATCATTGCATGATTCGACACTTGCAGAAACGAGGTTTCTGCAACAGTGTCGAATAACCTCAACGTTATTATGCACAATTTTTGTTTGTATATTGATATTTCCGACGCTTCTGCAGAATGTACTGGGGCCGAGAACTCGTAAAGCCGCGTAGCGCGGCTTTTTTTCTTGGCTCCACCATTAGGTGTAATGCAAATGAACTGTTATTTTTATTATCATTATCATCATCGACGGCCACGACGCGACGGCACTCGTCAACACCGGAGCAGACTACTCCATTTTGAGTGGGAGACTCTCTCGTCGCCTTCGGAAAGTTACGACGTCGTGGGATGGACCGAAGATACGGACCGCCGGCGGCCATATTATCACAAATGTCGGCAGGTGCACAGCTCGCGTTGAGGTCTACGGTGAAACCTGCCCTGTGAAGTTCATCGTCCTGCAAGACTGTGCGAGAGACGTTATCCTCAGAATGGACTTCCTCTGCAAGTATGCCGCCGTCAACGATCTCGGAGCAAACCGGTTGACGCTACGAAAACCTGTTTCACCACCGGAGAAGCCCAAAGCGACGTCATGTGCTACCACGTGAACCTACCGCCGAGGTCGATTGTTTTCGTACCCGTCGGGATCACCGAAACTTTCTGCGGTGAAGTTCTGCTCGAAGGAAGCCTCCAGATGCTTCTTGGAAGAGGAATAGGCGTCACTAGAGGAATAGCTGAACTTCAGGATGGCCGCACTGTGGTCCTCGTCGAACTTCCGAAATGAAACGAAACACCTCACAAAAGCTGCAGCCGTGGGCCTGGCTGAGGAACTCCGACACTCCGCCGAGGTCACCGCCATTACAGACGAATCCTTGCCACCTCAGCAAGACAATACGTCGCCAGCTCAGCTCGACATTGACCCTAAGCTTCCGGGCTCGAAACGACGACAACTGATTATCCTCCTCGCCGAATACCGCGACTGCTTTGCGACGTCATAGAACGTGCGCCAAACCGCCGTTGCGAAGCACAGCATCGTTACCGAGGACGACGCGGGCCCTTTTCATCGATCGCTGTACAGAGCCTCTGTAAAAGAAAGAGAGGTAATCCAGGAGCAAATTCAAGGGATGCTGAACGACGACATAATTTAACCTTCAAGTATTTCCTGCGCCTCTCTAGTCGTACTGGTTAAGAAGAAGCACGGGACTTTTAGCTTATGCATGGACCACCGGCAGCTGAACGCTGTGGCGAAGAAAGACGTCCATCCACTCCCTCGCATCGACGACACGCTAGACCGGCTGTGCCATTCTCGATATTTTTCATCAATAGACCTGAAGAGCGGCTACTGGCAGATCGAAGTCGACGAACAGGACCGAAAGAAAACTGCTTTCGTCACGCCAGGTGGACTGTGCGAGTTCAAGGTGATGCCCCTTGGATTATGCACGGCACCAGCAACTTTCCAGCGTGTTGTGCGACGACTCCGAGCTGTTCTTCAAGCAATAGAAGCTACCGGCCTCACTCTCAAGCGATCGAAGTGTCGGTTCGCCTAGGCCAGGTGGTTAGCAACAATGGTGTTCGCCCAGACCCAGACAAGACTCGCGCCGTCGCGGCATTCCTAGAACCGACAGACAAGAAGGCCGTACAATGGTTCCTTGGACTGTGTGCGTGTTATCGGCGCTTAGTTCGCGATTGAGCAAGGATTTCCGCACCACTTACAAAACTCACAAAGGACACCCAGAAGTTCGAATGGGCCCAGCAGCAACAGCAGGCATTTGTCGAGCTGAAGCGACCACTTCACACCTCTCCAATTCTTTGACACTTAGATCAAGATGCAGAAACCGAGATTCATACGGACGCAAGTAACGCCGGACTTGGAGCGGTAGTGGTTCAAGTGCTACGAGGCACCGAGCGAGTCATCGCCTACGCAAGTCGGACACTGTCCAAAGCGGTTATAAATAACTCCACGACTGAAAAGGAATGTCTTGCGGTCGTCTGGGCCATCACGAAGTTTCGCCCGTACCTGCACGGGAGCCCATTCCGTGTTGTCACGAACCACCACTCAATCTGCTGGCCTGCGAACCTAAAGGACCCTTCAGGACGCCTCACTCGATGGAGCCTGCGACCGTAGGAGTTCGACATGACTGTGATCTACAAGTCAGGCCACAAGCACAGCGACGCCGACTGCCTGTCCAGAACCCCTGTCGAGACATCTCCCGGTAGCATCGAGGACGATGACGACGAGTACTTCCTTGGCGCAGTGAGCACCGACCACATGGCACGACGTCAAAGGGACGATCCTGAGTTGTGCGTGCTAATCAAGCAATTCGAAGGACGAGGGGGTACTATCCACCGTGTCTTCTGAAAAGCTCTGCTGACTTCGTCCTCCGACAAGGTGTACTTTACAAGGAGAACTTCGGAGACAGCAGCTCGCACGAATCCGAATTCAAGTTCAACAACGTGTCGACGCTACCCGCTACAACTTTCGTCGTCGGGACGTCCACTTCCAGCCCGGAGACAGGGTATGGGTCTGGACACCGACTCGCCGCCGTGGTCTCAGCGAGAAATTCCTAAAACGGCACTTTGGACCCTACAAGGTACTTCGTCGACTCGGAGGTCTGAACTACGAGGTGAAGCCCGACGAAAGAAGGACGTCATCACGCCACCCACCACGGAATGAAGTCGCCCACGTCGTGCGCCTGAAGCCGTACTACGCTCTCTAGGACTGTGGACCTAATGTGTTCCAAATGACTCCTTAGTTTACTGTCCTTTTTATTTGCTTAGTTTTGTTTTGTGCTGCACCGGGGTGATGCACCTTTTAACGGGTGGGGTGGGGGGGGGGGGAGTAATGCGGCGAGCGCAGCTGACCAAGCAAGCAGCGCGCTCGTGGCCTAACGGTTATCGCGCGTGCCTTCCACGCAGAAAGCCAGCGTTCGATTCCTGGGCCGTTATGGTCTCCTCGTTATAGCTACTCGTTATTGTCTGGTTCGATGTGCCCGGATGTGCCACTCGCGAATCATTCCGGGACCGCCGCGGACGCGAGCTACGTGATCGTCTGCCGTGTCCTCTTCCCATACTTTGAAAACATGTTTTAAAACATTTCTCGTGTTTTACAACAACACTATGATACTGTATCCAGTGACTACACATAATGTCGAATGGTCGAGGTAGCTCCCGCTTCGTTCTGTTTTAGTGTAGGATGTACATCTCTCAAACGAAAAGCGAGAAACATGATCCGCCCGAAACTCGGCGCCTGCAAGGTAACTTTCTCGCACGAATATGAGATCCAGCTCGGTACAAGTGACCGCATCTGGGCCAATACGGAGTTGGCGGCGAAAGGAAAAAGAACGCAATACTTGGACCTTGCAAGCGGAGCCTCCACAGTCACTCTAGGAGAGGCTAGAGTTCCTGTATAGGCTCCCTAGGAGAGCCAGAGTTGCTCGTCTGTTTTCCACGTGGCGCCGCGCCGCTATTCGCCGAGATACGATCACGTGAGGAGCCGGATCAAGTGCCGTGCAGGAAAGTAGATGTTGCACGCGCCCTACCGTACGTACCTCTGCTTTTGAACGCGCCGCGCGCCTCCAACGCGCGGCGCCGCTATTCGCCGAATTCAGTCACGTGAGGAGCGGGATCAAGGTGCCGTGCAGGAAAGACGGCGCTACGGCGATGAACGCGCAAACTCTGGCTCCCGTAAGGAGCCTATAAAGGAACTCTACAAGAGGCTACCTTCCAGCGACTCCGGCGCCAGGCAAAGTAAATTTTTGTGTTCCCTTGCGTTGCTTTTAAAATTGAAAGTTCCAACAAAGTGAAAAATACTCATTCGTAAAATGTATCAAAAATACGTAATATATTGCTAATATTATTTTAAAACTTGAGACCCATGATGTCATACTCTCTAAAAGAAAGCCCGTGCGTCTACTTTCCCGCTCAACCCACGGAGAGCCAATCAGCGCAAGTTACGGAGGCAGCACAGCGAATGACGATGCCGAAACATATGTTTAGACCGAGAAACGCACTCTGAATTGGGACATTAAGCAATGCAAAACGTCACGCTTACATTGCCTAATGTCACAACCCCGACTGCGTTTTTTGGTCTAAACATATGTTTCGGCCTTGTGATTCGCTGAGCTCCCTGCGTAAGTTGCGCGCATTGGCTCTCCGAGTGTTGTGTGGGAAAGTAGACGCACGGGCTTTTTTAGAGTGATATCGCTTTTCTTCCCCCGAAGCGCATGGCACGCGCGTGCATAGAAATTCTCGAATGCGAAAATAAAACTAGAGCCTTCAAGTCGATTTCTTGTTCTGATTGTTCTGCTATGTCTTCGCTGTGTGTACATAATCTGTAACATTTTTTTTTTGTTTCTCTTCAGGAGGTTTTTCTATCAAGCCAGGATTGAAAAACAGCGCGAAAAAGTTTTGCCTCCTTTCTTTATGGTTTAGCCAAATGAAGATCTAGATTCGGTATACTGCGTCTCATTCTACGATGGACTAGAGGAAGAAGCTACGGACCGTCAGAACAATCACGAGCCACTTAGAAATTGTGCGGTATTTCGCTTTGATGAAGGTATCGGTGCCCGCGTCAGGCACGTAGCCAAGATTTTGTTTCGGGGGGGGGGGGGGGGGGGGGGGGGGGGGGGGCCCATGACAAAGTGCTGTATGAGGGGAGGGGGGAGAGGAGGTCCCAGCAAAATGGAGGATTTCGGGGGGGGGGGGGGGGGCGGGCCCCATGCTACCCCCTGGCTACGTGCCTGGCCCGCGTCTCCGATCACTGATGAGGAGACGGGGTGGACAGTGGTTTGAATGGAATCGCAAAGAAAGCCACGACATACAGGCTATTTCTAGCGTGGAATCTATAGAAATGATAGGCACTTCTAGATTCGAGCATTATTCCTCCACCCCTAGTCAATGCTAAGCGTGTCATAGTATAGCGTGGAACGTGATTGGACCTGGCGGCCCGTGGCTTTGCACTTTAATCCATCGTAGGATGAGACATGGTACAGTATCGTTAGTCACACTTCCAAAGAAAAAAAAAACCAGTTGTTACTGTACATAAGAGGCTCAAATTTCGGGAATCCACAAGTGGAACGGGAGTCTGGTAATGGCGGAGCTTGAGCAGAAGAATTTCATGCAACATATTCGCCGCCGATAATTTTTTATTGTTGTTTTTCGGCACGTTTTTAGCATCTGGTTATTTTGAAAAAGTCAGGGTCCAAATTCACCGTTCTCATGTAAGAAGAAATTGCATTTGTGCGCCAAAATCCTCGTGCGTTTTGCAAACGCAATACACTTGTGCACGTCTTCTTAGTGTCTTCAAACTCCAGCCCAAATACGGCTACGCCAAACCGGAGATTAGGATACTTCTTCGTGCTTGAGCACATCTGAAAGTAAGCATGGATCCCATCGTTGAAACCGATCACACGTGTACGTCCACTTAGTTGTTATAATTACAAATTCTATGAATGCAAACATTCTTTTTTTTAAATCGCGCCTCATGTGCCCTCAGCTGCCATTACGGAAGGCTATATTACATTTTAGATTTATAAAACAAAAGTAAAAATAAATCCTAAAGTGCTATGCGGTCCCTCTGTGTTTTATAACCCTAGGGCAAGCTCTGACGCACATATATGTATACCTATATGTGGTCTTATTTGAATTCGACCAAACTTATTGTGAGAGAGGTACTGATGTGAAGGGGGTTGGGAGGAGGCTTGGGGGGGGGGGGGGGGGGAGAGCCCTTTGGACTTTTCGGAATATGCGGTAGCTCAATACAGAGTTTATACGAAACTGCGCTTTAAGAAACGCTTTACTCAAATTTGTTCTAGAAAGGATTTAAAAGTGCCACCTGGTGAAAAGTATCAATAACTAGATTATTTAATTTTTTTTTATTTGGCCATTCTTTTACAAACTATTGAATTTTTTACACGCTACTATTGTTAAACTTCCAAAAACGACCTCATACATTTTGTCAAAACCGTATATTGTTTTATTTGTAGTTATTCTGTTTTATAAAATTGCCAACTTGCTGCATGCAGCAATTTTTCTATATTTCACAGTGCCTCATAAATGAAACGGCCAGAACTATGACATTAAACAACCACCGGTTTGTAGCTCCACACATAAGCTATTTGAAGATAAAATGCCACTCCAGGTAAGTTTTATGAAATTATTTGTATTATGTTGGAAGCTTCCAAAGAACCTAAACCATTGACATCTCTTGGTCGATTTATATAAAAAAGCCATGTTTTTTGTTTTTTTAAATAAACTGTTGTACCAGCAGCCCACCAAGCATGATTCTTACCGAATATAAACTTTTTTGTCGTTGTTTTCATAAAAAGAACAGTTAAAATGGGTTCTATTTTGCTTCAAAATTGAACCTAGACTTTTCAGATATATCACGAAATTGTTTTCCAGAAAAGTTTAATATTTATCGCCTTCTTACTTTGGTTGAGGTTTTCCATAACATACGAAACCAATCTAATAAAATATTGTATACCTTGTGTTTGTGGTTTTTTTTGGCTAATTAGTTAATTAACCTGTATTTTGACTTGACTCTCAATCTCCGGCTCGGGGATGCTTGCTTCACCGCAGGCATGGGCAAATACATGCACATATGTATCGAAATACAAATACAAAACACTTCGTCAAAAATGTATTTAATAACAAATGTAATCGCATTTCCAAAAAAAGTATTTAAATACAAGATACACATACAACCAAATTTATTTGGTCTCCTCCAAATACTTTTCCAAATACTTTCCTCAAAATTTGCGTTAGCGACTTCAGGGCACCTGCAACGGGTTTCTAGGTATCTCATTTTAATTTGACATCGCACACTAGGGAGTTAGTGTGCGAGGCTCTAGTAACGTAATAGAAAAATAACCACAAGAATGTAATCAGCTTGGATGTAATAGGTGAAAAAGTACAGAGCTTCAAGCAGATTTTTTTGTCGATTACATTTTGGTATAGACCAACAAAGAACCGAGACGACCAAGACGCGCAGTACTAGCTAGAGAATTTTGTATTGTTGCAACTCGCACCAGTTACGAAAATCTGGACGACCCGCGCACTTAGAATGTTCCAGGCAAAAATATGGATGGAAATCAAGCTGGAAAGCAACACAATTTGTCACATGGACTTATGTAGCCAGTCTGCCCGTGAACGTCGATTTCGTCGCTATGTTTGTTCTGGACTAGCACCGTAATCACAAAGTCACTAAGCGCTTGTGCTTGATTGAGAGACACTGCATTCGATGGAGAACGTAGTTTTCTTCCTGCTCTGGACAGTGGCAATAAATTTGAGGGATATGTATTTTTGCCCACAAAATTGTATTTATTTACAATTGTATTTAAAATACCCACGTTTTAGTATTTAAATACACACGTCAAATACATTACCCAATTTTAGATACAAGTGCAAAATACACAAAGTGTTTGAAATACGTATTTCAAATACTTGTATTTGAAATGCTGCCCATCCCTGCTTCACTGCAAAGTTAATGGTAAACTCAATGATAACAAATTTACCAAAATGCTACTTCCCCTTCTGCGGAAAGTACAGTCCAATCCACTTAAATGATACAACATATAACAATGTTCTTATAAAAATCTGTTTCTAGAGTTTCATATGTAAAACCGCTCGGATTGTAGTCCAGATTCGAAACTTGTCTGTTATAGCGAATGAATTATCGGCTTTCCTTAGTATCGGTATAAGTTGATTGCACTGTATTATTGTTATGATTTACCGCAACTTATTCTCAAATATATCTTTCTCACAATATAGAGTGTAGAAGCAAAACGTTATTGCTAGCTAAAAGGGAGCACTTCATTCACTTAGGTCCCATCTAATCACAGGCCATGTCGAGACAGTTTTCAAACATCTAACTATTGTGGAATAATATATTTATTATTTTATTCGCTGAAAAATTTCCTGATGAAAACAAAATGTATAAATAGACATAAAAAAACGGTAATGAATTTCTGATGAAGTGGGTTATCATGCGCGTCTTTTTTGGTGTGGCATTTACGCGTGACAGTTTCGAGAACAAGTGTTATAACTTGGTTTCTCCTATAAAAGATATAAAAAAGGAAAACGTATTCCTTATGTAGACCAAACCATGTATCCCAGGTAACTACTTCTTAAATTCAATGGCGAGAGAAAGCACTCGGCTAAACCTCATGACATGCAATGAATATGAATACACAGCTATAACTGAAGCTAAATTGCAGTGTAATTTTTGTGCAGGTAAGCAGGGTAGAATAACGTAAACGTTGCATCTAAGGTCCTAAAAGTATGTTACAATTAAGTCTTTGAAGCATTTCTTACCGAAGCACAATTTTTATTGCACTTTTTGTTTTATTGCCTAAGTAGTCGTTAACAACATGCTATTAATGTTACTTTGCTTCTTTTGGTCTATTCGTTCTAACGGGCAGCTATAAGTACAATTCTGTGTAGCCTGAGGACTCATGCTCCGGCATTATGGCTTCAACGCAGCATTGGAAACAGTTTAATAAAAACCAAGAAGTAAGAAAAACTTTGTAGCAGTACATCATGTTATTTATTGAAAGCATCCCTTTCCTTGCCTAACCTCTCTCTTCGCAGGAAAATATCCCGGCTTTGTCTTTTTCAGAAGATTTTTCACTCTAATCGAACACTTCGTCAAACATTATTCTTTGAACCATCTTACATTTCGCTACGAACTAATCACCATCTAAAAGTGGGCGTCCCCCAGTGTAACACCTCATCTTTCAATGCCTCCGTACTCCCTCAGACCTCAATAGATTGGAATCGCCTTCCTGCACCCATAGTCTCGATAACTGATGCTACTGATTTTAAAATTGCCATTACTAAGTTTTTTGATGTTCAATAACTTTTGTTTTATGTCTTGCCTTATGTATCGTTATACTCATATGTTTCCGTTTTAAAAAAAGCCCACTCCTCTCTGTAATGACTTCGGGCCCCGAGAGAACAATAAATGAAATGAAATAAAAATGAAAATGTGCTTCACTTTTTATATCGGTTCGAAAGAGTGCTGTAGAACTTTTTTCTCCCTGCGGTTCAAGAAAATTACGGTAGGCCTCTGTCGATTTCTTAATAATCTATCAGAGACTGTAGCAGCAAGAGGTATATGCGACTGTTGGGTTTAATGGTAAAAAAAACCTCATCATCCTCTTCCTAAAATCTCGATCAGTACCACAATCCCTTGTGTTCTTTTCTTTTTTCTCTTAGACTTCCTCAACATTCTTCCGAGCAAGCAAAGTTGAAAGGATTTCGAGTAGATGCAGCTTTTGAATCGGCCTTCGATTTACGTTTCCACCTTTGCCTCTGGCCGAGACATGCTCTTCACAGCCATCTACTCGAGTGTAGACTTCTGTGACTCGGGCGAGCTTCGAATATATTTCGGATATTTTTTGTGTTCTTACAGAACTGCGTCACCATCTTTAAACAAAGCAGCCCTGATGTTTGGGTACCGATGAGCCGATTGCAGTTCCACGATATACAGTTTACTCCACCGATTCCAAAGTACTCCATACCCAGCTGTCTATACCTCAGCCTCCGATGAGATTCCCTGTGAGTCATGAACTTGGGAAGTTGAGAGTTTGAACCGAATTCCGGAAAAAACAATGAGGCTTTGTGCAATCAAAAAATGAGCTGGACTGACGGTTGTCGGCCCCTTGAAGTCGTAGTAAACGCATGTTAAATGGTCGGTATTTAAAAATGGCTTCTGCTTCCACAAGCACAGTTGATGGTTCTTCAATTTGAGACAGCTTTTCCCGAAAATTCTCATAAAACTTACTTTATTGAGCGAACTAAACTTTTCCACCACCTTGACTACCAGGGAGCGCTTTAAAAAAAAAATTTTCATCTAATTGTTCATTGAGCGTATTTGACGATAAGTCCCGATGACTCAGAGAATTCTGGATTACCCTGAGGTCAGCCGACGCAATTTTAAAGAAAGTAGCATTGTCAGAGAATATTGTACTTAGTATTCCCCTCCGGGAAATCAATGTTCGAAACGCGAAAAGAAAGGCTACCGTGAAGAATCGCTTGAGAGTTCCAGATGGACAGCTCATGTTGTCGCGCACGTAAACGAGGCAATATACACCTTAGAGCTTTTAGTTCCTGTACGCGCTTTCATCGCATATGAAGGTCCTAAAAAGTCAATGCCGGAGATACCAAACGGTTTTCTAACATTCACTCGTTCCGCAGGAAGTGGAGCGAACGGCACAAGTGCAAGTGTAGGCTACCTGCGAAACCTGCTACATTGAAGACAGTTTCGGATAGTCTCCTTATTTACGTGTCGGGCTCAATGTATCCGAAATTGTTGCCAGAAGGTGGCCATTGTGCTAGATACTCCTTTATGGCCGACTTGATTATGATATGAGTATGTGAAATAATTAGCTCCGTCAGACGATGGTCGTTCGGTAATATCATCGAATGGGTCACGGAGCAAGGAACGTGGAATAGTTGCAACCGCCCTGTTACCTTGGGTGTATTATCGTGGTCCAGAAATGGGTGCAGATCTAAAAAAACGAGAGGCCGGCTCAATTTCGTGTTTGTTAGACAGCAACTGCATCTCCCTTAAAAAGACTTGGCTTTTAAAATCGCTTTATCCAGTATCGTTCTGCAGCAGCACATTCTCTGGCTTCCAATTCCTTGACTTGCCTATTTCCTTTAGACCTGCTGTCACGGCCAAACAACATCACCTAGACTGTTGTTCTAAGTACCTACTGATATCCGTTGTGCTTCTTTAAATCAAAAAGTGCGGCCGTTTCTTGACCCTATGTTCGCAGGCACACCAGGGTAGGTTTCAACTCGTTTCTTTCGAGCTCGTTGGGTTCCCTTAATTGATGCGGTGTTTCCGGACAGCCTCCAGAAATAAGCCATTTCGGCTCTTGCCACCACAGACAGCTATAGCGAAGGATCGATAGAGACTCTCTTCTTGTCACTATGTCCTCTGGCTTAGTATCTCCCGGGCAATGTCTCTATCTCCCTGGCACGCGCGTAGCATGAATTTCTTGAACGCGGTTTTTGACAAATGGCTTCCACCTGGTCGCCGGAGCTCTTATTCAACTTAGCCCAACTGTCAAGTCAGTCCACATGGTGTTTCTTTCTTTAACCTCTGTGCACGTACCAACCAAGGTATCCCAGCAGCATTGATACAAATGCGGCTCTCACTAGCTCAAATTGTGGCAAAGACAATACCTTAAGAGGCTCCACTCTTGACTTTGCGGTAACTAAGGTAGTCACACTGTTATATTTCTTTCTAGCATAGGCGCATGCTCCATATGCTTGCGTGCTTGAATCAACAAATATGTGCAACTAGACCTCTTTAAGCGGTTTCGTTACTCTAATCTTAAAGTGACTTGTCTCATGCACTGCGTACATTTTAGGAACATCTCTGCACCTGTTGCATCATTCGACATACATTTCTTTAGGTAGTTTTTCACCCTCGTTCACTCCCAGTTTCCGTAGTTTCTTGAAGAGGAGCTGAGCTCGCATAGTGAAAGGGGCAATAAATCCCATGGGATCAAATATTCCTGACGCAGTTAGTATAATGAAATGCTTGGTGCCACCTTTTTTCTGAAGGAACGATGAGACGGAGCCCACTGAAAACCTCGAATTGTCCCTGTCCTTGTACCAAAATATTCCCAGCACCTTGGAAACTCTGGACCTCTTAAGGTTCCTGTCTGCCGGTATCGCATCTGATTCCGCTTCGTTCATTATGCGCTGGGGGTGCTTGTCGTTTGAGGTCCATTTTCTCAGGTTCTTGCCCTCATCATTCATAAAGGAGTTAGACGTTTCGTATACATCGTAATCGCTTCTTCAACCGTGTCGGCACCTATCAAATTCTCATTGACATAAAAAGAGCCCCTCATATTTACATCAAAGTTCCTTGCAGGAGGCACAATATTAGGTCGTGGTAAAATGTCCCAGGCACTAGAAAAAGACTGCAGGATACACCGCAAGGAACCGCGTTTGTTTCATTGCTGCTGCGTGTTCTCTCGGGCGGTAATTTCCCACAGCTTCCTGTTCGCCCGACTCAGGTACGACCTCAGGATAGCAGAACGTCGGCGACAACAGTGCTTGTACATCCCCCTCAAAAATTTATTTTTCGTTTTTCACTATCCCTTCTTTAGCATTGATACTTTTTTACAATTTCTAAACCGTATGCGTGGCCAAAAAGCAATTAAAAAATTGTAATTCCCCGCCACTTTTTTCAAGTTGTGGAAAATAGCATAATGCAAAAAAAAAAAAAATGATGTCCGTTTTTTTTTTTTTTTTTACGGTATGAACACCATGACAGAACCGCGGAGGTTTTTTTTTTTTTCTGTTCCCAAATTTAAAACTCACGTTTTTACACGATCACACCTGTCAGGCTCATGAGCGTTGCTATAAACAAAAAAGTGCGCTATATTACGATTCTGCCCACTCAAAACTAGCAAAAAAAAAAAACAACGTATCATAGCGATATCATTTTTTCCTGATTTTGCCTCCGAGATGCGGTGAAAAAATTATGCCACTACGAAATGGCTTAAAGATATTGCAGAGAGAGGTCTTGGGAAATTTGCTTTGCATACAGTTTCCACTTTTGTTTATTGCTCCATTTTGTTTTTTGTGGCATTTTTCACATGGGTTGAGCGTATAATCAATGCAATAACCGTACAACACAAATAAGCTAATAGAAAACGCAGACTACCAAAATTTAGAAACCTACTGCTTTTTGCTGATTTTTGAAGCTGAAATCTGCTACTATTTTCTGGGGAGCTGTGGCAACACTGCCTTAACTGAGTCTCGTTCCAGCAGGTCGGTCGGGCGTGAGGCGTGGGTAGTTTGCCCTTTCGGTTGAGATGAGCGTCGTACCGGCGTGTGGTCGTATATCAGTGCTGCGTTTGCCCATAAAGAAACCAGGCTAGGAGTCCTACTCCAATGACTAAGTTGCTCATCTTCCCTGGGTAACAATTGTAACTGTGCGTGCTGGCTGACTGACTTCATATGTGAGTGCTGTGCTTTCGTAGTATCCAAGCACCTGCATAACCACTTAATTTTCATAAAACGGTGTTTGCATTAAAAAAAAATCAAGATCACAAAACGAAATTAAGCATATATTTGTTTCGCAGTTCTGGCTTTCGCAGCACGGTTTCAGATAACCCATCTTTTTCGTTAAATGAAGACTACCCGTGTTGAACTCGACGTTTCTTGTTAACGACAGGAAGGAGTGGATATTTTTTTAAGAACCGGTTTCAACTGTTTCGCGCTTTGTGCAACCAGTAACCAAGTCGTTACTTAAAAAAAAAAAAAAAAAAAAAAAAAAAAAAACATTATTGGACATGCAGAACTGAACAAAATACAAAGCTACTGAACGAGACTCCGAACCCAACCATAATATTGACCGGTTCGGCTTCCGGTTTTTGATTTTGTAGCCGGGGTTGCGTGGACCACAAATAAAGAATTGGAATTAATATCTTACGAAATCGCAAGAATAATACAGCAAACGTAAAAGTTTCCGTTCTAAGGTCAGTTTTATAATATGGTGCTACAGTCGCTTGTGTTGGCGCCGGGTACCGATTGCACTTTGTCAACTCATTTATGTTCTTGCCGCAGTCCTTTGGGGCAGGTATACACGGCGTCGCTTCTAACAGCGCAGTAGCGGTGCTGTTTGGCAAGTACTCGAAGCATAGAGCAAGATAGCTTCTTACGCCACGCACGAACTAGACGTTTCTAAGGCCGCGTCAAACAGCCAAAACGCTAACCATCTATCTGCGGAAGGTATGATGTTTGATTGGGAAAAATAATCGGCGGATTTAGTTTTTAGCGTTTGTTGCGAGTCGCGAGCTTTTTTACGTTTGATCGTGCTATCGATCTCTACTGTGACACCGAGTGACTCGAAGCGCTTTGTGCGACCAACATTCAGCTTTTTAGAACGAGATATTTGAGGAAGCTTTTGCATACTTTTTCAGTCGTCTCCGCGTTTGACATCAACAGCTCTATGCTGCATTTTTATAGAAACCCTATGTGGCTTTCAATGGCTCTTTTTTTGTTTAGGAATTATAGATGTGGAATCGTAGAGTTCAGTCGTTCCAAGAGTGGGAATGGGCTCATTGCCTCCATTCCGAGAAGTTGAATGGAATTGCCCGAAACTCTAAATCCCCGCAATGGTAGTGGAGTAGAATGGGAGTGCTCCTTCCGGGCAACACTGCTGCCCACAACGAAAAGTGGCGGCAGTCGCTAATGCAAATGGAAAGCGTGAAGAGTAAAGCAGGTTTTGGCAGAAATCGTCTAAGAGTTATTTGAAAAAACGAAAATGGGTTACATGGGAAAGAAGTTTCACATACTCATACTGAAATACATTAGTGAAAGGCGTCGCGATACGTAGCAGGTAAACATTTTAGACAGATAAAAAATATTTGAAAATAAAAATTCAGTAACACATTTTGCAGGAAAATGCGTAGATGTAACTAAGTGCATTTGACAAGGATCTAATTTAAATGTCCTCGTATTCGTAAACAAGTTGGTAGCATCAGCTAGTGTATAAAAGGATCAAACAAAAAAACACGATATACATTAATCGATCGATAATTATTGCCCCGAAACCAGTCCTCACTGTAGAATTGCAAAGTTGACGTTTTTACGTCAGAAATAAATACACGACTCCTGGAAGTTCGAAGAAAAATGAACTCTCCGGCAGTATTGCCATACTAGGAATGCATCCGAAAAATTATTTTATTTAGGGCCGGTTGCACCAACGTCGCTTAGCGCAAAGCGGAGCTTAGCCGGGAACTTAAGCTTAGTTTCGGTTTCGTTCGGTTGCACCAAACTCGCTAATCGCTAAACCTAGCAATAAACTACGCTTAACTTAAGCGCCCAACATTGGGCGCTTTGCTTCTGGTTGTTTCTTAATCCTGGATTAAAAACATGGCGGCTGGTTTGTCACGGTCGACGCGGTGGACGAAATTGGTTGCGCAAAGTGTTTTAGGCTACATCAGCGTGAAAGTCTCGACAAAATGACTTTCGATTGTGACAAGGATGCAAAATATTGTCGCGTGAAGTGTTTATCGACCCCTGTTTTCACGTTGGCTCTCCACCTTCAGGGCGTGTTAGCCCTAACCGAGAAACGTACGGAGCTGTGGGGCTCACGTCTGTATTCCCGTTGGTTCTTCTGTGAACGAGCTTATTCGTATGTACTTACTAATTTTCGCATAGCTGTAACGTATTGTTATTTACCACCTTGTTTATTTACACTTGCAGCGCGTATCCTTCAATCTGATCAGCGCGTTGAATAGTGGCAGTACATGATCTCGGCGATCAGCTGATTGTCGACACCTCTGCCGTTTGCATTAGATTGCGGCGCTTTTAAGTAATAAAACAGCGAAAATTCAATTCCTTTCGCTTTCTGAGTTTTGAGACAATCTTCAGTGAATTTTCCTTATCTCTCGAGTAGAATCTTGGCTTCAGAAAACTGTATCGTTCCATAACTGTAACTTTTCAGGTGATCGCATTTTTTTTTATATACTTTGCTTTATATCTTTCATTCGTTTCCCGAGAACGAGATACTGTTGTTTCCGAGTTGTGCTCTGTGATGGTGTTTTCCCTTTACTTTTGTCGTTTGTTGTCATTGTGACGATGGTTGAGACTATATACCGGAACACGTTTTCAATAAAATTAAGTTGAAAGTTGCGCCTTGTTGTGTCCTCCGTAACTTTTTTGGTGATCGCGATTTTTTGGAATATTTTGCTTTATATCTTTCATTCGTGGCGACGACAAATCGTAACGACTACTATGTTAGATTCGTTCATTGCTGTATCGGGGCAGGCTGGGGCAGGTGAAGCGAAGAGACGACCGTTCTTATCGGCGCGATGTGATGTACTAGTGGGAGTTTTTTTCTTTTTTTTTTTCTGAACTTGACAGTGTGAAATTGAAGTCCGTTTGAGGCTGCAGCGGATGTTCAACGACGGTACAGTGCAGTTCTGTCACCCTGCTGATAGCAACGACTACCGTCGATGCAAGGTCTCGTGACCTGACCTCTCGACGACTTCTATTCGACGATTTCCGGGCATTTTCGCAGCTGTCGTGGCGAGTTCGTCACTGTTTTGAACTTCATCGGTCTCAGGCTTGACTTGGTTTTAGTAGTCATCTTACCTGCCTACTTATATCCATGATGATTTGTCTTCAGCGATGTAGTGAGTTGTGTTGGTAGAGTGTCCTTCTCGCGTTCGGTGAGCTTTGGGGCCCTCGATGGCTCCTTCGCCTCAAAATGTGAGCACGAAAACTACTACCACTGTCAAAATATCCTGTTATCAACCGATATTAAACACACAATCACAGATGTAAAGAGCATTTGTGTTTATTTGAAGCTTTGACTTCTGTTATTGAAAGGTAAACGAAAAAATGATTGAATTTGGAGACCTTTAATTTGTTACTCACCGAAGAAATACAGCGAAAAGCAGACGCCGACGACGACTACTACGGCAGCTTTTTTTGTTTTTTTTTGTTTACATAACGTGATTCCTTTTCGCCAATCGTATTCGTCGCTCTGAGCGTTCCCTACTTTGCTCTGTTTGTCCCTAGATTCCCTACGCAAATCCAGCGTTTAGCTAGGGGCGCGTCTGTAAAGCCGGCTTAACCTTGGTGCAACCGGAATTTAAACCCGTGGTTACCTAAGCTCGGTTTAGGACGCTAAGCCGGCTTAGGAAAGTGCCGCTTTGGGTTAAGGTAAGCGGCGTTGGTGCAACCGGCCCCTAGATATACAAAATACTACTACTTACTGTACAGCCGTAGAGAAATATAAATACCAAATGCAAAATGTATTTCTGAATGCATTATCACGACATATTTGTATCGCGATATCGCTCAACCGCGACGTCGAGCCCCGTGTCCAGCCCCGCGTCCAGCCCTTTCGACTACGCAGAAGATATAGAATGAAGGATGATTTTACTCTCGTAGATTAAGATGCATAATCTAGTAAATTACGTGACATAGTCTCGACACTCACTTTCCACTTGAGGGTGTCGGGGGTATCGTACATCTCAGAGCATCTGTCGACCCTCAAGCGCTCCAGTTTCTTGTCCCAAAGGCGATCGGGGCGGAAGATCGTCCTCGCATTGCACGCCTGCATTTTTAACGCAGAATATGTTATACAGAATGTACTATAGGTTAACTTGTGGCAGAACTCTGGAAACGCTGGTGCAGCAAACTCGTGCCGAACCAACGCAGTCTCTTTTACAGATGCAAGTTTATATATATATATTAGCAATGTGCCCAAATAACACAGATGAGTTAGTGAAATCTTCCACGCTCCGTTCAAGAAGTCACGTCTCTTGTGTTTGTGACCAGGTCTGAGTACAGCTGACCGTATGGTCAGAAGAAGCCAAGCAAAAAGCCCCAGAGGTGAATCGTCAAGGCGCTCACCACCTGTGTGCCTTAGAGTTCCTGTATAGGCTCCCTGTAGCATATACAGGAACTCTAGTGTGCCTTTCGTCTCACTGACTCAAGCAATCAGGAAGAGTGAGTGCGTCGCGATCGTACGTTTTTTTTCTGGGTCTCCCGTCCTCACTGTCACCTTGCACGATCTCTCGGAGGTGGCACTACTACGGCACAATTTTGTTACCGGCTATTTCTTTGTATTTTTTTCTCGGAAGCGCGTGGTGCCTGCCTTGAGTACTACAAAGAATGCAACATCCTAAACTTGGATATTGAGGCAGCCGGGTCAAGGTTATGGCGTAGCTCTATGTCGAATGAAGGCGTAGCTTCATGTCGAGCGTGCGTCCCGCCGGTTCAGTCTTTTTTTTAAGCTGCACTGTGGGACCTTTCCGATTACATCTTGGCTCAGGAAGAATCGACTGTTTCTGCTGAGGTCTGTTGATTGCTTTCTATGCAAGACGCCCAGAACTAACGAACATATTTCTATTTACTTTTAGGAAGTGGAGTTGTTGTGGGGTATGCTGCAACAAAAATTGAAAAAAAAAATATGTGCATAACCAGCGTGACAATGACTTACCTCGCAGCCGAGAAAGACGACACTGTCCCTTATGAACAATTCATGGTTCTTGCCTCATTCAAGATATGGAAAACGTGACTTTATTTCCGATATTGCGACCCACAGATCCCATCTGTACGTAGACACTTCATTGATGTCTCTCAAGTCGAATCTTTGTACTTTAGGTCTGCCGACACTGCACCTTACTGGGCGCATTCGTTCCACGCAATAAAAAAACATAAAATGGTTTTATTGGACCCAGAAGTGGATGAGTGATCTGTGGCAATAATGACATTTTATGCTGAAATTGTTGCGTTCAATAAAGAAAACAAAAAGCTGTGGCGCAGCTCAGTGGTAACGCGCCCTCTGTGAGAATCGGCCCGCCATCACCGTGAAGGGACGCGGGAACAGGCTCTTTTCTTTGCGTGTTTGTGTTTGCACGTGTGCCCCGGTGTGTGGGTGAACTGGCGACGCTCGTGCGAGCTGGGGCAGGGGACATTTTGGAGAAGAGAAGAAGACGAGGAGAGCACGTGGTGCGACCTTTTTCGGGGATTCGAAAATTAGCTTCACTTGTAAATAGACGTGTTTTTTTTTCTTCCCCATACCCGCGGAGTCCTGTCTGGTTTATTCTTCCGTCAGCGACCATCAGCTGCCTCCGTCGTCGGGTCCCGGCGCAATCTCGAAGAAAGAACATCTTTACTGGCGCAGTCGGCAGGATTGCGTCAGCGGACCGCGGCGGCGTGATCGTCACAACGGAATCGGCGGACAGCGACTTGACGTGGCACTGGTGGAGCCTTCTAAAGAGAAGACTGGACCACCGAGCTCCTTGAAGACTGGACCACCGACCTACTTCGTGGTGACAGAGCTACATTGGACCTGATGCCGCCCCACCCCAGCGAGGAACGCCTGAGTCTACAGCTCGGACATCATTTTCGTGCCTGACTATTCTGAGCTGGGGGCTGCGTCTGTGATCCGGCGGCAGTCGTTGACCTTACGGTAAGGTGATTCTTGGACGTGTGCCCGCCATGGATACAGACAGTGCAGAGCGGCGGATGCCGGTTCTAATGCCCGAGCAGAATAGGGATCGGAATAGGGATGTTAACGAGCCCGGTGAATCGTCACCTTCGAGTGGATTAGGGGCAAACTCGCAGACACAAGGAGAGGGGAACGGAGGAGTCCGATCATACAGCTCAATTGAAAAGGAGATGGAACTTATAAGGGAGAAAGAACGGCTGTTACGTCTCGAGCTAGAGCTAGAACATCTACGCTCAGAAAACCGAAGGCGAGCCAGTGGAGGCGGCATGGAGTTCAACCTCGGAGATGAAGTTTTTCGCTTTTCGAGATTGATGAAGGGAGTGCTGACTCCCATGCCGTCGTCCGACATATTAGTGCCGAGCTGGTTTGATGGCGTAGAAAACGTCTTCGAGACATATGAAGTCCCTGGGCGGCTCAGAGGATATCTTGTGCGACCTTATTTCACGGAGTGCATGCGTGCACTAGTGAATAGGCTGAACATGGGTGAGAGAAGTGGGTATGGTGCGGTCAAAGAATCGGTCTTGTTAGAGCTCGGAGTGTTGCGAGCTGAGGTCTCGAGGCCCTTTATTGAAACCACCACTTCTCTCAAGAAAAAACACGAGAACCCAAGGCAGGGCATTATGCCTGAATATTATCGGGTGAAGTGTTTTAAATGCCAGGAATTGGGGCACCTTTCCCGCGAATGTCCCCGGACGAAGACACCAGACGGAGATTTTTTTGTTTCTCAAGAAAAGAGTGGACGCCGAGAATGTCACTGGGGAGGAAGACTCCAGCCGTGAGCCCGACAAGGTGACGACCGATGTGGGCAAGACCGACGGTAACAACTTGGACCGCCAAGGTCAGAAGATGCCAGACTCATCGGTCCGCGAGGCGCCTCAGATTATGTTACAGGCCGATGATACGAAGCGGTCGTCAAAGAACAATCGCAGATGCGTGTCTGTGTAGGTGGACGTTGACGACAGAAATGAGTTGAATGTCTCCCGTGCCTGGAGGGCGTCCCAGCGAACCAAGGATGACCACGACGAGCAGGTGAACGTCGACGACGAAAGGCCGTACACTTTGCCTGGGTGGCAGGCGTCCCGGCAATCTGAGGACGACCCATTTGTGAACTTCGACAACGTCGAGGCCGGTCCCGACTTCTTACCTGGGTTGCACAAGCTCCTTCAAGCCAATGACGACCAAGTTGAGAACATGGGCGTCGGTTGCAAGGAAGAACCTAGAGTATCTCCTGGAAGGTGGGCGTTCCGGCAAGCCGAGGACGACGACGGCGAGAACGTGGACAACGGCGAAGGACCGAACTTATCGCCTGGGCGGCAGGATGACTATGAAGAAAACGTGAACGTCGACAACGAAAAAGAACCGGATATTTTGCTTTGGTGGCAGCCGTTCTGGCAAGCTGATGACGACCACGGCAAGTACGTGGGTGTTGACAAGAAGCCGGACAACTTGTTAGAGCGGCTGACGTCACAGCGGGCCGGTGAAGATGTCAGGGAAAGCGGGGACAGCGACGAGGACGCGGTCTTCGAAATGAAGTCGTCCCAGAATATAGCTAAGGACGCCGATGAAAACTCAACCAACTACCAGCCGGCCACGTGTGAGAGAGCTGAGATTGCAGAAGACATCGACAACGACGACCGCCTGCGAGGCCCCTTTCTGATTCGTAAATCAAGACAGAGTATAAACTGTCGTCGCTCTTGCGCGGATAAATTCCGGAACCGGCTACACACCGTCCGATTCAAGCCCCGCCGAAATCTGGGTGGCTTGAATAACATGTCAGCAAAGAGACCGAGGCTAGGAGGCTAGACGCTACGCTAGTGTTAGCACGACATTTGTCACTGCTTTGGAGCCGTGGCGGGTACAGTAAGAATCACTTTACTAGCATGGGATTTGCATTTGGTGTACATTTCTTCTATAGTTTGGATTCTAATGGATTGAGTCACTAACTCTGTACAAAGTGGGACTGAGTCGCGTACGCGTTTGAGTTTAGTTGTTATATATTATTTTTGACATTTCGGGTCTAAAAAATATACTTAGTCGGGAGGTGTGAGAATCGGCCCGCCATCACCGTGAAGGGACGCGGGAACAGGCTCTTTTCTTTGCGTGTTTGTGTTTGCACGTGTGCCCCGGTGTGTGGGTGAACTGGCGACGCTCGTGCGAGCTGGGGCAGGGGACATTTTGGAGAAGAGAAGAAGACGAGGAGAGCACGTGGTGTGACCTTTTTCGGGGATTCGAAAATTAGCTTCACTTGTAAATAGACGTGTTTTTTTTTTCTTCCCCATACCCGCGGAGTCCTGTCTGGTTTATTCTTCCGTCAGCGACCATCAGCTGCCTCCGTCGTCGGGTCCCGGCGCAATCTCGAAGAAAGTACACCTTTACTCCCTCTTCAGCGCGGCGGAGCAAGGTTCGAATCACGCGTGACAGGGCATGCTTTTTCAAGGATGGGGCAACATCCACGACGAACCTTGTACGCCTCACCTTGACAAACACAACAACGGATGTCATATCAGTGGTGGGAAGGTTCCATACCCGTAGCCTCATTTATCCTAGAACGTCTGTCAAGACCATGGCGGAGTCAATGAGCGCTCGGCCGCCGCAAAAAGGCGAGAAGACGCGCCGAAGTTTTACCGAGGGGTTTTGCAAAGCAACATCTGGGGTAGCCCATCAGCCAGCGCCAACAACACGCGCGGTGGCCTCTCCGCGATGCAACAAGAAAGCGCAACGGAGCTAAAAGAAAAGAGGCTACCGGCGCTTGGAGAAGCAGGAGAAGGCCGGATAGAAGAAGGTCAACGCAAACTTTTCTTGCTTCCTTAAAAGAAAAAAAAGGACCGTGTTTGTGAGCTTGGATTTTACCGCTGGGGCATTGCTTGGTGTTCCTAGAGGGAGAAAACCTGTGCCTATTATAAATAGTCTACTCAAGATATTATATTTCAATTACTTCTATAGTATTTTGGTATCTTGCAAATACATTTCGCCTAGAGTATCTGCCATTCTGTCCTAAGTAAATGCCTCACTACCATGTACTCAGTATATAAAATACACCTTTCAACCCTCAAAAAAAAAAATGTGTTGCCGGAAGAACCTACAGAACAAGGGATCAAAAGACAGCAGACAAAAGCTGAACGGATTGCAAGCTTGCAACCAAGCGACTGAACATAAAACAGGCAACAAGGCAGGAGCAAACCGCTGTCTCTAAATAAAAAGAAAGACCAAAAGGATAGCTCCAGTTGCGGGCCCCTCTGCGTCCTCTTGTCCCTCCCCCCCACCCTTTTTTTTTCTTATATGCAGTTTGTTTTTAAAAGGCACGTCAGGCTCGGAGCAAGCAAAGTGCTGGTGACGTCATCCAGATTTTCAATCCACACCCAACATTTTGTTTGAAGCTAGAGTGGTCCCATCAGTGGAGGATTGTGACGCCGATATTCGGTACCGTCACAATGGACCCTTTTCGGAAATCGCCGATTCGGGATGTTCTGGCATGAAAATGCGCGAGCACGCTTTCAAGCGTGTTCACTAATTCCTTTGTGTGCCTATTCACCAGGGGTGGCCAACCTGCGGCTCTTCCCGTGCAAGAGCGCGGCTCGCGGCTCGCGGCTCCCTCTCCCTCCACCCCCCCCCCCAACACACACACACACTCCAGCGCCTTCCTCCCGGTCACACGAGCACTTTCCCAAAAAACAGAATGGAACGCGTTTTAAATCGAAGGACAGGTTTCGGGTTGGTAGTCTTGTGCTACTACTACCTTACGTACAGTTGAACTGCTTTTGACTAGTTTAGATTGAAAATAGTTCGAGTTTCGTTTATTGCCCTGACCAAAAGTTTGCCCCCCCCCCCCCCCCCTTCGCGACTCTTGGAAGTTTCGTGGTTTTGCTTGCGGCTCTTATGCCGGGTCAGCTTGGTCACCCTGGGTCGCTAAACTCGTAAGACGCAAAGTTAAAGCCGAAGTTGACGGAGCGTACCGATTGGCCTATCACGACGATGACTCCGCACTTTTTTCGCCGACATCCAATCGGCGCGCTCCCCGAACTTTCAGCTCCAACTTTGTGTTTCACGAGTTTAGGGCTCAGCTATAGACCTTTCTCACTAGCCAGTTTAACTGCGCCACCGCTGTAAGAATGCATCGAGGGAACTTCAGTCCTTGAGCACGTGCGGAATCTTCGCAGCAGTTCTGCCCGTGTAGAACACGAGACGTCACGAGCCTTCTCGTGCACCGCCGTCTGCCTCCTGTGAGCTAAAGTTATGGCGGCGTCACGCATGCGCCGGACTCTTAGTGAAATTTTTTTATAAAAGACGAGATGTTTTGGTGGAGCCCCCCTCGCGCGCGTTTTCCTGTGACGGGAGCTGGTGGGAAGCGAGCAGACGACGCGCTATGTGAAAGCACGGAGTGACAATAGTTAGTTCGCATCTAGGTCGTTTAAATACGATTTATTTAATAAATAAAATGTACAAAGTTTTTAGGGTGATCTTTATGACAAAGGACAGCGCCAGGGTGTTGCTGTTTATAATAAAAAAATACAATTGTTCAAAAACAAGTTTGGAGCTTCACATTACATTCTAAGAAAAGTATGTGCGTCTACTCTCACGCACAACACTCGGAGAGCCAATCAGCGCAACTTACGGAGGCAGCTCAGCGAATGACGACGCCGAAACATCTGTTTAGACCAAAAAACGTAGACTGAGTTGTGACATTAAGCAATGCAAGCGTGACGTTTTGCATTGCTTAATGTCACAACTCAGACTGCGTTTTATTGGTCTAAACAGATGCTTCGGCATCGCCATTCGCTGAGCTGCCTCCGTAAGTTGCGCTGATTGGCTCTCCCAGTGTTGGGCGTGAAAGTAGACGCACAGACCTTTTTAGAGTGTACTGCTTGCCCGACGTGCGTCAGGGCTTTTCTGCTCCTTTCCGATTGATGTGTTTTTAAAGATATCTGGACACAGCTGTGCACTCTAAAAAAAGTCTGTGCGTCTACTTTCACGCACAACACTCGGGGAGCCAATCAGCGCAACTTACGGAGGCAGCTCAGCGAATGACCATGCCGAAACATCTGTTTAGACCAAAAAACGCAGACTGAGTTGGTACATTAAGCAATGCAAGCGTGACGTTTTGCATTGCCTAATGTCACAACGCAGGCTGCGTTTTTTGGTCTAAACATATGTTTCGGTATCGTCATTCGCTGAGGTGACTCCGTAAGTTGCGCTGATTGGCTCTCCAGGTGCTGTGCGGGAAAGTAGACGCACACACTTTTTTAGATTGTAGAAGGAGGTTTTGCTTTTATCAGAGTAAACGACGTGCTGTCGTCTTAACTGTGCACGTGCGCACAGTTGTGTTAGAAAGCGCCGCACACTTCTTTTGAGCTTCAGTGAACCTGCCGATACCGACGCTTGTATCCAAGTGTGACTCGACAGTGTAGAAACTTTTGTCATATCGCTACTTCTGCTCGAAAGAAAAACTTACATATTCATAAATTTTTAAGCTGTTGGACATGGCCCTGCATATTCAGGCGATCGATCCTTTTGTTCTTAACAAATTTTACTAAAAGGTATTTACAACATTAAAATCGTTCGCTGAGAAGCGTATCACACATCATGCGCATTCCGCGAAATTAAACAAACAAACGGCACTAATTCATAGCAGGTCTATACCTTTTGTGGGGGAAGACGCTGAAGTGCCACTGACTCACGAGATTTAAGACCACGATCGTGAGGGGGTCTAGCATATTTCGCGTCGACCGGGTGAATAAGCAGGGATTTAATTAAAACGACTCCGGAAGCCAGCCACCGCATCTTCCTGCCAGAGAGTTTGAGAAAATGTATGTTTACTGGTTTAAAAATTCAAAGAGAAATCCTATTATAAATAATAAGAGACCAGCGCTCATAGAAACCATTATAACCAACAAGATACACGGAGTAATTTTCACTCAAGTGCTTACTACACACGCGAGACCTCAAGTATCGCTTTTCAATGTTTTATTTTAGGAAACATTGTTTCAGTTTCATTTTGACAAAATGATTCAGCGTAAAAAATTACATCATATTCGCCATGGTAGGTGATGTGGTGGGGTGAAGCGCTCTATATTCTATGTGCATAATCTCTCTTTTTATACTAGGGTAGGGAAGAGCACACCACCATCCCAGCGATTCGACAGCTCAGCGACAAAAGTGTTTTTTAGCACGGCTACGCGTGCTATGGTTTCAAGCTTTGGTGAAATGACCTGCTACAAATGTAAATTCACCAAATGAACACAACGCGTGAAACAGGCTTTCTCGCGCGTTACCCAAACTACGCATCAAGCGAGCTGACGGGCGGAGGGATTCAATATCTGCGCGATCTTTCCCAGGCTCTCCTACCCATGACGCCACAAGCGATGAGGACGATAGCTAGAAAAGCGTCCAGTGCAGTTCTACTCAAAAGCTCGTTCAAAAGTGTTTTTTTAGTCTGTTTCCGAATGCGCTCACTGTTTCATCCTCTTTTAACCCACTTTTCTGCCAGATGATTCAACTTATTTCTACACCGTTGCATCCTGCTTTTGGAACCTTGACCTAGATGCGTCAAGAATGGTTTGAGGTGATGCTGAGGGTAAGGAACGGGGTGTCGATACTGTTTTGCGAATATTCTCTCGCGTTGTGTGTGTTTCCCTCTTGGCCTTTTTAAATGTTTTATTATATTTTAGAACTACAAAGCGTACCTCTTCGTTTTAAATTGGGAGATCAAAGTACTTCCTTTCGGTCGCTGATCAGCGAGAAATGTTGGTGTTCTCGGGCTAACGTTTCTCCTGAGCATGCAGGTGTGTCATTCACTCGCGTACTCATCAACAAGTTTTGCTGCCTGATCAACTTGGGGTTCCGCTGCTAGGGGTATGCAATGCCGTACTACTTGTCAAGTCTCCCGAATCACGCCAAGGCATATTACGAACTTATTACAGAATGCGTCAAAAGTCGAGCCTTCTGTAAATCTAAAGCACGCCAGGTGCCATGTCTGCAATGCATGAGACCCTATCGTTCCTAAAATAATTCCACGCACATTATGCTACGTATCATGATTGTTTCAAAGTAAACTTTGATTGCAGCAGCTAAAGCGTCTCTTGAAAGTCAAAGGTTGAGCGCGAATTCTGAATTTCAGAGAGGTCGTCAGAAATAGAGCAGCCCTTTCCGTCTTTTTATTCTTATATTACAAACCTGCCAAACTTTCCAAGTATCTTTGAGTGTAATCCAATTACATTTTAAAGAATTTCCACTCTACGCAAGATATTTTGTAGTAAGAGTAGCTTTAATACTACTCTAAATACGTAGCACAACACTGAGGGAGAGACCCTGCGCGCACCATTTTCTCTGATATCCTTTCGCCTTTACAGCGGCCTCATTCTTTCGCGTTTTGACAGGATTCCTGGAAGAAAGGAGACTATGACATAACAGCTGTCGCTGTAAAACAGGGTCCCAGCTAAGATTGTGTGGAAGAACGCACTGCCAAAGCAAGGGCAGGAGCAAGTGGCACGTGAAGTCGAATCTCAAGTGATCGTGCGTTCGAGACTTCACACAGACTCACCTAAGGCGCTGATTTCAGCAAGCCAGCCTTGGCGCAGGTGACTGCGCCGCATCATCTACGTTCGATTTACGTTCACCTCCTATACCAGATTGAAAAAAAATTAGCGAATTGTACTTCCGGTGTGTGTATTGAGATACGCCCGGAAGTACACCACCCTACACTTCGCTGCACCGGTGCAAGAGGTGCAGGTAAATTTAAAGAAGATGCTACAGTCTATTCACCTTTAAAGGTGTACTCCGGCGATTTTTCGAGCTACCTCAACTAACTATGTTATCTGACTCCCAGGCCTTTACCCTTTCCGGTATACTATTTAGTGTCGCGAAATTCATAATAGTTATTGCGAAATCGGCATATGAAAATGACGAAAAAACCACCATTCAAATATACCCGCACTTTTCAGTGCCGTGACGTCGGTGGCGGGCAGGCTTGCCAGTCTAGCGAACAGTCTAACAAATAGAATATGCCAATCATTTGTTTCGTGCTGGAGCGCGGGTCCTGGAGCGAGCTTCCAAAGCATTAATTTGACACCATGAAACTGCTTCGAATCAGTTGGGAACAAATTCTACAGTCCAAAGAGTGAACCCTGCACTTCCACTGACGTCAGTTTTTCGTTGTTGCCGGTAGAGACTTTCACTTTGAAGAACACGAGGAGCACGAAAATTCTGAATTCAATAACTTCGTAAAAAAAAATTATTTGACCTAATATTTGGGAGACTATTTTGGCGATGTTGTTTGGCCAGTTTAGCAAAATTTCAAGCAAATCGGGAACCATTAAGAAATCGCCGGAGTTCTCGTTTAAGGAGACTCTGCAGCGAATGCTACAAGCGCGAGCTAGCCCACCGCTCTTGGCATTAAGACGTTCGTTTCTAGCACAAGTGCTCCTTCTGCGAAAGAACGTGTCAATGCAGAGAAGTCGAGCTTCCCTGCTTTTGGCATTGGCTGCAGTCAAAACTTAAGGGGGAACGGAGCCTAGGTTCGTTGGACTTACCTGTAGCTCTCTCTCCCGTGCATCAAACTGAAGCGCGATGTACTTTCGGGCGTAATTCGAAGGAGCCTACGTATAGACCGAACACGACCATGGCGTTTTTCGCTTTTGACCTTAGAAGGGTTTCGGCGGGCATCAAAATTTACCACTTAAATTAGTAACCCAACTGACGCTTTTGGCCACTGTGGCGGTTTTGATGGCAGTTCCTTCATATTGAAAAAAATCAATCAGACCACTGATGGCATGTTCGCTCTAACAGTGCTTTGCACAGTCAACTACCCTCCACAAATATTAAATATCTGGAGAAAGGATGGTATCAACTTAGCGCGTGTTTTCTCGGTTTACTTACAAACTCCATGTCTTGCTCTTGAACCTTGGAGCAAGGCTCCCCATATCGGTAGGGGATCCTTCCCGGTTCGGTACCAGCTACGGTGAACTCCACCACGGCCATTGAAAACGATACCGCGAGAGAGAATCCCGTAAATTGGGCCCGCCGGTCGTTTACATAGTCTAAAGCCTCCACCTGCATAAACGTGTGGAGATTAAGAGCGTAAGTCAAATGGAACATTCACTGTTCAAAGAAATATTTTGGTGAACCTTTCACAAAAAGTATGTTTTTAGCGCGCAATTTAGACTGTTTCTGGTCCTGCAACATGGGGTAAGCTACAGATGTGCCGTTTTAGCTGCGATAATAAATATTTTATCTATTATAAATATATAATAAATAATGAATAAATAGCGCATCTATTCTGGCTCAGCATAATCGTCGACAATTCTCAAGTGCGGAAATAAGAAATGGCGGTAAAAGAGGGCGCGAGATCCGGCGTGGACACCGCTGGCATCACAGTCGAGTGAAACCGACGCGTCTTTCAATAGAAAACACTGCGAGATCAACTTCAGTCAAGTTCAAGATTAAGACGCCTCGGACTTGATCCTTTAAATATAGTTTTCCTCCTCCTCCTCCTCCTCCTAATTTTTTTATTTCTTCATATGCGCGGGCATCTTTGCGGTCCATCTACGCAAAGATGATAGCAATGGCCACCTAGAGACAAAAAGGGTGATTGTTCCGCCGTGTGTATTCATATTTTCAAGATGTAATCTTTACAACATGAAAGTAATTGTTTATTTATTACGTTACCTTTTGAACCTTTTATTACAAAATCAAATATGAAAACCCTATACAACTTCCTTTAACGCCGATTTAGAGCGCAGCTGTTGAACAGGACGAAGGGCGCGTACTTAGGCGAGGGTATGCCCCGCCTCCTGATCCGTACCCTCTCCTCCTCTCTCCTCCTCCTTTTACGCGTGAGACGCGCTTCGTCGCGCGACGTTCCGGCGCGGTGCGGAAACATCACAGTGCCACCGAAACGTCACGTGACGTTTCCGTGAAGTCATGGTGACATTTCAGCGCGTGACATCCGCCGAAACGTCACGGTGACGTTTCGTCACCTTGAAGTTTCGGCATGGTGAGGTTTCAGCACCGCGCCAAAAAGTCGTGTTACGTTTCGGCGCGGTGCATTATGGGATGTTTCCCATAATGCATCGCGCGGATCAGCCGACGCCTACACCACTCACGCTTCAGCCGATGCCTACGCCTACGCCTTCGCGTATCCAATCGTTGTTGCGCTGGTAAACTCTTTCAAGATGGAAAGGGTGGGGGGGGTCGGTCTTTGTCGTGGCAATACTCCGTCTTATTCTACTATGGACTAATATCCCAATGCTACAAGCCGCCAGGTGTGATCACGAGCCTGTTAGAAATCGCGACGTATATTTGCTCCGTCGTACGTATCACTGCGCCAGGAAGCGTCATCCGGAGGCGAGAGTCCGTCTGAAGACTACTAAAATGGTTAAACACCGACTGGAACCGATGTGGCGCAGAGAACCCGGGATCAAAACCAGTGGCCATTAAGAAATTAAGATGAGTCGGATCTTGTGTTCGAGATTCGATTGGATTGTAATGGCTAAGGAAAAACGACTTTGTGTTAGTGTTGCCGTCGCGCCTTCCAACTTCCCCATGTAGTTGAGATGTTTGCAAAATATGGCCATTGACAATGACAATGACAATGACAATGACAATTTCATTGCAAATGAACATAACGTATGTTAAGTCTGACCTGCCTAAGCCACATTGGGCTTGACTGGCAGCGTCTTAAAATCAGTGAAACCATGCCGTTCGCAAAAGGAAACATGTAAAATAAAATCCACACAAAAATCAGAATAACAAAAGCAAACTAGTGAGCACTTTACGATCTAAAATTTCTCAGGGCTTTCTTGAGCTTGTATTTTGTTCTTAAATTTAGAATACTAGAAGGTAGTTTGTTCATAAATGCTGGTACATAGTAACTCCGAGCTCTTTTTCCAAATCTTGTCGAACATCGAGGTATCCGGTAAGGCTCTTTGGGTCTAAGAATACGAGAAGGGACATATGGAACTTTAAATTGACTATCCCAAAAATGCCTATGAACAACAGTTTCCATCAAGAGCGAGTTAAAATCAGGCAAATGCAGTGCTTTAAACACATCAATGTCCTTATCAAGGCATAAATCATAGGAAATGTTCTTTAGCAAAGAACGCAGAATTGAATTAATTCTAATTTGCCAACGCAGAGAACAATGACCATACACGGTAATACCGTAACGGAGCACACTGTAAACAAGAGCATGTACAACAATTTTTCGAACGGATAGTGGCATAAAATATCTCCTGTTGTATAGCAAACAAGACACTGCACGAATTTTCTTACACACATGAGCAAGATGAGTGTTCCAGGTTAGGTCACTGTCAAAGAATAGGCCAAGATATTTTATAGAAGATATATGCTGTATAGGCTCACATGCACATGATAGGCACCTGGACGTATGTAATCGTAAAGAGCAGGTCATATTAACTTTTTTCAAAGGGTTGTGGAAACATATTAGCTGCGTTTTGGATGCATTAACTTTAATTAAATTAGCTTCAAACCAGTTCATACTTTTAATTGCCGCAGTTTGCAAAGACGAAAAGGCATCTGAATAATCGGACGCTCTAGATAAAATAACGGTGTCGTCAGCATATTGAAATAGCGAAACTGGTACCACCATGGAGAGGTCATTAACATAAAGATTATATAACAGTGGACTTAAAACCGAGCCCTGGGGGACACCCGCTTTGATTGAAAAGAATCCGCTTTGATACCCTCCAAATGAAACACATTGACGCCTATCCTGTAGAAAGTTTTCCAGTAAATTTAGAAAAGAACCTCGAAAGCCTAACTTTGAAAGCTTTGTTATCAAAATGTGATGGTTAACACTGTCAAATGCCTTGCGGACATCAAGGAACAGTGCGCAGGCAACTTGATTCCGTTCAAAAGATAAATTGAGCATGTCAGAAAAGTCCTCAAGGAGCATTTGAGTACCTCGGCCTTGTGTGAATCCGTACTGATAAGGAGATAGTAAGCTGTGTTTATCTAAAAAGCTATTCATAGTTATCCACATATGTTTTTCCAGGATTTTAGCAAAGCAAGACAGAATGGAAATAGGTCTATAATGTTCTACGTTATTTCGCGCGCCTCCCTTGAATAATGGAATCACCAAAGCTGTTTTCATTGCTAATGGGATGGTACCATTAGATATTATGTGATTAAAAATCGAAAGTAGAACAGCCCTAATCCCTTCAAAGTTTCTGCGCAAGTCATTAACTGGAATACCGTCGATACCTGGAGATTTATTGGGCTTAAGGCTAAAAAGGATTGACCTAAGCTCTTCTTCAGAGAGAAGAGGAAGATAAGCCGAGTCTAAGACACTTTTGTTTAAGGTACATGAAGCTGGGTGTTGCCCTGCAATACCTGATACTTGAGAGAAAAAATTGTTAAATTCATTAGCAATACTCTGTCCATCAGTAGAGAATTGCGAAAGAAGGTAGCTATCATTGCTTTTAGTGCACTTCTTCGTACCATGGAGATCGTTGATGAGCGACCAAGTTTTTTTTTTATATCAGAACGAGCGTCCTTAAATTTGTTTCTAAAGTGCATGCGTTTGGCCTGACGAATCATGGCATTAACCTTGTTTCTGTATTGCTTAAATTTCAATCGTAGCATAGTGTTACCGGGGGAGCGTTTTGACTGTGCCCATAAAAGATCTTTTTCTTTGATGGCTGCCAATATTTCTGAAGACATCCATTTCTGGTCTATGTTACGATGTTTAATTTTTACAGTGCGTGTAGCCGCTTTTTTAAAAAGGTTAAACTGAGCTACAAACTGTTCATAACCGTCAGCTGGAGATGTAGTTAGAAGAAAAGTATTCCAATCATGTTGCTCCACAAGTTTATCGAAGTGCCTGGGATCAACTATTGACAACTCCCTCACAGCGCCAACATAAGTCAACGGCTTAGATATCTGTGTTAATGAACAACAGACAAAATAATGATCAGCAAGTTTCGTTTCAATAATTGCAGACTGAATTACTACGTTCTGTGCTCGTACGTTTATATGATCAATGTTAGATACCACCAACTGGCCAGAGATGAATTCCTCCCGTGTTGCCTTCTGAATTGTTGCTTTTAGGCCCCATTTAGACAAAACATCAAGGCAGTCTGCGACTATGGTCACTGTGGGACGAAGTACGTCGATATTAATATCGCCGTTTACACATACAAGGTCTTCAGATGAAAGAGTGGACAAAGCTAAATCTAATTCGGCCAGAAATAACCGTGAATTACAGCACGGGGGACGATAAATTGAGAAAAGGACCAGGGATAACAAAGGAGTGCTTAAGTGCAGCGTAACTACTTCTGCCTGTTGGAATGAAAATTTTAACTCGGCCACCGACCAACTATTTTTTATAAACACTTTATAAACATTAACGAAAAGAAGAAGAAGAAGCCGTAGCATCCGAACGTTTGTTTCCACCGCTCTGTATATATTATCTTGAATAGCAATCCTGATGACTCACAAGTGACTTGCCAACTACAGATTTGTGCCACGGACTCGACTACCGCTATAATCATCCGGCGACCTCCAGTCTATAAACAATTAATGTTTATAAAACTAAATACATTACGTATCTTCACTTCACCGATGTAAAATAGCTCGCTATCAAAACATAGAACCATTTGCGTACGTTCAGTGCTCTTTTTAGGCTGGGTATCAAAATTTCTCTCGCGCAATCTTTTTCAAGGCGGATGCAAGGTTTTCAAAGGTAGTGCTCCGCCCGCCAGCCTTTGGGCCCTAGTTTATTGTAGGATGAGACGCAGTATAGATGGATTGTGCTGATCACGGTCGCTCTGTGCCGCGGCCAACCCGGACCGTAGGAACCCGTACACAGGAAACGAAGCATTCTCGACAGATCGACATTCAAAACGCCGCTGAGCGCGCCGACACTCTAATCCTTCTGGTATCTTGGTTTGTCTTTTCAGTAGTTTAGAGCTTCAAAAACGTTTCCAACCTTGGTGCAACCTAGACGAGCGACGCACGGCCAGGAATACAGGGATGGTTTACGTTAACAAATTCAACTCAATAATTTTAGCTCTTTCGGGAACATATAATTACAGCAAAATAACATTCGAATTACAACCAACTTTACCACCGAAACAAAAATGTAATTGAAGCGTTACACAATCAAATGCGATTGATTGCATCTAATCAGTTGCTTGTAACTCGTTGCGTACAAGTCTGAGATGAGGCAGCCAAGACACCTTCTAGAACACCGACCGGCCGGCATGTCGCGCAACTGAAGCACCGAAAATCGCCCCTCTGCCGTACTAGCGTAACAAAGGCAGTGGTAACAGAGTATGTGATAGATTAGATTAGAGACACTGGGGCATATGTGGAGGCTGGATGGCGCACTGGATGCCTTTTCGCTGGGTTCTGGAAGCACAGTCGTGTCTGCTAGATTTACCTCCGCGCAAGGCGGTACCTGCCCGGCTGAGGGGCGCTCGCGATTGTTGGCTGTCTGCGTGCGGTTTGAGGCGGAACGTAAAGCTCGGGTTGAAGCAGACGACCGGGGATTATTGTGTGCATGGCTGCACGTGGCACTTGAAGAGTAATTATCTGCCAGCATGACTTTTCAGTGTTCCCTGTAAAGCCTATCCGCTCCTTCAAGGACCTCGGAGCAGCCATTGAAGGCTCCGTGCCAACGGCTGATTTCGCAGCCTTCTGTAGTGCAAGTTAAGCGTTTGGGAAGTACGTGGATATCTAATTTGTGCGTCTCATCCTCTGGAATGGGCCTTTAGATGCGAAGCTCACAGAGTCTGTATAACTGCGAGACGCCTTTGACTGGGTGTGCAAAAAGCACAAGAAACAAACAACGGAAGCGCTGAAGTGCCTCAGTTCGTTTCCATAGATCCCAACTGCTCGATCGGAATCACGTGGTTTATGGGCCGCGTTTCCATTGGAAGCTGCGAAATAATGACTAAAGCGTTGTTCGTTTACAATCGTCTCTACCTCTCCGCCGGCTCTTTTCCTCGACCGACGACAGCGCAACGCACGCGGACATCCGATTCATTTTCCCTGGAGCGTCAGGAGGCATTCCTAATTTAACTGCAAAATATTGTCACGAATTAAAAATGATAAGGCGTCTAATAACTGGAAAAACTAACCGCCGAATTCAGAAACCTCACTCAAACTACACTCAAACTGAAGGGCCCCTCCACTTCCTCGAGGAAGCCTCGAGGGCCGGCGCTGGCCAATCGCGAGGACGGTTCCGCCGTCGCGATTGGCCAGCGCCGGCCCTCGCGCCTTCTTCGAGGAACTGGAGGGGCCCTTCAGTTTGAGTGCAGTTTGAGTGAGGTTTCTGAATTCGGCGGTAAACCTTTCATGGGGCGCACTTGCGCCCAAAACAAAATAGACGGTTAGTGTCGCAGGGGTCGATGTCGGCGAAACAACAGGATCGAGCCCTGAGGATCCCTCCGGTTGCTTCCGGCTCACGACGCGGAGCACCTTTTGTACCCGCGTAGGTTTCTGGAATATTCGGCGTAGAACTTTCGATATGTAGAACATTCGCCACTTGATCAGAGGACGTGTTTCTCGATATAGCGAGAAGGCGAAGTTGCCAGAAGAAAAAAAAGAGCCTTCTGCTCCCTGGAATCAAACAAGGTACGTTCGCGAGACTGCCGAGCGCAGTGACCATTCGACCACGTATGCGCTTGCTGGGCGACGAGTGTGGCAATTTCTCTATAGACGTCTTTTGTATCCTGTCACTCTCAGTCACGTGGGTTCTGTATCTGGTATGCGCGACAAAAAAAATAATCAAACATTTCAACTTGGAAGATACGGGAAAATACAGGTGAGGCAAAAGAAGAATGTGTGACAACCGCGCACTTTTCTGCGCAGCAGCGAAGAGAAATAAAAACGACGTTTTACGGCATACCAGAAGGGACGACATTCAAGAGGGCCGCGCCCTTGTAAAAAAAATGTATGGAACAACAGAACTTCCTGATCTCACTCCACGGCGGTGGTGCTGCTGTTGCCACAGCGCTTGCGTAGATGCGTCACCTCAGGCGATTCTGGTTTGTGCCCACCCGCACTGCCCGCACCAGGTGGGGGGAAAAAGAGGGCTTGTTTGTAAACAAAGTGTGTCGATAAACTGAGCACGCCTAACGTAGCGTATGCTCTTAAAGCATGAAATACTTTTTAATTGAACCATCAATTTAAAATTTTGCCCATCCATTTCCCGCTAAATTCAGTGGAAAATTTCATTTTGTCTAGAGATTACGTGACGTCAACTAATGTGGCGTGACTCGATGTCACGTGATTTATAGAAAACTTCTGTTCGCCACCAAGCTTGGCGGGGAAAGGTATGTCACGTGACTTATATACGAATTCAGTTTCCCCACTCAATGTACCGCGGAATTTGATAAAAATAAAGCTTCAGCACTACCCGGCCTCAACGTCGGTTTAGTATCTTAAATAATTTTGAACGATGGCACCTTCGAAACTGCTTCTCACGCAAGATATTTTTCGGGAATAAAGGTCGCAGTCTTTTATTCATGTTCTTTTGTCGCTCTGTCTTGCCGTTTTTCTCTGGGAAAGCCCGGGACGTGTACACGAATTTCACGGAACAGAGCGCCGCGGCAGGTCTCAACACGGGATGTGTTCGTTTAGCCGAGAGTCGCACGGAGACGCTCGAGAAAAACATTCGGCTAAGTCTGATGTTAGGTCAGTGACGGGACGAGCACGTCGTGAGATGTTTCGCTGGCAGTTGGCCTATCCACTGGAGTATGTAGTTAAAGACAGGAAATAATTATAACCATCTAGAGATGGAAGTCATATAATACATTGCGTTTAAATTTAGCACCGCGACGACGCTGATGCGCACCTGTGCTTCAGTACTCATCATGAATACTAAACGGTGCGCTACAGTGTATCTGGCCTACATTTAGTGTTGATTGTTTAGTGCCAGCAAAGCATAGGGTATAAAACGACACCCTTACGGAGACATCTGGCGAGACCATCGAACGATGGAAGCAAGCGGACTACGATTTTCACAGTTTCGTGAACATGACGCTCGCTGCCGGAATTTTTCTGTCCATTACGCACGCCAGTACGGCCAGACATCGCATTCAGATGCAATCTTTTCGCATTGGTCCAAAGTGCTGTGGTGAGAAGGGCTACATTCGTAACACTGAGATACCCTCGTAATAAGAAACAGCGAGTGCTCCGCGCGCGCTCTCCGAGCGGTATCCCGCGCCCCTCGAGAGATCTGAGTGGTGTCTCCGTTTGCCGCTTGTGGAATTTGAGCCGGTAAAGTTCTCATCGAGCGGCTCTAACCGGTTCTAGACGTTTTTTTGGAGGAGCGCGTCGAGCGGTTCGGAAAAGCTTTTGTGGTGCTTGTTTCGGAGGAGTATGTCCGAAATCACTGGCAACATTTTGATTTCGATTTTTGCGGTATCGATAATGTCGCAGTCAAGAAAACGATTGCTACATTAGATCATAACAACAGAACGTTACGAGAGTGTCAGAGGGAACGGGTGCAGTTACAAGCCTCGTTACAAGCTATTGGAAGGGTGGGGAAGCGCTAGGACGTGGTGCCGAGGTGGCACAACGACGTGTCACCAAATCACTTAACTTCCCAAAACTGAGAGATGTCTCAAGACCTCTGATGTGCCTCTGATTGCTTGTTCTTAGCCCTCCTTCACCTAATGGTACATGTCAGGTTGCTTACGGAAGAACAACGACTTCCGCGATGGAAGCTCAACAAGGAGGTTCCAACTGGTTGTCATGTCGATTCTCCGCACTGCGTCTCGTTTTTCTTCAAAGTCTAGTTTATAGACATCTTATAAGAATATAATGATAGAAAGCTTACTCAAATCCGGTGATCAAAATTCTATACCATTTCTAGCGTCTGTACGCTAGAGATTTGTTTTCTAAAACGTTTTTAGAAAAACTTCAAAAGACTGTCGACACAACGTGACTATGTAGAAATTTGAGAGTCGTTTAAATGCGTTTTTACAATTTCAAAGACTGCCTAAAATATTTTTTTGTTGTGAGGGATGTTTTGTCCGATGCCGAAAGTAAACAAAAAATCTCAAAACTCTGGGGCAAGGAAAAGACTCTTCCCTCCCCATAAAATTCCAAGAATTGATGACAACTAAACTTCTAAAACTCGGAATCCATAGCTTTTTCGCGCAAGATGTCAAAATGACAACGGTAAAACCTGTGTTCACACTATTAATACGTCCTACAACAATAGTCTGTCGACGATATTTCCTTCTTACATGACGGGTTCTGTCACATTGGTTACATAAAATCTCTCTGCACTCATGTTCGAAGAACACACACAGGAATGCAGCAAGCGCGCTTCCCACATGATTGAGGCCTGTCTACAGATGCTGTCACCGTGTCTGCAGTTGGCACCTTGTCGTTTGCACGATGCATGTGCCCACTCTCTGCGGTTTCGGAGGTCATATAAGGTCCGCCGTAACACAGAGCTATTCGACGAAATTACTTTGGTTCTTTGGAAGGGACTGAAGCTTCTAACCATTGACACTTCGTACTCGTTGAGAGATTTGTTGTAGACGTTCGGCCCGGTGATGAAGCAGTCTCGTCTCGGAAGCGAAATGTCGTAGTGGGTTCGGATGATTACCACATCGATCGGCGCACTCCTGGTGAAAGGAACGGGAGAAAATGTCAAGGTTGGACAATTGCATTCTAAACTCCACTTCGATTTAAGTCCAACACTACGATCGAATCTATCCAATCAAGCACCTTCAAAAGTACACCGTCATGGCGATCGTTGTTTTTGTACGTTTGCATTCGCCGGCTTAAAGGGATACTTCAACAATATCTGAAATATTCCCGTCGTGTTCAAAAATAGGTTGAATATGATCCACAATATCTGTAAATGACATTCGCACGTCTGTATTTTGAGCCTGGTGGCTGTATTTTTCGTTATAAACGGCCCACTCTGGCAAGTGCTCGGAGAAGGCCCAGCGGAGATTACGCGTGACATTCAACGTAATCGTGACGTAGGTCGTCTCAAGACGAGCAAAGCTACGGCGAGGCTGACGTCGAGACGATGGCCTAGTCGTTCCAGACACCGAAGCGGCTGCTTTTGTACGAATTTTGAGTGGCGGTTTAATCTTCTATAATATTGTAGGGGGACAATAGCGACTTCTGCGACACACAAAAGGCATTCTCGAGAAGAAGGGAGTTCCTACTCTTCCCCCCCTTCCCTCATCGTGGCAGGAGGCGAGACAACCTCCGTCACAAGCTGACAAGGTTCCTAGACGGGCATTACAAGCGAGGCATTAGCGAAATCCACCAGGTGCTCTTTGCGAATCGTTTAATTCGTTTTAACATTCTTTTTTGTGATTTTTTAACAAAATATTGGTATGTTCGATGTGATGCTGCTCCTTTGAACACATATAGACCAAAAAATGAGCGCCGAAGTTTCATTGTAGTATCCCCTTTAAAACAACTACGCACCGACAAAAATGCTCCGGATCACGTAGCACTTTTTGCGCGTGATTGCATTTGTCGGAAATACGAAGTGCACAACAACAGCATGGGGCGGGACAACGCGCTTTTGGGGCTGCTTGGTTTGATCCATAGAATTGTGGTGTTGGCTGCGGTAGAACTTAGAGTAAACCCGAATATAGGCTGACGCGCTCTTTACGAACAGATCAGCTTTCGTAGTGCAGTGAACCTCGCGTTTCCTGAAACGCGCACTGACCTGGTGGTCACTGCACGTTTTTCGGAAACCAGGTTCCTGTGAATTGAGCTGTCTGCGCATGCGCCCTACCAACAGCACCGCCGCGGCAGCCGCGTTACGTCGGAGCGGAGTTTTGTTGTAGGGAGTCATTAAGGCCTGCGAACAGCATCCTGTACCTCACTTAATGTAATCACACTAGGACGACGATACCGAGCCCACCGAGTACTCGTGGCCAATCCTCGTCTACCCTCGCTCTGATCGAGATAAGATCAAAATTCTAGTGCTCGGGCTTTGATTATTGTCGGCAATTATAAGAGAGAAACAAAAAAAAAACACTTGATTAGAAATTTAAGAACAAATTACTGTCTCTCCGGTATTTCCAAAATATGTGATATATGAGTAGCAATTATAGGGCCTCTTAGCACTCCCGCTTTCCCACTTGAAGTGAAAGGCCACTGAACGGATGTGGATTTTTTTTTATTATTAATATTTATATATTAATAATGTGCACGTGACGTGACCTCAACAAGTCATCACTTTGCCACGGCCTCAAGTTGTTACGCAATAGTTTATTAAGACAAGCGACGCCACAGCTGGGGCACTCATAAGGACTGCGCATCTACGGCGCTGTTTTGGGGTGTTTTAAAATCCCAAGCGACATTGTGACGTCATCAGGGCTGCAGCCACGACGCAGAAAACGTAAAAGCGGGTGATTTAAAACTTCCGCCTTTAACGACACAAAAAAAGTAAATCTGCTGCAAATCCGTGTTTGAGTGAACGTAGTAGGACTCGCCGGAGGAGGTCTTTCAAATCGTCGTGCACTCTGCCTGTGCGTGGAGCGTAGAGACCGATTCCGAGGACGAGATATCCGGGCTGGTTGAAATTTCCGGCTCTGTTGATTTCCTGAAGAATTCTCAGTCTCTGTGGAAGCGTAGGGAGGCAAGGAGAAGCTGGTTTAATCCTAGAGCTGGGCAATTGATCAATTCACCGACTGAATAATTGAATAATTTTTAATCGCGATTAATTTGTTCAATCGGTTAATAAGTAAAAAAATTTGACAAACCGAAAAAGAAAAAGTAAAACTTCATGGCTTTCAGTTCGCAGACGTTAACGAGTACACCTGTATAAAGGGCAAACATTAGGTCAACTTTTAGCCTAAAGTAAACTGTAGGGGAAAGATTTTTCACTCCTGACAAGCTGCACAGTCCCGACAACTTCAACTCCGTTCGATTTGACAAAAATAATTTATCTTAGGCAATTTTGAAGAAAAGAACGTAGTACTCGGCATATTTATAGATCTTACGAAAGCATTTGATTTTATTAATCACGAGTTGCTTATTCAGAAACTTCATACCTACGGTATAAGAGTACACACATCACTCTTTATTAAATCATATCTTGATAATCGGTGTCACTATGTCAATATCGGTAGTAACGTCTCCTATATAAAACCTATAAAATCCGGGGTACCGCAAGGTAGCATACTTGGACCACTGCTTTTTTATACATAAACGACATCATCAATATTGCGCCGCAGGCTAAATTTATAATTTACGCTGACGACACCAGTATTTTATTATCAGCTCGGAACTGTAATGATATCGTTCCGATAGCAAACTACTTAATGAGAAGGCTAGAGGCATGGTCCTCGTCAAATAATCTTTTAGTGAATAAAAATAAAACTAAAGCTATGCCTTTTAGTCCTAAAAATCAGAATATTTCACTATCCAGTGACATCGTTTTATACACGTCCCCCATAGAAATTGTAAGCACTTTCAAGACTCTAGGTGTATTGTTTTCAAATCACATGTCTTGGTCTCAGCACATTGATTCTATTATTTCAAAACCAGCTGGTGTCATCGGCATGCTATATCGACATCGTTTCATCCTCCCGCAAAGTCTTAAGTTGCTTTTGTATATCACTTTTTTGTATCACATTTGAACTACTGTCATCTAATATGGGGCACCACGACAAGAACAAATCTTCATAGAATATTTTTATACCAAAAAAGGGTGATACGACTTGTGTGCAGTGTACCCCGTGACTTTCACACGGACCTAATTTTCGCTAATCTGGGGATAATGAAAATACATGAATATTACAATTCAGACTTGCCATGAAAAATAAACAAGAACATACCGAGAATAAAAGTTTCCTATTTGACTTGGCTCCCCTCACAAAAAAACCGCGAACACATACCCTTCGTCACCCTGACCCTTGGATAATAGATACATCGCGTACTGACTACAGCCTTCAGATGATTAGAAGAACCCTGCCTACATTTCTCAACACTTTCTCGCATTCCAATGTTGACATAGTATCTTTAACCCCACTTGAGACCCGTGAATATTTCCTTTCAAATAATGTCGTGTTCACGTTTTTTTTCTATTTTTCAAGTCCATTTTCTTTATTGTTGTGTGTGGCTGATATCTAGTTGGCATTTTCGGTCCAGTGTTTGCTTTTCTTCTTTTCTTTTAATATTTTTATTCCTGTTTTGCGTTAGTGGACTTCTTTGCTTTGTATACTTTTCGACACCGCTGTGTTCCTGTGAGGGGGCTGGGGACCAGTCAAGCTCCTTTTAAGCTTTTTTCCCCAGCTCCCACCATATATACATGTATATGGTAAATAAACTATTATTATTATTATTATTACTATTATTGTTTTTCTGCGTGGGAAAGACTATTAGGGAGAATCAAGGGAGAACTCTCTTTCCGGATAATATCAACATATATATTTGCGCCTTGGAGCGCAATTGCTGGTGTGAGTCTCTTTGAACTGTTTTTAACTATACGTCGAGGTTAATTCGAAATTAAGAGTTCTCTATTGCTCCATTTTTCACAATCTCAACAAACACACACACACACAAAAAAACATTTTGGGTGTTTATGTATTATGCGCGAAAGTGAACGAAACCTCACAACTTAATCATTATTAAATTAAAACTTCACAATTAATCATGTTAAAGAATTAATCGAGGCCCAGCCTTATAAACTATTCCCGTTATTAAGGACCATTCACACGCCCACACACACAGACAGGCGCGCACGAACACAAACAAACTCACGCGCAACACACAAACAAACACATACGGGCGCAAGTACACACACACTCACACTGATACTGATACACACATGCACAATCTATGTTTGGTTTTAATTCTAACGGTTAAGGGGTATCTCTTGACGTTATTGTGAGCGTTGTGTATTTTGCTGCCATCAGAAAAATGGAATGCGCCACGCTATACCCAAACAGCTGCTCAAGTTATTCAGTGTCTAATATAGTCCAAATGACGAATGTATCAAGAAGATAAAATCTGCTGATCGTATATTTTGTCTATGTGAAGCCAGCTAAGCGTGACTCATGCAACTAGTTTGGAACGCAACAAATTTCTTTAAAAAGAAAAGCAATTTTTTTTTTTTTGCGTTGGGTCTGCAAGTTACATGTGCATTAATCTATTTCATGCAATCGTCCGTTTGTGGTCATAACTCAATCTACTGACAGTAAAAATCCTCCCCCCCCCCCCCCCCCCCGCGAAAAAGCAACAACAACAACAGCAACAACAACTTTATAATCACACGTGGTTGATTTGTCTATTACAATTCGTATCAAACGATCGATGGCTCGGAACTATTGCTGACACCGGATGTCTCCATTGCAGGGCAGGGTGCTGCACTCCTCGTCCATGGATCATATTATTTTAGGATTCTTAGAGCCCATAGACCGAGTTATAACTACAAAGAAACTATCGCAGAAAGTTGTTTAGTGCCTCTTTAAATTACGGAAACAATACGGCCTCCAAGTCGCCCAAAATGCGTTCCTTCGCGCGTGAAAGGTAAACGTTTAGTAAAGGAGGCGTGGTGAGAAATAATAATCTATTGTGTGACGGAGTTCCCCGTCCGCTGTAGTGCTCTCCTCGGTGGGAGAAAAATCCATACTACGAAACACATCACATAACAAACAGTTATGAGGTGGTTCGAAAAGACCAGCAGCATGTTATGATACACGAGATTTTTCGTTATTTTGGAGGAAATTGTGTATATCTTAGTTTGGAAAACGTCAGTTTTGCATACAACTTGAGGTTACGCTAAAGTTTGCGCTGGAAATGTTGGGACGACTGAAAGGACTCCAGGGACTGAAATTCTTTAAGTTTTTTTTTTTGGTCCTCACATAATGCAAATCAAACAGACGTCCGAGTTGAGCTGGAGTCACCTACAGTTTGTTGCGATGTGACAGGTGAAAAGGAAGCTCCGCCTCTGGTACGCTTTCGTTACATTCCGCCGTGATTGTTGCCATATGGGTAGAAGTCCTACCGAAGGTAGGAAGCTTATCTCGAGGCGTAGCCTTCAACCTTGAACTTGAACTTTCAACTTTCATGTTTTTCTCTTATTTAGATGCAGGAAAAAAAAAAGTAGTTGTCGCTTCTTTCGGAGAGTTTGTAGTAAGTCATTATCCTAAAATCAACCACAAGATCGATTTTTTTAGTCTCAAACACTTCGTAAACGCGTGGCAAAACACATACCAAAGATATCGAAGAATGGGTAAAAACACAGGCGAGATAATGAATCACTTCTATAGTAACCAGAGCACGGAACGATATAAAACGGACAAAACAAAAAGTCTCAAACACAGCTTCTACTTTACTTAAACAATAGCCGCCCTTATATATACGTTAAGACCGTCACCACTAAAAAAGAGACACCTCATCTCCACTAAGCCACGGAAAGCCGGACTCTCAGACAGATCCAAACGATTCATGGCGCCCACTACTTTCGCATCAACCAGCCACCCCGAGAACATTGTTTGAGGGCTGATCAGCCGCAAGCGATACCACGCAGTCGATCACAATCCGTACTATTATTGGAAAACCCACAAAACAAGGCATTAGACACACAAAAAATGCTTCATTTCACTATACAATGGCGAGGACGGTGTGCTTAAACAATTGCCAGCGGACGAATTATGCATTGTCTTTTTCAGGACTCTCCTACCATTTTCTTTTTCTTTGTGCAGAATCTTGGTATCCCCACGCTAAGGTAGACTAATGTCTGTCGGCAGTGATGTGATTGCTGCGCCAATTGCGCCAAACTGCGGCAAGAGTCTAACCCTGCTACATCCTACTACATTTTGCCAAAATATGGGTAATCTGCGCGAAGCCTGCCCCAAAGGACGAATTTTGGTCGCCTTTCAAAACCGAAACTAAACTGAGTACTGTAAAGCGCTGTTCACGCTCTTGCGACCGATTAGGACCGAGAGAAACCAGACCGGACTTTAAGCCTTTTGCGACTTCTTAGGACCGGATGCGCTGCTGCGGAGCTGGTCCTAAGAGATCGCAAGAGGCATAAAAATGGGCCTGGTCTCTCTCGGTCTTACTCGGTCGCAAGAGTGTGAACGGGCTTTAATTCAGCATGCGTGAGCTAGGTGGCGCAAGCGGTCGCCCAACATAAAGTAACCGGCATCAGTCGTGCATGCGGTCTTGCACGGTCTTTTCCCACCGTCTCTCGTTTCGCTCTCGTCGTCTCGTGCGTCTCCTCTCGCAGCTTTTTTTAAAAATTGTTTCAACGATAGATGCCGGCATGTGCGGATGTTCCATTGCTAGCTTGCGAGGTACCAGCCATGCCGCCATGCTGTAGAACGAAACCACGTTTTTGTGCAGCGGGAGTTTCTGAGCTAAAGCACTCGCTCCTGAAAGCAATGGCCGTAGAAAAGTATACTTGGTCCCTGCGCGACGTCGGGTGTTGCCGTCCCCACGTCGCTGCAGATATGGCACTTTCTTAACTGAGACGTAAGGACCGCCGCATGTTCATCAACATTCCTGTTCTTGTTTAAGTCATACGCTACTACACAAATCCCTCTTTAACTCAAAGACTGCTGTGTCGGAGTATTGACTACCTAGGTTTTTCTCGGTAGATTTTCTTTCGAGAGAGTTCCGCCTCGGTGGCTGCGAGGCGAGAGCGCTGGCCAACGGATCCCCATGTGGCGGCTTCGAATCCCGGCCGAGGTTGCCCGCAATCTGACGGAGGCTTATTGCCGAGAAGGCGCCGTGTAACCGAGCATTGGCTGCACGTCAAAAGATCCCCAGGTGGTTGAAATTAATCCTCAGTCCTCCGCTGGGGCGTGCCAGATGTCCGTCTTTGGTTTGGCACGTAAAACCCACAAATTTGACTTTCTTTCGGGAGGGATTCCGGTGCGTGAAAAATCTACCGCAAAAGAAAGTTCATGAAGACAAGTGAGCTAAAGCAAAGAAGGCAATCAATATCTCCACGCTGCATGAACCCGCACACCACGCGTGTTTGTCTCGAGTTCAGTCGTTGCACAAAGCGCTCCAAGAACTTTTTGAACCTGGCTCGCGATGTCTTGCATCGATCCGCTCAGGTTCTTTTTTTTTTTTTTTTTTGTGGTTAGCTCGTATTGCCGCGCCCAGGATTGAGAAAGCAACGCTCGGTCACGGACCTCCAAAAAGTTCTCGTTTATTCATGTACCGCTCGTAACTTCTATCATTTATTCCTGCTTTTGTTTTCTAGAAAGTGCGTGTTCATTCTCGCCCGATCACGCGACGCTCGAGCCGCTTTCGCCGAATCTTCGAGATAGCGACGCACTCTAGATAAGAGGCCGCCCGCGATCTTGTCGAGTCAGTTTTCGCCCCAGCGTTCGACTCTGCTGACACGCCGACTTCGACGCCCGCGACGCTCTGCTTTCTTCTGTTTCCTTCTTTATTTTTGGCACAAGTTCGCCACATTAAACGTTTACTTATTTCTGTTCATTTCTTGTTTATTCGTCACCACCCGTGACATACTGGTGGAGGTGCGGGGTAATCACATGTCCGTACGGCGCAGCCCTCCAAGTTCCCGCAGTACAAGTCCAAACCCCAGCTCCGGAGGACCCGACGAAGACCAGATCGAGACCCGGTCAAGTCGCCGCATCCGAGGTCTACCCCCGGAACACGGACTTCTGCCACCCACGACCAACCCGAAGACGACGATGGCCAACCAGGCGCAGACCCCGGCCGCTTCTGCCGTTGTGTACCTGCCGGTCGCACCCAGGACTCCAACGCCTTTCCACGGAGACGTCCACGAGGACGTTGAAGACTGGCTGCAACACTACGAACGTGTAGCCCGCCACAACGGATGGACGACTGAACAATGCCTCCACAATCTCTACTTCGCGCTTGAAGGAACTGCGAGGCATTGGTTTGAAAACCACGAAGCGTCCTTCACTACGTGGGAGTCCTGCGCCGCGGAATTGAAGCGAACGTTCCTCAACCACCACCGTCGGCAGCGAGCGAAGGACCTTCTCCAAACAAGGGTGCAGGGCCCCAACGAAAGCGTGACCAGCTTCGTAGAGGATGTCATGCGCCTATGTGCCCGAGCCGATCCGGAGGCGGCCGATGAGAAGAAGCTTCGCGTCCTCATGCGTGGCGTGAAGGCTGAAATTTTTGGGGGCCTTATCCGCCATCCCCCGACAACCGTCGACGGTTTTGTGGCTGAAGCCACTAACATCGAGCGAGCGCTGTCGGCCCGAGCAAGCCATTACCATCGACTCGCCGGCGTGCCTGCTCCTCGAACCGCCGCATCTTGCCGACTAGACCTGAACGCCACCGGTGTCGACGGCCTTCGGGAAATCGTCCGCGACATCGTCCGGGAGGAGCTCCGCAAGCTTCTGCCTGCTGCCAACCAGCCGGCTGAGCTGTCGATCGCCGAAGTGGTGCGCGAAGAAGTCCAGCGAGCAATTCAACCGGAGGCTCCTGCCTGCGTAGCACCACCCGAAGAGCCCGCCCTGACCTACGCCGCAGTGGCCCGACGGCAACCGCCGCCTCGCCGCACCTATGTCACGCCGCCCCGACGTCAGTCTCCTGCGCCGCAGCACGACCGACGCCACGACGACCAGGTCCAGTACGCCTGCCCGGAGCCTCGCGCACCCCGCAAGACCGACGTGTGGCGAACGCCCGACCGACGCCCTCTGTGCTTCCATTGCGGGGAAGCGGACCACACCTACCGCCGATGCCCATACCGACGACTCGGGCTACGCGGGTTCCACCCGAGCGACCCGCGCCCCCGGTATGGTGAACGCCCTCGGGAGATCGACGAGTACCTGCGAAGACCCCAGTCCCCCGAGCCTGCGTCCCGCCGAGAGTTCCGGTCGCCGTCACCGCGACGTCCAGCTTCGCCGATGCACCGACCGCGACGTGAAAGCCTGTCCCCCCTCGCTCCTCGCCGGGGAAACTAGGCGCGGCAACCCCTGGAGGTGGAGTTGCCGAAGACGACCGACGCCAAGATCCTCCACGAACGTCGGTGGGCCCCCACTCGAACGCTACCAGAGACCAAAACGACGCCGCTGCAGTGGTGTCCAATAACCTAAACGTCGTCATCGACGGCCACGACGCATCTGCACTCGTGGACACCGGAGCAGACTACTCAGTCTTGAGTGGGAGGCTCTCTCGCCGCCTTCGAAAAGTCATGACGCCGTGGGATGGACCACAAATAAGAACCGCCGGAGGACACCTGATTACACCAGTCGGGAGATGCACCGCTCGCGTCGAGATTCACGGCGAAACATGCCCTGTGAAGTTCGTCGTTTTGCAAGACTGTTCGAGGGACGTCATTCTCGGAATGGACTTCCTGTGTGAATACGGCGCCATCATCGACCTTGCGGAGAACAAGCTGACGCTTCGGAAGCCTGCCCCATCGGTGGAAAATACCAAACCGACGTTAGCTGCAGTGCGAGTCCTCGCCAGCCACGTAAACCTGCCGCCGCTGTCGAGTGTCTTTGTGCCCGTCGGGACCGAAGGAGCCACCTGCGGTGTAGCACTGCTGGAAGGAAGCGTCCAACTTCTCCTCGGACGAGGGATTGGCATTGCAAGAGGCGTAACTGAGCTCCAGGACGGGCGTACAGTAGCCCTTGTCACCAATTTCCGGCAAGAGTCGCAGCACCTTACAAAGGGTACAACTGTGGGCTACGTCGAGGAAATTGAAGACTCAGCCGCGATCGCCGTGATCTCAGAAGACGCCTCTCCGACGCAGAACAAGACAATCACGTCCTCAGAGCTCGACATCGACCCATCCCTCCCAGCCCCACAACGACGACAACTTCGTGACCTTCTCGCCGAGTTCAGTGAGTGCTTCTCCACGTCGTCGAAAGTGCGCCAAACGACGGTTGCGAAACATCGGATAATTACTGATGACGACGCACTCCCTGTGCATCGGCCGCCGTACAGGGTCTCTGTGAAAGAAAGGGAAGCCATCCAGCAGCAGGTACAAGAAATGCTTGACGACGACATTATCCAGCTCTCAAGGAGTCCGTGGGCTTCACCGGTAGTCCTGGTGAAAAAGAAAGACGGGACTCTTCGGTTCTGCGTGGACTATCGCCGACTGAACGCCGTAACAAAAAAGGACGTCTACCCACTGCCACGCATCGACGACACCCTGGACCGACTACGCCACGCCCGATACTTTTCGTCGATGGACTTGAAGAGCGGGTACTGGCAGATTGAGGTCGACGAACGAGATCGTGAGAAGACGGCCTTCGTCACGCCGGACGGGCTGTATGAGTTTAAAGTAATGCCGTTCGGGCTGTGCACAGCGCCGGGAACCTTCCAGCGCGTTATGGACACCGTCCTTGCCGGCTTGAAATGGCAAAGCTGTCTCGTCTACCTCGACGATGTTGTGGTCTTCGCAAGCGAATTCGACGAGCACCTGAGACGACTGCGAGCCGTGCTACAGGCCTTCAAAGCTGCTGGGCTGACCCTCAAGCCTTCCAAGTGTCGGTTCGCCTATGGTGAGCTCAAATTCTTGGGCCACGTCGTGAGTGCTCAGGGTGTAAGCCCTGATCCCGCCAAGACGTCCGCTGTCGCCGAGTTCCCGAAGCCATCAGACAAGAAGACCGTTCGAAGATTCCTTGGGCTGTGCGCCTATTACAGACGTTTCGTTCGTGACTTTGCGCAAATTTCTGCACCGCTGACGCATCTGACGAAAGACGACGTGCAGTTCCAGTGGGGAGAGGAGCAAGAGCAAGCGTTCGACGAACTCAAGCGAAGGCTCCAGTCGCCCCCTATCCTCGGACATTTTGACCAGTCGGCGGAGACTGAAATCCACACGGACGCCAGCAATACCGGTCTCGGTGCGGTACTCGTTCAGCGACAAGAAGGGGCAGAGAGAGTAATCGCTTACGCAAGCCGGGTGCTGTCTAAGGCAGAACAAAATTATTCAACGACCGACAAAGAATGTCTTGCTGTCGTCTGGGCGATAACCAAGTTCCGCCCGTACTTGTACGGGATACCGTTTCGCGTGGTCACAGACCACCACGCCCTCTGCTGGCTCGCAAACCTCAAGGATCCGTCCGGACGCCTCGCCCGCTGGAGCCTTCGACTGCAGGAATTCGACGTAACCATTGTGCATAAGTCCGGCCGCAAGCATAATGACGCTGACTGTTTGTCTAGGGCTCCAGTCGAACCTCCAATCTCCGGCGCGGACGACGATGACGACGCCCGTTTTCTAGGCGCACTTGACGCTACCGACATGAGGGCACTGCAACGCGACGACGCGGAACTTAGCTCCGTGATCGACAGCCTCGAAGGTCGAGGAGGCTCTGTCCCACGGGTCTTTTCTCGGGACCTACCGAGCTTTGTCCTGCGGCTAGGCGTGCTCTTCAGAAAGAATTTCGGAACCAGCGAAACCCCCTGGCTACTGGTTGTCCCCGCCAGCCTCCGAGAAGAAATTTTTCAAGCGTGCCACGACGACCCAACGGCCGGACATCTCGGCTACAGCAGGACCCTTGCCCGGATTCGTGACAAGTGCTACTGGCCAAAGCTTCCGAAGACCGTCCATCTCTACACACGATCGTGCCATGAGTGCCAGCGACGCAAGAAACCACCGTCAAAGCCAGCAGGTCTCCTTCAGCCGATTACCCCGCCAACCAAGCCCTTCCAGCAAATTGGAATGGATTTGCTGGGTCCTTTTCCACCGTCGACGATGGGGAACCGCTGGATAATCGTCGCCACCGATTATCTCACTCGTTACGCCGAGACGAAAGCCCTTCCTTTGGGGACTGCTGTCGAAGTCGCCAAGTTCTTCATCGAGTCCATCGTCCTCCGCCATGGCGCCCCCGAAGTACTGATCACAGACCGAGGGTCATCGTTTATGGCACAGTTGACCCAAGAGATCCTGCGTCTAAGCCACACGGAACACCGTCGAACAACGGCATACCATCCGCAGACCAACGGGTTGACGGAGCGGCTCAACAAAACAATCGCCGACATGGTCTCTATGTACGTCGACGTGGAGCACAGGACCTGGGACGAAGTGCTGCCCTACGTCACGTTCGCCTACAACACAGCCGTGCAAGAGACCACAGGAGTGACGCCCTTCCAGCTGGTGTATGGCCGGGCGGTGACGACTATGCTAGACTCAATGTTGCCGCACGAGTCAGTCAATGACGGGAGCGATGACGCCCAGGTGGTTGCTCAACGGGCAGAAGAGGTCCGCCACCTAGTCAGACTACGAATTCAAGACAAGCAACATGTCGACGCTCACCGGTATAATCTTCGTCGCCGCGACGTCCACTTCCAGCCCGGAGACAGAGTTTGGGTGTGGACGCTGATTCGTCGTCGCGGTCTCAGCGAGAAACTCCTGAAGCGCTACTTTGGGTCCTACAAGATCATCCGACGCCTCGGCGATCTGAACTACGAAGTTCTACCCGACGGAACGCGCCCATCTGCAAGACGTCAGCCGCGACCCGAGGTGGTGCATGTCGTCCGGCTGAAGCCGTATTACGAACGATAGGACTCTCCACTCCCGTCGACGAGTGAACTGTGGACTGTGAACTCCGGCTAGCAATTCTGCTGTCCTTTTGTTTTTTTGTTTTCCGTTTTTGTGCTGCATCGGGACGATGCACTTTTAAAGGGGGGGATAATGCCGCGCCCAGGGTTGAGAAAGCAACGCTCGGTCACGGACCTCCAGAAAGTTCTCGTTTATTCATGTACCGCTCGTAACTTCTATCATTTATTCCTGCTTTTGTTTTCTAGAAAGTGCGTGTTCATTCTCGCCCGATCACGCGACGCTCGAGCCGCTTTCGCCGAATCTTCGAGATAGCGACGCACTCTAGATAAGAGGCCGCCCGCGATCTTGTCGAGTCAGTTTTCGCCCCAGCGTTCGACTCTGCTGACACGCCGACTTCGACGCCCGCGACGCTCTGCTTTCTTCTGTTTCCTTCTTTATTTTTGGCACAAGTTCGCCACATTAAACGTTTATTTATTTCTGTTCATTTCTTGTTTATTCGTCACCACCCGTGACAGTATCATGTCTGCCTGCCTGGAAAGCACGTGCCGTTGGACTGTTTTTGTTGTATGCTTAACAGTGCCATTTTACATACAGTTTTGGGAACCAGTTGGTGACCGAGTGGAGATACATGGCTTAGGTTTTGATTGAACAGCCATCTCTGCTCGCGCGATGAAGCATGTGCAACTGAAAGCCCGCTGAAGTTGCCCTCATGTGCATGCGAGTATGATTGCACTACAGAAGCACCAGCCGGGACGCTTGCAATTCATTCTTTTATGTTTGCTTACTTTTGATAAAAATCTGGCACGTTGGAAACCAGTGAAACGGCGGCAAGCGGCTTTTCGAAATCGCTCGGCAATGTCTACAGCACTGCACACTCATGGGATGCCTCAATGTCTCCTTGGAGACATTGAAAGTTGACATTCATTACTAGCCGAAGGCAAAGCGAGGCTTGCAGCAGCCTTGCAGAAAGTTTCGAAAAGCGAAACGAAAAGCACCCGCTAAGACTCGTAATGCACCTTCTCTTGTGTACAATTTCGCATTGTTCTGCAGTAGATAAGTGTTTCATCAGTCGGGGACTGCTTCCATTTATCATAATATATAACTTGTCAACCTACGTACTGCTGTGATATTTACTACTAAGCTGATCATTTTCAAATACATTTTAATATCTGCAGTTTGGTTCTTATTTGTCTATAGCGGGTACATATATATGCATGATTTAAATGAAGCACTCCCAAATGTGTCTTGTCATTGGCCTTTCAGTTACACGTTGAAAGACTCCCACGTGGTCTAGCTTGACCATAATATTTTTATTGCGGTGAGCAAGGTGCTCTTCGTTTGTGCAGCACTTAAAACAAATACTTTTATTTTTCTAAGCATATCTGCTCTAAAAACCACTTTCGCTGCTCCGAAACACTGTTTTGGCTGCTCCAAAAGGCGCTCCAAAAGGGCTTAGGCTAATTACATCACTGGTCAGCCTAAATGGGGGGGGGGGGGGGGGGGGGGGGGATACCCATATTTTGCACAAAGCAAAAGAAAATGGTAGAAAACTTCTGAGGGAAACCATGCGCCAAAAGCGTCGCTTTTTCCTCGGAAAATGAAATCGCGTAAGAGCTATTTCGCGCCGCGTATGCACAATGAAGCGTTTTTTGTGTCTCTAATGTCTTGTTTTTTTGGGTTATCTAAGAATACTAGCGGTTGTGCTTGAGTTGCCTATTATCGCATATGGCTGGTCAGCCCTAAAACGATGTCCTCAGGGTGGCTGATTTATATGAATCATTTGGATTTGTCTGAGCGTCCGGCTTTTGGTGACCTTGTAGAGGGGAGGTGTTTCTTTTTTGGTGGTGAGTGTCTTAACGTATATGTATAAGAGCGGTCGTTGTTCAAATTAACTATGCCCCTTTTCAGCTCAAGAAAAAAGCAAGTTTAGCCTAGTGTTCATGCGCGGCGTGAAATATTTCTTACGAGATTTCATTGCCGAAGGTAAAAGCGATGCTTTTGGCGCCTGTAACCTGCACGTCTTTATATGATAACATATATGTAATCTAAACTTTACCTACATACATCTTAATTATCCTCATAAAGGGGGGATTAACAATGCTCCGCGAGGATCCGGTCTTTTTTTACTGCGGATCTTGAGGGGAAAGCGGGACTAGAACCCACGCTTAAGACTTTTATTGTTTTTGTTTTTTTGTTGTTGTTGTTTTGGTTTCGTATCTCCGGTTGCAAAAAATACAAAACGCCGCCCAACCCGACCTAAAATCGTTCACGTCGTGCGCCTGAAGCCGTACTACGCTCGATAGGTCTGTGAACCTTATGTGTTCCTAATGACTCTCTTGTTTACCACTCTTGTTATTTGCTTTGTTTTGTTTTGTGTTGCATCGGGAGTAATGCCGCGCGCGCAGCTGGCCAAGTAGGCAGCGCGCGCGTGGCCTAGCGGTTATCGAGCCTGCCTCCCGCGCGAAACGCCAGGGTTCGATTACTGGGAGTGACACATCTTTTGTTTATTCCTGGATTTTACTCTTCTGGTGAATTCGAGAACCCTGGTGCTTGTTCGAGGTCAGAATGTTCTACGCGTCGAACCTTCTACGCCGATCATTCCAGAAATCCAGACGTGTACATAAGGGGTTTCGCGTGACGAGCCAAAATCACCCTCTCTTCACCGCTCGATCCTGCTGTTTCGCCGAGTTCGACGCCTGCGTCGCTAACTTAGTTTGATTTTGTTTTGGACACAAGTTCCCCGTATTAAACGAATAATTTCTTCAGTTAGTTTTCGCCTCATCATTTGTAATTCGTGACAGTATCCCCGCGAAAGATGTTTTCTGTTGCGCGAGAGAGCCTGTCATAGTTTCTGTCCTCCTCCATCAATCCCCCGATGTGAGCCAACCCCCCCCCCCCCCCCTCGCTTCTTCCTTTTTTTGTGACGTAATTGGCAATGCCATTTTGAAAACGTTAAAATGTGTCGTAAGTGAGTGCAGGACAATATAGTTCTCAAGAAAATTGACACGAGCGCAAACCCAGACAAAATGGTCGCAAGTGATTTGTTGACTCTTTTGGTGCTCTTTGAAATTTTATTTAACATGCTACTCTTAAGCTTTATTTAACACATGTGTAATGTATATTTTATATATATTTAAGGGAGACACTGCACAAAAAAAAACAATTTCTGCAAAAAAAGTTGATTCTAAAAAATGCAATATTTTCACTCACCAAACATCAAGACAGTATTTCCAGAAAGTTTCATTAGTTTAAACGGCATAGTTAATTTTTTATGAAATATTTTCGTGCACTGATGCTCGAAAAAGGTAGGGGTTGGAGCACTTTCACTGCATTTTTCTCCGTTCCACTATTCGGCGTAAATTTCATGTTAGGAAAACCATCTATTTCGATTACACAATAGATAATTATTCTTAGGTGTATTTCTGGGATAGACATTTGTGGGGAACATGCGTGACTGGTTAGATTTTCTACTTTAACATTCTTTGTGCTAAACAAAACTACATTTGTAAAAGAAACGCAGAACTTAAATAACAATATACCAAAATAACTAGCTGGGTATGTTGTACGGGTACTCGTTTGACAATATTACACATAAAAATCATAATTTTTTTTTTATTTTAGAACGATAGCTTACAAAGTCAAACACACTGGCATCCATATAGTAACACTCGTAATAACTTTCAAAATTAAGATAGGACAATGAACTTTGCCAGGGATGGTCTTGCAACTCATATTACCACTGCAAATTTGATTAGAATCAAGGAAGCGGTACAGAAGTTGACTTTTCAGGGTAGTGTCACCCCGTAAGGTATCTGCCATGTACTTAAGGAAACAACTAAAGAAGTCCAGAAGTTAATTTAAGTAATATTATCGCTCACTTTGCTATATGGTTCCAATTCGCAAAGGTCTAAACACTGTACAAAGCTGGAGCTTGGAAGTCACTACATAAAAAAAAAAAATTGGGTTGTGGGGATATTTATACAGCGTGTAGGTGGTCAGCCATCAAAGTTGCGGCGAGTCACACGCTGTAGATGAGCGATTTAGCCAGTGCAGTACAACCGCTAGCCTGGGGTCTTTAACGTGCACCACGCAGTAGTGGTACACTACCGCACGCCGGTACGATGCTCATCCAGATCGAAACGGGCAGGGGTGGGGATTGAACCCAGGATTTCTGGGTTCTGCAGCGCGAGCTTTCGCTCCACGCGCTTCGAGCTGGGTGTGCGCTTTAGCCCCACTCGGGCACCACTCCTCTCTCACTACATAAACACACAAGCGCAAGGTCGCGATGAAATCTGCGATTGATTGGACTAGCCGGTAATAGCATGCGCAAAAAAATCGACAAACTCCATTACTACGTTATGTTTTCATCACTGCTCGATTGGTCCTATCAGCTCGTAGCGTCGGCTGCACTTAGGGCAACGTAATATGCGGTGCTGAAGTTCGTCTCGTTCTCGCTCAGTGATGGTGGTGATGTCAGAAGGCCAAGCTCTGATTCGCTTGATTGTAAAGATAGCAAGTAGACATCAGTGTTAGCGGCCTTGGGACCTACCCACTATCACTCCAATCTGAGCCAATGCGAGCTCGGCGTTCTGACGTCACGGCAACACCTGCTGAAGAAGCAGACGAACTGACGCTCCGCAGAAAGAAAACTTTTTTAGAACCTAACAGTAGTTTTTTTTTTTTATAATTTCGAATTAACTACAAAAAACGAATTTTCTGGCGATGCAATAAAATATTTCCACATGTTAGTTCATACATTATCCTGCACACACTATATATTTGCGATGGCGTCCTGTTTTGTATCTCTAAAGCATGATACACGTTAAAGATCACAGGCTAGCAGTACTACTCCACTGGCGAATGTGTTCGTCTACGGCGCCAACCAGTGTCGCCGATCCTCGCAGCAGACCGACTTTACACTGAATAAACACGAATTTAAAAAATATGTTTTTTTATTATTATGGCGTGTTATGAAACAACGTCTTTCTTTTCGTGATGTTTACATAAAATATTATAGAGATATCAATGGAAATAGAGCGTGCTGGTTAAGTTACGTTGTTAAATGAAGTATGTACGTGTATAATATTTCTATATTATACTTTTCCCTTTTTTTAACTCAGCTACTGGCATGAAAGGTCTTTCGAATTAAATATATAAACTTTAAAATGGTTCGCGTTTCATACATTAACTATTCAGTGAAACATTTTTTTACCTATGTTTAATTTGCACCAAGGGCAAAACAATCGACTAACCCCCGAAAAACAAACAAACTATGTCTCAATGTTTGCTTGCGAACATATGGTCTGGGTTGGCGCTTGGGTATAATTTGTCCGGGACCATCTTAACCAATAACATCTTAACCGGGACCATTTTAAGCAAGACCAGTTTGTCCGGGACCATTTTGTCCGGATCCCGTCGCAAGTTGCATATGTGTAATAATTGTTCTTGTAATTTCTAAAATATGCTTTTTGCGACGGCTGTAAATGCACTAGACTGCTGAATTCCAAAAAATAAACGCTCATAGCGAGGAAGTGTTAATGACGAAACATCGGACGTCTCAAAGCTTTTTCTTCATACTTTCAATATGGCGGAACTCAGTAGCTGTGCTGAGGGCGTTGGGAGAGCACGTTGGTAAACTCAAAAACAGCATAGACGAGTTTTTTTTTTTTCTTTTGATGCCGGACAATTTTGGGATAACCTGTCCCGCAGCATTTTTTATTGACATCCCTCCTCGTGTCCCTTACCAAGGTCTCCTACACATCGTTTTCTTTCTTACCTTTTTTTTTCTAAAGATGGTTTTAGCCCGACAACAGTGGTAAAGAAAAGGAACTGAAAAGTGACGTGTAGTCCGCACGCGAAGAAGGGTCACGCGAAATACTCTCGCAGTCGACCGGGTTACACGTCCGCGCGCCCATGGACAATGAGAGAGGAGCGAAAGTTAAAACACACTTCCTGTTTAAGACCACCCAGAAAGGCAAGGAGTTCACCATTTCGCCAGCTACATCACATATTTGTGCGGGCGTTGCAAATCAAGCTTTCTGAAAATAATTTATTTTTCTCCAAATACGCAGTTCTCCAGCTTGACATTTTTAGGGCGATTCTACAAATCATTTAGCGACGTCTGAAATAATAAAGTAAAAAACAATTTCATGTAGGGGATGTCAGTATCCCTTCAAGAACCGTAGGGCGTAGCTTCCTATGATTCCGCTTTGAGCTCTGTGAATGGCCCTTCGGCGTTCTTGGCTGGTGCCGCAATTCCTTTGGCTGCGAGGCGATAATTAGGTGCATGTGACTCGCCACGGCCTGAGGTTTTTTGTCTCCCAGTGACCATTGGCACCGACATGTTCCGGTCGCGCCCTCTCATGGCTTCCGTTTGTGACTCCAGGACCAAGCTTTTTCTCACCGTGACGTCATGAGTTGTAATCTTGAATGCATGATTGATGGTCAGTGTAAAAATAACGATGAAATAGTCATTGCATTCTCATAGCAACATCGTCACATTTGACACTCTGGCGTTGAACTTATTTCCGTCGATGCAAATGCCAATACTAATACCATTAATTTATTTGCACTCGGAAGGTAGTGTTACTCAGGCGTGCAGGCTCGGAAAAAGTAGTACTACGCATACCGGAATTGCTGGGGTACTTTACCTGGGGCCCGTAATTGCATAGATATGCATACAGCTCACTCCTATAGGAGTGAGTTCTAGCACACACCAACACGCGGCTCTGATATCAGGCCACGGTGAAAGTTATATATAGATGAGGACAACCAGCGCAGCGAACGCTGTGATGATATGGACTAGACAAAGCCTTTTGGTTCGTGACCGATCAGACTTAAAGTCTTTCTATTTTGTGAAAAGTGTCTGCATTCATTATTGTGAAAATGCTGGAGACACGCCACTGCTGGGAAGAACATGGCGTCCGATAACTAGCTCAGTGCTGCGCTGTGCCGCCATGATCTTCCCAAGGACAGCACGTTCCAGATGCCTCGTGCATCAACGCACCTTGCGCTGCTTTTAAAACATAAAGGGGCTTTAGGTACCCTCAGCCGACAGCTCCTCCGCTGCCCAGGTGACACAACTAAGGAAAGAAGTAAAAACCGAAACCAAAAATGGTCTCGTTCCGGGTGCGTGGTCTTCCTGCTCGTGCCGTCAGCTACCACCATGACAGTGGGCCCCAAAGGAGAGACAGTCAGACACGGTGCATATGTACCCTCCCCTACAGCGGCAGAGGAGCAGTCGATAGCAGAAGCTAGAGTCACTAAATAAAGCTACGCTTTCAAAGTACCGTAACTCCAAAACTACGCTCCTGAAGCGGGTCAGGCGCCGCCATCTTGCGTCAACGTGAAGACGGAGGAGTGACTCTAGCCGAGCCGAGCGGAGCTGTAGCCGTCACCTGCGCCAGCTGCCGCAGCCGCAGCTGTGCCAGCGAATCAAGCTCGTGTTGTTCGCATCCCGAAGAAACACGGAAAATGGGCGTGTTGAGCGACGGACTTCAGGATGTGCGCGCAGTAAACAGTGAACAGCAGCCAGCAGAGGGCCGCTGGACCCAAGATAGTGACGTTGAGAAAACACGATGATAATGATAGCGACTCACGTGACTGCCGCTCTCCTATGATGCAGCAGCGAACCAGAATGTTGTTGGATAGAGCGACTATATTATCGGCAAAATTCCAAAGAAACGGAATGCGGTGCTCTGAAAGCGTAACTTATTTAGTGACTCTAGCAAAAGCCATCATTCTACAGCCTCACTCTACCGAATCTATTACTATCCGCTCAGATTATCCAGGAGCCCTCAGAGACTTCTCAACCAACGCCTTACCGGTACACATGAAACACGACCTGACATCCTTGATGGCTGCCCACTCTTATCTCCTGCTTTTTCGTGCAAACGAGACTCCGAGAAATCCTGAATCCTGTCCCCCTGATCACACGCCGAAAAAGGAACATGCCGCTCATCGCAAGGCTCAACGACACCGCCTGAAAAACCTACGCCTTTCCCGCCGCACCTTTCCTCCTCCCACCCCTAACGTCACACGCCCCGAGGCTACGTACGTTCGCCAGGCACAGACATTCTCCCTGCCGTGCGGCCTCTCAACCCTCCACATTATGAACCTCCCCGGAACCCCCCATCGTCAGGTCTGCGGCGTCTATCCCCACGTCACACACACCTACTAATCTTGTCCTCGCGCCCAACAATCTCCCCACTTTCTCCTTTCACATCTCCTCCTTCTCCGCATGCCCTTTACTTGGGAGAGCTGGGATACTCCCCCCTCGGACCTCCCTGCCCTCTGGCCTGGCCTAGAGCAGCATATCTCCCATGTGCGAGACTTCTTGGCTTCAACAACGCTCCCTCAAGCTCCGACCTATCACGCCAAGCCTTCCCGGAAGGTCTCGCCCTCAGACTTGAGAAGTAATCCGTTACGCGTAACATATCACTTGCAATCCGTTACGTTTTCAAGTAATTTTGTAATTTCGGCGTTTCATCTTTTCCGAAGCATTTTGCAATGTAATTTTGTTCAAAAATATGATAAAGGATTACTTTAATTATCACTACTTTAAAAACAAATGAGCACAATACAGTAGCTGGAGCAATACAAACAGAACATTCAGCAGCATAAAGACAGCGAATTCAATAAAATAGAAAATATCAGGAAGGAGAAAATAGCCAAAAAGAAAACACGATTGTTTGTACGACTGGTCAATAGAACCAAAAGAAAGACAGGGGAGGCGTACACAACTAGATGAAAGAGAAAGGTCAAGTAAGTCAATGCCGAGTAGGCTCTCCGTCGTTTTTCATCGTTTTTTTTCCTTCTTCTCCTGGGCAGAAAAAAAAAAAGCTTTTCGCGTTTTCTTTTTTTCTTTTGTTTTGTTTTCTTTACACTGGTTGCATCATTTTTAGTTTCTTCGAAATCTCCCGCCACCTGCATAGACGTCAAATGCGGGTCCGTATGTCCTGGATTAGCGGGTTCACAACTCGCGCAAAATACGATGTAGCCTCGGGCGAGGGGGTCGAATTCTCTTTGTCTTTGATGTGCGCTACTGTATCCTTGATCGCTCTTGAGGAACTTCTGAAAAGCGCCCAGCGCGAGGCTAAGACCATGGTCTTCGGTGGTACGGACGATACTTATCTTAGTTTACTTGTCTGGGCATAGTGGTCGAATCCGCTCCTCCCTTTGCAGTGTGTGTGGGGGGGGGGGGGGGGGGGGGGGAAAGGGGGTGGGGGGTTAGGCCATCTAAGGAGTGCTGACAGAGAGAGAGAGAGAGAGAACGCTTGAAAGTTGTGTGATCTATTGTTTTGTGAAACGGATGGCCACCGCTTCTCTCGGTGCCTATGCCTTCTCCTCCCCTGGCCTCAACGAAAACCTACACTCTTTTTCTTAAATAGAATATTCTATTTTTACGATGACTACCACGATACGGGCGTATCAAAAATGAAAAGTAGTAATTGCAGACTCTTTTTTGAAAAATATCAAAATTATTTATATTGTTCTATGGATGAGTGTACGGAAAAAGTAACGTGAAAGTAATTTGCAACGAAACAAAAAAGTAATCCATTACTTTTCAGTGATAGTGATTTGTAACATAACGAGTAAAGTAATCCGTTATTTTTCAACGAAAATAATTTTTAACGGTAATTCATTACATTTAAGTTTCGCTAAGTTGTAATTGCAATCCATTACATTTTTTAAGTACCGAGCACAAGTCTGCTCACACTCCAGTAACCACTGTCCGGACATGGGGGGATTTAATAAAGGTTTTCTTATTCTCTCTTAACTTGACGGACGCTTGCTTCAAAACCGCGCCAAAAATTCCGGTTTCAAAGCGTTGCTAAAACTGTTATTGCCACCGTTGAGGCACAAAATTATGATCAATGACGAAGCAGCCTAAGCAACACGCGTAGCGAAAGTTTCGAAGTTGTATAAACGACGTGAAAAACCAGGAGACGATTGCATAAAAAAAAAAAAAAAAAAGAAGGCGTGCCTCCGGTAGAAAGGGGTATTCCGGACAAGAGGAAACCCCACCAGGCGGGTGCTCAGACACCAGCGCCTAAGGATCGCCTTAATAAAGTCTATTCATCCTCCTCGTCCTCCTCCCGATTCGTAACCCTGATATGAGCGATTCTTGTCATACTAATGGTAGGGCCGTGGGAGATGTGGTACCTTCAGCAGCTGCTCGTAGTTGGTGGCCGCTGTTTTGTTGGGCACCAAGGCATCGTGCACTGGGAAATTCAGGAGCCCATAATGACGGATCTTGAAACTCCAAAACTGTTTAAGCACCGCTTTACCGGCGGCCGTACCCAGGTCGTTGTAGGCATCGAGCTCTTTGCTGCGAGAAATAAAAATAACCTGACTGCATGAGTAGTGACTGATGTTCCTGCATCGCTCCCGAAGGATAGTTTTGCGTTATTGTTGCACGATATTAAATGGTTTCAAATAACTAGCCGGATAACGGCTGTGTCAATTTATGATCGATTCTGCACATCTAGCCACTTTAACCTCAAGATAAACAATAACGGGTTGTTGCCTAATTAACCAGCATACAACCTCAACGCAAACTACAAGCAACATATCTAAGAAGTAGTTCCTTAGATTGGTTTATTTTCACCAGATAGTTTTTGTTTTGTTTCTAAGAATACTGTATTCAGCTATATAAAAAAAGTTACGCATACTTTTTTTTCATTGAACGTACAGAAATAAATACCCATGCAAAAAAAAAATCGCTCATCCGATTTATATTACACATTTTTAGTTTTGAACGCTGGATGAAGTAACCTCCCACTATTCAAGTTTTTATTCCGGTCAAGAAAATACCTGTCAGCTTTTTTGAGGGTGCTATGAGGGTGGAAACTGAGAGAGAGGAGGAGTCAGGAGCGTGCAGGGACGTCAAAACGCAGGGCTCTGGTGGGAATGATTAGTGGGAAGCCGCAAAGCAAGCCGCCTTAATCTCTATTCATTCTTCGAACACGCTCAAACGCACAACGCCTGCGTCCGGCGTTCGATTGAACGCGTTCGAACAATGTCCTTGAGCTGCCCTTCCTCCAGCATGTACTTCCTACCTTCGACAACGCTTGGACGTCTAGTGCACCACGGGAGCGCGGGTTGAACCAAAGCACGGCGGAATGCTTCGCGAGTTCCTGCTGGACGCCGAGCTTTTGAAAGACATGCCCTCTTGTTCTCTCGCTGTCCTTAACTATTCACGATTTCAGCAATCTATAAGGGTTGTCCTATCGGGCACATAGTGCGGTCTAAAACAGGTCGTGCCGTGCCATATGCCGGCTCAATGCACGGATTTTTGCGGGCAAGATTTATCCTCAAATAAGCTTGAACTGAATTTGGAGCGCAGCTCGGAGGCGCCCGTTTCCGGCTTGAGCGGCGTCGCCGTCGGCGTCGGCGTAACCGCGCGGTGCATTATGAGTAAATTTCCCCGCTAAATTTGGCGGAAAAATCACTAATTTGAGCGGAAAAAAATCTTCGCTAAACTTAACAGGAAAATTTCTCTGCTAAATTTAGCGGAAAAATTCCCCCCTAAATTTAGCGGAAAACAATTCCCGCTAACTGTAAAAGAAAAATTGTCCCGCCAAATTTAGCGGAAATTGTGGCCCGCCAAGTTGAGCGGCATAAATTTCCCCGCTAAATTTAGCGGAAATATTTCCCCGCGAAATTTTGTGGAAAATTATCCTCGCTACGTTCAGCGGAAAAATTCCCGGCTATATATAGCGAAACAATTTCCTCGCTATATTTAGCGGAAACATTTCCCCGCCAGATTTAGCGAAAAACGTTCCCGTAAATGTCTGCAGACACATTTTCCCGCTAAATTCAACGGAAATATTCCCCTGCTAAATTTAGCGGAAAAAATTATCCGCTAAATTTAGTGGGAAAAGTTCCCCTTTAGCGGAAAATTTTCCCCTAAATGAGAGGCGAGCAGGAGAGAAGCATAGCCTCCTCTCCATACCTTCCCCTCCTTTTCCTCCTCAAGAGCTGCGCTCTAAATCGGCGTTACAGGGAATTGTAAACGTCTCTCATTTTCTATCCACAACGTTTCAAACCTACCACGATGGGTTCGCCTACGCGAGCATTCAGAAACTTCACCTTGTTCGGGAAGCGACGGAAGGACTGCCGTGGTGATGAATGTTGATGAACGCGCACTCTTAAAAAAAAAAGTTCCTGTTGTCGCATCCTTGAAGGTGTAACTTGCTTGTCCCTGGAGATCATCTCGAAAGGTAGCAAAGTTACCCCTTCTTCTTGGGAGCAACTTTTACACCCTATGTCAAGGCGCATCTGCGCTCCCTCGAGGAGGCAACCTTATTTCTAATGGGGAGGAGCAATAGCCTGTACATCGAGAGTTTGATTTTATCTTAATTGTGAGGTAATAGGGCACACTTTTGGGCGGAAAGCTTCACTCTTTTTGGGAGTGACAGCACATCCTTTAAGGGTGTAACTTCACTCCTTATAAGGGGCAATAAGTGTTAACCAGCTTACACCCTTTTGGGGCCAACTTTTCCTTTTGTGGAAGCAGTAATTGACCAGCTTACACACTTTTGAGGCCAACTGCACCCTGCTGGAGTGTAGTAGAGCGTACCTTTACGATGGCATTTTTCTTCCTTCGGGTACGGTGCCTGGACGCGTCTTCGACTGGTGTGTTTACCAACGCCTTATGTTTGGTCTGTGTTTTCGCACTGGAAGTGCCACGCCGTCGGATGTCGCACCCCCAGCGGTGGCACAGCAGTAAAGGTGGACGTGGCAGACGCCTGATGCGCTGTGGCTATACTCCGCGACAACTCTTCTTGGCAATGCAGTGGAAGGTACAGGCCCGTGTCCCCTCTCCCATTTTGAGTGTGCGCGGGCTCTCCTCCTCTCCCCGGAAATGGGGGAGGAGGAGAGCCTGCGTACATTCAAAATGGGAGAGGGGACGCGGGCCTGTACCTTCCACTGCATTGCCAAGAAAAGTTGTCGCGGAGTATAGCTCAGTCAGCGGACACTTCAGTCACAAGGTGAGGCACGTTGGGACGCAGCGACGACAGCGACACTTGCGTCTTTTCATCTTTCTTTGTCTTCTTCGCCGGCACTTGGATGACCAGCCGCTACGATCGCAACATCCGTCAGCATGACACTTCCGGTTTCGTGTTTCCACTTCTGGACTACTTCTGATACATGGCAGGTGAGGGACGGGAAACACACCAGTCAAAGGAACCTTTTTTATTCACCATACTTCGGGGAGCAATATTAAACTTATACGGGATTATATTGAGACGTGAGCTTTATACGCTTCGTCCCCCCCCCCCCCCCAAGAAAAAAATGCCCGTGCATTTGCTTTTCTCTGAACCATTCGAGATTTTAAAGAGTGCAATCACTCAAGCGAACAGGGCAAATGACAAAACAAAAAAACATATTCTGACATAAAAATGAAGTCTGCAATGAATGAAAAAATAGTTTTAAAGGTTGCTGGACATCCCACCCAGTCTTAACCTTTAGGTCCAGACGTATTTCGAGCTTTGCCATTTAACAAGCCTTATCTGTAGATCTCAGTGACTGGTTCTCCCAGTGCTCTGTGGGAATACAGGCATTTTTCGGTACACCGAAAGAATAAGACACACGTGGGACGAGGGACAATTTACAATATCTTTCAGTCAAAGAAATCGTATGCTGTTCCTTGTCCCACACGTGTCTTATGCTTTCGATATTCTTCAACTCAACCAACAGGCTCGTCAGTCTACATCGGCATTTTTAGCGTGCCTCCCCCGTTGGAAACTTGTTGCTTTCTAGGACTACTGCACCATTGGTACACAGCAGACTGCATTGACTAAAGTATTATCAAGAGGAGGCTGATATTTGAGAATCTACACACACAAGGAACAAATAGTGCCGGGGTGAAGACAACTCCATCACAATGCTAGAAAAATCTTGGTTTCTGAAATATAAAATGTCCAAGTTTATTTCTATCTTGGTTCATACGCTTTGACAACAACAAGGTATCGAATGGGAGTAATGGAAACCTTCGCACATTTGTCGGCTATAGATATGGAGTTTATCACATAACTTGGTAAAATAAAATCACAAAATCTGGCACATATGAGAATATAAAAAGTATGCCAGGAAAACATATATAAAGCCATGAAATGGTGAAACAAAACGTTATTTATCACACGCCACAGCACAAGATGGCATCAATTAGTGGAAAAAAATACAGGAAATGTGAGCATGAGTGACACCACACCCTGCCTTTGGTGAAAATGGCCAGACTATTGTGTAAATAAATACACCCAGAGCACAAAATATCACAGCCCAGAACTCTAATGTGGACCATAAAATCCTGTTCCCTTGGAATAAACTTCCAAACTATGAAAAATGCGAGTTGTACCCGTACAAGATAAACAGCTAGATGTATATAAAAATAAAAAGGACGAAAGTCTTTTGCAAAATTTCGCAACAAAAGAGCCAACCGACTAGACAAGCTAGCGGTATGGATCAGTCCAGATGACATGAAGCTCACAAACCACACTGCTTGGGGAAAAAAAAAATTCTGTACTGGTTTTGTAGGGAAACCGGCAGCTAACTCGTTTACTGCATGGATCGAAGAGGCACGTCTCAAATTAAAGTTTCACTTTAAAAAAATCCCTCAATATTTACACCTATGTGTAAAAAATGGATGAATCGATGTTATTTTGGATTTCAAAAACTTTTACAATGTAAACGTTGTACAATTTCTTTTAGGAAAAATCATTTTAAGACATACCTGTCCTATCAAGGCAGGAAACAATGCGTACTCTCTGTGTTATTTTAAGGAAAAGTGGTCATCTTAACACTCATGATAGGACCAGTCATAGCCTGTCGACTGGCAGCTTTCCAAACACACGCTCAGAGCATACAACAAAAAGGCTGCCAGAACAGCTTACTCCTAAGGGGAATGCTGGTATTTAACTTTTTGCTATTCTTTTTTTCATTTACCGTGCTGAAATTTAGGATAGTGGTGTATTTCTCAGTGGTGATTTCAAATATGCATCTATTTTTTAGATTGGTTCACTAGATCCCAAGTTATCAATGAATTTGCAATTTTAATTAAATCTTCCTCACGGGTCGTTAGCGTGACAATCTTCATAACACTGTAAACGACTTATTTGTTGCGGTGTCAATATTTCGCAATTTAGGTCAAAGCTAAAGTTTTGAATAATTCGCGGGCTCTAATTTTCGCGACGCGTTGGGGTCTCAATATAGGTTCCAATGTGTTTACATTTTACCATAATTGTTCGCGGGACCTATTTTTCGCGAATTGTAGGCGATCCGCGAAATTGCGGTCCTCGCAAAAATTAAGTCGTTTACAGTATATCAGAAATTTCCATAGAATTGCATTCACCAATACATGGTTTGTGCGGCGATGCTATTTTTGTTATACTATATGGCATAAAATAATTTTAATTGCTTAGTCTATAAATATATAGCCTCCGGTTTGAGCAACCTGATTACAAATGTTTTTTTTTTGTTTTTTTTACAAATGTAATATTATATCAGGCTTAAAATGGCATTGCCGCAGAAAACATGTCTTTAATGCAAACGGCCCGTAAGGAGGACCCAATTAAATTTACAAATTGGATGATAACTCTGAATCTACTACAGTATTTGAAGGCCAATGGCATACTTGAATTCACCCCTGAAACATACATCAGTAAACTAAATTTCCGGACGATAAATAAGAAATAGAAACACAAAAAGTTAAAGACCAGCATTCCCCTTAGAGGGAATACGCGGATGCGTGGCAGGCGCTCTGCGCGGCGTCAACTCTCCGCTTCATATGCTACTGCAGAGCCCTTTCTCTAGGCGAGCAGTGAAAACCTCGTTGCAGTGGCAATGCCAAAGTTTTTCGGCGTGTGACAAGCGAAAGTGCTGCGCAGCAACTGACGCCATGCAGGATGCCTTACCTTTGGCACCCATTGAATCTGTGCTGGGGATCGCGTCATTTCCAGCTATGCATTTGCATGTTCCCTTCAAGAGTGGAATGCGTTGTAAATCTGCACTTGGCTTTAAAATAAACGAGATTCCTTCCTCATTTTTTTAGATCCGATGGCAAACTGGTGCACATAACACCCAAAAGCGAGTGGCTGAAACCGAGAAGGTACTCGATAACAGCAAATGTGCGGCAGAACTTCTGTTCATACTTAAAGTTAAAAATAAAGTAACTGCCTCAGCATGGGAGTCTGCGTCGATTTTCATGGTCTCAAGCTGAACATGGCTTGCCCCTTCTGTTGGCTTGACCAGATTTGCGGTGACGGTCACAGGATAAGCAGATCACAAGCCTGAAACCAAATACCCAAAGAGGGAAGCATGTGAAAAATTGTAATGGAGCACTGGATTTTATGACTGTGGGGAAATGAAAATAACACATTTGGAGCCAGCTGAGGGACTACGTGCAATCGAGGGAGGGGGGGGGGGGGGGCGGCGCCGTTTTGACAACGGTGTTTGGTTGTAAAAGTAACTGAAGCGGAAGTGTGGTCATGACGTTCAGATGAACAACTGAAAGTTCCAAGAAGTAAGCCAAGCCACCAAGCTAGCTAGTGAGATGACGCAATCCGATAGCAGTGATTGCTTTGCTAACTCAATCATGAGCAGGGCTGTACCACTGGATCGCACACTTGAACAATACTAAACATAGCTCACATACCAGCCTTGAAATCAATGTGTAAAAGATATGGAGAAGACGGTTGGTGACATCTCCAATAGATGAGTTGCCCTTTCTCTCAAGCGCCCCGGCGCCCGCCCGAGGAATTGGTAACAGTGTTTCGTTGGCTCCGTCTCCCAGCTGCTCCCCGTATGGATCACCTTACCTCGCCGTGATCGTCCTCCTAATTTTTATTGTATACTGTTAATTACCTCGGTTTTATTGGCTCCAGTGCATTTTTCTTAATTACCTAAACTTTATCGACTCAAGCGCATTTTTCTTGATGGTAAGAGTACTTGTTTCGTTCTGCGTGCTGTAGTTTCTGTGTATGATTCCTTCTTTTGTGAATATTTCGTTGTCTTTGACGCGGGCATCGACGGATGCCAAGCCGCTTTTTTAGCCATTTTCCCGAGGTGAGTTACTGATGTCACCGCGCTCTATCCTGCTATTAGCTCATTTATATGACCTGCATGCAGTTGCAAGAGAAAGCAACGGCATGCAGGTCAGGTCGAACATCAGTGTGTATGTCCTCGCAGTAAGCAGAGAAACTGAGTAGCAGTCAAGCGAAGACCTTCTGTGCTTGAATTCGGCCGTTCGCCCTCGCGGTGTGAATTGTGAACGTAAGGTATCGAGTACCATGTGCTTGCTCAGGGTGAACTACACTGCTCTAAGGTTGTCGTCATAGATCCTTTGCCTTCAAAAAGCCTGCAAAGCTGTTATAGCATTCGGTGTATACCTATAAGTATGCAGTGCTCTTAAACATTTGTCGCTGCAGCTATAGTGCAGTTCGCACGAGCGTTTTCGGGCTCGCTGCAGTTGCGATCGTATGCTGGGTGGACTCCGATTGAGCACACAGAGACTTATATTTGTAAACAGTGATATCTTCTATACTGTGCATGGGACGGAGTCAGAGACCCGTGACGATGAACCGCCGGCACTCGCCGACGGAAGGTTACAGTGCTATGCGTTCACTTGTTGACAAGCGTTGCGTATGCGGAGCGCGATGGCGGCTTCGCAAGCTTTCAAAAGGCGAAGTATTCATGACGAATTAGAGTCCTGTATGTTGAGTAAGCACACGGCACTCGATGCCCTATGCTCACATTTTACAGAGCACGCGCAAAGGAGAAAACTCAAATTCAAGCACATTCGTGCTTTGTTTCGTGCTTACTACTTCGTTTCTTTGTTCACAGCGATGATATCCTGGTGTCCGAATCAGCTCCTCGTGACTACATGGCGACCAAATAATAAAGCTAATATGGGAACAGAGCTTGGTGGCAACAGTAGTGCGTTCATTGGAAGCAGAGAAAGAAGCGGATTGGCACATGTCGGCACCCGCATCTATAGCAAAATATACAGGAAATAACACATTTCACACCTCAAATACAGCTCGGAGAGCTAAAAAAGTACAATTAGAAACAAGAAAAATACATTAGAATATATTCAAAAAATGTGTAATTAATGCTAAACAACAAAATAAAGAGGACGTGCAGGGCGAGGTGATCCAGGAGATTGGGACAACGGAACACCGTTCCCAGAATTCCTCGGGCACGCTACGGGGCATTTAAAAAGATGTAAACTTATCTATTAACAATAAAGGGAGCTTTTTATCTCTGCTAAGTTGATGCTGAGGTCACTTTGTTCACCTCACTGCACCCACAAACAGCTCTTGGTCTCGGTAGTGTAGAAGTACCGTCTTTAAAACCATAGTAAAAAAGAAAAAAAAAACGAAGAGCCCATCTACATTTTTTCAGATGATTTGATGACAATGATACCAGCAATGTGGACAAAGATGAGAAGCAGAGTGTCTTGCACTGAACCGTGTGCCGTTAAATAGAGCCTGTTTAACATTTCTTGCTCTGACCGGCTCTTGGAGACGAGATACTCTTCCCTAGTTTTAGTTTCCCGTTTGACAGCAGTTGAAGCATAGCCTCCAAGATCGTGCTTGACGGCATCGGAACAAGGAAAAACATACCGTAAAATACTCCGGAAGCGCCCACTTTTTCACGCGTCCACTATTAACATTTCCCAAACTTCGGAATTCTGAAATTTGTACGTTCAGCGCCTGATTTGACCATGCAAGCGCCCATGCCTAGATTATCCCAGTTTTCAGTGAAAGTTGGGTGCGTGCTCCTTCGGTATTTTACGGTACGACGTCTTCATTTTCTATGAAAATTCAGTAGGAATGCACATACATTGAGGTTTTTTTTTCTTTCTTCACACTTTTTTCACAGGAACCGATTTTTTACAGGTGTTCTCTGAAGTTTGTCTTGGACAATATTAACGTGTTTGGTGCTATTTTATTTAGGAAGAACGGAGCTGTGCAGTGATACCGTTTTTATAATCTTTCAACTTAAGGGTCCTTTTTGATTAATTTATTTCTTAAATAGGGAGAAAGCATGTCGTTTAGCCTACAATTACAATCGTTTTTTATAGCATAACTTGCTCTGGTGAGATCTGAAATAGCATCACCACACGAATTACACAACTGTGACTGCAGTTGCATTAAAAACTGGTAATTTTGGAATAATTTTTTCTAACGAGTCGGTAACAAATGACCTAATCCCTAAATTAGACCAATCTCCCATAACTCGGGTTTTAGTAAAGATATTTAATATCGGATTTCTTACTTTGAATTGGTGTGATATTTTTATATCGATGTATAATATGATGAGCATTATTTTATAAATAAGAAAACTACTCACATCATCTCTCAAGAATAAGCAGTGGTTCTCCTTCAGCAACTGTGGCACGCCCACAAGGAAAGCAAGGCACTGAAGACTTGGGAAATAAAATGAAAATGTAATTGTCAAAGTATGAGGGGAGCGAGAACATCCACTGCAGCATAGACGCAAACCCGTATATTGGGACTGTCTGGACAGTGGGTGTGTGTACGAAGGCGCTGGAGAGGCGAGAAGTGAAGGACAGAGAGGAGAGAGAAATTAAGCTCACTATGATATCCGGTGCAACCCGCACACTCGTGCAGCATGGAACCCCAGAGACGATTCTCTTGGGACTGAACTTCTGACGATTCTCCAGCACAATTCCGTTTGAAGTCAGCTTCCTCCTTTAATGCTAGGTTTGTTCCGCAGGGCTCGCTGCCTGGAATCCTGCAAATATGAATTCTAAATGATTTTGCTACCATCAATAGAGGCCCTCAACCTCTCCTGGGAGAGGTGGTGGAGATTCACATCGTTTTCCCTAACGTCCCCATTCCAGATTTAAAATGAAACGGCTTATTCAAATACACGCTGCCATGCAAAAAACGCAGCCAGCCAGCCTGCCAACCCCCCCCCCCCCCCCCACACACACACACACACACACTCCAATAATTGGGGGTTCTGTGGATATTTACACAGCCATTTCAAAGGTGCGACGAGTCTCCCATCTGTAGATGACCAATTGAGCCAGTGCAGTACAACCACTAGCCTGGGGCATTTAACGTGCACCACGCAGAAGTGATACACGACCGCACATTGGTACGATGTTCATCCAGCTTGAAAGGGGCAAAGGTAGTGTTTGGACCCCCCCCCCCCCCTCCCACCCCTTCCAGCAGTGTTAATGCAGGGTCTCTAGCAAATTATTATTATTATGAAATTCCCTTACATTTCCAGGTTTCCCTGACAATTTCAGGGGAAATTCCCTCACCACTGTAGAGGCGGTTTAATATATAAGACCATTACAACACAAGGCATTGAGCACTGTGAGGATCATTTTGCACGGGCTTAATCCAACTTGCATATTCCGAAATATTTGGGTTCGTCCAGTGCAGATTAAGCAAGCACATTCTTTTTGCCGACATCGTCAGTGAAGAGGCCACTTCCAGAATACGATGAAAGCCCGACGCTCAACCACAGGCTTAAATAACCGAATGGCAGCATGACCGCCAGATTCGCACTTTTGGATACTTTCGGCTTAAGGCTTGATTTGGATTGGGGTCTGTGGCTCTCCCATTCGTTACTAATGAAATAAATGTAAGGGCTCAAACAAGCTGGTGTACATCAAACATTATTGAAAAAAAACAAGACTGCAGGTAACGACACACACATTGTGACTTGATTATGTGTCGTTACCTGCAGTCTCGGTGTTTTCGAATCGCGTTACTAAATCTAGTAGCTCTAACTGGATTCAGCCTAGCGTTGCGCCCTCAATCCAAGGCTTGGACCGAATTTGTCGGCTGTTCTTTTGCATCGGGTAGCACACTCTAAATCGAGTAAGCAGAGCCCCTTGCTCCGCTCTAAGCAGAGTATATTGCCTATTCTTCTGCCCCCAAATCCACAAGTCTTTGTTCAGGGCCCCCCATGGCATTTTTCGGCTTATTTTCCCCGAGTCGCTCCGGCGAGGAGTGGAAGCCGAATATGGGGTTTCGTCTGCTACAACGTATTATTTGTAAAGCAAAACCGAAAGGAAAAAAGTAGATTTTCTGATATAACTCGAACGGTGACAGTGCGTGTGAAACGATCTCGCTATCAGTTACCCCTTCACTTGCACCTTTGGACCGTGACTTTGTCACTCAGACTTCTTATATCAACTTGACTGAAAAACTAGATTTCTCTCGCTTCTCCCACACACTTTATGAATGGAAGATTTGCCGACTGACTTACATAACCAGTCCCAAAAGAGCCTTGGTCCTTCACCTCCTTGTAGTGCCATACAAGCTGACGAGCAGCTTCGCTCTAGTACTTTCCAGGGTAGCTGAAGTAAGAAGACAAAAGTCTAAGGTGAAATACCAAGGGAATAGAGTAAATAAGTAATTTTGAGGAGCTGGTTACGCATTAAAAGCCAGAGACGCTGATATTATTGAGAAATACTGCGAGATGGATGACGTTTCCTTGAGACTTTAAAGTGGCACGTTCCGAGTCGGTCCGAATTTCGGAGTGACGCGTGACATGAGTTGCCACAACTACCACAATAATAGAAACACACCCGCATACATAATAAATTTGGTCTCATCAAAAATGTGCACCATGGCCGAGGCCGGGGGGAGCAACTTCCAAAATTATATTAATGAGAAACGTTTATAGCCTGAAGACACGGAAAAGTGAAACCGTAAGCTGTTTGGCCGAAGCTGTGGAGGGGAGAACGCAAAAGGCGTTTGTATGAAGAGTGCCGTGAAAGACGACGCCAAAGCCAGCAGGCTCGTCGAGCAGCTCAGCAAGCTGATGTGACTGGCAATGAACTTTCATTTTCGCAATTGCAGAAGAATGCTGATGCTTAAGCCGATGCTCAACGCTCGGAAAAAGACGAAAAGCTAAGCCTAACAAAAGCATCAGCGAGAGCGCAATACCATTAAAATTTCCCATGTCGCATTCAAATTGCAGAGAAATTTGCGATATTTTTATCACTAGGCAGAACTGGCCACCGCGCCTCAAACCAATAATTCCTAGCAAGCGTACTTCGTTGCGCCTTAATTTGGACCAGAAAAAAGCCGAAAGGCATCAACACTTAACGTCTGGTCACAACAGTGTCCATCCACTTCAGGTGCATTCAAATACAAGCAGCTCACGCTTAAAAGTCTCCTCCAGATTGTTCGACTGCTCGGAAACTTGCGCTGAGACTGACCTCGGAAAATGTGGTGAGGCGGAAGAAACACCATATTTTGTGGTTTAATCTTTGTTCCCCAAGTGTCCCGAACCACTAGGAAGGCGAAGAGCACAAAACAGACAGAAGCTGAAAGAGCATTGGAGGGGCCCTTTATTATTCGCTGACGTCCATGTCAAGGCAAGTCGCTAGTACAGTCGGCATAGCTACGCGACGCTTCTCTGACGCGTAGACCTGCCTAACGTGGTGGTCTACACAAAATAAACCGTGTCGCGATTCGTCAGAACTTTTTTTTTTTTAATTTTTTCTTTCGCATACTTACATGCTGTGTTTGCAACGGTCATGATGTAACCATTCAAGGATGCCCGGCCGCACATGATAAGGAATTAGTTCGCCGACTGTGATCGGACTCACGGCGATTTGAATATCCTTGGGCAGCTCCGGGAGCGTGTACTGTTGGAGGGGAACCACTCTTTCTGGCCACGACTGTCATTGCGGCCCCAGGCAATACCACGAAACTTTGAGAAACAGAAAGAAAGCATATTATATTTTTCGCTCAACATCATAATCAACAGGTGGCAGTTTTGGAAGCATTGTAGATAACTAAGGTTACCAGCTAAAATTGCAAGGCTTCGCTCCAGCTGAACCGTCTGGCTATGGGAAAGATGCGTTAACCGACTCAGCCACGAGCTGAGCACGTGGCCGAGTCCTAAAGTCTAGAGTTCAGGACGTAGTGCGTAATTAAGCTATCCCCTTATCTATGTGCTTACAAGAAAGTAAAAAGCAGTCATAGAATTACGAGCCTTGAACGAAACAAATAACATTCATTGATGGCAACCCTTATATGACTTCAGCTCCTGTGACAGCTCGGCCCCATTTGGCTGCAGGCTTCGTGGCCAGCTGTATGCGTTATTTGTCTTCAAACACAGTAGGGACAAGGGTTCAAAACGTTTCGCACTCTGTCATATACCTGTTGATAAGAGAGCGGAAGATGTATCGGGCACCTGCTCAAGTAGCACCTCAAAATTACTTCAATCATAAAAATGGAAAAAGAGTAAAGCTATGCGCAGTATGTCGTGCACCTCGACCGGAAATGACTATAGGCAGAACGCGGAGAGCTCAGGCCATTTGGGTCACCCTTTTCGGACGGCGCGTGTATCACTGGGGAGCGTGCTAAGCCAGCCCCCCGCCTGCATTCACGCCGCTTTGTGGCGACAGGGTGCCGCTGCTAATTACAGAACTATTAACCCACTTATCGACCCCCCGTACTCGCTGCTTCGCGGCGTCCAGCCGGCAACCCCAACCCCGCTGTCCTCTATGCACCTACGGAAAGTTGAGCAAAATGGAGTAAAAAAAAAAATGTTTTTTTTTCTTTTAGTGTTAATTGTAAAAAAAATGTAAACATCTCCAAATGCCTCGATAAAAAAATTATTAGAAAACAGGGGAAAAAAATCAATAGAACTCGGGACCGCTGCATATGAGGCAGACGCGTTACCCACTACGCTAAGCTACATATTCGGAAATCTCGTTTTGACATTTCGCTTTATACGAGAACCAAAATTTGTGTGTCGCGCGTATAGCCGTTGCCGGTCGAGGTGCACGACCTAGTTCGTATATCTTTACTCAATGGAAAACGATAGCCACCAAGACCGGCATAGGTGTGCGGAAATACGTAATGCAGCGAGGGTAGTAGATACCTGAATAATCACCTCGCTAACGTCGACTCCGGGAAGTTGGCCGCGATGGACTGCCGCAATGTTCTTTCGCTCCACCCTTCTTCGACTCGCCGGCTCTTCTTATGATTAACACGAAAACTCGTTATGATTAACACGTAAAAGACGGGCGTCCAAACCGTCAAACCTTGGTTCTTCCCAGTCCTTCCTAACCCGGAGCAACTAGCCCTAAAAGGGTAATTCGCGCCAAAACAGTAGCTTTGTTAGATTTACCTGCGGCTCCTTCACCGGCGCAAAAAAGTGTAGGGCGGTGTACTTCCAGTCGTATCTGAATACACATATTTGGAGTAGACTGGCCTACACTTTTCTGCACCGGTGCAGGCGTGCATGCAAAACAAACGCAACCCACGAAATCCGATTACAGAACTGGCAGAACGACGAAAGTGACGTAAGGGCTAACTTTACCTCCTAAAAGCGTATTTGAAATAGGGGGCGCCACTGTCTGTCTCCCTTGAGGAGGGTGTAAAAGTTGCTTGTTCCGATCGTTTGGTCACCTTTTGGGTACCTTTTTTTTTTAAGAGTGCGCCGTTCATTCTGTTGCGTAGGTTGCGTTTATGGCAACCTGAGCAACACTCCCATACGGCAGTAAAGACAGGGTCACTGGGACAAATGTTCCATCGCTGCAACCGGCGACAATATGGAATCATGGAAGCCACAAGAGAGGAGCAGAAATGGCGAAGGGTCCTGTTCCATTCAGTTCATTGTTTTCCAGCGATGTACCGTCCGTTTTGCCGAAGTTCCGAATAGTAGCCTTATAATCAGTTATTGTATAGTCTATAAATTTTCCACAGTAGAAATAAGTCCAGTCGACTACACGGAACGCCCTAGAGAGGTAGCGCAACTTACTACCATTAAAAGGAGGAAGGTTTCTTTATATAAAGCGATTTCACATGTCAGCGTAACATCTACATCATTTCTAATGGCGGCAAACTTCCATTGATGAGGCAGTAGGAATTTTCCCTTTGTGAATAGGGCTTAAACCCAGACACGTAACGATCTGATGAGCGGAAAAGACAAAAATGGTGATAAAGAAAATAGTTGCATTGTCTATACTCCGCGTCACTAGTTGTGTGCAGTGCAGGCGAAAACAACGCCAGGCGAATAGAGAAAGGGCGAGCACTAGGAACGCGGATGGAAGAGGAGGGCAACGGAGAGCGAAGGAAGAAAAAAAAAAGAGCACTATACTCTGTTTCAGCTTTCGTCCGAGCGCAGCCAAAGGCTGAGGGATGGTTCGCAACTTCGGGGAGAGCATTCCTACGCACCACAAAGCAGTCCGCCAAAGTAATTCTTCGTAAATAACTGTTTTGTGCGGAAACATTGCAGAATATTTCATATATGTACTGCTGAAAATCATGTGCAACTAAAGGAATAAATAACTGAAGTTTATGTTTTTATTAACATATGTAAATGCATGTGGTTTGGTGAAAACACGTACAGTGGCCGATTTTTTTAATAACATCAAGCGATCGTCGACCGCCGCGACAGCCAGCGCCGTGCTGCGGAGCCGTGCGGCGATACGGGAGAGATTAAGCGCGTGTGCACAGAGCCATTTCTGGGGGGGAGTGCCGTCCGCTAGGCTATTCCGTTGATCGCACACAGCCCCCGCTCTGCAGCAAAGGAGGTATAGGGCGCTTGCAATGTTGAGGTGCATCGCCGATACGCCCCTCCCCTTGGAATGAGTTCACAATCCTATTGACGTTAGCCTGTGTAACTGCAACTGTTGTTGCTATATCCCTTTGCGTCATGCCACCCATTGACATTGTCACAGCACGTCCCCGTATTTTTATGGGCACTCAAGGAGGCATAAAAATGTGCGCGTGCCCGATGGTCAAAGAAAAGTGCGACTACTCGTCTACATAAGCTAGATGACGACAGCAACAACGCAGTTGATAATACAAAACACCAATCGCAAACCCTGTCTACACTCCGTTTCACTTTGTGTTGTACCGCAGCCGACGCTACGTGCCATCTTGGCCAGTTCATCGCTAAAGTTGTGACATGTGGCCTTTCCGTTGGGTACAACTGTACGGGGAAGCACGATGTCACGTGGCAGGGTGAAAGCACTGGATTGGTTTTGAAGGCTCGTAGCATTGGCTGCGGTATGTAGCTTAATGTATCGTTGCATTCAGTTTGTCGCGTCACCGTATTTTTTTTTGTTGGTGTTCACAAATATAAAAGCAAGCATGGAATGAAAAAAAAAAGTAAATGAAACTCGAGATCACGCGCGGTTTATGTTACGCCTGAGCATTACCACGCAAGCAACCGCCCTTAAAACCCTTGCTTAAAGGCGATTAGCTATGCCAGCAGATAATGATCAGGGGCTGAGTGCGGGCAAAGGAATAGCCTAGAAGACGACGCTCGCAACGGAAAGAGCTTTGTGCGCACGCGCCTAATCTCTCCCGTGACGCCGCATCTCTCCGCAGCACAACGCTGGCCGTCCCGGCTGTCGACGCTCGCTTCATATTATTAACAAATTGGGCACTGTACGTCCGCTAGCAACACGGCTGCAGCGCTCGGTTTTTCAGTGTGATTTCGTTCTTGTCATGGCCGAATCATGTGCTTCGCTGCTTTCCTCACAGAGTTGATTCAAAACGTCCTTTCGCAAAGGCACGTTTGGGCATAAGGCGCGAAAGGTCGTGATGATTGTCTACTTTCAAATTCAGCAGGAGACTATGGCCGCGTCGTGCCGCTAATGCGTTGTAAACAAGAAAAGCGTCCGGGCCGCTACAATTCACTGATACGCGGAAAAATCAAGGCACCCATTTACCTGCCGATAACGCCGAGAAGCTGGTGGAAAGGACTGCGCCTCGAGCGCTGGCATATCCAGATAATACAAGGAAACATCAACGGCCGGGTCATCGGGGACCTTGCAAGTGTACTTAGATCTCGAAACTATGCCGAAATGCCGGACAGGTGGAAATCTCGGACACGGACGCCAGCGGCCACCCTACGTACTGACATCCCCTGTGACTAAATTTCAGAACGTGAAAGAGCACTTTTTAAACCTATAGCAGACGATACCGTTGATACGCCCGTAGCAGACGAAATACTCGCCGAGCGCTGGTGGCGCAGACAACCAACGGCGCAGCGGAGTGATCCAAAAGTGCAAGCGAGATCACGTGACCTATTCCTGGCGTGTGATTGGCTCCGGCCACAAGTAGCTTTGGCTGCGCTCGGACGGAAGCTGAAACGAAGTATAGAAACGTTAGAGAAAAAAGAAGGTGTCTCTCTTCTTCCCAGCCATCCTAGTGCTTTCCTTTTCTCCCTTCGCCTGGCCTTGCCTTCGCCTCTACTGCACGCAAATAGTGACATGTAGTAAAAAATGCGGAGTTTAGTATTTTGTAGGTGTGGTCGCCGTTACGTAAAACTGCTCCAGGACTCTAAGCAGCTCCTCCACCTTACCCGTGTTGTATGCCAATTCCGTATTCCCTCGGGCCCCATTGGCTTCTGGCGTATCCCAGAAACCACTGGAACACGGCGGGGCTCTTGTCGACGAAAGTGCCGCTTCCGGGGGCGTAGAGATCGTCGAAGAAGAGTATCTCGCAGATGTCATAAGCGAGATCGGAGTAAATTTGGCTTTTGAGGGTACATAAGGTTGGCCTTTCGCGAATGGGCCTTGCTGAAACGAAAACATATTAATAATGAGCGAAAGGTATGATACGAGCTTTATTTTTACATTTGAGTGTTAAGAACAAAAAGGCACAGTTCAACATCCTTGACCGACCGACCAACTGCTCACAGAGATGAGAAGGTGTTATAGTTAAAATAAAAATACCCATCTAAGAGAGAATGATTATGATAGTAGCGTTCTATAACATCTGCGTTGTCACCCAGGCAGCGACACGGCACCGCCTGTAAGGTGCCCCATTGGCAACAAGAAATTTGGGAATTACGGCCTGGTGGAATAATTTTAGAACCCACAGTGAGGATACTTTAACTTCCACTGCTTGTGCAAGCACGTGAAATGCCAAGCTTAAGTGTAACATGAAAATTAAAAGATAACCACGTGGGTAGCACGTGCACTACCCATAGTGGGAAAAACAGAAGCACTCCTCGCTAGCGTCTTACCGCAAATATTTTAGAAAATTTCTCCAAAAACTGCACTTTTAAAAAAATAAAGAAAAGGCCGTGTATATTTTTTATAAGGGAAGGAATGATCTTGTCCCCTATGTTCCCTTCGAAACCAAGCAAAGTTCGTCCCTGAAAACGAGGGTGCAAAGTTCGTCCCCAGTCCGTGAAGGAATATGGCGTCACAAAAAAGAACCGAAAGAAGCACCGAAGATACGAAAGCGCTTGGCAGAAAAACCTGGCAGTATTTGACGCAGTCTCCGCGATTTTCATTACGTCGTCAACGTCGTCACGTCATTTGAATGGTTCCGCAATCTGGAGTCGGCCAACGGCCATCTTAGCCCAATGTACGTAGCGCCGCTGGCACTGCTCCGGAACTTTGCTGTTTCCAACGGCTTCGTTTGCTCGTTTGGCAAAATTAGCGTTAAGAACATCAGCGCAAGCAAGATGTCCTACATATTTCAATTACAGGCGGCCTTCGGTGCCGCTGGAGCCTAATCAACTGAACAATGTTTATGAAACAACGCGCGCGACGTGCTCGAAAAACGGAATCTAAAGTTGATGAGGTGGTAAGGCGAAACCTTTTCCCGTATGCCTGGAGAAGGAAAAAAACGTCTCGTTCCTCCCTTTTTCTTGTGTCCACTTGGGGGATTAACAGTACAAGGAATGAAAACGCGCAGTTGCTGCCCTTTTTCTATTTCTCCCTTAAAGGGCAACTCCGGTCCATACTTTCGATTTTGGGATTATGACTGTTTTTAGTATAGTCAGCGTCTCTGAATTGCAAGGTGTAATTTTTATCTCGTTATTGTGCGTAGTTTTAAAGATATCGACGCCTCAAGGTTTTGTTTGGGGCGCGGCCAACCAAACCGAAACTAGCCGCTCGATGTCCCGGCAACACTGGAAATCGGCCGCTATGTGAACGTGACGTCAAGATCGTTCTCGATCGACGATACGCAGGCCGAGCGGCACCTACTTCTGTTGCGCTAGCCGTCTAAAGATAGGAGGTAAGCTGATTTTGTTTTAATTCTGTATACGTGTTAGTTATCCGGGATATGTAGCAAGGGTTGGTGCGTATACCCAAAAGCTAGCAACTGGAACACCCGTGAACTCGTACGATGCCGTACTCGGCGGCCGCCGCCGTGCGCGCGCTGTGCCGTGTTCGTCGCTTGTATACTCAAAAGCTAGCGACCTGAAAACGAGTGAACTCGTTCGGTGCCGCACTCGGAAGCTGTCGCCGTGTGTGCGTGCGACTGCCGCCGCACACAGTGCGGCTGTTAGACCTAGCGACGTACTCGTCGCTAGGCCTAAATTATCATCGGGGCTCCGTGGATGGAGCGGCGTTGCTATGCGCCGCGCTCGCAGTGACGTAAAGTATACTGAGGGCCCTCTCGCTTTCGCGCTGCGGGTCAGTCCCAGACATGATGCTTTGAGGCTCTCCGGCGCGGGCCGCGGCGCCCGAACACACGTGTGCTGGGCGCCGCGTAAAGTCTGTTTTTTCGCTCTTTTTTCCTCGCGGGCGTAAAGCGTGAAACACATGTACGACGAAACCGTCCGATCCGACGTGCGGACTGCCGAAATGACCTTGGGGGGGACAGGGTTTTCGTGGCACCGGAGAGCGTTAAACGCCCTCGCCTCTGACCGTCGTATTGCCTGATCGGACGTCGGATCGGACGGTTTCGTCGTACATGTGTTTCGCGCTTAAAAGCCGAAGTCCAAAGTCCACTCGTCGAACAGCGTTCACCCACACCTTCTCCAATTTCCGGTCCGTTAAAAACTTGTAAAAAGGCACCTCCGCGTTGCGCAGCGGGTTGTTTGAGCAGCCCACGGCGCTACAAGTTGCACTCGGCATCCTTCGAGGAACAGCTGGGCAGTCTTGGGCGCACCGAGTTGCTCGCTAAAGCGAGTTTTGGAGTACTCACAAGCAAATCAACAAAAGGCTATACCGAAGCTACACGGGCTACAGATAAAAGCAACGCCTAAACACGCCAATCGCAAGCCGAAGTAGCGGTGGTAGCGGCTCAAAGAAGCGCACTCTGCGCAACGCCCGGACCGGAGGAAAAAAAGAGAACGATACTGACGTCATGGCCCAATGTTGCTTTACCGATCGGCAACCCGCTGGCCGCCCGCTAAGGAGCAGCGGCTCGCGGCGGGTCGCATTTTTATTATCGGCATTAGTTGAGAATGCGGCGTCCCACGGACATAATATTTTGGCTGGGGTCGTATTTTATGTCACTACAGCGATACCAGTAATTTATTTCATTTTGAGTTTTGGCCGAAGTTGCCCTTTAAAGTTCCTCCTCTTTCATGTTTTTTTTTTTTTTTTTCACATGAAAAAGAAAAAGAAAAGCAAGATCGGTGGATTTTTCATGCACCGCGCTAAGTAGTTCTTACAGGATTCGGTTGTCTCAGGAAGAAACGATGCGTTTGTCCCTTGAAACGTGTACGTTTTGATAAGATAACAAGCATCTAGTCTAAAATGCACCTACAGGTATCTAAATTCTCGACATAGACTCGAAAATTAGTAATGCTCCGCGAAGAACTGAATCTTTTTTACTACGGTTCTTGAGGTGAAAACGAGTGTAGCGTCTGGGCTTTTCCATTGTCAACGATCGCGAGAGCGGGTATACCTTTTTGTTTGAATATAGCGCTTGACGATGAATATTTATATTTCGAAGGATTTGTCACCTCTGCGTCAATTCAGTTTCCCCGCTAAAGTTCGCGGAAGAGTTGACGTCATGTGACCGATTGCTCAAAGATTTAGGACAGGTAGTTTTTTGTTTGTTTTTTATTGCTCGCCCTATAGCTTTCCCATTCAATCCTTTTTTTACAATACATATATTTACGTGTTTGTTTCAAATAATTACTGTATTTTACCATTTTGCTCTAGGTGCGTTTAGTTTTACCCTGTTCGGCAATCGCAAATTACTGAAGCTGCTTTGAAGCTAGCACCTCTCTCCTATTTATGCCCCTAATCAATCACTTCCCAGTTACTTCCCTTTTTGCTCTGTTTCAAACATGAGTTGCTGCAGTTCAGGCTGGTTCAGATGGCATCCTTTGCTTACGTTTTCTTACGTTTACGTATAAGTCAGCAAAACACTGTTGTGTTGAATGTCGCGTGCCAGACAAACGACAGCGCCTTGTCCCTGTCGTTTGTGTTATTTTCTATTGCCCTGTCTGTTTGCTCTTTTTACCTTATACCTACCATGGACCAACTAGCCCAAACCAAAGTTTTAATGAGGCAATCTCCTCCAGCTGGTCGCTAGGCTTAGTACGAAGCAGAGACGACCCGTTTACTTCCGCATAAGCTATTGTAACGAAACGCAACGTGATAAAACGAAGTTGTGTGGACCAGCCTTGACCGAACGCGTAATATTCCCTTCGCGCGGCCAGCATAAAGGTACCCTAAAAGTTTGTTTACGCATCTACAACGGTTGTATTCAGAAACAACCAATACGACCGAAACGACCAACACACCGGGACAACCGTGACTGGCTTCGAGAAGCAACCTTTTGCGTCTCTTGCCACGTTGTTTATAATGAACACTTTCCCCGGGGACTTTGTTTCGTGTTGTTTCGGTTGCTGTCACCGCAACCAACACACCTCTGCAATCACCGAAAAGGACCGCGCTCCTGGGGCGCAAGCACATGCAAAGCGCGGAGGATCGCCAACTGCTTTCCCCGCTGGAAATCAAGGTCTCTTAGCTAAAGGTACCTCTATGCCCGTCTAAAAGGGGTATAAGGAATTCAGGTCGCTGCGTCTCCAAAGCATCTGATTATCCCTCCACTGGCAATGAGACTACGGAATTTGCCGACGCGGGGCGCAAGCTCGGCTGCTTGTTTTGCAGGGGTTGTGCTGACTGCAGAACGCCGAGCTCTGGCTGACATCTGATAGAATTATAGCGGGTGTACCTCCAGGCAGCTTATTCTGAGTTCTACCCACTATTCCTCAATCAGAGCCTGTCAGAGCTTGGCGTTCTGACGTCACTGCAACCCCTGCAAAAGGAGCAGACGAACATGCGCTTTGCATGAGTACGCCGAAACACGAGGTAAGAATCGGGAGCATAATATGAGCCACCCACTGCTCTCAGTGACAGTGCAGGGCGTTAGATCTTAATTCAAGCATTTAATTTTCATATCTCTGAATAATGTAGAGGTGCGTATACGACCAGTGGGACGTGGTACAGGGTCTTTGTATAGGGTATGGTATATAATTGTAACGATTAGTCGGATAATTAACTTATCCTTTTGAACGAAGTTTTTAGTTGTTGAAAATATAGGGTTAAAACTACAAGCTTGCTGAGCGATATCGCAAACCACGGCACTCTCGAGCAAATTAGAGCGACGGAGACGAAGCACGCGTCAGCCCTTACAAAATGTACATGGGCGAGAAAGTAACCAAATAATTTGGAGAACAGGGAGCGGAGAGCAGAAAACCTGCAGATTTCCATTCAAGAAACGGGAATTGGGACCGCTTCGTTGCGTTTTTCGGTTTCGACGTGATTTTTGTTGGAGCAAGACGGAGACATTAGGGAGAGAGGGTGCACGGACGTCACGTCAATTGTCAAAAACATTCCACTTGTGACCGAACAATGAGAATGTTTCTATCCACGTGCTCTTTCGCGTACGTCATCTCGCATGGCCTTTTTCTTTCTTTATCCGGTTCAAAGTTTCTGTTGGCTGCTTCGCGCCTGCTTTGCCTCCTCCTCTCCTCTCCTCTCGTCCCTGTGATCGGTTGTGCCCAGTAGTATCGTCACGCACGCACGTCACGCAGGCCATACCCGGGTGACCCCACGTTAAAAAAAGATATGACGAAGCGTCGGCAAAAAATTCCATTAAAGGTGCACGCTTCCCGCAGCTTGTTTTTGGTTTGAGGACTCCTCTAAGTGATATGCAAACTGGTGGCCTTGTCCGTGGATGGCTCAATGCTCCGTCAAAAAAGCTGGACTCCCTTTCTGTTTTTCTGTTTAAACACATCAGCGAGCCGTGTCAAGCCGTGGTGAGTGAGAGAGGGGGAAGCGATGTGACTGACCCACCGGCCCACCAATGGAAATGTCTCTGTCCACGTACTTGGTGGGTGGACACGCTCGGGAGTCGTGCGACGCCGCGACGCCCGATCCACGCGAGGCTTTTCCGGGAGCATCCACATTTCTCTCCACCCCCGTGGTGAATGTGATTCGTACCATTCATTTGTTTCGTAATGAAACACGCCACGGGGAGGGACGTCTTAGCTTGCCGGAACTTGTCGTGGAGAAGAGTGAAGTCCACCCGAATTTGTCGGGAACTTTCTCCGGCTCACCACGGACAAAGCACAGGTTTCCATACCCCTTTACTTACTCCCTTCTTGGAGATTAAGCCTGTCACTAAAATTCGTGGAAGAGCAGCCCTCCTCTCACTCCCGCCCGTTCATTTGACAGCACCGCTTGAAACTATTCGCTCCTCCAGCTCGTTGTTCACCCTCCCGCGGCGGAAACGGGAAGCGCTCTACTGAGGCTCCCGCGGTTCTCCTGCACAGCCGCGGGCACGGCGGAACTGTGCAGAGAATTTTCACATTGCGTATAGAAGCAAACGCAAGTGCTGTGTATTTGCGTTAGAGTTGCGTGCTCCATGCTGAACAGGCGCGTCGTTGCCATGCGCCAATCCAAGACGGCAGTTTTGGGCTCCCCGCACGTGCAATGGGGCACACGCAACGCTCACGCAACCACAAACTGCTTGCGTTCGCTCGTACACGCAATGCTAAAACATGCTACTGTTTCCCCGGTTTTCCAACGCCAACGAAAGGCACTGCAGTGAGCAGACGTGCGCGCTGGTAAGCGCTTCTTCGAGCTGGAAAGGCTGAGATTGGCAGAGCGACAGCGTGTAACTATTAAAGAAAAGAAAAAGGTTCTGATAAGTTGTGTATGTAAAACAACAACAGAATCTGTCTTTTCGTATTTCGCGGGATTTGGTCCGGAAGAAATGGTGGCGAATGTTGGAAGTATTTCTGGGTGCCAAAAGTAGCGACTTTGATTTTGATACCCTTTACGCACAATTAATTTCCTGTTATGTGAAAATCTCAGACTAGCTAGAATGTTTAGATTATTTTAATTTTATAACTTGTTAATTACGAATGGTGCAATTGGCAGCAGTGATTATAATTTGCCCTCTTTGAATTGCCAGAGTTGTTCGCGCGATTGGAATTGAATCATAAGCAACAAATTATATTAGAGCATGAAAAACTATGCAATAAGATATCTTTTATTATTATTAATACAAGTCAGGGGTGGCCAAACCGCGGCTTGCGAGCCGCTTGCGGCTCTTTGTTGGTCACGGTGCGGGTGGCGGATCCCTCGTAAGGGGACCGCCCCCCCTCCCCTTCCCCCTCGTCCCTTTCCACGTATCCCCAGGAAAATGGAAACGATTTCAGAATAAAGAACAGCTTGCGGTTTGGCAGCTTTGTGCCTCCATACGTACAATCGAACCGCTTTTCACTCGTACGTTTCCACAGATCCTCTTTCTTTCACTGTTCGAGGGAGTTTTGCCGCGGAATCATGCGGTTTAGAGAAGGTTGTTTCAGCGAACGCCGTTTTACCCACCCCAGTATATCGAATTCCTTTATAGAGAAACCCAGTTTAGAGAAAATTGCGAAGAGCCTCCTTTTAGCGAATTCGGCCGCCGCGAAGCGGTGTGTGCGGATAAGTCAGGTGAGTTAACATTTTTGTAATTAGCCGCCGCAGACTGCCGCCGCGAAGCGGCGGGAGCGCAGCGGGGTCTTGGTTTAACACGCGCACCAGTGATACACGCGCGAAGCAGAAAACCCTTTTTTTAAATAGCGTCCCCTTTTCCGATACACGACATTTCTCTAAACTGACGCTCTGGTTTCTCTAAGCTGTGTTTCGATAAAACGTGCCCATTCTCTAAAACGTGCTTCGACGATAGGGCATTCTATCAACCGTACTAAACCCGTTTGCCGGACCCTAGGGGAAAAGGCATCAAGGACGGGACAATCAAAACATGCATGCACTTTGGCTCGGGTTCGAGGAAATGTTCTGTCTCGCAGCCTTCGTCACTCGCCGGTGATACTTGTCCTCTTTAGATAACGAATGTTCCCTCCATATCGTTTCTTGTTGAAGGTCGCGGAAGCCGGGGCTGACCTCATACATAGCTTCCACTAGTCACAAACGTTATGTTCAAGTGCACAAAGGACCAGGAACATTTCTTTGTTATTTTTATTGGCATTCAGTTGTGACCCACAAGCTGCTTTTTTATGGTTTCGGCAGCGGTGTTTGTTGCGCCCCAGCGCCCCCCCCCCCCCCCCCCTCTCTTTCGGCGGCTCTTAGAAGTTTCGTGGTTACCTTTGCGGCTCTTAGGCCGGGTCCGCCTGGCCACCTCTGATACAAATTGACGTAATGTAGGCCCCAGAAAACGCCACCATAAAGAAACACGCCATTTAGCAATATTAGTCTTTATAGAACGGTCTCATTTTTATTTATTTTAGCAAATTGAAAACTCTGGCATCGTTATCGTGATAGATATAAATACTTGATGTAATATGAAGTCCTTTGCGTCACGCGTTGTCTTAAAAAAAGCACACACTTCTGTTGTCTTACTCCGATTTTGTTTGGGGGTTTATGTAGTAAGAACAATGCTTCTTAATCTATACGTTTTGTGAACATATTCTAAATTATTCACCCGTAGCGATATTTTGTAAAATCTGAATTTATTATATTATTCTTTTTCTGGGATGAATGCTAAAGCGATGTCATCGAAACTCCCAGAATCTCATTAAAGAGCGTGAAGATCATTTCTTATATCACATTTTTTCCGAGTATAAAAAGGCTCCAGAAACACAAAACATAGCAGCATTGATTTTTTCAACATATACGATATTCTGTTACCTCTAAGGTGTAAGGAACATAACCTTAAAGCGACACTGAACTACCCAATATATGTTTAAGTTCCTGGATCGGACACGCAGGTCACGAAATAAAGTTTCCGATTACAATTTCATCGGCATCATAATTACGCCGCGAGGCACGCCTTGAGATAGGAGGAAAACCAATATAAACACCTTTATCAAGATGTGAAATTCAAAATCGACGTTAGTTTCGGTTTCGTTCTTAAAATGTAACGTGCCTCTTGGCGTGAACATTAGGCTAAACACCGTTTTTGTATTCAGAATAGAAAAGTGACCTACGCGCATAACACCCCAGCTTCCTCGTATAAGCGGGAATAATTCGTGCCGCTGAGGAAAGCCAGCACACTAGACAGGGCTCAGCAACTGGTATACAAGTACGCATCTCCGACCCTCACTACAATCGCCATTTTGAAAACCGAGTGGCTCCATCTATAGACAGTTGTATTCCCGAATAACCACATTATTCGCGAATAACCAGGCCGCTGACACCTCGTCAGGCAACCTGTTTGCCTTTTGTGCCAGCGGACCGTACAAGTCGAATTTGCATTTGACTTGAAAAAATAAATTGATTGATTGATCGATTGATTGATTGATTGATTGATCAAAAATAAGAAATATGGTGCGAGGAGAAAAAGGGCGCGCACAAGAAGATCCACCGTGGAAAGGAGATCCTTCCACTCTGCTTCAGCTTCCCAACTTTCCGCTTTTTTCCTCCTTGCACTGTCTCTCTTGCGTTCTATCCCAACTCCAGCCGGCCCCTCGTCCTCTCGCGGACGAACAGAGAACCAGAGGAGCGGGGACGGCAGCGGTGGAGGCGGCGGCGCGGATACGGTGGCACTGTGGCAGAGGCTGTCGGCCTTGCTGCCTTGGTGCTGCTATTACCGCATGGTTCTGGTCGGCGAGCTTGTGCGTGAAGCAGTTTTAGCGAAAAATGTGAGTTTGTTCAATCTGAATTTTTGTGGTCCTCGCAACAGTGTTCCACGAAGAGTCTGGGATGCCTAATTTCTTTAGGGACTTTTCGTACATCCCATTCGCTGCGAATTTCTGGTCTTGATATTGCCAGCTCAATCTGTGCTTAACGTGACGGAAAACGCTCCCGCTAGTAATGTAGGGCTCTAACGTACAGTTTATGAAAGTTTATTATTTTCCCTAAGGAGGAGAAAACTGGTGGCAAAACGGTATGTCGAGCAACACAGGCAGCACTCAGTATTGCGCCAATATTGGCGTCGGATCGGAGAAATTGGGCGAATATCATTTTGATACTGTCGATATTGGCGCTGGATCATAAAGATCGGGCCAGTATTGCTGTGATGAGGCCGATGTCAGGGGAACAGTACTTGGGTCGGCCAACGCCACGCTAATATGCAGTATCCAGCGCCGTTTTCCCGTAATTTGTCGGGTTTGAACCGGCTATATCGGCCGGTATTGGGAGCTCTTGACCGTTTCTAAAACGATACCAATAATTTGTTGGGTCTGAACCGGCTATGTCAGCCGGTATTAGGAATTTTTGACCGTTTCTAAAACAATACCGAGTCGGTCAATCGCGGCGGCCAATCGCGGCGGCCGCCGCTATTGCCACGGGCCACCCCGAGAACGCGCCGGGTAATCAGCAGATGGAACTGACTATTTCCGTACAAACAAAAGAAAAGTTGTTTTTTTTGTAGTAACTTTTATTGGAGATTATTACAAAATGGGGGGTGCGTGATGATTTCTAAAATCATTAGTGTACAAGGTTTTGCGGCGAAATTAATATTATTTTTATACAACCATCTGTCAGCGGTGATTTCAGGTAGCGCGTCCCGACCTAGGCGCATCCTAAATTCGGCAGTAATACGCCGCCAGTGTTGCCGTTGGTGACTGCTTTACACCAAATTGGCTACGTTTGAGCAAGGTCTGGCGACAAAAATTTTATGTTAGCTCCTTGACATTTTTGGCTACTTTTATTCATATTCTGGTGACGTTCCATTACACAGAATGTTTAGAATCGGGCGGAAAGATGACATTAATTCTAAACATTACAAATAACTTTAAAAAAAACTATGAAAAAGACGCGGCAAGTTTCACAGCCTTCCTTGACCTTGTGGCATCCAAGCCAATGCAATCCATTTCCGCTACCGTTGAGCACATGGTTCGAGTAACACAGAACTACTTCGCGCACAGAAGTTGCAGACAAGAGGCCTATAAAAAGCTGCGTGACAGCATAAGAACAAACTGCGAAGAAAAAAACCCGCCCGAAATTTTAGCATTTTCACAAACAATGTGGCTTGCAATAACAGACTGCATCGAAATAATTTTGGCACAATTCGATGCCTTGGCAGGTTTTTTTGATAAAACAGAAGACCGTAACTGCAACATCGGCGTTTGCGGGAGATTTATCGAGATCCAAAGAGCTACGCATACCTAGTTTTTCCTTTGTCTGTTCTCCACCGCGGGAAGCATATCAACATCAAGTTTAAAAGGAATGTCGCTAACCCACTGGCACTCTTTCAGGAGCTTGAAAACTTGCACCTAGATTCCTTGAAGAGAATTCTGAACCCGTCACTGTTGCGACACAGCACATCGACAAGCTTGCTATTCTTGGACCTGGTCAATATGAGATCTACCTTCCTCAGTCCAGAAACGGCAAAACTGGGAGACGTCTTCAGCGAGAAGCTATCAAAACTTCCAATTGAAGATGAAAGAAAAGAGTTCGCGAACGCTGCATTCATTTCTTAAAACAGAAGGCAGTCCAGATGCAACTACGACTTCCTAATCCTTTATCCGCGCTTCGAAGGCTCAATGTCATAAACCCAGAGATCATAAAGAGTGACAAGAGCCGATCTGAGGGGGGGGGGGGGGGGGGGGGGGGGCATACCGAGGCTTCCTCTTCACTTTTTTGGCTGTTCTGCTCTTGAGCTAGAATCATAAATTAGCTATTTGCAGTCAGTTCCTAGCACAGTGGACCGTACAACCTGCCCCAACTTCGGGCACGAAGCGGACGCTTACAGGAGCGTTTCTGGAGTGTGCCATGTTCTATATCTCGAAGAAGGTGAGCTGAGACTCCAGTCGCTTCCAGTATTGAATGCAGATTCCGAGCGCGTGTTTTCTCAAGTTTGACTAACAAAAACTCAACTAAGAAACAAAATTGAAGCTGGACGTCTTTGTGGCGATTCTGAGACTAAAGTTCGGGCTGCGACTGCAAGAGAAAACAACCTCCACATTTGACGTGCCCATCGATCTTCTTAAAAAAAAAAAACTTACCTTAATTACTTTAAATGTGGGAGCATTTATTCACGTTTATGAAGGCTGTACATAGCCTCATTTTATCACTTGCTATGACGATTCTCTTTAAGAAAAAACGGTGGTGACAGTTTTGACGCCAAGATAAATAAAATGGCTCCTTTTGGCTAATTTTGGCTGCTTTCACTAACCGCCCAACGGCAACACTGTTCTCGGCGCATCCGCTTGGGAGTCGGGGCGGCACCCTTGAAGCCCCTTCCACCGTATATGTCTCGGCGCCGAAATGGCCGTTTAAAGCCAAAATAGAATTAACGTGCGGTTCCTTGCGTGGCCGATGCGGGATAAATGGCGGAGTTGCGATCGCGATTTGCTCGGTTCTCAAGTACCGGATCGGTGCCATATTTTCAGAGCAAGCTCTACGGCAGTTTCTAAACTGAGTGGTTCTAGTAACGTAGGCGTGGCCCCACGTCCGCTAACATCAGAGTGGCCTCGGCTATGTTAACCGATACTGATATTCCACCGGTACTGGCCGATCTTCAAAACGATCGTTCACAGATACTCGCCCACCTCCGCTCAGAACTCGACTGATATCAACGATTCTGGCCATTTTTAGAACGATCGTTAAACGATATTCGCCCGACACTGGGCCAATATTATGAACAATATTCTCACGGCGCTGGCATAGTTTCGCCGTGCTGCCTGGGAATAGACATTGGGAAAGGGTTTGTGTTTTAACCTCGATACAAGGAACATGACCGTTTGCTCCAAGCACTTTAAAAGGACAGTATACACCTACTTGCGTAAGGTAATCGGAAGGGCAAATAAAAAAATGCTCGAAGCATTTTAAGCGCGTCTGTGTTAGCCAACCGTTCATGACGAGAGCTGAAAATGGGCAGTCTTCACGAAGCAAATCGCAACGTTGAAAAAAAAATGACACAAAATACACGGTGCACGAAAGTACGATATATTTAAATATATATTTTTGATAGATCAATAAATAAAAACCTTAAACACACCATTGACGTTAATAGGCAGCTTTATCATGGCGTTAACGCAGGCACCGTGCGCACTGCAACGCTCGCGGCGAGCACTAAAAAGTATGTCTCCAAGGCGCAGCGCAAGCTTCTGTCTGCAATTCTGCACGCACGTGCGGTAGCCTTCAGTCAGGGTATCCTAATATATTCTTTCATTATTCATAGCACAGCTTGATTGCGTGTCGCACTACACTAAAACAGCGACGGTGAGCAGCGAAGATATCACTACTGTGCTCGCTGCTCTTTCAAAGCTTGTCGGTCAACGTGCGCGGCTCACTTTTTAGAGTGCTTAATGGCCAGGCGAAATGCAAACATCACAATATCTTCAGCACCCTCAAACCTATTTTGCCACAGTGACATGTCCGGTGCCCAAAACGCGCTCTTTTGCCACTTTGTCCTTTCCTTCGGCGATTGTAACTAGTTTCCACAAAGCTTCGCTAATTGGGGTTTCCACAAACTTTAAATATGAACACGCTCGTTTTCTAACGCGTATCAACATCTCAGTCACCTGGGATATTCTCCTGCCCTGACGGCTTCATATTTGTTCAAAAATAAGTCATTTTTAGCGAACTGACCGGCGTCAGCATGTAGATACACCGGAACTCCTAAAGAATCGATCCCCGTCCCTTCCGCCATCTGGAACTACAGCCCTGCCATCTATAGGGCGTTGGTGTTGCGAATAGTAACGTGTCTCCCTTCAAAGCACTGATTAGGTTTACAGGATTGTAGCTTTCGCAGCTTGCTAAGTTAGAGTAAAAAAGAGTATAGTTATAAAAATGCAAACAAAGAAACATACACCGCTTCATCTCACTATGGCCACTTCTTTATAAGTTGTACAGCCTCGAACAATACCAATGACCTAAAAAACGAGGCAGTTTCAAGTTGCGATAAAAACTTTCGCTTTGTTTACGCCAATGTTCCTCGGAATTAGAATATATTGTACCCCTGATCTAATACCTGTCGAAGACTAATTTTTTCTTCTGCTTCTCACTAACCTGTGCTAAAACCACGTCAACTGCCTGGGGCGTTGATTTCATGTATGAGAGACCGTTTTTCAAATTGTAGTAATGCGTCAGAAAGAAGATGGGAGTGTTGAACATTTCCGGGATTGTTTATAAGCATTAAAATTGTAACACACGTAAAACAAAAAAAAAAAACGTAATTTAAAAAGTTAGAAATTTTTTGTAATCTGAAGTAAAGTTTAACACGCCATATTTCTATGACACAATCTTGAGTACAGACGGCAGGGACCTTGCAAAGAAGCATTTAACCCAGCTCAGGGATGGGCAAAATACATGCAAATATGTATCGAAATACAAATACAAAATACTTCGTCAAAAATGTACTTGATTACAAATCTAATTACATTTCTAAAAAAGCATTTAAGTACAAGATACAAATAGAACCAGATGTATTTGATCTCCTGCAAATATTGTTCCAAATACATTCCTTAAAATTTGCGTCAGCGACTTCAGGGTACTGACAACGGGTTTCGGGGTATCTCATTTTAATTTTGCATTGCAGACTCGGGAGTTAGTGTGCGAGGCTCTAGTGACATAATAGAAATATAATCACAAAAAAAATGTAATCAGCTTGGACTTAATAGGTGAAAAAAGTACAGAGCTTCAAGCAGTTTTTTTTTGTCGATTACATTTTGGTATAGACCAACAAAGAACCGAGACGACCAAGACGCGCAGCACTAGCTAGAGAATTTTTTATTGTTGCAACTCGCACCAGTTACGAAAATCAGGATGACCCGCGCATTTAGAACGTTCGAGGCAAAAATATGAATGAAAATCAGGCTGGAAAGCGTCATAAGTTGTCAAAGGCACTTATTTAGCCAGGCTGCCTGTGAACGAAAATTCCGTCACTATTCTCGCCCTGGACTAGCAACGTAATCACAAAGTCACCAAACACTTGTGCTTGATTGAGAGACACTGTATTCGGTACAGGACGTAGTTTTCTTCCTGCTCTCGACAGTGACAATAAATTTGAGGGATGCATTTTGGCCCACAAAATTGTATTTAATTACAATTGTATTTGAAATACCCACTTTTTAGTATTTAAATACAGACATCAAATACATTACCCAATTTGTAATTAAATGCAAATGCAAAAAACACAAAGTGTTTGAAATACGTATTTAAAATGCTTGTCTTTGAAATACTTTCCATCCCTGACTCAGCTATATTTATAATTTACATTAATAAAATACCTTCGCCTTTTTAACAAAAATAGGCAGTAAATATTTTCGTGTGTTCCATACGTTGCGTACTTTGTTAATTACTCGCACCTTTACTCTTTCATTTTGAGACCCCAGAGTTGTTGGCAGCTAAGAGTCGCTGCTACTGAAGGGCGAACTTTTTTGACACTTACCACGTTGCGTCGTAGTTGTTGGTTTTGTGGTGGTCCCTGGTGATGTGAAAGAGAAATCACTGGAAGCTATGCACCGTGTGTACATCGCGAATAGACATTGAACCTAACAGTATTTATAAATTAGGTTCACATGCCCTCGATTTTTTTAGCAATAGCCGGCAAATATTTTCACGCATTCGAAATATCACGTTTTTTTGTTGTTTTTTTTTTGTTCGCGCGTCTGTCCTAGCGCCTACCCAGCCGCTTTGAGACGCAGAGTCGGATTTCTAAATAGTGGGCGATACACGGCACGGCAAAGCCGCTCGTGCCGCCGGATGGACGGTTCCTTGAGAAGGACGCTTCGTTGTTTACATAGCAACTAGCAAGGGGATGTTCCTTAGCCGGTAGGCACTGGGCGTTGCGCGTACATCAATGGTAGAGTTCCTGTGTAGAGCTACCTTGGGTAAGAGAAATGCGCATTCATCCCCGGCGGGTGGCCGTAGCGTCGTATTTCCTGCACGGCTCTAGATGGTTTGCTCGTCACGTGACTGAATTTGGCGAATAGCGGCGCCGCACGCTCCGTCACCCATGGCAAACAAAACAAATTACAGTGGCTTAGCTCGGCTATGCCAGGATATCCGTAGCGTGAGCGGTTGGGCGCGTCACGTAGCCTCCGGGCGACGCCGCTTTGCTAGACGTTCCTCCCTTTGCTCCGGTGTCTCCGCAACACGTTTAGCCTTCTTCTGTTTGTTTTTCCTACTCTCAACCACTAATGGCCAGGAAACTACTTCGGGATCCGTTGAGTCAAGCTTCTCCGCTCTTCTGCGCCGCTGAGCAGCAATTTTGCTCTAATTCTCCATGGCTATACCACACTGGAAAACGCCCCACTATTTTGCAATTTATGGTAATGATTATAATACAATTAATTGCAAAGGTACAAAGCGAGCTGCTGAGCATATTAACCTACCCCACCACCTCCCCTACCCCCCCCCCCCTCCCCCGTTCATGGCACTTTGCGGCGCTCCCCCGGCCCATGAGTCAGTGACAAATGTGCCTAGCGCGCGCACACGATTGACTCTATTTTTCCCACCCAATTTCACCTCAAACGGTTAAAGCAACCACAACCCGCGGCCCAGAGATACCAACGCGCGCCAGTGCCGAAGCGGGGTAAAACGGTGGTGGGTGGGCAGCTCAAGTGCGCCCCAGGGTTACAAAGGAAACGCCTGCAGGCCGGCGCAGAAACCATCCATTGCTACGCGTGAAGAAGAAGCGTGCCTCTTCGAGGAACAGCCTATCGGGTGCAAGCTGTTTTGCCATGCCACATTTCCGCCTCTGTTTGGAAATTACACCTCGCAGACGTGGTCAACTAAAGGAGTGTGCAAACTGGCGCCGTTGCCGCAGGGAGCCAGAGAGGTATGTTACCAGCCACGTTTATGAGCGTGGACGTAAAGAAAGTCAAGGCTCAGCAAGGCTTGCGTGGATCGGTAGCCGGGCGTCGTGCCGTCGCCCGACTGCCGAGCGCGTCCACGCACCGAGCTTGTGGACAAAGACATTTCCATGGGTGGGCTGTCACCTCGCTTCCTCTTTTCCGACTCACCACGGTTAGTCACGTGTCGCTGTGTGTTCAAACAAAAAAATGGAAAACGAGTCCAGCTCTTTTAACGGAGCGGTGAGCAATTCACGGACTACGCTGCCAGTTTGCATACTCCTCTGGAGCTGCTTCTGCTGAGTGGCACACTTCTGTGGCGCTTACCAGGTAGCGTCCTAGTTGTTACTTTCGTTGTCGCTCCTCGGGTTGTGAAGAAGAAATCACACGGTGTGTGTGCGCATACAGACAGCATGAATATATATTTAATCACGCAGTATTTATAATTTACGAGCACGAGGCACCCTCCGTTTTGCTAAAATAGCTTAGAAAGTATTCGCGTTTTCCAATTGTTGCGGTCTTCGTTTTTTTTAGACCAAGTGTCTTACCCTTTTTTTTGGAACCCTGGGGTCGTTGGCAGGCTGAGGCTAGCTTCTACTGAGAGGCATCTTTTTTGCACTTACCGGATGGCGTCGAAGCTTTCGTCGATGTTACCTTTGTGGTCACCCCTGGTACTGTGTAAATTAAGTAAACCACAGGTGAATATCTGCCGATCGGACATACCGAGTAGACTTACTTCCAAGAGCATGATCAAAAAGAAACGATTCTCTGTTCGTTTAGAAGGTTCACGCGTACTCTTACCCCGAGTGTAAAAGATAAGCAGGCCAGAACAGACCTTCCCTAGTCAGTGTCGTCCCAGCTCACTATTATGTTGCAGCCCTGGTCGCCGGCATGGCGACCACGAAGAACAGATGCGTACGCCGCGAGCTTCGGATCCGAAATCCGATCTTTATGGCGAGGTGGATGCGCTATATTGTCACGAATGACAAGTCATGAGGCGACGAAAACTGAAGTCAACTAAACGTTTAATGGGGCGAACTTGTGCCCAAATTATAAAGGAAAAAGGAAACAGAAGAAAGCAGGAGAGCGTCGCGGGCGTCGATGTCGGCGAAACCGCAGGATCGAGCGCTGGGGCGAGACTGACTCCGGCTCGCCACGCGGGGCTCCTTATGTACATGCGTGAGCTTCTGGAATAATCGGCGTAAAATGTTCGACGCGTAGAGTTATTCAGACCTTGAACAAGCCCCCCACACGATTCCCGAATTTACCAGAATACTAAAATGCAGGAATAAACAAAAGGACCCGTAACTCCCGGGAATCGAACCCTGGCTCTTCGCGTGGGAGGCAAGCGCGATAACCGTTAAGCCACGGCCGTCTTTCTTTTTTCTTTATTGCATGATGAAGGTCAAACGCACAAGTTGAACATGCAAACGCTCATAAGACACTAAGAGACCTCAGCCGACTTGGCTGACGTCGGGAACTGTTAAACGTCCTTGAGGGCAGAGAGCCCATCAAGAAGAGGCAACCATTCTGGTGTAATTGCAGTGGCTTGAACATTTCCTCCAAGAAGCACATGTGCTCTACAAAGTATTTATAAACAGGACGTTAGGCCACGGCGCGCTGCCTACTTGGCGAGCGGCATTACTCCCCCCCTTAAAAAGTGCATCGCCCCGATGCAACACAAAACAAAACAAAGCACACAAAAAGAACGGGAAACTAAAGAGTCGTTTAAAACACATAAAGTCCACAGTCCTATCGAGCGTAGTACGGCTTCAGGCGCACGACGTGGACGACTTCAGGTCGTGGTCGGCGGCGGGATGATGTTCTTGTTCCGTCGGCCATCACCTCGTAGTTCAGATCTCCTAGTCGACGAAGTACCTTGTAGGGTCCAAAGTAGCGCTTCAGGAGTTTTTCGCTTAGACCGCGTCGTCGTATTGGGGTCTAGACGGTCTCCAGGCTTGAAGCGAACGTCGATCCGACGAAGGTTGTACCAGGTGGCGTCGACACGTTGTTGATCTTGAATCCGAAGTCGCGCGAGCTTGCGAACCTCTTCAGCTCGTTGAGCCACCAGCTGGTCGTCGTGGCTCCCATCGTCAGCTGGTTCGTGGGGCAGCATCGCGTCCAGCATGGTCGTTACCTTCCGACCATATACCAGCTAGAAAGGTGTGCATCCAGTGGTCTCTTGTACCGCCGTTTTGTAGGCGAACGTAACGTCGGGCAACACCTCGTCCCACGTCCTGTGCTCTACGTCGACGTAAATAGAGACCATGTCGGCGATTGTCTCTTGAGTCTCTCCGTCAGGCCGTTTGTTTGTGGGTGGTACGCAGTGGTACGATGATGGCTGGTGTGACTAAGCCGGAGGATTTCTTGGGTCAGCTGTGCCATGAACGGTGATCCGCGGTCTGTAATTAGAACCTCGGGAGCACCGTCCCGGAGTACGATGGACTCGATGAAAAACTTGGTGACTTCAACAGCAGTCCCTGAAGGAAGAGCTTTCGTTTCCGCGTACCGCGTGAGATAATCCGCGGCGACGATTATTCACCGGTTTCCCAGGATCGACGGCAGAAAAGGACCAAGTAGATCCATTCCAATCTGCTGGAACGGTGCAGTTGGCGGAATTGGCTGCAGGAGACCTGCCGGCTTCGTCGGCGGTTTTGGGGAGCTTGGGTCAGTAATACTTTTCACGAATACGGGCCAGTGTCCGGCTGTAACCAAGGTGTCCGGACGTCGGGTCGTCGTGACATGCTTAAAAAATCTCCTCTCGAAGGTAGGCCGGGATTACCAGCAGCTACGGCGAGTTGTTGTTTCCGAGGTTCACTTTGTAGAGCACACCTTGTCGAATAGCGAAGGTCGGCAGGATTCGTAAAAAAACACGGGGGCACGGCACTCGCGCGCCCTTTCATGTGCTCAATTAATGCGCGCAGCTCAGGAACGTCTCGTTGACGTCGTGCCAGGTCGTCGGCGGTCACTGCTCCTACGAACCACTCGACGTCATTGTCGTCGCTGCTTCCGGAAGGTATTTCGACAGGGGCCCTGGACAGGCAGTCGGCGTCGCTGTACTTGCGGCCTGACTTGTAGACTACGGTCATGTTGAACTCCTGCAGTCGGAGACTCCATCGAGCGAGGCGTCCTGAAGGGTCCTTGAGGTTAGCAAGCCAGCAGAGCGAGTGATGGTCTGTGACAACGCGGAACGGGCTCCCGTACAAGTACGGGCGAAACTTCATGATTGCCCAGACGACCGGAAGACATTCCTTTTTAGTCGTGGTGTAATTTTTCTCCGCTTTGGACAGTGCTCGACTTGCGTAAGCGATGACTCGCTGGGTGCCTTCTTGCACTTGAACCGGTAACGCGCCAAGTCCTTCGTTATTTCCGTCCGTACGAATCTCGGTTTCCGACTCTTGATCGAAGTGTCCGAGAACCGGAGGAGTCTGAAGTCGTTGCTTCAGCTCGTCGAATACGTGCTGCTGCTCCTCGGCCCATTCGAACTTCTTGGCGTCCTTGGTAAATCTAGTAAGCGATGCGAAAATCGTTTTGAAATTCCGAACGAAGCACCGACAGTACGCACATTGTTCAAGGAATCTTCGCACAACCTTCTTGTCTGTGGGCGTTGGAAATGCCGCGACGGCGCGAGTCCTCTCGGGGGTCTGGGCGGACGCCTTTATTAATAACCACGTGACCTAGGAATTTCAGTTCGTCATAGGCGAACCAGCACTTTGACGGCTTGAGGGTGAGTCCGGCGGTCTTTATGGCTTGAAGAACAGCTTGTAGTCGTCGCAAGTGCTCGTCGAAGTCACTTGAAAACACTACAACGTCGTCAAGGTAGACGAGACAGCTCTGCCACTTCAGTCCTGCCAGTACAGTGTCCATGACAAGCTGGAAAGTTGCTGGCGCCGTACATAGTCCGAAGGGCATCACCTTGAACTCGTACAGCCCATCCGGCGTGACCAAAGCTGTCTTCTCTCGGTCCCGTTCGTCGACTTCGATCTGCCAGTAGCCGCTTCAGGTCCATCGATGAAAAATATTGAGAGTGGTGAAGCCGGTCTAACGTGTCATCGATGCGGGGGATCAGAACATAAGCGTTCCGTCCTTCTTCTTAACCAGCACGACTGGAGAGGCCCATGAACTGCTTGAAGGCTGGATTATGTCGTTGTTCAGCATTTTTGCAGTTGCTCTTGGATGACCTTCCTTTCTTTTATGGAGACTCAGTACGGCGATCGGTGCTCAGGGAGCGCGTAATCCTCGGTAACGATGCCATGTTTCGCAACGGCGGTTTGGCGCACCTTCGACGACGTCGCGAAGCAGTCGCTGTATTCGGCGAGGAGGTCACTCAGCTCCCGTTGTTTCGGGCCTTGAAGCTTTGGGTTAATGTCGACCTGCGCTGGCGGCTTAGTGTCTTGCTGAGGTGGGGATGATTCTTCACCAATCACGGCGATTTCGGTGGAGTTTTGAAGTTCCTCGACGTGTCGCAAGCGGCGCCTTTCGTGAGGTATTGCGTTTCTTGTCGGAAGTTTGTCACGAGGACAACGGTGCACCCATCCTGTAGTTCAGCCACTCCTCTTGTGACGCCTATTCCTCTTCCCAGGAGCTCTTGAAGGCTGCCTTCCAGAACAACTTCGCCGCATGTAGCTGCATCGGTCACTACGGGTATGACAACACTTGATAGCGGCGACAAGTTCGCGTGTTCGTCAGCGACTCGTATGGCGGCTGTCGCTGTTTGGGTTTTCTCTGAAGGCGGAACAGGCTTCTCACCAAGGTCGGTGACGGCGCCGTATTCACATAGAAAGTCCATGCCAAGAATGACAATCTGGAACAGTTTTGTAGAACGACGAAATTCACAGGACACATCTCACCGTGGGTCTTGACGCGAGCAGTGCATCTTGCGACTGGTGTAAGGAGGTGTCCTCCAGCGGTTCGTACTTGTGGCCCATCCCACGGCGTGATGACTTCTCGAAGGCGGCGGGAGAGCCTCCCACTCAATACTGAGTAGTCCGCTCCGGTGTCCACGAATGCTGACAAAAAATGACAATGCTCCCGACACAACATATTCCCTCCCTAAAGACAACAACCCAAGAAGCTAAACACAAATAGATAAAAAAGGAACAATGTAACTGATGGTAAAAAACAGTAACATAGTTAGTTCATTACAAAGTCTCTCTGCCACCCAGGCTTTCTCCTCAGCAGAGGTGCTCAGGTTGTAATTGTATTGACTTGGGTCAAAGCTCCCTCTGACCTTGAACCAGCCACAGAGGTCTCGAGTACGGTCGGTAGCGTTGAAGACGAAACGGAATCCATATCCGCGGTCTCGGTTGTCGCCGAAGAAGCTACGGGACCAGTCTCTGGGATCTCGGCTGCAGCCGCATCAGCTGACTCTAGCGTTGACGCCGCTTGCTGTGGTGCTGTCGACAGGCGCTTCCCCGCTTCTCCACAACAGGAAAACTTCGACGCATTCTAGGTCCGGTTGCCGATGAGGATGTAAGAACATGGTCCATGTGTATCGGTAATAAGCATTGGGCACGTATAGTACGCTGTTTTTTAGTCGGTTTTGTTTGGCTGGCGAACCCTGAAGAAATCGCCCGTCTTAAAAGTGGGCGCCCTTGCTCCCCTCTTGGAGTCCGTGTAGTGCTTGCTCTAAGCATGCCACTGCTGTACTCGCGCTCTGAAGTCAGCTAATTCAGAGCTAGGGTTAACAAAGATCTTTGATGACGGAAACCCCCCAATCTCCACCCTCGACCGAGGAACTCGACCATGCAGGAGCAGAGCAGGCGGAACCCCGTTGTGGCATAAGGTGTGCACCTGTAAACGCCCAGGTACTACAGGACGGCCACTTCACGAGGCCGGTGTTCCAGTGCTGCCACCTGAATGAACCCCTTGAAGACCTTGTTAGATCGCTCCACCTGCCCGTTGCACTGTGGGTAATAAACGGACGAGCAGCGGTGACAAATTCCTCGTTCTTTCAGGAAGTTTTCGAAGGCTGCCGACTTTAACTGCGACCCATGGTCCGTCAGAATTTCATCTGGGTAGAGTTTTCTGCTAAACTTTGCAGGTAAAAATTTGAACATCCTAGGCCGCATATTCGAAATGCCGAGTGTAGTAGGTATATAAAGAGCTGACCGTGCTCTTATGGAGTAATTCCCATTCTCCCAACGATGAGGCAGTTTTACTTTCGCGCTAGACAAATAATCTCGCCGACGCACCGCCACTCGCTGCAGCCGCCGCGTCGAGGTTCGCTGATGCTTTCATGATGTTTTTTTTTAGTTTTCTTCCTGGCACAAGTTCGCCGATTGAACCTTTATTTTCAGTTCATTATTCATCGTCCCTTCACCTTCATTCGTGACATTTCTGATGGAGGTGCGGTGTAAATTTTTATGTCCTTCCCTTGTACGCCCCCGAGGAGTCGCCGCACCAGATCGATTCCAAGCCCCGGAGAGCTTCATTCTGTGAAGGCAATAGAATCCCGAGTAAGGTCAGCCGCCCGAATTTGGTCCACTGGTGAAATAAGCAAGAACGAAGTCGGCGAACCGGGAGATGTTTTCCCAGGGCCCGCAGAACGAGAGCCCTGCTGCTGCCGCCTACATCGTGTTTCTGTCCGTCGACCCTCGAACACCGACGCCCTTCCACAGCGAAGGTTACAAAGACGTTGACGAATGGACGCAGAGCTACAAGCGAGTTGCCCGTCACAATGGGTGGACGCCAGAGCAATGCCTTCAGAATCCCTACTTCTCTCACAAGGGAACGGCACAAACTTGATATTAAATCTACAAGGCGACGATCACCACCTGGGAAACATTCAAATGAAACTTCGTCCAGTGTTGCCGACCCAGCAGCGACGCGAACGCTCTGATGAGCTGCTTCAAGCAAGAGTTGAATGACCCAACGGCAGCATCGTCAAAGACGTGCTTCGACTCGGCAGCCGAGCGGATCCCGATGCCCTTGAAGCGAAGAAACTGAGAATCTTTATGGAGAAGTTGAAGAAAAAACCTCTTTGGGGTTCTTGTGAGCAGTCCACCGGTGACCGTCGATCAATTTATGATAAAGGCCACGAACATCAAACTTGCCTCTCGGCACGAACCTCCCACTACCTGCGACTACCTGGCGTCGCTGGATCCTCGTCGTCAAGATGCTACTGAGGCTCCACTATATCGGACATGCGAGAGATCATCCGGGAAGTTGTCCTTGAAGAGCTCCGAAAGCTCCTTTCCGCTGTCGATCGTCGAGCCTCGCTTTCAGTTGCCGAGATCGTATGCGGCAAGAAACGGTGGGTCCCGATATTGAAAGGTCTCCTCGAAGTGCCAGCCCCCGAGGAACCGACGCCGGCCTACGCCGGAATGGCCAGTCCATCACCGCCACCTACCCGCCCGTATATCACCTCCGCGCCATGAGCCTCCTGCACCGCAGTACTACCGACATTACAAAAAACTGGTTGACTACATCCGTCCGGAAAAACCTGCATCCTGGAAAATATATCTGTAGAGAACGGCCAACCCCGCCCTATCTGATACGACTGCGCGGGGGCCAGCCACGTCTAGCGACAGTGCACCTTTCTCCAGATGGGAATGCGAGGTTAGGTGCCGAACGACCCTCGTGCCCGCCATATTGAGCGGCCTCAAAACTTTGAGGTTTGCCTCAGCCTTTCGCCATTTCCCATGCGTGCGGAACTCCTATAATCTTGTTCGTCGTTCGCACGATGTCCAGTGTTGACTCTTCATCTGTCTCACCAACAAAGTCTGTTTCTCATGCCCCGCTCGGAAAACAGAGCGCTGCAATTCCGAGATGTAGTGTTTTGCTTAACCGATGAAGGTAACGATCGTCGAATGCCGTCGGAGGACGCCAACTCTAACCACTACACGGGACAGAAGAACACTTCTGCAACGATGTCGAACAACTTGGACGTAATTATCTACGGCCACGACGCGACGGCGCTCATTGGCTTCGGAGCAGAGTACTCGGTTCTCAGTGGGACGCCCTCTCGCTCTTATCGAAAATTGATGGTGCCGTGTGTAGGAGCCGCTTGAGTATCTGATCGTTTCCTGGAAACTGAGGTAATCGACCTTCAACCGTTCGGATGGGGCACCCCGACGGCTCCCCCGAGGATAGGGGGATGAGCGGCTTGAGCCCTTTTTAATCTTTGGCCCGGGAAGGAGACAGACATTCTTTTCTGTCGCTGCGAGGTAGTGGCACCCTCCCCGACTTTGTCGTCACGGCGCGTTCACAGTGACGGCTTGTGCAGTCGGGAGACTGCTCCAGTAAGGTTTTACTGATGAGGGGCGCCGGTCTGGGTCCACTTTGACTCCATTACGCTTAACTCGCTAACTTCGAAGGACACGGCGCTAATTTGTTTTGACGCCGCGAATTGGGCGGTGTTTTCGCCTTAAAGTTGTTAAGTATCGCCCCGATTGGAAAGTTCTCCTAAAGGTTTAGCATTGTTTTTCTTCTCAGAAAAGGGAAAGCAAAAAGTGAAAGCTGCTTACAACTCCCTGTAACGCCGAATTAGAGCGCAGCTCTTAAGGAGGAGGAGGGAAGGGCACTGGGGGGGGGGGGGGTTAAACTAACCAGGGGGGTCACGTGACCTTGGGGGTCACGTGACCCCCAATGCCGATGATGTCATCACTGACGTCACTGATGACGTCATCAGTGACGACGACGATGACGTCATCAGTGATGATGACGATGACGATGCGGATGTCGGTAACGTCATCAGTGATGATGACGATGACGATGCGGATGCCGGTAACGTCATCAGTGACGATGACGATGACGATGTGGATGCCGGTGACGACATCAGTGACGTCACTGATGACGTCATCAGTGATGATGACGATGACGATGCGGATGTCGGTAACGTCATCAGTGATGATGACGATGACGATGCGGATTCCGGTGACGTCATCAGTGGTGATGACGATGACGATGTGGATGCCGGTGGCGTCATCAGTGATGACGATGACGATGTGGATGCCGGTGACGTCATCAGTGATGACGTCATCAGTGATGATGACGATGACGATGTGGTAGCCGGTGACGTCATCAGTGACGATGGCGTCATTGGGGGTCACGCGACATCGGCGGGGGTCACATGACCTCAGGGGAGTCACGTGACCGGGGGGTCACGTGACCTCGGGGGGGTCACGTGCCCCCCCCCTCCCGAGGTCACGTGACCCCGGTGGGGGGCTCGCGCGGTGCATTATGGGACATTTCCCATGATGCACCGCGCGGTTACGCCGACGCCGACGCCGACGGCGACGCCGACGCCGCTCAAGCCGGAAACGGGCCCCTAAGAGCTGCGCTCTAAAAGTTATGTGGCTTCCCGGTGATTGATGGAAGACCCGCTGGCACTGGGGCCAATAGAATTGTATAATCGTCCTGATTGGACAGTCCCTGTGTCAGCGGAGAGTTTTCTCGACTGCGCTGCCGAGGAAACGTTGAGTCTGAAGAAGCCCGTGCGCGGAGCGGGTTATCACCCGCGGTCCGCCGGTCCGTGTAGCTTTGTCGCGAGCGACGAGCAGTTTCTTTGAGCCTCACTGTGCGCGGTGGGCACTTTGCGCCAAGGCGCGGTTTTTTTTTGTATTTCTACTGCCGTGAGCGGACAGTAGAGTCCTGTAACCAAGTTTGCCGGTGTCGTTTTAATATATTTGTTTTTATCAATCGTTGCTCTCAACTTTGAGCGTCTTTCCTCGAGGCTCCGCCACCACCAACGAGTAAGAAGCGACCATCCAGCGCGGCTGTCCACGACCGCCTGGCCCTGGCCTACAACCTCTAGAAAGGACCGGGACAAAACAACCTGACCCTAAGGGAGGGACGTTCTTTACTGGCGCAGTCGACAGGTTCGTGGACATCGTCAGCCGCCTGGAAAGGTTCCAGAGGCCTGGGTTGGTGCGGAAAGCGGGGGTGTCCATCGGAATGAGCCCAGGACCAGCCGAGACAAAGAGGGGTGGTCCACAAGCAGCCTGGTACAGCGAGGCAGGGCTACGAGTGCGCCTGTGTCCGACAGGGGTGAAAGCCAAGAAGCGGGCGTCGCGCGGGGCGGTCGGCGCCGGTGACCTGCGGGTTTGACGGCATCGACGACTACCGTTGGCCTGGGGCCTGCGACGGCGGTGAACGAAAGTCAAGCAGGCAGACGTTGCGTGTGGCGATCAGCGCCCGTGACCTGCAGGTTCGGCGTCATCGACAACTGCCGCGGGCCTGGGGCCTTCAACGGCGACCAAAGAATCAAGCCGGCGGACGTCAGCGGCTGCAATCGACGCCAGTGGCCTGCGGGTTTGGCGACATCCGATGCGACTGCGCGGACTCTACAGCACCGCCAGGTAAGTGGTCGTTTTCCCTTCCGTCGCCGGCTGACACCCGCGCACTTAGCTGCATGGCGAGGTATAACTGGCCTATTAGGGCGAGCCTCAGTGACGGAGGCGACGAATGGTCGGATGGGGAAGCGATTCCGCTGAGCGTTCAGATAGCCCTCGTGAGTAAAAGAACGAAGGAGCTAGAGCTAGAGATACGACTCGCGGAGCTTCGGGCGGAGGAGCGGAGAGCAAGAGCTCGGCCTCTGGAGGAGCACAATGAAGAATCGGAGATTAATGCAGAGGCGGGGACTGCCGTGGAGTCCGAGGCCGATCGCGCTGTCCAGGAACCGGACACTGCCGTGGGTTCCGAGGCCAATCGCGCTCTCCAGGAGTCGAACACTGCCGGTGTTCCGAGGCCCATTGTGCCGTACAGAAGCCGGAGACTGTCATGGGGTCCGAGGGCAACCGCGCTCTCCAGGAACTGGACATTGCCTTGGGGTTCGAGGCCGATTGTGCCGTACAGAAGCCGGAGACTGCCATGGGGTCCGAGGGCGACCGCGCTGTCCAGGAACGGGACACTGCCATGGGGTTTGAGGCCGGTAGCGCAGTCAGGGAGCCAGAGACTGTCGTGGAGTCCGAGGGTGGTCGCGCTGTCCAGGACCTGGACACTGCCGTGGAGTCCGAGGCCGATCGTGCCGTGCAGAAGCCGGGGACTGCCGTGGGTTCCGAGGCCAATCGCGCTGTCCATGAGCCGAACACTGCTGGGGGCTCCGAGGCCAATCGCGCTGTTCAGGAACCGGAGACTGCGGTGGAATCTGAGGCCGACCGCAGTGTCCAGGAACTGGACATTGCCATGGGGTCCGAGGTCGATCGTGCCGTGCAGGGACCAGAGACTGCCGTGAGATTCGAGGCCGATCGGGCCACGCGCGAACGAGGGTTCGCCTGCGTCCGGGCAGCTAGAAGGGAGGAGCTCCCGGAGAATTAGGGGTCTGATCCGGCGCTGGGGAGACTAGCGAATGCCGAGGTCGCGAGGGAAGCTGCTGCAGTTGCTCACATCGCTCAGATTGGACCTCGGTGTCCCCACGACGGGCCTAGTGGGGACGGTGTGACACGGCAGGTGCCACCAAGTGGGCGGCGCGGAGAGGCGCCGGTGTAGGCGCACGAATCGCCGTGGGGCGACCACCTCGGAGCTAAAAAGGAGATGGCGCGCCTGGGGGGCAGAGCTGCTTTAGACCAAGGTAACCGCGAAGCGAGCGCCAAGCACATTTCCGTGGGGAGACCGAACCGTGGACGCCTTCGAGGGGCTAGTGGAAGCTTTGGCGAGCATCACGATCCTCGCGGCACCCGACACTGCTGCTCGAGTATGGGGCGCTTGAACGGTAGCACGGGAGCGTTTTCTCTCGGTTATGCACGTGGTGTCAGTGGGTGTGCATGTGAGAAGGCGATCACTGCCAAAGCAACGTGAACATTTGCATGGAAACATTTTGCCGAACATTACTGTGCCACATTTTTGGCGTGTTGCTCAATTCATTTTGGGATCCGGAAATATTTTATGTAATGTTCTTTTTTTGTTTTTGTTTTTGTTTTGCGCAAGTTACTGGTTGCGACCTGTTAGCTGTAGTGTTTGGCAGAGTTTCGTGTTCGGCAAATCTTTTGTGAACCATGTTTTTTATTGCTGTAATCCTTTTTGCGCGTTTGTTTTCGCCGCAAGTGGGACGGCTTTACAAGAGTACGGCTGATGCTCAGGATTTTTTTTTTAGCGTGCCTGTTTTGTTGTTCTGTTGCCGTCGTTTTGCGTAGGGGGTTTTGCATGAGTTGAAGCGTTTTTCTTTTTATCTTTTTTTTTATGGTGTCGCGACTATTCTCTTATAATAACTGCTGGCCAGTCCAGAACTCCTGGCACAGTTTTCAGGGTGGGCGTGTAGGAGTCGCTTGAGTATCTGATCGTTTCCTGGAAACTGAGGTAATCGACCTTCAACCGCTCGAATAGGGGCACCCCGACGGCTTCCCCCGAAGATAGGGGGATAAGCGGCTTGAGCCCTTTTTAATCTTTGGCCCGGGGAGGAGACAGACATTCTTGCCTGTCGCCGCCAGGTAGTGGCACCCTCCCCGAATTTGTCGACACGGCGCGTTCCCAGTGACGGCTTGTGCAGTGGGGACTGCAGCAGTAAGGTTTAACCGATGAGGGGCGCCGGTCTGGGTCCACTTGGACTCCATTACGCTTAACTCGCTAACTTCGAAGGACACGGCTCTAATTTGTTTTTGCCGCCGCGAAGTGGGGGGCGTTTTCCCCGTAAAGTAGTTAAAGGGGCGGTGCAACGATTTTACGATTAAAGGAATTTGTATTTCGTCATTTTTACGTTGTTTATCGTGTCTCGGAGGATAGAGAAAACAACTCTTTCGTTAAAAATGTCGCGATTCCGCTGCATAATCGCAAAGCAAAAGTCGAGCTTTTTCCCCCACCTGCAGCCCCAAGTGGCAGCCGACGGAACTACCGCGAAGGGATTACGTGACCTCGCTCGGCTCTAAGCTGCAGCATAACGCCCGCTAATGTCAGCGGAGAGAGGGAGACGAAGCGTCCTCCGAGATAGCACACGGGAAGCTACACGGCACTCCGAATGACGTCACTAGGAGGGGGACCAGGTGTGACCCTGAAGGCTGTGAGTGAGTTGAGGGGTGCCCGAAATGCCAATCTTTATCTTTTTTTTACGCAACAACTAGGACACGTAGGTGAAATCGGTTTTCTGTTCTTCGGTTCAGAAGATTCAGAGGGCAACTTCCAGAAATATTTGACCGAAGTCCGGAAATCGTTGCACCCCACCTTTAAGTATCGCCCCGATTGGAGAGTTCCCCTAGGGGTTTAGCATTGTTTTTCTTCTTAGAAAAGGGAAAGAAAAAGTTCTGTGGCTTCTCTGTGATTGATGGAAGACCCGCTGGCACTGGGGCCAATAGAATTGTATAATCGTCCTGATTGGACAGGCCCTGTGTCAGCGGGGAGTTTTCTCGACTGCGCTGCCGAGAAAACGTTGCGTCTGAACAAGCCCGTGCGCGAGCAAGTTATCTCCCGCGGTCCGCCGGTCCGTGTAGCTTTGTCGCGAGCGACGTGCAGCTTCTTTGAACCTCACCGTGCGCGGTGGGCACTTTGCACCAAGGCGCGGTTTTTTTGGTATTTCTACAGCCGTCAGCGGACAGTAGAGTCCTGTAACCAAGTTTGCCGTTTTCGTTTTAATATATTTGTTTTTATCAATCGTTGCTCTCAACTTTGGGCGTCTTTCCTCGAGGCTCCGCCACCACCAACGAGCAAGAAGCGACCATCCAGCGCGGTTGTCCACGATCGCCCGGCCCTGGCCTACAACATCTAGGAAGGACCGGGGCAAAACAACCTGACCCTCAGGGAAAGACATTCTTTACTCCGTGGGATGGTCGTACAATGTTATCCACCGCATTGAAGACCTGAATTGCGAGGTGCTCCACGTCGGAGACCCGATCGTCAGGACGCCACTAGCTGCGACACGAAGTAGTAGTGCAAGTTAACCCCTACAATGCGCGATACGACAAATTACTACTTATAGTCCTGAGGGCCCTGCAGTTTACTGTTTGATTTTTGCATATAGTTTAATCTTAGTTCCTTTTGGGTTGCATCGGAGCGATGCACTAAAAGAGGAAGGATTAATGCCGCTTGAATGATCAAGAATGATTGCTTCTCCGTTCATCCACAAGGTTTGCGTAAAATCTTTCTCTGAGCCTAAAAGATTAAAGGCCAGCCTGGCTTCTTCTAGCCAGTCTAACTCAAGCTCACTCCTGAACATTCTAGGCGGAATTTTCCAGGAGCCGAGTGTAGTAAATAAGTTCACCGTGAACTTGCCGACTCAGTCCAGTTCCCTCGATGACGAGGCACTGTCACTCTCACGCTAAGCAGCTGTCACGCCGACGCAGCGTCCCTAGCTGCTGCCGCCATGGACACTCGCTGCTGCCTTCTTTTTTTATATATATATGGCACAATTTTGCCCAATCAAACCATTATTTTCAGCTCAATATTCACGGTTTCTTCACCTTCATCGGTGCCGAACACGGTTCGTGTGGAAATTCATCATACAGACATTAATGGTGGGAAATTTAGGTACACACATGGTGAATATATATTTAACCAACAATAGTCACAATTTCTGAACACGAAACACCTTCAGTTTCGGTAAAATGGCGTGCAAAGTATTTGCGCGGAATAACTGTTGCAGTTTCATTTGTTTGTGTATTCGAACCTCTGACTTACAGTTTTCTATTGAGACCCTGGATACGTTGAGGGGTGCCTCTCTGTAGAATCTACGTTGTAGATTCTACAGAGAGGCACCCCCTTTTTACACTTACCACGTGGCGTCGATATTTTTATCGTTGCATTTCCGGTTGCCCCTGTGGCTGTGAAAAAGAAGCACCAGGTGGGTATGGGCTGTGCGGACATCGCCAGTAAACATATTACCCATTACAGGTGGAGAGCTGTAGCAACTGAGCTAACAAGGGGTTAGACTTAAGTAGAGTAAACGGGTTTTATCAGCTGCCGCCAGTCTAACACCAACGAGGGTGAACTTTGCAATTTAAGGTAATGATTATAATGCAATTAAATGCAAAGGTGCAAGCGAGCTGGGGAGCATATTAACCGACCCTTCTCCTCCTCCCCTCTCCCCACCCCCCATTCATGGCACATTGCGGCGACAGTCTGCAGAGGGCCCCTCCCGCGGCTCATGAGTCAGTGACAAATGTGCCTAGCTCGCGCACACGATTTACTCTATTTTCCCCCCCCCAATTTCACTTCAACGCTTAAAGCAACCACAACCCGCGGCTCAGAGATACCAACGCGCGCCATTGCCGAAACGGGGTAAAACGGCGGGGGGTGGGCAGTTCAAGTGCGCCCCAGGGTTACAAACGAAACGCCTGCAGGCCGACGCAGAAACCATCCATTGCTACGCGTGAAGAAGAAGCGTGCATTTTCGAGGAACAGCCTATTGGGTGCAAGCGGTGTTGCCATGCTATATTTCCCCCTCTGTTTGCAAATACACCCCGCAGTCGTGGTCAACTAAAGGGGTGTGGAAACTGGCGCCGTGGCCGCGGAGAGCCAGAGAAAGTTCATGGCAATGCTGGGGAAACTTCACTCCTCGCCATTAGGATTAGAGTAAGAAATGTTGGGGACCAATGCTGTTGATGAGGCCCCTAGTGTTGTTGATAAAAGTGACTATGTTAGCGATGGTGGTGTTGGTAACGACAATGACGGAAAATGAATGTTTGACCACCTTATGAAATGCCAATATTGTGCATTCTATGATACATCTTGGGAACATTTCTCTATCGGTAGATTCGACGATTAGGTAATTCGGGTTTCACGGGTTGAAATGACGAAGATGCGATTGTAGAAAAGAGGTTGCAAAAGGCGAAACTTTTAGTCGAACGAAAAAGCACAGAAAGAGGGACGTTTAAAACTCAGCTACATTCATTGCTTCCCCTAGTCCTCATACGCTCAGAAATTTAAGGCCGATTAAATTCATCATTGCCCTTGCAAGAAGAGACCTACAATTGCGACAATTGAACAGGCTACTAGACATTCAGCACACGCTTCTAACCCGTACATCGGTCACTTAAACGATACAAAATAATTAACCTTTATTCCTTCTCACTTTGCCGTACCTTCAAACAGCACAACAAATCTAACCTTCATGATGAAGAACTAGTAGTTTTCAACACTTACATTCCAAAAGCCCTGCACTCTTCTTCACTTAATGTCTTCCGGACAGAAACATTGAGAGCAGTAGTTGTTAAGTTCAAACGAGAAACATTGTTAGATTCGGATATGTGGGGTTATTGTAAAAACGCTCGTGCAATGTTAGATAATAGTACATTTTGCTCGTCTAAATCGCCCACCACAGACATGAATAAGATTAAAAACTCTGTTTTCTAAAGGTGAATACACCAACTAATGAAACCCAGCTTCAGCTTATATTCGTCTCATGGTGCTCTACCATTAAGTCATTCTAATTCGTATGTTCCCATTTGATGCGATATATAGCTTAAGACAATCAGAAAACTTTCCTCGATCTAACTATAGATGGTAGTCAGCAAATTACAAAATCAACGCAAATGTAACGATACGTGCCATTTTTTGAACTATAACACGAACGAGTTCCTTTTTCGCACATGGAACTTGTAACGGGTACGCGTTCCAAATTCCAGGAGGAACAACGAACGATGCGTCGTTCCTTTTTTTTTGTTTTGAGGAACGTGTGCAACATTGGTTTTACACGAAAGCCGACTCGCTTTTTTTTTATTTTTGGGTGTCCAGCACGGGGCTCCTTGGCCGCTTGGGGCCCTGGGCTGAAGCCCATTTTATCCTCTACATTGATACTGCCGTGCTGGCCACGACATGTTCCTGCAAGCTACGGCATCCCTTCCCCTTACATACACCACAACGAAACCACTAGATGTTACCAGCCACGTTTATGAGCGTGGACGTAAAGAAAGTCAAGGCTCAGCAAGGCTCGCGTGGATGGGTAGTCGGGCGTCGTGCCGTCGCCCGACTGCCGAGCGAGTCCACGCACTGAGCTTGTGGACAGAGACATTTCCATGGGTGGGCCAGTCACGCCGCTTCCTCTTTTCCGACTCACCACGGTTAGTCACATGTCGCTGTGTGTTCAAGCAGAAAAATGTAAAACGAGTCCAGCTTTTTGAACGGAGCGGAGAGGCATTTACGGACCACGCTGCCAATTTGCATACCCCTCTGGAGCAGCTTCCGCTGAGTGGCACACTTCTGTGCAGCTTACCAGGTAGCGTCCTAGTTATTACTTTCGTTGTCGCTCCTGGGGTTGTGAAGAAAAAATCACATGGTGTGTGTGGGCATACAGACAGCATGAATAAGTATTTAACCACGCAATATTTATAATTTACGAGCACGAGGCACCCTCTGTTTTGCTAAAATAGCTTGGAATGTATTCGCGTTTTCCAAGTGTTGCAGTCGTTGTTGTTTTTTCGAACAAGTTTCTTACTCTTCTTTTTCTGGAACCCTGGAGTCCTTGGCAGCTGAGCGTAGCTTCTACTGAGAGGCATCTTTTATGGCACTTACCGAATGGCGTCGGCGTTTTCATCGATGTTACCTTTGTGGTCAACCCGGGGACTGTGTAAATTAAGTGAACCATAGGTGAATATCTGCCGAGCGGACATACCGAGTAGACTTACTGCCGCGTGCATGATTGAAAACAAACGCTTCTCTGTTCGTTTAGAAGGTTCACACGTACTCTTACCCCGAGAGTAAAAGATAAGCAAGCCAGAATGGCCTTGCCTAGTCCGTCTCGTCCTAGCTAGCTCCCGAACATCCTAGGCCGAATATTCGAAAAGCCCAGTGTAGTAGGTATATAAAGAGCTGACCGTGGTTGTGCCAAGTCATTCCGATTCTCCCAACGATGAGGCAACTTTGCTCTCACGCTAGACAAATGTCTCGCCGACGCACCGCCACTCGCTGCAGCCGCCGTGTCGAGGTTCGCTGATGCCTTCATGACGGTTTTTTTAATTTTTTTTCTGGCACAAGTTCGCCGATTGAACCTTTATTTTCAGTTCATTATTCATCGCCCCTTCACCTTCATTTGTGACATTTTTGATGGTGGTGTGGTATAACTTTTTATGTCCCTCCCTTGTACGTCCCCGAGGAGTCGCCGCACCAGATCTATTTCAAGCCCCGGAGAGCTTCCTTCTGTGAAGGCAGAAGAATCCAGAGTAAGGACAGCCGCCCGAATTCGGTCCACTGGTGAAATACGCAAGAAAGAAGTCGGCCAACGTGGAGACGTTTCGCCAGGGCCCTCCGACCGAGAGCCCTGCTGATGCCGGCTACATCGTCTTTCTCTCTGTCGACCCTGGCACGCCGACGCCCTTCCACAGCGAAGGTTTCAAAGACGTTGACGAATTGCCCGTCACACTGGGTGGACGCCGGAGCAATGCATGCAGAATCTCTACTTCTCTCACGAGGGAACGGCACAAACTTGGTATGAAATCTACAAGGTGACGATCACCACCTGGGAAACATAAAATGGAACTTCGTCCAGTGTTACCAACCCAGCGGCGACGCGAACGCTCTAGGGAGCTGCTTCAGGCAAGAGTTGAGTGACCCAACGGCAGCATCGTCAAAGACGTGCTTCGAATCGGCAGCCGAGCGGATCCCGATGCTCTCGAAGCGAAGAAACTGAGAAACTTTATGGGGAAGCTTAAAAAAAAAGCCTCTTTGGGGATCATGTTCGCAGTCTACCGGTGACCGTCGATCAATTCATGATAAAGGCCAGGAACATCGAACTTGCCTCCCGGCACGAGCCTCCCACTACCTGCGACTACCTGGCGTCGCTGGATCCTCGTCGTCAAGATGCTACTGAGGCTCCACTATATCGGACATGCAAGAGATCATCCGGGAAGTTGTTCGTGAAGAGCTCCGAAAGCTCCTTTCCGCTGTCGATCGTCCAGCCTCGCTTTCAGTTGCCGAGGTCGTACGCGACAAGAAACGGTGGGTCCCGAAATTGAAAGCTTTTCTTGACGCGCCAGCCCCCGAGAAACCGACGCCGGCCTACGCCGCAATGGCCCGCCCATCACCGCCACCTTCTCGCCCGTATATGGCACCTCCACGCCATGAGCCTCCTGCACCGAAGTACTACCGACATTACAATGAACTGGTTGACTACAGCCGTCCGAAACGACCTGCGTCCTGGAAGATCTATCTGTAGAGAACGGCCAACCAATGCCCTCTCTGCTACCACTGTGTGGAGGCCAGCCACGTCTAGTGACAGTGCAACTTTCTCCAGATGGGCCTGCGAGGGTAGGTACCGAACGACCCTTGTGCCCGCCATATTGAGCGGCTTCAAAACTTCGAGGTGTGCCTCCGCCGATCGCCATTTCCGATGCGTGCGGAACTCCTATAATCTTGTTCGTCGTTCGCACGATGTCCAGTGTTGACTCTTCATCTGTCTCACAAACAAAGTCTGTTTCTCATGCCCCGCTCGGAAAACAGAGCGCTGCAATGCCGAGAGGTAGTGTTTCGCTTAACCGATGAAGGTAAAGATCGTCGAATGCCGTCGGAGGACGCCAACTCTAATTACTACACGGGACAGAAGAACACTTCTGCAAAAATGCCAAACAACTTGAAGGTAACTATCTACGACCACGACGCGACGGCGCTCATCGACTTCGGAGCAGACTACTCGGTTCTCAGTGGGACGCTCTCTCGCTGTTATCGAAAATTGATGATGCCGTGGGATGGCCCTACAATGTTATCCACCGCATTGAAGGCCTGAAATGAGAGGTGCTCCCCGTCGAAACCCGATCGTCAGGACGCCGCTAGATGCGACACGAAGTACTAGTGCCCCTCAATTCCTACAATGCGCGATGCGACTAATTAATACTTATAGTTCTGACGGCCCTCCAGTTTACTGTTTGATTTTTTGCATATAATTTATTCTTAGTTCATTTGAGATTGCATCGGAGCGATGCACTAAAAGAAGGAGGATTAATGCCGCGTGCACGATGAAGAATGACCGCTTCTCCGTTCATCTACAAGGTTCGCGTAAAATCTTTCTCCGAGCCTAAAAGAGAAAATGCCAGCATGGCTTCTTCTAGCCAGTTGAACTCAAGCTCACTCCCGACCATTCTAGGCGGAATCTTCCAGGAGCCGAGTGTAGTATATAAGTTCACCGTGGATTTGCCGACTCAGTCCGATTCCCTCAATGACGAGGCACTGTCACTCTCGCGCTGAGCAGCTGTCACGCCGACGCAGCGTCGCTCGCTGCTGCCTTCTTTTTTTTATATATGGCACAATTTTGCCCGATCAAACCATTATTTTCAACTGATTATTCATGGTCTCTTCACTTTCATCAGTGCCGAACACGGTTCGCGTGAGAATTCGCGTTACAGACATTAATGCTGGAAAATTTGTGTACACACATGGTGAATATATAATTAAGCAACAATAGTCACAATTTACGAACACGAACCACCTTCAGTTTCGCTAAACTGGCGCGCAATGTATTTGCGTGGAATAAATGTTGCAGTTTTTTTTGTTTGTTTATTCGAACTTCTGACCTACAGTTTTATATTGAGACCCTGGATACGTTGGTAGTTAAGAGTAGCTTCAACTGAGAGGCGCCGTCTTTTTGCACTTACCACCTGGCGTCGAAATTTTGATCGTTGCATTTCTGGTGGCCCCCGGGGCTGTAGAAAGAAACACCAGGTGGGTATGTGCCGTGTGGACATCGCCAGTAAACGCATAATTAAGCAATATTTATCATTTACATGCTTCAAACACCAACATTTTTGCAGAAATAGCCTGGAAAAACTTCCGAAACTTGCGTTATTTTGTCACTCTATAAGCGCACATATCTTCTAGATTTTACTATTCTATCTTGAGACTCTGGAGTCGCTGTCAGCTAAGAGCAGCTTCTGCCGGAAAGCCTTTTTCTCTGACACTTTTCGAGTGGCTAGATAGTTATCAGTGTTGTTGCCATAGTTTTAGTTGTGGGGATTTTAAAAACAAACCCCTGGCGGGTATCTTTCGCATGCACGTCACGAATGGACATTTCCCCAAGAAATATTCATAATGTTCGCGCGCGTAACACCCACATTTGTTTCCGAATATAATGTTGCGTCCAAAATCCTTGTCCCCAGCAATAAAAATGGGAAACAATAATTTCCTACGCAGGCTATTTTAGATTGAAGGGATAAGCATGAAGCACGATTTTTGCCTATAACCAGCACCCTTCGTATCGGTGTTGTTCTTAAAGCTTCATGATCAGGGATGGGCAAAATACCTGCAAATATGTATCGAAATACAAATAGAAAATACCTCGTCAAAAATGTATTTATTACAGATCTAATTACATTTCCAAAAAAGCATTGAATTACAAGATGCAAATACAACCGAATATATTTGGTCTCCTCCAAATACTTTTCCAAATACATTCCTCAAAATTTGCGTCAGCAACTTCAGGGCACCTGCAACGGGCTTCTGGGTTTCTGCATCGCACACTCAGGAGTTAGCGTGCGAGGCTGTAGTAACGTAATAGAAATATAATCACAAAAAATTTAATCAGCTTGGACGTAGTAGGTGAAAAAAGTACAGTGCTTCAAGCAGCTTTTTTGTTGATTACATCTAGGTATACACCAAGAAAGAACCAGGTCGACCAAGACGCGCAGCACTAGCTAAAGAATTCTTTATTGTTGCAACTCGCACCACTTACTAAAATCTGGACGACCCGAGTATTTAGAATGTTCCAAGAAAAAATATAGATGTAAATCAGGCTGTAAAGCATCCCAAGTTGTCACAGACACCTATTTAGCCAGTCTGCCTGTGAACGTCGATTTCGCCACTATTGTGGCCCCGGACTAGCACCGTAATCACAAAGTCACTGAATGCTTGTGCTTGATTGAGAGACACTGCATTCGGTGCAAAACGTAGTTTTCTTCCTGCTGTGGACAGTGCCTTTAAAATAAAGCCGGAGGTGAAAAAGTAAAAAGCCCCATCGCCGAATAGAGGATGAGACGCCCACAAAATTGTATTTAATTACAATTGTAGTTGAAATACCCACGTTTTAGTATTGAAATGCACACGTCAAATACATTACACAATTTGTAATTCAATACAAATGCAAAATATACAAAGTAAATGAAATACGTATTTCAAATACTTGCATTTAAAATACTGCCAGTCTCTGTTCATGACTATTCATGGGTGCCGTTATTGTACTACCATACGTGCAACGGTTTCTAAGAAAAATAAGTGTTGCAAAAAGCGCAATGACACAGTATTTGTAAAATACTGTGTTATTGCGTCAGCAAATTCAAACATGGGGTCGTCCATGGAACTGAGCAGGCAGAGGTCTATAGCCTGCAAAAAAATATTACATATTCCAAATGTTGCGGTTTTTGTTTGTTGTTCATTCGCACATCTGTTCTTCCCGCTACATTTCTGTTCTCAGACCCCAAGATAGTTGGGAACTAAAAATATCTTGCGGTGGGAGGCGTTTATTTATTTTTTTTTGCCCTTGCCAAGTTGCGTTTTGGTTGATTTTGTTTCTGCCCTTGCACGCACGCTTGAGCTTCAGAAAAGGAACCACTTGTTGGTTTAGTGCCGTACGGACATCGCGAACAGACATCGAAAGGACGGATATTTGTAAAATACGTGCATGAAATTCGCTCATTCTTTTTTTTTTTAAATGAGCAGAATATTTTTTTTGTGTTACACGGGAGTGATTTTCGTTTGTTGTTTATTCGCACATCTGTTCTAGTGTGTACACTTGCGCTTTAAAACCCTGGAGTTGTTATTAGCGAAGAGCAGCTTCCGGTGAGTAGCGTTCTTCTCTGGAACTTACCTGGCAGTGTCGTAGTTTTAATAGTTATTACTTCTGCCGTCGCCGCTGGGGCGGGTGTTATCGCCATCGCTGCAGTTGTTGTGGTCATGTACGGTTGTGGCGGCGACAAGGGAATTCCCACAGAACCACCGCCGTTAACACCTTCAGACATCTCAGGCTCGGTTGTGGTGTTGAGTTCATCTGCACATTCAACATTTAGAAAACGTCGTTGAGAATAGCTCCCCAACCACAGAAAATATAGACTTATCGATACATGGGCATGAATGTATTTATGACAGCCTCAATGTATTTAACGAAAATGTATATTGCAGAGGGTAGATATGGCTGGTGTGTATGTTTTTTTTGTTTTTTTTTTTTTGAAGCCATCTGCCAATTAACAATCTCTGATTTTCTAATCTTACTAAAAGTGTGATATTTTTAAGCTTACAAGAGGAAAACAAATAGATGAATACTATACACAGTTTTCGAGTATAGCAGCACAGACTGCGCTCGTGAAAGAAACTTGGGGGGGCGGGGGGGGGGGGGGGGGGGGGCGCACTATGAAAGAGATTTAGCAAGCGCTAAATGCACAGGTAAATAGCAGATTTTACAAACCAGTTCTACGTTTCAGAGTCAGGGGCCGGTGGAACAAGGTTAGGGCTCTGCGAATATAACCTACAACAGCTGCGCAAGTTACTGAAACGGACATACAGTAGGTTACGTAAAAACTCCCTGATCGTTTTTGTTTTGCCTGCTATTGTTGCGGTGTGATGGGTGAACGAAAAAAAAACGCACAAATTTATCGAGTTAAAAGTAGTAATAATGGTTATGAGAAATGTCGATATCGCACTCTAAGATAAAATGGAGACAAAAGGTGGCAACGGCGCGTCTTCCCCCTTCCACTGACGCGCCCCCAAGTGGACACGAGAAACAGGGAGGGACGAAACGTTTTTCTCCTTCTCAAGGCAGACGGAAGAAAGCTTTCGCCCTCCCAACTCATCTTCTTTCAGTTTCGTTTTTCGAGCACGTCGCACACAGGTTGTTGCAAACATGTTTAGTTGATTTAGCTTCAGCTGCAGCAAAGGCCGCCTGTAATTCCGCCTTCTAGTCCAAAGGTGCAGAAGATTTTGGTTGCATTGATGTTTTTATTACTAATATTATCAAACGAGTGAACGAAGCCGCTAGAAAGAGCGAAGTTCCGGAGCAGTGCCAGCAGCGCGATGTACACTGGTTAAGATGGCCGTCTTCCGATTGCGGGACCCACGGCCAACTATAATAGCGGAACCACATTGGCGGAACCACGCGGAACTGCGCCGACGTTTTCGACGTTACGGAAATCGCAGGTACTGTGTTCAAGAGAGGCAGGGTGCCATCCGTGCTGAGTTCGGGTCCGTTTTCCGATGGTGAGTGCACACCGCCGTTCAACTTTTTTTTTTGTATTTATGCGTGTCAGCAACATAGCAGCAACATCGTGATGGCAGTGTTTTGGGTTGTGAACTGAAGACGAATTATCGCCAATGTTACCGTGTGTTCGCGTATCAGTGGTGTAACAACAAGATGAGATCGTAAACCGCCGGGCATTGATGCCGCTGGTGGTGCCGTGATTGGAAGGGGCGGGGTGTCGCAGGTTGACATTCCGCTTTACATTAAAACGTTTATTACCACTTGAGGGATTATGTGCAATCGATCGACGTGCGTATAGTCATGCTGGAACGTTGGTCTGAACAGCAAGCTCCTAGAGTACAGTGGCCAATGGGACTGTCGGTTGTCTCGTCCCCGAGAGCGATTGCGCTCTGGGAAAAGGACAACAGTACGAAATTGTGACGGAAAGTACGTATATTTACAGTGTGGAATGTTAGCATTAAAAAAAATAATAGTAGGTAAGATCGAAAAAAAAAGTGCCGTTTATTTTGCTGCTTAAATATATTACTGTTCCTAGAGAAAGTGCCCTCCAAGTGGCGAGCTGGGATGAGCGCTAGAAGTTTTCGAGCTCGCCAAGGCGTAGCACACTTAACACCCGCCGCAAGTCGCGGCTTCGACTGCATTCAAGTTGATCGAAAGGCGATTTCTCAGCCCGTGAGGCATCACTTCCAGCTGAGTGCATATCCGCTCTACAAATATTAATTCAAGACAGCGATTTCAACTTTGCGCGAGCAGCACAAATAGAAAAACAAACACTACAATAGAACTGCAGGCTACGACGTGCTGTGCGGGGAAACAAACTCATGGCTTAAAACCGCATTGGAGCGGCTTGATTTATTGGCTCTCAAATAATTACGGCATGATCGAGCGTTTGCTTTTTAATAAGCGATTCATCCCCTGAGCCATTGAAAATACTCTCAGAGGTATGACATGGCTGGAACAAAATCAACATGCTGGGAATTGGTTTTATTGCTTATTCAGTAAGCGAGAACTTCCGTACGTTCAAAAAGACCAGTATAAAAGACGGAAAGAGCAGAGCACGGGTGTGGTGTTTGGGTTAGTGTGGTGTGTCATTGTATTAATGTTTGTATGAGCCATGTATGTGTATGTGCTCAACATGTGTTCACCTGATGCTTGTACTATGCGTAATGTGCAACGAGGTAGAGGGGTTAGAGTGATGAACCGGAAGTTCGGATGTGGCACCCCCCCCCCCCGGTTGCCGCCATGTTTTATATGACCACTCGTCACGTGACCACCCAAGGAGCTTGACGTCACAGGTAATATGGCAGCGCCCAGAGCTGACAGATGAGAGTTTGGTCGGTGCGCGGTAGCCGTGATGTGCAGCTGCTTTCCGACGACTTCGCTGACGCAGGTATAATGAATGTGAAAATATGTAGGACTCTGAGACTTTATACTTTTTTGCGCAAGATCACTCTGGATCATCTGGATATTAACACCTGTGAAGCAGCATCAGCCGTATCGCCGTACCGGTGCTCGGATTCGGGATCGGTTCGAGGAACGATCGAACTTTGAGTGCTTTTAGCATTAATTTTCGCATTTTCTTAGCTTTGCTTGAACGTTGGAATGTCTGAGAATCGACACAAATTGTATGCGTCGGATGTACGGCCTAGGGCAATTCGTTTCAGCATTAGGTAACTGCATAATCGCAGCAACTTTTAGCGAGGAAGCTCCTTCGACCTTTGCGTTTCGCACTTATCAACAATTTTAAGATATAATTTCAGGCATAAATATTCGCATTTTTCTAGCTTTGTTTGAACGTTGAAATATCTGAGAATTGAAGCGAAAGGTATACGTCGTGTTAGGGCTTAGGGAAAGTTGTTTCAGCCCTACGTCACCGAATAACCATAGCAACTTTTATCGAGGAAGTTCCTGCGATCTTTAACCTTTTGTGGTAATCAAAAATTCTACATTCGATCTCTTTTCTTCCTTTTTTGTGAGTGCGAAGGGCACACTTATTTTCAGCTACGAGGATGACGTTTTATTGAGTGTGGGGATGAATAAATCGTTGCAGGCACCTGCTTCAAAGCTATTCGACTTGCTGTAAGAAAAACTGTGTTGGTGTATGCATAGATTAACTGCACCTTCTTCTCTTTAGATAGGATTCATTGCAGCAATACTTTTTTTCATCAAAAGTGTATTGCATTAGTCGATCAATTATTTACTTGTTCTAACTACCTGGATAAGATAATTCACATTTCTGTTCATCCTTTCCCGGAAGAGCAGTTTTGTTGAAAAATGTTGACTATTCCTTTCAGTCTCTTCAATAGGGTTTTTGAAAAGTGTGGGCTGCCTATACTTTATATCATTGTAACTTGGAAAAGGGCAACCACCGCATCCCCTTCGAGCCAATCAGAGAGACTGAGCGAAGGTGTGTGACAAATCTGTGCAGATGAGCACTCTGAATGACATGTTGTCATGTGCCTCTCTCCAACGTGCAAATTGCCTCACCGAGACTGCAGCCTTTGCCGTTTGCCGAATTGTGATGAAACGAATTACAGTAGCTACTACTCGAATTACCCCAGGCTTTCATAATTTGGGCGCTTTTTTTTGGCAAGAATGTTATGTGCGCCATTACTGTGAATTCGGCTCGGCGCCTATTGGATTCGAATGCTGCATTAGCATTCAACGTGAACTGGGGCCCAGTCGTGTGCTTTACGCCGAAAAAAAATGGTGACAGTTGTGTTACTTGACGGGGTTCTGCGAAGGGTCTACTGTGCCATACGTATAGGCTCCTTGCACTGACGTCACATCGCAAACTTTTGAACACTATATAAATGGAGGAGAGGGAAGCTGCTTTTGTAAACGTTTTGAGTCACAGGTTAATCTTCTGGGAGGAGAATAGCGACGCCTGTGGAAATCTGGGAGGCTGCTGATAACAGGGGAGCTCCTTTTTCCCCTTTTCTCTGGAGGTCATCGGAAATGACGTCATATGAAAGCCACGTATAGGAAGTGTCCTGCTATGTAGCTATGCGTCAACACATACTATTAAAGTATTTGGTCAGATGTGTGTTTGTTTTAGCAATTAACATGTATCAGCAGTGTGCTTTAATGTTATTATCATGTGTGTAGTTTTAAGTATCCTCTCTGCAATGGCTACGAAGGCCCCTGTAGGGAATAAATTAATAAATAACATTTTCACATCATTGGAGTTGGTTTTCGGATGCACCACGTGTTCGGGAGAGGTAGAACAAGTCATCCTTATGCAACAAGTCAGCCGGTCTGGTATATCCTATTAATATTGAAGCGTCAGAGACACGAGTGTCCTCAAAAAGACCTGCGCGTGCAGTGAACACAATTCTTGGTGTATAGACCCTCAAGGCGTAAAGGCAAGTGGTAATATGTTTATCTGGTTAGTGTATCAAATATGTTTATTTCCACTGGATTACATAATTATTGATTTTTAGTATGTGGTTACATAACGAGTTCTTTCTGCGACAGTCTTCTGTCAGGCGTTCAGTCGCAGTACCTGTGGACCTTCTTCTCGTGTGACGCTCCTGGCACGTCGGTGTTCAGTTTGGTCGAATAGCAACTTTGACCAACTGAATCCGTCTCGTAAACATACATCATGTGCAGCCACTGACATCTGATGCACTGAAGCCGCAGGGCTGGCTTCTATTCCGCAAATTTTCCTGGTAGTTTTCTGCATCAATGCAGCAAGCTCGGGCATGTATTGGTTATGTGGCTGTGCCTTTTGCTGTACCGTTGACTTGATGGCAGGCAACAGTGTTTCTTTGCTATTCAAGCCATTTCACTTTCATTGCGTAACGGCGATTTATTCTGAATCCCGCGACCACTGCAACTTGTGAAAGTCTCGTGTGGCAAAGTGAAGTTTGGTGATTCTTGCAGTCCACTTTTGAGAGCGACCAACCATTCCATTTCTTCAAGTCACTCAGCGGCATTCTCCATCAAAGTAGGAAATTGTGTGCTTCATTGTGAGGACAAAGATAATTAGTGTCAGCAAATTATTAGGTATTGTTCTTGGACGACAACCGACACCAGATCAACTGTCCTTGCATTGCCGCTCACCTGCTGTTTCTTGCTTACCTCCCGTCCAGATGAAGTTGATCACGAGCTTCGGGGTAATATCGGCACCAGGAACAAAGACCGCCTAAGATAATCCTCAATCTTTCGCGGACGCTCATCGAGACGTTGTCGAGGGTCGTTCGGCAGAAACCCTTGCAAGCCAATTCATTTGTACGGGCACCTCCAGTAGACATGGTCGGCCTCATGCAATGATAGCAGAGTGGTTTTCGGTCGGCGATTCGCAGCACCTCCGTTTTCTTCGGTGTAATTTTTCAGCGTGGACCTACACTGGTTCTCTTCGATGTCAGGAATGCTTCGGCGTGGGGGTGTCTCGTTGAATTGGCATTGAACAGTAAAAGGTAGCCGGTGGTGGTCGTTCTGACTTTGTGGCATAAGTCGCCCTTGGTTCGGCAGATGCCGCTTCGCTCGAAGAAGTCTCCAGTTGAAGTGCCTGTCGAACTTCTTCTGAGACAATCTTGGCAATCAAAATAAAAACCGGGCAACTGATGGCAGGATCTAGCTTCCTTATCTCCTCCCGGACACTGTTGTGGATGATGTCGCGAATACCTGGGGGCTGGCGTCAAAGTTGCAGCTGCACGGCTCGAGTGTTGAGACGCTGGGGAGTTGTTGGTGTTGAGAGGCTCGCGCCTGCAGTGTACATTCAATGTTGGAAGCCTCGGTGATATGAACCCTTCGACTGTTGTTGTTGGGTTGCGGAAAGGGCCGCCGAAGGTGTTGTCCCTCACATGAGGGACATGGGGTTCTTAGCTTCTTGTCTTTTGTAGCATCAGGGTTGGCGTGGGTGCTCGATCAGGCGCAAAACATCCTCCACAAAGGTGGTGACGCTCTTGCTGGGGCCGTGACTTGGACAGAATCAGGAACTCGGCTCTCTCTCGTCAATGTTGGCTGATGAACTTGCAATTCAGATCGGTCTTGCAAACTTCCCACGACGATAAGGAGGATTCCTGGTTCTGAAACCAGTGCCTGACAGTTTCTTCCACGAGAAGTATAAGTTCTGCAGGAGCTGCTTGTCCATCTACCCACTATGGTGGGTGACACGGTCATATTGTTCAGTCCAGCCCCCGACGTCTTATGCATTTTGCGTGAAAGGGCATCGCAGTGGGAGATGTGACGGGCATGCAAACGATGGTGGGAGCGGACGCGGTTTGCGGCTACAGGTTTGTCATTGTTGGCTTAATCAGCTTCAGTTTTTCTGACAAAATACATAATTCCAGTGGTTCTTGCAGGTAGCAGCGACTGGCTTGGATTTCAAGTTCTTTGTGGTGTATTTCCGAGGTTCTTCCTTGTGATACTCGCTCGTCTTGCGGTTTTTCTTCCGGGCTCGGGACAGGATTTGGTTCACGCCTCGCCGGAAGTTTCAGACGCGGGATTATGTGCCACCCGTGTCTTGTTATCGGGAGACTCGGCTGAGGAGCCGCCAGGGTCCACTCAGAGTGAAGGGCTATCGGTGAAGTGCGCAGCACCTCCATCAGGACATACAATGACAGCTGAGCATGGTTTCAAACTTTCCAGAATAATAAACATTGATAGAAAATAGGATGGAGCAAGCATCCGTGACAATATAACAAAACAGATAGAAGAGAGTCTATCCTCATCATCAAAGAAGCTGCATTGCTTTAGTGGCATTCTGTCTGAATAAATCCTCTCCTTCGGGGTTTGGCGACTGCCAAGGACGAGCTGAACTGAAGTGGATGTGAAACCACTTTTCCGGTAATGAGCCGCTACAGACTGTCCTCGCAAAGCGGCGTGGACGGGTGGACTGGGTAGGTAACGCGCGCGATGAAATGTCCATACAGCTTGCAATTCGCGTAACGAGTTTTGATAAAACTTTGGTGTCGACGGAACGTGCGACAGACCAGCAGATTCAATACCAACTGCAAAATCTGCGCTCCGTGAAAGTACACGTCTACGCCAGAGAAATTTAGTAGGCAGGACAGCATCACATCAAGCACGGCACAGGAACTAAAGGCTTGAAGGCAGCTCTTCGGCGCGCCGCACAGCTGTGCCGCGTGAAAGTGCACGTCTACGCCGGAAAACTTTGGGAAGGAGCACAGTAACATTTAGCACAGCGCGGGACCTACAGGCGCCAAGGCAGCTCTTTGATGCACCGCACAACACTTTAAAAAAAAAGGGTGTCACGGGGTACACTCATAGGGGGTGTAAGTGCTTGTCACATTACTACACCCTTTGGGGGAATACAAGTGCACCCCACATATGGGAGTACGTGTACACCCGTTGGTGTGGTGCACATGTACACCTTTTTCTACAGAAATCTCACTCGAAGGGAACACAGGTGCGCCCCATTCGATGGTGTACGGCTACACCTCTTTCTACACCCGCTTCACTCAAAGGGAACACAGATGCACCCCATTCGATAGTGTACCATTGCACCTGTTCATACACCCGCTTCACTCAAAGGGAACACAGACGCACCCCGCTCAATAGTGTACCATTACTCCCCTTTCTACACCTACTGCTCTCAAAGGGAACACAGGATCACCCCGTTCAATAGTGTATTGTTACACTTCTTTCTACATTCGTTGAATTCGAAGAGAACACAGATGCACCCGATTCAAAGGTGCATGGTTACACCACTTTATGCACCCGTTTCATAACTTCATAAACCTATTTAAGACATCAAGGAAAACAATAAAAAATGTATGCGCCCCGGTGATTGCAAAAAGGCAGGTAAACGGACACACGGTATTGTTTTCAAATCTCATAGAAGTTTATTAGACAGCCTATTCCGTAAACAAGTACAAACTTGCAAGCAATCCGTGATATCTGAAGACGTACAAAGAAGCTTTTACACAACTGAAAAGATTGCTAAGCAAACAAGAACCGGGGGTGAGTCTTAGGTGGTGTCCATCCTGCCAGCAGCCCGTAGATTTATTTCCACAAATATCCACCGGCAGTCGCCGTTAATTCATCGAACGACGTTTCATCGACAGCTCAGATTAGCTTTTCTATTTTAGCTTCTCTCCTTTCTTTTCTTGTAATGAGCCGCCCCAGAATGTATCCGCGAAGTGACGTGTTTGGGTGGGACAGGTGGGCTAACACTTTTGTAATGAGCCGCCGCAGACTGTCGCCACGAAGCGGCGCGAACGGGTCGGCTGGGTCGGTCAGCACGCGCCTCAGAGACACACGCGCGTCGAAATGTCCCTACAGCGTGCATTTTGCGTAACGAGTGACGATGAAACGTTAGTGTCGATGAAACGTTTCTACAAAACGTGTATCGACAAAAACGTGTTTTCACAAAACGCCAGGAGAATAAGAAAGTCAGTATTCCACCTGCAGTTGTCACATGATTGTATACAGTTAATGCCAGGCGACTGCCGATAGAATTTCGGGGAAATTATTCTCCCGGCTGATAGAAAATAGACACTGCCTAATTTTGGAGGTAATCCGGAACGGAACTGTCAGTTGTTGCAAAGAAGTAGGTTGCAGTGCACTTACGATGAAAATACCGGACTTGAAATATGTAATCCGATATATATGTCGACACGGGCACTGCAGAACCAAACAAACACAAAAACGAAAAGAAAGGGGTCCGTGAAGATTCAACACGACGTGTCCGAAGCAGTAATTTGCCGAACCGAACACTAAACACATCACATAACTTCCTTGGGCTTTTTTGAAGAAATCCCCTGTTGCCGATACACGCGTAGGACATTTCAAACACTGGAAATCTTGGTACACTCGAATACGTTGTCGCGGGTGAAATCTACGGCAGGCCCGCTGGTCGCAGCACAGCACACAAGCAACTAGGCCGGAAAGCAGACATTCCTAGGTCGAAAAAAGCTACTACGTCATCCGTAAAACCTTTACCACATGATCACGCTCCTGCCGTATCCGCGCTCAGACAGAGGAGTCGAGGGATAAAAAAAGCCTTCGGTTCATTGGTCCGGCAACTGCGCGCCTTCTTCCATACTTTCAGCTTAGGGAGAGAAAGAAAAAGAAATGAGTATGAAAATTGCAGCTCCTTCAAGGCCAAAAGGGGCCACCCTCGCAAAGGCTTATCTTCAAGGGCAACTCCGCTCAATTCCGAAAATTTAGGCTTCCATGTGATTCACATTGACAAAGTAATACTCAACAACTCTACGTCTTCGGATTCGCGAAATGTGGAATAATATTTGTGTAATCCTAATTTAAGCATCAGCAGATACCGAAACCGAAACTTCGGTTGCGTCAGGCAACATTGGTCTCGGGTCGTCACAGTCATGAGCACCTCACGTCGAACCACGTGGTCTTGTGACGTTCGGGAGGGAGCGAGAAACAGGACACGCGACGCGGGCAGGTCCTTTTTTTTTTTTTTTGGACGCGGGCAGGTTGTTTTGCATCGCGTGGACGGTGATGGCCCGGGGGAGAGGGGGAAGGGGAGAAGACGAAAGAGGAGAAGGGGAGCGAAGAAACAGACCGATAAGCGCGCAGGGCAGCGGTGATCACGTGAACGCCCGGTCAGCCAACACCGGGAGGAGAAACTCATGACGTCATCGTTAAATTTCGCTCTGAAAAGTAAAAACAAGCAAAACGTGAGAATGAAGTATGCATGCCTCTGACGTAGTGGTTCAACGTTGGCCGCTCCAACTCCTTGGCATTGACTGCGCTGATGATTGCGCCTCGCGCCGCACGCTAGAGTTGGCAGATTTCGGCGACTTGGCTCGCTTGAAGGTTCGCTGGCCAGTTTATTAAATATATAGACGGAATTAGATCGTAATATTTGACATGGGGTCTTCCTCTATGATACTGAAGGGGGCTTCATAGTTTTCTAAATATCAAAAATGAAGCGGAGTTGCCCTTTCAGGGGCAACCCAACAATGAAAGGATTTGTCGCTTATATCCTCTTAAAAGTTCGACCCAAAGTTAATAGTGCAGTGGATGCTATCCGTGGCCTTGGCCTTCAGGATGGTGCCGTGCTCTTCCTTATATCTAGCTTGGAGACTGTAGTCACGTGATCCTACCCGGAGACCCGATTGGCCTAAAACAAGCACAGCGTCCACTCTACTGTCAATACCGAGGGAACACGATAGCTCCATAGTTCCTAAGAAACTGCCCATCTCAAAGAGTGACCCCCATGGGGGAATCCAAGCACATCGGGGCGCGTGGCTAGCGTGGTGGTGTATTGGTACACCCAGATATTTTAAGGGAGAGGGGGATGCTCATTGTCGGTGTACAAGCACACTGGCTGGGCAACGGAGGGTGCGCCTTTCAGGAAAAGGGTGCATGAGCGCCTGATGCACCCGACTACACCCTTTTTTTCTTAGATGAACGAAATTGAGCCTTCGGTCATTTGAACGAAGAGTCACCACGATTGCACACATCCAAGCACGACTCACAAAATTTACGTCGCTAAACTGTGTATCCAAATATATTGCACACGCTTCACTGCAGATCTCGAAGGTTCTGATGGTCAACGCGAGCACAGAAACGTTGCCTTAAAATTTATCCTAGCGGTGTTCGAATCAATCCGAGGTCCGAGCAACGTAGGGCAGATCGTCTCTTTCGTGGCAATATCGGCGTCGGTCACCAGCGAAATGCACACCATTCCTCCACCCCGCTGAACCCTGGCGTCGCTTTCGACCGGCCTCATATGACGGCTTCCGCGTCTGAAATCAACTCGCCGAGACGAACGACAACCAACAAAGCATCCGAGAAGCTCCGGCCCAGCTGGGGCCAGCCGCTGCATGGGCGCTGCCATCTTTCCTGTGACGTCGCCTATTTGGTTTGGTCATGTGACGAGTTGTCAAATTTGCGTACAATGGCAGCCGCCTTATGCGGGTCACTTTCGAGCGCAGACCGGAACCCCGGTTTATCGCTCTAATAAGCCCCTCAACCTCGTTGGTAGTGTGTGTATAATAGAGGATCCCCAAGCGCAATAGTGGCCTGAGGAAATCAAATTATTTTTGTAGAACATGAATTGGGCGGTACCTAGCGGCACCTAGCCTAGCTACTTGCAATTACTCTGCCTGACCCTGTCATCTGGTGGCAAGCGACTTAACCTTCTTTCCTGCTACGCGATAAACAGCGGCTTCGACTTTGTTCTTTCGAGAGCGGTTTTTGGTTTCGCGGATTGAGTTTGCCATTCTCCGTGATGTGCGGTTGACGAAGGAATTGTGACTCGAGGAACACCAAAGATCAAACGTAAAGTGCGCGAAGTAGCTTTGTATCGGTTGTCTCCGTTTAACGTCGCAGTGCTGTCGACGAGAAGACTGAGTAACTGCTTTCGAAACGTAAGTTTTTGTACCTGTGGGGGGAATCTGGCTTCGGAAATAAACACAGTTCGCGGAAAGCTCGTGTTACGCTTTTATTTGCTGCTCCTCTCGTCCCGTACAAGAGACGTAGCGTCCTCGTTGAGCCTTATTGAGCTCGATGTGCTCGATTTAGGGCCGCCGTGATGAGATGCAGGCGACGGAGGAACTAGTTGCTCTTCTGCTTCAGGGACGAAAGTTTCTCCCTTTCGAAAGGCACATAGGTTACGAAACTGTTCCTCCTCCTAAGGGAGGGCTATCCATACCCTTTTTTGTAAGAGTGTAGTCCCCCCACACGCATGCGTCAAAAGAGGTTCGTCCGGCTTGATCGTTGCCAGGACGATCCCCAAATAAATATAGCAAAAATCTGGTGCAGTTTTTGTACATTGATACGCGAGCAATGCAGTACCTGCATCACGTACCACAGCTTGCGGACAAAGAACAAATGACATACTGTGGCACGCGCGAACATCGACAGATCTTTGCCTTACCGCTTTGCCGCCTTTTCACGTAATTGAACAACCTCTGCCAGCACGGATCACTGTCACGATAGTTTTTTTAAAGGGACTCCTAAGTACTTGACCGGCGTGGTTACCCAGCTGATATTTTCAAACATTCCAGGCGAAGACTCCCATTCACAATGCCAAAACCCTAAACACTTCTGCCAGTTCACGGCGGTTCCACCGTACTTGCAAAAGCGTTTGATAGTTCGCACCGTTTCACTAATGTTTTTCTTCGTATCCACACAGAATATAGCAATATCGTCTTCGTGCGATAGCACGCGCACTTTACACGAATTCAGTGCATATCCGCGAATGATTTGGTTTTTATCGATACTTCGACAAAATGACTCAATGTGTATGAAAAAGAGAAGAGGCGACAGAGGACACCCTTGACGGACAGAACGAAGATCCTGAATGCGTTCGCTGACAACCTTATTAATAATTAAATTCGTCGAACACCCTTTGTAAGCTCCAGCCGGGCTGTCGCTCGTACAGAAAGACGAGCGTTCCTTCGATGCATTGCGGCAGCGGTTGGCGTAGTCAAACTGGCTGGTGATAATTGTCAATTATAGGGATTGTTCGTGAATCGCTCTGGCCGGTTGATGCGCTGGTCAGTTTGATTGTCGACATCGTCTAAATTGCGAGATGATGTCTGCGAGGTCGGGAAATAAAAGTCTGGAGAAAACTTTGCAAAATAGTAGGATGATGGTATACCGTTATAGAACAAAACCAGGATATTGTGCTCCTGGTGAAACCACTCGATTATCATGTCTCTCACATTTCTTCTAGCCGTCACTGCAGAGTTTCGTGGGACTTACACCGCTCCTGTCAACCTTCATTACATATCTCACCACACATGAGCGCGCATGCGTCGGGATTCACCGCTTTGCACCGGAGTGCTAGGAGCAGAGACTGACCTGTTGAAGTGTTAGCGCAATATTCATGGAATTCATTCTCAGTATTATTACAGATTGACTTTTCTTTGTCTTCATTGAAGATTAATATCTAACAATAATTAAAAAAAGGAAACAGCCGAAAAAAAAAGAAACACACGGGTCTAGTTTTGAGTAAATATGGTAGTTCTTGTGCAGATGTCGAATGAACGAGCCGCGAACTTTGATTTAACTCTAGTTACAGCGCCGCTGAAGAGCAGTGTCACATTTAATGCACAAGTGTAGGCTTTCATAATATTTGTCAGTGAAGGTTTTTGTAGTTTTTGATAACAGAGTTTTGTGTTTGGCAGATTCATAAAACTTGCGAGGCGCGTTTTTATTGGTGCAACATGTATGCTGGTTTTTGCTGCCATTTCGCAGGAATTGTATTTACAGACCAACTAAACTACTGAGTGTAGAACGGAGATGGGAGGGAGGATTTATCGCAACTGAACGGTTGCGCCGTTTGAAATAATACCCGCTCCGACCAGAGCCTTATTTAAAAAAAAGGCAATCTGTTTTTTCTTGTATCCTCTATATTTTTAGCACGAAATGTGATAAATAATAATCTAGAGTATCAAAAAAAAAAAAAAAAAAACGGCAATCTTTATCACAAACTCATTTAGATACGCTATTACTTTTTATTTCTTTTTATCTGTTTTAAAAGTGTTAGCGGCTCCTCCATACCAGTATTTTGAATGCTACAGAACCTCCTTCAAAAGGTTCAAATGGTTCGTCTATCCCTGTGAGTTGTAAATGTCACGGATATGATTTGTCATGGTCTCTGTAAGACTAATGAATCGTTATAGTTACCTAAAACTGTTGGATGTGGATATCAGAGACTTCACACCTATCGTGACGAACAAAAAATGTTAAACTACACGCCGACTACTCCGCCAAGATTGCCCATTTTTCCACATGAATTTTGGAATTAAAATACATGATTTCCACAAGCCTTTCTCTAAAGTGGACATTTTCCATACAAATAGCTTACCTTTATTTTGAGATAACTGGACGATTTTTGCCCCTTGGTCAACCAGTGTGTTTTTACAGGTGTGTCCCTTAGGGCAATCAAAACTTTTTTTTGTCTTGATATAGAGTCCAGGTACAAAGTAAGATAGCGACAATTAGTGCACTAGCTACAAAACGTTTTCCTTTTACATGGGCTGCTTGTTTCATGTCCCTCACCCCAATTTGGAATTTCTGAATTACCACGTGCAACTGGTATTGATTTACCCTGTCATTCTACTCTGGTGTCGATTCTCCTTGCAGGTGCTGTAATGAAGGACTCGCCTTCCAAAGTTCATGGTCCACTTGCATCACAAGCTGCATGAGAAGTTTGAAGAAAATTTTCTAGGCACAAGATATGCAGCCTCGTTCATCCAGCGCACTCCTCTGGCGACAAGCCCATGACTACCAGCCGAGCTGTAGCTTCACTGCAACTAACAATAGACAATTACGGTAACAATTTCGTATGTTTTATTTACTACCCATGTATGAGTGACAGGAGGATATGGCAGCTGCTTTACCAAAAGGTGTATGCCTATGCCAGAAATGTACTTTCATGCACAGTGCAAAATGATTGTGTACACAAATTATTTGTTAAAATTACTCGTGTAATGAAATACATAATTTCTATTCAGGTGTGAATTGCACACAAAACCAAATGTTAGCCCGTAAAACAAGACCGGGAAAAGTGTGGTTTTAGCCCGCTAGCCTGGGTCTTGCTGGTATCTTACCGTATTACTGGTACTACGCTGGGGATTTGTGCTCTCAGCATCCTGGGAACTTGCTGGGACTCCCAGTGCCGGGCATCCCAGCCAGTCGCAGTCACTGGCTAGTGATTGGCAATCTCACTGGCCCGTTGTCACCCCATGGGGTGTATCGAGCGTCGGCCCAGTAGGATCTAACCGGCAGACCGGTACCGCCCCATTACCAAACCGGCGACTTCTGCTATTAGGGTATCTGCTACCGCGACTACCGCGAACAGCCGCCAGAAGCCGGAGGGGGACGGGGTCAGAGCATGACGGGATTTGCCAGACCCGGACGAGACTTTCCTCCTTTGTCCTTCCTTTCGCCATATTGATCGCGCTGGGCAAGCAGGTGGTCAGAAGCGGGTGAGTTCTCGCTGCTCACTGATGGCTGTAGAGAGAGAGCTCCACCGGAACCCTGGTCGTCCCCCATTCACATCACAGCGCGCGTGACTCGGAAGCCTCAATCTAAAATAAAAAAAGTACGACATAGAGGCAAAAGCGGTTCTAGAGCGCAGCTCTTATTCGGCTGCGCTCTAAGGCCCGTTTCCGGATTGAGTGGCGTTGCCGTCGCCGTCGCTGTCGGCGTCGGCGTAACCGCGTGGTGCATTCAGGGTAAATTTCCGCGCTAAATTTAGAGGAACATTTTAAACGCTAAATTTATTGGCGACATTTTTATCCTAGATTTAGGAGGAAAAATGTCCGTTAAATTTGAAGGGGAAAATATTTCGCTAAATTTAGCAGGGAAAATTTTCCTCTAAATATAGCGGGGAAACAGTTTTCCCGCTAAATTTAGCGGAAAAAAATTTTCCTAAATGGGAGGAGAGGAGGAGGGGCATAGCCTCCCCTCCGTACATTCCCTTGCTCCTCCTGAAGAGCTGGGCTCTAATTCGGTGTTACAGCGGATTGTAAACGTCTTTCATTTTAGAGCGCAGGTCTTAGGCGCCCGTTTCCGACTTGAGCGGCGTCGCCGTCGGCGTAACCGCGGTGACGTTTCGGCATGGTGACGTTTCGGCACCCTGCCGAAATGTCCTCGCGGGGTTACGCGACGTCACGGGGGTCACGTGACCCCCGCGAGGTCAGGTAACACTGGTAACATCACGTGACCCCCTGAGGTCGCGTGACACCGTAAGCTAACGTGACATCACGGTTATGCCGATGGCGCCGGCAACGCCGACGCCGCTTTCAAGGAGCAGTAGCAGGCAGGATGATGAGGTGAGGAGGAGGGAGGAAGGGTATACCCTCCCCTCAGTACCCTTCCATCCCCCTCCTCAAGAGCTGCGCTCTAATTCGGCGTTACAGAGAGTTGTAAACGGCTCTTTTTTTTTGTTCTTTATTCGGAAAGGTCGAGAGACCAACGCTTAAATTATTTAGGCAGAGCAGTAAAATTTTCGCACAGCCCCTTAAGGGTAAACGGAGTACAAACTATGACAGCCAGTGAATGCCACTTTCGGCACTAAGATGCGCCTGAGGTATCCTGGAGTCAACAAACTTCGTGCGCTATCGTCGAAGTGAATTAGAAAAAATAGCTGCTAAAACATAGAATAACAAACAGCAATCGTCCGTTGAAAACCAGGCAGAAAGACATGGCAAAACAACTGGCTGTGCGATGAAGAAAGCTCTATGAAAACTAAGATGGCATAAGGGCACAAGGTTGCTAGACAAAAAGCCAACCGGCTCTATGCCCGCTGAATCGCTCATGGTAACGTTTTCAATATTAGGTTTAGAGTGGATCGTGGTTTCTCATTAGTCTAATATCTGGCAGTGCTCTTATTTGGTCCCTGTAGATCAGTATTAGTTATTTCCCTTGTTTCGCCGTTTGTTCGGAGTTACCATTTAAGTAGTGCATTCTGTACGTTGTATCACTTTGAAGATAGGTGTGACTGCCTATATTTACTGCGTTCTGCTTACCGAATGGCGCGAGCCAGAGCACTAGCAAGATTGATCCGACGAATATTAGCAGGCAGAACGAGAAGCCAACCACAGTCTTGCACCGCCTGGAGTAAAAGGATTAAAACATGCTTAAGTATAAAAGCAATATAAACGTGAAATATCAGCGAAACATAAGTTTTTCTGGCACACGCTATCAAATCTTTCAAGGGGTATGATTGAAGGGGTCGTTCCAACAATCAAACGAACAGATTTGAGATAGAAAGGGCTCTATAGGCTCTATACTCGGATACAACTTTCTGTGGTATGCAGTCAAAGCCAGGGGTGCACTTGCGCTTGCTCATCGTGAGCGCTAATCCAATTAGTGCACGTGAATTCTTCAATACTTCATTTTTACGGAAATGTAACTGTACTGCATTGACCATCAAAGTAGCTTAAAAAACAGATGACAAAACATTTTAGTTAAGAAAATGAACTGCAATTCCGTAGGATTGATTTAGCATCATGCCTCAAAGCCAGCAAGCAAACAGTTTCTTTTTCATTTTACAATTCTAGGACTGGTGTTACGGTAGTGTTAAGAGGCACAGAGAGTGTTAGAGAAATTCAAAGTTTTGTGCGTGATCATAAGAACAACGTTTTGTCGCTTTTATTGATCATAAAGTTGTTTTGGTTTAAATCCAACCCTCGTGTCAGACGTGATACTTCTTTTAGCCTCAGAAACTATTTATTATAACCCAATGTCCGCAATAGACATAGCCAGTCTTCAAAAGTTTTTTTAAACACTATTCTTGTAGACAAAATATAGAAGTAGAGCAATGTGAAATGCTATAATTTGGCTTCTTAAATTTTTGTACACAGTTCTGTTGTCCGTTATGAAAGAGTAAATAAAAAACGCGAACTTTTTTTTATAAATGTATAACGGACGGCCTATACTTCGAATGAAGACAAACTGCTTATTTTTATATTTTATGCGAGAGATAAAAAAGTGAAATTTAATGTACTGCTTATATGTTTAGAGATCTGTATCCTGGTATTCATTGCAGATGTTTGTTACCAAATATGTTTATGTTCATGTTTATTTATTGGTGCCCGCCAACAGGAACATGGCTTCCCGGTAATACATCACTACACAAAAGAAGAGACACACGGACACACATACAGAAAATACAGTAGCATTATGCACACAAAATAGAAAATAAGAATAACATATTTTGTTTTAAGTCTGACATTGCTAAGCTTTTTTTTTTGTTTTGTCTTTTAATGGCTTAAGTACACGAAAATGTAAATGAAAGATGAAGAAATGCCATTACACAAAACTTCCATTCGGGTGACACGCGAAAAATGGTGCGCCCACCAAAATAAAGTATTTGAATTGACTTCTAAGAAAAACAAGACAGACAAAAACTGATGGTGTATAATAAAATTGAGCATGACACTTTACCGTTTAAAATGCTTATGAAAGTATATCAATTCATAAAGATATATCTTCCGGAAAGCGTGTTAATACCTATTTTACATAGCAGATATAGTTGTAGTCATAATAATATTCTTCTTGATCTATTGGTCATAAAGTAAACGAATAAAGCTGAAGCGTTTCTTGGCGCTTTCAATACGTTTAGGTTTTCACGAGCTAAGTTAATCTCAGGCAGAAGAAGCAAACTGATTTAACGAAGACAAATCGTTTAAACAGCACAAGAGCAGATGACAATATTTTAAACTCTCCAGAATTCTTTACATAATGCCGACTCAGCCGAGCGTCCTCGTTGAAGCCACCACTGCATTATCGTGCGGGTGCATTCAAAGCGCTGACTCCTATAACATTCAAAAATCTTTTTTTATTTCAGACTTGTTGACGATAGAAATATAGTAATCAACACTATATTTTCAGCTAAACATGCTAACGTTAGTTTTTTTTATTTGACTTAAAACCATTTTTTTTTGTGAAACCACATATTGAGTGATCCATATCAATCACAAAATCTAAGCAGTAACAGTAGGCTTCAATCTTGTAAAATAGTTATATCTTCAACATGCTGCAACTATTGAGAAAACTGAACACAATTAGATATATTAGAAAATATATTGTACAGAAGACGACCGGGACATCCGGGACGACCCGGATGATTCCAGAGGTTTAAGTTTGCTTGACCGACCTTAGAGCGCCCTGATGAATACCTTCTGAACCCTTTGATATACACGGCAATTACAAAATATTCAGACAGTTTAGCTAGATATAATTGATGGCTGACATCATTGAATATATTCGTTATGCATAGATACTCCACATACCTGCCTTCGGTTTTCAATGAGAGAAACACAGAACTGCTTGAATTGACACATATTTAATTCTAGGAGTGGCCTTTCATAAAGCCATGTTGCGCAGAATTATTTTGTTGTCAATGACGCGATACAAAAGTGTGATAAGTATCATCTTAAACATATTGTATATATTTGGGACTACCGAAAGCAGCCTATCATTTTCTCTTTTTAGTAAGATTTCCGGATTTCAAAAGCCGGCATTATACCTTGGCGTTTACACACAGTAGGAAAGAAATAGGATGCCAGTGACAAATCAAAATATATTTCAATACCAATTCAGACACACACAAAAAAATGTTTTGAAAATCTAAGTGGGTACGCCATCAAAACCCAAGGAGGGCTTAGGCTGTAAGTTTTTTACCGCTTCAATTATTTTAGAAATGTCCATATCACATGCTACTATTCCATCGCTTTCACTAAAAAAAAAAAGAAATTAAATAAAGCGGAATGTTTCAGTGTTTATTATGTGAGCGATAGAAATATTTACGAAAAAACCTGAAATAAATTTTGAGCTACCCCAAAACAAACTTTGCTCAGCGAGATATCGGCGATGGCACCGGGCTCGGGAAACCTGTTATGGCTTGCGTTGTTGCCAACGTTACGTTGGCTGTTCCGCGTGCCGTACGAGCAGCCCGAAGAAGTCTTCGATATTCATCAATACCGTCCTTAGACAGGTACTAAACGAAACATTTAAGTGCCTATCAACAGCGGCGTACGATCTTTCCATGACCCAGTACCCGTCGGTGAGCGCGAGCATGCGACAAAACAATTTGAGTCATAGACCTCCATTCACGCTTTCTAGAGATAAACAGCCTATTTTGATTCTTCGTGCTCACCAAACCCACATACTTTCCTGTTAACTTAAGCGCCAATGGAGGACTATGACGTCAATTTCGCGTTCGCTCGCGCACACCGGCGGCTGCTGGCTTGAAGAAAGACCGTGCGCCGCCTATTATCGACACTGAAATGTTTGGTCCAGCCATGGCCGGTGTGGATGCACGCTCGCTGCTTACAGCCTGTTTAATAAGGCAGGTAAACCCTATGGTTCCGAAGCGGCACTGGCACATAATAGTATCTAAGCGCCACTGGGAGGCCGGGAGCTCAGCCACAGCGCGGCTTCGATCAAAGGTACGGGAGCGCGCACTTAAGCGCTGATCAAAACTCTGCACGCGTGCCCTCTTCCCCTCTTTGGAAATGCCACCGAAAATGTCCATGAGTATAGCCGCTTCCTATATCCTTTCGTTCTAAGTCACGTGGCTTCCGTATCTGCTATGCGGGACAAAAAATTAATAAAACATTTCAACGTGGAACATGCCAGAAAGTATAGGTGAGACAATACAAGAATGTGTGGTAAGCACGGATTTTTCGTGAAAAACTTTCAGCGGTGTGGAGAGGTCAAAAAGAAGTCTTGCCGCGTACCACAAGTGATGATACTCAAGATGCTGTGCCCATGTGGAAAAGGCGTATCGACTCTAGTAAAGGCAAACTGGAGAAGCCGAAAAAGAAGTGGCGAACTTGTAAATCGTTTGGAAACTGCAGCGGAGCCTGCTAGGCCCTATTCCTTCCGTTGTGCAGGAAACTCGGCACTCGCGTAATTGCGCTGCTATGAGTTCTCAGCGACTAGGGCTGAACGTTAATTATGAGTATGCACCATCGAAATCGCTAAAAAAGGAACAAACAACAGCGATGGTCAAATACTTGAATGTTGACTCTCCCTGAGGTAATGCCACGGCACAAAAATCGCAGGGCAGGAGCATTTTCTTGTTTATTCATTTGAGTATCATTAACGCAATATTCTGCTAAATGCTTCACTAAGAAAACAGAGGACCTTGCGCTCACACCGTAGATGGGCAGTTGTTGACAACATGATTCTTTCCTGATATGTTTTTTTTTCTTTTTTTTTTTTTTTGCGTGGTGCTAAGAGATTAATCGCTGGGAAGCTGGTGGAAAGACATACCAGAAATCTTCCCCGATGTTAACGTGCAATTCGAGACAAAAAAATAATATACAACATTGGGCCGCGAGAAGCAGAGCCCTTGGAGCATCAGGTATAGCAGGTTGAAAAAGCGAGAAAAGTAGGATGCCAGTGCCCCATGGGAAGAATTGCACATGCTTTTTTTGCGACGAAAGATGCCCTATAAGAAAGAATCTCGCAGAACCAGTCCGGTTAGGGTTCAGCATCCATTTAAACCCCTTCTCCCCCAACTGGTTTTGATTCCACGTCCTTTGTGTTGCTACCTCCCCATCAAGAACCACCTTTATTTTAGAAGGAAGCCCTTCGGTCATCTCTTGAATATAAGAGCGCTGCTGCCATTATTGCGTATCGCAGCTTCTTGTACGCCTCAATTTTTTTTACTCCCGTCAGCGCACACCAAGTTATGTTGTCTAGAGTTTGACCACTAAATGTGTCTGATAGCAATGACATCTCTCTCGGCTCCCAGCCCTTTGTGTGTGTGCTTAACTCGGGGAGAGAGTACGCTGGCTCCGCCGATTCTTGACGTCAAGCAAATTCCTCCCCGAAAGGCATCTCCCGTGTGAATTTCTCTAATATGCTGTTGATGGTCACACGTGTGTTAATAGCATATTTCCAGAAACATCTGGGATTCTTCATTTTATTGCACTGAACACTAGATTTATAGCTCCTGTAATCCTGTACATACAATCCGCGCAGGACACTCGTCCCGGCTCCGTAACGTTACACGTCTACACCGAAGAAGGCGTTAGAGAAGATGGAGGAGGCACAGACGTGGCATGGTTTTGTCTTAACGCACGCTCCAAGGCGAACTTTCGTTTTCACATAAATCCCGCGAGTTAAGAGACATGTTACTCACTGTAGAAGACGTGTCCCTGTCCCGAGAGGGGTCCAGCCACTTGCGCGTGTATAGGGACTTGAAATGGGCCCTACACATTTGCCGAAAGCGAGACTAAACAAAGCGACAAAAAGAATGAGAGCTAGAGCAAAAACTTTTAAATCCAAAGGAGTTAAAATCACCATCTTCTGGTTCCCGGGCCATGCAGGGATCGACGAGAACGAGGCGAGCACAAGAAGCCGCGAGGGAGCTCATTCCTTCTTCATACCAAAGCGCGATACTCGACTTCTTCAACAGGACTTTGACGACGGAGAGGATCCCGACTAGGACGAGGAGGCGACCCTTGCCAGCCGCGAGAGACGAAGGGTCCTGCGTGATTAGCTACCGGAAGACGATGAACCGCTGTTAAACGGGTAATGGCGGTGAGCTTCAGTGTGCCTTAGGAGACTCTGAAACGGAACGGTAGCCTCCCCGGAAGTCCGAGCTAAGTTCGAGAGATTTGCGCTAAGTCAGATACAGAAAAAGAATATGCTGATGACGGATCTTGAAGGCGATGCGCAATTGTAGAACAATCCACACGTACCCATCTTTTATGGGACTGTGTGGAGCTCAGCCGAACGCGGGAAAAAGCAAATAAAAATCTACAACCCAAGGTCCTCCCAGAAGGCCTTCGGTACTGGATTCACCCTAGGGGCGCACCGCACCACCGCAAAGCCATACTGGGCTCGCTACTCAGTTTTGTCACGACAGCAATCCTCCAGGACTCCATCTGATTAAAGACATTTCTGGTACCACCCTCGCTAACCACACCCCAGTCCCCCCCCCCCCCCCCTCTTCTCTCTTCGATATCACTAGACAATTGGTTAATGAGACTTACGCCATTACTTTTTTTCTACTTTCATAGAACATGTTCAATGAATCAATCCGAATATGCTGTTGATGTTGCATGGCATTTTATTAGAAACGTCTGAAATTCTACTTTAGGCTTCCCTCAACACTGAGTTTATAGCTCCTGTAACCCTGCACATATTATTTCACCAAGGATACAGACGCACAATATAAGTAATATTATACGTGTAGTAAAAGCCAGTTCGTTAATGCTGCCGGTGATAATGAGGTTTCCAACACTAATTTTCTCTAAAGTTGTGTAGAGATCAAGAAAGTAAGCTGCAAAGTCAATGGTGCGCCAACGGGAACATTTATTACAAAATAATGTCTACAGAACACTCTCTCGCTAGATAAAAAAAATGTATCTCTCTAACAATAAAACAATCGACGGCCTTGAAACATTTTTTTACATTCCATAGTAATCTCCTTCGCTATACCGAAGCCGATCGATGCCGGAAGGCCCTAACGAGACCGAAAGTATGTGAGGCAGATGATAATTGTCGTAGTGGTCTGTGTGAAAGGACCCATTAAAGAAAATTTTTGGCCTCCAATATGACTGGGTAACTAATTTTGCGTGATTAAAACATTAAATATTATTTTTCAAGAGATATGTTTTCAATTCGAATCTTGCTGAGCATCTCAAAAACTACTAAGTACACACACATTACAATGATATAAGGCACGCACAGTACTTTTAAGCGTTCTGAAGAAATGCTCCATTTGGACGCGTTTCTTCTTTACGGACTCTTATCAGAGCCCATCTCCTCGGTGGCAATCTCGCCTTCCTGTGTAAAAAGAAACGGGTCCGCACGCCACGCAAGGCATATACAGATACTAAAATGTTTCTAGTCCCTGTTAGTGTCTTATACTTCTCGGTTAACTGACGTTACACAACAATGCAGCTAGAAGCCCCTAGTGAAAGGGCGCCCAAGATAAAAATTAAACAAAGATTTAATAGCAGTTTTCTACTCTCTTATCTCCTAGCCACTTTTTTAAGATGCTCACGACCATGGCGGCAACGCTAAAAGATGGGCGTCTGCTGCTAAACTCACCAATTAGCTGAAAATAGAAATTCATAGCCAAAATCACCCGTTTGTCACTGTTTGGTCAATGCTCTCAGAAAACGCAACGAAGAAGAGCATACCGTCATTCGGCTGTGTTGGACTCACCACGGAACTTTGCACATCCGTGCTTTCAAACCCTGCAAAGGTAAAAGATCGGAGATAACGACGCATTAATTTGTGAGAAGTCATCGGCAGCTTAAGACGCGAAAATTGCGGCGAGCCTAATCTGTCCTAATATTCATCCGCAGCCAACAGGGTTTCGGCATTTGGCGATACGAAAATAGAAGAAGGAACCACGAGTCAAGAAGCGTGAATATGATGTGCCATTCCCTTTGTTTCTTAATCTCTCAATGGCTAGTGTGGGTAAAAATACAAGTATTGGTGCAAAGCAGAGCGAAGTGCGGGCATCAAAGAGTTTAGGCTCGGTCTCTCTGCCTGGGCAGAGAGACTTAAGAAAGTATTCCGGGATAGAAATACTGAGATAAATTAACAAAGTATTTTGGAATACATATACTGAGAAACATTTCTTTTTGCTGTATAGAGATATTTCAGAGATACTCTGCAAAAAGAGGAAAAATGTATCCGAGTATACAGATAATGAAATACAGATACTGAAATACAGATAATGAAATACTTTTATTCCTCAAATGACGTCATGTTCCATACAAATATTTAAGAATGCGCTATAAGCCACACAATGACCCATAAAACGCGAGTCCCAAATCTGGCGCAAGGAACGAACAAACCTGAATTTTCAAGCAAGAAAAGATCTCTCTTCATTCATGAAAGGTTCTTACAAATAGGAAAAAATTAAATTAATGGCACTTGAGTAGGAGAAGCTTTTCAAACAGTTCATCGACAAGACAGCGACGGTTCGGTTTTAGTATATGACTCGCGAACGAGAAAAGTCTCTCCGCCGGTGCAGAGGAGCATAAGTTCGTATTAAAATAAATAAATACCGCCTTCATGGCTGAGAATTTTTGGAGCTGAGACATCTTTTCTCGAATCATTAAGATAGCGGAAGACCTCGCCTCTTACGCGAGTCTCTTCAGAGCGTGCCAAAACCGAAGAGTTGCCATCTTAAAGTCGTAGAACCGTTGATGAAGACGCCTCGTCGCTTGGGTCCTTTGGGTCTGGTCCGTGACTCTTGGTGGCGCGTACTAGCAAGTTCTCAAAGTCGAAAGTGTTCGCCACTCCGCTGGATGTCCATCGCAGGTTGAAGAAATGGTAAGAATTGGTTGAAGAAATGGTAAGAAATGGTAATGGGTATCGCCTCCCCATTTCCCATTTTGTAAATGATGAGGCGACACCTCCTCTTTCTTTTCGTCTCGAACTCCTCTTCCTTCGTAGTTGCTTTTCCTGATACGGATAAGACACTATTATGTTCCCCAGTGAACCTTATAGAGGGCAAAAGAGGACGGTCCTTTGACAAAATGAGTGAACCCCAGACGTCTCACCGCATCCTCTCTATGAAGGAAACCTGACGATTGCCGTCAGTACAATAACCGCTGTCTGCTGTAAAGTAAAGCGGACAGCAAAGGCGAGGTTGACATTATAAAACAATAGGGTTTTTTTTGGGCTCTTTTCATCTCACCGATATTTTGGTGACGTCTTCAAAATGCTCCCAACCTCCTCCTCCCCCCCCCCCCCCCCCCCCCCCCCCGAATTCAACGAGATACCTTTGCCTCGCTTGCTACCGCGTTAGAACCGATACATTGCAAGTGTATTCCACTACTAAGATAAAACTACATTTTTGAAATGTATTTCGATACAGAGATACAGATACTCAATAGTATCTCCGAGATAGTATCGCAATACATTTGTGTCACGATACTGCCCAGCCCAGCCACAAGCCAATATAAACATTTGGACTACTTATGCCATGACCAAAAGATCGCCCCCTAAAAAGAGAGCGTACGGTGGCGTTACAAGCGATCTATTTGCGGATTGTACAGCCCCGTATATCGGCGAAAGCAATAACTGGTAGGAGAGGATTCCACAAAATCAATACGACGTACGCAAGTTCGACCACGAGGGACGCGCGGTTGTTAAACACTGCGACGTCAAAAACGCCCGCACTGACTTTAGGAACACACGCATTCTCGACGTTGAAACCAACCGTCAAAAGCGACTTTTCTTGCACTCGTTGCATATACAAACTAAGCCAGAAAACGCAAGTAGATCTCTCGGAGCTTTACATAAGGGCACGTCCACAAACTCTGAGACACTACAAAAAAATACAAAAACACCATAAAACAGCACTAAAACAAAACATTTCTGCTTAAGGTCTATGAAGAAAAGGTGAGTAGGCACTAAAATGTAAGGTTCCTCGGAAAACCGACCTCACTATACTTCGTCTCACCTTAGCATCGACAATGGTTAACCGCGCATGCCAAGTGCTCAAGCTATACTTCGTTTCAGCTTCGGTCCAGACGCAGCCGATGCTACAAGCGCGAGCATGTGGCGACAGAACAGTGCTTGCACAGCCCGAGCGCGCGCGCTTGGCAGGGATGCTGAAAGCCCGGAGCTTTCGCTTGTAGCTTTGGCTGCGTCTGGACCGAAGTTGAAACGAAGTATAGTTGCTTCTTATGAAGCCTGGGCGGCTGCACGAGCCCTCGTGCAGCGAGTACTCCAGTCAAGGCAGTCACTTCTATTCGCTCGCGCCTGCACAGACGTTTCACTTGGTCCATGCTAAAGTGAGACAAAGTATAAGCGTTCCACGCATGCGTGACGCTGCCATAACTGCAGTTCATAGGAGGCAGGCGCCATTTCACGAGGAAGCGCGTGAAGCCTCCTGCTCTGCACGCGCCGACACTCAGCGCCGTATTTCCGCGTGCCAAAATACTTTAGTTTTCACGATGGTTGTCGGCAGCGGTGTCGTAGTAGAACTGGCCGTGAGATCGGTCTATTAGAGCTTGGTTGAACGCGTCCCATTTTTAAATTTGAAATTATCCACAAACTCAAGTACTGAGTAAATGCATACTTGTGTAACATTTGCGCCCAGTCCTGGGATGCAAGATTCATGAGTTCAGATTACCTCGATTAATTTGTTCTAAGCTAATCATGAGTAGTTCAGTTGCTGGTAAGCAGTGATTTGTATTGATGTAAATATTTTTGTTGCGTTGTTGCCATATTTCATTGTGGTTCATTGCGGTTATTTACAGCTCAGTTTGGGTTTAATGTGCTTCCTCAACTGCGGTAGCTGAGAAAAGAAGAACAGACAACGGAGCCACATTGCCGAGTGTGCGCTGTTCTGCTTTCTGAAAGTTGGGCTCTTTGCGCAACACAGGCAATGAACCTATTTTGCTTTACACACCTTGGCCTAGCGGAGGGTTCAATGTATGTACAGTGGGTCTTAGCTTTGCATCTGGTCACTAGATGCCCATATTGGCAGTGCGTTGTGGAAAGGAGAATGTGAAGCTTCTACTCAAAGGACCACCATGCAAAATTCAAGAAAATCTATTTTGCTGTTTTTTTTTGTTTTTTTTTTAATATCGCATTGGTGTCTTCTATAGTCGCTGCCCTCAGTTTATTTTTCTAATCAAATAAACGTATGACCTGGACGCCCTCCGTCATTCCGGTGAGGTATTTTTGTTCCCGAAGTTTAGCGTTTAGTAGTGCAGTCATCATTTTTAAAATTCATCTTGACTGGGTTGGAGCACATCTTTCGAATTATTATTTTGCTTCTAGTGCATCCATACGTTTCGGCTTTGTGTTGATTTCGTTCTCAATGTTTCGTTTTCCTACCTTTGCTGATTTAAAGATTAATATAGCATGCATTCTTAGCACATCCAGGTAAGTAAATTGAACGTTGATCAATCGGAACTCCGGTGAAATCAGTGCCATGTCCTCTGTTCTGGTAAGACCGAAAGCATTAGGACAGAAATGACCTGAGTGAGCTCGCGTCCTTGTGAGAATCTTTTTAGGAGCACAAGTAGTGCTCAGCAGACTTGTACGTAATATTTTACAAGTAACAAAACCGCTTACAAACCCTTACATTTATCAGTAATTCTCTAAAAGAATAATGACATTTGAGAAAGTAATTGTAGAGTCACTTGCTTATCTCTTAGCGTAAGGGACTGTTTGTAATCTATTACGTTTTTGTTTTCATTCGGCGAGATAAATGCCGGAACCTTGAATATTGACTAAAAATAGTACTCTTTTCTTTTTCCTTTAAGGGATGTAATTTTTACCGAAATCACGCTGTCACCTGAATTTGCAAAATGCAAGCCTGTCATTCTTGCGATGTTCAAAACATTTTCTTTTTCACGCAACCTAAAACTTTGAGTGAATTTTCTTTGTTTTGTGGTTTGGTTGTTTGCATAATATAAATATTCAGCTTGTTCGCTTACAACGAAGAGGAAAGCACACTGATACAAAAAAACGGACTCTCCGTGCAAACATCATTAGGCAAACACCTGAGTTTCAAATGTCTCCTTCGAACAAAAACGAATAAAAACAAACAAAAGAAACATCAAAGGGCACGCGAGCTGGTGTAGCGGATCTGTGCGTGCCGTTTAGTTTTTGCTCGTCACTCTTTCTTTGCCTTTTTCTGGCTGAGAGAGGGAGAGAAGATGACTTCTTTGTATCAACTTCAGGGACCAAGACAATCTACGCTGGGGAGGAAACCGATGTTTGATGGGGCCGTAGTTACGACACAGCGCCTCAGTGGGTCTGTCTCAGGATTTTAACATCTAGATCAACGAAAGAATAATTAGTGCTGTTAATACAAAAAAAAAAGCGCAAAACGTTTGAAAAGGGGTTAAGATTATCTTGTAGAGCCAAGCACTTGGAGTCGCCTCCCAATTGTCCCTTTTAGTTCTGGTCTCTTCCGTCTCGCGCGACTTTTATGTCCTTGCGGGAAACGGTACACTTTGTGTACGTTCTTTGAAGTGTTCAAGCGCCCAGCGGCACTGCAGCGCATTATTATTATTATTTTTTTTTTTTTGCTTCTGTCGTCCCGCGGGCTCAGAATAATCAATTTTCGTGTCGGCACCGGGACTCGTAGGAGCATACTTCATACAAATCAACTAAACGGAGTTAACCTTTTACCTTTATTGAGTTTTTCGGAGTGTTGTAATGCCAAAACTCGTTTCAAAACCGGAGTAAAATCAGGTGATGTTGTTTTCAAACTCCGTCACCTAACAACAAGATTACAAGGAGGGTTTCTGCTTTATTTTATACCATGTAGCGAAGTAAATACTTTGGGCATACGAGTTTAATTAGCATCCTTGTCTTTAAAACTCCCAGATGGTTAAAGTTCCGTTTGCAGTGTACTTTGATACAATTTCTTGGCGTAAATCGCCGGTTGGAGACAAGCTTACCCATCGTGGAAACCATTAGCGGGTCTTCCTCTGCAAATAAATGAAGAGTAAAGTTAAAACTGCATGTCGGTGTGTCAGGAAAAGCAGACGCCTTGAGATCACCCAGTTTGAATATAAAGCCTGATTTAGGCAGCTGCGTTAGTTGTGTCTCAATAGACAAAGAAAAAAAATCAACGGAAAATTCAGCGGAACAGGTGTTTTTTTTCATACAACAAACGACGCAAGGAGTAGTTTCATGTAACAATCAGGTGTAACACGGTTCTGTCTTCTCTGCCGTTGCCCTCATTTAAAATATTGTAGACCGTTGCAAATTGGAGCCACGCCTTTTGAATACATGTTGCAAACTGTTGGCGCCTATAGCTAAATACAAGCGCTCTCAACGATAATTTAGGCAACGATCGTTGACCTCTCGCAACTGTAATTCGGTTCAACTAAGTTGCCCAGTATTACACACTACACAGGCGTAGCGATCCAAACTTTCGATTGTAGTTGAAACCGAGGCAAAATAAGAACTAATGCCAAATCACCTTTTTATATTTAAACAAAGTTATGCAGATAAATTATATGCACAATTTTCATTCATTTTAAAACGTTTAAAAGTAAATTTAAGTAACAATCTTTTTAGTGTACAAAAGTATAATCACCACTTTTAACACGAATTCAAGCAAGAGAGACATAAAGCAAGTCTTATCGGCACCGACTGCACAATGGCGCCTTTGGTCGAAGGTAGGCTGCTGCGACATGCCGTGATCGTTCGAGCGGCATTTCTGGCCCCGATACATACGTCATTCAACAATATTTGCTGCTACAATACCTTCTGCATGCCTCCCCTAATCTTCCGTAGTACCAATGCGGAGGACAAGTTCGTCTACTTCTTGCGCAGGGGTTGCGCTGACGTCAGAACGCCGAGCTCTGATTGGCTAAATTGGAAAGGTAGTGGGTCGCCGCGACCCATTGTCTGAGTGTCGTCGGCTCCTTTGCAACGCCGTCTGCTATTCTACAGCTGTCGTACCTTTACGAGCGAGGTCGACTTCGCCTTTCAGAGAAGACAGACAAAATAACTCAAGCGGTACGATGTGTTTTTGTCTAACAACTAGCAGACACGTATCAAGGAGCAAGCGAGCGAGGGAAGAACCTCGCGTTTGATGAGTTGTTCAAAGATAATCAGCTAACGACAGATGACAGCCGATATAGTGACTGGAAATAAACAAATGCGCCTGTGGGATTGCTACTTTGAGCACATTATAGACCAAAAGTGCCCGATCGCTGCTTGGTGTCACATTTTTCTCCCGTGACTAAAAAGCTAGTGTCAATTAGCGTATTGTGGCATGTATGTTTGGCACGCACCTAAGTTGTAAAAGTCTGGAAAGCTTTGCTAATCCGTGGTAGAGAATCCCAACAAGATCGATCGAGCTACCCGAGCGGCGTCGAGCGTATCCTGGAAGATATGCCGCAGACTCGTTAACGCCAAGAAGTAATTATTGGTTTTATTTTTGACGAAATTTCACGGATAATATTTTTCTGTGCCCTGTTTTTAATTAGATGAACACTTGCTCAGGGGTAATCCGATGGACTTCGATTACCCCTCTGTATTTTCTCAAGCCACTTTTTTCAATGCTTACCGCCTTCACAGACAGGGTTAAAAACACGCTGCTTCCTTCAGTGTAGCGTGCGCGCGGCCCAGGACATCTAAGGGCATTAGAGACCTGTTATTTCTCTGTTTCGTGCGGCTAGGATCGTCTTGTCCCTCAAGAAAGGGTGCAAGGTGCAAAGAATTACGCACCTATTTAATAGGCTGGAGTCTCGTTCGTTACCGGAACTAATCAGACGAATCACTCCACCAAGACGGACATGTACCACCATCCACCGAATCCAGAAAGAGCTCTCAGTCTCCATCTTTTTAGAAATTCAAAATGCGACACAGCGTCGTGAATGCGCCTACCACAATTGAAGACGCAGCACGTTCTTGTTTCCCCTGGTAACACTGCCCTTTGGAGATCGCCTGATAGGAGCCGACGTCTAAATCACACAGGACAGAAGCAGAACGTTCCTTTCTCTTTTTTTTTCTTTCTTTTTTTTTGTTTTTAACCAGCAACCACGCGAAGGATTCATTGCTACAGCCACAGCTGCTATAGCACGTCCGCCATTGCCGATGGCGAGATGTTTACCTCCGCAAACCCCCCCGCGGAGGCGAGGGGGGGGGGGGGGGGGGGGAGGAGGTTAAAGCAAGTCTTATCGGCACCGACTGCACAATGGCCCTTTTAACCCAAGGTAGGCTCCTGCGACATGTTGTGATCGTTTTAGTGGCATATCTGGTCCCGATACATACATCTTTCAACAATATTTGCGGCTACAATACCTTATACATGTCTCCCCCAATCATCCCTAGTAGCAAATGCTTCGCTGGAGCTGGTCACCGCCGGCAATGCCGCGGACGCCACCATCTGATCAGTTAACTGTGATAGGCAAGCTCAGTTGATCGCAGTGATCGTTAGGGGCTCAGTGACAGTTGGCGTCACCGTGCAACTTCGTCCGATCGCGATTCAGTGAACTTTCGTTGGCTGAACCACAGTTAAAAGCGTTCGTGTAACTAGAGTATTAGAGCCGTTGATAGCTAGCTTCGTGGCCTTTCAGCTTTATGCTCGTGACATACATTTTAAATTCGATATTATTTCGTTCGGCAAAGGCACCAAAGCGGGAGCTTGCTCGCTTTCCTTGATTTTAAATGAAACTGTTTAGCTCAAGCTGTCCTTTAGCAAATCCTCGTGCAAAGCCACGATCTCGTGCTTTGTGCTTTGGTCTCCTGTAGTTTGAGATCCGCAGAAGATGGCGACCACATTGTGAGAAATAATCGTTTTACTCAATGTAGGATATTCTAATAATCGCCATTTTGGGCTGCCATCTTTCTCTGCTGGCCTGTAGAACACGTTCTGGGCATGCGCAGTAGTAGCTCTTTTTCTAGGAATATCGAACGCCGCGCATGTTTGTACAACTAATACCATCTAAAGACAAGGACCGTGCATGATAGCGTCACTTGTTTGTTCCAGACACGCGCCAAGGGGAAAGCGCGTCAAAGCTCGACGAGTGTACGCCACAGAGCAGCAGACGCGTGTCTCTGGCGTTGACGCGAATGCCGTTATGACGAGTCTGTGTTGTGAGACGATGCAAGAGACGCGGACGGCGATGTTTGCTCAAAGTAGGCGCCGATCCACCGTTTGTGAGGAAGTGCACAGGGCTTGCCTGCTAGGTGGTGTAGCCGCAACCAAGTGACTTAGCATATTTCCCTCACGTGTATAAGCTCCTGAAAAGTGCGTAGACGCATCGTTTTTTGGATTTCTCAGAATGGTGAATCCGCCACAGAGCAGCAGTTTGCCAAAAAAGGACTACTAGAGCACTAACACTCTTCTGCGTGGGGTGAGTTCTGCTTCGTGTGAACAGAGTTTCTCATTCAGGCGTCGGCGAATCCATTTACACTCTTCCAGGAACAGCGCTTTGGGGCCGTTGAATAAAACTTGAGGCACCTCGGTGTCAGCGGAGTCATAACAGCATCGCACACAGCTATGGTTGCCTCTAAATAATGCGGCTCGCAGGGTCACGGACTTGTAGAAGGTTCTCGTTCATTCTTGCTCCGGACATAACTGCTATCGTTTATCCCTATTTTTGTTTTTCTAGAAAGTGCGTGTTCATTCTCGCCCCGAGCGCGCTACGCTCGAACCTTTTCCAGCGAATCTTCGAGATAATGACTCACTCGAGATAAGAGGCCGTCCGCGACCTTGTCGTGCTAGTCTCGCCGCAGTGCTCGATCGTGTGGTTTCGCCGACATCGACGAGACAGCCCCGTCGCTTCCCGTCGGGAAAACTAGGCGTGGCAATGCCAGGACTTGGTGTTGACGAAGACGAACGACGCCAAGATCCTCCAAGATTGTCGGAGCACTCCCACTTTAACGCCGCAACGCCCCGAAACGACGTTTCTGCAAGAGTATCGAATAAACTCAACGTTATCATCGACGGCCACGACGCGACAGCACTCGTCGACACCGGAGCAGACTACTCCGTTTTGAGTGGGGGGCTCTCTCGTCGCCGTCGGAAAGTTACGACGTTGTAGGACGGACCGCAGATACGAACCGCCGGCGGACATCCCGTCACTCGTGTGGTCTCTTGCACTGCTGTGTTGTAAGCGAACGTGAAGTAGGGCAGCACTTTGTCCGACGTCTTGTGCTCCACGTCGACGTACATAGAGACCATGTCGGCGATTGTTTTGTTGAGCCGCTCCGTCAACCCGTTGGTCTGCGGGTGGTAGCAACTGGCGGAGTTCCTCGCGGACGACCTCCCGGATAATCTCGCGGATGTCCATACCCGAAGCGTTTTGGCCACTAAGTCTCTCACTCAAAACGGAGTAGTCTGCTCCGGTGTCGACGAGTGCTGTTCCGTCGTGGCTGTCGATGATAACGTTGAGGTTATTCGATACTCTTGCAGAAACGTCGTTTCGGGGCGTTGCGTCGTTAGAGTAGGAGTGCTCCGACGGTCTTGGAGGATCTTGGCATCGTTCGTCATCGGCAACACCACGTCCCGGCATTGCCGCGCCTAGTTTTCCCGACAGGAAGCGACGGGGGCTGTCTCGGCGAGATCGGCGGAAGGGCGATGGCGAGCGTCGGGAAAACGGTGAGCGGAGTCCTCGGGGAGTCCACTCGGGAGATGAAGAGCGGCGGAGGTAGTCCTTGATCTCCCAAGGTCGCTCTCTGAGACGTGGTCGAGGGTCGTTGGGTGCAAACCCTCGTAGGCCCAGCTGGAGGTAGGGGCATCATCGGTAGATATCGTCGGCTCCCCCGCAGTGGTAGTACAACGGGCGTCAATCGGCCGTCGTCCACACGTCGGTCTTCCTTTGCGCAAATTTCTGCACCGCTGACGTATCTGACGAAAGACGACGTGCAGTTCCAGTGGGGAGAGTAACAAGAGCAAACGTTCGAGAAACTCAAGCGAAGGCTCCAGTAGCCCCCTATCCTCGGACATTTTGACCAATTGGCGGAGACTGAAGTCCACATGGACGCCAGCAACACCGGTCTCCGTGCGGTACTTGTTCAGCGACAAGAAGGGGCAGAGAGAGTTATCGCTTACGCAAGCCGTGCGCTGTCGAAGGCAGAATAAAGTAATTCAACGACCGACGAAGGATGTCTTGCTGCCGTCTGGGAGATAACCAAGTTCCGTCCTTACTTGTACGGGATCCCGTTCCACGTGGTCACAGACCACCACACCCTCTGCTTTCTCGCAAACCTCAAGGATCCGTCCGGATGCCTCGCCCGCTGGAGTCTTTGACTGCTGGAATTCGACGTAACCATTGTGCATAAGTCTGGCCGCAAGCATAATGATGCTGACTGTTTGTCTAGGGCTCCAGTCGAACCTCCCATTGCCGGCATCGACGACGATGGTGACGAATGTTTCCTAGGTGCCGTAGACACCGACGACATGGCAGAGCTCTAACGAGACGATCCTGGGCTGCGCGCCCTCATTGGGCATCTAGAAGGACGAGGGAGTATCGTTCCTCGTGTCTTTTCACGAGCCCTGCCGACCTTCACTAATCAACGAAATGTGCTTTATAAGAAGTTCGGAACCAGTAATTCGCCGTGGCTTCTAGTAGTCCCAACCAGCCTTCGAGAAGAGATTTTTCAAACCTGCCACCACGATCCGACTTCAAGACACCTCGGTTAGAGCCGGACACTAGCCCGAATACGTGACAAATACTACTGGCCCAAACTTCCGAAGATCGTCCATCTCTACACACGATCGTGCCATGAGTGCCAGCGACGCAAGAAACCGCCGTTAAAGCCAGCAGCTCTCCTTCAGCCAATTACCCCGCGCCTCCACCAAAATGTCACGAATGTCAATTGATGAGGCGATGCTAACTGAAGAAACTAAACGTTTAATGAGGCGAACTTGTGCCCAAAACCCCCAAAAAAAGAGGAAAAAGAAGTGAACAACAGACCGTCGCGGGCGTCGATGTCGGCGAAACCGGAGGATTGAGCGCTGCGGTGAGACTAACTCGACAAGGTCGCGCGGGCCGCTTCTTAACTAGAGTGACTCATTACCTCGAAGATTCGGCGGAGAAGGTTCGAGCGTAGCGCGCTCGGGGCAAGAATGAACACGCACTTTCTAGAACAAAAAAAAGGGGGATAAGCGATAGCAGTTATGTCCCGAGCTAGAATAAAGGAGAACCTTCTTCAAATCCGTGACCCTGCCCGCGGCAATATCATCGGAAAATACGAATTTTCACCTCCGAAAGCGCACAGTGTTGGCTCAGGCACGAACGCACGAGCATGGCTCTGCGGAATGCTTTGTTTTCACGAACACCCGTGCGTATACATAGGGTGAGCATGGCCTTATTCCACCGTAGTGATGGTAGTTCTTACATACTCTTGCCAAGAAAAATGATTTAGCGAGCGAAATATAGGCAGCACGAAATACGCGCGCAGCAGCAATGTGCTTCACGATGGCCCCTGATGGGACGTCAGGACGAACAATGTGTACACCGCCTCACACATGTCGGCAGTGCAGAGCGCACGCTTCAAACAACGCATTCAATTGTGGCTTTCACTAATAATACCCATCTGCTTTGTGTTGCGTTAAAAGTGAGGGCTGTGATCAATGCGAATAGTTTTATTTAGAGTGCACAGTGAGGGAAACTTTGTTTAACTTCAAATAAGGCGCCTCTAATCCTCACGTTTCAAAAAAGAAAAAGAAGAAAAAAGTGTTGATTTCTTTTTGACGAAGCACTGTCGCGCAATTGACGTTTGTGTAGTCATGCACAGTTCACATATATTGTCAATTTCCCATATTAGCCGTATGGTAAGAGCTGATGAGCGAACGAGATCCGCTTTAAATCGTTTAAAATTAACACTTTTGCACTTCATGGATAGTGAATTCATCAGTGAATCCACTAGTAGTGAATCTACGCAGCGCCGTCTAGCTTGTGTCAGCACCACCGCTAGAGCATATCGCAGTGTCTCACATCCAGTGCGACGCTAGCACACGTTGACGCAAAGGCGGACGCGTCTCCGGCTTTGCTCCGTCTCTGGTCGAGCTTTAGCGTATCTGCCGCTTGGGGCGGATCGAAAATACACTAGAGATGACGTCATGTTAAGGCCTTGTCATATACAGGCACTTTTCGAACGATATACAGGCGTAAACAATTAGAGTAAATAGGCCAATGAAAGGAACGCTTTTATTTACTAACCGTAGGTTTGCGGAAACCTACAGTTACCGTAACTCTAGGTTTGTGGAAAAAAAAGAATGCTTGAAAACGAAACTTTTTTTCCCTATGCACGGATGTTGATGCTTCTAAATTTTGTTTACCCTAAAGCTGAGACTGCAACGACTGCCTTAAGCACGAGAATACGAGGCCTAGGCTTTCAAAAGTTCGTCCACCGAAGGAGCGCTCGTGCAAGGAAGGTGCTTTTCAAAGCCAGAACCGCAGGCTAGTTTGTGGTTGTAGCTTTGGCTCTAGCATAAGCTTAAAGGGATACTGAACAAAACATTTAGTGTCCATAATAGTTGGCGAACGAGCTTTCCAAGAGACAGCAGTTGCCGCTGTGCGCAAGCAGACGCAATGAAATTGACGTCATGGCCCTTCATTGGCACTTAAGATAACATTGAAATGAATGGACTCCGGGTAAAAGGAGAATGTAAAAAGGCTTGTCATCTTCACTAGTGAAAGCTTATTAGACCAATTAATCGCCTTCATTTTACACCAGACCCCACTGTAGTGATGAAAAGCCAGTTCGTATTCTTCTTTTGCCCGGATCTTGCTCATTTCACTGTCAACTCAAGCGTGAATGGAGGATGATGACGTATATTTGGTTTCCTGTGCACGCGCACACCGATGGCTGCTTTCTCGAGGAAAGATCGTGTACCATTTCATAGGGACCCTAAAATGTTTGCTTCAGCATCTCTTTGGGGGTGAACGCAGTATACCCTTATCTCGTACCACACACTCTCGGGTCTGCTGGGGCAGCTTTAGGGCTTTCAGCTATAAAACAAAAGCTTTTGAATGTTTAAACCACGTGGTGACATATTTGATTAGCAGCGCCTACTCGCAGTTTGCTGGGTTTTTTTTTCCTTTCTCACGCGCTTATAAAAAGAAAACACAAAATAACAAGGCTTCATTTGTTTTTCAATATTTCACAAAAAGTTAATTTTGGTACGAGAACTGCACCACCTAAAAACATACTTGGGAAACGTTTAGTTGCACTTACTTTATTTATTTAATATAAATAAATTTTACACCAAAAAGCGCTCGAGAACACACAGCATGTGGCATTGCTGAGACCCGCGACAAACGCGACACGATTGCTGGGGTGCTATGTTGCGCTTTTTGCACTCCCAGGAGACTTGGAAGAGGGAAGTGACGTCAACGACACAGCAAATGCAGATTGGATGTTGACAGAAGAAAACAAAATCAACACCCAATCTGCGTTTGCTGTGTCGTTGACGTCACTTCCCTCTCCCTAGTCTCCTGGGAGTGCAAAAAGCGCAACATAGCCCCCCAGGAACCTGTTTAGGTGCAGCATAGAAGACGAAAGAAGCTTACCCATTTCTGCAGATTTCGGCTACAAACGTTTGGAAAGCTGAAATGTCGAAGGTATTCTGTCGGTCCCAAGGATAAGACAACAGGTCAGAGTAGTTCCGCTAAGGGCAAACATCGCCAAACCAAGCGCAAAACGCTCATGCACGGACTTTTACGCTGAGGGGGGAGGCTCAGACTGAACTACGAACTTTACAATACAAAGTTAAACTCTGCAAAAAAGCTGAGCGAATGAGAGTGACCTACTGTGGAGTTCAATCGGAGACGAATGGAATGATCAGCGTGCGCGAAAGGGGCTGAAAAGGCCACGGCCAAGAAGGTGAAGGTGCTGGCTGATTCGTTTTTCTCTGATCTGCCCTCGCGGCCTGCACGAGGTTTTTGTGAGCAAATAAACTATTACGAAAGTGGTATACCGAATACACACTTTTCAAAAGTCAGAGTCACCTCGTGGCAGTCTCAAATGCTCCAATATTGCCGCTCTAATGGTGGCTAAAGGAGATCATGCTCAGCTAAATCAAGCACTCTTGATTTCGTAAATCGAAGGTGACGTCAAAGATCCAATATCTTTTCCCCTTTCTGCCCTACGCTTTCGAAGACGTTCGCTTTTTCTGGTGTTGAGAAGTTGTGTTATGCCGCCATTAGAGTGTCGGGTTTGGCTCTGTCCAGGGTGGGTAGATTGTCTTTCGTAAAGGGTCTATTGTGTTCTGTGTTTTATTTACACTGAACCCCAGTCAGCCCCAGTGAGTGTCCGATGTCTCTGCTGTATATAAAAAAAAAATTGCCAGCAGACCAACACATATGAACCTGGTGTTGGCGGAGTGTGGTGCGGCGAACGACTTGCGGCCGGCCTATGTAGACTATGCACGACAGGTCCAGTCACAGGTAACGGAAATCTTCTTTTAAAGCCCATTGAACTCTGGAAGCGCCAAGAGCTAGCCAGAAGGCCGAGTACGAACGCACGGATCGAAACGCCCGTTATCAGGTGGAGGACCTCGTGCCGCAGCGCGTGTATGTGGTCAGCGACGAAAAAAAGGCCTTATCGGCCGCGCTAGAACTAATAGAACTAATATGGTCGGGCCCGTACCAAAACAACGACACATGCTCCCGCCTCATGCTCTCGCTAACATGGACATGCTCTCGGAAATATGTACTGGCCCACAACCTCGCTAGGTTGCAGGGATGTTGGGGGATCGGTACAACCCTGCGACCTCATACCCTGCACAAGGAAAAAGGAGGAGCCGACCTAAGGCGTTTGTTCCTTGCAGCAGCAGACACGCTGGCGGCGAACCGGTGCCAGCGGCCCTTTCTGCCGTTTCTCTACCCGATACAGAGTCGTCGTAAATGTCGACAACGCTCTACACCGGGAGATCGCTAGATCGGTTCCGGGGGAATTCGCCTGGTGTAGGGGGGGGGGGGGGGGGGGGGGGCGGGGCGATACTGTAAAACCACTACGTGGTCTGCCTTCCGACGAATCACCCGCTCTACTGTTGGGCCGGAAAATGTGCGCACGCTGCCTTAGTCCAGCGATAGTCGTTTTCTGTTTCATCGCGTTCTACGCGATGGTATGCGGCACGAAAATAAAATAAAACATCTCAACCTGGAATATGCGAGAAAATATAGGTGAGGCAAAACAAGAACTTGTGATAATCACTCATTATTTGTAAACCCCTTCCAGCCGTGTGGTGAGATCAAAATGATGTTTTACCGTGTAGCAGAAGCGATGGCATTCAAGATGTCTGCGCTGTTGTGGAAAAGGTATATTGGCACTGGGGATCCAACAGCAAACCGTGTTCTCCGAAAGCGATCGCTTTTCTTACGCTGATAGTGTTTTTTACCCAGAACAGCGGCGCTGTCCACCCAGCTTCCCTAAAGCCCCTTGATATGTTAATTGATATGTTAAGCTTCCCATGGCCACGGGCCGGGAGGAAGTGCCTGTGGGCAACTTTTTTCTCTGTCATTTTTTTTTTTTTGCCAATCGGTGTTCTGCGCCATGGCGCAGAACACCGATTTTTGATCAATGAAAAAACGATTAAAGTGCAGGCGATCTGGTAGTTATACATGATGATTGAAAACCTGAGACTGTGGTTTAAAAACAGATAATCGTGAAGTAGAAAGAAAACGGGACAGACAACGTCTGTCTATTTTACCGCAATTACCACTTTTGTAATAGTTATGAAATTGGAAAACAGCGCGCAAAAAGACGAAGACGACGAGAGAAGAGCACAGGACAAGCGCTGACTATCAACTGAAGTTTTATTAAAAAATGCTCAAGCAAGAAAACACCACACAGTCAACCAACGCCGAAACACCCAATGGCGTGTCGCTCACCAGTCATCTATAAAATCTATCTCTTTTTGTGAAGATAAACAGAAGGTTGGCTGACGCAGTGCCCCGCGCCAGCTTTTTCGATAGCATGCGCCTCCAGCACCTCTCTTTGCACTTTTGTGCTCCCCCTGCCAATGATTAAGGTATTTTGGAAGACGGGGTGACACTGGCAGTCTCTGCAATGTACGTACAAGTGACCTCCGGTCATTGACCGCAGGGAATTCGCATGCTCACGCATTCTCTCGTTGACGCAGCGTCCCGATTGTCCAATGTAAACCCGTCCGCATGACAATGGAATTTTGTAGATGACACCCACAACGCAATCCACGAACTTGTTGACATGCTTAACAGTACATGACATCTTTTTACTGCTTGCCTGGTTTACGCGCGGGCAAAGTTGTGCTAATTTTTGAGGCGCTTAAAAAACCAATGGCACATTGAACCGGTTAGCCACTTTTTTTTAAATTGTGTGAAACCTTATGTAAGTATGGGACAACCTGAGGCCTTTGTTTGGGCTTTACTTTTGGTTCCTGAGAACCGCTCTTGGACTTTTTTCAAGAGTGTCTGAGAGACACCAAGCAAAACAGAAAGAGGAAATCCTGCTCCTAAAAGTCGCTTGACCTGGGTTTCATAGCTGTCAAGCATGGCATGGTGACAGGACCTGTACAGTGAAGCTTGGAGGCATGACGTGGCAATATTTCGTTTCACAAGTTTGGAGTGGGCGGAATCGTATGGCAGGATTTCCTTCTTGGTTCGCGGGTTGTAGCGCCAACACACATGTTGCCCAGTGAATTGCAGCCGTAAATCCAAAAACTGCAAGTACTGACCGTCTTGCAGTTCGTAAGTGAACTTTAGGCATGAAGAGCAGCACTTGAAAACGGTGATTACATCATCCACAACCTTTTGCAAAGACAAACTGCCGACACTCCTTAAGAACACCAGATAATCGTCAACATATCTGTATATCTTGCACACCTGTTGACACAATGCCGTTTCTAAAGACCTATCAAACTTCGCTAGGTAAATGTCGCATAGCACCGGAGCAACGCTCGAGCCGATGCAAATGCCCTCTCTCTGTACATAGTAGCTTCCGTCAAAAAGGACAAAGGTGGACTGCAAGTATAACATTATGAGTTCCAAAAAACCGTCAATCCCCACTCCACTGGCATTCTGGAAGGCAACAACACCATTTTCTTCAATGCACTCACGCACCGCCAGGAACAAGTCTTTGTGGGGCACAGAGTAAAAGAGTTCTTCCACATCCACTGAAAACGCGATTGAGTTGTCGGGAACGTCCTTACTAAAAGACTCAATGAGGCCACTGCGTCAGCCAACCTCCTGTTTATCTTCACAAAAAAGAGACAGATTTTATAGATGACTGGTGAGCGACACGCCATTGGTTGTTTCGGGGTTGGTTGACTGTGTGGTGTTTTCTTGCTTGAGCCTTTTTTAATAAAACTTCAGTTGATAGTCAGCGCTTGTCCTGCGCACTTCTCTCGTCGTCTTCGTCTTTTTGCGCGCTGTTTTCCAATTTCAGAAGTCATGAACCAACTCGCTTGCATCGCCACCTTAATTGTAATAGTTAATTTGCTCGCGCAAACCTCCAGCAGGCCGCGAGGCCAGATCAGAGGAAAACGAAGCAGCCAGCACCTTCACGTTCTTGGCCGTGGTCTTGACAGCTCCTTTCGCACACGCTGATCATTCAATTCGTCTCTGATTGAACTCCACAGTACGTCACTCTCATTCGCTCAGCTTTTGAGACGTTGTCTGTCCCCTTTTCTTTGTATTTCACAATATTCTGTTTTCCAAACCGCAGTCTCAAGTTTTCAATGATCATGTATACCGATCTTCGATTGAAATTTTAATACAGAATTCGGTGGCAATTGAATGCATTTTGGAATTTATAGGTTTTGTAATGCCCACAGATGGAGTTATGACAACACATAATCAGAAAATTCATTTCAGCGCCTTTTAATTCGCCATTGTATTGTATCTTATTTTATTCTGCGGCGCAATATCTTTGAAACGAGAGTCGAAGTTGGACACGCCAAAAAAGTTAAAAAAAAAAAAACGAAAGAAAAGAAAAGAAAAGAAAAAAGGGGGAGAGGAGAAGGAGGTCGTCAGGGCCCACCATCTGTCGTCGATGACCCCTGGTGGGCGGAGGGTAACAGCTACACGATCACGGTGGTCCGATCGGTACGTGCTGACTTCTGGGTGCGCAACTCACCGTCGCACTTTCCACCACGCCTCTAGTCTTTGCCTTGAACAGGCCACGCGGTGATGTTCATTCGTGAAGCCAAGTGCCTGCTCGATGCGGGAATCCCCGATGGGCGCTGGCAGCAGCTTCTGGCACGTGAGCAGAAATGCTCGGTGGTCTCTTCGTCTTCTCCACAGGCGCTGCATGTCATGTCCGTCACGTTACTGTCAAACGTTTCACGTAGTGCCACTAAATAAGCTCATTTAGTAGCGGTCTCAACGGTCCTTTTCAGGGCCCCCATATTTTGCAAACGGAGCTGTGTTTTGAATGCGGCACCCCGTGTCTCTGTAAAATGTTCACAGTAAAGACCCAGCAAAGGTATGTGGTCCCCAACTTGGATATCGGGTGTTATGATTCAAATAAAAATTGTGCTTGCTTATTTCGCGCCTTTGATCCCAATAAATGCCGCCGTTGCAGTCGTCCGGCGGTGCTGTTGCTCGCCCATTCGCCGTCGGCGTGCCTCAGCTTCGTTGTCTTTGCTAGCGGCGCACCGGCGAAGGCGGCCTTTGATCCAAATAAATGCCGCCGTTGCAGTCGTCCCGTGGTGTTGTTGCTTGCTCGATCGCCGTCGGCGTGTCTCAGCTTCGTCGCCTTTGCTAGCGGCGCACCGGCGGAGGCGGTTGATCTGACACGCCGCGTTCGGCTTTGGCTAGCAGACGGCGTTCGTAAAATGGCGTCAGCTGTTGCTAGCTTCACGCGGCAGTACCGTGCGTGCTTCTATTCATTCGGCGTTCGTTGCCATGGTGACGGCGAGGAAAGCAGAGGAACTTTATGTTGCGGAAGTACGCTGCGGCGCAGCGATACCAGGTGCGTTCTAAGGCCCTTCCCGCATGCTTTTCAATGGGCTGAAGGCGAACAAAAAGAGTTCGAAATAAGGACTTAACGCAGAAGGCTGCATTTCTCCAGCGCCTCATAATTTGACGAGCCTTGCACGAAAAGCTTGTTTTTAGACCGGAGTTTGGAGATAGTTTTGTTTTACAACAACATGGGTCTAAAGTATCAATGTGCCTAAAGGGGTATTCACACGAGGGAGAAATCCCGTGGATTTCTCCCCGGCACGCGCGCATCACGAGATGAAAACGCGAGGCTTTTGCACATCGCAAAGCCTGACGTTTTGTTTCTATGCTGAAATGTTACCAGACCTCTGGTGCTTGTCATATCGACAACAGAAATGGCCAATGCCAATTAAAAAGGAGACAGAGAGGCTGGCGGACTTTCAAAACGTTGATACAGCGACCACTTAGCGTTTTATTGCTACTGGAGCAGAGCCGCAAAACACGCGGCCCGCGGACTACATGCGGCAGTCAAGTGGTTTTTCTCAGGACCGCGAACGCGTCCCCGCTGACCGAAAACCTGCGCACCCGTCGGCCGCACTATGACCGGGAATCTTGATATACATTTTCAATTTGTTTTTTAAGCGCACAGCCCCTTGATGTTTTTGACCGGTTTCTTGTAATCCGCACTGTTTTTCACGTATGCAGGTTTAGAGTTTTAACGACTTCGTAGATAGTGGCTTGCTGGCGAAGATTTTGCGGTCGTGCTTGTCAGTCAGGGATGCGGAGTAGTTTGTAAAAATTGGCCTGAAATACCTAATACCTAGTTGCAGGAAATCTTTGTAATGGTTGACATCTTTCTCTACCTTTGCATATTTTAGAGCGCCATGGTGTATAAGTGTATCCACCGCAGTATCACCAGCTGCATGCAACGGCTTTTTCAGCATATTTCGTTTTTTCTGTAAAATCTCTACGTAGTTCTTCCAGCGCACACACCACCCTCACTAGCTTCTCTGATGGATAGCATAGTCCTCTCCAGTCCTGGTGCCCAAGGAGGGAATTACAAGGAGCCATAAAAGCCTGCTTAATGACCAATAAAGAGTGCAACTCGCGAGTCCGAGTTGCACATAGGCACACAACAGTAAGGTATCACGCGAGTTAGAATGCAGCAGAAGGTGTCAGGACTGTATCGTGGTTAATTGGCGACGTGCGCGACCGAAAGCGTCGCCGTGGTCGGCCTTCCACGATTGGCCCAAAAGCTGACTATGACGTCGGAAAGGGTATACCATCGACGGAAATAAGAGGAAGGAAAGAGCTTTAATTTCGAGGGTGTTGGTAGTGTTCCTTTGAGAGCGCAATGATTTCAGGCTTCCACCATGCTATTTACAAACACCATCGAACTTGTTGTTCGCAAGGTAATGACGTCACAAGGGGGAACCATAGGAGGGCGCCACCAAAACATCTCGCCCCTAATAGCCACAAATCAAGAGGACACTTTGCTTCAGAACGCTTACGTGCCGGCGGCTGCTTTTCCGTCACCTTTATTTCGTCGTCTTCCCCTAGCTCGCCCACGCTCAGCTAGCTTTATAACCGATACAACTTCTCTTCTTTAAAAGTTAAACAGAAAACTACTTATAATATATACACTATAGAAATACAAATAAAATATAGAGATTACTCAAAATATGTACAAGTATATACACTGTAATGTCGTTTGTAGATTTCAAATCATGTTCTTTGCAGTTTGCACTTCACTTGCATACTTGATTAAAGTTCTCATCATACGGTAAAGGGATACTGAACCAAGGAATAGACCCTTTACGAAAGTCAGTCTACCCACCTTGTGCAGAGCCAGACCCGACGCTCTAATGGCGGAACTACACTGTTTCTCCACACCAGAAAAATCGAACGTCTTCGAAAGCATAGAGCAGAAAAAGGAAAAGATGTTGGTCCTTTCACGTCACCTTCGATGCACGGAATCGAAGGTGTTTGATTTAGCCGCGCATGATCGCCTATCACCGCCATTAGAGCGGCAATAATGGAGCTTTTTATACTGCCACAAGAGGACTCTGACTTTTGAAAAGGGTCTATTTAGTGACCATAATAAGTGGCGCACGTTCTTTCCCCGAGCCAGCGGCCGCCGGTGTGCGCGAGCACACGCAACAAAAATGACGTCACAGACCTCCATTCGTGGTTGAGATGACAGTGAAATGTATGGGCTTCGGACCAAAGGAGAATAAAGACCAGTTTTTCATCTACACAGTGGTGTCTGGTGTAACAGGTAAGCGATGAATTGGTCTAACAAGCACGTAGCTTTCTCTTGTAGAGATGAAAAGTCTGTCTTTATTCTCCTTTAGTCCGAAGCCCATGCATTTCACTGTTATCTCAACCGCGAATGGAGGTCTGTGACGTCATTTTTGTTGCGTGTGCTCGCGCACACCGGCGGCTGCTGGCTGGTGGAAAGAACGTGCGCCACTTATTATGGGCACTAAATTCTTTGGTTAAGTATCCCTTTAACCTCCTAGGTACACGAACTTCACGAGTAGACTGCCGAGGAGTGATCAGAGGCAGACTTCCTTGTAGGCACGCTTGATTTCTATTATCCAGCTGACTTGTGCTTGCGCTATTATCCTGCTGCCTTCTACCGGGACTTGATGTATCTGGGCTGGAGACAGCGAACGTTGGCACTCGAGCCTCAGGGTTTTCTGCATCTTCGTCTGCGGTGTTGTATGCCTCGGACTCTAACTCATCATAAGGATTGAATTCCTCCGATGTCTTCAGTAGGTGTTGGCGGTTCCGCCGTATGTGTGTACCCTTCTCAGTTTGTATCTTGTACGATCTTGGGTCGTTGTCACAGGTCAATTGTGCTTTCGGCCGTATGTGTGTACCCTTCTCAGTTTGTATCTTGTACGATCTTGGGCCGTTGTCACAGGTCACTTGTGCTTTCGCTGACCAACCTTTATCTTTATCGTCTCGAACTCGTACAGCATCTCCTTCTTCTAACTGGGAAAGTGCTCGACCTCTTTTTCTGTCTTGTTTGTGTTTAAACACGGGTCTAGCTGGTTCAGACACGAAATCTGGCAGGAGTGTACGCGTCTTCCTTCTCATTAATAACCCTTCTGGAGCTGATCCGCACTCTAGTGGTGTGGCCCTGTAGGTTAGTAACCCTAACCAGAAGTCTTGGCCAGAATGTGCACATTTTTTTAGCAGTCTTTTCACTATTTGCACACCTTTCTCTGCGAGTCCATTAGACCTTGGAAAGCGCGGACTAGACATCACATGTTTGAAGTCGTATTTTGCTGCAAACTCGGTAAAATCTTTAGCTATGAACTGTGGACCGCCGTCTGTACAAACCTCGAGAGGAAGTCCATGACGAGAAAACATGCTTGCCATGACGTCGATCACAGTCTTTGATGTAGTATCTCGTAGTTCGGCGACCTCGGGAAAGTTTGAGTAAGCATCGTAGAGAACCAGGTATGATTTCCCAGCATACATGCACAGGTCTGCACCGATTCGCGCCCAAGGTTGGAGTGGCGTCTCTCGTAACAGAAGAGGCTCCTCCTGCTGGCGATAGGCATATTGCTTGCAGGTTGCACATCGGTCGATCATCGCTGTAATATGTGTATTCATTCCCGGCCAAAACATTAATCGTCTGGCCCGTGCTTTGCATTTTTGATACCAAGGTGACCGCTGTGCAGGCGTTTCAGCATCTCTGCTCTGAGGACCCGCGGGATTACGACTTTAGCTCCCTTCATCAGGACACCCTTTACAACAGACAGTTCGTCTTTAAAAGGTTTAAACTGGCCTTGAAGTGGAGTGTTATTAGTCAGCTTGCTGACAACTTCTTGAAGTTCCTTGTCTTTTTCTGTCTCTGCAAGTAGCAGTGCCATTGTTTTGTCACTGACCAGCGTAGACAGGACAGTTGCTGCATGAAGCTCCACATCATCAACTGAGCCTTCCTTTGTCGTCAAAACCTGTATTCGAGACAACGTATCAGCAAGAACCAGTGCTTTTCCTGGCAGGAACTCTAGCTCCAAATCATATCGCATTAACCTCAAAAACAGGCGTTGCAAACGTGGTGGCATATCTCCGATGCACTTTTTGGCTATGGAAATCAATGGGCTGTGATCTGTTTCGGCAGTAATGTGCCGTCCGTAGATAAAGTCATGAAACTTTTCACATCCGTATACAATTCCCAGAGCTTCTTTTTCAATTTGAGAGTAGTGGCATTCGCTATCAGTCAACACTCTCAACGCGTAGGCTACAGGGCGCCAATCTTGACCATGCATTTGGAACAAGGCGGCACCTAAGGCTCCTTTCGATGCATCTGTAGAGACCTTCGTTTTCTTCCCAGCGTCAAAAATGGCCAATACCGGGGCTTTTGTTAACATTCCCTGCACCATCTTCCATTCATGCGTATGCTGTCTACTCCACTCAAAAAGTGAATCTTGTTTGTTTAAGCTACGCAAGGATGTAGTCTTCTGTGACAAGTTAGGAATGAACTTCCCGAAGTAGTTGACCGCCCCCAAGAGACGCTGCACTTCTTTTCTGTTTGTTGGTAGTGGCATGCTTACAATGCACTTGACTAGTTCAGGGTCTGGCGTGATCCCTTTAGCGCTAATGTTGTCGCCCAAGTAACAAATTCCTTCTAAAGCAAACTGGCACTTATGGAGGTTTAGCGTGAGGCCACCCTTTTTAGCTGCTTGCAAGGCTTTCCTCAGTCTTAGGTCATGTTCCTCACGAGTACCGCCCCAAATGAGTACATCATCTATATAAACTCGTACTCCAGGTAATCCTTCAAAAATTTGAGTCATTTCTCTCTGAAAAACTTCAGGCGCACAGGAAATTCCAAAAGGCAATCTTAGGTATCGGTAGCGCCCAAATGGCGTTACAAACGTACAAATCCGCGAGGTGCTGTCATCAAGCGGAATCTGGTGGAATCCGTTGTTAGCGTCAAACCTTGTAAAATACTTTGCACCTGCCAACTCAGCCTCAATGTCCTCTCTGCGGGGAAGTTGAAAATGTTCTCGTTTCAAGCTCATGTTCACGTACTTTGGATCCATGCACACACGAATTTTCCCATTTTTCTTTGCAACTATCACAAGAGGGCTTACCCAGTCTGTTTGTTCTTGGACTTTGGCGATGATGCCACTAGTGGTCAAGCGGTACAGTTCGTCTTTCAGAGGCTCGCGGAGAGCATGCGGCACTCGACGTGCTGGCTGAACCACAGGACGGCAATCATCCTTGAGAACCGTGTGATACTCGTTCTCGGTGCGTCCGATGCCCTGGAACACGTCTCGGAACTCAGAGATCACTTGGTGTCGCAGGCAATTTGTTTCCTCGAGGCTGTCTATGCGGTGAACCAATCTAAAGGCCTCACAGCTCTAAAGCCCCAGCAGCGCTTGCTTGCCCTTCTTCACGATGAAGAAGTCCACGTTTTCAATCTTGGATTTGAGCTCTACAGAGAGGCAGACTTTGCCCACATGCTGTAGTTTTCCTCCTCCATAGCTTCGCAGTGTTGTGGAGCTTGGTATTGGTTGCGTCGAAACTTGAGGTTTCTTAAAAACGCTGAGAGGTAGAAGATTTGTTTGCGCTCCGGTGTCCACCTTTAGGTGAACGTCGCGGCCTCCTATCTTCGCCATCACAGTCCAGTCACGCTCATGCTTTACTTTGCGACCATCAACTGATAGAATCTGAAAGGTATCGGCTTCTTCATCTTGGCTAAGCTCTCGTTCGTGAACGTTGTCGACGCCCATCTTCTTGCCTTTGCAGGCTACCGCAAAATGGTTTTTTTTCCACACTTGTTGCATGATATTCCAAATGCTGGACATTTTCTCGGCTCATGCATAGAGTTGCAGTATTGACACTTGCGTCTTCCGGGAGAATTTCTGTCCCTTCGAGTCACTGGCTCCACAAGCGTATCTGGAGTTTCCCAGGTCTTGTTTTGGCGCTCTGAAATTTCCGCAGATTTGCAGGAGTCGACGGCTTTCTCAAATGTTAAGTCTTTTTCCCTCAGCAGCTTCTCTCTGAGTTTTTTGTTCTGTATGCCGTACACAATCTGATCTCGAAGCATCGACTCAACTAACACTCCGAAGTTGCAGGACTTCGACTTTAGTTGCAAGTCTCGAAAAAACAGTTCGAAACTCTCACCTTCCGTCTGCTGTCGTGTTCGAAAGACAAAGCGCTCGAAGGTTTGGTTGCTTTTTGGAAGGCAGTAGTCCTCGAATCTATTCACGATCAGTTCATAGTCATCTTTCTCAGATTCTGCCAAATTGAACGTGTTATAGACGTCAATGGCCTCCTGGCCAGCCACATGGAGAAATATAGCTGCCTTCTGCTGCTTCGATCTCGCCTCCTTCGTCTCTGTTGCTCGGAAGTAGAGTTCGATGCGCTGTTTGAAGCGCCTCCAATGCTCCGCTGTGTCCTCCGATAGCCTTAATCCTGCCGGCGGCGGTAGTTCGACCATGGTTGCGGTTCGTTTCACTGAAGAGGAACTACTCAACCACTTCTGACACCATGTATCGTGGTTAATAGGCACAAATCAAGAGGACACTTTGCTTCAGAACGCTTACGTGCCGGCGGCTGCTTTTCCGTCACCTTTATCTCCTCGTCTCCCCCTAGCTCGCCCACGCTCAGCTAGCTTTATAACCGATACAAGGACTAAGTACAAGGTGCTGATATGCCCACGATCAATAAATGAAATGAATAGACCGCGCGTGTACGTGTGGCGTCGCGGTGTGCGTGCCACGAGCCGCAGACAGCCTCGTGCTATTGAGCTATGCCGGCAATTGCTAAGCGCTCTATCTGCCGGCCGAACGACGACCGAAAGCAGCTACTCGTGTCACAAACAAAATTACGTGGTCAAGTGACCTATTTGATCACGCAAGGTCACGTTACAGCGTAACTTAATATAAGAAACTTACATCATCACGTACCTTAACGGATAACGTAGCTTGCGCTAGCTACAGTGAACTGTAGCCGCAGGCAGCGGACAAGCGTCCTCTTCATTTCTGTATGGGGTTTTGGCGCCCCTATTAGCAAATCTGTGAAGTAAGCACGACGACGACAACGAAACCATTGGGCAGGCATTTTCAGTATAAAGGAGGCTATGATCAGGACATCATAATGTCCTCAAAGAGTTGTCCTGAGGACACCCTGGGGATGTTCAAGTGTTGTCTGGGACCCCAGGCCGACCGACAGCACGCGCTCACAGGTAAAGTAGCACAGTCAGCGCCACAAACGCGTGCCGGGAATCACTACTGCGTGGTGCACGCTAAAGACTCCAGGTTAGCGGTTGTACCGCACTGGCTAAATTGCTCATCAACAGCTGAGACACAAACGCCCACTGAGGCAGACTAACCTGCGGCTGTATAAACATCTACACAACCTTTTTTGCTTTGTTTTTTTGCGTGCCGGGACACGCTTTTTCACGCGCTTCTGAACAAAAAAAAAAGGAAAACAAAAGTTTAGGCCAAAATGGCCAGATGTCTTCACCTTAAGCAAAGCGCACATGAAGGCAGATAGCTACTAAAATGTATTTGGAAATAAAGAGAAATAGTTGAATGAGTTGCAAAGAAGGCTAAAATAGTCATTCCGAACAACATTTATTTTGTGAAACATTATGTCAGATATTTTCATTCTCTGTGGACCTTGTTTGGTGGCTAATGGATACGAAAAACAAAAAAAAGCATGATTTCTATTATTTTAAGCAATTACAATATACATTCTTAACCAACAAACAGGTGCTTACACTAAGAGGCAAATTGAATTTTGACGTTAGCGTTTTAGCACCCGCAACAATTTTGATTTGTAAATTTAACACTTCCCGTTTTGCGGATTACTAAGAAAAACCAAAGAAGCCATCAATAGGTAGAAAATACCTTTTTACATAAGGTAAGGCGTACATTTCTTTTTTTTTTCTTTTTTTCTCTTCACTTTTTTAATTTTTAGGCAAAATCGAATGAACCTCTAAATAACTTTAGAGCCTTCATAAGTAACCAAGGGAGTTCTCTATGCTATTATCCGTTATGAACACCAATTTCAAAAGTGATCTTACTATGTTACGGTGGAATGAAGCGGTGCTACCTTATACCTGCCTGGAAACAAATTGGGATGTGTGCATGTTTATACAGCCCAGAACATAGTCTGCCTCAACGGGCGACTTGTCTCCCAACTGTAGGAGAGCATTTTAGCCAGTGCAGTACAACCGGTAGCCTGGGGTCTTTAACGTGCACCACGCAGTAGCGATACACGACCGCACGCCGGTACGATGCTCACCCAGATCGAAACGGGCAGGGGTGGGGATTGGACCCAGGGATCCCTGGGCACGGCCGGACCTGGAAGCGCGGGCTCTCTTTCTAGTCTTACTGCCTTTGGAATTGGGGCAATCGCCACCTCCCGCCGCGATTCGCGGGGGGGGGGGGGGGGGTGCTGTCACCTCACCCCTGGGCTACCCTTTGCCGCCTGCACAAAGCGCGTCTGACAGTGTATCTCAGTGTTGTCGCAACTTGCGGTCGAGAGTTTTATAGACTTTGACACCTGATCCTTACGTTTAAACTGTCAGCCACTATCTAAAGCGCTTTTGATGAGCCCGAAACGGTGAATGTTTGACGCACATCTCCGAGAGATTCGGCACCAAAAAGTAGTAAGTAGAGACAGCGAGTGCAATTCCAGAAAAACTAAACTCGTCTTTACCTCAAGGACTTCTGTTGCAACTCAAGAACAGGATGAGACGGACCCCTTCTACGTGGAGGAACTTTAAATGATAAACAATTCGTACACTTTCGTGAAATGTAAGCAGGCCCAATCTATCTATTGCCGTGGTCTGCATCATAATTTCATAGGTCACACATGAAGACCACTACACCCGCTAGGCGAGGGTGTAGTAGTCTGCACAATTTTCGCACAGCCTGAAGTACTTCCTCGAGGGCTTGTGCAGATATCCAGCTGATTTTTCGTTCCTGTCCGTGGCCGTCTTTGCACGGTTAATCAGAAGTATTCTGAGGAACTAAATTTGTTGCAAATTAAACCAGCCAATCGCTTTGAGAGACCGCTGTCAATGCCCTCTGGGCAACTTAGGATTGGCGCGTCTTCAAGATAGGGTGCAATGAGTATAGTTCCAGAACTACGTGCACATTTGTACGCGGAAGGTGCTTAAGAGCCTTTAAAGGAAAAAACAATGTTGTCCAGAAGTGCGAGGAACCTAGGATTTGGATAATGAAGTCCGCTTTTATCCTGGCCTTGCAATAAGACGAACAGAGGATCACCTCTGTTACTCGTTGTCAACAGCGTAGCACGGGCGTCGCACCCAAACTCACCAATGAGTTTACCAGATAACCACCGACGTAAACCAGACCAGAATATGTCACGGATGGAGATGGAGCGCAAGGCTCTTTCAGTTTTTTCAGGTTAGTGATAACCTACGAAGCTCGAACACCAGCTTAAAGTAGCTCGAAGGGACTCTCCGAGTGGGGTGAAGTGGGGTGAGCTGGTTGCACTGGTTGCGCCCCTGGCGGCAAGCAAGTGAACTACATACAGAGAAAAAATGCCTTTGACTCCCGGGCGATTGCAAAGGCCGTAAGAAGAGGAGGAGACCGCGCGCTTCCAGTCTGGCCTGCCCTGAGCACGGTGGAAGAAATACATTTAGGTGATGATTCTCTGTGCCACGCGGCGACCATATTATGTTCGGCGCTCCGAGCGCGCTTCACTCGCACGGGGAGAGATGGGCTGAACTATATGATGATGATGATTAGGTTTTTAGTGGCGCACTGACAACGGAGGTCATATATCGCCAATTCAATGTTGTTTAGCTGGCACTATACAAAACGGTTTAAGATAACAGTATATAAAAAACGCACTACTTTAAAACTGGTGTAGGTGGCCAGTTTTCTTTAGGTAGTCGAGAACACGTTGAAAAGGCACTAAAGGGCAGTCACTATAGTCGGATGCAACCTAAGAACAATCTTTTAGCTCCACCCACAAGCGCATTGCGCCCATCTGAAGTGCCTCCGCCGTCGAGAAAGTAGTTCGCTAGCAACGTTGCTTTTTCTTCCTCCAGGAAACCTGTCTTAAACTACTACAATATTTATTTAATTAATTCAGGACATTTAAATAAGATAGAATACGTTTTTGTCGACGAAATAGCTGTTTAGTAAAGAAAGAAAGAAATTCATGTCCAATGTACCGTATTCCCAATTCATTTTCTGTCCAAGATACTGTCTAACATACCGTCTAACATACCTCTCAGCAGTGCTAAGCCTCGCGCCCGCTTCGAAATTTTCGTTGGCGATAGCGTCGCTGGATTCTCACGTTGTCGCGCAAAAACTGCTGCAAACGCAAGCCGATACCATCAAGATTCCGTGGCGTAACCTCGGGCACGTAAAACACGGTGCAAAAAAGCTGAGTAATTGTCACGAGAAACTATATCATCGCGTTGCTAAAGCCAGCAGCCATGTTGAGCTTTTTTTTTTTTTTTCAAAAGGATCGCGATTGGTCCACAGAATCGTGACGTCATGAAAACAATTGGCTGGCGTTTCTCGGCGTAGGATTACATTTTCCTCTGAGAGGCATTTCCGGTTTTTCCTTAGCTTGCAACCGACTATAAGTAAAAACATAAGATGAAAGGGAAGATAACCTCTAATACCCTTGTTACACGGGCGCACTTAACTGCAGTTACGCTAAGTCACAGTTAGCGCACAATACTTGCGGACAACATTCTGCGGCTATGCAGTCAAAGCTATGGGCGAACGTGCGCTTGAGCATCTTGAGCATCTATCGAAGCAGTGAGCGCGCTCTTCACTTTTTCTAAAATAGCTGTCAGAGAGTATATATAGTGCGGTATCTGTGGTGCCGCGCAACAGTAGTTAAGCTGAGTTAACCGCGGTTAAGTGTGCCCGTGTAACAGGGGTATAGAAAGTTCAGGGAAGCTAGACCGGCGCAACTGATGGTGAACTCTGCCTTTTTCACAAGTTTTATCACTCATCACTTCGCAGCCCTGTTATCGCACCAGCTCACCGCGTTTCATGCCGCATCAGTCATCAGGAAGCTGTCTATCCCCCGGAAAGAGTTGAGCACGTTGGTTACACATATTTAGGAGACACCAGCTGAACAACCCAAGCACACAAATGTAAGAAGGACGAGAGACGCATTCAACCGCTGGACTACCAACTGAAATTTAATGAAACACTTCATCTTTATCGACAGGCTAGGATCAATCATACCTAGCTTGCTTCACTTCTTCCTCTTTTTCCTCATTTTTAAACTAAGGCATCCTCCTCGTCTGTCTACTTGCGGGCGGTACTTCCCCTCGCAAGAACGTTCTCTCTTCTCTGGTTAAGGTCACAGAGGGTGAACTAGCACACATGTCCCCTTTCTCTTTTATGTTTAAAGCTTCTAAAACCTCGCGTGCAACCCGGTTTCGATGGTGCCCCATGACGGTAACTTTGTCTAGGTTCGCCTTGCACTTGCAAGGCGAACTACCAGCGGTTGAATGCGTCTCTCGTCCTTCTTACATTTGTGTGCTTGGGTTGTTCAGCTGGTGTCTCCTAAATAAATCTGTCTATCCCCCCATGTCCGCTGCACTGCGCATCTTTTTTTTCATTTTTCTGCCAGACAGCAAAGGATTGGAACGATCTGCCCACCGACGCCGTGCTCCACTCCAACCCCGCCCATTTCAAGGCATTCATCGAAGAAATTTTTTGATGTTTCGTACTATTCTCATGTAATACCCCTTATTTGGGGCATTTGAGGTTTAATAAATATATAAATAAAAAAAAATAAAAAAGGCAATGCCATAAAATGTGTAACACTGTAAGTCCTTCCCCACAATGGGCACAAAGCTTCACATTTTCGTCACGAAGAAGGTGCAAGTGCGTCAAGCGTGAGTGGCCAATTCTTAGGCGGCAGAGCAGAACCTGTACTCGCCGTTCCCTGTGAAACGAGCTGTCCCACAGGCTCAAAATGGGTTTTATGACATGAAGCTTATTGTCGTACTCTCTGTCTCACTCCAACTCCCATGACATCAAGAGTGATTTCTTCAAAAACGGCTTTAAATCTTGATGAGGTAATCCACAAGTTGCTACTAAATCCTTGGCAGATGCAGCCAATCTATCGGCTTTCTCATTCCCTGGAATCCCGACATGACTCAGCACCCCACAAAATTTTATGTCATGTCCGAGTCGGAGGGCTCCGTATAATTTACCTCGTACATGTAGGGTAATAAGATTCTTTGTAGGGAGCAGTGAGGACACAGCGAGTAATGCGCTTTGAGAATCAACAGAGAAAATAGCTTTCCTTATATTGTTTTTTAGTATGAGATCAACGGATAGTAAAATGCCATAAAGCTCGGCAGAAAAGATGGTTGCCACACTGTTAAGTTGAAGAGATTTCATGAAGGAACCAGAATATACAGCGCAGCCAACAAAAGACGAGCATTTCGACCCATCGGTATAGAATTCAGTGTAACCTCTATATGTCTCCTGCAATGAAAGGAACTCCTGCTGGAGAACTTGTGGGGAGGTAACCCGCTAACTGTATTTTGTAAGTGTCCAGTCGCAACCATCGGGACTTCGTCCCAAGGAGCAACTCTGTCCCTGTAATTTAGCACGGCAATATCATCATTAACATCAACAAGTGGGACATGAAGAGAAGCACTGAATTTTTGAATGCGAGTGGCCGTAAAATGCTCGGCTTGTTTTCAAAAAGTCGAGAGAAACGACATGTATGAATGGCACGGTAAACTGGGTGTTGTGGATTAGAATAGACCCGATAAACATGACAAAGACTCAGGTACTGTCTGCGCTTCTCAAGCGACATCTGATGTGTAACGGCATATAGGCTTAACACAGGTGATGTGCGAAATATACCGGAGGCAAGTATGAGCCCTAAGTGGTGAACGGGATCTAGCATCTTCAAAGTAGAGGATCGTGCCGAATCATATACGACTGCACCGTAGTCAAGGCGAGACCGAACTAGGGAGTTGTATAATCGTAAGAGGCATCGCCTGTCCGATCCCTATGAAATGTGGGACAACACCTTGAGAACATTTAAAGAACTTAAGCATTTGCGTTTCAACTCCTTCAAATGTGGCACAAAAGAAAGCTTCCTGTCAAAAATTACACCAAGAAATTTGTGTTCCTGTTGAGATTGAGATGCAAAGTGGGGTCCAAGGACAATCCCCGGCGCAATGGAAGGGGAACACAAACAGTTTTTTCGGGAGAAAACTTTAAACCGTTTTCATCCGCCCATCTGCTCATCCTGTTGATAGTGAGTTGTAGTTGCCGGTCACAACTGGAGAGGTTACATGAAGAGAAGGAGATCTGCATGTCGTTTACATAAAGAGAATAAGATACCGATGGCGGTATCACCCTTCCAAGACTCGATTTTAACAGCAAAAAGGGTAACGCTTAAAACTCCTCATTGAGGTACCTTATGTTCTTGGCAAAAAACATCTGACAGTGTGCCACCCAAGCGAACCTAAAAGGTTCGTCTGGTTAGGAAGTTTCGTATGCACTGAAGAAATCGACCACGCACACCGCAGTTGTACAGATCTCGAAGGATTCCATACCTCCATGCGGTATCATATGCTTTATGCATATCGAAAAATACCGAAACACATTGTTGTCGGGGCACACATGCCTCACGAATAAGGGTTTCTGAACGAACCAAGTGATCTGTGGTTGATCGCCCCTCTCGAAATCCACACTGGTTAACATCAAAAAAGTTCTCTGCCTCGAAAAAATAAAGAAGACGCCGATTAATGAGCCTTTCATATGTCTTCCCCAGGTAACTAGTGAGTGCGATGGGGCGGTAGCTTGTGGGGATGGAGGGATCTTTTCCATGTTTCAAGAGAGGTATAACATGAGCACATTTCCAGCACTGAGGGAACGCAGCTAGTTTCCATAGGTGATTAAAAAACGTCAGGAAATGGCAAAGTGATTCAGGGGACAGGTGTCTAAGCATTTCATAATGAATTTTATCTGGGCCTGGTGCAGCCTGCTTTTTCGTAGCAAGTGGTATTTTGAGTTTACCCATTATGAATGGTTTGTTGTATGAAACAGTGGCAGACCCCAACATGGAGATTGATTGCTTTTCAGCAATAGACTGGAATTTCTTAAACTTTGCGCTGAAATTTGAGCAACTACTGATCATCATCATCATCATTTATTTTCCTTGAGGGCCCCAGGGGGCATTATACAAGGGAGTGAACACACTAAAAACATCAACAAAAATAGTTAATAAAAAACACGCTGTAATCTATACTTGTATTTCAGAAAGAAAGAGGTTAACGCCTGCAGCAAACATGTTAGTGTCAGTCATGTTTACAATGAGGTCAGGTAATGAGTTCCAATCGTCAATAGCAGATGGTAAAGTCGACATTTTATAGGAGACAGATGACGAAGTAATTGAGCGCAGTTTACATGAGTGGTCAAAACGAGGGAAAATACGTTAGGGAGGTGATAGTAGAGAATCTTTTAGATGGTTGTTGTGGTAAAAGATTTTGTGAAGAAGAGTGAGACGTAACACCCTTCGACGTAAAGAAAGTAAGTCAAGGTTAGCTGATTTGCGTAGTCCTGATATGCTAGTGTATGGGGAGTAGTCAGAGTAAATAAAACGAAGACCTCTGTTTTGAACGGATTCAGGGTTGTTAGTTAGATATGATTGCCATGGTGACCATACGGATGAAGCAAATTCAAGTTTAGATCTGACCAAGGTCGTATAAGCTAGTAGTTTTACTGAAGGTGTAGCTAGTCTGAGGTTACGGCGAAGAAATCCGAGAGTACGGTTAGCATCGGCAGTGACAGCATTTATGTGAGTAGTCCATGACAGATCAGAGGTCAGGTGAACGCCTAGGTATTTATATGAGGAACAGGTAGCTACTGGGATAGTGGAAAGGTGATAAGAAAAGGATGAAACATGTGAACTGCGGGTGAATGATAGAGATTTACATTTATTAAAGTTTAAAGTCATTTGCCATTTGTGGCACCACTGAGTTATAAGTGCGAGGTCATTCTGCAAAATTTGATTATCGTGGTTTGAATTAATAGGTCTATAAATTACACAGTCGTCGGCGAAGAGACGTATTGAAGAGGAGATGTTGAGGTAGAGATCATTAATGTATATTAAAAATAGAAGGGGGCCAAGAACGGTTCCCTGGGGGACGCCGGAGGTTACAGTGCAGGTGGTAGATTTGGTGTTGTTAATAGATGAGTACTGGGTGCGATTTGTGAGGAATTCGGAGATCCATTTGACGACTGAGGGATGGATATTAATATTTCTAAGTTTCAGTAAGAGACGTTGATGAGGGACCCTGTCAAATGCCTTGGAGAAATCAATAAATATGGCGTCAGTTTGCTTATTAGAATCAAAGTTTGAGTAAACGTCAGTAAGAAAAGCTGTTAGTTGCGTTTCGCATGAGTATGACTTGCGAAAGCCGTGCTGATGCTCGAAAAGAAGGCTGTGGGAGTCTAGAAAGTTTATTATGTTAGAATAGAGTATATGCTCTAAGAGTTTAGACGACACACTGGTGAGCGAGATCGGGCGATAGTTGTTGATTAGTTGGCGATCACCTGCTTTGTAAACGGGGATGACGTTAGCGATTTTCCAATCGCATGGAATTTCAGAAAGTTGAAGAGACTGCGAGAAAATGTCGCAGAGGAAAGTTGAAGAGACGTGTTTAGTATTTATTAATATTTTCGAGTTTATTTGGTCGTCGCCAGAGCTAGAAGACACCTTCAGCTGATCAATGGCCTTCAGTACACCAGAGCGGTCGATCATGATAGGATTCATAGGAGGATGAAGGGGTTGGCACAAGTTGGGCATACTTGACAAGTCTTCATTGGTAAAGATCGAGCTAAAAAAGTTGTTAGTTTCAAGAGCACTATGTTCGTCAGAAAGTGGAAGGCCGTACTCGTCAACGAATTGTAATGGAAGAGAGAGTGCTGGGTTAATTACTTTCCAAACCTTTTTAGGTTTATTGGTTAAAATGTTGGGGAGGTCATGAGTATAAAATTTGGATTTGGCATCATGAATCGCGGATTTGTAGGCCCTAGCGCATTCGTGATAGGCGTTCCAAGATGCGTTAGTGTTATGAGCCTTTGCCCTCGTATAAGCTCTTTTTTTCCTGTTGGAGTGACAATGAACTGTTTTATCGTACCAAGGGTTAGTGTTATCGGATATAATTCAAGTGAGTGGAACGAAACGTTTGATTAGGGATGTTAGTCTATCTTTGAAAAGAACCCAGTTTTCATTGACCGTCCTTTCTGCGAAGTTGACTGAGAATATGTGATAAAATTCTTCGAGGATGGTGTTGATAGATGCGTAGTCGGCTCTCGCATAATCGTGAATGAATTTGCAATAACGTGATTTCTTAGGAGTAGTGATGGAGAATGTTAGCTCAATGACGAGGTGGTCGCTAATGCTGGGTAAGTATGTGACGTTGCTGAAGAGAGAAAGATCATTGCTTAAACAAAGGTCGAGTACGTTGCTGCAGCGATTGGTAATTCTAGTGGGTTGAGTGATAACATTGGATAGGTTAAAATCTAAACAAAGGTCAATAAACTCTTGAGAAAATGCACAGCTAGAACAAATAGTAGACCAGTCAATATTTGGGTAATTGAAATCACCAAAAAGGGTAACTAAAGCGCTAGGATATTTACATGCGAGTTCAGAAAGGCATTTATACAGCTCAATAACAAAATCTCTTTTATTATCCGGCGGCCTGTAACACACACCCATTATTACGGAAGGCGTTGTGCAAAGATACACCCAAACAACTTCTAGGTCAGTGGTAAGCGGTATTAGCCGTGATGGTATATGGTCTTTTATGGCGAAAAGTACGCCCCCTCCTTTTCTAGTTTTTCTATCAGACCTATACACTCGAAAGTTTAGTTGCGAGGGAAATAGCTCAACGTCAGATATATCAGGGCTTAGCCACGTCTCTGTAAGTACAACAAAAGCGGCATTACACGCTTCGATTACTGAAATTATTTCGTCTCTCTTTGGTATTAGGCTTCTAATGTTAGTAAATAGGATAGAATGACTTGAAGATTTGTTAGTGATAACATGGTGCTTTGCCGGTCGACTCCTAGAGGGCGACGAGAAGGAGCGCTGGCGTGGCTATGTGTCTTTTTCTTTAACGGCGCCAAGAGCGGCATCGAATACATAGCACTTATCATTTATAAAAAGTTTATCATGACGCAGTCTGTAGGGGGTGCCTTTTGGCCTTGCAAAATCAAGAAGGTGACGGCGTGCGAGCCGGACAGAAATTGGGAAGTCTTCGCTGATGGCTACGCGAGTTCCTTTAAGCTTGTGGGCTGATGAAAGAACGCTATCTTTATCTTTAAACGAAGAAAACTTTACTATTATTGGGCGACATTTCTGAGGGTCGAATGCTCCTAGGCGATGCGCCCTTTCAATCCTAGATGATTCAACTTGCACGTTTAGTTTTTCGGAGCACAAGCTAGTGACCAAGCACTCTGACTGAGCCCACGTTTCCTTGTCTGCGTCGGTGATGCCAAAAAATAAAAAATTACAGCGACGGGATCTGCCCTCTGCATCATCGCAACGTGTTTTTAGCTGAGATAGTTCGTTTAAGGCTGCAGTAAGCTGGGGTTCAGTAGTCGCGGCGCTACTAGTATCCTTCTGCTTTAGTGCGTCGAGTTCACTCGCGAGTTTGTTAAGTCGCTCTTCAAGTGTTGAAACTCTCTGTTCACTTTGTTTTTGTTTTTCTTTTAGAAGGTTTACTTCTTGTTGAAGTATAGCATGACTGTTTTTAAGTTTATCGACTGTTTCTTGTAAGCTAAGTAATTGTTCTTCTTGGGGTTTTGACATGGGACCTGGGTTCCGCTCAACATCACCAGACAACAACAGCAGCAGAACTCTAAAAGACTCAATACAAGCTTCGGGGCATGGAAGCATAACAAGGCAAACATTGTCTGATTTAAAACAATGGCAAGGTTTTTGTTTACTAACCTGCGGGAGGACGAAAAACATGAGCAACTTCATGGCTGCAGAGCTTCCATGCCCACTGGCGCGCTGTCGCAAGGGGAGCTCCTTTATAGCTGCCGCTGTCGATGTCCCTGCTGATGACGTGGTGTGAACGAGGTTCTCGATGAACTTGATACCAGGACAGGACGGTGCTGTCGACGAGTGATTGGCAGGTTGAAGATTGCCGTCTGGATGCCGGAAGAAAACCGCGCCGTCATCGTGACTCCAGTTAGTTGGGGACCCACGCGCCGGCACGCTCAGGAACTGCGGCAGGACGAAAAACATGAGCAACTTCATGGCTGCAGAGCTTCCATGCCCACTGGCGCGCTGTCGCAAGGGGAGCCCCTTTATAGCTGCCGCTGTCGATGTCCCTGCTGATGACGTGGTGTGAACGAGGTTCTCGATGAACTTGATACCAGGACAGGACGGTGCTGTCGACGAGTGATTGGCAGGTTGAAGATTGCCGTCCGGATGCCGGAAGAAAACCGCGCCGTCATCGTGACTCCAGTTAGTTGGGGACCCACGCGCCGGCACGCTCAGGAACTGCGGGAGGACGAAAAACATGAGCAACTTCATGGCTGCAGAGCTTCCATGCCCATAAGCTGAAAATGTTCGCCAAGGATGTTTGCTTGATCTTTGAGTGATACAGAGGAGGAGGAAAAGAGAGGAGTTCGAAAGGATTGGTAATTTCCTCGGACCTTCCGCAGGCGATCTCACACTTCTTTCAACGGTACAAAGCTATTTAGGGCTGAAATATATTTAACCCACGATGTCTTTTTGGCTTGTTTTCTCCTCCATCAAGCCTTGGTTCTGTTTTTTTTTTTTTTTAAATTCTATCAAGTTAAGAGGCGTCGGATATCGGGCTGTACACTCATCGCTCCACCAGGGTTTGCATCTCCTGGGGAGCTTACCAGAGGTTTGTGGGATAGACGATGCAGCAGCATTAAATAAACATTCAGTGACGTAAGTTGTCGCCTCCTCTGCAGACGTACTAGTAAATAAAGAGGGGTCAAACACAGCATCTGAACCAAAGAAAGCCCAGTCGGCCTTCTCAAACTTCCACCTTGGAAGGCGGGTCGAAAGCGAAGGAATAGGTATAACTGTTTTTAAAATTATGGGGAAGTGATCGCTTCCAAAAGGATCATTTAAAACCTTCCGCGAAAAACATGGAAGTAAACATGGTGATGATATGGAAAGGTCTATTGATGTGAATGTGTTATGAGCAGAGCTAAAAAATGATGGTTCTCTCTTATTCAAAAGACAGAGTCCAGATAGCGATAGGAGCCGCTCAATAACTCCACCGCGGGAATCTTGACGAGAGCTTCCCCACAAAGCATGGTGGGAATTAAAATCCCCTAAGATTAAAAAAAGGTTTGGGCAGCTGATTTACGAGGCCTTGGAGTTCATGGAGATGGAATCGACGGTTAGGTGGAAGGTAGAGCGATACAATGGTGATGAGGCGATCAAAGAGCACACGAACTGCCACTGCCTCAAGTGGTGTTTGAAGAGGTACTTGAGCACACACCACCCCACTCTGCACTACTACTGCAACACCACCGGAAAGCGTGGGGGAAAGGCGATCCTTTCCCCCACTCCTGACTTGGTGACGACGTAAAATCTGTGTATGATTGTCATTGAGATGAGTTTCCTGTAAACAGAGTACCACGGGACGGAGCTCATCAAGAAACATGTTCACGTCATCAATATTACGAAGAAGGCCGCGACAGTTCCATTGAATGACACCCATATGTTTACTCATAGCAATAAAAAGGTAAAAATAAAAAATAAACTAAAAAACAAAACGAAACAGAAGATGACATCACTATGGTTTAAAACCAATGTTTACACGTGGAGCGTTTTTCTTTTTCGACGTATCTGCCTGCCTCGTAGTGGAGTCACTGGGGGCAGTGAAAGAAAACACCCATCCTTAGGAGGGAGCCTCCTTGTCGGATATGGTCCCACTCTCGTCCATGGGCTTCTCATGCGTCGCCGACGGCCGCCCGTGGGGGGTCGACTGCCGCGGCGGCTCACCAGGCCTATTCGGACCAGAGGTGCGGGGTGGCCGGCCCCGACCAGGGGGGGCCTTCCCCTGCTCTGAAGTGCCGCAAGTGAGCCAGCATCCACCCTGGGCTTGGGACCCGGTGCCACTGGCACCGCCCCTGTGGGTTTAGGAGGGGACTTCAACGAGAGCCGCAGATAATCCGGAGAAGTCTGGGTTCCCGTCGATGCCGTCACTGGTCGTGCCGGTCCCTTGTGCACGACCTCGGCATATTCGACCTTCGATAAGAAAGAAAATCGTTTCTTTGCTTCTACGTATGGAATGTTTTCTTTGGCTTTCAGCACCAGTATTTTTGTTCTTGTTTCCAGATAGGGCAGGAACGCGAGTATGAAGGGTGGTTACCTTCGCAGTTCGCACATTTTGGCTCATTGTCACAGTTGTCGGCAACATGGTCTCTGCTTGAGCACTTAGCACATGTGTCGGCCCCCCAGCTACGTGACCCATGGCCGAACCGCTGGCATTTGAAGCACCGTTGGGGGTTCGGCACGTAGGGTCGGACTCTGCACTGGAGGTAACCTGCCTTTACAGTCGAAGGGAGAGTGGTGCTGTCAAAGGTTAGTATGATGTGCTTCGTTTTTCGTTCGTTGCCATCACGACGAATATTAATTCGTCGCGCAGCGACAACTCCTTGGCTAGAGAGGCCCTCCACTATCTCCGCGTCTGATGTGCCTAGCAGGTCGTCCTCGGAAGTAACTCCTTGGACAGTTTTCAGTTTGCGGTGCGGAAAAACAGTGACTTTGTACTCCGAAGCAGAGTTGAGAGCCAGGAACGCATCACTCTGCTGTTTTGTACTGATTTTTACAAAGAGGTCTCCGGATGCCATTTTCTTTGCATGAAAGTTCTTACCAACAACGCCTTCTAGTACCTTGGCTAGAAGGAAGGGGGACAGTTTGCCCAGTGACTTTTCATTCTCAGAATGTAAAACTAGAAATCTCGGAAACTTTTCGGAAACAAGGGAGATTTCAAATTGAAACGGTACTTCGGTGCGGACCCTTTTCAGGGCCCGATCAGGATGTTTTTTAGTTTGCGAACCCATATAGATGGGAAAAAAATTCAGTGCTCGGGTGCACCGCCCACCACGGAGCCCAACAAGGGGTAGGTAATGTGCCATAGCAAGAAAGGCTTGGCTGACACAATTACACTACCAGTGCTGCCCGGGCACTATACCCTAGTGTGGTTGCAGGGACAGATCCTGTTTCCACTCAAGGTTGGCCTTTGCCGCCTAAGAAAGAGAGAAAGGAAGGAAGAGAGTGTAGAAAAAAGAGAAAGAGATGGGAGGAAAAGTGAAAGAAGGAAGAAGAGGGTAGAAGAGGCGACTGACTGAATCATCCTGGTCGGGCCAAGCCAGGACCCACGTCTCCGAGAAGCAGGGGTCGAAGCGGTGTATTGCCTTGCCCGGGGGGCCTCGAGGGGTCCAAACATACCCGGGGCTCAGCTCAACCATCAGGGTATCTTTTCCCCGGACACGGGTTAAGCCACGCACAGCCAGACGTGGTTGGGCGAACCCACATGGCTCGGGGTTCGTAGTGACGCCTTTACCAAGCACCTATTAAAGTAGGTGCCCCCTGCGCGCGGGTATGGTGGCCCACGTGGCTGGGGTCCGTGGTGACGCTACTCACCAAGCACCTAGCACATAAGGTGCAGGCGCCCCCTGCGGGGCTCGGGGTCCGTGGAGACGCCACTCTCCAAACACCTGCTTTCACAGGTGCCCCCTACGGGGGGCGCTGAAGTATAGAGGTGCTTGTGAAGGAAATTATGCATTCTTTACTCGGTTCCTGTGTACTGAATAGTGAAATGATGGATTTATGTTGGCGCACTGGCACTGATTGCTTTTTCTCCCATGCGGTTCCTGTTTTTTTAAACGAGAACATTCCGATGACGACTCGACGTGACTAAAATACTCGTATAAATATAAAATTTCCCGGCCTGATCTACTGGGCCTTCGTTAATTTAAAATAATTTAGAGTAAACACCTGGGTCGTGCTCACATGTTTTGTCCAACAGCATGTTTGGTAACAGTTCCGTGAATTGTTTACGCACATTGCGTAGCTTTATAGGAGGTCGGGTGACTTTTTTCACCCTGCTCCTGCCTTTTTATTGAAAAAAAAATAAATTAGAATATTGTTACATAGTGGGTCCTCATATTTCTTTACACGCGCATAAAGAATATACCATTACAAATGGTTTATACATACAATGTCCACTTGTACTGTGGAACATACAAACCTTGTGAGCAGAAAATATTTATATTCATAATAACATAGTGATTAAAATTATGACACAGTATGATGACATACTGACTGACATGATGACACACTGACTGAAAGTCAAACAATAGTTGCGGTTATAGGACATAAATCACTTTTCATCTATACTCTCACAATATTGTGCCACCTTGTCTTACAGGTAACAAAATACCTGGCAAATATATTTGATCATGATGTAGAAAACCCGAGACTGTGGAAAAGCAGGGAAACGGTGTCGAAGAGAGACGTTCTTTTCCCCTGTTCCCCTGAGACGTTCTTTTCCCCTGTCTTTCTTGTTCGACACCTTTTCCCTGCGTTTACCACAGTCTCGGGTTTTCTACATCATGATCAACATTCACCAGCTCGCCTGCGCACTCACTGTTTTTTCATAAATATTTTGCTTTAAAATGCACACAAAAGTTGAATTCACTGCATACTACCAAAAACGCCATCTCATACATCCTGTATTTCTCGCCCATTCTCTTAAACTAAGACGAGCGCTGCTTTGCTGATTTCTTCTTTTCTTGAGCTTGTTTGTTCCTACTCATCGTAATATGCTTACAGTGTTGTCGCATTCGCATGCTCAAGTAGTAGTGGAGCAACTGCGCAGTTGTTTCTTTGTGTTCAGCGCATGGAAACGTTATTGTGCATGTGTGAAGAACACTGTCCATGGTGTCCCAGTAGACAGTCTGGTGGCTCTTATTTTCCACGAAGAACAGTTCCGCTTACTTCAGTAGCTGGAAAATGTTCTTGTTGGGGTGTATAAGGCCTCCTCTGTTCTTCAGGCTTGTCAGTGCTGCTTCAGCACAAGTGTTCTTGTCGATGCTGAAAGCGGATCGGCATGCAGGGCAGCGTGTAACTTTTTTTTTTTATTTTCACACTAAAAAAAACAGTTACATAATATAATATGCAGTCCACAGGCTTGGTTTCTTCAGCCTTTTCTGTCCATATATCTTCGCATTCCCAGTCTTCGACAGAAATTAGACTGTCAAGCTTGGTCTTCACTTTGTCAACGAGATGGGGAGACTAGGTAGTAACTTGCGGTAGGCCCTCGGGATTGCACGACGCCACTGCTCCAGGCGAGCGTCATTCGATGGAGCTTTAAACAAGGACACTCGCTCTGCGCAGTTCCGGTACCCCGAACTGCAGTTGGGAACGAAGCACGTCTTTCCTATCCTTAGAGCATAACTGCTTCATCGGGTTAAGGCTCACCTTCGTGCACGATGGTGGTACCCTTGATCAGCACAGCACCAAAGCAAAACATGAGGCCAGCCACTGGTCGCACACCACCACCACACCTCGAGAAAGGCGAGCAAGCTACGACCCTGAAACCGTGGCCGCCGAAGACAGACCTCATACCCACGGTGCTCACACCACAGCGCCCTCCGCGGCGGCGCGGAACTAACTGTACTTCGTTTCACATTTTGTTTCACCGCAGCGAAGGCTAGAAGCGCGAGCTCATAGCGTTGGCAACCGCTCTTAAGTCAGAAGAGCTTGTGCCACCGAGATGTGCCCCAGAGCAAGGAGCTCGCGCTTGTAGCCTTTCATAAGGTCAAACAGAGTATACTCCTGGTTCGATGCCAGCTCCGAACACGATCTGGTCGCTCGCTCCCCGCGGGAAGAGCGGCCAGAGTCACCACCTAAATGTATTTCTTCCACCGTGGTCCAGACAGATAAAGAGAAATCGGTGGCCAAGTGCAATAGAAAAAAAAAAAAAAGGATCGGTGGCCGAGAGTGCTAGAGCACACCAGCTCGGAGCACGTGAAGCGAAAGTTCGCGCTGTATAACCCAGGGCACGGCCGGACTGGAAGAGCGCGCTCCCTAGAGGACGCGCTTCCAGTCCGGCCGTGCCCAGGGATCCCTCGGTTCGATCCCCACCCTTGCCCGTTTCGATCTGAATGAGCATCGTACCGGCGTGGGGTCGTGTATTACTACTGCGTGGTGCACGCTAAAGACCCCGGGCTAGCAGTTGTACTGCACTGGCTAAATTGCTCATCTACAGCTGGGAGACTTGTCGCCCGTTGAGGCAGACCAAGTTCTAGGCTGTATAAATATACACAAAATTCCAAGGGCCGCTCGAGACATGGGGCTCGTGCACTGGCGCATTTGACGCCACGTGCAAGACAAACGCAAACAGATCGAAGGGCTTTGATCCAGACAGATAAAGAGGGATCGCTGGCCAAGTGCAATAAAGAAAAAAAACGGATTCGTGGCCGAGTGTGCTAGTGCACACCAGCTCGGAGCACGTGAAGCGAAAGCTCGCGCTGTATAACTCAGGGCACGGCCGGACTGGAAGCGCGCGCTCTCTTCTCATCTTACGGCCTTTGCAATCGCCCGGGAGTCAATGGCATTTTTTCTCCGTATGTAGTTCACTTGCTTGCCGCCAGGGGCGCAACCACCTCACCCCACGTCACCCCACTCGGAGAGTCCCTTCGATCTAATTTGCGCTGGTGCTCGAGCTTCGTAGGTTACCACTAACCTGAAAAAACTGAAAGAGCCTTGCGCTCCATCTCCATCCGTGACATACTCTGGTCTGGTGTACGTCGGTGGCTATTTGGTGAAACTCATTAGTGAGTTTGGGTGCGACGCCTGTGCTGTGCTGTTGACTACGAGTAACAGAGGTGATCCTCTGTTCGTCTTATTGCAAGGCCGGAATAAAAGTGGACTTCACTATCCAAATCCTAGATTCCTTGCACTTCTGGAAAACATTGTTGCTTTGTCTTAAATGCTGGTGTAATTTGCTTGGCTGGTTTAATTTGCAACATATTTAGTTCCTCAGAATACTTCTGATTAACCGTGCAAAGACGGCCACGGACAGGAACGAAAAATCTGCTGGATATGTGCACAAGCCCTCGAGGAAGCACTTCAGGCTGTAATATGCACTGTGCGAAAATTGCTTAGACTACTACACCCTCGTCCAGCGGGTGTAGTAGTCTTCATGTGCGACCAATGAAATGATTATGCAGACCAAGGCAACAGATAGATTGGGCCTGCTTACATTTCATGAGAGTGTACGAATTATTTATCATTTAAAGTTCCTCCACGTAGAAGGGCTCTGTCTCATCCAGTTCTTGAGTTGCAACAAAAGTCCTGGAGGTAAAGACGAGTTTAGTTTTTCCGCAACATCATTACTTACTACTTTTTACTCCCGAATCTCTCGGAGATGTGCGTCAAACATTCACCGTTTCGGGCTCATCAAAAGCGCTTTAGTTAATGGCTGAGAGTCTAAACGTAAGGATCAGGTGTCAAAGGCTATAAATACAACTCCCTGTAACACCGAATCGTAGCGCAACTCTTGAGGAGGGGGAGGGAAGGGTACTGAGGGTTACCTGCTCTCGGGGCGGGAAGGGGGGGTGTCGCGTGACCTCGGGGGGGGGGGGGGGGGGGGGGGGGGGGTCACGTGACTCCCAGAAAAACTTTTCCGCTAGACTTAGCGGGGAATTTTTTCCGCTAAATCTAGCGGGCAAATTTTTCCGCTAGGTTTAGCGTGGAATTTTTTCCGCTAGATTTAGCGGGGAATTTTTTCCGCTAGATTTAGCGGGAAAATGTTTCCGCTAGATTTAGCGGGGAAATTTTTCCGCTAGATTTAGCGGGGAATTTTTTCCACTAAATCTGGCGGGGAAAATTTTTCCGCTAGATTTAGCGGAGAAATTTTTCCGATAAATCTAGCGGGGAAATTTTTCCGCTATTTAGCGGGATAATTTTTCCGCTAGATTTAGCGGGGAAATTTTTCCGCTAGATCTAGCGGGAAAATTTTCCGCTAGATTTAGCGGGGAAATTTTTCCGCTAGATTTAGCGGGGAATATTTTCCGCTAGGTTTAGCGGGGAAACTTTTCAGCTAGATTTAGCGGGGAATTTTTCCCGCCAGAATTAGCGAGGAATTTTATCCACTAAATCTAGCGGGGAAAATTTTTACGCTAGATTTAGCGGAGAAATTTTTCTGCTAAATCTAGCGGGGAAATATTTCCGCTAGAGTTAGCGGGAAAGTTTTTCTGCTAGATTTAGCGGGAAAACTTTTCCGCTAGATTTAGCGGGGAAATTTACCCATAATGCACCGCGCGGTTACGCCGACGGCGACGGCGACGGCGACGGCGACGGCGACGCCGACGCCGCTCAAGCCGAAAACGGGCCCCTAATGGTACGTTTACACCTGAGAAGAAATCCGCTCCCGCGGGAGCGGATCCGCTCTCGGCGGCAGCGGCGACGAGCGGGTTGCGTTTACATCTATTTCCTTCGAACGGCGGCGGTGGCGCCGGCTGCGGCAGCTGTTCTCGTAACATCCCGTCAAATGTGTCGAGAAGGCGCGAGAGTTCCCATCTCGGCTCTCTCTCCCGGACGTGGCTGCTCCCTGAAGAACGCGTACTCGTGACGTAGGCAGCGTCGCGCTGCGCAAGAAGGTCACATCCGGTCAGCGAAACGCCTCGTTCGGCGGCAGAAATAGATCCCGGACCTAAACGGCTCGCCGCCGCGTTTTCCGCCCAGCGTTTCGCCCCAGCGGCAAAAACTGGGCGGATCCGCTGGCGAATCCGCAAGTGTAAACGTACCATAAGAGCTGCGCTCTAAAATCTCGGCCGCAATTTGCGACAGCGCTGAGATACACTGTCAGACGCGCTCTGTGCAGACGGCAAAGGGTAGCCCAGGGGTTAGGGTGTCTCGATGTGCGTCTGTCATAGATTGAAGCCCGTGCATTCTGGGCATAGAAATGGCCGATATGCCGCCTCCCTAAGACAGACGTGGCGAACGTGTATGAAGGCACCCTATTAGGGGTGAGGTGACAGCAGCCTCCGCGGATTGCGGCGGGAGGTGGCGATTGCCCCAATTGCAAAGGCCGTAAGAAGAGAAAGAGAGCGCGCGCTTCCAGACCGGCCGTGCCCAGGGATCCCTGGGTTCAATCCCCACCCCTGCTCGTTTCGATCAGGGGGGCTATGTTGCACGTTTTGGAGTGCCAGGAGACTAGGGAGAAGGAAATGACGTCAACAAAGCTTTTTGGATCTTGATTGGTGGAGGCGCTGATGACGAGTTGCGTGGTGCTGCTAAGATACGTTCATTCACACCTACGTCCCTTCCTTCTTTCTAGTCCCCTGGGAGTTGAAAACGTGCAACATAGCCCCCCTGGATGAGCATCGTACCGGCGTGCGGTCGTGTGGTGGTGCACGTTAAAGATCTCAGGCTACCAGTTGTACTGCACTGGCTAAAATGCCCACCTACAGCTGGGACACAAGTCGCCCGTTGATGCAGACTATGTTCTGGGTTGTATAAACATGCAGACACCCCAACTTGTTTCCAGGCAGGCAAAGTAGCAACGCTTCATTCCACCGTAACTTAGTAAGATCACTTTTGAAATTGGTGTTCATAACGGACAATAGCATAGTAAACTCCCGAGGTTACTTATGAAGGCTCTAAAGTTATTTAGAGGTTCATTCGACTTTGCCTAAAAATTAGAAAGGTGAAGAGAAAAAAAGAAACGTACGTCTCATCTTATGTAGAAACGTATTTTCTACCCATTGATGGCCCGTTTGGTTTTCTTAGTAATCCGCGGAACGAGAGGTGTTAAATTTACAAAAAAAATTGTTTCGGGCGCTAAAACGCTAACGTCAAAATTCAATTTGCATCTCAGTGTAAGCGCCTGTTTGTTGGTTAATAAAATATATTGCAATTGTTTAAAATAATAAAAATCACGCTTCTTTTTTTTTTGTTTTTCATATCCACTAGCCACAAAACAAGGTCCACAGAGAATGAAAATATCCGACATAAAGTTCCATAAAATAAATGGTGTTCAGAATAACTATATTAGCCTCCGTTGCAACTCATTCAACTATTTTTCTTTATTTCAAAATACATATTAGTAGCTAGGTGCCTTCATGTGCGCTTTGCTTAGAGTGGAGAGATCTGGCCATTTTGTCCCACACTTCTATTTTCCTTTTTTTGTTCAGAAGCGCGGGAAAAAACGTGTCCCGGCACGCAAAAGAAAAAAAAAATGTTGTGTGTATGTTTATACAGCTGGAGGTTAGTCTGCCTCAGTGGGTGTATTAGAGCACTGCACGGGCCCGGGCCAGCCCGAAAGCCCGAGCCCGGCCCGGCCCGCGGGCCGGGCTCGGGCCGGGTAGCACGTATTTTCTCGGGCCCGGGCCGGGCTCGGGCTTGAACAAAAAAGTTCTCGGGCCGCGCCGGCCCGGGCCGGCCCGGGCCGTGCCTGGGCAATTTTGCGCCGTAAATCATAAATTGTTGTTGATAGCAAGAAGTTTGCTCATTAATCTTTTCAGTTCATTGAATACAAAAAAGCGAAGTGCAAATTCACTACAGCGTCGTTAAAAATAATAACTAAAAGACATCTTGAAGCTAGAAAGCCTTCAAGCTTTTTCCGTGTGAGCGAGGGTTGTGTTATAAATTGTAAACAAAATAAAGTCCCAGTCATATGCTTGTCAACCTGTCTGATTCATCGCTCTCAAAAATATCTAGTTCACTATTAGGAAGATTTAGAAAAACGTACGCAAGCGCTTTCGGTACCGTAAAAATAGCGTTGCGATGTAAAACCTGTGGCGATGCTAGTTTTAGCTTGCCCAAAGTGCTTGAGTACGTTATTCTAAGACTTCCTTATTGCACAGAGCGCGACACTATATTGGCGCAAACAAGCGATCGTCGTGTTTTTATGCTTATCTCATAGAATCAAAACGCTGTTTTCAAAAATATTAGTGTCTTTAGAAGTGCTCATCTGGGCACAGACCTAAGCGGTATACTTTGGTGCCTACTAAAACCCTTTCAAAGTAAAATTCGAAAAAAGAGCCAACGTCGTGTTCGCGGTATCAGTGTCGCGCAGTGTACATAGTCCGTTCCGCGCTTGCACGTTTTGGGAACCATATTGAAAAAAACGTTTTAAGGGGTTAACTAGGAAAATATTAAACTTAAGCTTGCCTGAAAGGGTTGTATATCTTAAGAACGCGTTGATATGTAAAGCTACTTCAGAACATATTCTTAAACAGAAAAGGTGCGCAGACCAGGCTTAGAACGATGGAGACTTTTTGCGAAGAGGTTGCGATGTGCAGGGCCTTATAAAAGTAGGTTGAAACGGGACGCGTTCAAACGCAAAGGGTGTTTCGGAAACTGGTTCGAATGAGAAGGGCGTTTAGGGAATGGGTCGAAACAAGACAAACTCAAACGAGAAGGGCGTTTAGGGAACTGGTCGAAACGGGACGCGTTCATATGGGAAGGGTGTTTAAAGAATGGGTCGAAAGAGGACGGGTTCAAATGGGGAGCTCGTTTCGGGAGCGGGTCGAAACAGGACGGGTTCAAACGGAAATGGGTTGTTTCGGGCTACAGCCATCCGGCCGGGTCGGGCGGGGCCTTGAAATTAACAATTCTGTCGGGCTCGGGCCGGGCCCAGGCCGTGTCTCTTTCGGGCCAGGTCGGGCCGGGCCTAGAGATTTAAAATTCTGTCGGGCTCGGGCCGGGCCCGGGCCGTGTCTCTACCGGGCCGGGTCGGGCCGGGCCTAGAGATTCCGGCCCGTGCAGTGCTCTAGGGTGTATGGTGTCTCAGCTGAAGATGAGAAATTTAGCCAGTGCGGTACAACCGCTAACCTGGAGTCTTTAACATGCACGACGCATTAGTGATTCCCGGCACGCGTTTGTGGCGCTGAGTGTGCTATTTTACCTGTGAGCGTGTGCTGTCGGTGGGCATCGGGACGTACTACAAAGTGTGGAATCACCCAAAGCAGAAGGACATCGAGGCACCCTACATAATAGGATATCTCTGTTGAACCCTGCACGATCTACGGCTTATTCACACTGGAAGAGGATCCGCGTTCGCAGAATGGGTACGAACGCGGTTCTATAAAGTTCCAGTGCAATTGCACGCGCATTTGATGACGTCAAATGCGCGTGCAATTGTACTGGATATTTATACAACCACGTTCGCAACCACTTTGCGAACTCGGATCCACTTCCAGTGTAAATGATCGGTTAGGGTGCTTACGAGCAACGCTTGTACAGTATGCAAGCGTTTGACCACGCACGCTAACATAGCGCACACACAAAAATAGAATCAACAAAAGTATCGCCTTCAGAGACCTATCAGGCCTTTCGCTAGGAGTCTGCTGATGACTAGCTACACGTTTTTGTAACATTCAAAAAGTGCCGACCAACGGAGCCATTATTGTAATTCTGTTGTGTCTTGTTTATACAGCGGAAAGTTAGTCAGCTCTGAGGGCATCTGGTGTCTTCGTTGGAGATGAAAGACAGTGCAGTATACCGCAGCTTGTGTAACGACTTTAACGTGCATCACGCAATCGTGATACATGACAGCACGCCGGTACGCTGCTCATCCAGATTGAAACGGGCAGAGGTGGTGGATGGAAACCACAATCAGTGAGTTTTACAGCGCGAGATCTCGCTACACGTGCTTACCGGTCCACGAGCAACGAGACATCGCGGTCGAATTCGAACTCGAGAGAAAAACAACAGCAACAGCAAGAACATCTTTGGTTTGAGGCATTTAGTACTAGTGTCGCCATATCGTTTAACAAGTTGGAAAAAAAAATTAACAGAGTGATTTTAGTTACACAAATACGCAAATACAACCATATTTCGCTTTCTCGTCATGGTCTTAAAATTAAGATTAGAGGCACCCGTAGTACGTACGGCCAAGCGTTTTGTCCACGTTTGCGTTATAAATTGTATTTTCAAAAATGCCTCAAAACGCGCTAATACTAGTCAAAACGGTCATATTTGTGGATTTTACTAAAATCTCCAGCGCTCTAAAAGGAAACTCCAAGGGCCGTACAACCTACTTTGCGTTATCATAAGTAACCTCCAAAAGAATGAATTGGCGTCATGCGCGACCGAAAGCGTCGCTGTGGTCGGCCTTCCACTAAAGCCCCTTGATAAAAGCGTTTTTTACAAGTACCGCCAACCATTGTTGTGGAAGCGCTCGAGACACGTGCCATGAGCGGGTGCTCCGCCGCCATTCGCTTCCAAGGCCCGCTCATTTCAGTGCTGCGCCTCCATTTGCTTCCAAGGGCCGCTCGAGACATGGGCCTCGTGCACTCGCGCATTTGACGCTACTTGCAAGACGAGCGCAAACACATCGAGGGGCTTTACCTTCCACGATTGCCCAAAAGCTGTCTATGACGTCGGAAAGGGATAAGAGGGATGAAAGAACTTTAATTTCGACGGTGTTGGCAGTGTCGCTTTGAGAGCGCAATGATTTCAGGCTTCCACCATACTATTTACAAGCACCATCGAACTTGTTGTTCGCAAGGTACTGATGTCACAAGGGGGAACCACACGAGGGCGCCACCGTAACATCTCGCCACTAATACTATCGTACATTCCTGAAACTGAGGTTTGTGTAGCTGAATTTCTCATTGACTGACGAGCGGTTTAATCCCCCTTAAAGGGGCCATGAAACGAATTTTGGGTTGGGATGAATGATTTTAAATTGGGACTTTACTAATCGCATATCGTTTAGTTGACCAAAAGAAAGAGGCTAGAAAGTCAAAAGCCAGCTTTTCGGTACGAACATTTGAAGATATAGCGGACTATTTTGTACCTTCTTGCCTTAGAAAGGTCTCCGCCTTTCCGCTATGATACATCCGCGGTTCCAAAAGCGCGTCACCGGCGCCAAACTGACGTCAGCCGAGCCCAGCTCACGCATTGGACACGAGAACTGCGTCACTCGGACGTATGCGCTCGTCAACAATCAATCCGTCGACGAATATTCGGATTCGCGTTCGTGGCCAATGAGTGCCCTGACGGAACTTATTGTCACTGGGGAATGACAAGTTCTATGGTGTGCATAAAAAACACGGTGGAAGCTAGGAGTCATCGCACCGGTGCCGAAGGAATGTCACGACCACGTGATTTCACAATTCGCATTTGAGTTAAGGATTAAAGTTAAGGAGGAAGAAGTAGGAAAATCGTTTCATGACCCCTTTAAACAGCCGAGTAAACTGGGTAGCGCTGGCACCGCGTGAAACGTGCGAGAGCACGATATGGACGCGCAACGTGCACAGGGAACTATGCTCCGTTTACGCTTAACCTCAGACTGCAGCCAACGCCACAAGCACGAGAGTTCGAGGTCGCTGCGTTGAAGTGTTCTTCCGCAGGAGAGCGGAGCGCTCCGCTAGATCCAGAAGCCCGGGCTTGCTCGTGCTTGTAGCTTTGGCTGCAGTCTCAGCTTAAAGTAGTACGGAAAAGAAACGTTTGTAGTTATTTCTTTGTTTAGAATTGGTCTATGTTGTGCCGGCAGCCTAGAAACACTAGCCTAGACTGATGCTTCTGGGCTGATATCTGAGGAGTCAAGTAAAATTGTGTTCAAACGAATTAACAGATTTCAATATTGCGTTTGGTGTCGGTCTGTGAAGCTGCGTTAGAATGGCGGCACGCCAGGACTTCCTAAGAAGCAGCAGCAGTGTGCGGCAGCAATGCTCTCGCTCATGGAGTTTCTTCGCCCTGAATATGACTTCTAGAGAACGCTGACGCGTTTCGTACGTTGGATTATGTTACAGCTTCCAGATTGCTTCCGAATGGTGCATATCACACCACCAAGATCGCCGTTCTTTGCGGACGTTAGGTAGAAGCAGAATCTAAGGAGGCGGGGACCTCTACCAATCCAGCCATAGCACACCTCTCTCCCCCAAGAGGATGCGCTGTCAATAGCGCGCTGAAATGTGGCACCCAATGACTACCTTACCCGGTATTGAAAAACCAGCAAGGCAATCAAGCTGGTCGAGCTGGTTTAGCTGTTTTTTTAAGGTTGTTCGAGCTGGTCTAGATGGTAATCAAACAGGTTCGAGCTGGTTAAGCTGGTTCAAGTTTGTTCAAGCTGGCACTGCTGCTCGGCAAGCTGGTACTTGAGCTGGTTCGAGCTGGTACTGAAGCTGGTTCAAGCTTGCCAAGCTGGTTCGAGCTGGTCATTCTGGTTCGAGCTGGCACTGCAGCTGGGCAAGCTGGCACTGCACCTGGGCAACCTGACACTGCAGCTGGGCAAGCTGGTACTTAAGCTGGTTCGAGCTACTACTGAAGCTGGTTCAAGCTTGTAAGGCTGGTTCAAGCTGGTTCTGAATCTGGCCCAAGCTGGTTCGAGCGGGTCATGCTGGTCTTGCTGGGAGCGGGTACGCCAAGGTCGGCCGGCTAGAGTTTGTCGAACTGGTATTGCTGGGAGCACGCGCGCCAAGGTCGGCTGGGGCGGGGGCTACGCCACGTTTAGTCCTTTGTCCTCTCGTTTTCGGTAGACTACCGGGCGTTTCAGGCGCGCTGCGAACTTCCTTTGTGTGCGGGAAAGGGAAAGTGAGAGAGTGCTAGGAACGGAGAATTTGAGGCACGTTTGGCTATCTTGGGCAGAATTTCGATAGGACGGCTGTGTGCGCGTTGTTTGGAGACTACTTGACCGGCGGTGCAAGCGAAGCGGGATTTGAGGAGACAGCGAATGGCAGTCCGTTCAGCGCGGGAACAAGTCGGACGCCCCGACTGAGGCGTCATTTCATGTCTTCGAACATGTGTGTGCTCGTGAATGATGAAGGTGCATAGGAGTATCGTCAATGCAATCCAAGCCACAGGGATTTCCTCGCCCTTCCGACTGCGCAAGAGGCCGCTTTGCCCCCATCACTAGCGGGACACAGGTTCCCTTCTCTCATCCGAGTAGTATTTTCTTTTGTTATTGCCTGTTTTAGCGTGTGTCTAGTATTTGTCATATTGAGAGGTAAGCAATCTAGTTTTAATAAAATGTTTTTTGTTTTTTTTGCAGTGAAAACTACTGTCTGTGTACTGTGTCAGCGCCGAGGATGCGTAGCATGTGAGCTCTTTTGAGCAGGCCTCAAGTACGAAAATAACAAATTTGATGCCTAGTTGACTTTTCTGAAGAGCTTGGCTTGTTTAACCTGTGTATTAATTTAAAAGGATTAAACTGGTTAGGAAGTCCACCAGCATGACCAGCATGCCAAACTGGGCATGCTAGGGCAATAACCCAGCTTGAAGCTGGGACCAGATCAACCAGCATGACCAGCATGCCAAACTAAGCATGCTAGAGCAATAGCCGAGCTTGATGCTGGGACCAGCAGGACCAGCATGACCAGCATGCCAAACTGGGCCTGCTGGAGCAATAACCGAGCTTGAACCTGGAACCACCTTAAGCTGGTTTTTTCAATAGGGTATATACACAGCTTGCAGGAGTTGCCTTTGCTAGGAACTGACGATTATTTCTACCTACAGGTTTCCTCGAGGTACTACTGACATGGCGACCCGAACGCTCATGGCACATGAGGTAACGGCATGGCCTCTGTTTGTGTTTTGCTTTCTTCCTAATGAGTACTATTCCGATACGCTCAACAAATTCATCAACCGGAAATCACATTATGAGCAAGCTATGTTTATGTCATGGGCCGCACGATCCTCAAATAATACTAATAGGCAAAAATGTCACGCGTTGACACAACCAATCGGCAAGGTTTGCGACACAAACAAGATGTTTTGAAACAAGATTTGGCTAAAGCCGACTGCAAAAAAAAAAAAAAAAAAAAAAAAAAAAATAAAACTAATATATTTTGGAAATTTGGTAGCAGGACTTGTGAAAACTCAGTGCCGATAATGTAAATATATGGGCGCATACTTTATGCACGTGAATATGAAGAGCCAGTTTCAGAAATTAACTTCTTGCCTACCCCTGGAGGGGATGATGTAACTTACCCAACATTAGCTCATCTGGGTACCAAAGGTAGAGAGAGGCTGTTGAAACTCTACAACATATCATGAAAAATTTGCCAGGTACCCAGGGAGTGGAAATCGTCGCGCATCATGCCTATCCTTAAAGGGGCGATGCAACTATTTTTGTACCTTGCACAAATAACTTTAGAACGGATCCTTGACGTTAATGACCTGTAAAACACCCGTTCGTTTTTTCCTACAGGCAATCGAAGTCACAGAAAAAATAAAGAACAAACGAGCAGCGTCTGCCCCCCTAACTCGCAGCGAGAGAAAGCGTCCACGAGATCTGGAGCCGATTATATGCCACCAATGTTGATCATACCCACGCGCTGGGCTTGACAAAGGCACAGGACACGAGTTGAGCTCCAGATATTGTTATGGCTTGGCTATTGTCGTCATCGCAGCGATTGGACGCAGGCGATTACTTGATTGCTTTTCGACCTATCAATTATCACGAGCCCAAATCGAGTGCCCACGCAATGCTCGGGTCCAACCTATGAGCCGTGTTCAAATATCGGAAATGGGCAGTACTGCCTCAGACGAGGGAGGAATGCCCTTGGCAAACGTCATTTATCTCACAACAAGCATACAAGAACATAGGAAATGCCCGTGAATCAGAAAAGCTGTATATCTGAATATAAAAAGCTATTTTGGGTCGGTAAGTCACCAGGCTATCTGTGACGCCCTAAGGCAGGCCGGAATAGAAAGACGTCTCAACGCGTGGATGTTAGGGTACATAGTCGAACAGTTTACATCCTGACAGCAGACGAGAAGGCGACTGAGCACAGAGTGTATGGAGGCGTGCCGCAAGATGGAGTTCTTAATCCTACGCCTTTCAGTATTACTCTCCTGGCACTCGCAAACAAACTATCCCGAATTATGACAGGATTACTTTTACGTGGACTATATCTGCGTATGAACATCATCAATCACGCAGCGACTTATTCGGATCCGCTTACAAAAATCAGTCGAGATTATCTGCAGCTTCTTACAACACCGTGGACTATCTCTATTCCCATCAAAATAAGCTGCTATGACATTTACCATTAAGATTATTCTTAGAGCTTTACTGACAGTTGATGGTCATACGGTAGCTTATGTGAAAACGGATATTCCGCGGAATAGTTCTTGACAAATTTTTGACATGGACACCGCACACAAAGCAACTGAGGAGAAAGTTTCTCGGCATTATACAGCTAATCCGGTGCATAAGCGGCACTTAGTGGTTAATTTCTAGAGCTGCCCTTCTTCAGCTCTATAGCGCCCATCTTGTCGGATTCCTTCGGTACAGTCGACCGGTGCTTCATGGGATCTGCCGTACGCAGACAACCTTGGAGGGTTATTAGTCGACGGTCAGAATTAATAATTGTTTGATTTCCATTTGCTGAATATAAGGTAACATAAAAGGCAGAATATACAATTTTTATTATGAGTCAACCTTGATGTGTTTCTAAGAACAGTCCAGGAACACACACACAGATTATTACACTCCAGCTGCATGAGGCAAAGGGGTTCGTTGATACTATCCGGCAAGAGCGACCTCCTTTGATGGTATACACTAGTCTCTGCTGCCCTACACAAACAGTGAGGCAGCGTTAAGTAGCCGCACTCTTAAAAAAAAGGGTCAGTATAGTCCTCCCTAAAGGGAGGAACGCTCTTGACACATGTGCCTTCAGAAAGGGAGAAACTTTCGTCCCTTAAGCAGGGAGCAAAAGTTCCTCCGTCGACTGCATCTCATTATGGCGGCCACGAATCGAGCAAATCGAGCTCGATAAGGCTTAACGAGAAGACTAAGTCTATTGTACGAAGCGAGAGGAGCAGCAAATAAAAACGTAACACGAGCTTTCCGCGAACAGTATTTATTTCCGAAGTTTCTTTACCTCTGCAGGTAAAGAAACTTACGTTTCGAAAGCATGCGGTCACTCAGTCTTCTCATCGCCAGCACTGCGATGTTCAACGGAGACAACCGGCACCCAGTTCGCGCACTTTATGTCTTACCTTTGCTATTCCTCGAGGCACAATTCCTTCGTCAACCGTTGTGTCAACCGCACATCATGGAGGAGTGAAAATCATTCGCCCGCAAAACCAAAAGCCGCTCTCAAAAAAGAAGCAAATCCGAAGCAACCTCTTGGCTTACCTCAGCACGGTAACACGAAATTATGGCCTAGCCGCGTAGCGTAAAAGGATGTTAAATTGTTTGCCACCAGATGGCAGGGTCAAGCAGAGTAGTCGCAAGTAGCTAGGCTAGGTGGCGCTAGGTACCGCCCAATTCATGTTTTACAAAAAAATATTTTACTTTCTTACGCACAATTGCGCTTCCTTTTCTTCGGGAATCTCTAACAGATGTAGACACGTTACGCGCACTACAAGCATCAGGTGGATATATATTGAGCGCATACACAGGCATCGCGCATACAAACATCAACAAAACAGCACACTACCCCGATCACTACTCCCGAACCCTGAGTTTCCGTCTTTTATACTGGTCGTTTTGAACGTACGGAATTTTTCGGTGACTCCCTAAGCAATAAAAAATATTCCGAACATGTTCATTTTTTCCCAGCAATGTCATACATCTGAGACTATTTTTAATGGCTCAGGGGATGAAACTTTTATTAAAAAGAAAACGTTCGATCATGCCGTAATTATTTGAAAGCCAATAAATCGAGCCACTCCAATGTGGTTCCAAGCCATGAGTTTGTTTTCCCGCACGGCCCTTCGTAGATAGTACTTATAGTGTAGTGTTTGTTTTTCTATTTGTGCTGTTCGCGCACGGCTGCAATTGCCGTCTTGAATTAATCTTTGTAGAGCAAATATTCACTCAGCTGGAAGTGATGCTTCACGGGCAGAGAAATCGCTTTTCGGTCAAATTGAATGCAGTCAAAGCCGCGACTTGCGGCAGGTGTTAAGTGTACGGAGCTACGCCGTTGCGAGCTCAAAAACTTCTAGCGCTCATCCCAGCGCGCCACTTGGAGGGTAGTTTCTACAGGAACCGTGGTATATTTAAACAGTTAAATAAAGGATAGATTTACAGAAAATGTCTGTAAAAATGCTTGTAATTTTACACACATTTTTAACACTGTATTTTTTTTAATGCTAATATTCCACACTGAAAATATACGTACTTTCCGTCATAATTTCGTACTGTTCAGTCTTTTCTTCAGAGCGCAATCGCTCTCGGGGACTGATAGTCACATTGACCACAGTACGATAGGAGCTTACCGTTCAGACCAGCGTTCCAACATGACTATCCACACGTCGACCGACTGCTCCTAATCGCCCAAGTGGTCTTAAACTCTTTAGTGTAAAGCGGAATGTCATCCTGCGACACCCCGCCCCTTCCGATCACAGCCCGACCAGCGGCATCAATGCCCGACAGTTTACGTCATCTCATCTTGTTGTTACACCACTGATACGCGAACACACGGTCACATCGGCGATAATTCCAGTCTTCTGTTCACAACCCAAAACACTGCCATCACGATGTCGCTGACACGCAGAAATACAGACCCACGTTGACGATGTTGCTGACACGCAGAAATACAGATTCAGGTTGAACGCCGGTTGGCACTCGGCACGGGACAACAGAACCGAACTCAGCACGGAAGGCACCCAGGCAGCCGGCAGGAAAACCTGCCTGCCTTGGACGCAGTTCCCGCGATTTTCATAACGTCGAAAACGTCGACACAGTTCCTCGTGGTTTCGCTGCTGTAGTTCCGCGTGTGTCCCGCAAATCGGAGACGGCCGTCTTACCCAGTGTATGTAGCGCTGCTGGCACTGCTCCGGAACTTCGCTGTTTCTAGCGGCTTTGTTAGCTCGTTTGATAAAATTAATGGTAAAAACGTCAATGCAATCGAAATGTTCTGCACGTTTGGACTAGAAGACGGAATTACAGGCGGCGTTCGCTGCCACTGAAGCTCAATCAACTCAACATTAATTTATTAAACAACGTGCGCGATGTGCTCGAAAAACGAAACCGAAAGAAGATGAGTCGGGAGGGCAAAAGCCTTCTCCGGTCTGCCTGGAGAAGGAGGAAAACGTCTCGGTGAATAATAACTTTATATTTCCTTTCATCGGTCTGGGTTTGTTTATGTGTCTTTTGGTAAATAAAAAAAAGATAATAAAAACTTTACAAAAAAAAAAAACCGCTCCTTTGAGGATCGAACTTTTGACCACCAGGTCAGTAGCGCGATGTTCTACCCCTGCGCCAACTGAACTTTTTTTTTTCTTTATTACATGGAAGAAGAAATTATGGGATCACAACGTTGTCGTTCAGGGTACACTCTACAAAATCATACTACACATGTTAAAACTCTCTAATGTCTACAAGACTGTTAAACAGAGGCAGCCAGTCAGGAACTACAGTTTGGATATCATACACGCTTCTGACGCGGATAACAAGTTGAATGAAATGCAGGCGTACTGTTTTTGGATGCAAATTCTCATTCCTTATGTCGAGGCAGGACTTCCACATGCTATACAACGCTAGGAGCATTACAATGTCATACGGAAAGTTATCTCTAGATGATACAGGCAGGAAACGAATTGAATAGGGTGTAATATCAATATCCTTTTTTAAAGTGCGCTGCAGAATATCCCAGAAGGAAATGGCATCCCAACAGTGAATAAAAATGTGTTCAATGGTTTCAGGCGTTTTACATAATGTACAGTTTGTTGACCACGGGACGAATATTCCTTTCTCTTGTAGCCAAACTTTCGTGGGTAACACGGAACAATGCAATTTGAAAAAGAAAGTTTTTGCTGCAGGAGGGATGGGCATCTGCTTTACCCGGCGCAGTACATCCCGTTGGGAAACATTGCTAAACATTGAGCGGTAAATTGGCATTGGAAATAGGGTTTTCACAAGATCCCTTGTCAACTTTTTACGTGAAACAGTCACTAAGTATTCTTTTGAAAACCTTACTGATAAAAACTGAAAAGCATCGACTACTTCTTTAAGATATCCTACTAACAAACAGGTTTGGTCGCCCACGGTGGATACGATAAAGTCAGGTAGGTAATATGCGAGCCTATTCTGAATGACTTCACGAAGAAAAGGGTGCTTCTGGTCCCGTAGGAAAAGAAAACGTGAAACCAACTGACGCATAAATAAATGGGGAAGGCCGAGTCCACCATCTGATACACGACATAACAAATTGTCACGACTCATGGGTTCCGAAGTGGACTTCCATACTAAAACAGCAAAAACCCTGTGTAATTTTTGAATACTTGTTCGTGTACAGTGCAATACCTGCAAGACATACCATACTTTAGCCGCCAAAAACATATTACAGATGGTCGAAAGTGCAAACACTGACAAATTCTTTTGTGACCAGTTATTGGCTCGTTGTTTCAATTCAGTCGCAACTCCGGACCAGTAGGACGTGCTATTTTGGTAGTGTTTCAATGGCATCCCTAGATAGTTACACGGAGTGCAGCTCCAATCTATGCCTTCGTATTGCTTGGGCGTTGTCGCCCAGGTCCCATGCCAGAATCCGCGACACTTATCTAGATTTACCGAGGCTCCAGTGGCCTCACAAAATCTGCGAGTGAGATCCATGGCATGGGTCACGCTTTTCTTATTATTACAGAAGTATGCGACATCGTCAGCATATGCTAGAACTTTAATTTCAGTGTTACTCAAAGTAAAGCCTTGTATTTTTCTACTTCTTATTATACTTTGGCACAAAGGTTCTAGAAATAGAGTGAAAAGTAATGGAGATAATTGACAGCCCTGTCGAACTGAAGCACAAATTGGAATGCTTTCTGTAACTTTGTTATTTATGATTAAGCGTGTGCAACAGTTTGTGTACGACATTTTAACGCCATGAAGTATCATATCACCAACGCCAATGTGCGACAAAATCATAAAAAGAACATTATGACTAACACGGTCAAATGCTTTTGCGAGATCAACTTGCAGCATCGCTACCTGAGAGCTGCTGTTGGTGACACACTCTAATACGCTTCTGGCAATATGAATATTTGTCTGAATGGACCTTCCACGAATTCCACACGTCTGGTGATCCCCTACTAACTCGCAAATGACGCGCTGCAGTCTATTTGTCAGTATTTTAGCAAATATTTTATAGTCCACATTGCATAATGTGTTTGGTCGATAGTCAGTCACTTGTGAAAGTTTGTTTTGGTCATCTGTTTTTTGGAATAAGAATAGTGTGTGTATGCAGAAATGAGGGCGGAAAACTTTTGTTTCTGTAGGCCTCTTGAAAAATGTCCTGCAAGATGGGACATAAAGTGTTTTAGCGAAGTTTATAAAATTCTGCAGTGATACCATCCGGTCCTGGGGTTTTGTTTGTTGGAAGGGCATCCACAGCGTTTTCTACCTCAGCTAAACTGATCCGTTCTTCCAATTCTTTTGTGTGTTTTTTATCTAACTGTGGAAGCAATGTTACAAGCTCCTTTAGATATTCTATATCTGTAGAGGCAATCTTTGTGCCGAATATCTTTTTGTAATGTTCAGAAAGGGCTTCGACTATAGCTTCGCTATTTTTAATAATCATGTTGTTTTGCCTTATCTCTTAAATTTCTTTAATCATCGCATACCTTTTCTCCTCCCCTATTACCTTCTTTGTTGGCTGTTCTCCTAAAAAATATTTTACAGCACGAGAACGTATAACAGCGCCTTGATAACGCTCTTGTTAAAATTTATCAAGCTCGGCTTTTATGCGGATAATATCTTCCAAACCCTGTCCAGAGTTTTGACATTCAAGTTGAATCAAGGCACGTAAATTACTTATCAACGTCCTCTCGGTCTCAGACTTCTGGAATTTTAATACACTAGCTCTCTCAATTGCCATCTGTTTAAATTCTTGTTTAAAAAGCTCCCATTTAAACGATATATGTTCAGTTGTTCTTCCTATTCGCTCAAAAAGATCGGTCACAGCTGCGACAAAGTTTTCATCTTTTAACAGTTGGTTATTAAGTTTCCATACTTTCCAGTTTATACACTTTTTTCTTCGTTTTCTTCCAATTGTTATTGATACCATGCAATGGTCTGTGAAAAAAACTGGATCTACGGTATAACCGTTTAAATTGTCAATAAGGTCTACTGAGCAGTAAATCCTATCAAGTCTTGCGTTTGATGTGTTTTGAAAATGGGTATATGGTAAGTGTTTTTCCTTTAGCTGAAATGCTGCAACATCGAAAATATTAGACTCGTCCACAATGTCCTGTAGCAGTCGTTCACTTTTGTCAATTCGAAGTTTATATGGTGCTCTGTCTGCTCCGTCGCAAACGCAGTTAAAGTCTCCAAGCAGAACTACCATTCTATCACAAAGTAAATAAGGTCACAGGTGATCAAAAAAAGTTACTCTAGCATTCACGTCATTCGGCGCATAAACACATATCACTCTCCACATTATGTCGGAAACTCGGAAGTCGCACATAATGAAGCGCCCGCAAAGGTCTGTCGTGACAGCTAAATCACACAAATGAAAAGACTTTCTAATAAACAATAAACATCCGGCAGAGAGACCTACAGCATGGCTGACGCATACCTCGTAGTCATACAGGAAATGTTGTATGGCCTGTTCTACCTGTTCTACCGTTGACAGTTTTGTTTCCTGTACGGCTAGAAAGTCTACCTCTTTGTCTTCAAGTAGACGTTTCAAATGATATTGTTTCTTTCGGGAGTTAAATCCTCTTACGTTTAGGGTAACAATACGAAGGCTATCACTTAAAGGCAATGGAAGGGGAGGAGGGGGGTGAGGATAGGATAGAGGATGGGGAGGTGGAAGGGCAAGGGGAGGGGGGTAGGTGAGGTTTGGTCATGTACTCTAGTGTGCAAGGGAGGTTTTTCGCTTACTCGCGATGGTGTCAGGCGGGTGTTTTTTCCTCTTGGTGTCACTATTGTCCTTGCACGTGCTGGGGCTTAGGTCCATTGCTGACGGGTCACTTTTGTTGTCCAACGTTGTAAGTCCGTCTGCAGACACCGCTGACTGTTTCGGTGCCTCCGTTTCCGGTGTTGACAAGGTGTCCTTGATTGGTCCTTCGTGGGAAAATTCTTTCACGGCTTCTGTCGATGTTGTGTCTTGGAGTACCTCCGAAGCTTCTTTTTCAACTTCCGTTTGGCTCTCGCCGGAAGTCTGAGGCAGTGCCTCTCTGGGCTGCGCTTGAGTGGAGAGAACATCTCCGCTAGCATCCACGACCTCGGAAATATCCATCAAAAGTTTCGGGTTGGCGTCAGGGTTGTTTCTAGAGCCTCGTACTACAGTTGCATAGCTTGAAAAGCACTCGTCGCTCTCATGCCCAAATCGATTACAACGTGCGCATTTTGGAGTACGACACTGTCGTCGAATATGACCGACCTTCTTGCATCGTAGACACAAGGGTGGTCGTCCCGACATCACCAGAAGGGATTGTATGCCGGAAACCTTCAGTAGGTGAGGGATGTCTTCCGACGTCACGGTGTCGTGCAGCGTTAGGCAGACCTTTCTGTTCAGCGTCTCCATGTTCTCCATTCCTGGCACGCGCCACTTTTCTCGCGCCATGCTTCGAACCGTGCCGAACGGTGCTAAGGCTTCAACGACCTTTTTATCTTCTAAGTATGACGGCAGCCAGAGTAGCTTGAGCTTCACGTTCTTTGAGTTCGGGTCGATGATTAAACACTTTTTCCCTTTCACGCTGAGTTCTTTCGCGGTTTTCAACTTTTCGGTGGCTTCTGGACTAGCCAGCGTCGCCATCCACACATGGCTCATCTGAAACTGCCCGAGAGACACCACTTCGTTGAGGTCGACGACTCCTCTAAGTCCATCGCGAAAGTCAACTGCACGGTAGGGCCGACCCGTGAGGTCAGCGTGGAGGAAGACCGAGTTTACGCACAAGGCCCCAGATGGAAAACGTGGAAGTATAATCTTAGGCAGTGTCTATTCTGCCGGCAGCCGGCAGAATAATTTTTCCGAAATTCTACCGGCAGTCACCTCCGGCGCGTGTATCAGTGGGGCGCTCGTTAACATAGCCCCCCCTCCCCCCTCCTTTAGCGGCGACAGTCTGCGGCTCCTCATCAGAAATATATTGACCTATTTGGCCCACCAGTACCACCGCATCGCGGCGGTGTGCCGGCCGGCCCAAGCCCCGCAGTCCTCCATTCACCCCCAAAAAGGAAGTGTTTCGCCCACAACATTCGTTTTTATTTTTTTTATTTTTTTTTTTGCGTGTTCTTTTTGTAGTGTTAATTCTAAAAGAGAGATGTCGTAAATATCGCCTAATACCTCAACAATAACAGTCCGAGGGAAAAAAAAAAACAAATTTCCTCGGGGGATTGAACTAAGATCCTGCTGTGTACGAAGCGCACATCTTACCCACTGAGCTAATCCACAGCTTAGAATAGGCGTGTTTACAATCCGCTTTATACGAGACCCAATAGGCGACTACTGCCGGCACTTTTTCCCCCCGGTTATTCTGCCGGCTGCCGGCAGAATAGACACTTCCATAATCTTATACTCATCTTGGCCGGTTGCCGGAATGGGAACGTCTTTTGGGGCCACGGATGCCGCTGCAGGGTTCACCGAGTACATCTTGTGATTTTCGTTACCAGTATAAGAAGCAGAGGTAGATGGGTTTCCTCGGCCTGAGGCCGATTGTTGATTTTCAACGGAGAACATGAAAGCACGACCGTTCGAAACGGCGTCTTCTTCTTTCTCCCTGCGCCAACTGAACACGGACGAACTTGCCCTCCTCCTTTCATTTGAACTGCCGTTCCTCCCTTCTCTGGGCAACTTGTCCGCAACAAGGGGGAACACTCGCTGTTGCTGCCTTTCTCCTCCTTTTTTTCTTAGAGTGCGGGAAAGGAGTAACCTTCTAGACTTCTCAGGAGTTACAAATTTTGCCCCTGGAGTTTACATAAGGCTAAATTTAGACCTAAAGCTTGCCCTCCGTTTAGGTGTTCTCCTCCACGTCTGAGTGGTGAAACTGTTTACATTTAACTATTTTGGTTTGTTAAAAATTTAGCGATAAAGCGGTTAAAAGTTTGATCACAATTGAAGCATTAATCGAATAATCGGTTGTTTAATCGATCGACTGCCCATCCCTATTCTTTACTGACTTAAGAGCAGCTTTTCTTGGCCCTAAATCAACCAAAAGCAAGAACATCAATGCTCAGCTCGTGTATCAGATCGTAAAACTTCGTAAAAAGGCTATAAATAATGGCCACACACTAATTTTACAGTTCATCACGAGCCATTAGTTGTTCAAGGTTATGAAGTGCTGACTTAGCAGTCAAGAATGTTCATCAAGTTACTTTCAGGCTGGTAATTACATTCTTACGTGAAGGCGCCACAGCTGCAATAAAGCGTATTACTAGGGCTCTATGCTCCGTTCACCCGTAAAGTGAGACTGGAAGCTCCGCCTTCAACGCGAGCTTTCTGCCCTTGCTAATACAAGCGTGGACGCGCAGGCACGCTCAATGAAAGCACTGCGGAAGTCAGCGTGCTAGCGCTGGACCGGAGCTTCGTCTCAGCTTAAGATTTAAGGAAGTATAGCAAACACCCTCTGGGCAAATCCCTTATATTATTACAGACACCTTCATAGGATTGTCCCCTTTCTCACTTTTCGTCATCCCCCGGGTCTAGACGTCCGACACAAACCGCTCTTAACCGAATACGTCTGAACGTGGCCTTAACGAAATATTACCTAAATCCCACTTGTGGGCTGGACCCCTTTATCTGCGTGAGCTGTGACGTCGTAGAAACGTTGGAACATGACCTTTGTGACTGCTTTCTTTACACTAACCAAGGAAGTAAACAGATAGACTCCCTGGCATTTTACAGCGAAGAAGCGCTCACGCTCAATAATAGCCTCCAATATTGCAAGGAGTCAAGACGACGAATTCATTGCGTCGTTTTCTCGAAGCACAAAAACTTTATAAAGCACTCTGGGACACGCTCCAAAAGTAACTAACAACCACCCTCAAGTTTAAGAAAAAAAGCCATGAGACTGGAGAAAAGACAAAGGACAACACAACACACAGAGTCTCAAACACAGCTGAATTTTATTTCAAAGAAGATCGTGTTTATATCGGGTTTCGCGGCCTTCACACAGCAAAAGAAATGACAAGGAAAGTGAGAACACGCTTCACACAAACGCATAAGAACTAAAAAAACACTTGGCACAAAGCCAAAACAAGTACCAAAAGTAGTCGGGTTGGACCTCAATCATTTCACACCAAGGAAACAAAATTGGTTGAAATTGCTTTATTTAATATCAATGAGCTGGCCATAAAAAAATCGATTCATTGCATTTTTTTGCCTGAGAGTAACCAAATATTCACGTCGCAAGACACTGAAGTCATATAATTATAAAAATGATTCATTTAAATGTTCCTTCTATCCAAGAGCTGTAATTAACTGTAATAAAATTCACACGGAACAAATAAAAACACAGAAATATGCGAGAGACAGACACATACACTACTTTAACGAGCAACTATATTTAAATGATACGCATCATACTATGATGAACCACTTTGGTCACAGAGTTGTTTTTGGTTGAGCCAAATCTAAATATCAGAATTGGAGCCAAGGAGGAAAAATAAGCTTGGCTTAAAATTGCATTTCAAAGAAAGTTATTTTATAGACCTCTCTCTTTTAGCTTCATTTTGGTGTAGGTGTCTTGAGCGTCGGACCGTTCCTAAAAAAAGTAGTAGCTACGTTAGGGAATACAATTTCGTGGCTCCACAATTATATATCTGCTTAGAAATTGCAAAGTGTGAGCACGGAAAATTCACGCAACACATTCGACTTTGATTTTTTCAACCCACACTTTATTTGCATGGGACGTTTTTGTTAAGGAAACGACGGTCCCTAATAACGGTTTTCATGTAATTAGACACTGGCTCTGTGCGCCAAAATCCAGCAGCTTCACTCAAGATCCTCCCTCCTTGGCATTTTTTGGCGCTGTCTTCGAACTCAAGTCCAAATAACGCAACCCCAAACACAAGCGTGGGATACTTTTTTGTGCTTGAACATATCTGAAAGCAACCAAAGATCCCATCAACAAAACAGCTCAAACCCAGGACCGCTAACTTCTTTAAATAAACACAAAACCATGTTTGCACGTTTGTTTTACGTCTTAAAAGGGATATTACGTGGATTCCAAATTTCCATTATAAACCAATTTTAATGACGTTGATTCTCATCAAGAAGCAAAAAATTATAATATATTACTAGTTAGTCGCTTCCCTGGTTTAACTCTCAGTGCCCATCTCATCTGCTGTCATGACCTTTTTTGCGCTCGTTTTTTGCTATTTAGCGGGTACTCGGGCGATTTCTGGAGCTTACCGAACAAATTATGCGTTCGGAATCACCTGTCTGGTCTGGCACTTAGTATCGCGAAATTCAGAATAGTAATCGGCAAGTGAAAATGGTGCCAAAACCAACATAGAATTATACCCTTCTTTGAGTGCGGTGAGGTAGGATTGCAGGTCAAGCGGGCAGTCTAAAAATAGACTATGTCGAGCGTGGAATATTTGTTCCGTACTGCTGCGCCAGCGGAGGAGCGAGCTTCCAACGCCTTCATCTGACACCACGTAATTGCTTGCAATCAGTTGGGAACAAAAGTCTGCAGTTCACAGGGTGCACCCCTACCCAACGTTACCAGATTACCTCAGTTGTGGTAAACTGCGAAGGGGGGTACCTCCCTCACTCATTTCAGTTCATCTCCGGTCGTTCGAAGCGCCTTCTAGAATTACAATTTATAACAGTGCGCTCCGTATAGCAGAGCTAAAGCGTCTTATAGACGCCGTGCCTCGAAACGTACGTATTCCACAGAATACAAAGTAGTTACCAGAGTAGTAGTGTGGCGCCATCGGACGACGCGCAGGAAGGTTTATGTAACGTTTATGAAAACATCACCCACTAAATTCTGGAAGTATATTAAAGGGACCATGAAATGACCTTTTTACTTTTGCCAGATAACTTTTACATTAAGCGTTCAACGTTCACTGAATGCCGAACAGGCATCTGTTTTTATCTCGGTTCATTAATTTCTACACAAAAATAATGAAATATCGACTTTTTCTTTCTCTCCATTTGACCGCACAACAAGTTGCGGCGTAATTTTGACGGTCGTGACGTACCCTGGCACAGGAACCGGAAGTTGTCTCGGCTCTAGGAGAATGGGAGCGTTAGCGGCGGCTTGTAGGTTTTACTGCGCTGATGGCGCTGATGTCACCGACGTATTTTCTGAATCGGCGCCTCTCATCGCCGCGATAGCCATGGACACATCGCAGCTGAGCGAAATTCAATGAGATATGTTGTGCTACAGCGACAGCATGGGACTAGTCCCATACGCCGGTATGCCTTTTGGGAAGTGCGGCGGGTCTTCCGGTGAAGACTCCAGATGTCAACCCAACTGTCATTGTTGGTAAAAGGTGGCGCGTGCTAGTCGTTTGCAAAGCGACGTAGATGGAAACAAACTGCTGCAGCGTTTTTCGCGGCCTCGGAGATGCAGGAGCGAGCCGACGTTAAAAACGATACGCTTGGACTACGACAGTAGGGAGTTGTAGTAGATTGTTTTTCTCCTCCGCTCCGAAAACGGCGCAGCTGCGCAATCGCGCTGCCAGCCTTCTCTGCATAGTTCAAGGTTTTGTGGCGGATTACGCAGCGCTATTCGGGTGCTTAGCGGGCTGCGGAAACGGTCTACTACAATTCCCCAGTGTCAGCAAGAGCCACGTAAATACCTCTTCACACTCGGAGCGGAGCGCGAAATTGATGGAAGTGCTGTATTCACGCTGTTGGTAAGCGCTTCGGGACCGACCTTTAACGATTGCAACACGATAATGACGTGACACTTGGCAAAGGAAGGTTGGACCGGCATTGCACGTAGCTCCCACGAACTGTTATAGCTCGACAGTGACGTGCAGTCGTGTCAGAATAAAAAAATGGCATACTAATGACAACGTGTACGGCATTCATTTGAACTCTATATCCCACAAAACAAGAAGATAGAATCGACGAGAGTCCCTTTTCGACGACAGTATTCGTCAACACTGCCTCGGAAAACAAGGGGAAGAGATTGACCTCACTTCAAGCTAAAACTGAGGTCAGCGATTAAACTATAATACGGGAAGGGTCCACAAGGGTCGCACGGGCATATTCCATTCAGCACGCCAGCCGGTCGTGGGCCGACAGTCTGGGGCAAGTACCGTTGAAGCAACACTACGCGGAGTCAAAGTCAAGGAGGATCCTCCTTGGTCGGGGTGCCTGTTAGGCCTATCTGGCGAGCTCTCTTGATCGGGGTTGGTGGATTCGTGGCCGTTGTCGTTTTTTTTTGAGTGTTTGTGGATCCAGCGTTTTTGTTCGTCATGCTCTGTTTCAAGTACTTTTTTCTCGCTGTTCGAAGTTGGCACGCGCGAGAGGAACTCGTAGAAAAATAAACGTCCGTTGGTCGTCGCGACCAATTAACTCAGAGACGCTGTCGGCCATAGTGCGCAGGCGCAGTAGTTGCTTCGTTTACCACACGATAGATGGCGCTTCGCTCGCAGCATTATCACCTTTGGCAATTTTCGTTACATATCTAATTCTGCTACAAAATGTGAATCTGAATATTATTTAACAAAGCTTTTAGGAAACATTCGCCGGCTATTTATCGTTTACGATCGCGGTGCTGGTGAGGTAGGTTCTTAATACGCGACGTGGATTCGGCTGACGTGCTGCGATTCCGCGGATGCACCGCAGTAAAAAGGCAGAGAGCTTTCGAAGGAAAGAAGGCGCAAAAGAGTCCAGTTTTCTTTTATAAATTCTACAACGAAATTTTTTTTTGGCCCCCTATTTTCGTGTTTTTGTTTTTCTTTTTCGCACCTTTTACGACGATCGGTGGATGAAATTCGATTTCAGAATCGTTTCATGGTTTCTTTAATCAAAAAGAGTAAAAAAGGGCTAGTTTGAGCTCTTTTAAGGAGAAGAAAACGACTGATGAATTTAGCACCTTGTTTAATTCCGCTTTTACGGTTGACAATGGCAGAACAAAAACGGTTTAAACTTCTAATGAAAACAGTGAAGTGTTGGGAGGATTATTTGCAACCTCAGGTGTACTTGCATTACTGCTTGTATGAGACGGTAAAAAAGGCAGCTGCCCGGATTAAATTCCAAGTGTTTCTAAAACGTTGTGCTGAATTGGTTCGTAAGTATTTATTATTAATTTTCACAAATCTCTAGACCAATCGTCAGTGTCAACTGAATAGATGATAGCAAAAGTTGTCCTGGTCCACAAATCGTGCGAACGCGGACTAGACTTAAAGTATAGGCGAATATCTCTAGCATGTACGTGCTGCTAACTCCTTGAGCACATTATTGCTAAAGGGGCACTGACACCCGAAAGGTCGTATTTTTTAGTGACTCAAACGATGCAAGTTTTAGTTATAGACAGGCAAAAAAAAAAAATACCGCATTGCGAAAAAACTATTTGCCACGCGCCCGTGCGCCTTTTTATTTTTGGCGCTTTTCTCTCCTGCTCCTTACCGCCTTGCTTCTTTTGATATGTGATGTCAAATATCACAAAATTTAGAAGCTTTGTAGGTAATTTTTTTTAACATTTAATAACGGCAATCCTAAAGCATGCTTTTAGCGCATTTGCGAGCGCACTACGGCCCTTATTTTTGAAACACCAAAAATGGAAGTCCGGTGTGATGTCGCCTCCTGGATTTGTATCCTCCCTCGGAAAACACTGCGGCGCTCGACGCATATAGCAGGGGATGATCGGTGAGTCGGGGAATCGGACGAAGTGGTCTTTTTTCGGTGCCCGACGGCATCTCAAACTTGGAAAAAAGAAAACCGTCAAACGGTCAAAACAACTCGGTTCGGTGTCTATGTATCGCAGTCTTGGTTGTGACTACACCAGGGCAGCCTTTCAGGCACAAACCGTCCTCTGTCGGCAGCGATAGGCAAGTGGCAGGGCACCCGCGGAGGAAACCAGTTCTTCCCGGTAAGCCGGCGCCCTTCTCTCCCGCTCCTCACCTCTTCGTTCCGGGGCGCAGCGGCAAAGAAGTCGGGAGCGGACGCATGGACGAAAGTCGACTCGCAGGGCTCCTTGATAATTGACATCAACGCACTGGCGCGGATGGCGCGGGAACTTCAGATTCGGCAGTTCGAAATTGTTTCTTTAGTTCACAAATACTGAATTTCCGATTTTCGAGTTTTGAGGGTAATGTTCAGGCATCATTTTTAATCGTTTCGGATAATACAAAAAAAATATATATATTATTTGAGATGGCAGTGGTTTCCTCCCCCTCCCCCTTTTTTTAGAGGGACCATGAAACGATTTTTAAATCAAATTTTATCCAACTCACCTCGTAAGATGCTTGAAACGAAAACCAAAACACAATTATACGGAGCCAAAAGAATGTTTTCGCTATAAAACTTTTAATAGAAAAGCACACTCTTCTAGAATATTTTTCCTTCGAAAACGTTCTGTCTTTTCACTGCGATGCATACGCGGTGCCAAAGCACGTCAGTCAAACCCACGTCGCCAATTGTATAAGAGCCTACCTAACTAGCACAACGATAAAAAGAACAATAGCCGGCAAATGTTTCTTAAAGGTTTTGTTAAAAAATATAATGATCTACATTTTGAGGAATATTCAGCGATGTAACTACAATTTCTGAATTTAACAATGTTCGGAGCTATGGCGCCATCTATCATGGGCTTAACAAAACAAGATAAAGATAAGACTGCGCCTGCGCTCTTATTATTATTCTCAATAATAATTATTAGATAGTATTATCAACTAAATAAATTGAATAATACACCGCAGTTACCAGAGCAGCCGTGCGGCGCGCCGAACGACGGGAAGCGAGCTGCGATGAAAGAGAGAGAGAGGGGGGGAGGGTGGTACTGCTTGTGAACGCAGCGTCTATGAGCAGTTCCGTAACTGAGCTCATCTAGCAGCGTTGCTTGCATGCCTCCCCCTGACGTCCCTTTATCATTCTTGCCAGTAGGTACTGTCACTTCGAAAAACGCAGTGAAGACCTAACTGGCTGATTAAAATACTTAATACTTGGATTACTATACATTCGTGATGTTCGTTGGTGTGTTTAGCAAATTAAGAGGCAATGCGGGGACCATAAATAAAACGCCGCAGTACCCTTCTAAGTCAGCGCTCCACAAGTTTCTTCCTAAGATTAATTTCACCTACAGGAATGACCCCGCTTCGCGATTATCCTTTAGGCTTTTTTTCAGTTTTGAATGAAAACCGTTTTAAAGCATACTTTTTGGGGTTTATTATGAGTATCTACTTAAGGCACAACGTTCTAACGGTAGCTAAAACAAACGGAACAATGAGCTCATAGTTAGGATTCAAATCAGCGAGGGAGATTCATTATAATTGTTCTGGTACTTACTTTCCAGTTTATGGTATCGGGGCTGTCGAAAGTCGCAATAGATAGGTTGTTCGTTAGACCCAGAAATTGTACGTGACGATTCTCAATGACTGTGCGACTCAAGTGGGTGACCGTGTGGCAAATCTGCGTTCATAAAACACAGCAGGTATTATGTCTGGCGCCTAAAGGTGCTTCGCACGTCTCACGTCTCTTGTAACCGAGCGCCTTAAGTTTTCTTGTAACTGCTTGACACAGAGTTGCACTGGCGCCATCAATAATGTCACTCCGATTTAAATTTTGTATTTTCATGAGAAGCGACCAAAGTTGAAACTATTTTTCAGCAAAATTAAATTAGCTTCCACCTGAAATTGCGCGAATTTTCTGTCTCTAGACAACTGGCGTCTCCGTTAACTTAGCTAACCAGTGGCCACGAGTCGAATAGTGGGCACGAGGTTCGCTTCATTTTAAGTGGAGGCCAATTTATTTTTGCATAAGGTAGTTCAGGAAAACGTGCAACCTATGTTTATACATATAAAATTTATAGTGACCGAAAAGGGGAGGGAAAGATTACTGAATTTATTTCAATAATGTTTGGGCAAGAAAAAGGCTAAGACAGCTGGTGAAAGATTGCGCCAGGAATGGTGATCGAACCTGCAAATTTTGCTTATTAGAGCTCGGGAAATTGGCTTATTAGACCATCCTCGCCACTGGCTTAGTCGGACTCAATCCTTGACAAACCCTATGTGTGTACTGCTGTAGAGAACTGCACGGGCCCTAGCCAGCCCGATGGCCCGAGCCCGGCCCGCGGCAGCCCAGCCCTCCCCTTTCCGGCCCGCTGCAGACGCCGCCACGTGCGGCGAGTGGAAGATCATTCCTTGCATTCTCCTTTATGCTTTGGTAATTTAGCATGTGCGCAGACTTTCGTCACGGTGACCACCGATGAAGACAATAATGTGCTCGTATTTTTGTTTAAAATGGCAGTGTAACGTCTCTGTCGTGTGCTAAACAGCTTCGCTGGTCATCCAAATTCACAAACTAGAAGGGCTCGCCTTTTTTTCTCTCTCTCGTTGGCAATTTGTTTAACGTTATTAGAAGACGAAAATGTGTTTTCAGTGATTTTAAAGGAATCCTCTAAACACAGGGTGCAGTGAATTCAAGCGCCAAGGCGGATGAAGCGTCGATACTCCCGAGAATCGATTTAATAGTTCTATAGACTGACCTTCACCTTTCGCAGCAGTCCACACGCGTTGTTTAATTTACGAGTGCAGCCTTTGAAAAACACGCTCCAGAGCAGGGCTGACAACCCGAAGGAAATTTGGTATTCCGGTAATAAAGGAAATCTTGAAAGTTTGAGGGAATTTTGGGCACCATATTTATCTGGATTTTGATAAGTCAATTGTGATTTTATATAGAAATAACATCGAAGTTTAGCGACTTTAGCTACACTTAGGTTATTCCCTCCAGTCATTTTGCGGTCTGTTGAGGAAACATCTCGAAACACTCGGCAAATGAAGATCCTTATTCGGCAAAATCGCTTTTCATTCTTTCTCATCGATCCCGTAAAAGTTATTGACGAACGGCTCAGCCATGTGGAAGCTTCTGAAAAGGCTGCTGTATTTTCTCGAAAAAAACAAAAACAACAACAACACTGTATTTGAAGAAATACTGCGATGGCTGGAGATACAGATTTATCATGACAATATTATATCCTGAAGAGTCGTGCAAGAAATAGCAGTTACTCTGTGTCGTGCTCCCTGTTTTCGATCACACGAAATCGCGCTTGTGTTACACCTTTTGTGTTAGACGGACTATTACAAAAACGTTATTGAGGTTATTCAACTGTTCCATGTTCTGATGGCATGAATAGCATTAAGGTAAAGACAGAGTTTCATTTGTCAGTTGAAATCTCCCGGTAACACTTCCCCTTGCCAGATTTGCTTGTGTCGCGGTTTTGAACCGAGGAACTTATCTTGGCGATACGTATTATATATTATATAATACGTATCGATGAAACATATAATATATATCGGCAATTCATATATATTTCATCGTAAAAATAGAAGTGATGCAAAACAACAAAGAATATTTATATTTATGTCATTACTTAGGCAAGGGAAGTAAATTTTGATGGGAAATAGGAAAATTTCAGGTGTTTGCTAAGCAAATTTTACTTTCCGCGTTCGCAGCCACGCTCCGGAGGCTTAATACCCTTTTTTTTAATTGTGAATAGCTTTAAAAAACTAAAGCTACTTTTGGCCAATTTGGTTTCATCCAAGAAGGTGAGCATACATTTGAGGGCTCGATTCTAGGTTTGTATTTATCCGTGCGGTTTTTTCCTTGGTCCCGCAGGGAAACCCCTTTACTGCCCGAGCGTCATCGTGTTCGGCTTATTCCAGGAAGATGTGGCCGGTGTCGGCCCACTCGCCACAAACCTGGCGGTCGGGGTCAGCGTCCCACTGCATGTAGTGCCTGAGCACCAGGGTCATGGCATTCAGGGTCCCTAGACGGAAGATAACGGCCGCTGCTCGACCCGGTTTTTTGCGCCTCTTCGCCCGTCTGGCTTTAGAACCATCCAGCGATTGAAAAATACGCCGGAGGCGCCGCTGCGACGGCATCATGGACGACACCGTCACTTCGCTCATGATTTTACAAGGGCGACCGATGTCGGTTTCGCGTTGGTGGTTTTCGCTAAAACGTGCTTACTGACAGTATGCATGTATCCGTGTGGTGTATCTGCTCGCTTTTATTAGTCGAGCTAAGGTATACATAGAATGTACCCAGTGGCACTCGAAGTACCTTGAAAGATAGTTTCTGTGACAAGGAACGCGGTTGTCTCTATTTGATCTAATCACTTTCGTCTACAGCTGCTTGCATCCGGGTTTCAGCAAACGTTGATTCTTGTCGTCTTTCTAAGTTACAGCATGCATATGACACTCAGTGTCAAAAATAAATATCTAATAACTTTTTAAACTGGATTTTCTACCTATGGTTCACAGTCGTTTAGGCACTTAAAGGATTAATTGGATGAGCGGGTTCATGCTGAATGGTCTGGCGGGCTAAAGGTTTTGACGGGCGAAAGTGTTTGCGGTCTGTAAGGGTTTGATGGAGTAAGGAGTTTGAAGAGCTGTGAGGGTCCCATGACGCACCAGGTCTGAAGAGTATAGTTTCGAAATGGAAGCTTAGGTATCGTGCGCTAAATGAAGCAAGAATTTAGTTTCAGGGGATTTCGTGGTCTTCCGTGACGTCAAGGTTTCACATGTTGCCTTGGTGTCACAACACCTTAGAAGGTCGAATGAACACCTTCCGATAAACTTCACTAGTCGTAATTACGCTAGATTTACACACGGCAGTGTAACGAGGGGCAGCAGTGTCCGGTGCCTGGGCTCTCGCAATAGTGTGATAGCAGGACGCGGCAAGGAACCGGGAGTGTTCGTATCGAGTTACTTACAGACGCGATGTTCTTCTGATAAAGAGAGCTGCAGTTTCTTCCATACAGGTAGAGCGAGGCATCATTTCTGCCGGGGTACGTTTTGATCAACAATAAGGCCATTGAAAACGATACGGCAAGTGTCCGGTTCTTGAATTGATCCGACCGGCTTTGTACATAGTCCAAAGCCTGTACCTGCGCAAATGCATCGGGATTTACACTAACCTAAGTGAGACTGACTAACACGTTCCGGCGCTTGGCACCCAACAGCCCATTACTAGGGGTGTGCGAAAACCGGATTGAATCGCATATTTCAGCGTCATTCTTAACCTTCACAGTGAAAATGGATACCGCGACAACTGGTTTCCTTAAGAGTGTTAAATCGAAAGATGACAATGGAACACTCTATTCGATCCGGTATACGCACCCCTCTACTAATAGTCAGTTTTACAGGTGTTTGTAAAAAGCCACGCTTTAAAATCTAACCTGGCCATCCTGGATGGAAAATTTGGTGTTTGGGCGCATGAGTAGCCACCGCAAGCACACCTTACCAACTAAGTGTTGCATATCAGACGATCAGCATCCTCCAGCAGGTGTGGGAATCACAAACGCCTAAAAATCGTTTCCACTTACTATTAGCCTTAGCAGCCGCTACGAGCCGTGCGGTACATTTCAGTGGCGTGAATGTATGATATAACAACGCATCCAGCGCGTTGCTGCACGCCTTCCAAAGACCGTGTTGCATTCACTACACATTCTATCTGCTTAAAGTCTCCTAGCTTCCTTTACAGTAAACTGAAAGATCAACTACAGTATATATATCTGAATGTACGGTGTTTCGCCATCAAGAAGCGGAACAAATACGTCATCTGCGAGTTTGATCCGGTCGGCTTACATACCGATAAATCCTGCAAGCTAACGCCCCGAGCCGGTTTTAAAGAAATCAAGGAAGATAGATAAACCATGCCATAAGGATCGACAAATGCTCCACGGAAGGTCGGTTAGTACCATAGGGACTTTTGTGGAAGAAAAGCGTAGGCGTGAACACCTCCCGTGGTGAGAAGCGTTGGGACCCAGGCGTACTTTACGACGCGAGGTTTGGATGGTGCGTGTTCAGCTGAGAGTATCAAAACTTGCGTTTTGGGCCGGGGGAGCGCGGAGGTTCTGGCTGGAGCTGTGTACATCGCTGTATTCTTCCTCGCCCGTGTGGTAGAGTTCACGGTTGAACTGAAAGATCCGACCACGTCTGGAGGAATGAATGACGGGGTACACCGGCGATATCCACACCAGAGGTCGGCATTTTAGGTCGCCCTTACTCACCCTCACCCTCACAGCCACACTCACCTATCACCTAAGCCCCTCTCTCTCCCTCACCCTCACAGTTACACTCACCTTTAGCCCCTCATTCACCCTCCTCACAGTCCCACTCACCCTCAGCCCTTCACTCACCCATACTAAACTTCACGGCCCTCACGCCCATCCCGCACTCATGGCCCTCACGCCCATCACGCACTTTCAGCCCTCCCGCATTTATAGCCCTCATGCCTCCTCACCGCCTTCACGCACTCGTACCCCTTACATCCATTATGCACTCATGACCCTCACGCAACTAACGTACCCCCGCATTTACCACCTTCACGCACTCATACCCCTCACGCATTCATGGCCCTCACAGCCTCACGCACTTACCGCCGTCACGCACTCATGCCTCTCACGCACTCACTATCCTCACGGCCCTCACGACCTCCATAGCCGTCACACCTCTATGGACTTCACGGAGTAACCGCCCTTACGGCCCTTACGCATTCGTAACCTTCACGCCCGTCACGCAATTATGGCCTACACGCCATTCAGACCCGCTTCAGACGGGACAATTACATTGCAACACCAGCAACACGGGCCGCCTCCGTTCAGACGCAGAAACCTGTTGCTGCCATTTGCCATCATCATCATGACATTTTATTTTTCTTGTGGTATTTAGACACACAATTACAGGCTGTAAACATGTTTTTATGCAATTAGATCCCGTTGAGAATATTAATGCATATTTCTGAAACAGTTTATTTCCAAAAACAATCAATTTCAAACCAGAACCAAGTCTTTCGTTGTCATCCTCACCGGCCCGTTTATCGCGAAAATATCGCGTCCCTGATTGGATGCAGCCACTTTAAACGTCTTCGAAATGCTCTGAGATGCTTGCTTTTTTCTAGCTGGACCCGATCTCAGCAATTCGCGTTGATCTAGGGAACACTAGGGAACAACCCGCCAGTAACACCAAAATCGCTCAGAAAAATGCTACGTCTGCAGAAGGCCTCACGCACTCAGAGCCCTCAAGTCCCTCACGCACTCATGGCCCTCAAACCCCTCACGCACTCACCGCCCTCACGGCCCTCACGCACTCATACCTCTCGCCCCCCTCACGCGCTCATGGCCAACATGCCACCCACAGAATCACCGCCGTCACGCTCCTCATGGCCCTCACGCACTTGTTCCCCTCACCTCCATCACGCACTCATGACCCTCACACCCCTCACATACTAACCGCCCTCACGCTTCTCATACACTCATGGCCCTCACACCCCTCACGCCTCACGCAATCACCGCCCTCACGGCCCTCACGGTTCTCAGAGCCCTCACAGCCCTCACAGCCCTCACGGCTCTCATAGCCCTCAAGGCCCTCACTCACCCTCACACTCATGAATTTTCCTGGTTCAGAAACTCACTCACCCTCCCCTCACCTCTGAAGATGAGGGTGAGTAAGGGATTTCATGAGTGAGGTTGGCCGAGGTATGATCCATACAATGGTCGGTTGTCTGACTCGCCTTGTAGTTCATGCTATAGTGTGCTTGGATCCAAACCCACCTGACCTTCGACTTTAAGATATACGCAGATCGTGGGGTCTCACGCGAGAATTTAAGCACTGCCCCAACGGCGAGAAAACGAGGGGATCGGTGTTGGCCTTTCGGCCAGTGGGAAGAGCCTGTCTGACGACGCGTCGAGGATTGGCCGCTTGCCGAAAGGGGATGGGCCAACTAGTGAGTTTTGGTGGAAACGTTACAGGTGGTTTCTTTTTTTGTGCTGGAGCTGGAGATCTCACGCTCTCTAATTGAGCCCGGTAGAGGGATGCCAAGGCACAAGGTCTCCGTAATAGAAACTTAATCACCCGATCCAGCAACTCCCGAGCTTGGCTAAACTAAAACCGGAGCACCTCCTACCAAATTCTGTACAAGGGAAGTTTTCTCTTCTCAAAAAATTTCGCTGATGTGCTTTTATTTGCTACGAATGTATTGAATTGTTTATTGAAATGATACTCTCAAGCTAAATGAGTTGGTCCTCGTCGGACAAGGGAAGCAACTTCGTCCGCTACTAGAATTATCTAGCTGCCTGCAACAAAGTTTGTCACCTCAACCGATCCTGGCAACCCGGACGGCACAATGTGACCCAGCGAACCCGTACACACGCACTGAAGCTTTCCTTCAAATAGGAGTACCGAAGAGTCGCAGGTAGAAAATATTTTTCTGCAGCTTTGTTTTGTGCTAGTCAGGAACAAAGCTTCCCTGAACTGTATGCGAGAATACTTCGTTCTTTGAAACCACGACCCTTAGCTTGTTTCAAGCTTTTTATTGGTGACGGGAAGTTCTCAAGCATCTATCTCACGCGCATGATGCTTGAAGGTTTGGGGGAATCCCATACCCGCGTCATCGCTTCATCAACGCAAGCCGCGATAAACACCGTTTTTTTTTTTTTTTGTCTGTTTCTCAAAAGTTGACATTTATGACCACCAAATTCCTATGAGGAAAAATAAACCCCTGAAAAACAGCCCCGATTTGAAGGAAAATAAGCTGGGTAACAAAGGGACCACCGCATAATATTTGTGCGAGATATCGAAATTACACCAATCGGCGAGATGGGCTCAGCAGGCCCATGTTTTGCTCTGTTTGGGCATCAAACAAATGTTTTCGAAACCCTCAATCATCACACAAAGTTTTTTGACCATCAGTGAATTTTGCCACTAAATTTATCGAGAAAATTGACGTCACCCAACTTAAATACCAGCTTACTTTCCTCGCAAAAATTAGCTGGCAAAATCACGGCAACTCACCGATAAATCAATTTAGTTACCCCACTTTATCTACCGCAAAATGTAACATCACGTGAGTCCCACAGGCATTTAATTCCCCCCAATAAATCTGACCGGGAGCATAAAAAAAAAATAGATTCAACTTTGTTCCCGATACGTCTGTTGAATATGTAATTCAGGAATTGAAATGACGTTCTCTGACGGGTGTGAAAACGTTCTTTCCTAACGGTATAATGTTAAAACAAATTTAAACAATCGCTCCTTAGACGCTGCGTTCCACGTACTCGAATTAAAAAGTTAATGTTGCTGCAATTCTCTTATCACTAAGGGGTTTAAAGAAGTTCCCTGCGTTTGTTACAGGCATATGTCTCACCATTGACACTTCGTACTTGTGCAAAGGGTTTTCGTAGACGTTCGGCCCGATGACAACGCAGTCACTTAGACCGAGAGCATCTTCGAAATGAGTTCGGACGATCACCACATCGATGGGCGCATTCCTTGTGGAAGAAAAAAAAACGAGGATGGCAAAATAGTTTAGGTGTTCAACTGGACGCTGTACAGCGTATGAGTTTCAAAATGTGCTTACAAATATTTTGACATTTTCATAAATGAAATCACAGAGCCATTCCATCATTTCAAATATAACTGTCACCCCTTTACTTGGGAGCAAAGCCATAAACCAGAAAACCCCCAAGAGGGACACTCGTGTAGCCCATAATAGGTCCTTACAGCACATTGGTGGCAGCACGATCTAGTTCTTTCAGTCGGGAAAGTGCACGTGCTTATTGGAGCACGTGGTCACGTATTTTCGTTTGTAGCAAAAGCTCCTGTTTCCTTTGATATTTAAAAACCAGCCATTGCCAAAGCTTGCATCTAAATATGAGTCCTACAAAGTCATCTCAATAAATGTGTTGTGTAATGTTCAGACACAGGTAAGTATGGAGCCGGCTAATCCTCTACCACACATGGTGATAGCTCTATATCACCAAGAGTCGGTGACATGTTAGAGTGCAACTCGGGTACTTTTTCACAATTTTAGGGTTACGATGAGTTTTTTCCCCGCGGTAAGTGTCCATGAATTGCCAGGAATAATATATTTTTCGAAATCATGTGTAGTTTTCTAGATATCTTTCTCAAAGTCCTGCTTCCGGGGTCTACTGCGAAACCGAAACTACCGGCTCTAGAAGATGGCAACCCTGGTGATCAACTGCAGCCACATATTGTTGCGCAAAGTTTGTAGCAAGGTGCCACAAACTGTACGACTGGCCTAGACGCAGAAGGGGTTACCATCAGACAGGTAAGGTGCTATGAATATTTTACTGCTCTGCTTCCTAGAAGTCTACCATCCGCAAAAAATATTAATACCCAACTCCGGCAGAAAAGCGAGTTTGCCACGATAAATAGGAGCTATTCATTGAGCGGCAAAATTGGCCGCAGATTTTCACCGAAGGGTCAGAACCAACCCTATTCTTCAGAGAGGAACTACAATCCTGGTTGTTTGCAATGCACGTTGCAGAAGCGTTGGGGAAGCTTCTCAGTTCGCCGGTGAGGAGAAACCAATTCAACTATGGCCGCCAAAAAAGTTTTCAGAGTGGAAGGCCTCCCAATTTTCTTCGACGAACATTGTTGATTCACGTCTCCCTCACCTTCGAGTTTTGGGGGAAATGGTGAAAACGCGCCTTCGGGTGGCCAGCGGGTTGTTTGCGCCAACAAAGGCACAAGAAGGCGGGTTGGGCATTGGGCAAAGATGCCAGTTTCTTAAGCACTCAGCAGTTCGGCGCCCACACTTAAGCGAGCAGGAAATCACTTATCTTCGTGCGCTTACGCAAACGAGCACTTCCAAACGACTGCCGCTAAAGCAAAACATAACAAGCTGAAGTAGTCCACTGAGACGGCTGGAAATGAATCAGGAATGGCAAATTAGAGAGAGCTGGTAAAGTTACGAAGAAACAGGAAAGCAACATAAACGGAAAAAATGTAGAAAGGTGTTTTGTCCTGTTCTTCTGCTTTTTGCCTTTATTGTCGCTCTCTTTTATCCCCAAAGCTGAAAAGCATGGCGAAAGATCTGGCAATAACCAACAAGTGGCCTTCTTGATTTCGAGCATAAGGACTGGTCACAGGATTGCTTTACAAAAGAGCGAGCCTCTCCAATGCCCGCTGAGAGGCTGGTGGTAGCAGTTTTTATATAGGTTTTAGAGTTGATCGGATTATTGTATTAGTCACCCATTTTGGCAGTGTTCGTATATCGTTTTCTTTTGGATCAATGCAAGTCATTTATTTTGTTTCGACTTTTGATTGGAGATTCTTATTAATGTGCAGTAGAAGCTCGGCCAACAGCCTGCGGGCTGGTTTCTTTTTGCCGTGATTGATCTGCACGTGAACTCTGGTAGCTCATAAGATACCTATAACTAATTGACGGTAAAAAAAAAGAAAAAAAACTTGCGTTAAATGTGGAGCTTCACTTAGCTTTTTATTCTTTGAAGTCCTCTAGAAAAGAGTTCAATGAGGGTGCTTTGCAGCATGTTGACACACGCGATGATTAAAATGACGCTAATGTCCCTTGATAACAATTTTCTAAAGGCTGATGCCCCACGACGGCCATGAACAATCACCCTATACTCCTGCGTTTGAATCGCAATTATAGCACCTGGTCACTGCTTAAAAATTTTGCATATATACCACTGTACGAAAGACAATACGGTGGTCAACTTCAGATCAAATAGCTATGGACAAATCTAAAATTCAGGTCGTTCGGAACACGTGACAAATGACATTTTCGGCAGTACATGGTTTGGTAATACAAATGGACTGCGATTTGGGTTGAACCGATTTCCTTCCGATGTTTAAGACTTGTACATTAAATGTGTTTGTTTTTGAATATCGTGGTAATTCTTATTTTTCATTTTCATCTGTGTTTTAAAGATATATCTTTTTCAATATAGGCTCTATGGAAGGAAATGCACGAGCACTTTCTATGACTATTATGTTTCTACGTCTGAATCTTGCAACAGTTAATGATTGGTATATTTTGAAAGTACGTGCAGAATTCGGTAAAGTATAGTGCTCGAGGTTCGTTGTAAGGCTTGCATTAAAATATAAAAAAGACTAAATGGGCAAATACTATTTCGCAGTACCAGTTCACCGCCGCGAGGTGCCATCACAACGTATCCAAACCTCTGTCAGACAAACTTCCATATATGCTCGTTCGCATATCGCGGCCATTTTTAAATTTCTCAGTTAGATTTTTATCACAATGTTTGAATCTGTAGCAAAGAATGCATTTTCGTAAGACACAAAAGGGCAATATTAACATATTTTACCAGTTGAGAAATAATGGTACTATAAGCGAGAGAGAATATTATCTCGTATACAAATTAGCCGTTTCTCACCTTCTTGAACCTTGCTGAGATACTATAAAGTCCTAAGAAATATAAAAGAAAGTTCATTTTTATTTTTATGGCCTCCTGTGTCGTTTGTTGAGTTGTGATCAATGTTGAAGACCTACTTGTTGCAGAGAAAATTTTTGGTGTGGCGCCTATTCGGTCCTTGACATACGGACGCCTTTAAGCAGCTGCTGTGCATGGGCGCCGCAATGACTGACCTCCACTGTCCCTTCCTTTTATTTAAACGCTTCATCACTTCAGTTGTGCTGTCAAAAGACAGGCTATTATTTCCTATAGACATCAATATTATGATCAAAGCGTAGTCTTGGGGCTAATTTATTATCACCCATCTAAGCGGCTGATCCTCTCAGTGAGGTAACAGAAAGTCAGCTTTTGCAGTTCAAATCTGACTCTACTGAAAAGGGCGAATAGAACCCTTTCCCGCGAAGTGCGTTACCAAAAATGTTGCACGATGGACGGAACACTTCCCAGGTCTCTTCAGATTAATTTATTTTTAATTGACTGAAATAAGAGCAGTGTCAGACAATAATTTTAGTGTGTTACTTCAACAATGAGACAGCTCCTAGATGGTTTTTACGCCCACTGTGAATCTTGTCCGTTGCAACTAATGATAAGGAGCCAAAATCGCAACTCGTACAGATTTCTCGCGCTTGTCTTTCGTTCTTGGAAGTGTGGCACTCAGTGTTAGAAAATAAAATTAACCGAGATGCTCAGCGCTGCCTTGTCACGTTCTTCCATGACCGGGCAAGAGAGCGGCTTTCCTTGCGGCCGTTGCTCTCCTCTAAGAGCTATGGGGCTTTTTTAAGTCGTTTGGGAGGGCGACCACACTACCTTGCCCAACACTGCCCGACACACCCTGAAGAATTAATCCCCGACCATTCTAATGGAAATTTTGCTCCAACATACGTATCTAAAACAACTGTAGTGCTCCCAATACAATATGCCCTGGCTTACGAAAATTAAACGCATGTATAAAAACACTCGTTTCTTGAGGAGACAAAGACTAGAAAATGTTCCGCATACGACCCTCTAGACAAGTGGCCTGACTGTATATGGGTTAAATTGCTCTGAAATATCTCCAACTCAACCCCAAATGAAAGATGCCAAAACGGTGAGGTAGATTTGCCTCTCAGGGGGAATTAAAGGGACTATGACACAATTTTCAAATGGAATTTCATCAACCGCACGTCGTAAAAGGTGTAAAAAAACATAAAAGTGAAAAACCCAACAACTTTTTTCCTAATAAAACTTTTAAGAAAACGCGTACTCTTTTATAGTTGTTTCCTTTAGAAGCTCTTTGACTTTTCACTGCGATGCAACTGCGATGCGAAAGCACGTCACCCAAATCTATCGTGTGGTAGCAAAAAAAAAGAAAATCAGACTGCGCCTGCTCTGTAAACCCAATTAATATTCTGCTGAGAGCTCGCCCGTGCGTGTTGCATGCCTGCCGCGATTCCTGCTATCTACTGAAAAAGATGGCATTGTTGGCGATCGTCAGCGAGGTGGAAGCTCATCGTTCCGCGTAGAGCAGTATCCTTAATTGAATTGTCGTCGTGTTTTGCGATGATATGCCTGCACTTTCTAGAAGGGGAGATATTCACCCGTGCGGCAAGGTTGCCGCGGCACCCTCAAGCCCATAAAAACGCTGGTGCCGTCATATTTGTGTATTTCGACTTCAATTCCGGTTTCCTAGCAGGTATATTCTGGAACGTCGCCGGGAGTTCTTATTTAGCGCACTTCAAGCGTATGCTCAAATTCAGGATATCACTGGTGCATACTGTATTTAAAGGCACATAGGAAGGCTGCGAACTGTGTTCCGTATCCATCACCCGAGGAAAGTGATTACCACAAAATATTATGACAGCCAAAATATTACGTCAATTTGAAGTCTCGTATTATTTTAAAACCGATTTTAGAGACGCTATCAACTACTCTTCAGCAAACGGTAAGCGGGTTAGCTCTTAGTCAAGGAGCACGGCCGTAGCATCCTTGATCCGTCATGTCGCGGCCGTACGACAGATGATCAGAGTTGCCATTCCTCTAGCAGATAGTTTTGGTTTTGCCATAGACACCTGAAATTAAACGTTGAGCCGTGATATAGGACCACACGCAGAATCGGGGAAAAAATGCATGCCTTGCGATTCGGGGACACTGTTTTAGATGAAAGCAGTTGTGTTCGCAAGTTAGTAGAACAATATTGACCAGAGTTGCCCTTGAAGTTTTGTGAGACGACACATTAGCCACAAAATAAATTCTTAAGAAAAAAAAAACGTATTTATGTCGTGAGGCATATAAGAGCGATTCCTAAAATATACGTCTATCTCAGAGTCGAAGCCTCGAAATAAAATCATGCGTCTGAATCGTCTCTTACTATAACTACCTCTCGCCAAATAATGTTATGAAAATATTGTTTGCTAGGACCGCCTATTTAAGGACAGACGTGACTTTTGCTAGTGAATTGCGGATTTTAGTGTCGCGTTAAGACAGCTCAGATTTGAGCGTGCGTTCGCAAAAGGAAGCCAGATTCTAAAGTTGTTTGTGCGGGTGTACACGACCGGGCTACTGTGAAACAATATTTAAAGATTGAAGCCTCGTTCACGTTACTTGGGCATGGGGCGCTATGGAAAAAATAGTAATATCCAAGCAAGAACTTTTGAAAATAAAACGGCACGTTCTAAGATAGAACCATTGTGCACAACGATGCAAGTATTTAAAATGATTTCAATCTGCTACAGTGATACATGGTCTTTAAGCCGCAGTTGAAAACGCGATGCAGACGCAAGAGATTCCACAAAGAATCATTCGTTCCCAAGAAAATTGTAGTTTTTTTTTTTGCTTTCGTGTAAACTAAATCCTAAACAAATATCCGTGACAAACATCAAGTAAAGGTGTAAAAGTGTTTTGGAGAGATTTGTTTCGATGCTATGCCTCACGTCAATTGAACGCAGCCTTCACCAGATTCGGAGACATTAACAGTGAAATGCAGAGTAACATCGAATAAAAGCTTGGCATGCCTTAGACTAAACAATCAAATAAAATGGAAGGACGTGCGTCAGTTTCAAAATAATCACTCACTCGAGAAGGTATGTCAAGTGGTCGTACGCGGGGCCTCTCCGTGGTGCATAGAGGCCAATTCCGACGTAGAGATATGCGCGACGGTCCATGGCTCCCTGTCTTTCCTGAAGAGTTCTCAGCCTCTATGGCAGCACATTGAAACACGGTTAGGCTGGTTAATACTCCACCTGTCTTTGTTAAGGCACGACACAACCCAATCATTTCTTCTTTTTTTCGTTTAGGCGGCAAGCTAACTAAGAATGACAATGGGGAGTTCTCACAGAAGGTTTTCGCTGTCCCGCAACTTTCTCCGCAACCCAATAATAGATCCGGGGCTGTGCAGGTAAGGCTAGAGCCGCGCAAGCGTAGTAGTGCCGTCTTCGTTGCGGAGAGCGTTGCGGAGCTGGGAAAACGGCCTACAAAAACTTCCTACTATGACATAAAGGTCACACAAGACCTATCCCTACACGCACGAGAGGCGCACTTCGCCGAAAGTGCATCAAAACTGTCCGACCCGACGTACCAACTCTCGGCAAGATAGCTGCTCTGACTCGCCGCTGTCAACATCTCGAGATACATATGCTCCCGACGCCTCGCCGGCCTCGTGGCGTTGTTCCGTTCAGCTCCGCCTCATTTAAGGTTACCCTCTACAGTTGTATGGACGGACGCAAATGGCTGTATTTATAAGGAGCGGTAGCTTGCGCCACCTGGCCCAGAAATCTACAATACTTAAATCGTCCTTCGTAAAGTTTTTTTTCTTTCAAACAAACAGAGTATTTTTTTTATTAAATAAGATTAAAGTGTGCGTGTCTTAATATTTTACATGAGGTTACTTTTCTGCTCAACATAATTTCAGCACGGTGGACCGCTGCGAACCTTAGGAGATATCCTTGCGAAGCGCGCACTGCGTATAAATCACGTGACTGCGCAACCCGCACAATGCTGTGCCTGTCTCGAGAATCACGTGATGACGGCATCGGAATGGCTCTAAGGTCCACTGGTGTTCATCGTAAGGTGGAATGGTGAATATTCAAGTTTCGATGGTCTCGATCGGTCCCAGAAGGCCGGCTTGCCATTGTGCGCGAAATCAAGAGCTCGTTTTGTGCGCGCGGGCTCACTTCATGGCGTCCGTTTCCTTCACGACGACGACTTCAGTGACGCACCGCGCACCACTACTTCTGCTTCCCCGGGCCAGGGAGCACCTTTTCTTTAGTTTAGTCCGAATGCCTCGTGACGACATTACACTCGCGCCATCCGTGCTGGCATTGGCTGCGGCCCTCCGAAAATCGAACAACAGTGCGGCGAATATCGTTGAAGTTGATGGGATGCCGGAGCCGGGCGGAAGCACCGTCCGACGCTCCGGTGCAACGAAAACCCTTTCCACGGACCGTCGTTTCGACAGTTCGCACGTCGGATTGGACAGTTTTTTTATGCGGATGTGTCTCGCGTTCAAAGATGAAGTTCGGTTGCAGTGGAATTTTCCGACGCTGACGGTACGTCGGGGGCCTTCGAAACTAGATGAAATCTGTCGCTGGTAAGGCGTCCAAGGTGCTGTAGTCCTAGCGTTACAGGGGACAAATAAACCGAGCAACGTGATGTTCACGTACGTCACTTGAATCCGCCGCGAAAAGAATTGACACGTAATTTTAACGGGAATTTCTCCGGTGATCTGGTTAGGATAAGAGTTTGTTTATCATTCGCGTTGCCAAAGCCCGTCCCTCGCTGCCTTGTTTGTATTTGCCCGTAGAACGTCAACTCCCCCCCACCCCCCCCTTTCATCGATCGAAGTGTTAGCTTTTGTGCCCAATAAGACAGTCGCGTGCACTTCTGAAAGCTTTCGGCACCGTGCATGACGTCCACGAAGGCCAATAGAGACGTTGTTAGCCTGGTTGCGTAGTCAACACACTACCGCTGAGCAGGCAGGGTACCTTCGCTAGCTCGACTTGTAACGTTTACTACTACCAGAAGGAATCAAGGGAACCTAGTCAAGAAATGAAGACTACGGATTAGACGATGCAAAGGTAATCCATACGGCGTTTACACGAGCCTGGTGGGGAAAAAAATAAAACTTTCAGCCTTTCCGTTTGGTGAAGAAGGAAGAGCAGCGAAGCTGCACTATGGTGGGAATAAAGTAGTGGCCGTCCGCACGTCGGCAAGCCATAGTGGAAAGGCTTTAAAGGTTGCCGCGATCTATGAGCGACGGCTGCAAGCAGACAACCGGCCAACGCAACATTCTGGACAACTACCCCCATCTATGAGCGACGGCTGAAACCAGAGTGTTGTGTCAAGATTTGAGTGGCACCTGACACTGTCCTGGGAACCTAGCCCTTAAGCTCCGCTGTAAAAAAAGAAATAGTCGGCTCGATCAACCCGTGTGTTATGAGATTAGAGGTGGGCATCAACGAAGCCACGGCCGGCTAGCACTAAACATTTTCCCCCGCACCGCGGTCCACCAGTGCCGCTCACAACTTTCCGAAAATGATAAGAGCGAACAACAAGGAGGGAAAACTGACCCACTATCCCGAAAACAAAGTCAGCTATTCATGCGGGAAGGATCCATTGCGAAGAAACGGTCGGGGCCATCCTCTTCGGTGTCAGCAAGGGTAAGCTATGCTCGAGGGCGATGTTTGAGGGAATCGCAGGCGAATTTGGAGGGTCCATGTCTCGTTTTTCGTTGTCTGAGCTCGTGATGCGTGCAAATATCACGACAGAACCCTCACGGTGCCAAAATAGCAAAATTGTGGCTTTGAATCACGGATTAAAGGGTCTTTTGGATTGTAAAAGAGAGTTGCCAAACGCACGTCTAAAAAGATTCCGCATGAACGCCGCAAAACCTCCAACCGCCTCTCGGTTTCTGTGAAGGGGGTCGCTCGCGAACCGCATCCGCAACCACTTTGCCAACGCAGCTACACCGCCCGTGTGAATGCGCCATTAACCCATCACCGACTATCATTGCAGAAATAGTTAGCTGATACTGAATGCGGTCATGCCCGACTCAATCTAGAGAGCCGAACATAAGCAACCGACACCGACCAACCTCAAGCGCAGCATTATACAAACAAAGGTACTTCTGAAGGGCTTGTAGTGTTTCGGTGCCCGTGAAAATTGCACCAGCAATTTTAAACCTGCCAAAGACACTGTCGTGTGAACGCTGTACTTCCTTAAATGTATACGGAAATGAAATGAAGTCCAGCGCGGGCTTCCTACCCATTAATTCAAAGTCTGCCAGAAAAAAGCAAAATTCGTTTCGCGTTCGTGACGTCAAGAGCTACTGCACAGCCAGGTGCACTGTTGTTTCGAGCCTGGCAAGGTGGTGGCGTCACCGCGCGTGAATCTCACCTAGTAGTATTATTCGAGGACCCTGCGCTATATAGCTTATTGATAGCTGACTCATAATGTGATTCGCGGCCATGCCGGGAATATTGCCGCGCGCAGACTTGCAGAAGGTTCTCGTTTATTCTTGCTGCGAACATAACATCAATCGTTTATCCCTGCTTTTGTTGTTCTATAAAGTGTGTGTTCATTCTCGCCCCGAGCGCGCTACGCTCGAACCTTCCCCACCGAATTTTTGAGATAGTGACTCACTCTAGATAAGAGGCCGCCCGCGACCTTGTCGAGTCAGTTTCGCCTCAGCGTTCGATCCTGCTGCTTTGCCGACTTCGACGCCCGCGACGCTCTGTTATATTTTGTACCCTTTTATTTTTTCGCACAAGTTAGCCACATTAAACGTTTATTTATTCCTGTATATTTCTTGTTTATTGGTCACTACCCGTGACATTTTGGTGGAGGTGCGGGGTAATGCATGCCTGTGCAGCGTTCCCCTCCAAGAACCCACAGTGCAAGTCCAGTTCCAAGCCCAGTGAGAAGACCACTCCCCGCGGAACCCGAAACTCGGACCAGCCGGCGCATCAAGGGAGAGGATCCTGAATACGGTTTGCTACTGGACAAGCCCAAGCCGAAGAAGACGACGATGGTCAACCAGGCGCAGGCCCCGGCCGCTCCTGCCGTCGTATACCTTCCCGTCGCACCCAAAACTCCGACGCCGTTCCACGGAGACGCACACGAGGACATCGAGGACTGGCTGCAACACTATGAACGGGTGGCCCGCCATAACGGGTGGTCAGCCGAGCACTGCTTGCAGAACCTTTACTTTTCGGTGGAAGGAACTGCGAGGCACTGGTTGGAAAACCACGAGGCTTCTTTGACGTCGTGGGAGGTGTGCAAGCAAGAATTGAAGAAGACGTTTGCCTGCCAACACCGATGTGAGAGGGCCGAAGATCTCGTGCGAACAAGAACCCAAGACCTACATGAGAGCGTCAACAGCTTCGTTGACGATGTTCTCTGCCTGAGCGCCCGCGCCGACCCCCAGGCTACCGAGGAGAAGAAGCTGCACCACTTGATGAGGGATGTGAAAAGTGAGATATTCAGCGGCCTCAATCCCCTGACAACCGTCGACGGGTTCGTCACGGAGGTGACGAATATGGAACGGGCCCTACAAACACGCGCCAGACACTACCAGCGACACCCCGGCGTAACCACTCTGGTGACATCCGGATCCGACCTTGGCTCCACCCTCCCCGGCATCCGTGAAATTATCAGTGTAGTCGTCCAGGAGGAACTCAAGAAGCTCCTGCCCGCTGCAGTACGCCCAGCCTCACTCTCCATCGCCGAGGTTGTGCGGGAAGAAGTCCAGAGAACCTTGCAGCTAGAGGCTCCCGTCGTCCTGGCAGCTCCCGACGAGCCCACGTTGACTTACGCCACAGTGGCTCGACGGCCACGGCCTCCTCCTCGCAGCTTTGTCGCGCCGCCCCGACGTCAGTCTCCTGCGCCGCAATACGACAGACGCCACGACGACCCGGTGCAGTACGCACGTCCGGAGCCTCGCGCACCCCGGAAAACCGACGTGTGGCGAACGCCCGGCCGACGCCCTCTGTGCTTCCATTGCGGGGAAGCAGACCACACCTACCGCCGATGCCCATACCGACGACTTGGGCTTCGCGGGTTCCACCCAAACGACCCGCGCCCCCGTCATGGTGAACGACCTTGGGAGATCGACGAGTACCTGCGACGACCTCAGTCCCCCGAGCCTGTGTCCCGCCGAGAGTTCCGATCGCCGTCGCCACGACGTCCAGGTTCGCCGATGCACCGACCCCGACGTGAAAGCCTGTCACCTCTCGCTCCTCGCCGGGGAAACTAGGCGCGGCAGCCCCTGGAGGTTGAGTTGCCGAAGACGACCGACGCCAAGATCCTCCACGAACGTCAGAGGGCCCCCACTCGAACGCTACTAGAGATCAAAACGACGCCCCTGCAACGGTGTCCAATAACCTAAACGTCGACATCGACGGTCACGACGCATCTGCGCTCGTGGACACCGGAGCAGACTACTCAGTCTTGAGTGGGAGGCTCTCCCACCGCCTTCGAAAAGTCACGACGCCGTGGGATGGACCTCAGTTACGAACCGCCGGAGTGCACCTCATCACATTGGTCGGGAGATGCACTGCTCGCGTCGAGATCCACGGTGAGACGTGCCCTGTCAAGTTCGTCGTTCTGCAAGACTGTTCGAGGGACGTTATCCTCGGAATAAACTTTCTCTGTGAGTATGGCGCCGTCATCGACCTCGGAGCAAACCAGCTGACGTTTCGAAAACCTGCTCCACCACAGTGACGTCATCCGCGGTACGAGTCCTCGCAAACCACGTGAACCTACCGCCGCGGTCAAGTGTTTTCGTACCGGTCGGGGTCGATGAGACTTTCTGCGGCGACGTTTCGCTCGAAGGAAGCCTCCAGTTCCTTCTAGGAAGAGGGATCGGCATCGCAAGAGGCGACACGGAGCTCCAAGACGGACACACTGTCGCACTCGTAACGAACTTCCGACAGGAGGCCCAGCACCTTACGAGAGGCACCGCCGTGGGTCACGCCGAGGAACTCCCGGACGCAGCCGCAATCGCCGGAATATCAGAAGGCCTCTGTTCATGGCCACCCAAGACAACGCCGCCTTCGCAGTTTGACCTTGACCCAACCCTGCCTACCCCACAACGACGACAACTCACTGACCTTCTTGCCGAGTTCAATGAGTGCTTCTCTACGTCGTCAAAGGTGCGCCAAACGACTGTTGCGAAACATCGATTTGTCACTGAATACAACGCGCTTCCTGTTCATCGGTCGCCGTACCGTGTTTCCGTGAAAGAGAGAGAAGTCATCCAGAAGCAGGTCCAAGAAATACTCGATGACGACATTGTCCAGCCCTCAAGCGGCCCGTGGGCTTCACCGGTAGTCCTGGTGAAAAAGAAAGACGGGACTCTTCGGTTCTGCGTGGACTATCGCCGACTAAACGCCGTAACGAAAAAGGACGTCTACCCGCTGCCACGCATCGACGACACTCTGGACCCGCTGCGCCATGCCCGATACTTTTCGTCGATGGACCTGAAGAGTGGGTACTGGCAGATCGAGGTCGACGCACGGGATCGTGAGAAGACTGCCTTCGTCACGCCGGACGGACTGTACGAATTTAAAGTGATGCCGTTCGGACTGTGCACAGCACCGGCGACGTTCCAGCGCGTAATGGACATCGTTCTTTCCGGCTTGAAATAGCAAAGCTGCCTCGTCTATCTCGACGACGTCGTGGTATTCGCAAGCGACTTCGACGAGCACCTGAGACGTTTGCGAGCCGTGCTACAGGCTATCCAGAATGCTGGATTGACACTAAAGCCCTCAAAATGTCGGTTCGCTTACGGCGAGCTCAAATTCCTGGGCCATGTCGGAAGTGCTCAGGGTGTAAGCCCTGATCCTGCCAGGACATCTGCTGTTGCAGAATATCCGAAGCCATCAGCCAAAAACGCGGTAAGAAGATTTCTTGGACTGTGCGCTTACTACAGGCGTTTTGTTTGCGATTTTGCCAAGATTTTTGCACCGCTCAGGCAACTGACCAAGGAGCAAGAACAAGCGTTCAACGAACTGAGGGAAACTCTCCAGTCGCCCCCTATCCTCGGACACTTCGATCCATCAGCGGAAACGGAAGTTCACACGGACGCCAGCAACGCCGGACTCGGCGCGGTACTCGTCCAAAGACAGGACGGAGCAGAGAGGGTGATCGCTTACGCAAGCCGGGCACTGTCCAAGGCAGAGAAAAATTACTCGACGACCGACAAGGAAAGTCTCGCTGTCATTTGGGCGTTAACCAAGTTCCGCCCGTACCTGTACGGGATAGCGTTTCGCATTGCCACGGACCACCACGCCCTCTGTTGGCTCACCAACCTCAAGTATCCGTCAGGACGCCTCGCTCGCTGGAGTCTGCGACTGCGAGAATTCGACGTGACCATTGTGCATAAGTCTGGCCGCAAGCATAACGACGCCGACAGTTTGTCTAGGGCCCCAGTCGAATCTCTTACCGAAAGCACTGACGACGACGACGATGCTCGTTTTCTCGGTGCAGTGACAGATGCCGACATGGGAGCACTTCAACGAGACGACCTGAACTTCGCGCCGTGATCGAACACCTCGAAGGCCAAGGAAGTTCAGTTCCGCGAGTCTTGGCCCGAGACTTGTCAAGCTTCGTTCTGCGGCGAGGCGTTCTCTTCAAGAAGAACTTCGGAACGAGCAACCCTGCTTGGCTGCTGGTTGTTCCGGCCAGCCTGCGAGAAGAAACCTTTCAAGCATGCCACGAAGACCCGACGGCTGGACACCTTGGCTACAGCCGGACGCTCGCCCGGATTCGTGACAAGTACTACTGGCCGAGACTCCCGAAAACAGTCCACCTGTACACAAGGTAGTGCTATGAGTGCCAACGACGTAAGAGGCCTCCGACGAAGCCAGCAGGACTCCTGCAGCCGATACCTGCCCCGACTAGGCCTTTCCAGCAGGTCGGAATGGATTTGCTTTGGCCGTTCCCAACATCGACGCAAGGAAATCGGTGGATTATTGTCGCGACCGATTATCTTAAACGATACGCCGAGACGAAAGCCCTGCCATCGGGAACAGCCGTCGAAGTCGCGAAATTTTTCGTCGAGTCCATTCTCCTTCAACACGGCGCACCTGAAGTACTAATTACAGATCGCGAGTCATGCTTCATGGCAGAGCTGACTCAAGAAGTTCTTCGGCTCTGTCATACCAGCCATCGACGAACAACCGCTTATCATCCGCAGACCAACGGGCAACGGAGGAGCTCAACAAGACGATCGCCGACATGATTTCCATGTACGTGGACGTAGAGCACAAGACATGGGACGATGTGCTGCCGTACGTCACGTTTGCGTACAACACAGCGGTTCAAGAAACCAAGGGAATGACACCGTTCCAACTGGTACACGGCCGGACGGTTACCACGACGCTCGACGCCATGCTGCCTCACGTGCCAACCGGGGATGGCAACGACGACCCTCAACTGATCTCCCAGCGCGCGGAGGAAGCTCGTCAACTGGCAAGAGTCAAGATTCACGAACAACAGCGAGTTGACGCAAGCCGGTATAACCTTCGTCGCCGGGACGTCCACTTTCAACCCGGATACCGGGTATAGGTGTGGACACCGATCCGCCGCCGTGGTCTCAGCGAGAAACTACTGAAGCGCTACTTTGTACCCTACAAAGTGCTTCGACGACTCGGGGATCTGAACTACGAGGTGATGCCGGATGGAACACGGACTTCATCACGCCGCCCTCCACGACCAGAAGTAGTCCACGTCGTGCGCATGAAGCCGTACTACGCTCGATAGGGCTGTGGACCTTGTGTGTTCGAAATGACTGTTTAGTATACCGTTATTTATGTTTGCTTTGTTTTAGGTTTGTGCTGCATCGGGACGATGCGCTTTTAAAGGGGGGGATAATGCCGGGCGCAGACTTGCAGAAGGTTCTCGTTTATTCTCGCTGCGAACATAACTTCAATCGTTTATCCCTGATTTTGTTGTTCTAGAAAGTGCGTGTTCATTCTCGCCCCCAACGCGCTCTGCGCTCGAACCTTCCCCAGCGACTTTTCGAGATAGTGAGTCACTCTAAATAAGAGGCCGCCCGTGACCTTGTCGAGTCAGTTTCGCCTCAGCGTTCGATCCTGCTGCTTCGTCGACTTCGACGCCCGCGACGCTCTGTTATGTTTTGTACCCTTTTATTTTTGGCACAAGTTCGCCACATTAAACGTTTAATTATTCCTGTTTATTTCTTGTTTATTGGTCACCACCCGTGACAGTGTTATGAGCCAAGAGTTTTAAGCTAACCAGGTTAGTTTCACACCGCAGAAGTAGTAGCTCGAGGGAACCCGGAAGTAGAAATATCAGCCAGTTCGCAGCAATTACGTCTGCAAGCTCTGTTTACTATAAGGTCTTCACTGGGGGCCATATTTGAGCAGGCTGTTCGCAGCGTATCCAGGAAAAGGGGGAGGGGGTAGTGGTCTGGCTGATTTGGCAGAGGTCCCCTTATCTTGAGACCAAGCTCCTAGCTTACGTCTGCAAAGGACGGCGATCTTGATAGTGTGGAATGCCCGTTTCGAAAGCAGTGTGGAAGCTTTAGGATATTGAACTTCGTAATGGCTGACGCGTCTACGAAGTTGAATATCTTAAAGCTTCCGCACTGCTTTCGTCGCGTTCAGGACTTTGCAACTCCGCGAGCGGGCCATGCTCACGCAAACTAGGGCTTATTTTTAGAAACTCATGACCTGGCAGCATGCCAAAGGGGCTTCACAGACCGCCACCAGACGCAATATTGAAATCTGTTAATTCGTTTTAACATTAGTTTTCTTCACTTCTCTGCCGGAAGCTCCTAAAAACAAATCTGGGCTAGCGTTTCCCTCCAGCCGGCACCACCTAGGCCACGAGTAAACAAATAAATAGCGCAGATACATCGTTTTCGCAACCGTTTAAGCCTCGACGGTGTTGTTCGGTCCCGTTTGTTGCTCTTGCGGGACTAGGTTTTGGTGTAAGAAATATATACATATATACACACACACACACACATAGGGTGTTTTTTTAAACTTAACAGATTTGTTTAAAATAAGCCGTGAAAGTTACGCTTATGACGTTTGTGGAGGTGAGTTATACGGCCAGGGGGACATATTATAGGGGGCTGGTTGAAACGATCACTCGACTAATTACTTGATATTTTAATTAACTTTTAAATTATTGAAAATAGACATATGTTTTGAATTATAAACTTACTCAGCGTCATCGAAAACCACTAAATCAGTCACTTTCATAAAGACTTTGAATGCGTGAGGAGCTTAGTGTTGTACTAAAGTTACCACTCGTGGAGCAGGTACAAGGCTGGGGCTAGATAGGAGACGGAAAACTCGCACGGGCGCTTTACCGCAACCGTTTAGCGTTGTGTCTGCTCCACGAGAGGTAACTTCATTGGACTCCTACGCTTCTCACGCGTTCAAAGTAGTCTTGTATTCTTTGGCACCCACACACGAAAACATATATAAATCAAATCGAAAGAATTCAAAACCAGGTCACTAGATATGTGCTAAATAACTATAATTTTCATGATAGTGTCTCTCAATTAAAGCTCAAACTCGGATGGAAACAAAGTTTTCCATCCGAACCAACTAAGACGAAAGTGCCTCCGTCTCAAGTTTATGTATAATCTTCATCACGGTAGCGTCGGTATAGATAAGTTGAGATACCTATTGGAACCTCATTACGTTTCCCTTAGAACTAGTAATAAAAAAAGATCCGAGAATTGCGCGCACAGACCGACGTTCTAAAATATTTTTTTTTCCGCGGACTGTTAATGATTGGAATGTGCTCCCCGACTCACTTGTAGAGCTTCCTGCTGTACAATCACTTTTTGATGAAGTTATGTTATTGTAGTCGGTTCGACAAGTTTTTGAGTGACTTGTGCGTGCTGTCAATATTTTTTTTATATTATTGCAGTATATATTGACATGCTTCTCCTGTTTGACATGGTTATTTTGCTATTATTCATTTTCTTATATTATTGCAGTATATATATTTCTCCTGCTTCCCTTGTTATTTGTTTTTGTTGTTCTGCAGTACAGTGTGCTCAACTCTTAAATATAACGCGGGAGCAGTGGCCGAAACTGATATCAGAGCTGTCTAGCGATTAAATCAATGATACGGCGGGGAATAGGGCGGCTCTTTTTGCGATTGTCGCCACTCTCCTATAAATTATAGCATGGTGCCTCCTTGTTTTTTTTCTTTATCACCCACGCTTTAATTTTTTACTTGTTTGTTTCGTTGTTTTGGCCACTCTGCTTAGTCACACCTACGCATTTACCATGTGGGGCTACCATATCGCGGTGATCTTGTAGTTTCTCAGGTAAAGACTACCTTCTTTAAACAACAAAACAAAATCAGAATCCGATTTTTTTTTTGTCGCAGAGTCACGCATTGGTGATTGTCTTGGAGCTGGGAGTGTAACTGTAGAAAACAACAGTGGCATAAGCTGCCAGAATGAGCCGGTAGATGACGCATACAGCCTCTTTGGCAACCGCTTCCGCGTTATATTTAACAGTTGAGTACACTGTAGGTTTGCTTTTGTAAATTTCTTTCGTTTCCCCCTACTGTAATGCCCACCGGGCGATATACGTACCAAATAAATAAACAAATAAATAATCTTTGCGGCAGCTGTCCTGCCCTCCGACGACTGAAGCGCGGAACCAAGGCCAGCGCAAGAGTCAAAGTTCAATCTTGCAATGTCATGCTCTTTCTCTTTCGAACAGCGAGGCGTTCCTTATCGCCTGGCCACGCGCGCGCGAAACACTGCGTTTTTTGTTGTTTTTTCTTTACGAGAGAGGGAAGGGGGGCGGGCGGGCGGGCGGGCGGACGAGACTACTTCGTTTCACCTTATGTCCGAGCGCGGACGATGGTGTGAGCCGAAGGGCCAAACGAACAGCGCAAAAAGCACAGCGTCGCGCGATGACAGCGCGGCAGAGGTTGGTTGCACTATCTTTCCACGGGGCGCGGTGCCGCCGGGGCTGAGGTGCGCTCCGATAGCAAACCGAAACTTAAAAACCCGTCAATTTTGTGCGGTTTTTCAGAAAGCCGTAAAATGCTTCACATGCCTTCTATCGTTCTGCAATTTGTTCATTTAGTGTTTTTCGATGATGCTGAGCAATTTTCTTATTTAAACCATGCCCTTCAACACAATATTAAAAAAGTTAATTACGCAAAATAATTTACAACTTAATTACCCAGACTTTAATAATTTTCCCTAATGGGCCACTTGCCCCGGACCGAAGCGCCACAAGCCTTTTTTTGTCGCGATGAGTAGTTTTCGCAGGACCGATTCGGTCTGCGTTCTCTGAAACACTCTGTATATTCGGACACAGCGCGCGTGGCAACCGCAAAACAGTTCTCTCATCGCCTTAAATATTGCCGCGCGCAGGGTCACGGACTTGTAGAAAGTTCTCGTTTACTCTTGCTGCGGACATAACTATCGTTCATCCCTGTTTTTGTTGTTCTAGAAAGTGCTTGTTCATTCTCGCCCCGAGCGCGCTACGCTCGAACCTTCTCCGCCGAATCTTCGAGATACTGACTCACTCTAGATAAGAGGCCGCCCGCGACCTTGTCGAGTCAGTCTCGCCCTAGCGCTCGATTCTACTGACACGCCGACTTCGACGCCCGCGACGCTCTGCTTTCTTCTGTTTCCTTCTTTATTTTTGGCACAAGTTCGCCACATTAAACTTTTATTTATTTCTGTTTATTTCTTGTTTATTGGTCACGACTCACCACCCGTGACAATATAAGGAGATGAGAAAAACACAGCAACGGAATTCTTCGTCCAGGAAGCCGCCGCGAAGCCGGCCAGGTTCTCGGGCCTGCGCAGTGGGGAGCATGATGGCACCGCCCCAGCGCCGTGTGCGATAGGAAGGCATGGCGCGCTGTTTATAGGAATGCGCTGCGTGTAGGAATGCTTTTGGGTTCCTACAGGCAAGGAGTCTTAAGTATATCTGCCTAGTTTTTTTTTTTCTTTTGTTCCCAGGACGCAGTAAGTTTTGGATTTTGGACAATGACTTTCACCAGAGATTCTTGATCTATGAATTGTTTGGAAATTCGTGGCATAATATGCCTGGCATAAAAATTTTTGCGACAATACTTAAGTATGCAGCAGTTATTGACCCTCGAAATTTTCTTAGCAGCCACACCCTGTAAAAGAAAATAGAGAAGGCCAATGCTCTGCCGGACAACAGCTTTGCTCAGTGACACCAGCAAAAGTACGAGGGTGACCCTAACCAATGTGAGGTCGCAGGACAGGAACCGGATGCCGATAAACTATCCGATAATCGCAAACTCCACGAAACACGAACTGTTGGGGCTAAAAGACGTATGCCTAAGGAACCTGCGCATTCAACGGTAAGGGCACACCAACGCCGCGGTGGTGTGTTCATCGTTCCCGTTGCCAATTTCCTCACAACGACGTAGCAAGAGGTGGATGTTTGCGCTCGAACACATTCTCGCACAGCGAGGTTCGTCATGTACCGCATTAGCTTATTGAAAGTAGCGATGGGCGAGACAACCGTCTTATAAAACTGGAGTACTAGTCTCAGAGGGTGTTCTTGAGGTTGGAATCGAATGCACGGCGTGAGCTGGCATGGCGTTCGCCGTACTCACTTCGCAGTTGCAGGGTTTTCGCTCACTTCCCGTGCCAGCAAAATCCTATTTGTTTCGTTATTCCCTGTGTCTGATATGTAGCGACCAGAACAAAAGGGTACCTACTGCATCGCGCGTAAGAGTGGAGTAATCTACGCTACATGAACAATGGCGGCGCGGAGACGTTGAAGACGACAAATGCACAGCTTGGAGAAACCGAAGGCGAAACTGCCCGTTGACCGTCTCCGGCTCCCGGAGTGCACCTAAATCGCTAGGGGCGCTGCTATTGCGCATTTTGCCCATCGGGATTTTCTATTCGATAGTGTCGGATTGTTGGGCGTTCTGTGTCCTAACCAATATTCGCTATATATTATTACACCATAGACTAGGGAAAGACTTCCACTCTGTATCCGAGGTGGCAATCTGCGTAGTACCTTCAGCAGCTTTACGTAGTCTTCGGCAGTTGCGCGGTCAATCAAGGCGTCGTGCACGCGGAACTTGAGGAGGCCATAGTGGCGCAGTTTGAAACTCCAGAAGTCCTTGACCGCGTCTTGACCGGCGGTAGTGTTCAGGTCGTTGTAAGCATCGTATTCTTTGCTGCAAAAATAAAACTGCAGTTACTTCACGTGAAACAATTCGTGTTTCAAAGTCGCGTTCTAAGCGCAGTTCTTTGTTAACGTCGCACAATATTATATCTTATCAAAATACGCTGCTACATGAAGACTCTGTCACCTCTTGGGCGATTCTCTGCCTACTCTAACCTTGTTCTCATAAACTCTAAGTCATTTTTTTTTTTCTCGTTCTTAACAAACCTATAACAGTCAGACAAAGGGCACCCATATAATTCTTGAACCATGCAGTTATTCCGGTGTCTGCCTACCAGCTATTTTCGTTGTTTTTAAGAATACTGAATTGGGGTATTAAAACTTCTTTGTATATGTCTCAGCACGTTACACTTAGCGGATTGAATATCTAGCCAAAAAAGGAAACTGCTCGACAGGCTTATACTAAACTTGACTCCTTTTTGAGATGGATGTAGTTGTGCCGTAATATGTGGGCCCTTGTTACCGTTAGAATATTTGACAACATTTAGTTGTATGCAGGTAGCCTTTAACAATCGCAGTTATTTTATTTTTCTTACAAAAAGTAGGTAGCATAAACGTCTACTTTTGACAAAACTCCATCAACTCTGCTCTACGTAAGCCTTAGAGTGGTAGCACATACTAGTTTAGGTCAAACCGGGAACCTCCCTGATATACACTTTCACATATATGGAGTGTCTGCGTTCCCGCAAAGCACCTGTAAAAGCCAATCGCTGCAATCTGCCATTGAAGATCGGCGGAGGAGGAGGCTGGCATTACATTTAGACCCGAAAAAATTCTCTGTGCTGCGGCACTCAGCATAGTGTTTCAGCAGAATCAGTGTCCCTGCGCAGGCTCTCTCCTCTTAGGTAGGAAAGTCTGGCAACCTCGAAGTTCGCCGAGCCTCCTCCACAGATTGCAGTGAGCAGCTCCTCCAAGTGCTTCAGAAAATAGTATAAAATATCGCAACAGAAATCAGACAAAAACCCACACACATAGCAGTGCGGTTAGAAGGAATTGCACACCGTCTAAAACACGCAGCTCCAAATGTTTAAGGCCTTTCATTGATATCTATATAAGATACGGAATCAGAGTGACTCCTGAAGCCTACCCGTGATCGATCCCTAGTCCGTATTCCGTTGAAACGCTGTTGTTCCTGGCGTAGCCCAGAAACCACTGTAATACAGGGGCGCTCCTGTCGAGGAAAGTACCCTTTCCAGGGGCGTACAACAGGTTAAAGAAGATGATGTCACAGACACCATCCCGGGGTCCCGGCTCAATTTGTTTGTTGAGAGTGCATAAGATTGGCTTGCTGGGGAGCTTCCAAGCTGAAAAATAAAGCAACACACTCATAAGCCAAAAACTTCATGTTTTGAATGCTTTAATACCTGTAATTATGACTAATTATTGAAATAGAAACCAGTACAACGTCACTAAGAAAATGCTATCCGACCAACTGATCAGACCAATAGTAAGGTCTAAGAGTCATCAGAAAAATCAAAACCATTGTAAGAAAAATTGTGTTGATTGCTTCATATCACAACAGCTTCATCTCCCAGGCAGCGGTACCGTACCCCTCCCGCTATGGCGAGGTGCCGGATTATGGATCGAAATTTGGGGAGAAGCTGCTCCCTCGTCTTCCACTTTTTGAGTGATTAGCTTTGTTAGGACCTTCGAGTCACTTTACGTGTCCTGCATTTTTTATCGATGCCATGTTATTTCATGTCGCGTGACCCTTACAAAAATCCAGTTTCCCCGCTGGCTTTAGCGGCCAAATTGACGCCAGGTGACCTCAGCACCAATCCAGTTTCCACGCTAAAATTATAACTGAAAAAATGACATCACATGGCTATGGCACGCGACCTATAAGAACATTATGTTTTCACGATAATTTTACCGAGAAAATGACGTCACATGATGTCACGTGACCTGTGCACAAATTCAGTTTCACCGCTAGATTTACCGGAGAATTCACAACAGATATTTTCAACAATTTGCCTTCCCCGCCTAAATTAACGGGGAAAATAGAGACACATTACTTGATGTCACGAGACCTCAACACCAATTCAGTTTTCCCGCAAAATATCACAAAAAATTTACTCGTGATCTGCTTCAGCTCTTTCAATTAATAAATTAATATTTCTAGAAACGCCAGCCCCCCCCCCCCCCCCCCCCTTCCCCGCCTCGGGGGCACTATGGAAACTGCGGGGCGTCGCGCTCATTGGCCAAGTAAAGTCTGGCTTACTCGAGCCTTTGCATGCTAGGTGGCGCACGCTATAGTTCAGGCGAGCTAATGATTTTCGAACCTTGTTTGTACGAGCTGCGTTGTATATTTTTTTTTTATTGGCGAAGCAAAATAAAATGTACCAACTATGAGCACCCAGCATTAACCAGGCGACGCTACCACTTCTTGAATGCTAGCGCCATTTCTCGCCAAAGTTTCTTATTGTATACTGGTGCGTTTCAGGCAGGTTGAAGGTCGCAGAAATATATAGGCTTTCTAAGTTTATGTATGTGTTTTCCAAGAATGTTTTTACGTAAAAAATTACTAGCGGCAAGAGAAATCTGAAACGAATGCATTTATAAGGCGGTCGCGAGCGTTGCCTGATTTCCTACGCGTGTCTGCGGTGTCTTATCCAAGCTTATCCACGATCCGCACTGACGAGGGTCTGTAGTCTCCGTGCGGTCAACTGGGCGGTCGCGATATTTCGTGCGCTGTTGATGAGACATGATTTAAATAAGCATTACTCGGATCGACTTTCGCTGCTTATAAATCGTGAGTGCCAAACCCACAGTGATTAGAATTTTGTGTATATGAAATAAAGTGCGCAAAGGTATGGTGTTCTGCATTTCGTAGCCGATAATTGTTCGATCGTTGACTCTTGATGAACGTCCATCTGTCTTTTAATACTCTTATATTTAATCGTCAATTAAAGTGAACTCAGCATTTCAATTTTTATAGCTGTCTAAAGAACATTTCTCAGAACTCGTACTCACAGGGTCCGAGATGTGTTTACATGTGGGTTGCGCCTTTCGGAATAGAGAAGCGACTTCGACTTGCCACACAGAGCCTTGATATTTCGTGCAAGTATAATTAATTTAAAGAGTACGCACAAAACAACTAACCTGAAAAGTCAACAATTTGTTAGAAATTCTGTACGGTGAGGATAGCGGCTTCCCTTAGCAATGCGTGTGGTGTTCAACTGATCGGTTGTCAAGCATTATATATCAACGCAAACGCTCCGATACAGCTTAATCAAAAGGTGCACAACCTTGTGTCTCAAGGCAAAAATACACCAATGTGTGATGCAAATGTAAAATTTATTGAAAGGAAAGAAGCGCAAGAAATGCAATCATGCATCAGATCGGATGGAATGTCTCCCCTAAGCGGGTCAGAGATCGACTAGTTAAAATGTGACATTGTATTTGGAATGGCAGGTGCATATTATAGAAAAAAAGGGACCATTGTGTTAGTAGACGTTCTCTCAACGCGATCGAACCTGCTGGCTCGCTTTCTCTATCTTGTATGCACGCTCATGCTCTGTAGCTGAAATGCCACCTCCGCTGAGAGAAAAACAAAATTTAAGAAGGGTACATAAAACATGATTTGAATCGGAAGACCTTCAATGATTTGATAGATTGTAGCCTCTCCCTAGAAGCGCACAAACCAAAAGCAATTGTCTCTCAGAGTTAAAAACAAATGCAAGACGTTTGCAAGACGCTGTAACGCCGAAATAGAGCGCAGGCATTGCGGAAGAGGAGGGAAGGGTACTGGGAGGAGAGTATACCTTTCCTCCCTCCTCGTCCTCTCCTGATCCTGCCTGCTACTTCTCCTCCCCTCCTCCCACCTTCTCCTCCCTCCTCTTCCCTCCTCCGCCTACCTTCCTCCTCCTATCCTCCTCCTTCACCTCCTCCCCTTTCTTCAACCTCCTCTCCTGTCTCTACCACCTCGCTCCTCCCCCTCCTCCTCCTCCCTTCTCCTACTCCCTACTCCTCACTGCTCATGCCGGAAACGGCCGCTTAAGAGCTTTGCTCTAAAATCTAGAATCAGTGCAAATATTTTGGCAGGTTGACATCTCATTGACTGGGGAAAAACCGTGGTGTATTTGGCAAACTGCGTTGCATATCCATCCAAGCTTTACGCCCATAACGTAGAAAACAAACGTACGTATTTGTTCTACCAATGTACCTTAAAGTGTGCTTCGCGAGGTTCCAACTTACGTCCCGGACGAAAACCCCATTATTAATTTAACTCTTGCATGAACGCATCTTCGCTACTTTTAAGGCGTGAAGGGGCTTTATCAACTTTTAGTTTCTCTTCGTTCTTTCACTTTCTTACTCCAGGGCTTTTTTAATAATTTAATTTTTGGCGGAGAGGTATTACGTCAGGCTTCTTAACGAATGGTCGCTCGTTCGGAACCGGCCGAGGGACAAGACGTGATCCCCATGAGGTCACGTGACCCCCGTGAGGTAGCGTAATCCCCGAGACGTCACGGGGACCATATGACGTCACGAGGGTGACGTGACCTCACGGTTACGCCGACGGCAACGCCGCTTAAGCCGGAGACGGGTGCCTAAAAAATGCGGTCTAAAAAAAAAGAAAAAAAAAAGACAGTTTCGATGAGGAGAGACCACGAAGCACGCTGCTCTCCTCATCCACCGTGGGTAGTGTAATTCCCACTTTTTGCAAATTTTCCAATCGAATGAGTATTAATATTGAATAATAATAAAACTGTTCGGCGTTACGTGCAAATGTAATATTATGAACACAAATTCAATTGATGGAAACTCCCTTGACTTGACGAACCGCGGGGACTCACGCTGCTATCCTCCCCTTCTCGCGAGAAAACTAAGAATGTCCTCTCTCCTCTTCTGTTCAATGGGCCGTTGTAGCATCGGACGACATAGCAACCTTGACCGCAAGGCTCGTGTTTATTGTCATCTTCCCGCTCACCCGGTAATAGCCTCGCCCCTAAAGTCGCTCTAGCGTGGTGCCACCAGTCTCACGAAACTTTATTGCTGGAGGTTGATACTCCGTTTCATACTTAGTATACAAAGCTGTCAAAGCTACCAGCGCGAGAATGGTTCTTAACCTATGGTTTGGTTTGTGCGAGAACGCATGCAAATGGTCTGAGAGATCACGCCCCATTCACACGCCAGCAGCTTTGACAGCGCTATACACAAAGCGTGAAGCAGAGTACAGCTGAAGTGATTCCTGTGGCAAAATTAAAAGAAAAAAGAAAGAACATGTTGGATGCGAGAATGTACCCTGCTCTTATCGCGCTTTGCCCAGGCGCGATGGAACGTTAAGCAAATAACGGCGGCTTATTCAAATTAATGGCTACTACAATAAAAGGGCAGGAAAAAAACGCGCTGCGGTGGAGGGTTTCTCACCTAATACGGGCAGCGCAGCGCGGCAAAGGGCGCTGCAAGATTTGTCATCTGCCGTGCACAGAAACGCAATACGAATGCAGGCAACCTGGTTCTCGAAGGCAGTAGTGCAGAAGCAGCAGAAGACAAAGGAGCGACCCTCAATTTCCACATAATGCCTCACTAGCGCAGCTAGGTGGTGCGCGCTACTTTCCGAAAAGGTCCCTTATATCTGCAGGTCATCGCCTAATTAGACAAAAGCTGGTTTTGATTTTTAAGCTCGCCTATGACAACGCTTACCGGACTCCGGCATACTTTACATATGAATACCTTATTTAATGACGAACATTGAAAGTTCTAAATCTATCACGTGGCCCATGATTCGACGCAGGGGTCTCAAATAAGTGGCCCACGGGCTGCGAGCGGAACGCCACTTTCTGGGACGCTGCCCGCAAACATCCATGGCTGTGGTCCTCTCGTTCCCACGCCTCGAGGGCCACATGCGCCTTTAATAATAGTTTTTTTTTTGTTTTGTCGCCAAGTCATTTTAGTTTAAAAAGGAACTCTGGTTATATAAGGTGCTCATGCATTTTGCATTATTCTGTTTACTTTAGCGCTGGGTATTGCTTCGTCCAAATATTTCCTTATTATCCCTTTCTTATGCAAATCAAGCCAAACTTCATTACCACTACTGTCCTACAAGTGCGAGTTTTTTTGTGAAAAAGGCACCTCGGTTACACAAAGTTTACTTCAGGAGGAGCAAAGCAAATGCCAAAAATGAGGCTTCGAGCTTGAGCTTCCTTTCGTCGAAAAATGCCTTTAAAAGAGAGGTATTTTATTATAGTGCTATTCTAAAAACCGTGAGGAAAGCAAAAACTGCCGTATGTATTGATATAGTTTGTGGCTTTTGAGTTGTTGTGCGGCAGGGCAAGAACGGTCTGCTTGCTCTTGTTCTATTGAAAGCTGTCCGCGGGTCAGTGTTTTAAATCTTAAACGCTAAAGATGGCAAAACGTTTAGCTTAGATAAAGCAGAAAGCACAAGGCTTAAAAAACCACTAGGGTGTCGCTGGGGCAGTCATCTGCTCTGCAACGCTGAACAACACCGCTGCATCCCCCCCCCCCCCCCCCCCCGGCGTTGGCCCTTAACATTTCAGGCATGGACTATCTGGCCCTCTTACTCAAATGAGATTAAGGCCGCTGATGGAACGCGTTGCATGCATATTGCTTGAAGGACTTGGTTGAGTAGTTTCTTTTTCCATTTCCTCAGCAGCTTCTCCTTCGAATGTTTTATTTAAAAAACGTAATTGTGCATCTATTTTCCTTACTTTAATTATATTTTTAATTATTTGCGCCTTTTATTTATCAGGTGTTTATTTTTGGGAACCAGTTTATCACTGAAGTTTTTATTTTGTTTTTCATATAGCACTAATCTCTTTTTCTCTCCTATATATAGATCCCACCAATTCCTTTTTTCCCTTTTTTTCATTAAACTGGTCAAAGCAATGCATGTAAAAAATGAAAGCCGTTTACAACTCCCTGTAATGCCGAATTAGAGCGCAGCTCTTGAGGAGGAGGAGGGAAGGGTATTGAGGGTCACCTGTGCTCGGGAGAGGGGGGGGGGGGTGGTCCCGTGACCTGAGGGAGGGGTCAGGTGACCCCCCTTCCTTCGAGGTCACGTTACCCCCTGCCCGAGAGGTCACGTTGGGGCGTCACGTGACCTCGGGGGTGTCACGCGACCTCGTTGGGTCACGTGACCCCCCCCAGAGAAAATTTTTCCGCTTCCCAGGGAACTTTTCCCGCTAGGTTTACCGGGGAATTTTTTCCGCTATATCTAGTGGGAAAATTTTCCCCCTAAATATATCGGGGGAACGTTTCCACTAGATTAAGCGCGGAATTTTTTCCCTCTAGATGTAGCGGGGAAATTTCTCCACTAGATTTAACGTGAAATTTCTCTGCTAAATATAGCGGGGAAATTTTTCCGCTAGATTTAGCCGGGAATTTTTCCACTAGATTTAGCGGGGAAATTTTCCGCTAGATTTAGCGGGAAAATTTTGCCGCTAAATTTAGCAGAGAAATTTTTAATAATAATAATAATAATAATAATAATAATAATAATAATATCTTCATTTCGATCAATCCCGAGGAAAAAAGCTGCGATATGCAGCTTGACTGGTCCTCGGTCCCCTTACAGTGGTCAACGGCAAGCACCGAGAAACAAAGATGAAAATCACATTCAGTAGCAGCTGAAGGTATTGTTAACAGAAAAAGAAAACGAAACAAATAACGTTTTATGAAAATAATGCATCATGTACAAAAATATCCACGCGAGCCTTTGAAAGTCAAGTTTTCAAGGGAAACATTACTACTGCACAAAGTATTTAACAAATTTGGAAGAGTAAATTGAAGCATTTGAGTGCCATAGTTCGTTCGCTGAGTAACCATCTTCCACTTTTCCGCGTGACGAGTAGAATACACTGGTAAATTTTGCTCCAACAATGCAAGATTTTGTAAGAAACATGTGCACTTTATTCTTTCACTCTTAAAACTGGTACAAAGCCGATATGAATACAATTTGTGAACATCAATTATCCAATAGGTTTTAAATGAATCAGCAGTGTGAAAATTAAAAGGTACATTACCTATACCTCTGAGTATTTTCTTTTGTAGTATGAACAGTTTTTCAATATTTGTTAACGTTGATGTACCCCAAACGAGGTAGCAGTAGGCTAAGTGGGAGTAAAACAAAGAGTTATAGATCAAGAGTTTCACATTTGTTGGCAATATGCAACGGTAGCGATTCACAACCCCTACCACGCGAGCTAGTTTTGGAATAACACAGTTTATATGGCTATCCCAGGACATATTTTCACTAAAAAATACTCGGAGAGTTTTAAAACAACTGACTATTTCAAATCGAGACGAATTAAAACGGAGAATCTTAGACACCGCCACAGGTTTATTTTTTGGACGAAAAATAACAGCTTTTGTTTTACTACTGTTTACTATTCACGAGTTACTATCACCCCAAGATTTAATTCTAGACAAAGTTAAGTTAGCCATATCGATTAGCTCATCAGCGGTTTCGGAGGAAAAAAAATATGCTTGAATCATCAGCATACATTGAAATTTTGCCTCCTTATTGACGTTAATTATATCATTTATGTACATGTTAAAAAGGAATGGCCCTAGTACACTACCCTGTGGAACGCCTGACGTAATAGTCTTAATAGTGGAGGAATTACCGCTGATAGATTCACATTGCTGTCGATGCTCTAGATAAGATTGCAGAAGTAATAGCGCCTGCCCATGGATACCGTAAACTTCAAGCGTTTTAAATAGGACCTTATGATTAATACAATCGAACGCCTTGGTAAAGTCTAAGAACACCCCGAGAACCAAGTTTTTCTTTTCAAAGTTTTTAATATAAATTCGTTTTGACTAAGTAAGGCTGTTTCCGTTGAGCAATTATTTCTAAACCAAACTGCGAGGAAGTAACAAGGTCATGTTTATTTGAAGAGTCGACCAAACGGCGATAAATTATTTTTCCTAACACTTTAGGAAAAACGGGCAGTATAGAAATGGGCCTGAAGCTCACCAACTCATTCTTATCATCTTTTTTGTACAGAATGGTTACTTTCGCTACTTGCATCCTTTTTGGACATACACCAGACGCTAAGGAGAGATTAAAAATATGATTTAAAACGGGGGCAATTATATCAACAACATACTTAATCGAACGTATCTGCATACCATCAGCGTCGCAGCTACTACTATTTTTTAAGTGTATAATCACGTTAATTATTTCTGAGGCAGTAGTTGGTTCTAAAAAAAAATGAGCTACAGTTTCTATGGCACAAGTATCTGCAAGCGTCGGTACCATCGGTATGGACGGCTATATTTACAAAATGATCGTTAAACAGATTGGAAAGCTGTTCGCCGGTTAATGCAACTCCGTTATGCACTAGCGTTTCAATGGCAGTTGACGAAGGAGCACTTTTTACCAAAGAACCTATGTGTTTCCACAGTACACCAGTGCGTCCATTCGCGGAAGAAAAAAGAGAGGAGTATGTTGTGTCGTAGTTTCGGTTTCTGTATTACGTCTGTCAACCTTGCATTGTGTGTGTCGCTAGTGTTGTAGCCTATATAAACATGTTTTCGTATAATAAAAGTGTTATTCAACTTCTCGTCACTTTGGCCTCGTCACTCCGGCCTCCGTCGCAACACTACATTGGCGACGAGGATTAGTAGTTTCCCATGCAGCGTTACGCGTTACTTTGCCGGTAGCTTCGCGCCATGAGTTTTTCCGGGCTCGCTCCGCCGCCGCCGTTCCTCCCGGCGCCGGGCCGACCAGCCGTTGCGTGGCCGCAATGGTTAAGGATGTTCGAGACCTTTCTCCTGGCTTCCGGAGCGTCCGACTTCACACCCAAGCGTCGCAAGGCCCTGCTGCTGCACAGCCTCGAACTTGAAGGTCAGCGAATTTTCTTTTCGTTGCCGCCTTCCTCGGACGCCTCCGCAACCGTTCCGCCCGCCGCCGCCTCTGCGAAGACGTCCGAAGACAGCGGCAAGCCTTCTCCGGCACTGTCTTAGTACGACCAAGCCGTCGCTGTTTTAACACAGCATTTCACATCCGCGAGCAATGTCGTCGTCGAACGCCACAGGTTCCGTCGTCGCGTCCAGCAACCAGGCGAGTCTGTCCTCGAGTACATTGCCGCACTACGAGAGCTCGCGACGCGTTGCTCATTTGCCGCCCTCGAGGACTCTCTCCGCGACCAGTTTCTAGAAGGCATCGTTTCCCAGCACCTTCGAGAGCGCATTCTTCTCGAAGGTTCGGCACTCTCATTTTCGCGTGCCGTGCTGTTCGCACAGCAGCTCGAACAAGCGGCTCAGGAAGTGCGAGAGTTCACTCCTAGCAAAGTTCAGCGAGTAACTTTAAACGACAATCAGCGCCGACCTATGCCAACGCGGACCCGCTCGTCTTCCCGTCGGCAGCCATCCCCGCCAGCGAGCAACCGCCCAGCACCACGCCGTGACTCAGCTGTTTCACGCGCTTCCCGGACCAACTGTCTCATGACCACCATCACTCTGTCAGCCTTAAGCGCTCGCGCGGATCACCTAATTCTCCGTCGTTCTGCTTCCGCTGCGGTTCCCGCCAGCATCATGCTTCGTCATCGCGCTGCCCGGCGCAAGATCAGCGCTGCTTTCACTGCGGTAGGCGTGGCCATTTTCGCTCCGTCTGCAACAAGCTACAACACTCGTCCGCGCTCGCCGTGGCTGAAGTTGACTGCCGCCACTCATCCGATGATGACGAAGTTTTGAGCGTCCTTTCCGTCACTGGTCGTGCTCGCACCGGCATTTTTATCGACATTTCTGTTGATGATAAGCCGTTAACGTTCCTTATCGACTCTGGTTTGTCGGTCTCGATTTTGGCGGACAGCCATTTCAAAAGGCACTTCACTACAGAATCGCTGCTTTCTGCTCCACGAGTGAAACTGTTTGACTACTCCAAGCAGCCTATCCCAGTACGCGGTTGCTTTTCCGCTCAAGTTATGTTCAAGGGACGTGCTGCGCGCCTCCTGTTCTAGGTTGTGTTGCAAGGCACATCTCTCCTCGGTATCGACGCTATCAAGGCTTTAGACCTTCACATCGAAGGCTCTACCATTCGTTGCTTCGAGACAACATCGGTGCCAGCTGCAGGCGAAACCTCCGCAACGCAGACTGTTCCTGTAGCCCCTCGGCTTCCGAAGACTCTTGCCAGCGAGCTCGGATCCCTCTTTGCTCCAGGACTTGGACTTGCCAAGGGTTATATTCACAGGGTCAAAGTCAGAACCACGGTACCACCTGTTGCATCGAAGCTCCGGCGTCTTCCGCTGTCCCTCCGCCCTCAATTGTCTGCAGAGCTCTGTCGCCTGGAAAACTTGGATGTGATAGAGCGCGTCAACGCCTCCGGGTGGGTGTCTCCCATTGTTATAGTGAAAAAGAAGGATGGCCGCATTCGACTCCGCGTTGACCTTCGCCAGCCCAACAAAGCCGTCGTCATGGACAGTTTCCCTCTTCCACATGCAGAAGAGTTGCTGAACAGTTTAGCCGGCGCCACCCACTTCTCGATGTTGGATCTCGAGTCGGCCTACCACCAGGTGCTACTTCATCCAGACAGCCGTGACCTCACTGCTTTCGTCACGCACGATGGACTTTTTGGTTTCAAGCGTATCTGCTTTGGCCTGGCATCGGCTCCAGCTGCTTTCCAACAGATGATATCACAGATCCTTCAGGGATGCCCCGGCGTTCTTTTCTGCGTCGACGACATCATAGTGTTCGGCAAAAGTGAGCAAGAGCACCTGGCCAACTGGACCACTGTTCTTCACCGCATCAAGGCTGCGGGTCTCAAGCTCAACGCCAAGGGTGTGTTCGCTGTCAAAGAACTCCCCTTTTTAGGCCATAAGGTGACTGCAGAAGGCATCTCGCCATTGCCAGAGAAGGTGGATTCCATTCTGAACACACCTGCCCCAACCGACGCTGCGCAGTTACGCTCGCTCCTCGGCCTGGTCGAGTACTATGCCAAGTTTGTCCCCTGTGTTACTGACGTGTTAGAGCCAATGCGAGTTCTGCTTTGCAAGTACCAGCCCTTCATCTGGAGCGACGCTGTCGACGCCAGTTTTCGCAAGATCAAGTTCGTGTTGGCCTCCCGCAACGTGCTTCAGATGTTCGACGCCAGTCTTCCCGTGGTCGTGTCCACGGATGCTTCAGACATCGGACTTTGCGCTGTTCTTCAGCAACTGGATGGTCACAGGCTGCGCACAATCGCTTTTGCGTCCCGCACGCTTTCGACAGCAGAAAGTAAATACGCAGTCGGGGAACGTGAAGCACTCGCATGCGTCTGGGCCTGGGAGCATTGGCACACCTACCTCTGGGGTCGTCCTTTTACACTGCGTACAGACCATCAAGCCCTGGTTTCCCTTCTGTCGTCTCAGGGCTCTGGAAGACGCCCCCTTTGCATCGCAAGGTGGTCTCAGCGACTTCTTCGCTACAACTACACTGTAGAGTATCGTAAGGGCTTAGAAAACCAAGTGGCGGACGCCCTCTCCCGCCTTCCAGTGTCTGCTCTTCAGGAAGATGTCTCGTTCGACGAATAAGTCGTGGCTCTCGTCGCACCGCTCTGCTTGACCAAGGAGCAATTCGAGCAGTCGCTGTGCGAAGACGTTACCTTGGAGCAAGTCAAGGGTTGCGTTACGTCATCCTGGCCTCCCCAGAAGTCTCTCTCGGGTAAACTCAAGCCGTTCTTCACCGCTCGCGAAGAACTGTCCGTTGTCGACAATGTCCCTCTGCGTGGGGAACGACTCGTTGTTCCTCGGGCCCTCACTCCGCAGGTCATTGCCACGGCACACGATGCCCACCCTAGGGTAGTTCGGACCAAGGCGCGTCTCGGGGAACATTTTTGGTGGCCACGTATGGACAAGCAAGTAGAAGCAGCCATCCACAACTGCAGCATCTGCCAGTCTGCAGACAAGGCGGCCAAGACTGCAGCTACTCCGTTGCAACGGGTTCCTCTGCCAGAGCGTCCATGGCAGAAAATCGCCATTGACATCGTCGGCCCTACGGAAAGGGCCCCACAAGACTGCAAGTACGCCATCACTTTAGTCGACTATTTCTCCAAGTGGCCTGAAGAGCAGTTCTGCAGAGAAGTTTCCACAAGCACGGTTACCAGCTTCCTGCATTCTGTCTTCGCCCGCAAGGGTTACCCGGACGAAGTTGTTTGCGACAGCGGGCCCCAGTTTTCGTCACAAGAGTTCATCCAGTTCTTAAAGGACCGCGCCATTTGCCTTGCCCATTCTTCAATCTACTACTCTCAAGGGAATGGGCTCGTATAACGGTTCAACTGCGTCTTCAAGAATTTTGTCCAAGTTGCGATGCTGGAGCATCGACCGCTTCGGCCAGCGGTGCTCGACTATTTAGGCGTCTACCGCTGCACGCCGCACGCTACGACGGGAGTTGCCCCGGCTCTGGCGCTTCATGGAAGGTTGCCCAGAAACCGCCTGGACGTTGTAGGGCACCCGTCACCACCCTTCTTCAAGGATCCGGGTGGGGAACTCCGCCGTCTGCGCCAGCGCGTGAAGCGCAAGCAAGACAGTAGCCGAAGCTATACAGACCATCGCCGTGCTGCCCGCAAGACCAAGGTCTCAGTCGGCGACTTCGTTCGGGTGAAGAAGCCTTCCCTTGCCTGGAAAGGGTATCTCTCCTTCAGCCGTCCCCGGAAAGTGGTGGGGCAGCGAGGGCCATCATCCTTCCGCCTAGATGACGCAAGAACGTGGAACGTTTCGAAGCTGGCCAAGGTTCCTGGAAGTTTAAGCACTCCGCCGCCAGGTGGAACCTGGGACCCGTCAGCGAGGAGCTATGGCTCCTCAGCTGCCCATTAGGCGCCTGAACTCCTTTCAGCTTCGACTGCTTCAGAGGCCCCTCCCCCTGAGCACCCAGCTTCCGTCCACCCGGTACCTGGCGCCGAGCCTCCTTCTTGGGAGGATCCAGATGCCATCCGCCCAGACCCCGATTCCGAGCTTGCGCCATTGGTGGTTCCGACTGTCCCGGCAGCCGAGCAGCAGGAGGTTCCTGCTCGACGTGTTCAGCCACCGAGAGAGAGGCGGGTTCCAGACCGCTACAGCGATCACGTTTCAGAACTTTCGAAAATTAATTTTCCTACATACCGAACTGTTAACTTGAAATGTGTTCCGAAATGTGTAAAATATTGATTGTTTTCCATTTCAGTGGTTTTTATGTTGTACATAGCCAACTTACAGCACTAACATACTAACCATTTACTAACCTACTTACCATTATTTCTTAAGGAGCTATGGCTCCTCAGCAGCATATGTTGTGTCGTAGTTTCGGTTTCTGTATTACGTCTGTCAACCTTGTAGTGTGTGTGTCGCTAGTGTTGTAGCCTATATAAACATGTATTCGTATAATAAAAGTCTTATTCAACTTCTCGTCACTTCGGCCTAGTCACTTCGGCCTCGGTCGCAACACTACAGAGTAGTAACTTTTTTTTTGCATTTCTTAGCGTTTTAGTTAAGCAGTTACGATAGGTTTTGAATGTTTTAAGTGCATCGGGGTCACGTGTTTTAAGGAAGCGTTTATAAAGTAAGTCTTTCTTACGAATTTTACGAACTAAATCGAAGGTTACCCACGGTTTACGGATCTTTTTTGATATATTCTTAGTTTTATATGGAAAGTGATGCTTATATAGTTTAAGAATTTGCTCAAGAAATACGTTATAAGCACCACCGGCAGTATCTTCGAAAATAATTGTATTCCAAATGGTACATGCGATGTCCCGTCTAAAGGCCTCGAGGCTGTTTATATCTATATTTTGGAAAACAATATGTTGATTCTGTACCGTCTTTCGAGACACATGAACTTTAACGCATAAAAATATTGGAAGATGGTGACTCAGGTTGCAACTAAGTACTCCGCTCTTAATTTGATCTGTATGAAAGTTTGTAATAAACAAGTCTAAAACAGTTGTGGAGTGTAAAGTGACTCTTGTGGGGTTTGTAATTGTATTGACACATCCATTCGTACTAATAAGACTCCATTTTTCTTTGCGAGGCACTTTCCGAAAACATGTCGATATTGAAATTACCGCCGCAAATAACGTTATATTGATTTTCATTTACATACTCCAAAAAAATTCCAAAAAATTCAAAAAGGCAGAAACATTACCATCTGGTGGGCGGTAGAAAACAGCAAAAATATTCTGATTATTTCGTAGACACAATACCTCAACATCCTTCGTGATAAATGAATAGTCACTCAAAAGATTACAATCGACCGTGGTTCCCAGGTTGATTGCGTCTTTCTAGATTTCTGTAAGGCATTCGATAAAGTCTCTCACAAACTTTTACTTTTCAAGCTCAGTCACTTGCATGTTGATCCTAATATTTTGTCTTGGATTGAATGTTTTCTTACTAATCGTTCTCAGTTTGTGTATACTAATGATGCTAACTCTTCTCTAAGTCCAGTCACTTCCGGTGTCCCCCAAGGGTCCGTTCTGGGGCCCTTATTGTTTCTTATTTACATTAACGACTTACCTACGTGTGTATCCTCTTCTATTAGCTTATTTGCCGACGACTGTGTGATATATCGTGAAGTTACTAATGAATCCGATTCACTCCTCCTCCAAAATGATTTGTGTGCTGTATCCCAATGGTGTGAATTGTGGCAGATGTCCCTTAACATTAACAAGTGCAAGTCTATGAGAGTTTCTCGTCGTCACACGGTTCTTCCACCTATCTCAATTTGTAACACTCAACTTCAGTCTGTGACCTGTTACAAATACCTGGGTGTCCATATTACCTATAACATGTCATGGAAAACCCACATTGACCACATTATTGCTAACGCTAACTCTATATGCTCGGTTTTCTAAAAAGAAATTTTACACTGGCCCCCGTTTCTTTGAAATTACTGCTTTACAACTCCCTGGTCCGGTCAAAATTAGAATACGCTGCTGCAATCTGGGATCCCGGTCACTCGACGCTTATAACTAACCTGGAAGCCATGCAAAATCGCGGAGTTCGTTTCATACTTTCTAACTATCATCGTACAGCAAGCGTTTCCTCCATGAAACTCAGTCTATCCCTACCCTTCCTCTCTTTACGTCGCAAAATATCGCGCTTGTGCCTCTTTTACAAGATCTATCATTCTAACACGTCATTGAAAGATAAACTATTCCTTGAGCCCCCATTCATTTCTCCGCGTTTTGATCATCCATTCAAAGTTGGTGTCCCTCATTGTAACACATCAGCCTTTTTGAACGCGTTTATTCCAAAAACATCTCTTGAGTGGAACCACCTTCCCGCTTCGTTTGTTAATATACCTTCAATTGATTTATTTAAAAAAAACCTTATCTGCTCACCTTTTGTCGTGATTGTCCTTTTGTTTATTTTTTGACCAGAGTGCTGTGTTTCGAGCTGTTGATGTTTATTCTCGGCTGTGTTTGCTCTCTTTTTGTACCCTTTTTTTTCATTTTTTGGTTGCCCCACCCCCTCTGTAATGCCTTTTGGCCCTGAGGGTATTGTAATAAATAAATAAATAAATACAGTCTTTAACCAGAACAGCCAATCCTCCCCCGCGTTTTGAAGTGCGATTTAAAGCATACGTGTCATATGACGGTAAGCGGAAAACATCTGAATTATCAGAATACCAGGTCTCAGTAAACATGACTATATCAAAGACAGCACCGAACTGATCGAAAAGTAATTCACGGTCAGTAGTTTTATTCACTGCTGGCTGCGTATTTAAACAGAAACACTTTAAATGAGAATTGCATTCTAGATCAAGTTTGCGCTTCAGTTCATTCGGAAGTAATGGAGTTGCAGTTTCCATAAAAGCAAAAAAGAAACAAGTTTAAAAACAATTGGAAAACAAAGACAGCACTGCTTATTCCGCTAAATTCCGCTAAATTTAGCAGGGAAATTTACCCATAATGCACCGCGCGGTTACGGCGACAGCGAGGGCGACACCGACGCCGACGCCGCTCAGGCCGGAAGCGGGCACCTAAGAGCTGCGCTCTAAAATAATGGCATGCTATATATCACAGAGAGAATACTGCTGGCGGGCATTCGTCGCACGAACATGGAGATAGACATCTAATGAAATCATATTTCTTGATTTATGCGTTTCCAATACCCTCGTACCTGCAAAATAAACAGCTATGACTTTTGCGCGTTCCGAAAGTTGCACTGTTTTTCGTTCGGTTGTTGGCGAATGTGCTAACGCTTCTACTCTGGAGATTTGCTCCCCCACGGAGTGCTGAGATGGGAGAAGCCCCCGCTGGGGTTGCATAATTTTCTGGCACTTACGTTGTGTTGTAGTAGTCGCCTTTGTTGTTGCCGTTGTTGTTGCCTTTGTTGTCGCTGTTGTTGTTCTTGTTGTCGCACGTGTTGTTCTTCTCGTTGTCGCACGTGTTGGTCTTCTCGTTGTCACTCTTGTTGTAGTTCTCGTTGTTCTTGCCGTCGAGGTTGTTGTTGTCGGGGGTATGGTCGCTCTGGTGGTGCTTCTGGTTGTCGCCTTTGTTGTCGGTTTTGTTGTTCTTGTTGTCGCTGTTGTCGTCCTTTTTGTTGTCGCACGTGTTGTTGTTTTCGTTGTTGCTCTTGTTCTTCTCGTTGTTGCTCTTGTTCTTCTCGTTGTCGATCTTGTTGGTCTTCTGGTTGTCGCCCTTGTGGTCGGTACTGTTTTCGTTCTTGTTGTGGATGGTGTTGTCGCCTTAATTGTCGTTGTTGTTGCTGCTGTGGTTGATGTTATCACCGCTGCCCCAGCTGGGGGCGATTCTACGGGGCCAAGACCGTATGAAGGCTTTGACCCGTCCCCGTCGTCGGTTGAGTCGCTGTCGTCGTCGCCCACTCCCAGTGTACCTGTCATGCAACGGTCAGAGAAAAATTGTTTGGAACGATTCACAAATCCACAGTCAACTTCGGGTCACTGATATCAGTCCGAAAGTAAAATAGCCACATAATAAGTATATTGAACAAACACCCTCTGAGCACTTAGCCGTTAGTTGTGGTTTTGCTCCAATTAAAAATAAAGCTTCCCCCATTTAATATTCAGTCGATTTCTAATATGTGGCAAGAAGGGGGCTATTAAAAGAGTTTAGCAAAATATTGTAACAATTAATGAACTTGGCGCTTTCTGGGAATGCCACAAGGCCGCGATTATGTCAAAAAACAAACAAAAAAAAAACACACACAAAGTAAAACATTCTGCAGAGGATAACGCGAAATGATGCAGAAGGACAGCGTCAGCTCGTTCGACGTTTTGATGATATTGCGTCCTGATTGAGTGGAAAGTCCGATAATGTTGCGACGTCCGCTGTCTCGCGTAAACCATGACCAATCACTAGGGCCCTGCATATCCGTGTATTACGGCGCTAAACTGGCGGAAGGGGTTAAATTGTGTCATATTTGGCGGACTGCGGAGGAGATCTGGATGCCGGGAGTTGCGGATGCAGTTCAAACTCGAATATTTGTGGGTGCGAATCGAAATTTTTGCCGAGGTGGCTCATAAACTTGCCCGACCGCACAATGTAGAGTGAATGAGGGAGTGATACTATGAAGGTGCATCATAGAATATGTTCCGGGAGCAAACTACTTCCTTAGATAGAAGTGTTCTGTACGCTAAATAAAAAAAATTTGATTCTGACCAAAGGTCGCTTTAGAACGTCCTATCTCGCCAAGAATGCTGTTTCGGGAAAAAAGTAAAGAAAGCAGGAGCATCCATCGCCTCTGGAAAGTGTGTTCTTTTTTGGCAAGGAAAGAGCGGAAAACGTTTATTGAGCAAAACAAACGAGAACGTACAAGCCACAAGAAAGTAGAGTTGCTTCTTCGCCTGCAAGTAGATCGGGGAGGGTGAATTAGATCCCCTGGAGTTGTTGAACTTGCGTCAGCGCCAGTTTCTGCACCTCATTCTTGTAACTCAGTTCATGCATGTCATACCAGCATGAAGTGCATCAACAGAGAACCTTCTCTTTAGCGGGTAATAATTTAAGGCTGATGCTCCGCGGTGTCCATCTTAAAGATGCAGACATGTTCTCTAAATTTGGATGAGTTCATAATTAAAAAGGTTTACTTCAATTAACATAACAAATTAAAAACAATAAGGCGCAGACATTTCGGCTCCTTTGCCGGAGGCATCTTCAGTATACACTGACACAATCAAGCAAGGTCGACAACTCTACATGTCACACATATCCCCGTAAACGTCCTGCAAGGCGCACGGTTGGCCTTGCACACCGATGCTTCACGGCGAATGAACCAGGACTCGACGTATACTGAAGATGTATACCGAGGATGCCACCTGCATTGGTGGCGAAACGTCTGTACCTTTTTGTTATTAATTTGTTATGTTAACTCGGAGCAGACATTTGTAATAATCTTGAAGACTTAAAATTTGAACCCTGGATGGCGACACCGATGTGTGCAGCTGAGAAACTGTAATACACTGTAATATGGTTCGCGGCACAGATCTTAGGCCTAGTTCCCTGCGCACGTTGTATGCTCCCCGCGTGCTCTCTCCCGTGTCAAGTGGTACCAGCGCCGCCCAGTTTGCTTGTCTGTTAAGCAAAACAAACTTGCCCATCCAGCTCGTCTGTCGGAAAATGCCGAGCTGGCTCATCTCTGATATGGGTTTTTGATCCGTGGAGCAGCAATTTCTACATACTTGTATACACGACCTCATGAAGTGAGAAAAACATTTTGATGCTTGCCATGTTAATTTTCATTTTCATGTTGATTTTCGGTATAAACTTTCAGCAGGTGGACGAGGATGTCTCCCTGAGAGATAGCGCCGCGAGGTGATTGACTTTTCTGAACAAGGCAAACTATTTTTTTAAGCGATTGGGTGTTATAGATAACGGTTTGAATGAACGAAACTTTATGACTCAACTTAGCTGGTGGTGATTTAAGATGTTTTAAGGAAAAACCCCAAGACACTAGAAAAAGCCAGGACATTCTTTTGATGTCCTTTTTTTTCTGAATTTTCCATTAAAAATCTCTCTCGCGGTAAAGCGGTGCATATCTGTTTAATTAAAGCGCCTAGAAACTATCTGTGCCGACAGAAAACGGTAATTCTTGAGGTGCCAACCAAGTAAGCTGAAATATATTTTTGGGATAGCGATACTTGATATTTCGCCGTGCCTTTGCGCACGCAAAGCATATCGTAATTTAAATTTAAAAAAAAGAAATACGGGTGTTCTAATTTCATTCGTACACGGTTTCGTAGTCGATATTTTGTTTTTTTTTATAAAAATAAACATTTGGGTCCATTTTGAAAATGAAAGAAAACACAAACGGCAAGCTTGGTTGATTCTTTTTTTTTTCTTTTTTTTTTAAAGGTATTTATTATGGAAGCGGCGGAAGCCGAATCGGACAATTTTCACAGCTGTCGGGAATAGCAAGATTGACCGCTTGTTGTTTCGTCACATCGCGAGCTATTTCACTAGGACTGTTCTTTGACACTATGAAGATATATTTCATTAAACTAAAAAAATACTGTAATTTAAAAAAAATAAAGCAAAGTATATGACAATGCCCCGTTGATGACCTCGCCAAAGTTCTGTAAATTCTTACATTAGGCTATTTAAGATCGTTTAATAACCTTGACATTGTCACGAATGACAAATGTTGAGGCAGTGAATAACCTGAAAAAACTAAACGTTAATGGGCGAACTTATACCCAAAACAAAGTAGAAGGAGGCTAGCATTGCCGGGGTCGATGTTGGAGGAAAACAGGTGGATCGAGCAGGGCCTGAGGCGACACTGATTCCGGCTCGCCACGCGGAGCCCCTTGTCTACACGCGTGGGCTTCTGGAACAAATGGCGTAGAAGGTCTAGCGTGTTGAATATTCTAACCTCGAATGAGCAACGGTGTTCGTGATTTTACCAGAACACAATTCCAGAAATAACAAAAATGTGTATCTGCGGCAAGGCATCGAACCTCGCCTCTTTGCGTGAGAGCAAAGCACGATAACCTTTGGGTCACGGGGGCGCTGTCCAAGCGGCCAGCTGCGGGCGCGGCATTACTCACCCCTTTAAGAAATGCATCGCCCCGATGCCACAGAAAACAAAACAAAGCAAATAAAAGGGACGGGAAACTAAAGGGTCCTTTGGAACAGATAAAGTCTTATCGAGCGTAGAATCGCTTAAGGCGAACGACGTGAACCCCCTCGGGTCGCGGTCGGCGTCGCGATAATACGTGCGTTGCGTCGGACACCACTTGGTAGTTGAAACCTCCCAGGCTTCGAAGGACTTTAAATGGTCCGAAGTAGGGCTTTAAAAGTTACTCGTTGAGGCCACGATGTCGTATCAGTGTTCACACCCTCTCCCGGTCTCCGGGCTGGATGTGAACGTCCAGACGACGAAGGTTGTAGCGGTCAGCGTCGGCACGTTTCTGGTCTTGGATCCGGACTCGGGCGAGCTGGTGGACTTCTACTGGTTCCACAGCCACCTGGGCGTCGTGACGTCTGTCGCTAGCTGGCTTGTGAGATAGCATGGCGTCAAGCGTCGTGGTCACCTTGCGACCAAGCACCAGTTGGAATGGTGCAACACCAGTGGACTCCTGAACAGCTGTGTTGTAGCGAACGTGACATGCGGCAGGACCTTGTCCCACGTCTTGCTTTCCCCGTTAACGTACATCGACATCATGTTGAAAATAGTCTTATTTAGGCATTCCGTCAGCCATTAGTGTAGTTTATTTTTAGGGTGAAAGACACCCTGTAAAGTTTTTTTGGGGACTGCTATGTAAATAACGAATTTGATTTTGTACATATGTAATTGTAGTTACATGCACTAAAAGGGCTAGGTACGTGGTGTAATGGCGATATAAATATACTTAAAATACTTCATGTAAGTCCCATGCAATAAATTCCCAATCTTTAGGAAAACTCATTAAAAAGTACAAGTCAGACTGTTTCTAAATGGTTTCAAAATTCTGAGTCATTTATTGATTAAGCGCCATAACATTTATTTTGGCAGTGCTACAGAAGGTGTTCTAGTGCGTAGTGTGAAAAGTGAAAGAATAGCGAATGGTCAGACTAGGGACCGCCGACACGTGGAAGAAGCATCAGTTTTCGACTTGACCGCCTCAATGATCGCTTACTTCAAAGCGAAAAAATTCCCAGGCTCGTCATTTGCGCGCTCGGTCATTTCAGAAATTCCCGGAGAACATCGCACTTTTTTAAATTAAAGATTCGACCCTAAACCCGAGATAACACGTTTTAGATAACAAATAGGTAGGTGTGATAGAGATGTTGTCATGAGGAAATGCCACCGCTGGGTACAGATTAGGCACGATGATTGCGTCAACGTTCGGCTCGAACGTGACTGGAAGCCGAGCTTTGACTGAGCCCTCGTTACCAATCTGTGTCCAGCGATAGTCTTCACTGCTGGCGCGAAAACGTCCGCTTCCGGCCCTAGTCTTTTGGGTGGTGTTTGTCGTCCCCTAGCCTCCTCTAGATCCTGGCGTTGCGAAACAAATTGTTCGCATCGCGTACGGGTCGAAAGGGACGAGCAACTCGGGAAACTAGAGGCGTTTGGAGCGCGACAACCCAGTCAATGACGCGAAATTTTTACGTGATACCCACGTGGCACTGATGACTGCTAAAGACATGGTTTTGGTTTCAAATTGATAGTTTTTGGAGGAAAAGAACGTTCCGAAAATATGGGTCAGTGTTCTCAACGCAATTTAAAGGTAGAAAAACAAGAGTATGGAGTATAACAGCGTGTGTAAATGCAGCAAAACAATGGAAGCCGTTTACAATTCCCTGTAAGGCCGGATTCGAACACAGCTCTTCAGTAGGAGGATGGAAGCGTACTGATAGATAGGTGAATCCTTGAGGTCACGTGACCTCAGAGGAGGGAGGGGGGCCGTCTGACGTCGTGAGGTCACGTGACCTCGGGGGGGGGGGGGGGTACGTAGCCTCAGGGGGAGGGTCACGTGACCTCAGGGGGTCACGTGGCCTCAGGGGGTTGTATCTGCTGATTTGGCTGTAGGCCGTGTTTTTGTTGAGACGAGACTAAGCGCATGCACGGCGATAGCAAAGTTGGAAGTTGCAATAAATTTTAGTTGCCATTTTACGCTTGTCCTGTGTGCTTCTTCGTCTCTCCGTCCCGTTTTAGGGGCGAAGCTCCTTAGGGGCTAGCCATGTCCGTATGTCCGTCTGATGTCCTGCGTCGGGAGCTCGTGCCCCTGCTCGCGAGCTCACGCGCTCACGTGCTCACGAGCATGTGCTCCCGTGCTTGTGTAGGGCAAGAAAAAAACGGATCTCCACGTGGTGAATGATGTTGATTAGGGCGAAGCTCTGGTGGTGCTTGTCTGCATAGGCGCTGAGCCGCAGCATGGCGAGCCTTTCGTTTGTTTTCATCCATGTGAGAAACAGAATGTGTGGTATGAAACGTGGTTATATACGCACTTGAGCATTTGACCGCAGCCTGACATAGACGAAAACGAACGAAAGGCTCCGCATGCTGCGGCTCAGCGTCTATGCAGAGAAGCACCACCAGAGCTTCGCCCCAATCAACATCATTCACCACGTGGAGATGCGGTTTTTTGCGCTATTTTTAATACGAATGCTGCAGGTGTGTCGTACGACCTCAAGGGGTCGCGCGGCCTCAGGGGGGTCAAGTGACCTCAAGGGGGTCGCGTGACCTTGGAAAGGGGGGGGGGCGGTCACTTGACCTCACGGTTACGCCGACTGCGACGCCACTCGAGCCGGAAACGGGCCCTTAAGAGCTGCGCTCTAAAAAAATTATAATTTAATGGTGATCTTGGCCAATCGTAGCAATTCAGTTGCCACGCGTGAACGCAAGAGGCCCGTGTTGCTCATGTGGCACCTACTACTAGCTGGGATAAATTGCTCCCAATAAAGAGGGCCTAAGAGTGGAGGTACATAAGGTGGTATGGAAGAGAGGAGAAGACTTCGCGCGCTGCCTTTCGGAATGTGCTTTGCAAAAGGATTATCTCTGTGTCGGTGCCCTGCTTGTGTCAGAACGTTTGCAGCTTCATGAACGCAGTGGAGGCTTCATTACAGGCTTTAAATATTTCAAAGTATACCCGACCTGAAAGGCCGAAGACCAGACTTGAGATTCTGCAAGGCAGAAGATCCTCCTCACCGTGGGGGAGGACCAAACCAACAACGGTAGACAGGGTAGAAGGGGGGAGAGGAGGACGCGGGAGAAAAGTGGAAAGCGCGAACTGGTCGTCGGGCTTGAAGAACCAAGTACATGCGTTCCTTTCCCCCAAGGTGCGATCGTTGTCTTCCACCCAATTTGGGTGCGGGAGCGACGAACACTTTTCAAAGGTAAAAATGTCGCGCTCGAGGAAGAGCATACTCTTCTTGAAATCGACTATAAAGACGATTGCAACATTCGCCTTCTGCGCGCTGCCATATTTGCGTACTGACTTGACGAATGCGCATTGTGAAAATAAGTGCTGCTTTCTTCTGTCCAAAATCGGACATCAAGCGTGCGTGTACGACCAAGTGACTCAGCATTTTTGGACGAGTTACTGAGGGCTTTATAGTTGCCCAGCAACAATTTGGACCATTTTGAAGAATTGTCCTCCGCTTCTTAAGCTGTACCATAAATCCCTACTTTACGGAATCACGTATTGTGGGCTGCCTTCATCGTAGTTCTTCCCCGAGATTAACAAGGATCACGTGTTCGGCATAAGTTTGGTGCGCGGTGTGCCCGGCCCACAAAGGTTTTAATTCTATTTGCGTCTTCAGCAAAACCGAAGGCCCATAGAGGAAAAATACTGAACTGGCCGAAACATGTCCCTTTGTGGTTTCGGTTCCTTTCTTGGGGTTCCCCTAATTTCACGTCGCCGGTGGTCTGCGCGATAGAACAGTTGTCTTTGTGACTTTGTCGTAATTGTAGTCTCAGCATGTTCCCATGTTGCTCTGCACGCAACCTACGAAACCGGGTGAACCTGACATTTTGCGTTTATCAAAGTTCACGAGCACCGGGAAAGCACAGCAGGCAGTAATCTCATCGCTTCCCCAGAATTTGTCAAGCCTCTGAAAGCTTACTTTCGTCAAAACATCGCAGCAGGTTCGAGAATTGGAGTATAAAAAGTGGGGCAAACCATTTTCCGTCCAATGCTCGCTTGCTGATGCCCCGGTGTCGGGCGTTGAGCTGGCACATGACACGGTACGACTTGGATTAGACGGCCATATTTGGCCGATAGTGTCGTTTCCTATAAGTCACTAGAGTCGTGTATAACTCCATAGGCAGATCGTTCACGGGTTTACCTTGCTCGTGTTAGCCTCGCCGCATTACCTCACAATGTCACGTAACGACATGATGCTAGGTGACTTCAATTTCTCAGCGAAGGTTAGCTGTACAAATGACGTCACATGACGCAGCCACATAACCTGACATTGCAGGATGTCAGATAACATCAATTTTCCCGTTAATTTAAGCCTAGATAATTGTGACGTCCCATCACGTGAAACTGAGACGTAGCGTGACAATGAGCCGTCACGGGAATTCGTGATGTCCCGTGAGAGAATGACGTGACGTGAGACAATAAATTGACCGCCACATTTAGCCAGAAAATGAAGGTCACTTGACCTAACATTTGTTAGACGTAATGTTTGAGCCAGGCGACTTTAACGCGATATCATTTTGAAGCTAGTGTCGCAGAACATCTCGCGTCGGCATCGGTGGGACCGGGAAAATTCATAATACGACGCTTGTAGCCATGAGTGACGTCACACGTGGCTGTCACGTCATGCTAGATTTGGCGCGGAAATTTCCACTTTGTTTGGCTGAAACGTTCAGCGCCAAATTTAGCCAAAAATATTCCCCCCAAATGTAGGGGAACATGTTCCCCTCAAACTTAGCACGTTGATAGGATTATGACGTCACAGCCACGTGGGACGTCAAACATGACGTCACGTGACGTCACATGACACGTCACGCAGCCGTCTACATCACACACAGGCGCTTTTTATGGGTTGGCAACGAGCGCGGGTCCTCATTTGGAGGGTTTGCGAACGGAGCCCAATAATGCTATCGCGTTCCCTTCTAGTCCCCCAAGTTTTTCCAATGGGCCGTTCATCCATATTGAGTATGAGTTTTTTTCGCTATATACAAGGCTTCCTGGAGCTATACTCCCTGTCAGTAGTTGTGTGCAGCGAAGGCGAGGGCAACGCCAGTCGAAGGGAGAAAGGGCGAACACTAGGAAGGCCGACCGGGAGAGGAGGGCAAGGGGAGAAAGGGAGAGCACCAGGAACGTTGGAGAGGAAGTTTCTCCCTTCTGCCTAGACTTTTCTAGTGCTTGCCCATTCTCCCCTCTCTTGGCGTTGTCTTTTGTACTGCACGCAACTTGTGACATGAAGTATAGTGGGATCCGGTAACACTGGAACGCAACCCCATTGGCCAAGAAGCTACCTAGTCGCCGAATAATTTCAAGAATAAAAGCCGACGTTTTCATTCAGTTTTGTACTTCGCAAAACTCCACGATGAAGCGGTGGGGATCACATTGTTGGCGGCGTTGTCATTTTTTTCGATCCTCGTGATTTTGTCGTCAACTTTTTCATCCCCGCACGACGATATTTAAATGCGGCTCACATCATACGGGCTCGAGCACTGCCTGAACATTCGATTTGGGATCGTGACAATCAATGCCACGGCATGCATTCCGCTTATCGATCATCCCCATTCGCTGCTATGGAGGACATAGCTGAACGTTAACAATGTGCGGCACTCAGCGCTTTTCTTGTGCTCTGCGAACCCACGCGCGTGGCAGCGATAAACGTACCGGCATTCAATCGTCTAGAGATCAGCTAGCCGCTTGTTCTGACTGCGAGTTCAGATGGTGAACGTTGCTGGTTTTTCTCGACTTTTTTTCCGCGGACGCCGCATTGGGGAGAAAAAAACCCCGAAAAGGTCGTTTTATGATTCATGGCTGCCAGTGAATAGTTCTAAGCGGTACTTACTGAAAGTAAAAAGAAATTGTCCAATCGCCCTCTTGAAGCATGAAGGGCATTAAAACATTTTATATATATATTTTTTTTAGGATAAAGGTTCTTCACTCTCCAACACGGATGTTTACTATCAAAATTAAACCATTCATCCTTAACTACAGTTTTTTCTTTCTTTTTGCATTATGGAACTTTAAAAGTAAAAGGAACACTCGCTGCCAATTGTTTTTTTTTTTCATTTTGGCAGTTTGAACGATTTAAAGAATTGGTATACCTCTACGCCCTTCCTTTCTGTCTCTGCTTACCGAAAGTTGAGAGGAGGAGTACGAGCAGAAATATTCCGAGGATCAGAAGCCCGAAGATGATCAACAGAATAATTAGCTTGCGTCCCCTGGCATGAAAGGGATAAACGATAACTACGCATAAATATATGAAAACGATATGTCAGTGCTATCTCGAATTTGCTCATGCTAATAAATAATATAATATAATTTTCATTGAAGAGTTATTGCTACAATTAAACCCATATATAGGGTGTCTGAAGTTACTAGGCTTGATCTGATTTGAACAGTAAATATCGACACCCGCACGAGCAATCAAAACTTGTCGTCAGAGATGCATTTCAGTATTCCGTTTTTGTTATGAAATTACAAAAAAAAAAGCTTCATTTCTGTAATAAATACAGCTAAAAATCCTGCCAGGTCAATGGCGGGCGGCAACGCAGACCACTGAGTCGAGCGGCGGGGCGCGTTTGCGGCACGTATTGATAGATGGCGCTGCCCCCTTATCGAGACTGCTCGAGCCGACCGTGATTTACTAAAATGAAGATAATCTTTATGTAGTGTACCTTTGGTTTAAAAATGAACGCGGTCAATAAAATAAAACTCGAAGTTTAAAAAAGCGGTAGCACAATGACGGTCTTCTTGCGGCCAACGCATTTCGTCTGCGTGTCGTTTGCTTTCTTTTGGTGGTCGGACACACATTCCGACGCCGCTGTCGACGCCATCTATCAACACGTGCGCCAAACGCGCCCCGACGCTCAACTCGGTCGTCTGTGTCGCCGTCCGCCATTGACCCCGGTAAGTGTTCTGGCCCTATTTCTCACAGAACAGGAGCTACACTTTGTAATTTTACATGATAAAGCCGGCCTTTGCAAAAGATACACCTTCGACAAAAAGTTTAGACTGCTGCGTGGCAGGGGCCGATATTAACGGTTCTTTTAGATCGAGCCTGGTTACTTCAGACACCCTATATATAAGAAAGAATTGACACACGGTGTACATAGCAGTACACAAAACTACCGGCTAAGTGAAAGCAAGAAACGACTATTAAAACAAACGCCGTGAATCTAATTTCTTTAAACGTATTAAGTCACCGCTCTTTTACAGAGTAGTCCAAAGAACGTGCATTAATAGTATTTAAATTTCATTGACCAAACGTATCCGAGTAAATAGTCAGAGATTAAAAACTACTCCTACCTACGGCGACCGTCTGCTAACCAAAGATGTCTGATTGGCGCAACAGCCGATAGATGCCGGTTGCGTTCTCCGCGTCGACAGGTGGCGGTCCGCAGTGACGCCACCGTGTAGCGCGTTTCGCAGCGTCAACGTCGGCGATGGCACAGCTGTTGTCCGAGTCTGGTTCTGGAAGTTTCTCTTGTTAAGACGCCTCACCCAGCGTAGAATCATCAAAAAAGTCAAATTTGGGGGTTTTACGTGTCAAACCAACGACGGGCATCTGGCACGCCCCAGCGGAGGACTGAGGATTAATTTCGACCACCTGGGGATCTTTTGACGTGCAACCGAAAGCTCGGTTACACGGCGCCTACTCCGCAATAAGCCTCCGCAATAAGCCTCCGTCATATTGCGGGCACCTCGGTCGGGATTCGAACCCGCCACCTGGGGATCCGTAGGCCGGAGCTCTCGCCTCGGAGCCACCGAGGCGGCTCAGTGTAGAATCATAAGGGTACCCAGAGGCCGCCGCCGAAGCCCTGCCCGGAAACGGACCTCTTTCGTCCTCTGTCAATCCCCGTAACAATGAGCAAGCTTCAAGTATGAGCGGAATATGAGCGAGTCTTCCAAGCGACGGGATGCGACAGGACCCGCTATCATTTGGTCAGTCCAAACAACAGTGCCGCGCGCCCGCGCGCAGAGGTTGTGACGTCACGAACCGTTTGTGTTCTATTGGCTCTCGCCCGAGCCACTTCCGGTAGACGCGTCAGTGCAGGCGATATTTTCTGGAAATCTATAAACGAGTTAGGCAACAGGCGACAGCGGCGGATGACGGCAAATCTCGTCGGTCGCCGCCATCGCTTGGTCTCTTGCTCGCCAAATCGCTGACATGTGGTTCAGCCTTTGCTCGCTTTTTAGGAGCTAAGCGCACCATAAAGACGCTTTGCACACCAATACTGCATGGTTGAAATATGCAGACATGTAAAGAGTCGCGGTATCCACAAGAAAGCGCAATGCAGACGACGATATGAACCCGAAGATAAATTTAGATTGAACAACCAAGAGAACACATGTTTTCTTGCTCTCGTTATCTTCGTTTTTTTAATATTTTGTTGATGTCATAAATAATTGATATAATAATACACTCAAAATTCGGACAGAAAAAGAGTGTGTGGCTTCGGGACCAGAAACGTCGTCTGCTATTACCGTGTTCGAGAAAAACCCCAGTCGTGGCCGCCTGACATTTTTCTTGTCGCTACCTGTCCGCTGTTAGCCCCAATGAGACGCCTTTCGTTTGCAGGTGGGTGCCATAGGTAAGGATTTCAAGTTCTTGATTTCTAGCTTTTTACTCAGGTATGTTTATTTAGTGAATATTTCATACGTTTTTATGCACGTTATTCGGCCACCTCTGTACCAACTTAAAGCTCATTACGTTCACCGAGCACATTTTTAAGTTAAGCGTGTTTTAAGTGTGTAAGCTGCACGTGCGTACTATAAAATTGCAACCTTTTGCGTCACGAACACGAAGCAGGAGCACTTCCTACATAGTACAGGTTTCGGTTTAAATATGTAATATATTACGAAGCTATATTATACAAAAAATATAGCATTTGTTCCGTCGAACTGTTCAGAAGAACGGCGTAATTGTATCCAAATTCACAAATATGGTGACTATGGGAGCACTACATTGCCATTTTTATAGGAGGGTGGTTTTATTTGAATTCAGGCAACGACGTGCAGTCGTATTTTTTATTTTGCTTCAATTTTTTATATTTTGTGGCGCATGTTCCAAGTAGAACAATCGTTTTTATTTTAATGTCCTGACGTGTTTAGTTTCTGAGAAAACAAAAATCCCAAAGAAGCGAGACAGAACGACAAGGTTTTGACAATTGTCGTGTGTAGCCCATTTTAATCACTCTCGCTCTCAGATTATTCAAAAAAGTGCGTCTATATTTTTTTACCATTTATATGAGCGTAGGTAAGACAACATTATAACTACTATTTATTCGCCGCTCCACTTTTTGTAAAAAAATCCCCAAACATGCCTCAGCGAAAAACTGTGACCTAAACTGCGGAATTTTCGTTTTAGTCGACTATACTTACTTTTGTTGTCACACACACACTGTTGTGTTACCACTGATCACCGCATTCGCTCGCCTCTTGTCGGTTTTACGGCCCGTGGTAATATATACGTCGCATGGAATAAACCAAGGGGTTCGTTCTGCTGGGAACTACGTTGCTGTCCGTTCCTTCCTCGCGCCGCAAGGCACACAACAGTTTGGACGATCGCTCACCCGGTGGCGCTGAGTGTCCCCGAGGCAGCGGCTCCACCCTTTAACGCTCAAGGTCAGCGCGTTGTACGCAGCAGATTAAAGAATGGAGCGAAGAGCGGTACGCGTGCTTTCGCATTCACAACTCATAAGAAGTGCTTAGGTGTGCCTTAATCTTTGTTTAGTAATATTCAGTTATATGTATATATTTTTAAATTCAATTTGCCATTTGTGTCAACAGCTCCTCAATTTTTCTAAATAATAAATTAATTTCTTCTGATTACTGAACTTCTAAATTTCTGAAGTTATATTTTATCACCTGCATAAATTCTTCAATTTTAACGCCAGCTTGAAATCCTCGACCCATGGCACTCATATATAAGATAAATTGCAGCTGTCCAAGAACAATCGCCTAAGCCCTCTCGATTTAACGGGTGTACTCTATGACACTGTGCACTTTAACCGCACAAACTGCTCCGTACCAACAGATAAGCTACCAGTTAGGACCAAATTTAAGAATTGCTAAATATATACTTCCGTTTGTAAATAACAATTAGCTTTATATGAAACCTTTGTCATTTTTAAGTTTACACCTAAATTTATGAAGCATCTTTACTTCAGAATTTTATTAATGAAAAGAATATACTTAAGCTCATCAAATAGAAGTGTGTGTAGCCGGGCCAGTTGGTTATACATTTTAGGGAATAAAAGCAGCAAATACACGCATAACAAGTAGAGAAACGACGTACGCGAGCCGTGGTGTATGTTGTATTCCTACTTGCCCACCGTGTTTTTGTGTGCGATTGTTTTCTAGTAAAATACCTTCAAGTTCTATAGTTTTGTCTAACATAGAAAAGGATTGAGGGTAATTAAGTTGACTACGCTGTAAAGACGGTTGGTATGTGGGGCCTGATGCTATGAGAGTTGTACGGAAAGAACCGTGGAACAACCCGTGCACAGATGCCGCGTACCAAATTTGTCACTTCAGAAAAAGAAAAAAAAAAGGAAACAGTCGATCATTACGCGATAGTTTGTCGTGTACCAATTTAACCTTAGCTCCCCGACTTCGTTATTTTCGAGCACTTTCTCTTAGTTTCTCTTTGTTAATCTGGACGCGCTTTTTGAATGCTCCAATTGGTTGTTGTATAATAGTTCCCCGGGTGAGGCATCTCCCAGGAATGTTTGGGGGGGGTTGTCAATCACGGTAGAAAACTAAAATCAGGGTGTCGTCTCCTGTTGGAACTTACCCCCTATCTGCAAATAGAGTAACATAAAGCAAATAAAGTGTGTGTCACTCTTAGGTCTGTACATTTAGGGAAGAGAATGAAGCATTACATACTGTCCTCATCTGAAGAAGCCGGAACTACGTTGGAAGTTTCCACTTCGGAGCCTGCCCAAAATAAGACGTCCGCGATTACATAAAAAAATATACTGCGATTGACATTGACAGTTTCAAACACAAGCATAGTGGCGGGAGCAGTTTATCTTAGCACAGGCATATTGAGTGGAGACATAATTAGATAATATGGACACCCTACGATATGACCAAAACATTATGAGACAAACTGCACTCATAATAAAAAGGGGTATATATAGTCCTTCTTAAAGGGGGAAACTCTCTTGTACAATGTTCCTTTGGAAGAGGAGCAACGTTCGCCCCTAGAAGCACGGGAGCAAAGTTCCTCCGTCGGCTGGATCTCATTATGGCGGCCCCGAACCGAGAAAATTGAGCTTAATGAGGCTTAACGGGGACGCTACGTCTTATGTATGGGCGAGAGGAGCAGCTAGTCAAGGCTTAACACGATCTTTCCGCGAACTGTAATTATTCTCGAAGCCAGCTCCCTTCTTAGGTATACCTGCATTTCTAAAGCAGTCACTCAATCTTCTCGTCGTCAGCAATGTGATGTTAAAGGGAGGCAACCGACACCCAGTTACTTCGTGCACTCTGCGTCTTACGTCAGCCATTCCTTGAACCACAATTCCTTCGTCAGCTCATCATATCAAAGAGAAGTGGTTAAAACATTCGCGAAACCGAAAGCCACTCTCAAAAGAGCAAACTCAAAGTAAACTTCTTGACTCATTCTTGCACGGAAACCAAAAAGTATCCCAAAGCGGGAAGGAAGGTTAAATATAGTGATAGGTCGAAACTTTTTTTCCCAAAAAAGGCTTTGGAAAGTTTCGGAAGAACCGCCGAACTTCGGTGTGTTCCGAATAGGTTCGGAGAGTTTCGGAGCGTTGCCAAATTTGCCAGACAAACTATTTGAGCGTTTCAAACTAAAAAAAAAAAAAATCTTTGAACCACAAACAAATTTTAAATGTTGAAATATAAATACTTAATTTAACAAGATGGACTTCTTCAGATAAAATCTAGGACACGGTCGTTGGTCAAAATGGGTTCATTTTCGCAATTTCTATATTCACGTCGTTATTTTTCTACAAATCGGCCGGTGTAGGTCGAAGCGATTATCACAAATCACAGCGCTCGTTTTCATCGTTTTATTAACTCGACTACGTGTGTTATGTTCCTTCCAAGCGCCGTAAACGTTGCGTTTAACGTTGACACGGCACATGCAGCATGAAGAAGTGACTGTGCCGGAAGATCGCTGACATCTGTGTTATGCGATGATTCTTAATTCGCGCAGACAGTTTTGACTGAAGTACGAAGCATGCATTAAGCTCCCAAGATAACTAATGCAGTTTTATTGATTTCTAAGTCTGCACATTGGAACCAGGACAAACAACATGGGAAGCAGGAATAGAAGAAATGCATAGCGCCTCTAGTGTGTTTCCAAGGGAACACACTAGGGGACTATTCTTCACAACAGCACAGGCTGCAAACAAATGGCTGTGACAGATATTCTGGAATATAGAGCTATTTGAATGGTAAAAACTCACGAAGTATGCTTCATTTCCCGCCCCTGCACGCTGCAGTGGTTATGTAAGTTATTGCTAGTTCTTCAAAAGAATACAAATTCATTGCTTACCCGAAGATGTTTATTACTCGTACATCACAGCTAGGAACCTTTCGTACCGAATTCTCTGCTGAAGACCACTGGGAGCGTGTTTCCAGTGTGGAAAAAAATCACTGATCCGTCATCTGGGATTCGTGGCCGAGATTATCGGGAGGCCTCCACACTACGCCCAGAGTTCTGATAGTTGGACACGCAGAAGCTAACACAGAGTTTTGTTTTTCTTTGCTAGAGCTGGGGGTCAGTTCGGCCGACCCTTCGACCACAGATCATGAACGCGCACGATGAGTCGTTGCCCCGTGGAGCCCCAGCTAAGACGCTTTCCACCAGATGGCATTGCGAAGCAGAGTAATTTCAAGTAGTTAGGCTGGGCAGCGCTAGGAACCGTCCAATTCACTTGCTACAAAAATATGTCTTATTTGGTCACGCCATCATTAATAGCGTTTCGGGCACTTTCATTATACACACGTGTACACATCGAGACACCTTTAGCGCGAACACGACATCGTCGCATTTTCGCATTTTAGTTTTAAATAGAATTAGCGAGCGCGAAACAGTATCGCTTACATTATAGAACTAAGTGACCTCTTTCCGTAGCTATAATAACTTAGATGACATCCCTTGGTTTCAATGAGAAAAACTGGAAAAACTGGCGATCGCTTGTTCGCGTTAACACTGTCGTGTTAACGCGAACAAGTAGCTTTGTACATACTACAAGCGTAGAAGCATCAGCTTAAGAAATACAACGAGCGTACATTTATACACGGCACTAGAAACGTCAAAACAGCAGCACACAAACACAATTACTTCCGATATCTGCGTCCCCGGCCTTTAATATCGTCGTTTTGAATTTGCGGAGTTTTTCGGTCAGAACCTAAGAAATAAAAAATGTTCCCACCATGTTTATTTCTTCAGTAATGTCATACATCTTAAAGTATTTTGATTGGCATAAAGGATGAATCTCTCAGTAAAAAGTAAGCGCTCATGCCGTAATATATGAAGGCCAATAAAACAAGCCAATCCAGTGCGGTTCCGAGCCATATGTTTGCTTCTCCGCACAGCACTTCATAGCCAGTTTATTTTATCGTCGTATTTGTTTCTAAATTTGTGCCGAATTAATTTTTGTAGAGGGGGTATTCACTTAGCTGGAAGCGATGCTTCACGGGCAGATAAATTAGTTTTCGATCAACACAAATGCAGTCAAGTCCGCGACTTGCGGCAGGTGTTAATGTACACTCTAAGAAAAAAGTTAGCCTCAAGGGACTGGCGGCAGCATTTGGTCCTCTGAACTCCCAGTTGCGGAAAGACGAAGAAGCTCACAGGACAGAGGCGTGTTCCTTCCGAGCTCCCGCTTTAAACACTTTATTCTTCTGCTCCTCGACTCCGAGGGCCACGAAGCTCGCCACACAGGTACGCGAACATCTTTCATACCCTGGTCAACCTAATCCTAGACCCACTGCTCGCCTCCATCATCGAGTGAGCAAAAACACTCCGCCCCTGTGGGGTGGGCCTCACTAAGCCTAACACCGGCGCCGCGGTTACGGCCGCGTACCACCTCACCGCCATGCTTGTCGACACATTGTCGGAAAGCTCGCCCGTCCAGCCCGCTGGGGCGGCACCTTCCTCATGGCAATTTACCTCACCCGCGCCCAAGCAACCCAGAAGCACAACAATTATAATGAAACTCGCAAATCACGTAAACATCACCACCCTTCGCTTCACGTCCCTCTGTGCCGGCATTCTGGACGGTGCGAGACTTACTAAACTCGAACAAGAAGACACCTACATTAGGCTCCGCGCACCGCAAAATCTCTTGGCTATTGATACGTTTCGCCCGACGGCCCACCAGAAACTTCTGCAACTCACGAACGTCACCATCGACAGTGAGTCACATGAAACCAACTCCTACGTAGCAAACGAGCCTCTGAATGCCCGCGGGGTAATACATGGTATCACCGCCGAAATCACTGACGAATACCTCTCTCAACACGTTCGTGTTGAGAACGCCAAACTGCTCAGAATCCGCCGCCTTGGCCGCACGAACACCATTCTCCTCACCGTTGAAGGGCCGCGCCTTCCCCGTTACGCATTCATTCGCTGTGGAGACTACCCGATCTATCCTCAACGAGCGAGAAGTAAACAATGTACGTTGTGCCACGGCATTGGCCACCGCGCCGACGTGTGCCCCAACAAGACCTCCTTCACAAGATGTACCATCTGCCGCAAGGTCTTTCCCTAAATCCACGACCCCTTGAACACACCACATGACTGCGACCCGCACTGCTTCAACTGCAACGGGGAACACCCGCCGTCCTCCTCTGCGTGCGCGGCTAGGGCGAAGGCGGACGAGGATGCTCAGAAGTGGCAACGCATTCACAAAAGACACCGCTTTCGAGCGGTCGCCCCGCCATCACAGGATTTGCAGAGCTGGCCAGCCCTGCCTACCACAAACCGCTTTGACATCCTCCAGGCACCGCGGAGCCGAAGTCGCAGCCTGAGCCGCCCACCGCACGACCCCAGGACCCCCTCTGATACGGCCAGAAACCGGGACCGAACACCAAAGCCGAAGAAGCAGAAGGACTCCAACACGCCCAAGGCCGACCGAAAGTCGCGACCCTCGAAGTCGTCAACCCCAACCCCACAGGCACCATAAGGAAGCCACCCAGCTTCGGCCCCTCTCCCTCCTCAAACCCGTAGCCCCACATTTTACCCAACTTATTCCCAAAGCCCCCTAAGACCAACTCCGTCTCCCCCCTCCCAAAGCGACATCATCGAAATGATCCAACAAGCCCTCGCCCCCGTTATGGAAGCCGTCCAACGACCAGCCGAACGCATTGACAAACTCGAACAATACCTCACTACCCTAGAGGAGCACCCCCGGAAGCGTGCTGCCCACCACCAAATACACGCCATGGAAGAAACCCCGGAGGCCCAAAATGCCTGACGCCCTTCATCACCCTACACCAGCCCAAACTTCCCTCGTCATATGGCAATGGAACTGTCGCAGCCTCAAACGCAAAAAGAACACCCTCCTGCAGTATATACTTCACGCAGGGACGCAGCCGGATATCATTGCCCTCCAAGAGACCTACGGCAACTTTCCCCTTCCCGGCTACGATAGTTTTATACAACCCAGCATCGTCCCTAGACACAAAAGACACCAAACACCCCCTCCCCCTAAGCGACGACGGTCACATACGTGCGCAAACAAATCCCAACCATCCAGGATGATTCCGGGCCCCTCAACTCCTCCACCAAGGAGCGCGCAATCATCCACTCGACTTACCACGGACAAAAGGTCTCCATCATAAATGCCTGCTGGACCCCACGTGGTCACGACTCCCCCCTCCCACCTCTCCAGACCCCTGTTGTAACAGCCAAGGCACCATCGACTCTCCTCCTCCTGGGAGACTTCAACTGTCCGCATCCCAATTGGGGATACGACAGGACCACCGCACTCGGCAGGAAAGTGGAGGCTTTCGCAGGCCTTCACCACCTTACTCTCCTGAACGATACGTCCACTCCGACACGCCAGGGCACAGCCCGAGAAAACGATACAACCCCAGACCTTAGATGGATACGCAGCGACATGAGTGCAAGTTGGGATAACACTAACGAGGACCTAGGTAGTGACCACCATATCATACAGATCACCCTAACTCCCAAACACGGCACCCGGCAACGGCACTCACGAAGCCCCATATCCCAAATAGTAGACTAGCCTAACGCCAGAACGGCGATCGAAGACCTTCCCGCGTCTAACCCTAATCCAACAGCATGGTGTGCCAACATCATGAACACCATGGCGAAATACACGCGCCATATTAAGCGCACTGAAGAGCACCCTTATATTGACTCCCACCTCCTCAACATTTGGAGCGAACGCCGCAGAGTCGTTAAGGCTTGGAAGAAGAACAAATCCAGCACCACCCTCCAAGGGAAGATCGCATGCCTCACCTACGAAGCTCAGGAGTATGCAGACCAACTAGCCACGGACACTTGGCTCAAGACATGCGATAATATGAACGATCACCTCCACACTCCTGGAGTGTGGCAGATCATGGGCACCCTGCTGGGCGAGAACCGACCCCGTAACACTTTACAGAAAGTCAACTGGCATTAGACGCGTCGCCATCGGAACTCACCAACCAAATCAGAGATGTTTTCTATCCGCACTCTCTACAAAGCATTCAAAACCTTTACTATCCTCAATCACCACCCGAGCCTGAGGTAGAGGGTATCAATTCGGACTTCACGTTCGAGGAGCTCTTTACAGCCCTTCGTTCTTTTACGCGTACCACGTCTCCTGGACCTGACAAAATCACGTACGTAATCCTCCGAAATCTTCCTGACATGAAGGTACTTGAACTCCTAGAGATTCTTGATGAGGTATGGCGTTCTGGAAAGTTCCCCTGCGTCGCGGAAAACTGCCAACGTCGTAGTCATTCCGAAACCTGGTAAACCCCCAACCACCGTCAATAACCTTCGCCCCATCTCCATGACCTCCTGTTTTGGAAAACTAATGGAGAAGATGGCGCTTACTCGGCTGGAGTGGCACCTCGACGCTCAAAACCACCTTTCTCCCACCATGGTCGGATTCCGCTCCCATGTTTGCACTCAGGACGTCGCCCGCGCATCCGTGAAGATATATACGCTTACAAAATCACAGCACAACTCCGTACAATTGCCGGAGCGGACATTAAAAAGGCTTTTGATGGGGTAGACCACTCGGCAATTCTACACAACCTCGCAGACACTCTCCCCGGTGCAAGACCTTTTAATTACATTAAGAACTTCCTTACGGATCGAACAATTAGAATCATAGGTCCAGACGGTAACCCATCTGATCCTCACCATCTCACCAAGGGAACACCACAAGGCTCTGTCTTATCACCTACACTGTTTAACCTCGTCATGAAGGATCTTCCCAACAAACTCTCAAAAGTCCCTGGCCTCCAACATGTCATTTATGCTGACGATGTAACCATATGGTCCTCAACTGGCAGCCGAGCAGAACAAGAAGAAACTATCGAGACAAGACTCGACATCATCTAAAGCCACGCCCGCAGCGTAGGCCTCACCTGCTTCCATGACGAATCCGCTTATGTTGTGGTCTCCAACGATGACACCAAAAAAGGAGATGCATACCGCAACCTCATCCAACTACGCATCGGTAATAACCCTATACCCCGCCGCAACTACATCAAAATTCTTAGATTCATCTTCCAACAAGACGGACGAAGCACGATATGGGTAAAACCATTCTAAAACAACTAGAGCGAATTCTCCATATGCTCCGGCGTATCACACGACAACGCCACGGCTTACGGGAGCACGAACTTCGGAAAGTGATCGAGGCACTCGTGTACACTCGACTCATGTATGCGTATCCATATCAAACCCTCACTACCACCCAGACAAACAAAATCGAGGCTTCCCTGCGCAAGTTTACCCGTACTGCCCTGGGAGTTCCCGTATATGCCGCCAATACCAAAATAGCGGACACTGCACTTTTCAACACACTTGAAGAGAAAACAGCGGCCCATCAGCAGGCCCAGTTACACCGTGTCTCAGCCTCCAGACAGGGACGTGCAATCCTTCAAAGCCTTGGCCATCCTACGGGGCACCTGCCCCCCATCCCTCCGCTCCCACCACCATGGGACGGCGTGCCACGAATAGAAGTACGCCCCATTCCACGAAACATGGATCCAGAAAGGAACAAGACGCGCCGTCAAAACTATGCTCCCTACCTCCCGACGCTATCTCACGACACATACTACACAGACGTTCATATCCAACCTGATCGGATCATCACTGCAGTCATCGGCCTCACTCCACATCCACCCGCTTACACTGCGGCGTCCCTTCCCCAACTGCGGCGGAGATCCAAGCGATCGAGGAAGCCATCGCCCTTCACGACCACTCGACCTCGACTGTCACAATCAGATCCGATAGCCAGGCGGCGCTGCGAGCATTTGAATGTCAAGGCCTGCCAGATCACACCCGCACTATCCTTCAGGACTACATGGCCACTCACCCTCAACTCCACGTTCGACTCGAATGGGTTCCGGGCCATCAAGGCATTCCGGAGAACGAGCGTGCACACGCTCTGGCCCGCGCAAGCAATCCTCCGGGCCCTCCGAAGCCTTGGCCGGAACCATACAACCCTCGAGAAGCTCGCACCTCTAATCACAAGGAAAGAAGAGAACATCTCCGGCTGCTTCGTCACCAGCGGTGCACCCTCTCATCACCCTCCATCATCTTCAACAGAGCAGACGCCAGCCTCATTCGCCAAGCACAGACTAACTCCCTACCCTGCGATCAATACAATCACTACATACAGGGCCGCCCCGGACAGCCTTCGTGTCAGGTGTGCGGGGGATACCCATCAAACGAACACACATCCTGGCTCTGTCCAAGAGCCACGAGCTCCCCCACTCACTCCACTCCTCTGAAATTCCCTGCCTACCTCCCCTACTCCTGGGCAAACTGGGCCGCTCCTCCTCCTGACGTACAAAACGAGCTCTGGCCTCTCTTACTTCTTCATGTGCGGGAGATCCTAGACCCTCCGCAACGAAGAACCCTAACCCAAGTTGTAGAAGACGATTCCTCCTCCAGTGCGGACGATTAAGACGGCTCGGACCTGAGCTTTTAAATAAAGTTTTTCTCCTCCTCCTCCCAGTTGCTCCCCGAAAGGACCATCTGGTTCAAGCTAGGTAGCGTGCACAAAAGCTGGGACTAACTGCGCTCGATTGGGACTAACCGATAGGCGTGCGCGAGCACAAGCATCCATTAGTTCCCCTCAGACCGAGTGCATCTGTATCGTTTAGTCCCCGAAGGCAAACGGAATGTTCGCCAGGAGGACGGATGCCATTTCGCTTGTCTTGGGGATCGGCGCGACTCAGCCCAGCACGGGTGAAAGTATTGGCAAAACTACGACGAAACTGGCGATTTTGTTTAATGTGCCACGAACGTTAAGACATTACATGGTAGAGCTTCACGCGTTGTGTAAGTGCGAGTTAATGAATGTTTTGACTCAACTTCACCCAACTATCTCGTCAAAATTTACCTGCTGACATTTCACAAGTCCCATTCACGTAATTTGCCTTCGCGCAGAAGACTAGCATTTATTCAAAAGAAACACTTCAAGATACGAACACTTCTTGTTTTCTCTTAAATGAAACAACAGTTTGTCGAAGCCGCGCTTTCAACATCGGAGTCTTGCAGTGAGAAAAAAATGGTCACTTCAATCGCTGAAACTGAGTTACTGAGGACAAGTCGAGCCTCGTCTCTGCGTCCTCCCGTGACCAACCTTTCTGGGTGGTCTAATGTCGAACTCAAAATCCGCAACGACACATTTGATGCGCGCAACGTTGCACTCAAAAAGCACATTCAGGGGCAGTATCCAGACGGCTTCATGCCATCGTCATCGCTGTTTCAGATAACATTCCAGATGAACAACGGAGAACGAACCGCGCCGGAACGTCATCCATGGAAACACCATGCTAATACAAAACTTTTGCGAACTAAAAACAAAGGCACCCGAGAAAATTTAAAGATACTTAAAAGAGAGAGAGAAAAAAAAAAACCTGTTAGCTTGTACGTCATTCGGCCGGTGTGCTAAAAATTGGACCTTCTCCCGTCCTTGTTGCTGCGCTGTGTCCATGTGTTGTGTGTAACGGGAAGGGAAACGAAATTTTCACGCGGGGGGTTGGGTAGATGGGGAAGATAGGGTCCGTCGGGAAAATGGGAAGGGGTTTTTGTTTGAAAAGAAACCTTTTTTAGTTGGTTGAAAATTGAAATACAGCCTTCGTCGGTAGCTAGTCGCCGTTGTTTCTCTTTGTGTCGTCTCCGATCATTGCGTTATCGGGTTTGGATTCGTGGTGGTGCAGCACTGCACTTGATTCGTTCTAAGTCACAAGTCAAGGGACCTCTATTAAGGTATGTTGAAGTACTTCTGTGTATTGTGAATTCAGTCACTGCGGCTTCAGAAAGTGTTTTATTTTAAGCGCGTTCTCTAGCTTGCAAAGCGCGCGCCATGACCTATTTTTTTTGGCGCCATGGTTCTTGATTTTATTGTGCAGCACAGAGACCTCATATCCAGTCGTATCAAGCGAAACGCCAGTTTTACCTATGGATTATTTTTTTGTTTTCGCAGACCCTGGCATAATCACGTGGTCCTAAACGCCTGTCCACACATGCAGCGGAGCGCTACAAGCATAGAGCTGACCTTGCGCTAAGCGCGTGCCGACGGGAGTGGTCACCATCTATCTATCGCGCCGTAAAAACTGCTGCTCATGGCAGACGAAAAGTAGCTCACAACACGTGAGCAGCGCAACATCAGCGCTTCGCTGCTCGTGAGAACCGGCTTTAATGGAGACATTTATTGGATTGCATACTAGACTTTCGCGTTTATGGCGGGAGCTCGTGCCGTCACTTTGAAGCGTTGTTTGAGCACGCACACAGGGGGTAAATGTGAATCTACGAGGCAATAAAGCTACGTTTAGCCTGAACTGCACAATTTCGTTTCGGAAATTTGTGGCTCGGGACCAAATATAAAGAATAAACCTTTAGTCCCAGGAGCCTAAACCCAAGGGCGCAGCATTCAGACCCAGGGGTTCAAATTTAAGGGCCTAGCAGTTGGTCCTCGGGGTTCATTTGAAACGGTGTAACATTTAATCCCTGGGGTCTAAGTGCAAGGGCCTAACAGTTCGTCCTCGGGGTTCAATTGAAGCGGTGTAACAGTTTGTCCCAAGGGACCAAGCGCAAGGTCTTAACAGTTAGTCTCCGGTGGTCAAATGCAACGGCGCAACATTTGATCCCATCGGAGGAGCTGCGAGAGACTAATGGAGGGGTGCAACTGTTACTCTTCTTCCTCTTAGTCCCCGAGAGGACTAGTGGCTGTGGCAACGCACTTGCTCTTCTCTAGGACTAAGTCGCGCTCTCCTTTTTCTTAGAGTGTGGGGAGCTAGGCCATGGTGTGCTCGAAAACATCCAACGCTGATGTCAGTGCGCCACTTGGAGGTCAGTTTCTGCAGGTGCCGTAGTATACTTTTAAACAGAAGATTGAAGGATAGCTTTATTGGTCTATTTTACGTACCACTCTCTCTTAATTCTAAAATTCAGAACTGTAAAAATACGTCCTCTCCGTAATATTTCAAAACTCTTCAGTCCTTCCTCCCAGAGCACAGTCGCTCTCGGGGGGGGGGGGGGGGGGGGGGGGGGAGACAGGACCTTGCACATGGCGGCCACATAGTTAACCATATCATAGGAGTTACGGTGTTTGGACGAGTGTTCCAAAATGACTATCCGCAGGGCGATCGCTTGCACCGTAATTCGTGAAGCGGTCAAAAACTCTTATATGTAAAGCAGAATGTACACCCCGCCCCCTCCGTTCACAACCCGCCCAGCGGCATCAATTCCCGACAGTGTACGTTGTCTCATCTTACTGGTACACTACTTATACGCGAACACACAGTTACGTCGGCGACAAAACCAGTCACCTTTCACAAAGCACACCACTGCCATCGCGATGTTTCTGCTATGTTGCTGAAACACAGAAATACAAAACCCTGTTGATTGTCGTTTGGCGCGTGGCATTAGGAAAGAGAGCCAAACTGAGCACAAAGGACACGCAGGCACCCGGAAGCCAAACCAGCCAGTCTTGATTGCAGTTTCCGCAGTTTCCATACCGTCGTCAACACGTCGTTTCTCAATCCGGAGACGGCCAGCCCATTGTACGTATCTTTACTGATACTGCTCTGGAACTTCGCTGTTTCTAACGGCTTCGTTTGCTCGTTTCACAAAACTAGTGGTAAAAACGTCACAGCAAACCGAGGTGTTCTGCAGGTTTGGACGGGGAGGTGCAATTACACCTGGCTTCGCTGTCGCTAAAGTTCAAGCTACTCAACAAAGTTTATTAAATAACGCAAACGGCGTGCTCCAAAAACGAAACCGAAACGAGATGAGGCGATAGGGCGGAACTTTTCTTCCGTCTGCCTGGCGAAGGAGAAAAACGTCTCGTTCCTTCCTTCTCTCTTCCACATGGGGGCGCATCACTAAAGGGAGAAAAACGCACCGTTTCTCCTTTGTATTTTAGCGTGGGTGAATACATGCAGTTCTAGTTGTGTCTTCTCATTATGCACGACCAAAGGTAGACGATTTTTCGAAGGAACGAATGTGTCCATAGTCATGTGTAATCACTGTATTGCTTCGCAGCCAATTAGGTTCTGGCATTAGCCTATAAAGACACCGCAGAACGAGTTATGGACCAAGAGCGAAGGACATAATAAGACACATCCTGCGTTTTGTAAGCTCCCAGTAACTAGGGTGGTAAAAGGAATTTGCAGTTGTATTCGCATCAATCGATCAAACCAGCATATACAGAAATCCGTTTGTCGAGGAAGGCACCTGACGCCCTAATCCAGTCTCCGTCTTCCAGGCACGCGACGCCGTGGCAGCGTCGCCACGTCCATCACTTGCTTAACACTCTTTTTGTCGCTTTTAATGTTCTTCTTTTCGGTTGGAAAAGCCTTTTTACTACTTCTCAAAGTCCTTTTTTTTTTTTTTTGGTTTGTTCTTTTTTTGTTATTTTTGGAAGTTGCGTTGTGTGGTCGGCGGAGCTTGCGGCGCAGGTGTAAGTGTGCCGGCCAACTGTCTTCCACTGTGGAACGCTTTACTTTTCAAAAAGAAATCAATTATCTGCAGTTAAAAAACTGTATTTAGACACAATTATTGGTGCTGTGAAAAGCAGGGCACAAGAGCGCTGACCAAGAAAATACAAGTTCGAACAAGTTTGTTCAAGTGAATTATGCTGCGTTGTGCATCGAGGTTTGCCAAGATGATGGTTTCCTATACCGCTGGTGAGTGTCCATGGGAGCAGGTACCGGAATGGCGCCAGCTACTGTTATTTATCCACGGCTGGGTGAACCGTTTATCTCCGCATCGTCAGAGTTATGTTTCCAGGTATTACCGACGTGTGCGACCAAAAGCGTCGCCTGTGGGGGGCATTCGCGATTGGCCAGACCATAGCATTATGTATACAGATAATGCCAGTCCAATCGCCAGTTCACGGTGAGGCGAATCTTGCCAATCACAGCGAGGCAAATCCTGGTTGTGACGTGAAGAACGGAAGCCACAAGAGGGCGCCACCGAAACATCTTGGCGCTAATAGTCCCTGAGAGCTGAAGGAGCGCGGGGCGTGGCGTCTCATGTTCACGCTTCGTGCTTCGCGATTTTTCAGGCGAAAACCTTGTATGGCTCATCGTTCAGTCCACCTTGAAAGTCCTTGCGCCAAAAAAATGTCGGTGACACGAAAGGTACCAACACTTTTACGTGATCACTCAGTCGAATTATACGCAATGAGATTAAGAAGCATGTCAAAGCGAATTAAGAGGAATCAAAGTGAATTAAGACAAATTAAAGAGGAAAGTAATCAATGAGAATTAAGAAAGATTACAAAACTCATAATGTAAAAGAGAAAATGTGAAATAGGAGAACGTAAAACAAAGTAAATCATGTCCGCCTTTAATGCACTGGCGCTTCAGCTTTTGCCTTCAAGTCGTCTTAGGGATGCCATAAGATACCTGTGTTTTGTTTGGGGTTCTTGGCGGAAAATGCAGATATTTAATTAAAGGGCCTCTGACACGCCAAAAAAAAACAGTTTTTTTTCATGCTAGGCGCTGAAATGGCATAGCAGGACTTTACAAAAAAAATTGTTTCGCTATAGAGTTGCGTAGTTTTTTTTATAAAAAATAGAAATACCAGACCCAATTCAAAGTTCCCGCCAGTGCACTGCGATGTAACAGTGTACCGTAAGGTGTCGGGGCGGTCAGAAGGAAGGCATCGCCGGAAGTCACGTGAGCTGTATCCCAACTCATGCTTACTGCGAGCGCGTGTAATATTTTTTTTTTATACTTTTGTTATTCTCCGCACCTCCACCAGCCATCCAAGCAGACAAGGTTTCTTTTATCTGCCTTTTCATCGCTTAATGTTGCTGTAAAGGTGGAATAAGAGGAGTCAGTGAATTGACGTGATCAACTACAATGCCTAGAAGGTGCTGTGCGAGGGACTGTCCCGTTGTTTCAGCAATTGAAGAAGAGTTCACAATGCATGTATTTCCGAGAGACATACAAGAGATGGACCGGTGGCTGACAGCGGTTGCCGCAGGACAGCTATTAGAATCCGTGGGTAGGCGATAGATAGATATGCTCGATGCACTTTAGTAATGAAGATTACAACCCTCGGCAAAGTTTACTAAAACTCACAGATCTTGATGTGATACTACAACTGCAGGTCTGTAAGTTTACTGTCCATCTCCCTGCAGCAGCGGCACTCAAGAGGCTTGAATTCAGGCATCACGACGCATCGGCTGCACCTAGTAAACAAGTTCAGTTTTTGTACTAGACAAAACACATACTTTCTGCTTGACGTTTACTTGTACTTGGTACACTCACCAGGTCGTATTCTTTAGACAACAAGTATCTTCAGCCTGGAGAGTATCCGATGGTTCAACGACCTCGGTGTCTGAACCTTCGCAATGGAGCCGGGCGTGTCGTGTGCTAGCAATCCTTATTTCTGCAAGTGTTTTATATTTTTTTTAAAACTTGATAGCTTGTTTTGTGCCCAGTATAGCTCTGTAACATCGGACTGACGGCATGCACTCGTAAACTGGATTGCACTCGCAACGCTTTCATCATTGACCTCCATCACGTCGTTCCACTGACTCTTCGTCTTCAACTTTTACAGCACGCAAACTAATTAACGGTGAAGCGATGAAGACCTAGTGGAACAGAAACTTTGTTTTCTACGATCGCTCGTACAAGGAGCAGGATAAAAAAAAATAAGAAAGACGTTTTAGGGACGGTCGCAGAGAGCACGAGGAGTGAAACTCAAGTGACTTCCGGCGAACTTACATTTAATGAAGTAGGTAGATGCCTCCCTTTAGGGTGCCTGCATGTCTGTCTGTCTCAGGGTGAAGACATCCATTGTTGACCTGAATGTGACAGCGCGTGACGCTCTCGCGCACTCGGTGCTAGACTTGGGCTGTAAAATGGCGTCTATGCATTAGCCAAAGCTACGCGCTCGAGCTGAGTGACACCGTATTGCGTGCACTTCAAAATGCATAAAAAAAACTATTGGGCGGAAAAATGGCTGAGATGTCACCACTCAAGCAAAAGCGCGCGTGTGTATGAAGGCACTCTACCTCCCTTCTGACTGCCCCGACACCTTGCGGTACACTGTTACGTCACAGTGCATTGTCGGGAACTTTGAATTGGGCCTCGTATTTCTATTCTTTTATAAAAGAAACTGCGTAACTCTATAGTGAAATAATTTTTTTTGTAATGTCGTGATATGCCATTTCAACGCCTGGCACATATATATATATATATATATATATATATTTGTAGGCGTGTCAGAGGTTCTTTAAGACTTCTTGTAGACCGAGTTTTTTCCTCCGGTAAGCCCTCCGCAACGAGGAAGCCGCCAAGGCGCCAGCGCGACGATGGCCTCGACTGCAGAGTTCCGGGTATCGTAGCGGGTTGTTGACACCGTTGCGGGACGACAAAAATCATTTACAAAAACTCAGTATTGGGTGTGAAGCGATAAGATTATCCTGGGCCTAACCCTTCTTTAATTTGTGAGGGAATGTATAGCAAATATTATTTATTGTGAGGTATTCCTTTGTTGCGGGGTCTCTTCAGGACTAGGCTTCTGCGTCGCGGGGTCTTGGCAAGGCCACGCTTTCCCACCGTGGAGTCTTGCCAATGATTTATATTCGTCCGGTATTTTTATCGCATAACGTATAGTGAAAAGCCAATCAATGAAGTCAAATGCGGTAAAGCAGCTTCGCGAGTGAGTTTTGATGAATACCTAGCGTGGTCATTTTATATTCAATTTGCTAGACTTGATTAAAAGTATGGTGACTTTGAATGGCAAAACTAATCGCCTCAATAGATCTGTACGAAGAAACCCGCTTACCCATGGAGGACACCTCGGACTCGCCCACTGAAAAGAGTTGAAGGTATATATGTAAAACTACTTATTTGGTGAGATAGAAGTCGAAAAACACCTAAAATCCCCCGGGTTGAGCACGAGGAATACAAATGCCATATAATGTTTCGTACGCGCTTGAACCATTCATGGAATACCATGTGGTTCCTCGGTCGGCTATTCGTGCAGTCTGTTTCAGACATATTTTAATTTTAAAGTATTACCGACCACAGATATTTATTATTAGGTTCGAGTACCAATGATAACTGTATAATTGGACTGACGATTGCCTAGTCGAAAATTGCTTTAAAATGGGCATGATTACAGCATAAATACATTTAGAAGCAGAAACTTGGGCAGATTGATGCTTGGGCCTCATTTTCTACAAAAAAAAAATACTCGCTGGGTGTTGAAAACAAAGCAAAACATGACTTAAAGGGGCACTGACACATCAAAATCATATTTTTTTTTTATTATCCGAAACGATTGAAAACGATGCCGGGACATTACCCTCAAAATTTGAGATTTGGGAATTCAGTATTCGTGAAGTAAAAAAACAATTTCCAAATGCCGAATTCGAAGTTCCCGCGCGATCGGCGCCGGTGCCTTGACGTCAAAAATTGAGGAGACCTGAGAGTCCACTTTCCTGTCACCACTCCCTGCTGTTGCCATGGCGACCCAAAGCGAGGAGGATAGGAGCGAGCGCCGGCTAGCGCCGGCGTTGCGGCGGACCGGTTTTGAGCGGTGTTGCCTGTTTTCCGTTGGAGGATACAAATCCAGGAGACGGCACCACAACGAACTCCCGATTTTTGGTATTTCAAAAAGAAGGGCCGTAGTGCGTTCGCAATCGCGTTAAAAAACATGTTTTAGGATTGCCGTAATTAAATGTTATAGAGATGTCGCCTACAAAGCTTCTAAATTTCCTGATTTTTGACGTCACCGATCAAAAGAAGCGAGGAGGCGAGAGGCGGGAAAATCAAACGCCAAAAATAAAAAGGCGCGCGCGCGCGCGGGAAAATTTTTTTTCGCGATGCGGTTTTTTTGCGTGTCTATGACTACAACTTGCATCGTTTTAGACAATAAAAATAAATACGACCTTTGGGGTGTCAGTGCCCCTTTAAGTGAACGGCTTGTCAAGATATTGGGCGCTGAATAAAATCGACCATTGCCTTTAAGGCTGAGGGCACACGGAGGCTACCTTGAAGAAGCTTAAAATTTGATCCCTAGGTGGCGACACCGGTCCGTGTGGCGCAGAGCCGTTTATTGGGAGTTTGGCCACTGGGTGGAGCAAAGGCCGCCGCCAACGCCGAATAGTGCCCCCGCTATTAACGTGTAAGCTAAAAGGGCGACACAGCGTCGACCAATCAGCAGACCGCGACGTCACAATATTGCAAGCGACATTTAAAGCGTGAAATAGAAGCGTTCCATCTCGGCGTCTCGGCGACAGTTTGCTCTGGGCCGGCTTGGTAGAACAGCGGCTCAGCTGAGACTTGCTGAAAGAAAACAGTGTAAAAGCTGGAGCGCGCGAGCGTCTCGAGACGCGGATTGACTCCCGCTCAGCTCGTGCGCTGGCTTTGGCAGCGCTTTCTTTTCCCCAGTCTCCGCTGAGACGCTGTTTCCAGCGAATCGGCCTTGGCTTGGAGCGCACGTTCGTTCATTCTGCCGTTGAATATACACGTGACGAAAACCTCACATGCGCCTAGTTTTTAGTCATCGAGAGTTATACCTTCTCACCCTAGCGAATCTAAAACGGCTTAAATTAAATGTGTCGCATATTTAGAGCTCTCGACCACAGCTAGGGGCTGTTTCGAGGCCTGTGGTTTTACCCCGAGATGCTCGCATATTCAAACCAATGTATGGCCAAACCCTTCCAATGAACGGCTCTGGTGTGGCCTAAAGCTCCTCTATCCTGGGAAAAGTGGCGCTATTCATTGTTGTGGGAGTGCTCGAACACGTGCCGCGCACCACTTTTCGGAAGAACATGGCTTCTGAGGACCACCGTTACTAGATCAACTTAGTTATGGAACTTCCCGTAGACATTGGAGGGGTCCGAAACCGTGTCCGATTTTTTGCAACTAGGTGGCGCTGCCGGCGAATTAATCCTAGGGAGCCTTCATAAACACGTGCCGTGTGCGTTTATGAAGGCTCCCTAATTAATCCACGCGTTTTCGTCTGCTACTGCTCCGCGGCTGCTTGCGAGTCCCGACTCCTCTCGAGGTTCAGCATGGTTGTCGGTTAAATTTTGCCCTTTCGGCCGTAAAAAATATAATTTTAGCATGATAAGCGCTACGACCGTTTTGACATACGCTTTGCATTATTGTAAAAAGCTGCTGCCTTAGCTGTGCTGACAGCGTGAAGCATTTTGAACAACCCAATTTCGTCGGCGCCACAATCCGGTGGCTACAATCAGTGCAGGTTTGTACATACTGTAATAGTAGATAGGCCGATGACTACCAGATGCAGCAGAAACAATTTGAAAGTCATCTGCTACTGTCAGGAAAAGTGACACGAACATCCGTAAGCTCAGTAGGCCAGATGCAAAGCCATGTGCGATCTCTATGGCAACGGCAACAAGCGCGCTGTCAATGATGATGATAGCGAGTAATAATGCGGAGCGCGCGCCCTCTAACAGGCGCCACGGAAGGGGACCCCCCTCCGGAGCGGAGTTCCAGAACTGAGATGGTTCTAATAACGTTGCTGAGGACTAGCTCAATGCTACAGTGTACTAGAATACTTGGGTAGTGTTGGGACCGGAGCGGCTCGGCAACGGGAGCTCGTGAGGGCGCGTGTATTGACAGTTTGTGGCGGCACTATAGTCGAGTTATCCAAAAAAAATCGCGCAGCCCACTTTTTTTTTGTTCACTTTCAGCGGTGCACGTGTCGGTACCACAATTTTATACACTCCGTTTCACCCTATGTTGTACCGCAGCGAAGGCTAGAATCGCGAGCTCATAGCGTTGGCAGCTGCCCTTGGTGCACGAGAGCTTGTACCGCCAAGATGTGCCCTAGAGCAAGGAGCTCGCGCATATAGCCTTTCCTGTGGTACAACACAAGGTGAAACAGCACATCAAAAAGATCGGTATTTTCGAATCTTTTTTTTTTAATTTTTGCGGTAGGCAAAAGGTTAATGAACGGTTTAATGGGCCATGTTGCAATTGCAGTTTTAAAGGGAGCCATTGTTAAAGGCCAACCAAATTTAGAATGTTCGCGAACAAACAACGAGCTTCGAGCGAAAGCAACAAGGCGCTCGTTTTTGTTGTGTTTCTCCGTCCCTTCTCGATTTTCTTCCTCAAGCTCAGGAACTCTACCAACCTGCTCGTTCTGTCCTGAGATAATCATCGCTAAAATTTTGGCTTTCTTCGCTTAATTAAAAAACCGCGCGCTGAAAACACGAATGAGGTTGTGCTGATATTGATGCGTAGAAGAATGACGCAGTTGTTTCCGTCCCCTCGTCACTACCTTGACAGTGTGTCTTCGGTGGACTCGCCGGCGCCACACATCAAGACGACTAAGTCACTATTCTACGTATTATTTTCATAACGCGGTTTCAATCAAGCGAAGAAAGGCAAACTTTAAGCGATAAATTTCGCGAACCTCGTTGCCCTTTCGTAAATCATCGAAATTGTTTGCCTTTAATAATTACTCCTTTTAAAGCTGCAATTGCACCACGGCCAATTAAGCCGTCAATAAACAAGTTAACTAACAGATTTTGGTAAATTATTAAACATTGCAAAGGTTATTCACCCATTTATTGTCCACCAAGCCCTACAGATATAACGAAAGACGGCATCCACATATCTGTCTCATTCTTTTTTTTTTCTAAAACATGTAAATTTCTGTAAAGAATAAAACAAAAACACCCTGTATGTCTGCATGAACCAGATACGCCCCCTGTTGAACCATGGGTCTTTCCCTTCGAATACCCAGCTCAGGCGAGACTTACCTGGTTGTCAGAAAGCAGCTGTCGGTTAAATGTATTTGTATGAGCGTGTAGGTTTCAGTTGGTTTACCCTCAAGAGTATATAATGCGCTCCATATTGTAACCATGTATGCGCTGTACATTGTAACCATTATTTCAATGGCGTGCTGTAAACTATTACATTTTCCTTGCCTGATCCACGTGTACTCATGTTTTCTGCTCAAAATGATGTCAAATAGTTGCTTCTGTTCGTTGAATTTTATAAAGCATTACTTGTTCAGCCCACGTTGTCTTAGTTTTTGGACTTAAGTTCAATGCTAAAACGCGTGATAAAAATTGTCACGGCTTATAAGCCATTTCTTACAAGTGAAAGTCGGGTGGTTCTCGGATGGCCGTGGCAGCCATGAAGAATTAAAAGATTCTCACCCCTTTGAGACCGTCGCTTGGGTGGTTCGACGCATAAATGAACACAAGAATGAGTGACAAGTAAAGCGAGCTGACTAAGGTCAAGAAAAAAAAAAGACGTGCACAAAAGAAGACAGAGAAGCTAACCGGGGTATTATGAACATACTAAAACAATCTCGGACTTTAGTATGTGCCGTTTTGTTCCATTATAAAATAAAATAGGAAAAAAAAAAAAAACTGCTTCCGAGTTTTAGATATTTCTTTCAAATATCTAATGTTCGACCTTTGCGACCAAGGAAATGGGCATTTCATTTCAAATGCTCACCATCCGACAAACCGAAAGTCGCAGCTAATTCTACGCTGAAACAACTTGCAATCCGCTTCTTTAAAGGGATACTGAACCAAAAATTTTAGTGCCCACAATAAGTGGCCCACGTTCTTTCCACGAGCCAGCAGCCACGGGTGTGCGCGAGCACACGCAACGAAAATGACGTCAAAGACCTTCATTCGCACTTAAGATGACAGTCAAATGCATGGCCTTCGTGCCAAAGGAGAATAAAGACAGGCTTTTCGTCTCCACAAGTGAAATCTACGTCCTTGTTACACCAATTAATCGCTTACCTTTTACACCAGACACCACTGTGTAGATGAAAAACTTGTCTTTATTCTCCTTTGGCCCGAAGCCCATACATTTCACTGTCATCATAACCGCGAATGGAGGTCTTTGACGTCCGGTAATCTAGCTTGTACCGTTCAATACATTGAAGCATCATGTTGCTAACGATCGTGCGGCAACGTAATTGATGCCGCGGTACGACCGCTGGCAGGTCGTAGCTGTATCAGAAATCCTATGTGCACTCCACCAAAGCGGCACCAAAGATTCATATTTTCGCGCGTGCAGCCGCGCATGTGCACACCTTCTGGATGACGCGCCGGTGCCGACACCTGTCGCGATCAATGCCACGCGCTTTAGGCGAGCCCCTCCGGTCCCAACACTACCCAAGTACTCCAGTACACTGTATCAGTGCTGCTCTGTGCCGCCATGATATTCCCAAGGCTGCACGTTGCACGTGCCTCGTGCATCGACGCACCTTCAGCTACTTTTAAAACATGAAGGGGCTTTAGCGCTCATTCACACTGACCGCTCATTCACACTGGAAGCGGATCCGCGTTCGCAAAGCGGTTGCGAACGCAGCTTTATAAAGATTCAGTACAATTGCACGCGCACTTGATGTCATCGAGTGCGCGTGCAATTGCACTATATCTTTATACAACCGCGTTCGCAACCGCTTTGCGAACGCGGATCCGCTTCCAGTGTGAATGAGCGGTGAAAGCGGATCAACGTTCGCAAAGCGGTTGCGAACGCGGTTGTAAGAAGATTCAACACAATTTCACGCGCACTTAATGTCATCAAGTGCGCGTGAAATAGACCGATCTCACCAAGCATTGGCGTATGTGTGATGCCGCCATAACTTTAGTTCATAGACACATGCGGAAGTGCACGACACGGCTCGTGCCGTCTCACGCTCTGCCAGCGCAAACCTCCAGCGAGGTTGTTGCACGTGCAGGAAGACTAAAGTTCCCTGGATGCATCGCGGCAGCGGTGGCGTAGCCAAATTTGCTGGTCAGAGCCGTATATGTAGAGAGTTTGGCCATTCCTTGGGAAGTATAGGAGACAAATGAAGCGACGCCATTGGCCGAAAGCGGGCTGGGCGTGTTCCAGGGCGTCTTCAGAAATTCGAATGTGACCAACCAGAAGCCGGAAATAATACCCTGGCGGTGGTCGCAAGAAACAAACCTGATAACTGCATTGGAGTAACTCTCGATGGCTGAAAATATGGTACACGTGATGTTTCAATCACACACTCATCTAAAATGATGGTGGAAGAGTGTGACTAGCGGAAAGATCGACATAATCCTTACGCCAAACGCCGAGCGCCGGGAATCTGCCGTCAGAGCGGTCACACTCTGTCCGCGCAAAACACAGCTGAGCGGCGCATTCGTTTCATACATCTTTCTGCATGATCATTATGAAACAACACGGGTACCCTATTTTCAACCACAAAGAGTTACTACACTTCACTCTTACGCACTTATAAAAACCATACACGAACAGAGACCTTCGATGATGGATCGGCTCAGAACTGTTTCTCGCTACCACGGCTAGGGGATTCTTTTCGGCTTCTGGTTGGCCAAGAGAGCAAGCCAAGCCCTCTTTCCGAGTCTGCCGCACGCCCTGGCTCTGCCCGCGCCTCCCATTGACCAAACTCTCTACATATACGGCTCTGTTGCGGGTGAGATCGGTCTATTGTACTGGATCTTTATACAACCGCGTTCGTAACCGTTTTGCGAACGCGAATCCGCTTCCACGTGGCCGAGAACTGGTTGTATGGCTCATGCCAGAGCCGTTTATACTGAGAGAGTTTGGCTTTCTTAAGGAGATTTTGACAGTCTGACAACCAAAGCAGCGTAGTCTGACAACCGGGGGATGACTACTTCCGTCCGCCATATTGTGGCTCTCACTCATAGGAACTCTACGCGATTTCTCAGGAATGAACAAGACAAAGAAGTAACGCCATATTGTGTTATCGCGAAATTCGCTTGTTCTAGCGGCCAACAAGCTCCACCCATCGGCCAAACTCTCTCAGTATAAACGGCTCTGGCTCATGCTATGCCCTGTTTCAGCTTAAGTTATACCGCAGTGAAGGCTAGAAGCGCGAGTTTATAGCGTTGGCAGCTGTCTTTAATGCACGAGAGCGTGTGCCGCTGAGATGTGCACTAGGGCAAGGAGCTCACGCTCGTAGCCTTTCCTGCGATACATCATAAGGTGAAACAGAGTATAGCGGTGCCCCGGATGGTCCCCAGTGCACGTTGCGCGTTCACCACGTGCTTTTACCCCGAGTCACGCACTGTCAGCGTTGCCCAGTTTGCTCCGTTAGCCCAGCCAGCTCATCTATCGGAGGATTCCAAGCTGGGTAGTGTATAATATGGGCCTCTGATTCACGTTGTTGTAGTTTTCGCATGCTTTTGCCCAAGACATCATGAAGTGACAAAAATATATTGTGCCTTGACTTGTTAATTTTTTGTGTATAAACAGAATACAATTTCGCTCAGCATAAGCGTTAGGCAGGACGTCTCTTTCAAGACAAAAGTTGACAAGGACGTCTTCTAGAAAGGTAGAGACATTGGGCAAATGAATTTTATGATAAACAAAATGCAATCTGGAAAGCAACTATACATCACAAAATAGTGTTTCAGTGGACTAAAAGATAGGGCCCAAAGTAACTGGTGATTGTTGAACATATTTAAGAAAAAACCCAGGACTGCTGTAAAAACAAATAATTTTGCTTTGTCGGCCTTAGATTTTTTTTTTTTTTTTAGAGCGCAGCTTTTAGGCGCCCGTTCCCGGCTTGAGCGGCGTCGGCGTCGCCGTCGCCGTCGGCGTAACCGCGAGCAACCCTGGTGACCCTCGTGAGGGTTACGAGGGTTACCTTCACGAGGGCTACTAGGATGACTAACCCTCGTAACCCTCACGGGGGTTACGAGGGTTAGTTACCCTCAAAAGGGTGACCCTCACGAGGGTCACGAGGGTTATGAGAATTACCCTCACGAGGCCTGTGAGAGTTACCCTCACGAGGGTCACGAGAGTTACACCCACGAGGGTCACGAGAGTTGCCCTCACAAGGGTTACTGGGGTTACCCTCACGAGGGTCACGATGGTTATCCAGGTCACGTGACCCTCCCGGGGTCACGTGACCTGCGGATACCCCCCGCCCGAGGTAATGTGACCCCCCCGTTGACGTCAGCGCCACTGATGACGTCATCAGTGACTTCACTGATGACGTCATCACTTATGATGACGATGACAATGCGGATGCCGGTGACGTCATCAGTAACGTCACTGATGACGTCATCAGTGGCGATGACGTCAACGGGGGGTCACGTGACCTCGGAGGGGTATCGGCAGGTCACGTGACCTTGATAACCATCGTGACCTCGTGAGGGTAACCCTAGTAACCCCTCTGAGGGCAACTCTCGTGACCCTCATGAGGGTAGCTCTCGTGACCCTCGTGAGGGTAACTCTCATAACCCTCGTGACCCTCGAGAGGGTCACTAACCCTCGTAACTCTCGTGAGGGTTACGAGAGTTAGTAACCCTCGTAGCCCTCGTGAAGGTAACCTCGTGAAGGTAACTCGTGAAGGTAACTCGTGAAGGTAATAGTGAAGGTCACTGATGACGTCATCAGCATCGTCGCGTGACCCCCAGGTCACGTGACCCCCCGACGTCACGTGACACTCCAAGGTCACGTGACTCCCACAAGGTCACGTGACCCCCAAGGTCACGTGACCCCCCGCCACCCGAGGTCACTTGATCCACCCCCCCTAGTACCCTTCCCTCCTCCTCCTCAAGAGCTGCGCTCTAATTCGGCGTTACAGGGAGTTGTAAACGGCTTTCATTTTTTTTTGGTCGCCGGTATTTTTTTTAAGCTGGCACGAAGGAAGGCACTGCCTATTTTGTTATATTACATAGCCTAGATTAAGGCTGTGCGGCGTGCGCGTCGGGAGAACAATACTTATTGAGGTGACGACTAAGTTAAATTGAGTAGATTATTCCGATATCTGTACTGGATACTTCTTCGTATCTTTGCGCATGCGTACCTAATGTCTATTAAATTGTAGAATGTACCTACACGTTTTCGTCCCCATTTAGGCACGGTTTTGGTATCCATATTTTGATTTTTACAAAATATATGATTTTCGATTCATTCACGAAATGAAAGAACGCAAACGACAAGCTTGAAGGCGTTCGCTATTTTGTAACTTCTCAAATAATTTCACTAAGACTCTTCTCTGGCACTTTCGAAATTGATTTTATTAGAATAAATGAGAAACAAAGATATTTTAATATAATGCAAAAAAATGTCTGACAATCTCTTGTTCATGATTTTTGGCGAAGTTTTGCAACATCTTACGTCAAGCCCATTTAATATATTTTGATGACCTCGATACTACCAGAAATCTCAAAAATATTCCTTTTTTATAAATTCGTAATGTATGTAAGAATTAAAATATTCGATATACAATTGGTTCATCTTTATGAATAACAAGATGTGATTGTGATCTAATATAAAATATAAATTGCAATATATTATTTGGTGTACATAATCAGGTAAAATCTTGAATTTTGTTAAATGTGCATTGGAAAACAAGGTTTGTGGCGCAGTAAATTAACTTTTACCTCGCGTTGCGCACACCTTCAGGTTCTTTTATCCTTGCCTGGTAAGTATTAATTCGAGGTAATTACTCCTATCAATGTCACCAAAGTGTCCTAAAAATGACATATGCAAGGGCTCTGTCACAACGCACTAATAAGTTTGACTCGAGTGACGTCGTACAAACAAAATGCTGTATTATAATTTTATATTTTCTTATAGAACATAATCATACGTTGCTACTAGGAAAACTCGAAACAAATAAAAACAAGCGTGTTACAAAAAACCGTTTGAAATTTGAATGACGGTTAAGAGTACAGCTCGTTGGTAATCACTTTTAAGTATATTAGCTTGAGCTTAAGAATTAACTTGAACCCAAAGAAAGAAAAGACAGGAGAGGACAGGCATGTGTCCTTTCTTTCTTCGTGTTCAAGTTAATTCTAAAGTTTAAGCTGTTTGTCCTCTCCTGTCCTTTCTTCCCTCGTGTTCAAATTAATTGTAAAGTTCAAGCTGGTATTTTTACAGGTTTCAAACTTGTTCTTTGAAATATTTTCTTTTTCAAATATACAGCTTGTCTCTAAAAATATTTATTGTTTTTTACAGCAAAAATAATCTACGCATCACCGAACGTTTTTTCTCCATTCAAATGTAGCGCTAGCGGTTAAAGCTATTTGGCAAAGTTTCAGCACCCACCATTATTTTATTCAAAAATGAATGTCATTTTTTTTAATCTTTAATTTGAAAATAGGGGGCTATTTTTGCCCGTTTTCTGTAAATGGCGTGATAGAGCTCTATATAATAGAGATCTGGGTCGGCCGATAGGTTCCCGTTAAACATTTGAAAACATCCCATTCAACTGTTGAATAAAGTAACGTTTAGAGCTGAAGCTTTGGCATTTGGTTCTAACCGCTAGCGCTATATTTAGGCGGAAAATCAGCGTTCGACAAAGTTTAATCTATCTTCAGGGTGAAAAATACTCTGTGCATTTTTGGCGGGACAACCTTGATTAGAACTGATTTTGTTTTGTTCATAGGTAATTGAATTTATATGCACTGAAATAGGAAGGTGTTAACTTTTTTTTGTGATATCAAAGTTCTTAAAATACCTTATGTATTTCACATTTAAGAACTTGCAAACATTTGGTGATAATCATTAAACAGAAAGTTCGACTTATTTTCGATTTATTCCAAATTACTTTTTATTTGTTTATTGAGCTCCATTAAATCTGGTTTGAAAGTAATCGAAAAGTTCCAGTGCAGTTCTGCGAGATGCATAATAATAGTGAGAGGTCAAATTTGCGGTATCCAACATGTGGAAGAAACATCAGTTTCGGCTTGGCCGCTTCAATGATTAATAACTTTAAAAAAAAGCCAGGCTTACTGTTTGCACGGTCGTTAGTTCCAGAAATTCACTCAGAACATGTTATTTTACAGCGAAGGTGTTTACGGCTGAGGTTCCCTATTTCTTATGTGCGTTAATAATAAAATCACTTCGCTCGCACTGCCAGACGTGCCGCATGTGTACGCCTTTCCCCTATAAAATATTAGGAGAAAGTAACCAAGAACACTCATTGACGAACGCTCGCACAAGACGCCATTTTTTTTAGTTTTGCTTTAGAAGAGTTGCTGCTGCAAACGCCTGCACGTTCGGAGCGTGGAGCAGCATTCCCTGCATTCCCCCTGATGCTTGGGTCATTGAGCAATAGGTCTAGTCAGTCGATTGTTATCAATAGGCATCCTTTTCCAGATCAGTAGACTCCCTGGTAGATAATAAAGTTTTCTCAAAGATTGGCGGCTGTGCGACCTGCGCTCTCACCGCCCTCTCTTTGTTGTCGTTCCAAGACCCCCCGTTTGCGTTCCTATACTTCGTCTCATCTTAGCATGGACTAACTGCGAAGGCTGTGCAAGCGCCAGTGGCTAGCCTTGATTACCTTGGCTCGGGCACTCGCTACTCGAGCACTCGTGCAGACGGAAAGATTCATTCAAAGCAACTAGCTCGCGCTTTTAGCATTCTCGGCTGGCTAACAATAGCCCATGCTAAGTTTTGAAGAAGTATAGTTTCCTTTCCTTCCACTCTCCCAGGGTGGCTGCCCCGTCGCGCGTGTCTGCTTTGCGCCGGGTGACGGTCCCGTCGCACGTGTCTACCGGCTGTCTCAGGTAGCGGCCAGGCTCTTTAAATCGACTGAATATTTCTGTTTCTTAACCCATCGCGCTACGATTTTGTGCAGCGTTGCCCACAGATAGTGCATTTTTTTGTAAAATTTGCAAAGAGCGAACTTACCTGAGGAAAAAGTAAAGAAAGAAAAAGGCTTAGCTCCTATGGAAACGCAGCGAAGGCACCGGTCTTCAAATAATACGGCGCCGTTTCGCAAGGAAGACAAGAGATGGCGCAAGCGGTCGCGACACCAACTTCCGCGACGAACGACCATGCGGCACCGAGAGCCGGCGTCTTTAGCAGACGATTTTTTCGACTCAAAAGTGGCGCGCGCTCGGCAGGCGGCGACATCGCAGAAAGAAAAACAAGCGCGGTAACAACAAGGAACTGGAAAGCAGACGACATAATTACCACGAAAAAAAAAAACAGTCAAAATAACCGGACACACCATTTTTTTTAATTACTTATATGTCCATTCATGTGTTTTATTAGTAAGGATGATAAAATAATGAATTCGCAAGTGATATCGATAAATCCCGCGCCACTTTTGAGTCGAAAATATCGTCTGCTAAAGACGGAAGCCCTCGGCGCCGTATGCCCGTTCGTTGGCGGCAGTTGGCGCGGCGACCGCTTGCGCCATCTCTTGTCTGCCGTGCGAAACGGAGCCGCATTGTTTGAAGACCGGTGGCTTCGCTTCGTTTCCATAGGAGCTAAGCCTTTTTCTTTCTGTACTTTTTCCTCAAAAAAGTTCGCACTTTGCAACTTAAAAAAAAAAATGCTTATCTGCGGGCAACACTGCACGAAATCGTAGCGCGATAGGTTAAGAAACAGAATTTTGCGGTCGATTTAAAGAGCCTGGCCACTACTTGGGACACCAGGTAGTTTCCTTCGGTTCCTCGGGGCGGCGAAAGTCGTACACGCGAAATAATGACCACCGATCAAGACAACAATAAATCTGTGTGTGTACCTTTCGTTACGATGACCACCGATCAAGAAAATAAATGTGTTCTTACCTTTGTTCAAAATGCTGTGTCACGCCTGTGTTGTATGCTAAACAGCTTCGCTGGTCATACACCTTTACAAAGTGGAGTGGCTGATGACTTTAATTTTGTAAATATTAAAAAAAAATGCCTTGAAACCAGTTCCTGAATTAGAATAAACATTTCACCTACTAAATTGTCTTCTGACAATAAAATGCAAATAAATATTGCACTCCGAAAGCCTTATACGGGATACCGGAGCACTTGGGGTAAACAAGTTATTTTCGATGCGCAAAGAAGCTTAGCTCGGAATTTCGCAGTATTCCAACTGCCCCTTTTCCACGCATGCAAAGACTAATAGCTCGTTTATGACCTCTAACCTTTAGATCATAATTTTTTTTCTAAAGGGAAAATTGCATACACATTGGGAGAGTACAATGTTCCATTAATTTCACACCGCTACGAGATGGTTCGTTTTTGGCAACTTTTGTGCGATTTGTGGGCCTACGGGTTGAATTGCGTACTGAAACCTTAAAGGGGCGGTGCAACCATATTCAATTGGACTGTTTTTCACTTTACACGAGCTTACTGGCAGTAGTGCGACTCAAGGATACTCGCACTCAACGCCACTGACCAAGAAACTTCCTTGTTGCGCTGTAATTTCGAGGACAAAACCGAGCGTTTTCATTCAATCTCTCCTTCGCAAAACCTGATGACGTAGCTCGGCGGTAGCAGTACCGCCCAGTGACAATATTTGAATGCGGCTCATAGATTGGACCCGAGCATGGCGTGGACACTCGATTTGGGCTCGTGATAATCGATAGCTCGAGAAACATTCGGGTAGTGGCCCGTGTCCAATTGCTGCAATGACGACAACAACCGAGCCATAACATTGCCTGGAACTCAGCGCGTGTCCTGTGCCTTGCCAACCCCAGCGCGAGGCTAAGATCAACATTGGCGCCATATAATCGGCTCCAGATCACGTGGCTGCTTGTTCTGGCTGCGAGTTGAGGGGGTAAACTCTGCTCGTTTTTCTTAATTTTTTTCTGCGACTTCGATTGCGTGTGGTGAAAAACGAACGGGTATTTCACAGGTCATTAACGTCAGAGTTCCCTTCTGAGCGGTATTTACGAAAAATACCAAAATCGTTGCATCTCCCCTTTAACAACCCGATCGTTGTCGAGTCTTCCCCGGACGAAAGGCCTTCCTTAATGTTCAGAAGTTAATGACATCACGAGAGGAAGCCATAAGAGGGCGACATCAAAATATCTCATGGCTATTAGGCTACGTTATGAGGTCAAAACTGTGGACAAGCTTCATAGAACGTCTTACGCAATCTCGTGGCATGGCCGCTAGGTGGCGGACGCTACAGTATGCGCCCGCTCTATGGCCAGAAAGAACCAGTGGAACAGAGGATAAGCTCATTGCCTCCTCTGTAAGCCGTTTCATTATGGTTGCTGTGGTGACCATTTTTAACATTAGTTTCACACAAAAGTTTCCGCAAAAGACGCGTCGTTTGAAAACGGTTCCTCTCCGTGCTCGTGAGAGCGGTACACATGCGTAAGCACACGCGCAAGTTGTATGTGCTTAGGTGCATGGGGCACCTGTAGGAACACCATGTTTTCAATACACAAATCACAGTAAGCGTTCGACGCTTTTGTGAAGCCGCCATAAATTTAGTTTACAAGGGGCAGGCGCCAGCGCTTGGGACGGCTGGTGCACTATCGCGCTCTGCACGCGCAGAACCCCAGCAATGTCGTCGCACGTGCAGAAAAACTAAAGTTCCCTCGATGGCACCGCTACAGTGTACGATGGCCTAACCACGCTGGCCGGTGAGTCCCGTTTTTTGTATACACTTCGGGACAACTTTTGTAGGAAGTATTTACTGGACGAGATATTTTTGGGTGCTGTTTAGAGCGCATCCTCAGAACGAGCCGACATCAATAGGCTGCTAAGACCGGCACTCTTGATGGTGGAGAATGCACGTTGCAAAAGAACAGTGGAAGCTGACCATCAGCACGCGCTCAGTATTCGCGCAGACAGCTATGGCCGCCAGTGAATATTCCCTATTGTCAGTAAAGCCAAAGCCATAGGTTCCTTCGGGTTCGCGCGCGTTGAGCGACCTTCACAGCTGTGCTCGCGCGTTCTTCACATCTTGGGAAATGCCGAGAAAACGTTGTACCTAAGTGTATTCGCTCTTTTTCGCGTCAGTTGAAACGTGGTGGCGCCAATGTGAAAATAGCCCTCAACCACTTCCGGTCCTCAACTAGACGCAGATTTGCGGTGTTTTGCGATATCAAATATGCACGCTATCTTCTGGAAATGGCCACTTATAGCACAGTCGGACTTTTCTCACTTAAAAAAAATGATGAGCACAAAATTAAGCAATATGCGTTAACCGGGAGTGTGTCGGGGCTACCCAGTACACTCCTAACGGCGTACCCTCTATGGCTACCTATAGACGAATGAAACTTCTATTTTAGAAGTTACGAAGTCGTTTTTAAAGGTTTTATACATTTTCCGTTGCCTTAGAGGTTAAAACGGCGATTCTTTTTTTTTGTCTAGGATCACGTTTCGTGGTTACGCTGCGACTCTTGAGTTGTAACCTCTAAAATGTAACGTTGGACAAGAACGGGTAACCTCACGATTGAAAGGATTGTTTACTTTTGTTTCCTCCCAAAAAGAGAACTTAGAAAGGGAAAGAGGAAGGGAGGGGCCGACACGAGTGAGAGAGGAGGCATAATAAGAGGAGGAGTGAACCCAACCTTTTAGAGCGCAACTCTTAGGCGCCCGTTTATGGCTTAAGCGGCGTCCGCGTCGCCGTCGCCGTCGGCGTCGGCGTAACCGCGCGGTGCATTATGGGTAAATTTTCCCGAAGGAACCCGAGGTCCTCCCGAGGTCCTCCCGAAGGAACCGGGAGGACCTCGGGACCCCCAGGTCACGTGACGTCATCGTCACGTGACCTGGGGGGTCACGTGACGATGACGTAATCTGTGATGATGACGATGCCGATGCCGATGACGTCATCAGTGACGTCACTGATGACGTCATCAGTCAAGATGACGATGGCGATGCGGATGCCAACGACATAATCGGCATCCGCATCGTCATCGTCATCATCACTGATGACGTCATCGTCACGTGACCCCTCCCCCGAAGTCACGTGATCTCCCAGGTCACGTGACCCCCGAGGTCACGTGACCCCCCCCCCCCTTCCGAGGTCAACTGATCCCCCCAGTACCTTTCCCTCCTCCTCCTCAAGAGCTGCGCTCAAAGTCGGCGTTACAGGGAGTTGTAAACGGCTTTCATTTTTTTAGTTCAACGAATTCCGAAACTATGGCGACGTAACCTCACGTGACCAGACTCCCTGCCGCCATCACTGCCTTCACCGACGACACTTTGCTTTTGGAGGTATCGCAGTTGTGGCCGCGCGCGGCTGTCGTGCATGGTTTCGGATCGGAACTCGTTGTCGCTCCTGTTTCATCTGGATTACTCTAAAACGACAAACCTTCACAAGGTATGCTTCACGTTTTTCTAGTGAGAAAGATGTTATACTCGACGCACGATTGAATGTGCATCACAGCTTCGGTTCAAGTTTCTATACCGAATGTTCTTTATATCCACATTGGTTCTGAGTCCGAGTTGAGGTCCCAAAGGCAAGTGTCTGCTCTCGTGGACGTTGGGATCACTGCAGTCAACACCTTTTCGGACATGCACGGAAAACGCAGTACCTTCTCACATTGAGCAACACCTGAAGCCAGCTGGAGCGAAGTACCCCTTGACCAACCAGGTACGGAAGGTTTCAAGATAAATTTTGTGCATTGTCTTGTGTTAGATTTCCGCTGAACAAGTTTGATACTTCTGATGTATATGATTTATGTAAGTCGAGGCACAAAATTCACATATTGTCAGACCAATATTATAAATGATCAGCACACCAATGATATGAAAAATTACCCAAGCTTGGTGAGTTCATTTCTTTTTTGTCTGTTAATACCGCAGGCAGAGGTGCCAGACAGGCCCACTTCGTCGGTCCATCACATATACGCAACAGCTGAGAAGACTGATTTACGGCCGAAAACCAGGAGAACGTGTTCCACTCAGTGAAAGCCTTCGAGATCGCTCTTCCGCAGCCGTTGATACTGCTCCAAAAACTGCTTTTGCCCAAGGACACTGAACCCCGAGTGTTAATGAACGGAAAGCTGAAAGCTTTGCTGGTCAAGCTGGGACAATGAAGACCTGGGTGAGCTTTGTCGAACATTACCGTGCATAAAAAGTTCATTCATTTTGGAAAATCGTCGTGGACAGGGCGTTTTAATTTTTGTTTGTAATTATTTTAAGGCTTTGACAGTAAAGGGAGTGGTTCTCAACGTTTGCTGCATTATTTAAGCTGCCCAAGCGCATATATTTATGCGGGATGTTCATATTCGCCAATCAGCGAGGCTATGTAAGCGTAAAAATGACAAGGGTCACAAATATAATACTATTGACTATAGTCAACTTTAAATGATTGCCGATCTTAGGGCGAGGGACGTGCTTCGTGTTTAATTTTGTTGGTAAAAGCTATATATATTCAAGGAGGGTGTAAATTGGCGAAAATGACTCGCTAAAATGTATACGTAAGTAGATACTATATGCAGAGTGTCTTTTTTTTATATTCTTTATGGTGTTTTTAAGAAAAGGAGGTATTGCTACGCGGATGCAGTCTTTGCCACATTTTTGCAGGGCTCGGCGGACACTAGGTGAGGGGATAAACGTCCCGTTTCGTTGACTAATTAATCAAAATATGTTGATTAACTTTTGAAATAATGGCTTAATAGGCAACGTCTCACTTGCAGTCATAACGTGACAATTATTAAAGCCTGACCCAATTTAGACAGTTCACGAAAATAAATTACAACCTTTGAGATATTTGTCGTTTCAAAGTTGGCTCTCTTTGCTTGGTTCAAAACCGCTCGCAGAAAGGCGCGCCTGATTATGGTGCGTAGAAGCGTGACGCAGTTTTATCGGCGCCTCGTAACTACCTCGACGGCATGCCTTTGGAGGACGTGCCGTTGTCAAACTTAAATGATGGTGACGAAGGAACAGAGGTAACTGCGTCACTTTTCTGCTGATTATATTCAGCTTGTGGCCTTGAATTGAACGAAGGCAAAATTTTAACCATGAATATATCAAAGATCGCTGTCTTTTCACGAATCGCCTCGATTGGGTTAGGCAGTAACCATTACTCACGTTATGACTACAATTGCAACATGACCAATTAAGCTATTAATTAAAAGGTTAGTTATCAAATTCTGATTAATTAGTGAACATAATGTGAAGTTTATAATCTCATAATTTCCGCCGACCAAACAAAAATACGGTGAAGACTGCATCCACGTAGGTATTACCAGCTTTTCTTAAAACAACTCAAAAAAAAAAAAAGCCCCGACGCAACGGTCGCCCACTTTTTAAAACCTTAATAAAAAAAAGAAGCTTGTATGTCAGACGCTACCGTAACCTTTATGCAGGAGCTTCCACGTGACCCCTGCATAGAGGGTACAGTGTTTGCGGTTACATTGTATCTCCTATATTGAAAGGTACAAATTTGCAAAAACGTACCGTCTACTAAAGGTTACCCCGCTAAGAGTGTAGATGGCGCCACTGAGCCGGTTAAACAAAAAAGGGGCAACCGGACGTTCACCGTGCGCAGCGCATGCTTAAAACAAGTTTACACTTATATACTGATAAGGATACAAATCTCGGGGGTGGGAAGAGTACTTTGCGAGCACACTGTGTAGGTTCACCGTCAGCTCGCGTTCATGAGCCACGGACTGAGCTATTGTCGTCACTGAAGTCTCCCTTTCATGTGTTTGAAAGTTCGACTTTAGGGCACTTAAGCTTAGCAGTCAAACACAGTGCACCTTGATGCAACTTTCAAAGTAAAATGCAAATAAAAAAGCTCTAATATCGTGTTTGGGCAAAGAGTATCGTGCAGTTCACGTTTCTGCAGTCATGTAGGCGTCATAAGACAAACGGCAGAGGATACATTCCGTTATATACTTAGTACTCGCTACTCCAGCCCATCGCCCGCCCTCTCGCGGACCAACGAATAACCAAAAAAGTGGGGACGGCAGCAGACACAGTGGTAGAGAGTTCTGGCCTTGCTGCTGCCGTTACCGCATGGTTCTGGCCCGCGTGTTTGTGCATCATGCAATTTTAACGAGAAAAGCGAGTGCATAAAATTGCGAATTGTTTTGTTCCACTGCGCGACTTTAAAAAATCAAGAGGCTCTCTTTATTAGAGCATGTTAACATCTCCTTGACCTGTGATATGCTCCTGCGCTGACAGCTTAGTATTTGCAGACAAATAAATTAATTTTAGCGCGCTAACCGGCGAGCAGGCGCAGGGGAATCTTGGAGAATCAATAGGGTTCTTCCACGAGACCACGATGCCACGGAACTACCGGTTCTTCAATCACACCGGAACCCGCCTGAATTTATCTTGGAAAAATTCGTCGCTTATGGCATGCTTTGTGTGTTTTGGAGCCGTATTCGCCCTGTGTGTCAGTTGCGTCGTAATTAATTGTTCCAGCCCTAAAAATCGGCGACAACGTAGCTACGGCCAGCAGTACTTTTTTTCCCTAGAATTCCGGCAACCATTAGGAACCAAGAGAGGGCGATATTCGACCCATCGGTTCGCCGGCATTATGAACGGCTTCGATGGATAAGCCGGCACAACCTCGACAAGGCGGGTAAAGACGATAGCACAACGCGGAAAATCCTCGACGCTAACATCTCCGGTCCGTCGAGAAAAAACGAAGAAGAAAAAAATAGACAGCTACAAAAGAGCAGAGAAAAAAAAAGCAGACGATGAGTTAGGCGTGTTTGTTTTGCCGCCACTAATTGAACTTGCTTGAGCTACTCTAAATTTTATTTTATTTTACCACGACGTAGTGACATCTGGTCGGTGTCAGTATAAATGGGTTGCACGTGACGTAATTCAAAGAGCAAGTGTCTAAGGAACACCAGAGAAGAGGGGAAGAAGGAGCTCCCCTCTCGTCAGGGTCCTCGTTTGTGCCTCCCGGATTTGCACAGACGTCGTTGTATCCCTCCCAAAAGATTATAGAAGATTAACCCGTCACTAAAATTCTTAAAGAAAGCAGCTTCCGCCTCCTCCTTTTACATGGTGGTCAAAAGTATGCGATGTGACGTCAGTGCAATCGATGTATAGACTTGGGGGAGAGCATCCTATTAACGAGGTAGAGTTTAAAGGGGCGATGCAACGATGTTTGTGCTTTGCGCAGATGCCGCTTCGAACGGATCCCTGACGTTAATCCCCTGTGAGAAACCCGTTCGTTTTTCACCCTATGCAATCGAAATCGGAGAAAATCATTAGGAAAAACAAGCAGTGTTCACCCCCTTTACTCGCAGCCGAAACCAGTGGCCACGTGATCTGGAGCCGATTGTATGCCACCAAAGTTGATCATAGCCACGCGCAGAGATTCCCAAAGCACAGGAAAAGCGCTGAGTTCTAGGCATTGTTATGGTTCGCTTATTGTTGTCTGGGCAACGATTCCGCCCGGGCCATTATCCGAATGCCTCTTGACCTATCGATTAAGACGAACCCAAATCGGGTGCCCACGCAAAGCTCAGGTCCACTCTATAAGTCGCATTCAAATATCTTCGCTGGGTGGCACTGCGATTGCCCAGCTACATCATCACGTTTTGCGAAGGAGAGATTGAATAAAAACGCTCGCTTTCGTCCTTGAAATTACACCGCTACAAAAAAGTTCTTTGGCCAGTGGCGTTGCGTGCGAGTATCCTTGTGTCCCACTTGTGCTATTAGTATCTTGTAAATCGAAATGTTTCCAATTGAATATTCTTGCATCGCCTATTTAATCATTATAAAAAATATTCTTTTGCAGCCTTTCGCAGCTGTGTCCTTTCGCAACAAAAACAGCACGAACACGATGACAAAGTAAATGGTAACCGACAGGACGCAGCGGTGACTCTCAACTAAAGTCATATAAATATTATGTATGTACAACAGGCAGCCCAAACATCAACGTTAATTTACTACATATTTCCCACTTCTGATAGGTCCAAGCTAGCGAAGTTTGGGAAGCACTGACTAAAGCAGCTGTGTCTCCCATTAAGGTGAGGCCCCACCACTGCGGACACCTCAATTAAGCGTGTCTGAACATGAACCTGATAATTTATTTTCTCATTTATTTACTCTTTAAAAAAAAGCTGGTGCTTTTTCTCAGGTACACTTGCCGCCGGGGGCTTGATAAAAATAGCAATTGCCATTATGAATAATAAACATAAACGTACATGCTAAACGTGGAACACGCTGGCACGGGTTTAGGTATATTCAGAGTTTTTGTAGTATACGCGTGAATTTTAAAGTACAAAATGCTTTATTACTGTCATCGCCTTAGCCCTTGGCTTCAAAACATCGTCAACAAACTAACAACCGATCAAAGAGATAAAAAAACAGATTCCGGAAGGTTAGATACCTGCCAGCTTGATTTCGTTTTTTGGTTCAGGTGCGAGGGGGGAGGGGGGGAGGTCTTGTCAAAGCCATGCTTCTGTGTCGTGGGATCTTGTAAGGTTAGGATTCTGTGTCATGGTGATGAGTCACTTCCGCTTCGTGCGGTCTTGACAAGGCGTTTATTTTGACATCTTTATTTTATTTTATAAAGTTTACCGGAAAGAGAATATGTTAACGCAAAGACACTAATTAAAGTTTGCAGACATTTCTCATCAAAGCGTAATATTTTCACTTCATACAATTTGTTGGGATTGTTCCAAAATTGTGAACTACTTTGAGTGGCCTAATTCAATGCCATAATACATAGGTACAGAAACGCTGGCTTACCTATCGACGTCGTGTCGGTCTCGCCTGCTGGAAATAAATTAACAGTATTTGGTACGTGCTTGGACAGTACGTTCCTTACTTGGCAGCGTCTCGTTCAGCCATCCGTTCGGTAAGTTTTACAAATATTAAATTATAATTTCAATAAATCTCCGATGCTGCATGGGCACCATCATAAGTCACCATAGATCATCGTAAAATTGCACTAAAACAACCTTTGAAATATGCATGATTAGATCATGAAAACATTCATAAAAATCTAGGCGTTTGGCAGCTTGTTTCATGTTTAAAAACAAAAATATCCGCCGGGTGGTCAGGAAAGTGTTTTTAGCTGAAGGTGCGTAAAAATATTGTGCGATGGAAAGAACATGGCGCCTCCGTTAATTACCTATTTTGAACTCTTTCTCTTCACGTCCGACGCATATCAAAGCATAAATAAAGAGCCCGAATACGCACCTGATCTCATCACGCCGCCGCCTGTTTCCGTGTGATTAATTTCCTCTACTATGGTCACTGAATTCATACGGGAAAGCAGCGTGCGAAGTTAGCTAAATCTACGACTACATAGGAATGCCGCGTGCTACCGAAACGGAAACACTATATTGAGAAGGGTGCATGTGGTCCGTCTCCGACTGGTGTGTTTCCCACATTTACAAAAAGTGGTTCCTGGACTTTCGCCTCATGATCATCATAGAAGTGTCATGCTATTGTGGGCCGCGATCCTGGAGGCGTCACAGCAACGGTGGTCGATGTGGCAGACGCCAAATCTGCTGAACTTCGCTCTGCAGCTGGACAGCCAACAGGTACTTTGGCAGCCAGGAGTCCGGACGCCGTGAAGACAGCTCGTGCTTTGCGCCAAAATTTCTCCGATCAACCACCAGAATCGCGACATCCGGCAGCCTAACACTCCGGTTCTTGTCACATCATTTGTTGCCACGTCGGGTCTACTTTTGATACATGGAAGAAATAGGACGCTAAATAAACCAGTTGGAAACGCATTCAAACTTCCAAGCACTGTAGCATAGGAATCCGGACATACAGCGCTGCTCGCGATCACCTTCCGCCACACTTTGCTAAAAGTTATTGTATTCTTAGGCCCGAGCATGCATCAAGCCTAGTCCGAATCACCTAGTGTTCGCCAGGCGAACGCTTCCTATTCTCAGTGACAACCTCCAAAGCGGCGCTTCTACCTTTGGCTAGCGTTGTCACATTCACTTTAGCAGACGACATGCGGAAGGTTGCGTATTCCCTTGAATACGCAAAGGCATACGCACGACGTTCGCGCGTTCGTTTATAAACAAGACGCTTCCTTAACATGAAGACGCTGACCATTCCAGACAAAATTCATCGTGGGGAAGAAGACTGCGTGACAGCGATACATAAACAAATGGAGTCCGAAAATATATTTTTTATAATGTACGATAGAGGTTCGAATGGAGCTAGTGTCTATGAAACTTCCGTGACGCAAATTGAAGCGCAAAGCAAGCAGTCTACTTTTGCGGTGCACCTGTGCATTCGTATTCGAAAACGTGCGTGTATTTGGTTTCTTCAATTGAAAATAACATGAAACACTTTTGTCAATTGGGTTGTACCGAATAGTACGTACTATCGTGGACACTGTTAGCTATAACACCGCAGCCGCGGCCGTCTCGTACCCCCAGCGCCTCACAGCAGGCGCCGTCCGAAACTCCGCGCATGCGCCGTGTGGCGGACTCGCTCTTCCCGTTTGCGAGCACACCCTCGCTTTGTCGTCTGCTAGGCGCAGAGCAGGCGACGCCACAGCGCTGCTCGTCTGGTACCCTGGCCCTAGCGAACTGGTTTCAAGCTCATTCTAAACCGGCGATTTTGATTGGGGGAGATTGCACAGTCATTGGGGCATTAACCCTGTCTACGTTTTTTTTTCTTTTTTGCTTTTTTTAGAAAAAAGATTTCGCAATGCATCTTTCACAATATGCGCTCGCAAACCAGTATGAGCGCAGCAGGTGTGATACAGAAGTAGACTTATACTCCGTTTCACCTTAAGTCCGACCGCAGCATACGCTGCAAAACGACAGAGCCAATCAAATAGCGGCAAAGGTGCAATGTCACGGAGTGCATCACCGGGGGACACAATGAGGTGCAAAAAGTAAGCTTTTGTCGCTTTTGGTTGACCCTATCGTCTCGTAGCGTCCACTGCGCCTAGACCTAAAGTGAAACGGAGTATAACTGCAAGTTTGTCCCATAAAAGAGAAAAAAAGTAGTCTATTGTGATATTACAGTTAGTGGCGATGATCATCCTTAGCCAGCGGAGTCAGGGAATCAACCGTGGACACCTCTTACGCGGTGGTTTGCTGAACCGTGTTCAGGGAAAATTGGCAAGCGCTGTGGCGTCGTCTGCTCTGTGCGTAGCAGACGACAAAGCGAGTGTGTGCTCGCAGGCGGGAAGAGCGAGTCCACCACACGGCGCATGCGCGGGGTTTCGGACGACGCCTGCTATGAGGCGCTGGGGGTACCGGACGGCCGCCGCTGCCGTGTTATAGCTAACAGTGTCCACGATAGTACCTTTAATAACATTGTAAAAGTGTTATTGATTTAGTTAGTGCATTTTTCTTTCTTATTGAACGATGTTTAACTTCTCTACATTTCAGGCCCAAAAGTGTGTTCCACAGCAGTTCTGTAAAAACAATCCATGATTCTAAGCAAAATAACAATTGAAAAGGATAGTGAGTGTGTTCAAAGTTCCTCGCAATTCCGGTGACGCTAATATATTGCTAATAACCCTTAATAAAACAGGGCTCAACATTCTTTTTCATTTTTTTAGACATCTTACTGACTTTCCGGAATCCTACTGAATTCCTTTATAAACGCACTTTGTTTTGATTGTTGTTAAAAAGAACTTTCAAAAGAAAAACTAAGAAATATATTTGTATACTTATCTATAAAAAAATTAAAAGAAGTTTTAATAGATTTTTGTTGGTTATTTTCTAAAAAAAATTAAAAAGTAAAAACAATGTTTTTTTGTAGATTACGTATAAAATATGAAAAATACGTTGTAATGACGTTTCTTTGTCGGTTATTTACTAAAGAACTTATTGACATTGTTTTTTGTATATTATTTCATAAAAAGTGAAAAAGAAAATATTTTTTTTTACTATTTTCTTAAAAATATTTAGGACATCTTTTTTTTAGTTCGGAAGAGAGTTTTGATGATTTTTTCTTTTGAAAATGTTGAAAGGGAAAAGACATTTTCTATACATTTTTTCCTGTTGACATATTTGTAAGAGTTCTAAATATGATAGTAGGTTGCTTGCACTTCTTTTTTTTAAATTTTAGGATGCTTCTTTTTAGAATCGGAGCAAAAAAACGAGACATTTTTTTTCAGTTTCTTTCCTGGTTCTGTTTAATAAAACATTCTGACAGCACGTCCGACGTAACAAAAATAAATATACAGTTACGTCCCACGTAACATCAAACATCGCTCTGCCTTGCGTTACGCCATGTTCTTGAACTGATGTTCGCCTCAACCTTACTACAACAAAGTTAGTTCGAAATGTTACTAGATTTAAAACCCGGCCAATGGACAGAAGCGACAAAAACGGTGAAACTTAAATGTTTTTTTGTTTTTTTAGGGTAAACATTGTTTGCGGGAAAGCTTGGGCAAGAGCAGCGTCTTTCAAAAACGGTTATTCTCCGTTGCCTGTGGACCGTTGCCGCTGGTAGCGCGAGGAACGCTATCCGTCAGTGCCTGCTCGCGTGCGGGCAACGAAGAACCCTTTTCGAACACCCCCCTTTCGTGAACCTTGTCACGTATATATCTAAGAACGTTGGTCCGCTGCGCACGAGGATGAAGGTTCCACCACCATTATGCTTGAGCAGAATTGTTCCTGTAAGACGATAAATAGCAGCTACTTCAGGCTAGACTCATTGAATGTTCCTAGGGTACCGAAACCATGGCCTCCTAGATTTTTCGCGCGCTCTGCTCGGACCCTTCCGAACGCTTGACTGCTCGGCGGAAAAAAGCGAGCTGAGTCAACTCTCTAGATCTCCGCATGCGGCGCTTAGAACCAAACCGGAAATTTAAACGGAATGACCTAAAGTCACGCTCTCAGGTGTGAGCCCGTGTCATAAAGCTTGCATCTTTACTGTCCTCATCATCGGAATAGTGAAAGGTAAATCAATCGCTGTCGATTCGTAACTTCTATTCGCAGCTCCGGCCTTTGCGTTGTATCGCTGGATGGTACCCAAACGCGAGACACTGCGAACATTTATTAGTCATCTGGGGATACCATCTGGGCCAACGGGATAGGCATATTTTTTTTTGTTGTTGCCATGCACGAGAACAGCTCTGTTAACTTCACTTACGTGCACGGCCGTTTATTTTATACCTTTTGCGCTTTGAAAAGATGAACCTTCGAATTACGATCAACTTATTCCTTGCTAAAGGTCTGTGCGTGGCGGCTAGAGGCGGAGAACACATTTCGCGCTGCTCCTAATTTCCGTACACCGAAGCTAATGGCCATGATGACACCGCGGGGCAATTTTTTTGTATTATTTAATTTAATGGCTAGCGCCACCAAGCGCAACGCTGCAAGAGTCTCTACCGGGCGAACCTATATATAGCCTGAGCAGCGCAGCCAGCGCGCGAAAAAAACTCGCAGGCTATGACTGAAGCTCCTAAGCTTCGTTTCAGAGCCGAATCGCGGCGCAGCAGTCGCGCTCTAGCCTCCAACCCATCCCCAATATGGCGCTGCCCTGTGCGGTTCAAGCGAAGCGCGTATAATATAATGATCGGTACGTGCCAGCTCTTCAATCCACTTTCTTGAACTATGGTGACACTGGTTTGCTTTTATTAACGTTATTTCCTTCGTTTCGAGTGGTTGTTGACTTGCTTCTCCCCTGTCTCGTTTCTCTCTCTCCCCTCGAAACACATTGAAGTCGAGTGTTAGGCATAGCTGATGAGGTGTGGTGTTCAAAACGCAGCACCAGCGCAACCGGAACGAGAAAACGAGCCGGTAATATTTTTTGGCAACCCAAATTAAGAACTGTTTGATAAAAAAACAACAACAAAAAAAAAGAACAGAGAAGATTAACGCACGTTCCCTTCTGTCCTAACCAGATGATGACCGTGCGTACACGGCGTACCTGTGGTAACACGGAAACGTCTGAAACACGCTTTTGTTGTTCTGGACCCATTCCCTAAACGGCCAACTGTAACTTCCGCCACGAGCTAAACCAATCCATCAGAAATGGAATCTGCGGGATTGACTTCCGGTAAACGGAGTGAATTAAAGTCGATATTCTGGACAGATTTAGTAATTCTGGTTTTGACCATGAGCTGCTTGTCGACATTCTAGATCTATCAGTTCATAAGCTCCACAAACAAGCGTCGTTTAAAAACGTTTTTCTTGTCTTCTTTTTTTCTGTTTCCTGCGCGCGAAGATATACAAGATGATTGCGTACCTAGAGCCACCACCATCAACGTTTCCACCGGCAACGAGGAATGACCAATTTTTAAGGACGCTCTTCTTGCGCCGACGTTGGCGCAGACTTTATGTGTACCATAAAAATCATAATAGAATCACCTTCCATGGCAGGTGAAATGCGTTCAATGTTTAACAAGTTCCGCTGCTTCTTTTGATAGGGCGAGCGGAGAGTGTTGCCAGCGCCACCGAGAGCACGCGTCATAAAAGGAATCAGGCGTTTCAGAAAGCTTTTCAACAAACTTTTAGCTACTAATATCGCTGCGAACAATGTCTAACGATAATGAGTCCCGTGAATAACCTCTATTCCACATAAAGAACGCGTTTGTGAAGAGCGCCGCCTTCTTAAAAATCGCGGCATCGACCACGCCGTCCGGTGGCTTAAAACTCGGATGAGCGACTGGTTTTCGCAGCACAACTATCTGGGTAGGCAAAGGTCTGTGTAATTGGGGGGGGGGGGGGGGGGGAAGGGGCGACTTTGCTTTAGTTGGCTATCGTGGACTACAGTAACATGGCTCAAACTTGGCCGGTTGAATAGAAAATATGCGAAACTTCTTGGTGGTCTCGTAGCACTGCGCACGTGGCAATCTCGTTAGCGTTAAGTATCTTGAGTTTCGGATTCTTAGCTTTTCCAGGGCATGGACGCTCTGCGACTAAGTGGGGCTCGGAAACTTTATTGTTTTCTGACTTCCGATCACCTAACGTGGACAAAGGACTCGGCCGTCATGCCTCTCATCTATAAGGACACTTCTTCTTTTTTTTTTTTTTGGCCATGCGAATACGCTTGAAGTCGTAGTGTTTAGCGGTAGAGTGCTCCATGCCAGTACTTGTGACTCAAGGTTTTTTTTTTTTTTTTATTGTTACTGGAGGCATTTTTCTGGGTGGAGAGTTCTGCTTTTTACTGAAGAATACTTTGCTCTGGGCACTATGTTTCAGGCGTTGCAAAGTGCTCAAATTGGTTTCAGGTAGCATTGACCTCAAGCACAGTTGACGGATGCTGCATTATTAATTAATATTTGTTAAACAGACGTCGTCCGCGTCTGTTCTGTTTTTTACTCCAGATGACCGCGCATTATATAATCAGGAACATTATAACAACAAATTCCCCTGCTTATTTTGATAGGTGGCTTACAAACCTCGTTTACCTTCGCCATATCAAGTGTATAGAAATCGTTAGAAAGAAATGAGATGGTTTTCTTGCTTTCCCAAAATTGTTTTTAACATATGACATTGAACTGAGAGCTCTGTGGTGCTTTCAGCTTTTGTTCTTCACAGTTAACATACGCACTTTCAATGTTATGCGATTCAACAAAAACGCAGGCTGACTCTACAACGTGCGTAAAAAAAATATAAGTTTAGAAAAAAATTTGGTAAACTTCGTTAAAATATTAAACCCCGGTTCAATAGTTGTAAATGGCTTGAAGCCGCGCGATAACAGCCGCTAGTTTCTTCGCGGTGGCACCGATTGCTTTTGTCAAAAGCTGAGTCTCATGTGAAAAAAAAAATACAAATAAAAAATTGTTAACACAGTTTAGGTTTGGGATCTTGTCATGCGCGAATTCAAGGCTTATGGCTGCATACGCAGCGGAAAGCAGCAACGCGTCGTCATTGCACTTCTCGCACGAGTGCGGTCGCTTGTTCATATGGCGTCTTGGCCGGTCGGGTCACTGGTTTCGTTTTCTCACCTCTACCAAGACGGCGGACGTAGTTCTCGGCGCGCTACTAGATGGCGCTCTCAATTTCGCATGGTCAGAGCCGTTTATTGGTAGAGTTTTGCCATACATTGCTTTGAAAAGTCCAGCATTTCGGTGCACACCACAGGTCTCGAAACAGGCCATAGCGCTGGCCGTGAGCTCTAAATACGTGACAAGACTAATTTAAGCCGTTTTAGACGCGCTAGAGTGAAAAGGTGTAACTCTCGGTGAATGAAACATGGCACATGTGAGGTTGTCGTCACGTCTATATTCAACGGTAGAATAAACGAGCGGGCGTTCATAAACCAGAGCAAGCTCAGTGGCAGAGGTGCGGAGCCTGACTCTTTGTGTCGCTCCTTTTCTGGAACCACTCATCAGCGCATAAACAAGTTCCGTGGTAGACTCTCCTCGTGCGCAACACGCACAAGCCAAACAGTTTGTACGGTTCCTAGCTCGCTGTTTCTTCGCTTGCGCTTCGGCAAGCAAAAGAATCACGCAGGAGTGGTGTTTATATACTTCTACCAAACATGGGCTAACCGCAGAGGCTACACGCTCGAGCTGGTAGCTTCGGAAGATTTTTCCCCAGCACGAACACTCGAGCGGCGGAGCGGGGAGCAAAAGCGGGGTGCTCGCGCTCGCAGGATGGCATGACACATGTGACGTGGGGATTCTGAAAGATGTTTCTTTTTACTGCGATCTGCGATACCGGGTGTCAGCGCAGAGCCGTTTTGTGTCAGCGGAGATCCCGACGTCTTCTCTCTTCAATCAGATTGGCGCTCACTCACCAGTCATATTTTTGTCCAGAAAAAAGCGTGAAAGAGGGACTACTCTCTCGATTATTAGCTCGATTTGAATACGTTCTCGGTATTCGCAGTAAACAAGTCCACGCCTTGGTCACCCAGCGATCAATGCTGCTCATGTGCTATTGACGCCATTGTCAACGAGACGCCGAGATTGAACGACTCTATTTCGCGATATAAATGTCATTTTCCAATATTGTGACGTCGCTGTTTGCTGATTGGTCGACGGGTGTCACATATTCAGTATACATTTTAACCGGGGAGGGAATATTCGGCGTTGGCGGTGGCCTATTGGCCAAAGTACTCAATATATGGCTCTGCGTATTGTAGAAGCTCGTTGCAAAGAGGAAGCGCCGCATAAATACATACATACATAACTAAATGGTATATAAAGGGGGGATCGGTGGCCGAGTAGGCTAGCGCACGCTAGCTCGGAGCACGTGGAGCGAAGCTCGCGCTGCAGGATTCAGAGATCCTGGGCTCAATCCTCACCCCTGCCCGTTTCTACCTGGATGAGCATCGTACCGGATGCGGTCGTGTATCAATACTGCGTGGTGCACGCTAAATACCGCAGGCTAGCCGTTCTACTGCACTGGCTAAATTACTGATCTGCAGCGATTGACTCGAAGCAACTTTGGAAAAGGCTGACCAACTAAACTACATGGTGTATAAATATCCACACAACCCCAATCATTTTTTGGTCTATAGAGCTGGCTAATGTGAGGCATCGACGAGCGCCGAACCTTACCCATTTTCGCTGTCGTGTCGTTGTCTTCGTTTCCAAGGCTAAAAGTGGAAAGTATTCTGCGAATCGGAGAAATGAGAGAACGCCTGTAGTTGCGCCGCTCAAGAAAAATATAAAACAAAACTCGAAATGCTCGTTCACACAATCTTGCTTTGAGGGGGAGCCTGAAACTAAATTAAAAATGGGGCGTTACCAAAATAAATCTGGCAAAAATGCCGAGCAGATCAGAGGTATACCTTCGAGCTGAGTCGGAGATCAATGGAATGACAAGCGCGTGCGAACGTGACTGGCAATACCATGAACGAGCGAGCTACTTCATTTTTCTCTGGTCTTGCCTCGTGGACTGCTAGAGGTTACCGGCAGCGAATTAACTATTGCAACAATAGACCCTTTTCGAATTTCAGTCTGGCCACCTTGACCACAATCATCATCGGAAAAATGGCATAAGTGCCGTACTAATGGCGGCCTTCTGTTTACTGATGAACGAAGAAGTTGAAGATGCTCCTTAGCAGATAATTCGAGGCTTATACATTCGTGACGTTAGCACAATCCGAAGCAGGAATTGGAAGCAAGATTTCCGTACGCGTTCATTTCTAGCTCGGGCCCAACCAATCTATTTGTAGCATCAAGGTGCTCCAAAGCCCCTTGATTTGTAGAACTTTATCAAGCCGTTACGTGGGTTGACGCTTCTTTCTTACTGGTTGCATCTTTGTTTCTGTCGTCACTGAAAGAGATTGAGAAGGAAATGTGGTGTGAAGCGCACGCTGTCGTCTGCCGTTGACTAGCCAAAGTGACGGTGCCCGATAAAATACGGCAGACTCCATTTTCATTGCCGCCATTTGTACGGCAAAAGTTAAGCTGCCATTATAGTTGCACGTTTTGGACTCCCAGGAGACTATGGAGAAGGAAGTGACGTCAACAACGCTCAATGGATGTTGATTGGTGGAGTCGCTTATGACGCGTCGCGTGGTGCTGCTAAGATACGTTCATTCACACTTACGTCACTTCCTTCTCCCTAGTCTCCTGGGAGTCCAAAACGTGCAACATAGCCCTCCAGATGTCACTCAATTCCGGGAAGGGTCTATTGTAATGGTTTTGTGCTTTTTTTTTTATTTCGGAATTGAGTTAGCTTTAGTTGGCGGCTGGCGTCCTGGCTTCTCCGTTGTAGATATAAAAAAATGTAGATTTTGTATTTTTAATTTAGCCCAGTCAGGATTCCGACCCGGATTAAGCACACAAGAAAGCCTATTCCCGATGTCACATAACATCATCAAGAAAAGGGGGCGAAGGGGCAAAACCATCCGCTCGGTTGTCACCATCGATGTTAGATTGGCTTTAGACTCCGTCCCCCATTGGGCTGTCATTCAGGAGGCGGGACGATTAGGGATACAAGGCAGGGCGCTTAAGTTTATTAAAGATTTTCTTAAGGATCGCACATTTTTGGTAAGAATAAGGGACCACATGAGCGACCCAAGACCTAAAAGGGTCGGAGTACCAGAATGATAATGATAATGATAATCTTTATTGGCTCAGGAGAGCCGTGGCACCGCGGAAAGGCGACAGCCCGTATCATGGAGGCCCGCGGTGCCACGTCTAGTGATGATGATTATGAGATGATATGTACAAGGGGAGGACGGCGACGTATAGATGACAGAGAGGTGCTGACGATGTGTAATAAAGCCCGCGGGTGAGGGCGCGGGCCGATGTTGCGGGCGATGTGGGCCCAGTGCTTCCCAGTGGGCTGCACGCTGGGCCGGTTTCCCGTCCAGCTGGCAGAAGGTTCTATACTTATTACTTATTCCTATTCCTTAAATGGCAATGGCCCACCTCCAACACCGCGTATGGAGGATCCCAAGCCTCAAGTTCACCGTATATGCGGACGATCTCTTCCTATGGACAGTGACAGACGACACCCAAACCCAACAACAGACTCTCCAAGCCGGATTGGACGAAGTGCAAACCTATCTCAATAGGTCGGCCTCACCGGATCCCCCGAGAAAACGACCTACATGGTCGTCGCATCCCGTAAGCAAAAAAGCTCTGGCCTCGCCAGTGAGATGTCCTTAACGCTAACAGGCAACAAAATCGAGCCATCTACCTCGATCAGAGTACTCGGAATATACATCCATGAAGACGGCTCCTACAGGACCTGGGTGTCCAAGGTCAGCCAGCAATGCAAGGCAATCATCCATGTCATCAGATATGCAGCTCCACAGGTGGAGCGAACGAAGGCATTGTGCGTGAGATGGGGATGGCACTCATCGTATCAAAAGTATGCTACGGCGCTTCGTATTACAACATCTCAAAAAGCCAGTGGAAAAAAAAAAAAAAAACAACTGGAGAATATTAACACACAAGCCGCAATAGTCATTATCGGCTTACTTCGATTCACACCAATGCCGACCCCCATGGGACTTGGCCAGCTGAACACCTTACAAGAAACTGTAATAGTACGATCTGTCGTCCACCGTTAACGACTACAACACTCACGACCCGGCAGAACCATTCTCAGTCTAATTCAAGCACTTAAACTCCCGGTTCCCT